>NC_047016.1:44273362-45739875 GCF_902652985.1 Pecten maximus
AAGGACTGGTTGGATATCTGTTTCCTTCTTTAACTATATCGTCTGCTTTTGGGAGTATCCCATCATGCATCACGTCAGTCTTGGTTGCGAAGGTAAACAATAACTTCAACAGACCTTTCCAAGCCTCTGATACCCAATACATCGCTAATAATGATTAGTATATCATTTTTAAATGCGTACCCATCGTTTTGGTGGTACAGAAGACATTCTGTAATGAAAGTGTACTACTGGATCTGCACGTCTGTCTGCTCGTAGCGGTCAGAGAAAGTGAGTCGGTTGCTGATGTCTCGGCCGGCTTTTATACTTTCCGCCGGGACTGCATCAGCCAATCAGCGTCGAGCAATGACGTCATCTTCTGGAGTCCGCCAAAGTGTAAACAAACGCGGAATTCACTCACAGAATTTCGCAGAATAACCATGTTTGCGGTGGGTTTACATGCATAACACAATTATAAGTAACTTAATAACATCACGAAGGATCCAGGCATGCTTCGTTTACAATATAAGGTAAGATAATTGGTCTGGAATTGTGTCTGAATCTAAGTTGACGAATCTCGCCATTTTGAACGGCATGCTCAACCGGCAAAGCGTGGTAAGGAAAGTTGTCGGAAATTTCTCTTATGAAATACGTATTTACGTCGGGCTCATTTCATGTTATGAAATATATAGATAATCTACGACTGGTAGACTGTAAATTCGTAACATATTCATGACACATTGCTTACCAGCATTGTCCAGAAACCTTGGATCGCTTTGGTCAAAGTGGCCTTGTACTGCCATTGGTACTGGCTCGGTTTGCTCTTTTTGCTGTTTTTCTTCTGTGCTTTGAACTGCAAAGTAAATATTTTGTTTGTTTCCAGCAAATGTTTCAATAGAACAATCCTTTTCCATAACATCCAAAACAACATCATAATGAGCTTGATATTTGTGAATTAAGTATATACTTTCATCATTAACATCTACAAATGGACGGACTTGTTTTGCTGAAAATTTTAGCCAAGTAGACTGTGCATCATCATAGATATATATATATCCGTTTTCAAAAAGTCTGCTGCAGCTAGTATTTCTACCTCTGTTGCCCATGTACCATATGCAGCATACGTTTCTTAGCCACATAATTACTAAGTTATCTTAAGTGACTTCTAAAAATGGAAATCATTATCAATCATATGATTCACAACTTCATTTCTAAAGAACCTGTGATTTTCTTCACTATCGCATAGAACATGAGACACAGCTCTAAAAATGCAATTTCCATCACCACATATTGTTTTTGTTTGCTTTGGTCTGGTTAGTGTGCGACTTTCTTTGGTGATCTGTGTGTTACTATCCAAAATAACATTCTTAAATCCAAACTGCTCTACAAATGTCTCCTTTGATTTCAAACACAGTGGTGTAAATGGATAAATTTCAGGCTCAGTGTGTTGTACAAATATAACATCTGTTATATTATCATCAATAGTATCAGCGTTTGCCTGATTAATATCAGAATCTATTCTGATCTTACTTTCATTTTCTATTTGAGATATTCTTTCAAAAAGTCTGTCTTTTTGTTCATTGGGTATTTGAGTCTGAGTTTTATCTTGCTCTTTATGAGTTTTCTGATCTTTTATTCTGCTCTGGGGTAAGGTTTTTGTTTCATTTTTTGAGTTGCATTTCTGTTTGTTCTTTCATTTGTTCATTAGTTCGTTTTTTGTTTCGTTCACACTTCTTGTAACTTTTGTTTCAACATCTTCAACCACTGCATCACAAGTTTGTTGTGCAATCAGTAGGTACTGACCCAATGGTGTTCGTCTGCCCTGCACCATCCCTACCATCGGTAGTTACTGGTGGTACACACGGTGGTGTACATTCGCACGGTGGCGAATCAGACCTCGGTGGGACATCCTTTTGGACGCACAGACTTCCCTGAGGAGTTACCAACCTCAGGGCATTTGGAGATTTTCCCGCAGTTGCCAACACTGGGGATGGTTCTCCCAAACCATCTGATGCCGAGGCATCGAGTGACTCTGCTCGTGCAGCTCTCCTCTCCCTCATCCTCTGCATCACAGCCGCCTGGCGGATACCAGCTGCACGTCTTCGACCCATCACCTACAAGTTAATAAATAATACATAACAAGAATTACATCTAATTATATGTATCGGCTTCCTAACTTTGTCAATTATATTTAGTCCATACAGAATTGTGAGTGAATTATAATGCAAATTCAGAAAGTCAGGTCTTCAATATAAACTATGTAATCCTGTGATGATAGTATCAGTAACCTAACAAAGTTTCAATTCAAAGGGATACAGTAACATTGTGAAAGATGGACTTTAAAGCAATCTATGAAAATTCAAACAACATTTTCATTTTACTAAACTGCAGATAAAGACTGCAAGTATCTGGATGTAAATGATAGTCTGGACAGAGGTCACAGAATGTAAGTGAAATAAGCAGGGAGTGAAGATATCGTTCGCCTACGTATTAAAGAAAAGTGAATTCCTCACCTACTTCTCGCTATGTTATCAGAGTACAGCAGGGCTAAACAATATACACCTGTCAAATAGCAAAGAAACAAAACATGAAACATGAGATTGTAATATTAGATTTGAAATTAACCCTGCCTTGTATAAATCAACAATAATTTAATACCTGATGAAACTGAAGCAATTAACACATTTCAACAGTTAGTAAAAGATAACACAAAGGAAGACCTGCACAACATAAATGCAGTAATCTCCATATGAAATTATTTTCATTAAATTTAATCAAACTTGGACATGGTTTCAACCAATCAAATCCTTTGGCTTGGCAATTGTGACTTTCCATCCTACATATCGACAATGTCTCTGTAAGGCCAAACTATGTACAGACCAAATATGTACGGTGGTTCATGATCAGCATATGCATTCTGTAATTCGAACAGTATTTTTTTTAGTTTACAACCAGTTTTGTCCATTTTTCTTCCTCCAAGTCCTCTATTAGTCCAGTGAAATTAGCCAAAAACATCCCTCACCGGGTCAAAATTGCAACAGAATTTATTATTTTGTATTTTTTTAATGTTCCGTTGTAATCTGTCCAGGCAAAATTTTTAGTACGAAAAACCTGTTTATAGTGATTGGTGACCAAAATTTTGCACATGGTCCTTTAAATTTATGTGAAGTTTAATTGAAATTGGCCCAGCAGTTTAGGAGTTGTCCGTACAAGATTATGGGATGACAGACAGGCCGATTCTAGTATACCACCCCTAACTTCGTTACGAGGGTATAATAACTTGTGTCGAAAAAGTGATTTAAAACGATCTATTCCTTGTGGGAAGGTACTCCAATAATATAATATTATCAGAGGTTTAACGCGACGAGAAACTTTTGATATGCGTCAAGTTACAACCTCAAATTGCCACTGTTCACATTCCTTGCTACTGGGACACAGCTTCAAAGTCGTTCAAAATGTATTTAAGGGGCATTCCTTCATTTGGGCATCAGAAACATGTAAATTTCTATTGTTAAAATTTATATCCTAACAAATATTAAATGGTTTGTGCCTACTAGTACTGAAAATAGCACCGTTACGTACTTTCATGCATAGCAAAATGACAACTTGTACAAAAATACTGGCTGTCTTTGCGGTAATTAGTGATAGAATTATGAATTTTAAAGACTTAATATTTGAAGAACTTTGGTTTACATTGTCAGTAAAACTGTCATATTATCGTTAAGGTTTTAACTTCTACTACCTGGCAAAAATTCATATTTTTCAGTTTTATTTCGATGGGTAACTTTATTCAACGAAGGAATGCCCTTTTATCCTCACATTTCACACAATGTGACTTACCTTGTTCTATCTAAGTATGATTAATACACATATTTTCAAAACTTGTGTCTATATTTATATCCAAGCAGCAGCAATTATTAGAATTAATATAAATCGAACCATTTCAAAATAAGTTATATTAACTTATATTAATCTATCTTGTTGGTCCGGATGGAAGGCGCGAGGGGTTTTACTGTGGGATGAAACCAGAGTAGCCAGGGAAAACCCATGTGGTTGGGAAGGTGACCCCAAACCTGACCACCCAATAACTTCACTCTCTTTCACTTGTAAATGCTGCCATACTTGTTTTCAATTGGGTTTATCAAAAAAAGAAGTGTAATTTTTATGCATGAAAACAATCAGAACAATATCAAATCATGGAAACAGACTTTCTATGATTAAATCAGTTATGTTTTGACATTTTATAACAACTTATTCAGTAACATGTTTTATATCAAACGTCACTCAACATTTTGGACATCAATGGACTAATTAATACATAATCAACAAGTAGGTCTAAATATAGTTAACATAAATTATAGTTTTAGATGGTTTTTGGCACAATTTAACCAACACTATCAGATCAGGGAACAGGGATCAGACAGTCTCTGGATGAGAGCCACGGTCAACCAATGTCCGATCATAAAAAGCCAACCAGTACTGGCTCTCATGTTATGGGAGTAATGGGAAAGGAGAATAAAGTGCAGAAAGTTTATTGTGACTTTTGCATAGGTCATTCAAAATCAATTCAGATCGAAAAAGTTTAGTAAACCCAATGGATCGCTCGGTAAATGCTAAAACATTGCTGCTGGCATCGTCTACATCCAATTTTATAAACAAAAACAATAGAACACTTTGTGCAACATGTACCAATTCCATGGTGTCGAACGAGTACACATATTAACGAGGCTATTATTACGCAGTAGAGTTTAGCCTACACGGGACCGGACAGTGTCATCACTCAACTGACAAGGCCATACTGTATCGTATTTACAATGTAAGAGGTTCATAACTACTCAAGAATGTAGACCATGTGTCATCAACGTAATAACTGGAGCAAACCCTAGAAAGAAATCATTGAGGCAGCTTAATCACGAAAACATGTGCCCGTCATTACCTCGCTGTATCCCAGATTGCACTATTGTCCAATACTTCCGGTCACGTGATTCAGTAATATAAGGGTTCGGCAAGCTGTGGAATCCAGATATTTCCTTTACAACAGATACAGACTGCTCTATCTGAGCGTGACAATACAGTGCCGCCGAAATGATCTTTTTATCATCCCCATCCTGGATTGCGGCGTTCAGCCGAACTAAAGACCGATTCAACCCATTGTTCAGGTTTTCGCATCGCTCAACCACTGAAGCCAGCATACGTTCTTCATTTTCTGAAACATCTGAAATCTGATCTTTTAAATTTCTTTCCATTATGTCTAACTGATCATTGATGTCACTCCGAAGATCACAAATATGTCTTATGCTAGAATCACGATTAGCAGATATCGAGCTTATGTGTTGTTTGAAGAGTCCAACCAAGCTGTCCATGGCTGATAAGCTATCTTTTAAAGTCGGTTTCAATTCAGATTTCCCACGCCTCAGTATCCGTGAATATTCCTTGAATGTGTGAACTCCATCACATGTGGCGTGATTTTCTTTCATGCAGTTGATACATATAGAACACTTATGCGTCATACAGAAACAGTCAAACCGTAAACCATGTCGTCTACACATCAATCGTGACTGGTCAAATTCTCTTGGGTCTGTATTTGTCAGGGGAGATAACTTGATCTGATTCTCTGAATGTCCAGCGTCGACATAAACGCGTGTGTGATCAGAAGCATGTAGATGCAGAACACTATCACAAGTTTCACATAGGTTTACTGTACACTGCTCACAACGTAAGTTTGCTTTCACGGTTTTCATATTAAATATTTGGCAGATCAACAAAACAATGCATTTAGAATGTAAGTAATTTTTTTATTTGACTGTGCATGTATTAAATGATTAAATCTGTTCACAGTTGCCGACGCATCAAAAAATTTGTTGACATAATTATATAAGATATAAACAAATAAAAGTATCTTGTAATTTGATTGTACTAGTGTGAGAAATATTCATTAAACATGATTGCGTAGGCCTAGGGATACCTGTTTAATCTTAACAAGAAACAAAAGTGACTCCAAGTCCTGATCAATTTCATGGTTTTATGTATATCATAGATGAGGGAATTACTGTACAAAGAAGAAATGCCCCACGATATTCTGACGATCGCCTTCAAATTTGCACCCATCACTAGTTCATGGTCTCGTAGGAGGAATTTCCTTCTGTAAGAAATCATCATAGTGTGCCCTTGTCGGCTCTTGAACAGGTAATAAGTCGGGCCTGAATGTAAGCACATTTTATCATGCACAGCTGCCTGGTACAGTACGTACAAGCTATAGTGTACTGCATCAAATACGTTTGTAAAAAGTTAAGTAAACCCAATGGATCGCTCGGTAAATGCTAAAACATTGCTGCTGGCATCGTCTACATCCAATTTTATAAACAAAAACAATAGAACACTTTGTGCAACATGTACCAATTCCATGGTGTCGAACGAGTACACATATTAACGAGGCTATTATTACGCAGTAGAGTTAAGCCTACACGGGACCGGACAGTGTCATCACTCAACTGACAAGGCCATACTGTATCGTATTTACAATGTAAGAGGTTCATAACTACTCAAGAATGTAGACCATGTGTCATCAACGTAATAACTGGAGCAAACCCTAGAAAGAAATCATTGAGGCAGCTTAATCACGAAAACATGTGCCCGTCATTACCTCGCTGTATCCCAGATTGCACTATTGTCCAATACTTCCGGTCACGTGATTCAGCAATATAAGGGTTCGAATACTGCTGCCACCGATTTTTAAAAATATAATTTTAATTGTAATTAGTGTTCTAAGAAGGATATTGTAGCTTTTAAATAAATATTCTTTGATAAATGATTTGCTAAACAAGAGATCCCAGAGGGATCTTGGCGCCCACCATTGAATGATCTTCAAAGGTTCCATGTCAGATTGATCTTTTCTCTACTTTTCCCTTCATTTTACTAATCTATGCAAATTGAGACATCCCTCCAGTACTTTTCAAACAAGGGAATCCTAGCTATATAAGAAATTCGAGATTTAACGATAATGGCTGTTTGTTTGCCAGGTTGTTTTCAGGACAGACTGGTCCAAAAATGCAATACAAGGGTCCAAGGGGAACCTACTTATGAAATTTGAGAAAGATCCATTCAGTACTTTGAGAAATAGAGATAACACACTTCAATTGTCAAAATCCAAGATGGCTGCCTGTCGGCCATATTGTTTTCCAATAGATCTCAAAATGCAATATGCATAAAGAGGCACCAAGGGAAACTTACATATGAAATTTCAGAAAGATCCATTCAGTACTTTCTCAGAAATAGTGATAACAAACTTCAATTGTCAAAATACAAGATGGCTGCCTGTCAGACATGTTATTTCCAGATTGGTCTCAAAATGCAATATGCATGACTAGGCACCAAGGGAGACTTACATATGAAATTTGAGAAAGATCCCTTCAGTACTTTCTCAGAAATAGTGATAACAAACTTCAATTGTCAAAATCCAAGATGGCTGCTTGTCGGCCATGTTGTTTTCAGATTGGTCTCAAAATGCAATATGCATAACTAGGCACCAAGGGAGACTTACATATGAAATTTGAGAAAGATCCCTTCAGTACTTTCTCAGAAATAGTGATGACAAACTTCAATTGTCAAAATCCAAGATGGCTGCCTGTCGGCCATGTTGCTTTCCGATTGGTCTCAAAACGCAATATGCATAACTAGGCACCAAGGGAAACTTACATATGAAATTTCAGAAAGATCCATTCAGTACATTCTTAGAAATAGCGATAACAAACTTCAATTGTCAAAATCCAAGATGGCCGCCTGTCGGCCATTTTCTTTTCTGATCGCTATCAAAACGCAATATGCATAACTAGGCACCAAGGGGAACCTTCATATGAAATTTGAGAAAGATCCCTTCAGCACTTTCTCAGAAATAGCGATAACAAACTTCAATTGTCAAAATCCAAGATGGCTGCCTGTCGGCCATGTTGTTTTCCGATTGGTCTCAAAACGCAATATGCATAACTAGGCACCAAGGGGAACCTACATATGAAATTTGAGAAAGATCCCTTCAGTACTTTCTGAGAAATAGCGATAACAAGAATTGTTTACGGACGGAGGGACGGACGGACGGACGGAGGGACGGAGGGACGGACCACGGACCACGGACGCAGGGCGATTTGAATAGCCCACCGTCTGATGATGGTGGTCTAAAAACATTAATCATGCAATGAAACAGTACCATTTTGATAACATGTGCTGTAGTCAATGCATAGATCCAAGCTGTGCTACAGGATTTATAACTCTACTTCATTAGAGTCTAATATAATTTACAATAAAAAACCCATTTCAATCAATGTTTAAAACATTATTTATGAAATGAAACAGTATCATTACTAGCATCTTTGATTTATAACAATACTTCAATAATAATTTGTAAAAATTATTTCAATGTTGATAAATTTGAAAATATATGCTGTAAAGAGAAATGACTACACAATTACATATACTATAGTGGACAAATGGTAGTAATCCTTCAATCTTGTCTGAACTAAGGTGTTTCTAAGACTGAAAGATAACATTTTATGTCTATAGGGATCAAGGGGAACCTGCATGTGCAATTTGAGCAAGATCCCTTTCAGTACTTGATGAGATCTAGCGATAACAAACTTCAAATGTCAAAATCCAAGATTGCCACCTGTCAGCCATGTTGTTTTCCAATCAGTCCCAAAATGGGTTATGCACATCTAGGCATCAAGGGGAACCTGCATGTCAAATGTGAGAAAGATCCCTTCAGTACTTTCTGAGATTTAGCGATAACAAACTTCAAATGTCAAAATCCAAGATGGCCGTCTATCGGCCATATTCTTTTCTGATCGCTACCAAAATGGAATATGCACAACTAAGGACCAAGGGAAACCTTCATGTGAAATTTGAGCAAGATCCCTTCAGTACTTTCTGAGAATTAGTGATAACAAACTTCAAATGTCAAAATCCAAAATGGCCGCCTGTCGGCCATATTCTTTTTTGATCGCTACCAAAATGGAATATGCACAAATAAGGACCAATGGGAACCTTCATGTGAAATTTGAGAAAGATCCCTTCAGTACTTTCTGAGATTTAGCGATAACAAATTTCAAATGTCAAAATCCAAGATGGCCGCCTGTCGGCCATTTTCTTTTCTGATCGCTACCAAAATGGAATATGCACAACTAAGCACCAAGGGGAACCTGCATGTGAAATTTGAGAAAGATCCCTTCAGTGCTTTCTGTGATTTAGCGATAACAAATTTCAAATGTCAAAATCCAAGATGGCAGCCTGTCGGCCATGTTCTTTTCCGATTGATCCCAAAATGGAATATGCACAACTAGGGACCAAGAGAAAGGTGCATATGAAATTTTGCAGTGATCCCTTCAGTACTTTCTGGGAAATAGCGATAACAAGAATTGTTTACGGAGGGACGGAGGGACGGACGGACCACGGATGCAGGGCAGTTTGAATAATACATATTTTCAGGGAAACACAACTTCATATCATGATTACAATGTAAATGACACACTCAGGGTCATGCAATACACAATTTTGATAAAGGATCTTAAGACCTTTCTATCTGTGAAGAGTTGAAGAGTATATTGATTCTAACATATCTGGGAGGTGAGAAGACGATTTTTAAAGTTTTAGTCAATTTGATCCTTTTCGGCCCCGCCTCTTGGGCCCCTGTGGGGTTGGGACCATATAATTCTCAATCTTATTTGACCTTTGACCATGGAAGCTTCCTGTCTCATTCAAGCTATTTTGCAGAAGAAGTGGAAAATATAAAGTGTTTACAGATAGACGATGAACGACAGACAACGACTGACAAAACGCAATTAAAATAGGTCACTTGAGACTTCGTCTCAGGTGAAATAATTATCTTGTTCAATCTTTGAGCATGTAATAAATCGAAAACATATGACATGAAATGCCATCTCGCTCAAAATATATTTAAATAGAACAGAAAATGCTTTGCAGAAGCAAATATAGTCTTAAGTTTTTGTTATATTAGTACAGCAACACAAGCAAAAAGCATCAATCAAAATATGAAAAGTGCACATACCTGAAAGCAATCTGTATTTAATAAACGATGAAGGAGAACCATACAACACCAATGACTATTGTCTAACTACCATTCACTCGTTTTTGGTATAAATAAGTAGCAGGATAAAAATAGCAATTCTCATTTATCTACGATAAGAGTTATCGACTGTCCAGACAACAAGAATCGGGATGTGTACTATGTTAAGGTTTCTAGAGCGAGGTCGAACAAGCAAAACAAATATAATCGTTGCAAATGCAACCAACTGTGTAATGCAACAAACAACGCTGTTACGTTGTGAACAGTTTGCTTACAGTATATCATTTTTGTGGTCGATATATATCTAATGTTGAACTCTAAAAAACATTTGTTTTGCATAGACATGTAGTGAAAGTGAGGATGTCCCTCTAAAGATTGTATACGATGAAAAACGGAGTTATGTATGTAGGTCACCTAGCCTATCTGTGTTCTGTACGTTACCCATCTTTCTGCTGATTACACTTGTTACATTTCTAACCCAATCCCTATTATTAGAACCAGCTCTTGTGGCATTCCATTCCGTCAATTAATTCTCGTATGCATAGAAATTACGTAAACAATGTTCCCTTGATGGAACCACAAAAGAATGTACTGGTATTATTTATGAAATTCTATGACTTCGATTTTAACCATACTTTCCCAAAGGTAGAACAGTAACTTCAAACCTAAAGGTATGTTACAACTATCTTGTACGTGTCCTATTAAGGAAATGTCTAGAGGTTTCAACCTACGAGTCATCCATGAAAGAAAGCGTATTTAATGACTGGCAATTTAGTTTCGATCTTTGCAACATAAAGTTTCACATATCCTAAATCCAGAGACAACTCCTCTATCAAATCAATAGGATAGACATTTTTAGAACAGTTCATAAATGCCGACGTCACTACTGGCAACTTCTGCTACTAAGAATTTATCTTCACACACAGCAATCGTCGATGGTTCTTTTAAACCATGCACTAATGTTAGCAGTACCCTACTTCCGGAGGAAGATCCCACTTGGACGATGTTCTTCGATTTCCGACCACATATGTATATGTTTCCTTCTTTATCTACGTCACAACCGCGCAAACCTGTTGCAAAGTGAGGACCAAAAGCTTCCTCTGAATATTTAGTGAAAGACGACACTCTCAACAAGCCGCCATTTTCATTGTCATGTGTGCTGACAACTTCTCTTTGCACGTTGTTAGTCACCAGTTGCCAACAAGGAAGTGGAAGCTTACAAAATTGCTTTAACTGACATTTTTTACCTTCTTTCATGACATTAAACAATGTAGCGTTTCGCTGTGTTGGACAGCTGATTACCAGCCCTCCACTGAAAAAAGTGATGCCATAACAGCATATGTTGAATCTCATGTCCATGTCTTCACATCGGATCAATGCCGACGAAGCTGGGTAATATTGGATGAAGATCACCTTTTGTTTATAGGGTAATGTGACCGCAAATGTGTGATCGTCAATGCTGCAAATATCCCATGGACTATCTGCTAATCTGACCTGATGGACTAGATGGCCATAGTCGGAAAACAGTTTAACGGCTTTGTTTGGGAAGTCGACAAGAATCACCCGGTTGTTTGGCAGGTACAAGGCACTAGTAATCCCACACACAGACCGGTCTTCACGAGTACGTACACTGAATCGTAATATCTCACGCACGCTTCTGACATTCAGTGGCAGCAATTTTCGTACAACTGACGGAAGGTCTGTTTTCTCATGAACGAAATTTGTTTTTCCAAAAGTGTCTATATCATGTAAAGATGCAAGAAAAGGATTCATGAGGACGGAAAGGCGCGGCAAGCTGTGGAATCCAGATATTTCCTTTACAACAGATACAGACTGCTCTATCTGAGCGTGACAATACAGTGCCGCCGAAATGATCTTTTTATCATCCCCATCCTGGATTGCGGCGTTCAGCCGAACTAAAGACCGATTCAACCCATTGTTCAGGTTTTCGCATCGCTCAACCACTGAAGCCAGCATACGTTCTTCATTTTCTGAAACATCTGAAATCTGATCTTTTAAATTTCTTTCCATTATGTCTAACTGATCATTGATGTCACTCCGAAGATCACAAATATGTCTTATGCTAGAATCACGATTAGCAGATATCGAGCTTATGTGTTGTTTGAAGAGTCCAACCAAGCTGTCCATGGCTGATAAGCTATCTTTTAAAGTCGGTTTCAATTCAGATTTCCCACGCCTCAGTATCCGTGAATATTCCTTGAATGTGTGAACTCCATCACATGTGGCGTGATTTTCTTTCATGCAGTTGATACATATAGAACACTTATGCGTCATACAGAAACAGTCAAACCGTAAACCATGTCGTCTACACATCAATCGTGACTGGTCAAATTCTCTTGGGTCTGCATTTGTCAGGGGAGATAACTTGATCTGATTCTCTGAATGTCCAGCGTCGACATAAACGCGTGTGTGATCAGAAGCATGTAGATGCAGAACACTATCACAAGTTTCACATAGGTTTACTGTACACTGCTCACAACGTAAGTTTGCTTTCACGGTTTTCCTATTAAATATTTGGCAGTTTCCACAATATTTGTTTTCCGGAGGTTTCGCCTTTTCTTTAGTTGTGGATTTTGATTTGTGTGGCTTTTCTGTATGATGTTTAGGATTTTGCGGTAATTCACCAATTCTGATCAACTCTAGCATAATATTGTTCGTAGGGAACTGGTCGGCCCAATCTTTGTGATGTTTATTAGCATCACGCGGTGAACTATCTCGTCTACAGATCGGACACGGGAAACTTGTGATTGGCATTCTGAAGATAGATTTGTCAGCCTTCTCGGCAATAAAAGAATCGAGACATTCAAAACAGAATGTATGCAAACATGGTAAAGCTTTTGGTCGTTCGAATGTATCGAGGCAAATTGGACAGTCTGTGATTTCAGAACCGTCCAAAACAACACGTTCTGTATTTGATGCTACAGTGTCATCTCCATGCTTTAATACGTTCTGTCCTTTGGCAGTGTTTGAACTTATATCTAGTGAAGATGTGGTACCTGAACTGTTGATGCCATGCTCTCGTCCATTCCTTTGCCCACGTAAAGATATTGGATCAGCATCATCTAGCCGAAACGCTTGTAAAACTGGGCGGCTAGTGATACCGCCGATTGGACCGTCAGAAAACAAGTCATCATCGTTGAAATTAGAGCCATCATCCCAGTAGTGTCCTCCCTCTGCCATGGCCAACTGTAGCCAGCTGTTGGGTGCCTTGGCATTCTGAAAATGAAAATGAACCACGATCAATATGCATTTTATTGCATCTACATACTAATTCCCAAAATTGCAAGTACACAGACAAATGTTTTGTTTTAGAGGTCGCACCAAGTGCAACAATATAGATTGCCAGGTACAATTATGTAGGCCGATCGTGGCATATATGATATTGAAGGTCGGTAGCTAAGATTTTGTAGACTAGTGGGTGTATCTTGCAGACTGGTAGATATACATAGGATTTCATAGACTGGTAAGATAAGATTTTGAAAGCCTTAAGTAGTTAAAATTTTAAATCCTTTCAAATACAGATGTATATAAATAACAATATATAGTTCATATATACATTTGTATATTGTACCGTCTCTATGATATGTCTTATGCACTAACTTTTTATTTCAAAAAGTCTTACCTTTGACCCTTAAAATGATAACCATTGGCCAGTTCATCAAATATAATGAACCCTGTATGTACACGTGATATAAGAGGAATTTCAGAACGTTTGCCTTTTAGTAAAGGTCGCATATGATACATCTTGACAGTATATTCCAGGTTTTAGTACTAAGCAACAGGGACCTTGACCTTTGGAACGTTCAAAGTTGCTATGATACATGCATATTGTAATGTACCTGTTTTACTATGTAAAAATTTAAATATCCAGAAATTGCTCCAGAAGTTAAGGTGATGATGGGCCGGCGTGATTACTACAGAGCACCTCAGTACCATACTTGGTCCTTATAACGCATGTTAAGGAATTGCTCTTGACAGACTATAGACAGTCGTCAGCCTTAATCAAACACCAGTAATATGTAATAGCAATCTAAGGGCGATAACCCTTACACTTATAGGGAGACTGACTATCTAAAGTTCCCATTTTCCCTTACTTACCGTGTAGTAGCAAACAACATTTTGAATGGGTTTTTTTTTTTAATTCTCTGTGTTGATTTGTACCTTTGTATCAACAAAATATCTATGATGGCTTACTGATTGAAAGAAGTTGAACACTTCAGCGGTAACATTTTTATACCCTTATTTCAGAGAACTCATTGCCATTTGAATAGGGTTATATTGCTCACAGTTTTCCTTTTGAACTTGTGATAGCTATCCTGTTTTGACCTCTCAATAGTTTTCCTGTTTTGAACTTGTGAACCCCTGAGATATGTTTAGTTTTGACCAGTTGACAGTTTTCCTGTTTTGAACTCTGAGAAATCCCAAGTTTTGACTTCTGGGGTATTTTCCTGTTTTGGCATTTTAAAACTGTTTTGAATCTTTGGGAGTTTTCTTGTTTTCAGCTTTTGACAGATTTTCTATTTTGACTCTTTGAAAGTCTAGGACACTTCAGTGTTTTCCCCTCTTTATCCTTGAAGTGTTTTCCAGTTTTGACCCCTGTTGAGGAAATTATTGTTTTGACCCCTTGAGAGATTTCAAGTTTTGAACCCTGCAGAGTTATCTTGCTTTGACTCCCTGAGAGTTTACCTGTTTTTATTCATTGAGAGTTTTCCTGTTTTGATTTCTTGAGAGTTTTCCTCCTGTTTTGACCCCCTGAGAGTTTACCTGTTTTATTCATTGAGAGTTTTCCTGTTTTGATTCCTTGAGAATTTTCCTGTTTTGACCCCCTGAGAGTTTTCCTGTTTTGATTCCTTGAGAATTTTCCTGTTTTGACCCCCAGAGAGTTTTCCTGTTTTGAAGAGTTTTTCTGTTTTGACCCTCTGAGAGTTTTCCTGTTTTGACCCCCTGATAGTTTTCCTGTTTTGACCCCCTGATAGTTTTCCTGTTTTGACTCCTTCAGAGTTTTCCTGTTTTGACTCTTTGAGAGTTTTCCTGTTTTGACCCCCTGATAGTTTTCCTGTTTTGACTCCTTCAGAGTTTTCCTTTTTTGACTCTTTGAGAGTTTTCCTGTTTTGACCCCCTGAGAGTTTTCCTGTTTTGACTCCTTGAGAGTTTTCCTGTTTTAACCCCCTGAGAATTTTCCTGTTTATCCTTGAGAGTTTATCGGTTTTGACCCACTGAGAAATTTCCTGTTTTGACTCCTTAAAAGTTTTTCCTGTTTTGACCCCCTGAGAGTTTTCCTGTTTAAACCCCCTGAGAGTTTTCCTGTTTTGACTCCTTGAGAATTTTCCTGTTTTGATCCCCCGAGAGTTTTCCTGTTCTGAATCCTTGATAGCTTTTCTGTTTTGACCCCCTGAGTTTTCCTGTTTATCCTTGAGAGTTTATCTGTTTTGAACCCCTCAGAATTTTCCTGTTTTGACTCCTTGAGAGTTTTCCTGTTTTGACCCCCTGAGAATTTTCCTGTTTTGACGCCCTGATAGTTTCCTGTTTTGACCCCTTGAAAGTTTTCCTGTTTTGACTCCTTGAGAGTTTTCCTGTTTTGACTCCTTGAGAATTTTCCTGTTTTGACGCCCTGATAGTTTCCTGTTTTGACCCCTTGAGAGTTTTCCTGTTTTGACCCCCTGAGAATTTTCCTGTTTTGACCCCTTGAAAGTTTTCCTGTTTTGACTCCTTGAGAGTTTTCCTGTTTTGACTCCTTGAGAGTTTTCCTGTTTTGACTCCTTGAGAGTTTTCCTGGTTTGACTCCCTGAGAGTTATAGTTTTGTCCTTTTTCAGTTTTGTCCCTCTTCAGAGATTTTAAGTTGTTTTTCACCTTTTTTTTCCAAGAGTGTTCATTTTAACTGTACATCATAATCATTTAATACAACAAGAGGCCTATGGGCCTTAACGGTCATCTGACAAACAGTTACAGCAGGGACACACCCCTAAATCCAGCATCACTACCATACATTATCTATACGCAGCTAGTTACATGCATGTTTCAGATAAAATCTGGTTTTTATCCATTTTGGCTTAAAGGAGGAGCAGCATCTTAAAGCAAAATTTCAGCCAAGTTCCTATTTTTGGGGCATGCCCCTCTGTCCCCATGGGTCGGACAAGCCTCATTTATATCAATTAGGGATTTCCCTTCCGCAATGATGTTTCATACTAAATATTATTGTAATAAATTAAGGCATTCATGAAGAGTAGCATTTTAAAGCAACATTTAATCTAAGTGTTCCTTTTGGATGCCCCACCCTTCTTTCCCCAAGGCTCAGACCTGTCTCATTTATATAAATTATGATTTGGTTGTAATCATGCAAGAAAGGGATTAAGAAAGAGTACAATTTTAAAGCAAATGTTTTGTTAACTTTTCCTTTTTGGGCCTTGCCCCTCTGTCCCCAGGGTCCCACAAGCCTCATTTATATTTATTGTGATTGCCATCCCCTTATAATGTTTCAAACCATTTGGATGTAATTCACCCAAGGGTAGAAGAAGAGTAGGGTTTTAAAGCAATAAATCACCAAACCTCCCCATTTGGGCCCCCGCCACTGTGGCCCTAGGGGTCAGACTTGCCTCATTTTTATAAAATATAATTGCCCTCCCCAAATGATTTTTCACACCAAATTTGGATGATTTCCAGAGTAGGAGTTAAAAGCAAAATTTCAGCAAAGTTCCCCTTTTGGGACCAAGCCCCTCTCTTCCTAGGGTTCAGACAAGCCGCATGTATATAAAATTCACACCAAATTTGGATGAAATCCACCCAAGGGTTAAGGAGGAGTAGGATTTTAAAGCAAAAATTCACCAAAGTTCACCTTATTTTTGGCCCCTCCCCACGGGCCCCAGGGTTCTGACCAGCCTCATTTATACAAAATATGATTGCCCTCCCCCAAAGATTTTTCACACTAAATTTGGATGAATTCCACCAAAGGGTTAAGGAGGAGTAGGATTTTAAAACAAAAATTCACCAAAAGTTCCCAATTTGGGGCCCCACCCCTCTGTCCCTAGGGGTCAGACCAGCCTCATTTATATAATATATGATTGTCTTCCCAAAATGATTCTTCACACCAAATTTTGATCAAATTCACCAAAGGGTTAAGGAGGAGTAGGATTTTAAAGCAAAAATTCACCGAAAGTTCCCAATTTGGGGCCTCACCCTCTGTCCCTAGGGGCTGGAACAGCCTCATTTATATAATATATGATTGCCTTCCCAAAATGATTTTTCACACCAAATTTTGATGAAATTCACCAAATGGTTAGGAGTAGGATTTTAAAGCAAATATTAACCGAAGTTCCAAATTTTGGGCCCCAGGGGTTGGACCAGTCTCATGTAAATAAAATATTATTGCCCTCCCCAAATTGATTTTTCACACCAAATTTGGATGAATTCCACCAAAGGGTTAAGGAGTGGTAGGATTTTAAAGCAAAAACTCATCAAAGTTCCCCTTTTGGGGCCCCACCCCTCGGACCCCAGGGGTTGTTTAGAGGGAAACAGCGAAGGAGCAATATTGGAAATTTGGCCCTAAAGGAACACCATAGAATAGGGTTATTTGTTTTGTTTTTGCTTGTGCATGCAAACACAGTAGTATTGAGAGTTTTGGTTGAGATTTTGAAAATTTAAAGAAAACAGAGTAGTGTTAATGGATCTGTGTGGCATATGCATTCATACATAATATTACATATACATATAGTGTGAAGTGCAATTAATCATTCAGAGGTGGGTGGATGATTCATACTTCTTTGACTCAGTTGGTAGATCTGGGATTCCACAGGGTGCATCTCCCGTCTCAGCATAAACAGTTTTTGCATCAAATTCATGGAGCTACCTAGCATATTGAGTGAAACTAAGTTAGAGCAAACTTAAAATCAAGCAACCTTCGAAGTTTGTGGTTTCATTGCCTTTAGTAAAGGCTAACACTCATGGTGGCGGTCTCTTGACCTGAGCTACGATAACTTAATTTTGGACGACAGACAGATGATTTCAGACAGATGGTTGTCACAGAGTGGTGCAGGCAGCTCGACCAATACATGTATGGTTGATGGATGTCTTAAAGATGGTTGGCTTTAAATCTTTTGTCCCAGAATATTCAGTTCAGAACTGGCGATGGGCTACAGCTATAAACAAGCCCCCTTCAATGACAAGTCATTTGTGGACACAACTACCATAGGTGCTTTTATGAAAATATTATGCTTTCAGGGGACTTGAATTATTATATGTTGCATCCCAGCAAAGATACAATATGACATTTTTTTACTTTTTGATTTTACAAACAAGATTACCATAGCAACATGTTTTGTCGAAGAATGTAGACCATATCTCATGTGGATGTCCCAACAAATCACCCCAATCTGTGTTATCATGTAGTAACTTCTTCTTGTGGTGTAAGTGACAGACACAGTTGCATTGGCATTGCTATTAAGGTACTGCCACAAGAATGCAAAGCAACACATTTTAAATTGAAAGTTTTAATCAAGAGGTCCATGGGGCCTGTATCGCTCATCTGGTTGGATTTGACCAAACATCAAAATAATGTTCATGTTCATTTTGTTAATAGCTTTATTTATCGATCTCGAACAATGCTATATTTGGTTTTATTGTGGGTACCTCAACTGCTTTAAAGAAATAACCCAGAAATGAAGTCCAAACTCTCTAAGGGTGTGAAAAGACCCCAGGGATTGTTTTTACAACATAATTGTGTTTAAAGAAACTAAGTCCCTTGGGGTGGGGAAAGTCCCTTGGCAAGTTGGGCCTTCTTTTACATCAGGATTGTGCCTATCCCTTAACGTCCAGCTATGCTATATATGGTTATGGGATGGGGATCTCAACAGTTTAAAAAAACTTAGGAATGTGGAAAGATCCCAGGGCCCATTTTTACATCAGGATTGTGTTTATCTCTTGATGCCCAACAATGCTATATATGGTTATATGGGGACTGGAGCTCTCAACAGTTTTGAAAATATAACCAAGAAACTATAAGTCCATATGGGTGGAGAAAACCCCAGGGCCTTTATCTACAACATGATTTTGTTGATTTCTTTATGCCAAACAATGCTATATATGGTTATAGGGTCGGGATCTAAATGGTTTCTAAGATATATCAAAGAATTTATACACAGGGATGGGAAAAGACCCCAGGGCATATTTTTGGGTTGGAGTTACTATTTATGAAAAAATTTGTTTCCCCTCCCCAAGTATGTTACTGACCAAATTTGGTTAAAATCTATCCAGCATTTCATGACTAAGTAGCAATTTAAAGGACTAACCTCTATTTCCCCTTTAGAGGCCCGTACCCCTACGGCCAGTGGGGTCAGAGTCATCATTCAAAATATGCTTCTGTCCAAATTAGGTTAAATTCTATTCAGAACTTTTACAAGTAGCCATTTAAAGTGATTCTCATCTCTATTCCTCATATTGGGCCCTGCCCCTCTGGCCCCTGGGGGGTCACAACCACCATGTACGCAAAATCTGTTTCGCTTCCCCAAGAATGTTTCTGGCTAAACTGGGCTCAAATACATTCGTAACTTTATGACTAGTAGCAATTTAAAGGAATAACCTCCATTTCCCCTATTGGGCCCCACCCCTTGTACCCTTGGGGGTCAGAGTCACCATTAATGCAAAATCTCTTCCCCTTTTCCCAAAAATGTTTCTGATTAAATTGGGTTCAAATTCATAACTTTACGACAATTGGGTTCAAATTCATAATTTACGACAAGTACTTTTTGTAGCGATTTAAAAACATTACCTCTATTTCTCATATTGGGCCCCGCCCCTCTGGCCCGTGGGGGATCATAATCACTATTTATGCAAAATCTCTTCCCCTTCCCTGACGATTCAAATCCATATAAAGTCAATAACTTTATGACTTTGCGATTTAAAAGCTTAACCTCTATTTCCTTTATTGGGCCCCACCCCTCTTGCCCCCGAGGGGTCAGAGTCATCATTTTGCTAAATCTGTTCCCCTTCTCCCAAGGATGTTTCTGATTATCATTTTGCTAAATCTGTTCCCCTTCTCCCAAGGATGTTTCTCATTATCATTAAATTAGGTTCAATTCCATCAATAACTTTATGACTTAAAGAAGTGATTTTAAGGAATTACTATGGAATGCCAGAGCTGTCTTAGGTGATCAAATATGATTATATTCAGTGGTTATGTCTTTATATGATGTAGTTATACCATTATATGCGGTGCTTTTTACTTTATATTCGGTGGTTATGTCTTTATATGAGGTAGACATATTCTTTTATTCAGTAGATACGTCTTTATATTCGGTAGACATTTCCTTATATTCGGTAGTTATGTCCTTATATTCGGTATTTATGTCCTTATATTCGGTAGATATGTCCTTATATTCGGTAGATATGTCCTTATATGCGATGCATTTCCCTTTATATTCGGAAGTTAAAATGTAACTTTATATTCGGTGCAAACTTTCTTATATGCTGTGCAAACTTCCTTATATGCTGTGCAAACTTCTTTATACTATGTGCAAACGTCTGTATGATGATGACCAAACCCGGAACTTTTTAAGTGGATGAATCCTACAACGACACCGTACAGAGAGCGTCAAAGCAACACAGACTCCAGAAACTCCAAACAAAATCTTGCTTGAAGATTTGAAACATGGTATATAATCATGAAATACTAGAGTTTCCTAAGCTGTATAACTATTTTGAAGAAAAGTTATTTTTTATTGTTGTTTAAAGGGACTAAATGGCTAGATTTTCACTTAAATATTATATAAACAAGGAGCCGCAAAGCCTGGCATTATCCCCCGCGCCCCGCAGTTGGTATGAAAACCCAAAAACATGTATAAATTAAGCTCAAAGTAAGAGTTATTAAGGAAACAGTAATTTGGCATTTTTGATTAAGTCTCCATGGTGACAGAAAAAATACCGAAAATGGAAGGTCCGCAATAGCAAAAGGCACAACTAGTCTGATATATTCAGAAAGTTTCAAGGAGCTGCGTTGAACAGTTTTGGAGTTATAGCCAAGAAACAAAAGGAAACAGTAATTTGGTATTTTTAATTAAGTTTCCATGGTGACAGAAAAAATACCGAAAATGGAAGGTCCCCAATAGCAAAAGGCACAACTAGGGCACTAGTCTGATATATACAGAATGTTTCAAGAAGCTGCATTGAACGGTTATGGAGTTATAGCACGGGGGGGAAAAGGAAACAGTAATTTGGTATTTTTGATTGTTTCCATGGTGACAGAAAAAATAACGAAAATGGAAGGTCTGCAATAGCAAAAGGCACAACTAGGGCACTATAGCCTGATATATACAGAAAGTTTCAAGGAGCTACTTTGAACAGTTATGGAGTTATAGCCCGGAAACAGTAATTTGGTATTTTTGATTAAGTTTCCATGGTGACAGAAAAAATACCGAAAATGGAAGGTCCGCAATAGCAAAAGGCACAACTAGGGCACTAGTCTGATATATACAGAAAGTTTCAAGGAGCTGCATGGAATGTTTTTTGAGTTATAGCCCAGAAACAAAAGGAAACAGTAATTTGGTATTTTTTACTAAGTTTCCATGGTGATAGAAAAAATACCGAATATGGAAGGTCTGCAATAGCAAAAGACACAACTAGGGCACTAGTCTGATATATACAGAAAGTTTCAAGGAGCTGCGTTGAACTGTTTTTGAGTTATAGCCCGGAAACAAAAGGAAACAGTGATTTGGTATTTTTTATTAAGTTTCCATGGTGACAGAAAAAATACCGGAAATGGAAGGTCCGCAATAGCAAAAGGCACAGCTAGGGCACTAGTCTGATATATACAGAAAGTTTCAAGGAGCTGCGTTGAATGGTTATGGAGTTATAGCCCGGAAAAGAATCTCGGACGGACACACGGACGGACGCACGGAGCCCAATTTAATATCCCCGGCAAACACGTTTCGCTGGGGATAGAAAGGGTATACGATTTAAAATGATGTAAAAAGTTATGCACTTTATGTTAATTATACATTTCAAAAGTGTCCATAACAATTTGTTTAAAAATAATGAAAAAAAATAAAATAAATATGAACAACCTAGTAACTATTTCATATTATTATGTTTCGATGTGTGTAAACAAATACCTATGCGTACATATGCGCATGCGCGATGCGGGAAATTGTAAACATCATAACAAAAATGGCGAACACCCGATCTAAGTGGAAGGGTTCTGAATCAGTTTTAACCGAGAGCACGAAGAAACGAAGAATCGAGAATGTGATTTTAACTTCACAAAGACGAGCACTTATCTTAGGGACAGAGCAAGCAGATAGCATCAGTTAAAAAAGACCAAAGGGATTAAAATAGACCCTCAGTTGGCCAAGCTAATGCTTGAACAGGTTAGTTGACAGCACTGGACTTCGATGTTTCGTAGATCAACTGTCGTCTACGCCCAGGTGATGACTTGAATGGTACATAATTGTCATAAATGGTAACAACTGATATCGAGATTAAGCTTAAGAAAGGTCATGAAGTGTTAACACAGCATGAATCGCTTGGTATTGGCCTCCACAAGCCAGAAATGGGCATACAAATCAAAAGGGGCGCCCAAGAGGGGATTTTGACATTTGTCAAATTAATCGTATTATACCAGAAAGTAAACTTGATGACTTTATGCTTTTGTTAGACTGTTTGTATATTACACATTGAGTTTACATTGTGTTATTAATATTCCGTTGTACAGTTTTGAAAGCAAGCATGAGATCTAGAGCGTCTGGTCATAAAGAAACTGAAGCCAATTCAATGAAGATGACCACAGGCGGCACGGAGTCCGGCCACTACGGACGACACTAGTCCTGAAACCACACACTTAGGTATTTTTCATAATAAATTGATTACTAATCCTAGAGGCCATTAATTAGCAAACATTTATATAAATCATTAGCATTTGGCATGGATGCGAAGAAAGAACATTGTTTATTAGAAAGTCGTGGAATAGTACGTTTCTGTCGATGCTTATTAAGATTAAAAATTCTCATAATTATACAACACTAGTCATGTATTTCACTGTGAACTGTTATTACGTTATGATTTAGGCGTCAAGTTTGATTGCATGTTCTGGTCTATATGACATTGTAATCAGTTTAAAAACATAATTGATTCCTAATCAGATAATCTGATAATTTGTAACCAGATACCACCAACCGATCAATTTTCGATTACAAAATTTTTTTTCTAATAAAAATGAATGGATTTGAAATATGTTTTTTGTTTAGCGGCTACCAATAATGGATTTTTGTAATTAATAATTTGAATCAGAAAAGGTGAACCTATCAGTTTTGACCACTATTATTCATGTATGAGCTGCATGCATGTGTAGCGGGACTGGACTGGGTCGATCATCAGTGACCAGGTAGCTCAATTGGTAGAGCATCCCGCAAGTGTTAAGAGGTCTGGGTTCGAACCCTGGTCTGGCCGCTACATTTTCTCCTCTCCTTTTACACATGTATCCTCTACTGTTAACACTTGTTGAAAATTGTTGAATTCTTAGTGTATTTGGTGAAATATTGTGCAATTGGGGATTGAAAAAACTTCTGGAGTATCAATTTTGTGAATTTAGGATTGATTTTTTTTATTTGCATATACATGTATATTGATACTGATTGATTCGCCAAATTAATGTAATAACACCATAATTAGTAAAGTTGTTTCCCCTGGTGTTTTCAGGCCTAATGGCCATGATCTTCATGCGATTCATTTATTTGACGTCTTGGTTACCACATTATGACGTCACATATACAATATCATGCCTGAAGATGGTAATTTGGCCTGAAAACGTTAGCGAAACATAACATTTGTTGTGTTGAATTTACATTTTTTAACTATTGATACTGGTATATACATATTAAAGACCCAGTAGAAGCCTTGAATGTGTGTAAAGGCCTTGGATGTGTGTTGAGAAAATGTTGACAGGTAAATTATTTGATGAAAAATCAGACAAAATTTCCTGAAGAGCCATCTTTGCATGATAATACATGACTGCTATGTATCAATATAAGGCATGATTATGATATTGCCAATTTCGCACGTTGGTTTGTGTAACTGGAAATTACATTGATTTTGTGTAAGAAAATATCTTTTTTTCTTCTTATAGATATCACAGGATATATAACACAAAAGTTCTCGGAGGACAATAGTGCCATACAAGGTGGAAAGGACATACCAACACATCCAGGGACTCACCAATCTGATAGTGGCCACCAGAATAACAGATAGAACTGGAATATCTAAACCAAAACCCCTGCATCAAATGGATCCCAGAAGATTCATATTGACTCTCCTAGCCCATGTTCCTTCACCATCCACTGCCCAACTGGTAGAGGAGAAGAAATCCCAATTAAGATGAATGGGAATAATTGAAATTTTGAGACTTATCATGTTCCAGAGACTATTACTTTTGAATATCTGTCCTTACATTTATTAGCTCACCTGGTCCGAACGACCAAGATGAGTGTATGCCATACTGAGGCGTCCGACATCCGTCTGTCAACATTGTGAACACAATATTTGAATAACTTGAGTAAATATCAGAATATACCTTTGATAAAACTTTATACGCAGCCATATATCGACAAGATCTCGGACAACTTCAAAAATGGAAATTATTGGACAGTATTTTGGGAACTCTGTTTAAAATTCTACTAGTTCTGAAGAACTAAATGGATTTGATGAAATTTGTTCTCGAGAATTATGTGGCAATGTTGTATGTTGCAAAAATGAAGTGTCATCATCATCTGAGTGGCACCCTTGGTGGCACAATAAGAGAATTATAGCAAAAAAAAAAGAAAAAAAAAAAAGATTAAAATCATTTTTTTTCAAGAATGACATCTAGTCTACTTGTAGTTTGAACCATTGTTGGGAGAGGCAGTTCAAAAGTAGAAAAGTGTTTGAAATGTAACTTAAATTTGAGTATTTTGCCATCATTACTGAATTATCCAGGTTAGCGATGCAGGCCCTCTGGGCCTTTAGTTTATTGGTATAATATTACTAAAATACCTTAGCTGTCATCTATTCCATAAATGTCATATGATTATCAGTGCAGCCTTAATTTCAAAATTTATATAATCTCAAGAGACAAACAACATTGTCTGGTCTGAAAATTAAATCCTTAGTCAAAAATGATTATTCATAGCTGTGTGCACTATTGAAATATTGATGTTAACACTCACTAGTAATTTATAAACTCTCAAAATTCATTGATGTCAACACTCACTAGTGCTCAATAGTCTTTAATGTCAGCACTCACTAGTACTCAATAGTCACGGATGACAACACTCACTAATACTCAATAGTCATTGATGTCAACACTCCATAATACTCAATAGTCACGGATGACAACACTCACTAATACTCAATAGTCATTTATGTCAACACTCCATAATATGCAATAGTCATTGATGTCAACACTCCATAATACTCAATAGTCATATATGTCAACACTCCATAATACTCAATAGTCATGGATGTCAACACTCACTTGTCACTGATGTAAACGCTTGTCATTGATGTTAACAGTCACTAATCATGGCAGTCAACTTTCCTTAGTCACTGATGTCAACACTTACTGTTTTGTGTATTATCAACATCATTAGTCACTGTTCTGTTGATATTCTGATAAATTAGGGTTGCATTTTTAGGTCACCTGAGATGAAGTATCAAGTGACCTATTCTAACTGCCTTTTGTCCGTTGTCTTGCGTTGTCTGTCTGTAAACAATTTGTCAGTAAGCTTTCATGGTCAAAGGTCACCCAAAACTGTGGATAATATGGTCCCAACCCCTAGGGACCAGGGACCTGAGGGGCAGGGTCAAAAAGGGTCAAATTGACTAAAATTAAAAAAAAACTTCTCAGCTCCCAGATATGGTAGAATCATATACTGGTAACAGATAGCAAGGTCTTTAACAAAAATTGTGAATTTCATGACCCTGTGGAGGGGGTAAAGTTTATATAGGAAAATCACAATTTTGATCAGCATGTTTGATTTCTATTGAAATTCATTCTAACTTCATTAACATTATCAGCATGGGATGGCAGTTTGATGGCTTGCACTTGTTGGCCCTGACTGACCTTCTGGGCGATGCTAAAAAGGGTCAATTAAATTGAATTTCAAAACTCAGGTGACCATTAAGGCCCATGGGCCTCTTGTTTTACATAAGCCAGTATCGTTGAAAACTGATGCATATGAAATATTGTAAATAAAACAAAAGATTTCCATGAATTAATAACGTAATGTAATTTATTTTGGTTTCATATCAAACTTTTTCACTGCACATGTATCAAAACAACTTCCTTGAAATAAGATAATTTAGCTTATGTGTATGGGCAAACAGACAAGGTGATTACCAATAAAATGCTTACATTTTCACGTTTTCCATATTTTCTTTACCTGTCAACTTGACCTCTGCCCATATATAGTTAGACTGCATGCTCTTCTGACTTGCCAATGAAGATGCTATTGAGGTTGACTGAAATACAAGAACATGTAACATATAAATGAACATAATTGTACATGTAGGTGAACATGAGAATAGTCCAATTCCTCAATCCATGACTATCATTGAGACTGTCAGCTAATCATTGAATTATTAAAACAGTATGGACATCAGTATTGTGAATTAAATATCTCATTTTTACTGATGATAAATTGATATAAATGAGATAATCAACAATACTCATATCCATCCTCTTTTACCATGTATCACTGTTATCCAATTGTTAATATGACGTACATAGAATTCATCAAATAACGTACAAGGCTTTCAACAACTTTTTGACTACAATCATTAAAGAGAAGCAAAGGTAAGTGCGAAAACTACTAACTCAATGAAGGTTCCGATTTTTAATTAGGATGTCAATCTGAAAGGCCGATGGAATTCAAACAGTCGAATAAATTACAATTTCTGAGTAAAACTGAATTATTTTTTCTTATATCTAGACCTACAGTTTGTGTATTGCTCTCAGTGCAATCAATTTACGATGTTGATCTCCTTTAATCAGATTTAAATCAAATTCACATTTGGGTAGGCCTAACACATTAGTGATCGGCAATTTTTTATTTTTTTCTTTTGTATGTTATAACTGTTACGTCGTTCCATGAATGACTCTGGTCGTCACAGCAATTACGGTCATACAAAATAGAAATTCTAATTTGAGTATACACTTCGGTTTCACATGTTACTTCTGAGGGTTATTACGTACTTTTATCTGTTTGAGCTCTCAATCAACAATAGTGAATAACGATTGGTATTCCTAGAGACCGTATAAACCATCCGATTGCAAAATAATCACATGTTCTACATCCACGTGACAAATGTTTACACTTACCTCGATTCCATTTTTGTCGCGTGAAAGCGAGGATACTGAAATCATGTGACGCACTCGGCTCTCTCCAATGTAAACAGCAAATGGCGACAGATACAACTTCCAGTGTTGTTCAGCGAAAATTCGAAGTTGATAAACATTGCCAATATTTCACAAAAAGTGCCATAATTTTGTAAACAATCTAATTTCAAGTATCACAACGCTTTCCGGAAATCAAATGCATGAAGAAACTATTGAAATCTAACCATTTAGTCCCTTTAAGGAGTATGGCGCATATTGGCATGTTTCGACCTAACGGTCACCGTTTTCAAAATCAAAAAAATAAATGTTAAAAACTGAGTTTTTGAATACAATCCATATATCTATAACAAATAAAGATTGTTATTTGTGAAAAATTTGGTTGTTCATTGCAATGGATATTTCATAAAATGACCGTAAAGCGCTAGAAGGCAACCATATCACTATATAAACTATTTACAATTAAAACTTGCAACGTATATGTATATTATCTTTTGTTTTAGGCATGTTTTTGGTTTTTGTTTTGTTTTTGAAGCACGGACACATATTAGTATGTACATTGTCCGTGTTTGAAATAACAAGAAGCAAAATCACTCACTTCGCTCCTTTGCCATCGTGTTTTCGCTCCTTCGCCATCGTGTTTTCGCTCCTTCGCGTTTAGGTCGAAGGAGCGATATTGGAAATATGGCCCTAACAGAACACCATACACTTCAGATTAAAAACCTTGATGTTTATAATATACATGTATCTCAAATAATAGTCTATAAGTGAGTGATTTTGCTAGTTTATATAGTGATATGGTTGCCTTCTAGCGCTTTTGTTCTGTCTGAACCGGCTGACTAGTTAAACCAGGGGTCGCGGGTTCGATCCCAGTGGAGGTACACTACTTGCTGTTCTGTTACATTTGGTGCCGTTGACCACTCCAAGTGAAAAAACTATAGGAATATCAGAGGCTTCGTTGGGGATAAAACCTGGGTTAATGTGTGTTCGGGGCAGGTTTTAATTGCAAATAGTGTACATAGTGATACGGCCGCCTTGCTTCTAGTGTCGGTGATGGGGGAATGTCCCTTCAGCTAAGTCGGTAGAGCGGCGGACCAGTAAGCAAGGGTCGCGGGTTTGATCCCTCCACACTTTTACGTTGTTAGTAGCATATGAAATGTGGCAGTAGAATAATGATGTCATTATGCAGTGCACATGTCAGCACATGTCATCACGGATATGATATATGTGATCATCTGGAATCCGACAATGCAAAGTGAAGACAATGCTTGTCACATCAGGACAAACAATAAGAATTTCAGCTGATATACGTATAGATGTAATACATTGTGTTTACATGTTGTTGTTTTTTTATTTTTTGTTTTAATGGGGGATGTATAATTTACATTCTATATGTATTGGATTAGGCCCTAATATTGGCCTAGTTTGTAGCATATTTTGCAGATGCGTTGTGTCATTATTTTAAATTAACATCCCCCCCCCCCCCCCCCCCCCAAAAAAAAAAGAATAATAAAAGAAATTAAAATCTGAAAATGTGGTACATGTTCTTAGACTGTTATTCTCATGTCCCTGTGTTTCCTTCTTAATTAACGGTGAGTCTGGTGATTATAGCTGCGCTCTTTTAAGGCTTTGCCTTAATTAACATTATTTCATGATTATATACCATGTTTCAAATCTTCAAGCAAGATTTTGTTTGGAGTTTCTGGAGTCTGTGTTGCTTTGACGCTCTCTGTACGGTGTCGTAGGATTCATCCACTCAAAAAGTTTCGGGTTTTGTCATCATCATACAGACGTTTGCACATAGTATAAAGAAGTTTGCACAGCATATAAGGAAGTTTGCACAGCATATAAGAATATAAAGTTTCATTTTAACTACCGAATATAAAGGGAAACGCACCGCATATAAGGACATATCTACCGAATATAAGGACATAACTACCGAATATAAGGACATAACTACCGAATATAAGGACATGTCTACCGAATATAAAGACATATCTACCGAATATAAAGACATATCTACCGAATATAAAGGTTATGTCTACCGAATATAAAGACGTATCTACCAAATATAAGGATGTGTCTACCTCATATAAAGACATAACCACAGAATATAAAGTAAAAAAGCACCGCATATAAATATAACTACAGCATATAAAGACATAACCACTGAATATAATCATATTTGATCACCTAAGACAGCTCTGGCGTTCCATAAAAATACCTCCATTTCCCCTATTTACAATTGTAGCCTGGCCACTTTGGCCCCTTGAGAGTCAGAGTCACCATTTATGCAAAATCTGCTCCCCTTCCCCCAAGGATGTTTCTAGCTAATGTGGTTCAAATCCATTCATAACTTTATAATTAGTAGAGATTTAAAGGAATTAGGCTAGATCATTCAATGATAAAGTTTCTTTTCATGATTTTGATGAAGCGTATAATGGCATGTACATGTATTGATCATGAGTAAGTAAAAGTACAACGTTATCCTAGACAAATGCATCAAACACACATACAAAGTTTTCGTTTCCGATTCGTTTACGTCCAAGAAAAGTCTATAGGCCTAATGCAGTGCTGTCATAATAATTTACATGTACTTCCGGTGAACAAAACGAAAGTAAACTAGGCCTATAAGAGGTTATTGTGATAACTTTCAAAGGAAATACCGAATATCTTTATATTCATATATATTCAATTAAGAAAGTTATCCGTTTTTCGTCGCGTGCTATGATATTCATCTAGATCTACATAATACACCATTATGGCAGGGGTTAAACACGTTAAAGTCACTCAATGATACACTTTTTTCAGCAATTAATTACAGTAACTGTAAGTGTATAATTTAACATATACAATTCATAACAATTTCTTGAGATATACATCCCATCTTAGCTTACCTCTTAAAGCAGTTCTGGTGTCATTTCGTGGCTGATCACTTGATGGTAATCAGTCCAGTTTGTAGGCCTATAGATCTAGATATACAAATGTAGGCTATAGGCCTACTCGTTCTAGAATCAAAGGGAAGTAACTCTAAGTGTTATGATAATCTAGAACAAAAATTAAAGCTGCATGCACGTTGGATTATTTTCTGAAGGTTTGATGTAAACGTTTGAAGACGAGTTATAATGTTCTGTCGATATCACTTTAATTTATTAGAGAACTTTGAGGTTATTAAGGAATTTCTATACGAATCAAGAGACCTGAAATAGATAGTCTCTGACAAGTCACACTTCAAGAGAGTATGAATATAAATCTGAGTTTCTATAATTTCTAATGAATTATTTACAAGTTTCCCAAAAGAGATGACATATTTGTTTCATCAAACGAAATAGCTCATTAATGCATGGAGATTTATTCAGCTACCTAGTAATGCTCTGATAATAAAGCAATGCTACATGAGAGAGGACAGGCCATTTTTTTATTTGTTCTTGTTTTTTGTAAAAAAAAAAAAAAATACCTTGATGGTTTATCAATATTTTTAACCTGTCTTAAGTTGTTGTGTACAATAGTTTCAATGTGTTGTCCATAACCATTCACCATTCTGTTACAGCCTTTTGGAATAGCACTAATAGGACTTGAAATTCGGTTATCTGTTGAAATCTGGATATTTTGTTCCAAAATGTTTAATTACCTCCCTGTATATATATCTTTTACACATGTATTGAATGATCCAGTGTCATGAATTATGTTCACACCTCCAGTGTCAATTTCCAGTTTTGGCACGAGCTTGACCTGTCCGTGGGGTGACCCCTTATTAGCCTAGGAATTTCATTGGTCAGTCCTATTGGGCGCCCTTTCTCTTGTTATTTCTTTGTAGCTTGGGTCACTCCATTTTAGAATCCTGAGGTGTCAGGATGTACAGATATTTGGTCAGAAATCTTCAAAAAAACCCACCCACCTTCCCTTGAAGAATATTAAATTATCTTTAATTTATTGTCTTCACATAGGTTTAATATAAAATTTAGAGAACTTTTGCTTATCTATTGTATGTAATATTACTATTTGGTGCTATTTGTGCGAGAGTGGAAACTTGTATAGTATGTTTGATGTGCTTAATTAATATAACAAATTTAACGTATTGATTGTCTGCCTTATATGGCTCATATGTAAATTGAATTATTCTCATATTTGTAGCCCTTTCACCCTGTTCAGAATTTATGGCGATTTATCATGAATGGACTTTAATGTGACTTTATATTTCGATCTGGGGTGAAAGGGCTTTTTCTATTGTATTATTTAGTTTCATTAAATGCCAAAACTTAAATTTCTGTCTTGTCTTATATATAAGGGAGATAATTAAGTTACTATTAACTTTATCAAGGACATGCAGTGATTTGATATTTTTGCATAAATAGATCATATGTCAGAGGAATTATACTTGCATTCTGTATAACCAGAGCCATATATCTATATGTCTCTGTTATAATGTATGAACATGTATCTACATCCCTCTATACATGTATATCAGTTCATAGGCTGCGGGGGAGCCATTTGTAGAGTGAACCACAAACAAGATGTTTGGTGTATTGCATTTTCATTAAACAGTGTCGTTAGAGTTGTCTGCATTTGAATAACACTGTGATTGTTATCTTGATGTGTCCCTGTTAACGTGTCCCGAGTAAAGTGTCCTCCCGAGTCAATGTGACCTCCCGAGTCAATGTGACCTCCCGAGTCAATGTGTCCTCCCGAGTCAATGTATCCTCCCGAGTTAATGTGTCCTCCCGAGTCAGTGTTAACTCCCGAGTTAATGTATCCTGCCGAGTTAGTGTGTCCTCCCGAGTTAATGTGTCCTCCCGAGTCAGTGTTAACTCCCAAGTTAATGTGTACTCCCGAGTTAATTTATCCTCCCGAGTTAATGTGTCCTCCAGAGTTAATGTGTCCTCCCGATTTAATGTATCCCGAGTTAATGTATCCTCCCGAGTTAATGTGTCCTCCCGAGTTAATGTGTCCTCCCAAGTTAATGTGACCTCCCGAGTTAATGTATCCTCCCGAGTTAATGTATCCCGAGTTAATGTGTCCTCCCGAGTTAATGTGTCCTCCCGAGTTAATGTGTCCTCCCGAGTTAATGTATCCTCCCGAGTTAATGTATCCCGAGTTAATGTGTCCTCCCGAGTTAATGTGTCCTCCCGAGTTAATGTATCCTCCCGAGTTAATGTGTCCTCCCGAGTTAATGTGTCCTCCAGAGTTAATGTATCCCGAGTTAATGTGTCCTCCCGATTTAATGTATCCGGAGTTAATGTGTCCTCCCGAGTTAATGTGTCCTCCCGAGTTAATGTATCCTCCCGAGTTAATGTGTCCTCCCGAGTTAATGTATCCGGAGTTAATGTAACCTCCCAAGTCAATGCGTCCACCCGAGTTAATGTGTCCCGAGTTAATGTGTCCTCCCGAGTTAATGTGTCCTCCCGAGTTAGTGTGTCCTCCCAAGTTAATGTGTCCTCCCAAGTTAATGTATCTTGAGTCAATGTGTCCTCCCGAGTTATTGTGACCTCCCAAGTCAATGTGTCCTCCCGAGTTAATGTGACCTCCCGAGTTAATGTATCCTCCCGAGTTAATGCATCCCGAGATAATGTGTCCTCCCGATTTAATGTATCCGGAGTTAATGTATCCTCCCGAGTTAATGTGTCCTCCCGAGTTAATGTGTCCTCCCGAGTTAATGTGTCCTCCCGAGTTAATGTGTCCTCCCGAGTTAATGTGTCCTCCCGAGTTAATGTGTCCTCCCGAGTCAATGTATCCTCCCGAGTTAATGTGTCCTCCCGAGTTAATGTGTCCTCCCGAGTTAATGTATCCGGAGTTAATGTGTCCTCCCGAGTTAATGTATCCCGAGTTAATGTGTCCTCCCGAGTTAATGTATCCTCCCGAGTTAATGTGTCCTCCCGAGTTAATGTATCCTGAGTCAATGTGTCCTCCCGAGTTAATGTATCCCGAGTTAATGTATCCTCCCGAGTTAATGTGTCCTCCCGAGTTAATGTATCCTCCCGAGTTAATGTATCCCGAGTTAATGTGTCCTCCCGAGTTAATGTGTCCTCCCGAGTTAATGTGTCCTCCGGAGTTAATGTGTCCTCCCGAGTTAATGTGTCCTCCCGAGTTAATGTATCCCGAGTTAATGTGTCCTCCCGAGTTATTGTGACCTCCCGAGTTAATGTGTCCTCCCAAGTTCATGTACCTTGAGTCAATGTATCCTCCCGAGTTAATGTGTCCTCCCGAGTTAATGTGTCCTCCCGAGTTAATGTGTCCTCTTGAGTTAATGTGTCTTTAGTCAATGTGTCCTCCCGAGTTAATGTGTCCTCCCGAGTTAATGTGTCCTCCCGAGTTAATGTGTCCTCCCGAGTCAATGTATCCTCCCGAGTTAATGTATCCTCCCGAGTTAATGTGTCCTCCCGAGTTAATGTATCCTGAGTCAATGTGTCCTCCCGAGTTAATGTATCCCGAGTTAATGTATCCTCCCGAGTTAATGTGTCCTCCCGAGTTAATGTATCCTCCCGAGTTAATGTATCCCGAGTTAATGTGTCCTCCCGAGTTAATGTGTCCTCCCGAGTTAATGTGTCCTCCGGAGTTAATGTGTCCTCCCGAGTTAATGTGTCCTCCCGAGTTAATGTATCCCGAGTTAATGTGTCCTCCCGAGTTATTGTGACCTCCCGAGTTAATGTGTCCTCCCAAGTTCATGTACCTTGAGTCAATGTATCCTCCCGAGTTAATGTGTCCTCCCGAGTTAATGTGTCCTCCCGAGTTAATGTGTCCTCTTGAGTTAATGTGTCTTTAGTCAATGTGTCCTCCCGAGTTAATGTGTCCTCCCGAGTTAATGTGTCCTCCCGAGTTAATGTGTCCTCTTGAGTTAATGTGTCTTTAGTCAATGTGTCCTCCCGAGTTAATGTGTCCTCCCGAGTTAATGTATCCTCCCGAGTTAATGTATCCCGAGTTAATGTGTCCTCCCGAGTTAATGTGTCCTCCCGAGTTAATGTGTCCTCCGGAGTTAATGTGTCCTCCCGAGTTAATGTGTCCTCCCGAGTTAATGTATCCCGAGTTAATGTGTCCTCCCGAGTTAATGTGTCCTCCCGAGTTAATGTGTCCTCTTGAGTTAATGTGTCTTGAGTCAATGTGTCCTCCCGAGTTAATGTGTCCTCCCGAGTTAATGTGTCCTCCCGAGTTAATGTGTCCTCCCGAGTTAATGTGTCCTCCCGAGTTGATATATCCTCCCGAGTTAATGTGTCCTCCCGAGTTAATGTGTCCTCCCGAGTTAATGTGACCTCCAGAGTTAATGTGTCCTCCCGAGTTAATGTATCCCGAGTTAATATATCCTCCCGAGTTAATGTATTCGGAGTTAATATATCCTCCCGAGTTAATGTGTCCTCCCGAGTTAATGTGTCCTCCCGCGTTAATGTGTCCTCCCGAGTTAATGTGACCTCCCGAGTCAATGTATCCTCCCGAATTAATGTGTCCTCCCGAGTCAATGTATCCTCCCGAGTTAATGTGTCCTCCCGAGTTAATGTGTCCTCCCGAGTCAATGTATCCTCCCGAGTTAATGTGACCTCCCGAGTTAATGTATCCCGAGTTAATGTGTCCTCCCGAGTTAATGTGTCCTCCCGAGTCAATGTATCCTCCCGAGTTAATGTGACCTCCCGAGTAATTGTATCCTCCCGAGTTAATGTGTCCTCCCGAGTCAATGTGTCCTCCCGAGTTAATGTGTCCTCCCGAGTTAATGTATCCTCCCGAGTTAATGTGTCCTCCCGAGTTAATGTATCCTCCCGAGTTAATGTGCCCTCCCTAGTTAATGTATCCTCCCGAGTTAATTTATCCTCCCGAGTTAATGTATCCTCCCGTGTTAATGTGTCCTCCCGAGTTAATGTGACCTCCCGAGTTAATGTATCTTGAGTCAATGTGTCCTCCCGAGTTAATGTGACCTCCCGAGTTAATGTATCCTCCCGAGTTAATGTATCCTCCCGAGTTAATGTATCTTGAGTCAATGTGTCCTCCCGAGTTAATGTGACCTCCCGAGTTAATGTGTCCTCCCGAGTTAATGTGTCCTCCCGAGTTGATGTGACCTCCCGAGTTAACTCTGATTAAAATCAGCTGTTACATGGCTTCGTGTACAGCCATGTAACAGCTGATTTTAATCAGATTGGGCCTAAACCCAATATAGATACATATCTTCCGATTAATTACTCCTCAGACATAATATTCCAAAACAAAGGAGCTATAAAATGGGATCTGCGAAAGTTGTTTTTCAAATTAGAATAAGGCATGTTTATTTCAGTACATATTTGTTCAAATAATATCTATGACACATGATTACATGTTCCTTCTGAAGTGTTGTTTGAATCCAAAATATCACACAATGTAGTACTATATATGTTATAAATGTTGACCGTTTTTTTAGCCCACCATCATCAGATGGTGGGCTATTCAAATCGCCCTGCGTCCGTGGTCCGTCCGTCCGTTATCAATTCTTGTTATCGCCATTTCCCATAAAGTACTGAAGGAATCTTCCTCAAATTTCATATGTCCATTTGTTCATATGTCCCTTGGTCCATAGTTATGCATATTGCATTTTGGGACCAATCGGAGAACAACATGGCCGACAGGCAGGCATCTTGGATTTTGACAATTGAAGTTTGTTATCGCCATTTCTCAGAAAGTACTAAAGGGATCTTTCTGAAATTTCATATGTAGGTTCCCCTTGATCCCTAGTTATGCATATTTCATATTGGAACCAGTCGGAAAACAACATGGCTGACAGGCAGTTTTGACCATTGAAGTTTGTTATCACTTATTTCTCAGAAAGGAAATCTTTCTGAAATTTAATATGCAGGTTCCTATTTGTCCCTAGTTCTGCATATTTCTTATTGGAACCAATTTGAAAACAACATGGCCGACAGGCAGCCATCTTCATCATTCAATGGTGAGCGCCAAGATCCCTCTGGGATCTCTTGTTACTATATTTCCTTTCACAGATTATATCGCACTTTCGTTTGGTTCATATATGATGTAGTTGAACTAAATATGCATCTATGAAAAATATTAGGATATCAAATAAGGTATTTCACGAAAATGTATATATTTGTCTGTAGTGGAAGTACTGAATTTGAGACGTCAGTTGGTAATATGTTACTAAAAAATTCATCTCGGAGTAAGGATGGCAACCGGTACTCGGTACCAGTACCAAACCGACACTCGTTTCACATAATACCGGTATTTGCAAGAATAAAGGTATCAAAATCTGACGTAAACAACTGATAAAACAGTTATTTTGTTCAATAAATGTTTTAAACACTTTCCAGAATGATGTCGCAACTTTACCGCTATTTCTGTGTGCACATCAATCCTACTTGTAGTTGCACCAAAGGGCCTGTTTCCGAAATGGCCCCTTCTCTGATTCAAATTTCCTGTTGGTGGTGCATTGCCCATGCCGTTGTGGTCACAAATCTATAAAGTATAAAGATTTAGGTCACTTGGTTTGTTTTTATGGCTCCTTAAAGTTGTACCTTTCAGAAGCTGTCTAAGTGTTGATAAAATGTGCATGTTATGTAAAATATTAATGAAAATCTAATCAAATGATGGTCACCGTAAAGAATACATTCATGGCATGATTGTGACAAAAAAACATGTTTCCATCGCGCCATTTGGCTGTTTTATGGAAGAAACAATCTCAAAAATGCCATTTTCGATGATAACATTTTAGACACAAAAACTGTGGTTTTTAGAGAATACACCCTTTTATGGGCGTTGGATGCAAACCAATTTTTATCCTATTAAACAGTACTTAATTAAATATGCTATTGATGAGAGGAAAAATCATCAACATGTAAGTGGTGGAACATTTTCAAATCTTGGGTTGAATTAGCCTATGGTTGAATTGCCGATTTTCGACTTTCTTTAGATAATTAACAAAAACACGAGAATATTTGCTCGGTATGTTGAGAATATGTACACAGATATGAAAAAAAAGTGAGAGAAACACTTTTTCATAAGAAAAATCCAAGATGGCTACTTCACAAGTCCTCGTGGTTGAAGACATTGGCTGACAAATAGACAGAACAACAAACAAAACGTGTTCCTTATGATTTTGGTTGGTTTTCGCATTTACGGGAGTGTTCATAGCTACGGGCGATTGTATAATACCTATATTTATAAGTTTGGTTAGTCACATGGTAACGGGGATCTTTCATATCGAGCCCCAAACATACTTTCGACATATGCACTCCGTTGCCGCATGGAAAACTATTTCAAGTTTTGTCGGAATTTCTTCACCTGTGGTTGTAATGGTCGAGGGTTTTCCAGCGCCCTGTAATACCCTAGGCGTATCTAGGAGCCATTTATATTGTGGACTATTTACATTGCGTGCACCTTTGTTCTTATTGCCACTACGTTTCTTGAAGTATAGTTGACAGCCTTCTCCAACACATTTACCCTCCATCTTGAAACAATAACGATTGGTTTATGAAGCGTCGATAAAGTAACAAAATAGCAAGCCACCGATGATTGCTGTAAACAGCTAATACTTAGTAGTTTGGTACAATTATATGAAAATGTGTGATAAATAACGAACAACTAATTACACAAAATAACAAGACAATATAATAAATAACATTCAATACCTCCAAGAAGCGCAGAATTGATTGATTACTTAGAACAAAATAAAGTATTTCATGTGGATAATCTATCTATTCGATGTGGCGTGGTCGGCAGGCACAAAGAAAGTGAGACAAGTCAGGGTCCCAACCCTGACAGAGCCACAACGCTTTGGAGATGGGACAATAAAACAAGGAAAGTGAGACAAGAATAGCTAGCGTCGAGTCAATGATTCCGTAAACGTATAGACAAAGACAAGAAGATACGGATAAATGTACAAGGCCACACGATCAGAAAATTCAAAAGAGGACAACTTGAGATAGAACAGTATTCATGTATCAGGGTGTCCTCAGTGTAACTCTTTATATCGATACTGTTTATTTAGTCGTTAGATATCATAAAACTGTCATGAAAATATCCGCTCTGATATTCAATATAAAATTTTGTATATAATAAGCTATATAATAGGGTTTCAGACAAGTTTGTTACTCATTTCCCCTTTTCTTTCAATTTACAACCACATTCAGGCGGCGATATAAGAACGTTCCACCACATGGAATTAGCTGATTTTTGGTACACATATGAAACAAGTAAAGCTCTATCCGATTTTGTGATGGAAATTTGCATCCAAAACTATATAACGGGAGAAAATTGCAATTTTATGGCATTTTTCTTCATAATTGTGTCTCTGAAAGTGCATTTTCATCCGAGAAAATTTTTGTTTTATGTTTTATGAATAAACACGATGTTTTGGAAATATTTATCAAAAGAAATTTATACTATGTTGCGAATTACAATTTCGAGATAACCTTCTTTTATTTACGACCTTATGTCTTTGATGCTCAAAATGACAACTTTATAAAAATACATTTTCACTGACTTTATGAAATCTGGGTGTCGGAAAGGTGTAAGATTATTCTTCGGAAAAGAAAAAAACTGTAGTTGAGTTAGATAAGAAATTATACGGGGGCAGGCTCCTATGGAGAATTAACATTACTGAAAACAGGCCCTTTGTAGTTTCGTATCCATATGTTTTTTGTGTGTGTTAAAAAGCCGAAATTAGAAATCAATAGCTGACGAAAGATTTTATTCTCTTCTTAGATGTCGTATTTTATGTTTTTGTATCAGAATATATAATTAAATTCACGATAACGTGATCCGCCTGTTCACGTGATCACTTGGATACGGGCTTCACCCGAAGTGGTGTTTGTCACTAGAATATTTATTAATATGAATTTATGGCATGTTGCTTGCAAACTTTAAATCTGTTGGTTCACAGACCTAATATCGTCTTTAATTATTTAGGACAAAACTTTGTTTACGATCAGTGATTCAGAGTCTGATCGGACCGCAAAATCACATGCGTTTCATATAAAACATGTATCATGGAGGGATAGTATGCAGAAATCCGATCGTTTATTCAAAAAACGAACAAAACTATCACATCTGTTGGTCGTAGTGATCATTCGTGATATCGATGTTTACACCGACTGTACCCTCCCTGACAGAGAATAAACAGAATTCGGAATTTCTAGGATATTTACTGCAGCTGGTTATAATAAAGACTCCAACCACAGGCGGCTTCATTCAGTTCTCATAACTGATTAAACTTGAAATATTTTTAGGTCATAATGGTCCATCATTAGGGAACTAAACGGAAAGACCTTTTGTGATTTTTTTTTACAACTAATGTATTGCCTCAGAGATCGCGGATCGAGCTTTCATATCTTATGGAAGATCTAAACGAATATCTTTAATTGAAAGACGACGCGTCGACCGACGTCTGAACAAGTCGAAAAATGGAACACAAGACATTACTTCAGTACGCTTCGAAGGAGCCTTAGTAATGGATTTTACAAGAGCCGACTTTAAGAGCTACATATTACCAAATATGGGCGATTGTAGACCCAAACCAGCGTACAAACATGGTAATGCTGCGCACATACATCTAAGATTTGATGAAGGTCTTTCAGATGTGTCCGATAACTCACACAAAATGTCTCCGAAAAGCGAAGAGTTCTCCCTTTCTGGGGGAAAGGGCAAATTTTTCAACACACAAAATGTTCTGAACTTCTCCAATAATCTGTCATACAAGTCCAACGTGGACTTCGCCCAATGATGTCCAACTTAAATTGCAGCACGTTTTCACCAGTTAACGTCAACTAGGCGTTGGCGCCAGATCCTCGCCAAGCATATATGAACCAATTGGGATTCCGACGGGGTTCCGGAACCAGCGTTGTTGATATAAACGTTCGACGGTTATTATCGTACATTGGTGACGGAATCGCGTGTTCCAGAATCCTTGGGCCTGTAGCTGACCGCAGTGACCGTCCCAACCTATTGCACTCGCGTCCGTAGTAACTTGTACGTCGATAGTCTTTTGCAGAACTGCCATTCCGTTCCATGAATCTAACACTTTGAGCCACCACTGAAGATCTCGAACTGCAGCTTTGTTGAAAATCAGACAATCTAAAAGTTTATAAACACTGCGCAACATCAACTTTGCTGGCAACACTGATTTAGACATGGAGATACACTTCCCACATATGCGGGCTAAACCCCTAGCCTGAATGTAACCCCTTTTAAGCGCATAAATGATTGTCATCACAATTGTACGAAGAGTAAACCCGACGTGCTCCTTTTCACATGATGGAACATGATCAGCGGTGGCAGCAGTAAACATTTCTATTTTTAATATTTGTTAAATATTTGGTAACGTCTCAATCAGATGTTGGTGGAAGGATTGATAGTATTTTGATTTGGTGAATAGATTGTAGTATTGGAAATGCATTTAAGGAATAGACAATTAAGTACACCTGAGTTTCCTAGCATGGTCATGTGTGCTACTCAGGATCTAGATGTAGGTCAGAATTTTTGCATTAAACTTTAAAAACTGAAAATAGTTAATATATAATCAGTTTTCAGAATATTAAACAGAGAATTGCTCTTTAAAATTTTGCTTATAGATCCACATGTACATTATTAAAATTTGTAGATCAGTTTTAATTACTTCTAAGTCAATTTGACCATTCCACCTATAACTTCACTGAGTGGAAACACATTCTATTTGGGAAAATAGTTTAATTCATTCTGTGGGAAAGGGGGCTATATGTGTATATTTAAGTTTTAAAGAGCCATGCAGTATCTTGTCAACTATGATTAGGGATAATTATGATAAAGTAATCGTTAGGAACATGTAAACGGGTGTTACCAGATATAGAATATCAGTCATGTAATTATGTTTATATTTGTATACAATCCCTTTGTTTGTGTATTTGTTTGTGCTGACTAACGTAAATATGGCGGGATAATCAGTATAAGTAAACACTCTAAAAATCTAGCAAATGTTGAAAGTGATCTTCACAGTGACTGGTCGACATGTTCTTGTGAGATTAGTGGAGACGAGAAAGCCATTTCGTCTGTTTATACTTACAATACTAAACTTTTTACTGTAGGTAAGGATAAGGAGTCAATAGTTATAAGTAAACACAATACATCTGCCCTACCTGACTCTGTGGTCACGTTATACATGACACTCCGGGTTTTAATGTCAAAAGTGTTAGTTCCTCGTTCTTTATTTTGCCCATAACCATCATTCAAATGAAGAGCAGTGAAATTATTGTTCATTTAAATTCAAGTGTCATATTCTATGTTTGTTTTAGATTTTCAAATGTTGCGTCCTTTTTGGTTATATTGCTAAAAGAGAATGGCTGTAAAGACGTCAAATTGTGTTTGAATTTTTATTGTTAAGATACAATATCAAATTTAAACCCGTAGAGCATGATCTGGAATATAAATGAATGTTGATTTTAAAATGTGTTTGATTTATAATGCAAATCAAACTTTGTATAGAATACTTAGAAGATGCATTTGTTGAATGTCATTAGTTTTGTTACCAAAGTAAACGTAACAGGATAAGTTAGAAAGTGTGAATTAATAATTACACTAAATAACTTGATACCTCTATTGGTTGTAAGGATGAAAGGGGATTACATGTATGCTAAAAAGGAACTGTTAAAATAAGTAAGTATTAACCATAATAATAAACGATGTATTATCAACCAAAATAAAATATCGATGGAACACTTCATGGAAGTGTATTACACGCCCTTCAACTTTGTTTAAAAATTCCTGATTTCCACAATATTTCTGTTTAAGGTTTGTGTTAGTATTGTTTAATCCCTGTGTGGGATACATGCCTGTGTGTGCGCGTGCGTGCGTGTTTTTTTCTTCTTTTTTTCTTTTTTTTCTTTGTGATAGCGCGAAACTGCTACCGACTTTATAGTGCTACTTCACTGAAGCATACTGCCAAAGACACCCAGCCGGACACATTTTCCAGTCAAACTGCCAAAGACACCCAGCCGGATAATTTTTGAGTCATACTGACAAAAACACCCATCCGGACACCTCTTCCAGTCATACAGACAAAAACACCCAACCGGACACCTCTTCCAGTCATACAGACAAAAACACCCAACCGGACACCTCTACCAGTCATACTGACAACGGGCGAACACTCAACTCCTTCACGTTATACTGACAACGGGCGAACACTCAACTCCTTCACGTTATACTGACAACGGGCGAACACTCAACTCCTTCACGTTATACTGACAACGGGCGAACACTCAACTCCTTCACGTTATACTGACAACGGGCGAACACTCAACTCCTTCACGTTATACTGACAACGGGCGAACACTCAACTCCTTCACGTTATACTGACAACGGGCGATCCAGTCGGTACACCCCACCCGGTCACATTAAGGAAAATTGTGGTTAACGATTACTGTATGTTTAGGTTCTGTGTCACCTATAGAGGTCATCGCCGACCTCGGTGAGGACTAAATCATTTAGAATATTAGGATAATCAAATGTTGCTTATCTTTACGATAAATTCTGAAGGGATAGGATTGGACCAAATAATTTCTTCACAAAAAAAGAACAAACAAACAACAGACTATCTTTTTTCGCGAAGTATTTGTTTATAATTTCGTAATATGACTCATGCTATTATATGTTTCAAGACGCTTGTTTGAAATAGATGAGTTATAGAAAAAACAATCATAGGCAATTATCCACTTCATCATTGAGTATCATTAATTTTTGTTGCTGCGAAAATCATTACGTTTGCTTTCTGGTTTGCAAAGGGGAGGTGATTCGCATACTCTCGATGTTACGTTAAATTGTGGCATTGGAAAGTTACCTCAGGGGCTATAAAATTGCCTCACCCGTCGAATACTGTTTTAGACTCGGATTCTTCAATTGGCAACGAATAAGTTAAATCATGAATTAAAGTAGAATACTGATTGGTTCTGGTGTCATTTCCAAGTAAAAAAGGCCGTGCTGGTTGAGTTGGCCGAATGCAGGTTTTCGGAACGGAGATTCCGATAGCAATAAAGAAATTGGGGTGGGCCTATTCATCGGTAACAAACAATTTTCTTGCACGTTTTTTTTTTTTTTTTTTCTAACGAAAGTTATCAAAGGTCAAATTTATAAACTTGATCCACACCTAGAGGAGAAAAACATGACAATACATTGAATGGACAACTTCAAAACGAAAGAACAAAGGATTTGTGACAGCAATTTACGTAAAACGTGACGGGTATTTTTAGTACATTTGTACCAAGATCAACAGTTATAAGTACTTAACTTAATCATATTATGCCAACTGCAATTCAAGTGAGCTTTAAAAAAAATGCGTCCTTCAGCAGAAGGTCGACGCAAATTCAATCAAGTTCCTGAAAATGACATCATCACCAGTAAAACATCCAGGACAACACATGCAGTTACTTAAAAACAACAGCAACGAAAGAAAATCTAAAATTGTGCTTGCAATATTTATCAATTGATAATTATATACAACTATCATTTCTCCTTTGTGTTCTCTTTGAATATAATTTAATAGAAAAACAATTTTTAAAACCCCACGTAGTGCTAGCTTTCATGGTGAATCCAACAAAAGATATATTGTTTATATACACACATGTATCAAATGTACGCCATGTATACATATAAGAGGAATACAAGCGCACAATGTTCATATAATTGTACGTTTTTGTATTTATATATATATTACAATCTGTGTATAGCCAAAACTAAAAATCTTATTGATTTTATAGACAGGAACAATTGTGGAGTACTGAAGGGAAATTAAATGTCTTATTCAGCGATTTGTATACCAGCAATTTTAGCATTTCTACACCCGAGTTCTTTAAATCCTTTTATTTGTACAATGTTGTACCAGTAAGATTCCATTCTCTTTTGAATTAAGTTCCAAAATTGATCAAATATTGAACTTTTTACATCAAGTGTAAGCGTGGTCGAGATTTGTATAGAGTTACACGATTCGTAGAATAACAAATAAAGAATAATCTTTCATTTGATTTGTAAGACGTAAAGATTGTATATGGCTGTTCATTACATCTCCAAAATCAGGCAGAGGTGAGCCACTATAGGCGGATACCCATTGGAACACCAGTGTCTGGCCCAGAAGAGGTATAAAGGGAATAATCAACCATTTTCCCCTACAGACTTCAATATTAATGTTTTGAGTATATCATTACTATTATTGAATTTAATTTAGCCATTATGATCTATAACAAAAATATACGGATTCATGTAACACTTAATCAAAAAAAAGTATGTATGATTCAGGAAAGTGTTTGAGTTGGTGCTAATGCCACTGTGGTAATGATAACCACTCCTACCATTTCCAATCCAACAAAATCCAGTTTTCAAATCATATATACGTGTAACATATAGTAAGAAACCAAACGAACTGACACACGAACTAGAATCATATTGAATACAAGCAGATATATAACATAACCAGGGGATGACGGTGTCGTCCTTCTTGTGTTTTATTTACTCGAGGGAGAGTGAGAGTTAATTGGCTATGTTCCCACACCAATCTGATAAAGGCTTAAACAGAATACAAAAGCAATGTATCGTAAAAAAAAGTGCAAGTTCGCATATCCAACATATCCAGTGATGGGAATGTGAGGAAATTGTGGCGTTGTTACTGGCGTTATATAGTCTGTATTTACTGTCCCTTTACAGTGCGGTTTAGAAATAAAAAGGTGTTTGACCTAAGTTGATGTTTATCTCCTGTTCGGCACACACGTTTGATCTGTGACATCCAAAGGTCTTTTTACTCGATACTTATCCAAGCCTCACACGAATTAATATCTACGCTGTCAACATGACCGTTACAGTTTGCAGGTCAAGTCGAGCCATCAATTTTTATCGGGGGTTGACACCATACAAAGTACTTCAATCTAATAACTATTCAGCTTTCCAACTTACATACCAGGCTCAGATCCTATTGAAGTTGAAGTAAGTACATTCGGATATGAATGGTAATTAATTCTGAATGATCCAGTTTTGTATTCTATATTCCTTTTGACATCATGTAACTAGAACGAACAAAGAAACTAAACTCAGTATATATATACAGGAATATTAACAGGATTCAGAAAAAAAGTGTAAGAATACCGTCTCCTTAATTGATGACAAGCGGATGACAACACTAGAAGAGCTTAACAATATTTGTATTACCTACTACACACACACACATATATATATACAATGTCAAATTTTCGAGGCAATCCGCCCCTTCATCAAGACACTGATAATACAAATACAATCACATAATATATAAACAGTACTAGAAAATACAATAAGATACATACAGTAAGACTCGTACTTTTTTATATTAACATTTCAAGTAATTCGTTTCCTGCCTACACACCTTTGCAAAGATCCAGTGTTACCCGAATTAGTACTGTTAATATTACTTCTTTGACCCAAGTATGTAAATACATTACGATCCATGTATTCATATGATCTAATAGACGACTTCCACAATGATCATGTTAGGGTATCGGGCCGACCATCACTGCGCCATTGAAACGTTCTTTTTAAGAACGCCGATGTGGCGCAGCGGTCTAAGCTGCGGGTATTTCTGGCTAGGCGATTGGGTGCCGTAGATCGTGAGTTCGAAGTCCGGTCATGCACGAGTCAAAAAGTTGTCTTCCTTTGTCATTTGTGTCTTCCTTTGTCATTTGTGTTACTATGTTATATATCTATATATTAGCACAATGTATCATATACACTATGTGTTGGTGATCCGAAGATATAGGTTTGAATTTCCTGTCGTAGTTGTATCTAGAGAAATACGTATAATATATGTACAATTCGTATCCATGTTTGTAAATACATTGCGATCCAGGTATTCTATATCATCTTATAGACGACTTCCACAATGATCATGTCAGGGTATCGGGCCGACCATCACTGCGCCATTGAAACGTTCTTTTTAAGAACGCCGATGTGGCGCAGCGGTATAAGCTGACTGGCTTGGCGATTGGGTGCCGTAGATCGTGAGTTCGAGGCCCGGTCAGGGCATGAGTCATAAAGTTTATATACATCGAGAAAAAAGTTCGTGTTCTTGTAGAGTTGGATATATAAAAAAAAAAAAAAAAAACTTAACGACAAACTTTCTGAATGATAAAGTAGTATGTCCATCTTGTTCCGAAGGCTTTGGTCTTTCAAATGTACAAATGAATATTTGGCAACGTTATAGTAGTTCCTTGCAATACTAGATAGGTAGGAAGATTCTGAGGATATATCGAAGTCAGAATCAGAGTTGTCCTCAGGACCTGGATTTATCTCAACATTGCCGGATATCATAAGTAACAGATGGATTACACATAAAAGAAAAAAGAGAAAGACAGTGAAAGACATCAAAACCCAGACAATCACGTGAACTGGCATTTACTTTAATAGATGTCGTAGATCGAAAACATTTTATTAGATGATCCTATCCGAGAAAGGTATAGTGATAAAGAAATTGGCATTATGTCACACAACTACTGGTGTATAAAAGTGAGTTCGGATAGAATATGTCAGTTGCAATTTAAGTATCACGTTAGACGTTGGATCGGGCAAGTAATATAAAATGTTATGGAAGGATTGCATTTGCAGGTTTAATCATCATTTGAATCCTTATTTGAAGTTATGGGGGATAATACATATTTCTTGGTAGATATAAGCTAGTTGCATACCGAGTGTTTATTTCTTCACAGATGTAAGTATGTGTTCCTGAGCCTCGGGCCCAATAAAGGAAACCTGTAAAACCTCTGCTCTGATTAAGTCGCATTCGGGGACGGGATTGAAACACAACAAAGTATATTCTGGTTTTCAATAAATATATGTAAGCACATCACACTAAACCAATTCCACCAAAGCTTACTTTGTGCACAAGCATAATGCTGAATAAAAAGATGCTGACCGATGGAGTATATACCGTGTGTGTCCCTAGCATCACATTGTTCATCAGACGGTGTTGCTGGCAACGGCTCATTCAAAAGCAAACATATTGGTATTGACATACCAGAACATAAATATGATGAAAGTAAAAAAAAAATAAAGATACCTGCGCATAATTGTTTTTACATAGATAAAAAATTATTGGTAGCTCAAGGCATTATAATATAGATATATACAGAATATTATTTGTCCTTTCCCGTTATACCCAGGCATGGATATTATTTTCATATTGTGGGCGTTATGTCAACATATGAAGTGTCTATTCCATCAGCCATCTACCTCCCCGTGATGGCACAGTGGAACTTTAAATCCATTTTATTGTACTGTGTACATTAACAACACTCGGTATTGTTACCTGTGGTGGCAAGTTCGTTTAATTAATTGTTTTCTATCATTGACTCTACAAAAATATCAATATCGATGCTGTGTTTTAAGTGTCCTGTTACGGGTAATGTCAATTGAATGTCTGATCTACCTTGATTTTACCATTGTTATTATTTCGATTTTTGTTTTGGTGTTTTCGAGATGTACGCTATTTTCAACGTTCCTCTACCGAGAAGGTCATCAATTTTTGACGGTATTTAACTACTGAAATTAAAACAAACATAACTTCCGTCAGGTATTTTGAGCTTATATTTTTAAACATACGTACTATCATTACAGTAGTTTACCTATAACGATTCGCTATCATTCATTACAGATCCTACCATGCTACACCAGCGTATTTAATCAATATGTTGGTGTTAGCTCGACAGAGACAAGCGAGTAATGCATTATTTTTACATTACAATACATCTTTTAACCGTGATACTAAATCATGTGAAATAGTATTTCCTTTTCATTAGGCATCCTATGCATATGTTAAACCCTTCGCCATCATTGTTACAGATGACCTATATATATAGATGCGTTTTGTTAAAAGCGACATTTTTGTCGTAGGATGTTTTCAATTCTAAGAATGTCCTTTACTGTCTCAAGTGTATTCATTACATCACCATATTTCTTTATCATCCATCAGATATACATGTAATGGTAAAGCACACATATTTCGTTGCATATCTTTTGTTATTGTGATGAAAACTAGTCTGTTATTTGTAATTAACCATGAGTATGTGCTGTGCCTACCATACTGTATGAATACCTAGGTACAACAGAACAGTCATTCGAATACGTGTTGAGAAAACAATATTCGCGATGTTTAATAGGAATGTAGTATTTGTATGTTCCTAAATTTACTATTTTGTAGTTTTATCCTAAGTCCTAATCTGAGTAACAGGGAGGTTGTTATTATGTCCTGACGGACCAGTACTCTGACGCATTTTATTATATTCAGTACGTATGATACATATGTCGGCACGTCATCAGTCTTCTTGATGTTAAACTAGGCTAAGATAATTTGTCGACAAAAATAGTGTTTTCTAATGTCCATCAGTAGAGATATATATTGAAAGTAAATAAAATTAGATAGATGGCACGGAAAAATGGCTTAATTGATTTAACAATCATATTTGTCATATTCGTGTTTAAGGAGTTACCATCATTTGTGTATGAATGGGATGTCATCTTCGCTCTGTGAATAAAATTTTATAATCCCTCACTAATATGGATTGTAGAACATCACGATGAGACAGCTCTCAACATTGCTTGTTTATGCACGAATGTTTGCCTTGTTTGCTCAACGAGTTTGTAAAATATTGACTTAAACCACTGGCCTATTAGAGCTTGGTCTATACCGCTTTATTTACCTCCTCTATGTAGAGAGCTCTCTATTAGCCTTCTGAGCCGCTAGCCAGCGCGCATGGACATATAAGATTGTGAAAGTTTTATTTAAATTGTGATGATGACGTCCATTTGTAAAGAGGTTGGTATCCAGCGTAGAATATTTAACGGTTTCATGTAATACTCGAACGTTACTGTATTGTTAAATTTTTATTTGGTATTCACCTGGAATATCAGCACCGAAATGTAAAGAGTAAGTCATAGCGATGCATTATAGGTTTACATTTAACTCCTCAATGATGACAATACGGGAGGCGGGACAGAGTGGCGGGACACTAGTACGGCGACAGCTGATACTTTTTAATTCGAAGGAAAGGTTTTATATTTTAAGCCGCCTGTGCTGTCTGTCTTCGCTTTTGAGATTTACTTGAAATGTGTTAGTTCTACAGTGTAAATGATGATTTTATATTGAGTATACTAAAGCATATGGTGCATCTGTTGAGCAAACATGATGATAGCCTTTTGCTGATAGAAAATTCTCAGCCTGAAACAACTTTATTTTGTCATTACATTATATTAGATTCGTCCTTGACGCGTTGAATGTGGACGTGAATGAATTTGATTATTACGCTAAAAAGATGGAGTTATAATGAAACCCTTGGTATGAATACATTAATGTGTTCATATTTGTTTCAGGTTCTTTTTGGAATAACGGATATCAGTGACACCAAAAGTTAAATTTAGACGCCAAACCAAATGTGTGATCTGAGATATCATAAAGTGAGTGTTACAGTGGAAAACTTGACAAAATCGTACACTATTGGATACCAAAGGCAGTGAGAAGAGGTTCCTGGTTTACGTAAAAAAAACATGATGCTATCTAATGTCATTATTTGTGTCGAGTGAAAAGGAAGTAACCATCAAAAGAAACGGCTGAATCTTATTTATCTTGATTATCGAGGGGATTGCGAACAGGTATTAAATACAGAAAAGAGAGACACCACCTTGTCGATTTCTATAAGATAAGCCCTTGTGGTATCCTCGCACTGAAAGAGATGAAGACAATGTGCTGAAGGCCGTGTAATCATATCATAGGGATATATTTATACCTGACTGGCAACATGGGAAGTACTCAGTATGAAAAAGTAGTGGCGGTTATCTCGAAGAAACCCGAACTTCGACAGGACTTCGAGATACAGGGTTTGCTACCATGGCTGCGGAAGAAATCCCAGTTATTCTCGCAATTGAAAACAGGTACGTTGTTAACTATTCTATATCCATTGGAATTCAATGGGAAATGTCGTCATATCAAAGGATATTAAGTAATGTTTAACAAAAATATGAAAACTATCAGAAAAATGTTTGACTATTTTATCCTTTTTCAATTAACAACGTTACTCTACGTAACAGAAACATCTCCTTTTATGATGTTGACTTGTTACACAATACTAGTTTAAGGCCGTTATCGGATGACACTATGTGGTTTTGGAGAACTGTCATGGATTTTATAGACAATGAAAAATGATATCAGCAAAATATCTTAACTTGTCATCCCAACAGTAATTCACATTACCACAATTGTCCTTTCCTAAACAAATGTCGACAGATGGTGACGTAACAAAAGAAAAGTTTCAGATTATGTTAGGGTGATTTCCCTTCCAAGCAGCAACTAGTTTCACGAGGAAAGGATCTTTGACCTGTATAAACATTGTAAGATAGTCACAAACAGGGCGTAAAACTATGCCAGGCGACCATTACACAATGAAGGAATGTGAAAATGAAACTCGGTGTCTAACATAGACAATTCATTTATCGATGAGCATTTTACATGGAACGTTCCTAATTCTTATATATTACGTAATTTGATATGAGTTCAATTTTTTGTTTTGTTTTAATTTTTTTATTGTATATATCTAAAATGATATCTTTAGTAACATGGTAATGAAGATGTTCGTTCTAAATAAATGTGCGCTGACAAAATGATTGGGCAGGTACACTTAATGGGATATAGGTGTTTGGGACCACTTACGATAAGTAAAGTGAGACAAGGCCATAAGATAATATGTTTGAATGGTCAAGTTTGTTAAGTATATATACAAGATAAATAAGATTAGAGGTGAATGTTTGAAGGTAATTAAAGCGAAATAGACTGGGTTTTGTGCTGGATAAATTACTTGTTTTAATATTCGTATATACACGAAATTGTCCTGACAGATTATCACCTAGGCGATGGTAAAGGGAAAATGTGTTTAAAATGTTGATGAGAAAGGTTCACTGACATTTTGGATTGGTGTAGAAGGTTGTATCTATATTACATATCGTACAATAATATGGCAAGATTTCAAATAAAAACATCTGTACTTTAGAGACACTTTCTAACTCTGAGTTAGCATGTTTTTACGAAAGCAGTGAGATGCTTGACAACAAAGGTAGATTGTCGACTTATCGAACAAGTGAGAATCCATTTGGTTGTTGGTAGATCCTTTCAAAATGACAAAATATGTAAATTTTTCTGGAGTGTTTGATAGTTAATCAGCTGTGCCAGCAAAACCCCATAATCGCATCACATGCACAGCGCACTTCCATCTGTGAGTTCAAAATTGAAAAAAAAGATAAGCTCCATAAGGATAAATCGAAATGATGAATAACATACCGGGTTCGTTCATGAAGCAAACGGTCGATTGAGAATTCACTTTTTTAATGATTTTTGTTTAAGAAACTGTCAACCAGGAATTATAAGTTTTGAAATATGTAGGTCACTATAATAACATATGTACCATGATTCATCAATATGTACTTGAAGCAATATGTCTGAATTGTATTTTCGCATCTACTGTACAAATGCTATATGTAGATATATAAGATATTTAGATCTGTTCTTGTCGAAGAGTGTGAGTGATAACATAAAACAGCATAACAGGAATAACAATCCTATAAACGCCCTTACGCTTGCATGACCATTATCTCGACCGATCTAAAAGCCAAAGTACATCTATATATATTACCGTCTAGGTACTGAGCTAGATTATTTTGTACTATGTATGTTCAAAAAGTTCTTCCAGAATGATAATGTGGTGTTTTGTAAAATAAAATATTCAGTTAAGGTTTTCAGATGCATTTGTATGTGGGTGCTTTATTTTGTATACTTACTGAGCAACAGATAATTGGTGGTATCCACATACATTATGATCTGGTGCATATCAACTACCCCTCCCTGTCTAGGAAGGATTCTCCTTATGAAGGAGGGACTCATTATCTAGGAGGGGGACTCTATCAAGGAGGGATTCTCCTTATCTAGGATGGCACTCTCTATCTAGAATGGAGACTCCTTATCTAGGATGGCACTCTCTATCTAGAATGGAGACTCCTTATCTAGGATGGCACTCTCTATCTAGAATGGAGACTCCTTATCTAGGATGGCACTCTCTATCTAGAATGGAGACTCCTTATCTAGGATGGCACTCTCTATCTAGAATGGAGACTCCTTATCTAGGATGGCACTCTCTATCTAGAATGGAGACTCCTTATCTAGGATGGCACTCTCTATCTAGAATGGAGACTCCTTATCTAGGATGGCACTCTCTATCTAGAATGGAGACTCCTTATCTAGGATGGCACTCTCTATCTAGAATGGAGACTCCTTATCTTGATGGAAATCTCTAACTAGGAGGGCGACTACCTCTAATTGTCGAAGTTTCGACGTAAATTAAAATTGAAATGTCTCATTTTTCAAGATAATTAGGATAAATGTATAAATTTGACTAAAGAAGGTGTACCAATGTACTTCTCTTATACATTTCAACACGTGCAGTCTCTCCCAAAGAAATTTCAAAAAAGTTTTTTCAGTACAATGAACACTGACTATACGGATTCGTAGCATTCCTTTCACCTGTTATCTAACAGACGTTTTGTTTAATAATATACGTACACTAAGAATGGTCTGTGGAATCCTAACTGATGCTATGTAGATTTGCTTCAGAGTTCATCATACATATACCTTAGCTATTCCGGTGATTGAAGGTTTCCCTGTATAAACAGATTGAATTTACACCCGATAAATACACCTGTGAAACTTGTTTAACAGGTCCTTTGTTTACATCACACACGTAAGTTAAAGGGGTATCTGTTTATTCATCACATATACCGGTATTCACATCGAGCATATTATTCTATAGATGTTCTCAACATAAGCTACACTTGCAGTATTTTTGTTTACATAATGTAAAATAAATAATAATTCATTTTTCACTAAAATTGTTTACGATACCTCTACACTATTTTATTTTTGCAAAATATAAATATCGCTTGAGTTATTAGACGACAACAGTATAAACGTATACAGCTATGGGTTGTTTACAGTATACACACAAGTAGGGCATGGTGGTCGCACCACCTAAATCTGTATCTCGTCAAAAGAGAGTTTTATTTGAGTTATATTGCATGTTGATTATGGTGTAAAAGTTCTACCGAGAAGATTAAAAGAGCTGTATGGCATGAAAAGTGAAGTGTCTATCTGTGGTTAAAGATACACTTGTCTGTGTGCCTAGTGTAGGGTGCCTGCCAGAAAAGGGTGGTAAAAGTGTTTTGTCAAGTCGAGTAACAACAGTTACATAAGTTAAATCATATTTCCCCTAACTTTGAAAGTTTCTGTAAAATTTATATATTGATCATTTGTGTCTAAATGAAGACATTATGCCCTTGTTTAAATAACTTCCTTTTAATCACTTTTGTCTTCGACAGTATTTACAATATCAACGAGACCGAGTAATACTGTTGCATGTTTTTATACCTACAGTATGTACGCTCGGTAATTACATCAACATGATGAGGTGACAAGACCATAAACTACAGTATGTACGCTCGGTAATTACATCAACATGATGAGGTGACATGACCATAAACTACAGTTGGTACGCTCGGTAATTACATCAACATGATGACGTGACATGACCATAAACTACAGTTGGTACGCTCGGTAATTACATCAACATGATGACGTGACATGACCATAAACTACAGTATGTACGCTCGGTAATTACATCAACATGATGAGGTGACATGACCATAAACTACAGTATGTACGCTCGGTAATTACATCAACATGATGAGGTGACATGGTCATGAACTACAGTATGTACGCTCGGTAATTACATCAACATGATGACGTGACATGACCATAAACTACAGTATGTACGCTCGGTAATTACATCAACATGATGACGTGACTTGACCATAAACTACAGTATGTACGCTCGGTAATTACATCAACATGATGAGGTGACATGACCATCAACTACAGTTGGTACGCTCGGTAATTACATCAACATGATGACGTGACTTGACCATAAATTACAGTATGTACGCTCGGTAATTACATCAACATGATGACGTGACTTGACCATAAACTACAGTATGTACGCTCGGTAATTACATCAACATGATGAGGTGACATGGTCATGAACTACAGTATGTACGCTCGGTAATTACATCAACATGATGAGGTGACATGACCATAAATTACAGTATGTACGCTCGGTAATTACATCAACATGATGAGGTGACATGGTCATGAACTACAGTATGTACGCTCGGTAATTACATCAACATGATGAGGTGACATGACCATAAATTACAGTATGTACGCTCGGTAATTACATCAACATGATGAGGTGACATGGTCATGAACTACAGTATGTACGCTCGGTAATTACATCAACATGATGAGGTGACATGACCATAAACTACAGTATGTACGCTCGGTAATTACATCTACATAATGAGGTTACATGACCATGAACTACAGTATGTACGCTCGGTAATTACATCAACATGATGACGTGACATGACCATAAATTACAGTATGTACGCTCGGTAATTACATCAACATAATGAGGTGACAAGACCATAAACTACAGTATGTACTCTCGGTAATTACATCAACATGATGAGGTGACAAGACCATAAACTACAGTATGTACGCTCGGTAATTACATCTACATAATGAGGTTACATGACCATGAACTACAGTATGTACGCTCGGTAATTACATCTACATAATGAGGTTACATGACCATAAACTACAGTATGTACGCTCGGTAATTACATCTACATGATGACGTGACATGACCATGAACTACAGTATGTACGCTCGGTAATTACATCAACATGATGAGGTGACATGACCATAAACTACAGTATGTACGCTCGGTAATTACATCAACATGATGAGGTTACATGACCATGAAATACAGTATGTACGCTCGGTAATTACATCAACATGATGAGGTGACATGACCATAAACTACAGTATGTACGCTCGGTAATTACATCAACATGATGAGGTTACATGACCATGAAATACAGTATGTACGCTCGGTAATTACATCAACATGATGAGGTGACATGACCATAAACTACAGTATGTACTCTCGGTAATTACATCAACATGATGACGTGACATGACCATAAACTACAGTATGTACGCTCGGTAATTACATCAACATGATGAGGTTACATGACCATGAAATACAGTATGTACGCTCGGTAATTACATCAACATAATGAGGTGACATGACCATAAACTACAGTTGGTAACCTCGGTAATTACATCAACATGATGAGGTGACATGACCATAAACTACAGTTGGTAACCTCGGTAATTACATCAACATGATGAGGTGACATGACCATAAACTACAGTATGTACGCTCGGTAATTACATCAACATGATGACGTGACATGACCATGAACTACAGTATGTACGCTCGGTAATTACATCTACATAATGAGGTTACATGACCATGAACTACAGTATGTACGCTCGGTAATTACATCAACATGATGACGTGACTTGACCATAAATTACAGTATGTACGCTCGGTAATTACATCAACATGATGAGGTGACATGACCATAAACTACAGTATGTACGCTCGGTAATTACATCAACATGATGAGGTGACATGACCATAAACTACAGTTGGTAACCTCGGTAATTACATCAACATAATGAGGTGACATGACCATAAACTACAGTATGTAACCTAGGTAATTACATCAACATAATGAGGTGACATGGTCATGAACTACAGTATGTACGCTCGGTAATTACATCAACATAATGAGGTGACATGACCATGAACTACAGTATGTAACCTAGGTAATTACATCAACATAATGAGGTGACATGGTCATGAACTACAGTATGTACGCTCGGTAATTACATCAACATAATGAGGTGACATGGTCATGAACTACAGTATGTACGCTCGGTAATTACATCAACATGATGAGGTGACATGACCATGAACTACAGTATGTACGCTCGGTAATTACATCAACATGATGACGTGACTTGACCATAAATTACAGTATGTACGCTCGGTAATTACATCAACATGATGACGTGACATGACCATGAACTACAGTATGTACGCTCGGTAATTACATCAACATGATGACGTGACATGACCATAAATTACAGTATGTACGCTCGGTAATTACATCAACATGATGAGGTGACATTGTCATGAATTACAGTATGTACGCTCGGTAATTACATCAACATGATGACGTGACATGACCATGAATTACAGTATGTACGCTCGGTAATTACATCAACATGATGACGTGACATGACCATAAACTACAGTATGTACGCTCGGTAATTACATCAACATGATGACGTGACATGACCATGAATTACAGTATGTACGCTCGGTAATTACATCAACATGATGAGGTGACATGACCATGAATTACAGTATGTACGCTCGGTAATTACATCAACATGATGAGGTGACATGACCATGAACTACAGTATGTACGCTCGGTAATTACATCAACATAATGAGGTTACATGACCATGAATTACAGTATGTACGCTCGGTAATTACATCAACATAATGAGGTTACATGACCATGAATTACAGTATGTACGCTCGGTAATTACATCAACATAATGAGGTTACATGACCATGAATTACAGTATGTACGCTCGGTAATTACATCAACATGATGAGGTGACATGACCATAAACTACAGTATGTACGCTCGGTAATTACATCAACATGATGAGGTGACATGACCATAAACTACAGTATGTACGCTCGGTAATTACATCAACATGATGACGTGACATGACCATGAACTACAGTATGTACGCTCGGTAATTACATCAACATGATGACGTGACATGACCATAAACTACAGTTGGTACGCTCGGTAATTACATCTACATGATGAGGTGACATGACCATAAACTACAGTTGGTACGCTCGGTAATTACATCTACATAATGAGGTTACATGACCATGAACTACAGTATGTACGCTCGGTAATTACATCTACATAATGAGGTTACATGACCATGAACTACAGTATGTACGCTCGGTAATTACATCAACATGATGAGGTGACATGACCATGAACTACAGTATGTACGCTCGGTAATTACATCTACATAATGAGGTTACATGACCATGAACTACAGTATGTACGCTCGGTAATTACATCAACATGATGAGGTGACATGACCATGAACTACAGTATGTACGCTCGGTAATTACATCAACATGATGAGGTGACATGACCATAAACTACAGTATGTACGCTCGGTAATTACATCAACATGATGACGTGACATGACCATAAACTACAGTATGTACGCTCGGTAATTACATCTACATGATGAGGTGACATGACCATAAACTACAGTTGGTACGCTCGGTAATTACATCTACATAATGAGGTTACATGACCATGAACTACAGTATGTACGCTCGGTAATTACATCAACATGATGACGTGACTTGACCATAAATTACAGTATGTACGCTCGGTAATTACATCAACATGATGAGGTGACATGACCATAAACTACAGTATGTACGCTCGGTAATTACATCAACATAATGAGGTTACATGACCATGAATTACAGTATGTACTCTCGGTAATTACATCAACATGATGAGGTGACATGACCATAAACTACAGTATGTACGCTCGGTAATTACATCAACATAATGACGTGACATGACCATAAACTACAGTATGTACGCTCGGTAATTACATCAACATGATGAGGTGACATGGTCATGAACTACAGTATGTACGCTCGGTAATTACATCAACATGATGAGGTGACAAGACCATAAACTACAGTATGTACGCTCGGTAATTACATCTACACAATCAGGTGTTATGATGATGAACTGCAGTATGTATGCTCGGTCAAAGTAGAACAAAGAGAAACCATTGCATAATTGGTATGTTTGTACATGTATATGCAAAGATATATCAGTCAAATCGCAAATTTGACATCAATACTGCAGACCAAGCGCGGATAGCCAAAGTGGAGGATAAAAGGATGATTTGTCAATTGATATTTCCGTTGTTAAATTTCTGATTTATTAACGGAATACTGAGGAATCATTATGAAATATTTATTTATTTATTTATTTTGTCGAAGGTGACAGACATTTGGTAAATTGTCGTTCTCGAGTTCGGGATATGATATTGATATGTAACACTCCGTGTCGTGTGAGGAACAACGTCTCGCTATGTATCTGTTAACATCGAGACAGTATGTACAATGCCATGTGCTTTAATCGATGAAAATTGAAAAGAAAGTTCAAACCCTCCGATACATCATTGGCTATATGCACATACACAAAAGCGTCCATGTGTTTCCTCTCTGGCAATTTAACGACGACGTATTATCTTTGACATGGTTACAGCTAGCGCTGGTTTCCCTCGCGGAGGAATGTGAATGGAAATTTAGAAAGGACTATTTCAAGCTGATGTGCGTCACAATAGATTTCGATTAATGTATCTCCATGATGATCAAAGAGCTAGGATCGAATTGATTTGCGATCGATCACAGATACTTATACTACATTGAATTATTGTAATGATGAGGCTATGTTTCCGCTATCAATGGATAGAATGCATTACGCCCAACTTCCATTGTAGACCAAACTCCGAACCTTCCACAATTGTTTAACATTAACTTATTAAAACTCATCCCATCCTTCACATCCATTTATTACAATTACTCGAGGAAGACCTTAATCCCTCGTGGTTACACGATGTGACTGAAGCTATGATGATTTCCCCAGTAGCGTACCAATCAAAAGAGATTCGTTAGACTACGTTGCCTTGGTAGTGGATCAAGAGATGTTATTTCCGTTCATTCCATTTCGCTGTCAGAGTTATGATTGTAATGTAAAGACTCCAGTTAACCCAGATCAAGTCTTGTGGTAGGATTTATGGAAACCAATTAAGGCAGAAATCGAACATATGTTTTTATTTCGCACAGGTATCTATTGTTAGGGACAGCTTAACAACTTCGTTTTATGTGATTCGTTATCAGAACGGCGCTTGTATTGTAAAGCGTATTGCTAACATTGACAAAAGTTAAACCAAGAGCTATGAATGATGGTGGGACAACGCCTGGTACCCTATCTCATACACAGTTGTTCTACTGATATTGTCATTTTACGGTCGTTCCCATCATAATCTTGCGTGACAACTATCAGTATGAGAATAATTGTGTGTGTGCAAAATGTTCACGAATTAATTTAGTTGTCGGTGGTGGTTTAATAGCCAAGTCAATAATCTGATCCATTTTTTGACATTTGAGATAAAATATATTAATATATCATTACTGGTGTTTTTAACATCATGAAGTTATCGGTGTCTCTAGGATTCCATCGTGTAACCGAATTTTACAGAAATTTGTCCCAATGTTTGCTTTGGTCTTTGACTTTACGAGCCATAAATAGATGAAGGGTCCTTAACTTAAATTTACACATTAAACAAAGGATGCCCACCTACACCAAACACATGGGTCAATCTTCGTCTCTCTGACGCTTGTTTAGGTCTTCAGTTCAAGTGTTCTGGTGGCAGAATATCCGTGTTAGGTCATTAAGTGACGAACTTGTGGCTATGGAAACAACGCAAATACTTCATGTTGTGGAAGTGAGTCCGATCGTAACCCCTATAAACGAGATACGATTTATCAATATCCCAATGTCACCAAATACAGCAGTCGACCCCGTACATGACACACGATAGATAGTTTAGGATATACCATGGCGTCAGTGTCGTTAAAACACACACACAAAGAAAATCTTAAACTGATGAAAACAGCATACCTGTTTGGTTTAAATTGGTTAATGAATACAAATTACCGTCTTACATTGGCTTGTTTGAATACATATTTTAATAAAACTAAATAAATGTGGACATGATATCACTCCGATACTTATGTAAGATTAGTGTTGTGAGATGGTAGTCTCAACCCACTTGTACCCTAACAACGGAGCCCTTAACATACACGACGTCATATTAACATGTGTCGAGTGCTTTGCCAAGATAACACTGCAGTTTCAACCCGTATTTAGAATAGTTCAATCCGGTAAACCAAATGTTAATATGATATTCATAAACTACAAACATTTATTTCGATACATTGTCAGTTCCTGTTCTTCACCCAAAAAATGAACATGGAATATTACTATCGACATTATACCATTTGGACCTGTTATGATTCATAATAGCATTAACAAATGTCAACATTATAAGATGAACATTTCACCATAATCGCGACTAGTTCTCATCAGCTAAGCCTAAGGATCGTTGGAAAACTGATAAATAATTAAAGTAATACAGGTTGGTATCGGGATCGTCACTGTGTGTGATAAATCGGAAAGTAAATATATCTTAAACATTAAATATAAGAGACCACAGAAATGTTTGGCCGACACGGACAGTAAACGTCGAGTCAAGTGGGGGGCTAACAGTGATCTGGTACGTGGGAATGTCCCCATAATCACATCGCTAGGTGTACACTGTCGTGGAAACCTTAATCTATTTTTGATGTATAACCCTGACTATTATCATTATAAAGTTATGTAAACTTAATATTAACATTTTAGGCCAAAGCAAAATATCTGTTTCTCGTTTCACTGCCGATCTTTCGTTTTGTCCTTTTATAGTAATTTTCAAGGGATCACATTCCCGTGGAAACAAAATATTAAAAAGCAACCTTTAATCATATTTTACCGACAAATAACTTTTGATATATATATAATTTTTCGGCTTTATCCAATATTATTTTTCTACTCGTGATCTTAATCAATTTATATTATTTTTTGGAAACACTAGCCATGAAAGCACTTTGGTTATACGATATAAATACCTTCAATATGTATGGAGTTTTGTCCGAGGATCAATAAACGGAATCCCTGACAGCTTGTCCATCGGTGATCGGGTAACCTCGGTCTTGTAATGGTGTAATAGATCGCAATACATCTAGCAACCAACGTCATCTTTGATTACTTACCTCATGCAGTGGAGTATGTTTTACCATTACTTTTGAAGAAGTTTTTTTAATAACGAAATAAATTTATACAACACTTTTACTGCCCTGCAGGTAGGGCGTAAGAATTGTACCTGCTGCCCCCATTGCATGATGCAAAAGGCGACTTAATTTGGGATCTTATCTTTTCTCTTCTTTCTTAACAACTTTCTTCTTCCTAATGTCTCCCTTGACAATGCCTTACTTTTGGTCTTCAGTTGAGCGTTTGCCCCTGTGAGGAGGGCTTTGGGTTCTGTCCCCTGGCCGAGACATACCGAAGTCTTTAAAAATAGTAGTTGCTACTCCTGCTTAGCGCTCAGCATTTTGGGAGTGGGACGACTGGTTGGCCCGTTGCCAGTATAATGTCACCGGGTGGGGTGTCCTGCTGGGTGTCTTCGGCAGTATGCTTCAGTGAGATAGCACTATAAATCGGCAAAAGTTCCGGCCTATCACAAGGAGACTTAACACGAACATACCGCAGCCTCCCAAAACATACATACGCACTCACCATACGCATGCATGCCGAAAACACGGGAGGCCGTCCTTAAATGACCTTAGCTGTTAATAGGACGTTAAACCAACAAAGCCAAACCAACCAAACAACACTTTTAACCGGTCGGATACAATTTATTGAGATTATATCTTTAATTGAACAGTTCCCACGAAAAAACGTGTGTTTTACTATCAATCACAAGATCTGGATCTAACGAACATTTTCATCAATCTTGAAATTAAGTGATAGTTTAGGGCCAATTAAAACATTTCAGGTTGACTTAAGTTTTCCGGGTAGGCCAAATGAGGGACATGGATATGAAGCATTTAATGATTCTTATTTGACAAAAGGGTAATTTTATTTGAATATTGAATTGTGGTTCACATTTGTTATATAGCTGTTCTTAGTAACTTCATATTAACAGGTCCGCGTATGTGGAATAAACTTTAGATATATCACTCGTCATGAAGTGTTTGTTTTTTAAACTAAATTCTGTCAAGATCCAAGTTCCCTGGGTCAAGATTGTATGCTTCTATATGCATGTAAAATTTAACGATGATTAAAGGCATTATAATGTACGTGATAATATTTGAACTATGTGCAAAATTAGGATTTGAGAGCTCTACGACTAAAGGTTGGGTATTATACGTCATAAAATCGCTATGTTTTATTTCTGTAATTAATGGATCAGATTATGACTCTGTGAAAGTACTAAGCCGTCGCTGACGCAGACACTTTATGAGATACATCTCTGTGTTAACTTTACAACCAAGACAGTTTAGCCCGTTTGGATTACAACACACAATTTCCATTAAGTGGCTGTAAAGTAATAAATCCAAAGGTGTCCCGATACAAAAGCACGGCTTACCTGGCTTGTAAAAGCACGAGCCGAATTATCTTGTAAAACCTAATTGCTGTACAATTATTTAAGGTCCTACTTGAGATACATCCACTTGAGAATGCACACGTACCTTTGTGTATATATCCTCTTCATACCAAATCAACTTTTCTTTTACGTCACATTTTATTTTTCAAAATTATAAAACATGATGTGTTCAGATATATGTAAATGTACACCTGCCCATAATAAAAATATGTACAATTTCAAACCAGCAATATATATCTTACTAGATCTGTATCACACCTGGTATCAGTATAAAACCTGATATCATTCTATTGCTGACCGGGTGTATACATAACTAATGGATGGGACGATATGACGTCTGAAATCGTTACTTCAGCATCGTCCGACTATTTTGTACCTGTATTCTTTTTGTGTATAAACACTAGTTTTCTTGGCCATTTGCGTTAAAGCTCATGAATTTATCTCTCTCCTCCTCCGCTAATAATATTGAACTATATATATCTTTGAGAAACGTCAAATCACCTTGAAATTACCAAATTATGCACATATTTATCATTCTTTTTCCTCGATATAAGAATAATATGTTCAAAATATTTTGATAAAATCCAATCTTATTTCGATAAATATGTTCGCTGTTGAGTTCGATAAAAAGAAATCTTTGGAATTTCCAAGTTAGTTGTAGCGTGTATATTCTTTCTCGACTTCATGAAGATCAAAATAAAGTGGATCAGAATAGATTGATGATAGAGTTCTTTGATCATTCTTCTAGAAATCCAGTGTGATTGGAACTGAATACATCGTTATTCTAGCGTAAACATTTGTTCACTGTTCATCCTGGACAGTGTATTTATACCAACGGGCGGATTACGTAGAATGTAACTACCTATACACTACAATGAAGAATTAATCCACATCAAAGTGATCCATGTAAAATACGTATTTAATGCCACTAATGAAGGGATTTGCATATCAACGTTAATAAACGACAGTAGATGCAGCTGAATTCCACAATCGGGATATATTACATCTTTTAATTATTGAGACAGTTAGTCATTCTTTATGTGCACGAGATATGAAGCCTATTGTGTAACTGTGGGGGAAATGTCATGTAAGATGCATATAACTTTCTGTTTGTGACGTTAGATATTAGCTCCTGACTTGGGTGAGCTCTGTTATGCGTCTGTTCAGGACACATGAAGCTGATCGCCATGCTGTACCGGAAGCTTATTGGATTATGATCTTGTAAAGCTGTGACACTCGCCAGTAATCCAACAATAACTATTCATCCGTGAGATTTTTACTTTCATTGGTGAAAACGACATCGTTGTTTAATCGGATTTTATCGACCACATCAATCCTAATCGCTTTATACAAACATTGTTTAGGTATATGTAAGTTCACCTAGCAAAATTCATATCACTGCACAAGAGAGGACATTCACAAAAAGAAAATGTTAAAAGAACGCAATTTGGTTGCATGCATCTACTCATTTCTTGTTTCAAACAAATTATGTACGTTGCATAGATCATAAAACAGACCTTCCGGTGCGATATACTGTTTACGTAATCGTTTTGACGTACTCAATTTTAGCGTATAATCTAATGAAAAGATTAGTGCAATGAAGAATAAGTGCACCAATATCATATATGAAAGGTATGGTGTAATTAGCACAGACCGTCCAGCGCGATAGAATACCACTAAAATAGGATTACCACTAAGATAGAATTAACACTAAAATAAGATTACCGCTAAAATAAAATAACCGCTTAAATATATCTACCGCTAAAATACAATGTTTGTACGTTTACTGCAAATATATTCTGATATAGATATACTACAATGATCACATATCAGTTAAGTGGGTAGCACATATTTCCATAAGGTGTCGTCAATGAAGCAGAAACCTTTTCAAAACACGCTTTTCTCTCACGCTTTATTGGTACAGTTCTTCCCAGCCTCAGAAAAGACAACTGATATGAACCTCTATACTGTCATCATTCTTCATAGGATCACATCATCACTTTACGTTGAAAACGTCATTATTTTTGATAGGATCACATCGTTACTTTACCTAGTAAAACTTTGTCACAAAACTCATGTGCTATTGATGATTGCGCAATATTCCGTTTTTACCACTACAACTCAAACTAGTGAGCGACAGGTAATGTGGATGTATATACTAGTATCAGGTCTTAAATCAATTTAGTATGTGGTTTTATTAAACGAGATTTGTAAGATTTTATTTTGTGAGCAAACATTAAAGAATCAACCCAAAGGTTATAAAAATTCAAAAACCTTAGAAAAACTTTTTATTGCAAAACTTTTAGGTCGAAATGAGCAGGACTTAATCAAACAGCCAACTTGTTGTGCCAAATTCTATCCATGACGTAACGCCATTGTCCATAGTTTTACCTCATAATCGATTTATTACTGATGCAGGCAATGAAAAATAAAGCTTTCGGTATATAGCATTAGTAATATATGCAAACTATTACAAATCGAGTTCACTGGCTATCAAGCCGAATATGTGATTTAAATAGAATCACTCGCCGCTGTATGATGTAGATACGTAGGTAGTTTTCTTTTTACTGTTTTTCTTTTTAGATCAAATTTGTCTTGTTTTTATCGATTCTGAGTTAGATTGAAGGTTCTGTTTATTCCTCTGTACCCTGTAACAGCTGCTACACTACTTCCTATCATACCCTATTCTTGAAGAACGATACACCATTGACAAGTTCCCTACACGAGACACTTTGTAAACATCATTAATTCTATGTACACATTCAGGGATTCTCATTATTTCTTACAATCTGTATTTATATTTACCTCCCAGGTTTAGTGTACAGATTTTAATTAATACTTGCTGAGGAGTTATAATCTAGGTGTGCGCGACAGGACTCCAACCACTTACCACGAATAACGATGGCCAGTAAACAGTTTCTCGTCTATATACTAGTTGATTGTATTGAACAAATATATAAACCCTGTTTACTTTTACTTTTCATTGGTTCATGTAAAAATTGAAAATCAAATATTGTATCAGATAATGTACTCAATAGATTGATTGAAGAAAGATTTGCACTGGATTTCACTCGTTAAAATATGTTGAGATTTATCAATATAATACCTGCCAATATATTGTTAAAATGGCATTTTATTATGTTGATAGAAACCAATGTCTATTTGTAGCAATTATGTACAATGTGTAACATATTAGAAAGAAAACATGTATTGACATTTTCTAGAAAAAGTAATCATTCATTTTTTAAGTGCATTCATGCATGAAGTGATGATTGATTATTAGATTCCGATGTGTGTTATTAAAAACAAAAATAATTAAAAATTCACAAAACTTATGAATGTGTCTAATTACAAGTATTGGGGGCGATATACTCCATAATTATCGAAATGTTTACCTCCATTTTACCAAATGTGCAATGTCGCTATGAATTGATCTCTGTAAATGACATTATTGAAAAGGAAATTAATGACAGTAATGACGTTGTAGGTACCAGTCACAAGTACACACTATAATAATACTCTCTAATGAATTAGTTTGCAGACCTCAGTCAGTAAAAGTTCTCTCAAATTGATTCCGAATTCCAATTTTATCATTGTTGATTACTATTATACAATGTGGATTGCATTTGCATAATTATTTATTGTAGCTTTGGTTTTATTTATCAAAATCCTATTCCACTAAAGGACACAGGAAATTATACATAGATATTACACATAATGTAAATTATGTAGAAAACAGCCAATAATTTGAACAAGAGACTCGCCATCACCTGTGATCAGTAGAAAGTCAACAGCAAGACATTTAATCATATCTCTATTGAAGGTGAGAATCAATATCCAAGTGATTATATGAAATCTTTCTTTCTCATCTACATACGTGCTTCCCTGTATAATTGAAATTTCGTTTTAATTTACATTCTATCATTTCAGATTACCTGAAAGATATAGTACGAAATTGTGGAATGGTTTCTTTCGACAAAGAAGAAATGATTATCAAACAGGGAGAAAGAGGAGACTGGTGAGAGAAACTTTCAACAATGGAAAAAAAACACACAAAACCGTTTTAAAGGACTTTTCTTGATTGTCAATTATAATCATATTGAAGGTGCTATTTGGTTTTTACATCATCTTTATACGCTAAAGCCAAGTTATCTTGGTAATCTTTTCCTTGTAATCGGCCAAACTCTATTCATTGTCAATCATATTCTATTATTTCTGCTGAACATAAAATAGGATGCTTTTGGCGGTGGGATTTCAGAGTTTGTTGAATATTTGTCTTTTGTTGACTTTTCTCCTATTTTAATTCCAGTTTCTACATCATCCTTGACGGTAAGATATCTATTTTTATCCTGAACAAGGACAAAGATGCCGATGATGAGGACAGAGCAATGGACGAAATTGGTAGCCGGACACCGGAGGGGAGACTGGACAGGAACAAGCTCGGCAATTTTGTCACACATCTAGGTAGAGTTAAATCCAGCAATCTTCCAAATATTTTTGGTCTGAAATGAAATCTACGATAAGCTATTTTTATATTGTTTTGTGGGGTTTCTGAAACTATCTCAGTAGGCATGATAATACAAAAGACTGATTGTGCCTGTCCATCGATGGAATTAATAGCTTGTGTATAAAATATATGTCTTGAATCACAGGTTCCGGCGTTCCGTTTGGGGAGGTGGCGTTGATGTCTGACGACTGTATTCGTACAGCATCCATCATTTCTGAAGAGAAAACTGACCTTCTAGTCGTGGACAGGGCGCTTTACAACAGAGCTGTTAAGATTGTTCTAGCCAAAGAATTTGAAGAAAAAGTTGAATTTATCAAATCAAACCCCTTATTTGCTAACTGGGCACCGCGATACAGGAAACAATTGACCATGGCCATGTACAAAGAGACATTTCCTTATGACAGTGTTCTGGTTAAGCAGGGGGAACCCGTCACAAACATATACTTTGTGATTAGGTAAGCATAAGATATGAGTACATATGGATTACTTTATTTAAGATTCCACTAAACTTCCACCTTAAATACTTAATACAGCTCCACAAGACTAATAAATAATTGTTTTGTAATTAGCAAAATGCATGCTAGTTTAGTGAACATACTGATACATTATTTTAAGTTCGATGTTTTGAATTTCTACGAATGAAATAAATTTGCTAACTGGTTATATTAGAAATAAATCATTTGAGAAGTCATAGTCCGATTCTGAATTTCTGCCAAAAAGAAATCGTTTTCGTTCGAAGTTTCGCCATCGAAAAAGAAGTAACAATAAATTAACATACATACAAAAAAATATGTACTTCACTATTATCTTTATCTCTGTAGTGGTCAGGTAGAGCTCCAGATTGATCCATCCCATCACCAAGTGCAATACCCGCGGATTTTCATGGAGGCCCAGGACGAATCTGACAGGTACACTACATTGATTGCCTTTCTGTGGCTATCATCATTGTGATGGTCGTCAATTATCAACGTAATAACGTCACATAAAAAAATACGGACGCGACTGGTGTGCGGTAGCGCGCTATTTATCCTGCTGAAATTAAGAACAAAATGACAACTGGTCTTAACTTTTTGTCATACGCGTACCATTTACAACCCAAATGATGAAACCCAAACCATTTCCGCTACCGATGCGGTCCCGTTTGCGAAACCTCCCTCCCGTCGACGTTTAAACACTCTTTGTCATCCTTACCATATAATATATAACTATAATTCCAATGCCAATGACGGTGTTCTCAAATTAAACTACGTGAGATCCATACGGTGTCGTTTAAACAAAATAGGTCCAGTGTAGGGACGCCGTACTATTAAATGATACGCTACCAACAATTACGAACTATTTGCATATACGCGACGCACAAATGATTACCAGGATATCCCAACAGCCTTATAATACATATGAAGCAAATGTAGCTGTCGTATTTAACATCCTCTCTAGCGGCCGATCGCTTGCTTGGGGGACATTAACAATTTACCAAATTTGGTTTAAACGATTTAAATATTTTTTAATGCTTTGACACTTCAAACGCAATCATGACTGTCCAGAGCCTGGAGCATGCCAACAGATATTGTATCTCTGGTACAACTGGTGTCATAATCATGAGAACGAATAGTACATTGATAAGACGACTTGTTAGTTTAAAGAATCCAAGCGAAATGTGTCAATATCGTTACGATCAAATTATAATCTTGCAATTTTAAATGTCATGCAGTTCCCTCTTTTTATAGAGAATATCACTCTTGAATGGTTTAAGTAATGTGGATCGATTTTTTTTCCTTTTTTTTAATCTAATACATACCAAAAAGGATACTATTTTATGGTTATCATTTAGAAGAAATCGTCAAGACAATTTGTTAACCTTTCCTTGTTTCTTTTTGTTACCCATGTACTAACGCATTTCCATAGGTTGATACGGAAACACGAAAAGATCCGCCCACCAACCGAAACACAGTATTCCACGTTCGTGAAGAAGAAAGACGCCACCAAATACTCCAAACTGTGTATTTTAGGTATCAACGAAAGTATAGGTAAAGTAAAATGGCGCTGTCGTAAAGCATTCGATTACGATTGATATTGTGAAATTTGAGATTGACCTGATTTAAAAGGAGAATTACCTGTATTTCTTGACGATGCAGTACTAGTATGATAACTTGGATTACAACTAACTTGCTAGTGTCTTGTTTCCAGGTGAAGTGGAGGTGCTATTGGATCTACCGACTTATACACAGACGGCCGTTTGCACCGAGAGGACAGACGTGCTTGTGCTAGAGATGAAACATTACGAACGTTTGTTTGTCCGTCGACACCCCCGTACGATCGAGGCCATGCGTCAAATGTTTAAAGTGAAATTAGATACGCGGATGAATCTTCTTACAAACAAAGAGGAACTGCCATTTTTAAACCTTTTAAAAGACAGGATTGATTCTTACAACAATCCAAAACCTTCCGCAGATAAAAAGAAAAAAGAACTGACTTCCGCTTCTGCTGCTGAAAAGGAGTTTTTGAATCACAAAGGACCACTTATAGATATATATGGTCCAGGGAGTGTGTTTTATATGATCCGTATCAGGGAAAAACACAAACAAAAGTACAAAGCTCACAAGGAACGTGGGAATTTCAAGAAACCAATCACAAATGACAATGGTCACCTGCACTCTGTCAGGGTACCACATACACTTTTAATGGCGGCACAAATGTCAGGCGCAACAAGAGACTCCGATGCCTTGAGTGAACGTTCGGAACATACAACACGAATTGTATCTAGCAGGATTCCTAGTGCACGCTCACTTCCGCAACGAAATGCGCGGTCTTTTCGGCGGATTCAGAGTGCCACTCGAGCGACAGAGTCCGAGGAAAAGCAACAAAATGATGATATTGAAAAGAACAATGACCAGTACTACGATGACGAATTAGACTTGGCAAAGTCTCTACCTGACACTAGACAGGCCACGGTCATGTTTCCGGACACTAAGGAAGACATGGCTCTGACGTCATTGGAAGAGAGAGTTCGGGAATGGTTAGACAAGGGCAACACTTCACGTGGATGTCCACAGGTGGCGCAGCTCAGACGACTTCCGATGCAGGTAGAGTGCCTTTATGTTAAAGTCGCTTAAAATGGTAATTTCTTGTCTTTAAGAATATCTAGGGTTTTTTTTAAATACTAAAAAAAGGTATATTTTGTGATAATTTGAAAAGGCATGAAGGCAATACAGTGATAATTATTAGAGAATGTGTCTGTTTGGTTGGAACTTCCAAGATTAGCAAGTCGTACAGAAATTTAACGAATCGGAAACTAGTAAATTTTGCTAATATATTTGCAAATCTTGAAATATAGATAAGAAGAAGGAATTTGACAATGTTGTAAGTAATTTGTATAGTGCTTCCCTTGGTTAGTTAGACTAACCCCTCACGAGTCACCTCCCAAACAGATAGATAGACACAACACAGTTCTATGTACATACCATGACTAATTTATCGTGCATGAAAATATACGAAATTGCTTTTCATCCGTCATATTACCATCGTCCTTATCATTTAATAAAGAACCCATATTAATATATAGCAATGCTTGAGGAAATCGCTTGTTGAAGTTGTTACGATGATATGGGTTGTAACACGCGAAATTAAAATGATGGAAATTATTTCATTTGTACATTTTTTATCTATTTTTCTATTAATAATCAATCAGTTGCCATTCAAAAATTAGAAGACGTTATGCGGCTATACCTAAAGCTTCTAATTTCAAACCGTGAGCATTAAACATACGAACCTCTCTTGGGATTAAGTAATTACCAAAGCAAAATACCAAAATAATATATCGGAGTCGTAATGAATTGTAAATCTATCATAATTCCCCTTCTCTTTTTTCAGACTTTGAAAGTCTGTTTAATATAACGACATGAAGATTTATTTTTTTTAATCATACGTCTCCATTATCTTCATATTTCTGATTAATTTATTGAAGTGGTATTTTAAATCTTGAAATACAATATCTCAATAAAAGAGTATCACCTCATCTTAGCATATACAAATACAAATCACGAATCTGTACGTCGTATTGTTACATTGTTACATAAATAAGCATTCAGTATTACTTAATGCAATAGGAATCCTAGGTTTATCGTATTTCTTTGCTTTGTGGAGAAAACCCGACTTAAAGATAGCTTTACATCCTCCAAGATAGGTATGTGTACATGTATACAGAAGGACTCCAAACCTCTAACAATATCTATATATGTACTGGTATAACAAATAACTTGCTTTCAAATTCACTTTTTGATACAGCTTATATATGATATACAACATAGTGTTTCACGTTTTGTTGTCTGATCTCAGCAATAAACAAAGACATGATCAATATTACGAATTGACGAGTATAAATACAAATAATCAAATCTATCTTTTCTTGGCTATAATTAAATATAAACTCCAAAATATCAATAAATATTTTCAATATCATTTACAACAGCGTTTTCGAACAACATTATTGTTAACTAAAGGAATTCGTGTGATGTTGTAAACGTTAATATTTCTTTACTTTTCCATAAAACAGGAACTTGAGACGCAGCCCAAGCCAGGAAACAAAGTGATATTGAGGCGACGCATGCGCTCAAGTGATCCCCCGGAAATAGAAAGAACTTTTCACGACGAGGAAACCACTAGAAATTCCACAGAATCTATTGAACATTTTAAGATTTTAATAACCTAAATACCTTAATATATATGTATAAAAACCATGTACTGATATTGAGTCAAAGCGTTCCGCCTGTAATGGTAAAGTACCCTTGTATGTGTCTACATTATTTATAAATTGTTCGTGTTGATGAAAGATTATATTTAGGTTCCTGAAATTAATTTTAATAATTAACATGTATCTATCGTTATGCATATAAATAGTTCATGCTATTTTTATATTTTGAAAATTAAATTTGATAAAGGCGAAGTTCATGTTCTTAATCCGATATCATATTGACAAGACAACAGATGAAATGTTTTAACAGAATCAACTTGTTATGTACAGTTTAAACCTCAAACTCAATTCAACAAAGGTAAAGCCATTATCTGTATGTATTCCATATATAAACTATACAAGCCTACGTATATAGAATGGTGTACTGGTATGATAAGTCAGGCAGTACCAACCAGATTAGTCAATGCTTAACGTCCCATAATTCCTTTGTACTTGTCGCATCATTAAGGTCACTCAATACATAATTGTAGAATATCAGTTGTTTGTTTCGTTCGAGTTTTTATTGTTTATTTCCATACCATAGTAAAGATGGTAACACGTCTTGTATGACAATCGTGAATCGTATGTTCTCTCCGTACGTCGAAATACAATAGAATATTACCCTTTTGTTCTGTGCAGGTCTCTACTTTAATTTACATCCAATCATGAAACATCTGAAATAAAACGAAATACTAATATCACCTGCATATTTCAACATAAACTATCATATATTAATAATAGAGAGAATATATTTCACTTTGGATCTTATGTTAAACTTCAGCACGCAACAAATATGACCATCATGTGTGTTCATAACTATAATGACTGCATAATCAAACTACATTCCATACACTCTAAACTTACGGTGGAATTGAGTGCAGAACAATAACCAACGAACGCCTTTGTAAAATTTTCAAGATCAGATCTAACATCCGTGATCGAATGTGTACACCCAAGGTCTGGTTCAGTATCTGTGTTGGATATCGTGTACCCAAGGTCTGGTTCAGAATCTGTGTTAGATATCGTGTACCCAAGGTCTGGTTCAGTATCTGTGTTGGATGTCGTGTACCCAAGGTCTGGTTCAGTATCTGTGTTAGATGTAGAGTACCCGAGGTCTTGTTCAGTATCTGTGTTGGATGTCGTGTACCCAAGGTCTGGTTCAGTATCTGTGTAAGATGTCGTGTACCCGAGGTCTTGTTCAGTATCTGTGTTAAACCTCGAGTACCCAAGGTCTGGTTCAGTATCTGTGTTAGATGTTGTGTACCCAAGGTCTGGTTCAGTATCTGTGTTAGTTATCGTGTATCCAAGGTCTTGTTCAGTATCTCTGTTAGATGTCGTGTACCCAAGGTCTGGTTCAGTATCTGTGTTGGATATCGTGTACCCAAGGTCTGGTTCAGTATCTGTGTTGGATATCGTGTACCCAAGGTCTGGTTCAGTATCTGTGTTGGATGTCGTGTACCCAAGGTCTTGTTCAGTATCTGTGTTAGATGTCGTATACCCAAGGTCTGGTTCAGTATCTGTGTTGGATATCGTGTACCCAAGGTCTGGTTCAGTATCTGTGTTGGATGTCGTGCACCCAAGGTCTGGTTCAGTATCTGTGTTGGATGTCGTGTACCCAATGTCTGGTTCAGTATCTGTGATAGATATCATGTACCCAAGGTCTGGTTCAGTATCTGTGTTAGATGTTGTGTACCCAAGGTCTGGTTCAGTATCTGTGTTGGATGTCGTGTACCCAAGGTCTGGTTCAGTATCTGTGTTAGATGTAGAGTACCCGAGGTCTTGTTCAGTATCTGTGTTGGATGTCGTGTACCCAATGTCTGGTTCAGTATCTGTGTTAGATGTCGTGTACCCAAGGTCTGGTTCAGTATCTGTGTTGGATGTCGTGTACCCGAGGTCTGGTTCAGTATCTGTGTTGGATGTCGTGTACCCAAGGTCTGGTTCAGTATCTGTGTTAGATGTCGTGTACCCAATGTCTGGTTCAGTATCTGTGTTGGATATCGTGTACCCAAGGTCTTGTTCAGTATCTGTGTTAGATATCATGTACCCAAGGTCTTGTTCAGTATCTGTGTTAGATGTCGTGTACCCAAGGTCTGGTTCAGTACCTGTGTTAGATGTCGTGTACCCAAGGTCTGGTTCAGTATCTGTGTTGGATTTCGTGTACCAAAGGTCTGGTTCAGTATCTGTGTTGGATGTCGTGTACCCTAGGTCTGGTTCAGTATCTGTGTTAGATATCATGTACCCAAGGTCTGGTTCAGTATCTGTGTTAGATGTCGTGTACCCAATGTCTGGTTCAGTATCTGTGTTAGATATCGTGTACCCGAGGTCTTGTTCAGTATCTGTGTTAGATGTCGTGTACCCAATGTCTGGTTCAGTATCTGTGATAGATATCGTGTACCCAAGGTCTGGTTCAGTATCTGTGTTAGATGTCGTGTACCCAATGTCTGGTTCAGTATCTGTGTTAGATATCGTGTACCCAAGGTCTTGTTCAGTGTCTGTGTTAGATATCGTGTACCCAAGGTCTGGTTCAGTATCTGTGTTAGATATCGTGTATCCAAGGTCTGGTTCAGTATCTGTGTTAGATGTCGTGTACCCAAGGTCTGGTTCAGTATCTGTGTTGGATGTCGTGTACCCAAGGTCTGGTTCAGTATCTGTGTTAGTTATCGTGTATCCAAGGTCTGGTTCAGTATCTGTGTTAGATGTCGTGTATCCAAGGTCTGGTTCAGTATCTGTGTTAGATGTCGTGTACCCGAGGTCTGGTTCAGTATCTGTGTTGGATGTCGTGTACCCGAGGTCTTGTTCAGTATCTGTGTTAGATGTTGTGTACCCAAGGTCTGGTTCAGTATCTGTGTTAGATGTCGTGTACCCAAGGTCTGGTTCAGTATCGGTGTTAGATGTCGTGTACCCAAGGTCTGGTTCAGTATCTGTGTTGGATATCGTGTACCCAAGGTCTGGTTCAGTATCTGTGTTGGATATCGTGTACCCAAGGTCTGGTTCAGTATCTGTGTTAGATGTCGTGTACCGAAGGTCTGGTTCAGTATCTGTGTTAGATGTCGTGTACCCAAGGTCTGGTTCAGTATCTGTGTTAGATGTCGTGTACCCAAGGTCTGGTTCAGTATCGGTGTTAGATGTCGTGTACCCAAGGTCTGGTTCAGTATCTGTGTTAGTTATCGTGTATCCAAGGTCTTGTTCAGTATCTCTGTTAGATGTCGTGTACCCAAGGTCTGGTTCAGTATCTGTGTTGGATATCGTGTACCCAAGGTCTGGTTCAGTATCTGTGTTGGATATCGTGTACCCAAGGTCTGGTTCAGTATCTGTGTTGGATGTCGTGTACCCAAGGTCTTGTTCAGTATCTGTGTTAGATGTCGTATACCCAAGGTCTGGTTCAGTATCTGTGTTGGATATCGTGTACCCAAGGTCTGGTTCAGTATCTGTGTTGGATGTCGTGCACCCAAGGTCTGGTTCAGTATCTGTGTTGGATGTCGTGTACCCAATGTCTGGTTCAGTATCTGTGATAGATATCATGTACCCAAGGTCTGGTTCAGTATCTGTGTTAGATGTTGTGTACCCAAGGTCTGGTTCAGTATCTGTGTTGGATGTCGTGTACCCAAGGTCTGGTTCAGTATCTGTGTTAGATGTAGAGTACCCGAGGTCTTGTTCAGTATCTGTGTTGGATGTCGTGTACCCAATGTCTGGTTCAGTATCTGTGTTAGATGTCGTGTACCCAAGGTCTGGTTCAGTATCTGTGTTGGATGTCGTGTACCCGAGGTCTGGTTCAGTATCTGTGTTGGATGTCGTGTACCCAAGGTCTGGTTCAGTATCTGTGTTAGATGTCGTGTACCCAATGTCTGGTTCAGTATCTGTGTTGGATATCGTGTACCCAAGGTCTTGTTCAGTATCTGTGTTAGATATCATGTACCCAAGGTCTTGTTCAGTATCTGTGTTAGATGTCGTGTACCCAAGGTCTGGTTCAGTACCTGTGTTAGATGTCGTGTACCCAAGGTCTGGTTCAGTATCTGTGTTGGATTTCGTGTACCAAAGGTCTGGTTCAGTATCTGTGTTGGATGTCGTGTACCCTAGGTCTGGTTCAGTATCTGTGTTAGATATCATGTACCCAAGGTCTGGTTCAGTATCTGTGTTAGATGTCGTGTACCCAATGTCTGGTTCAGTATCTGTGTTAGATATCGTGTACCCGAGGTCTTGTTCAGTATCTGTGTTAGATGTCGTGTACCCAATGTCTGGTTCAGTATCTGTGATAGATATCGTGTACCCAAGGTCTGGTTCAGTATCTGTGTTAGATGTCGTGTACCCAATGTCTGGTTCAGTATCTGTGTTAGATATCGTGTACCCAAGGTCTTGTTCAGTGTCTGTGTTAGATATCGTGTACCCAAGGTCTGGTTCAGTATCTGTGTTAGATATCGTGTATCCAAGGTCTGGTTCAGTATCTGTGTTAGATGTCGTGTACCCAAGGTCTGGTTCAGTATCTGTGTTGGATGTCGTGTACCCAAGGTCTGGTTCAGTATCTGTGTTAGTTATCGTGTATCCAAGGTCTGGTTCAGTATCTGTGTTAGATGTCGTGTATCCAAGGTCTGGTTCAGTATCTGTGTTAGATGTCGTGTACCCGAGGTCTGGTTCAGTATCTGTGTTGGATGTCGTGTACCCGAGGTCTTGTTCAGTATCTGTGTTAGATGTTGTGTACCCAAGGTCTGGTTCAGTATCTGTGTTAGATGTCGTGTACCCAAGGTCTGGTTCAGTATCGGTGTTAGATGTCGTGTACCCAAGGTCTGGTTCAGTATCTGTGTTGGATATCGTGTACCCAAGGTCTGGTTCAGTATCTATGTTGGATATCGTGTACCCAAGGTCTGGTTCAGTATCTGTGTTAGATGTCGTGTACCGAAGGTCTGGTTCAGTATCTGTGTTAGATGTCGTGTACCCAAGGTCTGGTTCAGTATCTGTGTTAGATGTCGTGTACCCAAGGTCTGGTTCAGTATCGGTGTTAGATGTCGTGTACCCAAGGTCTGGTTCAGTATCTGTGTTGGATATCGTGTACCCAAGGTCTGGTTCAGTATCTGTCTTAGATGTCGTGTACCCAAGGTCTGGTTCAGTATCTGTGTTGGATGTCGTGTACCCAAGGTCTGGTTCAGTATCTGTGTTGGATGTCGTGTACCCGAGGTCTTGTTCAGTATCTGTGTTGGATGTCTTGTACCCAAGGTCTGGTTCAGTATCTGTGTTTGATGTCGTGTACCCGAGGTCTGGTTCAGTATCTGTGTTAGATGTCGTGTACCAAAGGTCTGGTTCAGTATCTGTGTTGGATGTCTTGTACCCAAGGTCTGGTTCAGTATCTGTGTTTGATGTCGTGTACCCGAGGTCTGGTTCAGTATCTGTGTTAGATGTCGTGTACCCAAGGTCTGGTTCAGTATCTGTGTTAGATGTCGTGTACCCAAGGTCTGGTTCAGTATCTGTGTTTGATGTCGTGTAGCCGAGGTCTTGTTCAGTATCTGTGTTGGATGTCGTGTACCCAAGGTCTGGTTCAGTATCTGTGTTGGATGTCGTGTACCCGAGGTCTTGTTCAGTATCTGTGTTGGATGTCTTGTACCCAAGGTCTGGTTCAGTATCTGTGTTTGATGTCGTGTACCCGAGGTCTGGTTCAGTATCTGTGTTTGATGTCGTGTACCCGAGGTCTTGTTCAGTATCTGTGTTAGATGTTGTGTACCCAAGGTCTGGTTCAGTATCTGTGTTAGATGTCGTGTACCCAATGTCTGGTTCAGTATCTGTGTTGGATATCGTGTACCCAAGGTCTTGTTCAGTATCTGTGTTAGATATCATGTACCCAAGGTCTTGTTCAGTATCTGTGTTAGATGTCGTGTACCCAAGGTCTGGTTCAGTACCTGTGTTAGATGTCGTGTACCCAAGGTCTGGTTCAGTATCTGTGTTGGATTTCGTGTACCAAAGGTCTGGTTCAGTATCTGTGTTGGATGTCGTGTACCCTAGGTCTGGTTCAGTATCTGTGTTAGATATCATGTACCCAAGGTCTGGTTCAGTATCTGTGTTAGATGTCGTGTACCCAATGTCTGGTTCAGTATCTGTGTTAGATATCGTGTACCCGAGGTCTTGTTCAGTATCTGTGTTAGATGTCGTGTACCCAATGTCTGGTTCAGTATCTGTGATAGACGTGGTGTACCCAAGGTCTTGTTCAGTATCTGTGTTGGATGTCGTGTACCCAAGGTCTGGTTCAGTATCTGTGTTAGTTATCGTGTATCCAAGGTCTGGTTCAGTATCTGTGTTAGATGTCGTGTACCCAAGGTCTGGTTCAGTATCTGTGTTGATGTCGTGTACCCAAGGTCTTGTTCAGTATCTGTGTTTGGATGTCGTGTACCCGAGGTCTTGTTCAGTATCTGTGTTAGATGTTGTGTACCCAAGGTCTGGTTCAGTATCTGTGTTAGATGTCGTGTACCCGAGGTCTGGTTCAGTATCTGTGTTAGATGTCGTGTACCCAAGGTCTGGTTCAGTATCGGTGTTAGATGTCGTGTACCCAAGGTCTGGTTCAGTATCTGTGTTGGATATCGTGTACCCAAGGTCTGGTTCAGTATCTGTGTTGGATATCGTGTACCCAAGGTCTGGTTCAGTATCTGTCTTAGATGTCGTGTACCGAAGGTCTGGTTCAGTATCTGTGTTAGATGTCGTGTACCCAAGGTCTGGTTCAGTATCTGTGTTTGATGTCGTGTACCCAAGGTCTGGTTCAGTATCTGTCTTAGATGTCGTGTACCCAAGGTCTGGTTCAGTACCTGCGTTAGATGTCGTGTACCCAAGGTCTGGTTCAGTATCTGTGTTGGATATCGTGTACCCAAGGTCTGGTTCAGTATCTGTCTTAGATGTCGTGTACCCAAGGTCTGGTTCAGTATCTGTGTTGGATGTCGTGTACCCAAGGTCTGGTTCAGTATCTGTGTTGGATGTCGTGTACCCGAGGTCTTGTTCAGTATCTGTGTTGGATGTCTTGTACCCAAGGTCTGGTTCAGTATCTGTGTTTGATGTCGTGTACCCGAGGTCTGGTTCAGTATCTGTGTTAGATGTCGTGTACCCAAGGTCTGGTTCAGTACCTGCGTTAGATGTCGTGTACCCAAGGTCTGGTTCAGTATCTGTGTTTGATGTCGTGTAGCCGAGGTCTTGTTCAGTATCTGTGTTGGATGTCGTGTACCCAAGGTCTGGTTCAGTATCTGTGTTGGATGTCGTGTACCCGAGGTCTTGTTCAGTATCTGTGTTGGATGTCTTGTACCCAAGGTCTGGTTCAGTATCTGTGTTTGATGTCGTGTACCCGAGGTCTGGTTCAGTATCTGTGTTTGATGTCGTGTACCCGAGGTCTTGTTCAGTATCTGTGTTAGATGTTGTGTACCCAAGGTCTGGTTCAGTATCTGTGTTAGATGTCGTATACCCAAGGTCTGGTTCAGTATCTGTGTTGGATGTCGTGCACCCAAGGTCTGGTTCAGTATCTGTGTTGGATGTCGTGTACCCAAGGTCTGGTTCAGTATCTGTGTTAGATGTCGTGTACCCAAGGTCTGGTTCAGTATCTGTGTTAGATGTCGTGTACCCAAGGTCTGGTTAAGTATCTGTGTTAGATATCGTGTACCCAAGGTCTGGTTCAGTATCTGTGTTAGATGTCGTGTACCAAAGGTCTGGTTCAGTATCTGTGTTAGATGTCGTATACCCAAGGTCTGGTTCAGTATCTGTGATAGACGTGGTGTACCCAAGGTCTGGTTCAGTATCTGTGTTGGATGTCGTGTACCCAAGGTCTGGTTCAGTATCTGTGTTAGATGTCGTGTACCAAAGGTCTGGTTCAGTATCTGTGTTAGATGTCGTGTACCCGAGGTCTTGTTCAGTATCTGTGTTAGATGTCGTGTACCCGAGGTCTAGTTCAGTATCTGTGTTGGATGTCGTGTACCCAAGGTCTGGTTCAGTATCTGTGATAGACGTGGTGTACCCAAGGTCTGGTTCAGTATCTGTGTTGGATGTCGTGTACCCAAGGTCTGGTTCAGTATCTGTGTGAGATGTCGTGTACCCAAGGTCTGGTTCAGTATCTGTGTTGGATGTCGTGTACCCAAGGTCTTGTTCAGTATCTGTGTTAGATATCGTGTACCCAAGGTCTTGTTCAGTATCTGTGTGAGATGTCGTGTACCCTAGACGCCTGGTAGAGAAGGACTATTCAATTGATTAATGTAGGTAAAAATCGCCGTTATGTTTAAAGAGATGATTTTTACGTCTTTTAGTTTTCGGTTTTTCCGTTTTAAGTACTAGATCTACACAGATAGTGTGGTCGATTAACGATTTGTACCCGTCCGGAACATCAGGTCGTTTATATCCTATGAAAAGCATCCCAAAGTAAATTTTGACCATGCTTTACTCTTAATCTTGAATAAGAATTACGATTTTGCATATATTCCTATTTTCTCTTGTTTTCTTGAACACATCATTATACGGATCACTAGCCAGCAAACAAGACTTCCGATACCCGCTGATAGATGGCATTGTTTACATTTTGGTCCACATATATATTCTAGTACATGTACATATGTCATGCTTAAGTGCTTTAGTGAAGTATATACCTGCAGCGTGTGATCAAACTAGCTTGGACGCTTATTTTTCTGGGACGGTTTCATTTACACAACGGTATTCATTTTGTTTATTATTTACTTTTTACAAACTTTTATCTGATAAGACCTTATTGACATGTAAACACTACAATATAGACTCACATGAAAAGGACGAGCATTAGAGCACTGAATCCTCCAAATTCTAGAAACACAAATCCCCGGAAGCTGCCAACAGTTGCTGTATATATCGACTTGGAGATAACATCTGCTGCGACTGTACATACCGACTGTATCACCGCAGTACCAGCAAATAACGCACCTGTTAAAACATACGTGATTAGGATGCATCAACATCTATGAATTTGTAGATGTGAAATACCAATTATTTCCATGCACTATTTGAATTTTTAATGTTCCAGTTTTGATCATTTGATTACAAGCTCATTTCAAATTGATATCAAATAAAATACAGCTGTTAAAATGTTATATTGAAAACTAGCCATGCTACTGGTGTCATTCGTGATCCAGGAGGATAAGTTCACATTGATTCAAGTCGATAACTCTTTATGTTATTCGTCTCTAAGAAGAGGCCCTCACTTCACGATAAGTGCGTGGTTGAAACTAAACAGAAACCAAACCTTGCTGGTCAGGAGGCGTCATTTTGGACAATATCGATCTAATCACCGGACTGGCCAGCATAGTAAATATTCCAATAGCGGGCACTGAAATAGAATCATAGCGTTAAAAAGCTAATTAAGATACTAAGTATATGAATTTAGTCTTTCGATATAATAACTAAATACAATATTTGAAGACAACGTCAAAAGGTGCTAGCACTATTTTATATGTACAAAATAAATAAAATAAATTCTCTGTTTAAGGTTGCACATCAAATTTTACCCACACACTTGAATTTGTGTAAATATAACCGTAAACATATCTATTTGACTGTTAAATATCGGCGAGCTTTTGCAATCGCGTTATGTATGCATGTCGAATTTTAGATAATTTTCCCAAAATAAATAAATTATCTTAACGGCATATAATATATATCTTAATGTTAATGTGTTTAATGTGTATCGACTTATTCATTAGACTGTCCATGCCAGAGTGTAGCAATCACTTCTTCAATAGGCAGGAAGCCGAATTTCGCTGAAAACGAAAGAAAGTATCGCTAAGTCATTGTAAAATTAAGAACTGATCATAGAACAATGAAAAATCTTTACACTTACCAAAAAACAGCATGGTATCATTGACCGCAAAAGCCTCCATGATGTAAGCAAGCACGCTTGATAAACCGCTGACTATGACAATGACTTTGTCGGAGAGACAACATTGGAGCAGCTTTATGGAGCTTAGGCCAATAACGTTACGTGCAATGTACCCAATACTTGAAAACCATCCTATTTTCACAGAAGTCCAACAAAATGGCGCATTAAGTTGATACAGCTCTTCCACAGTCTCTCTACCAATTAGAGACATGGTTAAAGCAATATAGCTCAGCGTTAGTATAATATACTTCCATCTTTTACCGTCCTTTGACGTATCCTTGGTGTAAAATGCGAACGCACTTTTGATTAAATTCAAAACACCGGTTGCTTTGCGCATGGAATTTTCTAACGATTCGGGAAGAAAAAGTAATACTATCATGAGATTAAGTCCATTTAAAGCTGATATAACAATCATTGAATAAACAAAGCCGACGTCTTTGATTAGATAACCAGAAGAAACGCCGGACAACACCAGTCCAAAACCGACTGAAATTTCGACCAGTGTAAAAGCCAAAGTGCGTGATTTGCCGCTGACTGTTAGGTCGGACATGTAGGCATAACCTAGCGATAACACGAGACACCAGCCACCTGTCAGCCCTTCTATCCCAACAAACAGCAAGAAATAACTGAAACTGATACCCGAACTTATTCCTATCGTAATTAAGCTAGTTTTCAGAAAGGTTCCAATAAGAGAAATAACAACAAAAGGCTTTCTTCCATATTTATCGCTAAAAGATCCCAGAACGACATCCATCACAATGGCGGGTACGCTGGAAAACACGGATGCCAACATCAGCCAGTCGCTAGTCAACTTCTGTATGTTTGTCCTCTCAATGAAGGCCAAAGATGTCTTGTTGGTGTGACATTGCGAGTCGCCATTATTTGTTAGAAATGAAGAATCTGGATATTTCTGTTTGGCAATGTCATAATACACGTACTGGCCGATTACCATGTTACAATATATGTACGAATACAGGTGTATCGCCAGGCAAGGGGACATCAAAAAGTGTCTCCATCTCAGCGGAGGAGGATCAGGTTTGGATGTGAACTCTGGCTGCGTTAACGTTTCTACTTCAACATCTATATCACTGTTGACACTTTGTTGTGGTAGAAGAAGTGGGCTTTTCTCATCCTCTGTCATTTTATCCATATTTTCTAAAAATTTACACGGAAAAAGTTTTACTGGTATACAAATTATTTCATATTCGCAGATACAAAAAATAAATAAATGAAAAACGCCGCCTCATATAATGTATATATTTATGTATACGTACGAGCAAAAAAATTTTAATTGATGATTGTGAATGTTTTAGTCCTGTGCTACGTTGTCCATAAACAGAAAATTAGGGAATAATATATATTTCATCAACCGATGATGACTGCTGGTCATCATGGAATTGAAACATCATCTATACCATCTTATCAGTATACAGTTTAAAGTATTGGAGTTATAAGTTCAAAATATATTTTGAATGTGGTGGCAATGGCACCAATCTTGTTGAGGAACAGCACACGACTGACGCCTAAAAGCAACATAACTTAAGAGAGACCTCGAGTCAAGTGCGCTAAAACATGAAAAAAAAACATTCACATCATCGCTAAATAATGTATATACGTAGAATAAGTTTAATTAACGTTACTTACTGGTGTCTCCGGGAATCTCAGCGATACATCATAACCACATGCTTAATGTCTAGTTGTCAGCTTTATCATATGATAACATCGTCCTATATATTGACCTGTTATACTGGCGACATGTGACGATACTATTTACATTGTTCGACCGTCGCGACAGATATGAGATGGTCATCTAACCGTATAATCATAGTTTTAAAACATATCTACTTGTAAATCTCCTTCGGCACTAAATGACATAGTACCATAGTTTCGTATTTATTATACAACGTATTATCCTGATAAAGTCCGTAATCACTTGTAGATTAAGTTTAAGCTATCAGACGTTTTACTATGCTTACCTGAAATGCCTTTTCTAAGTGCAGTAAAATTACATTTTTCCAATCTCAATATTCCCAAAACTGAACACGGATAAAGTTGTATTGAAAACTAGAAATTGTCACGGACAATTTGACGGGCTTTTCACACCATTGACAAACTTAAGGGAGAATTTACCTTGATGACCTTAAATGTAGGTCAAGGTCATAGTTCAACTCCCTTGGCGTCTTGGCTATTCAGAAGTCATTTAAAGATTTTAGCCAATTTGACACCTGTGACCTTGAATGTAGATCAAGGTCATTCATTTGAATAGAAACTTGGTAGCGCTCTAACCCAGCATGTTACAGACCAAATACCAAGTCCCTGAGCCTCTTGGTTATTGAGAAGATTTAGCAATGATTGCACAATCACGGAAATTTTTTAAATGGCGTACATCCTGAACCGGAAGTGCTAAAGAAAAACTGAAGGTACCAAAATCATCAGAATGACATACTGCATCGACCTGTGTAAAACATTTTACAAATTCAAAAAGTTGAAAATTTGGTGACCTTTGACCCCATAACTAACTTTTATATTTGACCTCTGACCTTAAAACTTTTTGTGAGTAAAAGTTAGCGGCATGCATTATCTACAAATAGCATGATCACATGACCCTTTTTGAGTTATAGCCATTTGAAACTTTTCAAATATGACGGCATGGCGGCCATATTGGATTTCGGACCGACCCCATGATATCAAGGCTTGGTCAGTATTATCTCATAGTCATTTTGTCAAAGTTTGTGCTGAATCGCACTGGTGGAATTTGAGAAGAAACTGAAAATGTGGGTTGTGGGCATACCAAATAGAACAAAAATATTCAAAATGGCGTACTGCGTTAACGACAAATATAACCGAAAAAATTAAACATCAGAATGACATACTGCATCATACTTTGAACATCTTTTAAAAAAAAAAAATGAAAAATGAAGATTTTTCTAAAAATAGACAAACTTGACCCCTGGCGAGCTTTTTTTATTTGACCTCTGACCTTAAAGTTGTAATTATATAAAAACTAGCCCCAGACCTAATGTACCATAATATTACCTTTGTATTTTGAGTTATGGTCATATCAAACTTTTTAGGAATGACGTCATGGCGGCCATATTGGATTTTTGACCTAATTTTAAAATTTTTGACACATGGTCATACCTTGGCCAACAAAATGCGAGAGAGACAATTAGCCTAATCTTTACCAATTAAAAGATTAATACGCTACGAAAACGGCAGAAGAATAATAAGAATAAGAATAAGAAACATAACGAAAACAATAGGTCTTTTCACCACTGGTGAAAAGCCCTAATTAGGACAGAAAACAAAGAGAAAACAACCCGATCGTATTTGGGATTCCTGAACAGCTTGAATAATTATAAGTAGAACAATGGAAGCAGACAGAATACGAGGCGGTACGTGGTGGTGAAATGCTGAGAAAACTTATCACAATGATGATAATAATAATTAGGGTTTTATGTACTTCTATATCACAGCAATATAGCCGTTTCACAAATTCTAACCGTGGATATTTGGACTTGGTAACCAGCCAATATCTTTCTCGACTTCATAGGGAGCACACAGCTGGAGCTGCCATTTCCGCTCTGAAAGCTCATACACTTGCTTGCACTGCGCATGCCCTACCACGCACTCATTTAAAACTAAGTCGACAGGAACACAGCGGGGTCAAGTATCGTAATCAATACAGCGCCCGTGCCAGGACTCGAACCAGTGACCCTTCGGTCACGTAGCCCTGCGTCCTACCACTAGACCATCGTACCTACAGACAGAAAGATAAATCTAAAAGTACCGAAAGAAGAAGCGAATAAAATGCAGAAAATGATAATTTTATTTGGGGTTTTTGGGCCGTCCTTGGACCAGAAATGTCGTTCATCTTGTCTAGAAAAACGTCGAATTTAACTAACTGTTTACGAAGGAAATTACCTAAGTCATCTATCAGTTTCCCTATTATAACTTATAATAATACAACCATGTAACTCTACCAGGAGATGTTGTATCAGCTCCATCCATCAACAAAGATAGACTAATTCCAACCATCATTTTTTTCAGTGACTGATCCATTCCTGTGTCTATTCACTAAGGAGGTTGATATATAGGGAGTTATATTGCCCCTCCTGTGTTATCCACATTTTAGCTACTGTTATGTATGAACTGTACATTATACTAGAAGGAACAATATGTGTGTATATAATCTACATCGATATGTTCTCAAGCAGGAAGTGTAATATTATTATTATTATTATTATTACAAGCTTACCGGTTATAAGTAATTATATATTAAAGTATTTAAAATGCTGAAGTACCCATCCACATAAGTATGGTATATCATATACACGTCTCTTCCAGAAGGTAGAAAGTTGTAGTAATCCATTATGAAGTGTTTACAAAGGAATACGATAGTAACGTGACCCTGGGGTCAGGGTCTGCTGAGAGTAGCCAGATCACACCTGCAGACCAGTCAATTCTAAACAAAGATGCACCCTATACATGAGAAGTACAAATGTACCTGATAGAACTATCCCGTGAAGTAATTCGACTATGGTTGAGAAGATGAATTATTTATATGACCATATCCGTAAACTGTAAAACGAAAGTAGGTCTTGCCCAACTACATAAATGATGTATAGATTACGATACGATAGCTATGAATTAAATCAGTGTTACTTTCCATTGTAATTTAGCACAATGGTGTCTCAAAAATTGCGGAAATAATCCGGTAATGTTCAATGGTCTTCTGTTTTTATTATCGTCGTGTTTTCTGGGTCACGTTCTAAGCTAATGGACCGAAGTGTTATCCACTCCAAACCTCCACTTATCGACTATAGATGCCTGATTCTATAGCATGTGGGCTTCCTACGTCATCAAATTCATTTCCCGCGAAATTACTGGGAAATCTAAAACAATTCTTTAAATGAAATGAAGCGAAAGAAATAGAAAACGTCTAAATAAAAGCATCGTGATCAGTACTGAGTACAACGTTAAAGTTCATTGTAAATAATTGCTACTATTTGCCAATCTAAAGCATAAGTAATTTAAATCAAATTATTTTAAAATCCATATTTCGTTTCTATTATTATCTTAAAAATTGTATCGCAAGATCATTTAGAAGCTTTGCAGTACTTACTCTTCAAAACGCACAGATGCTTTGATTTTAACAAAGATGGCGACCTGAAGCTGCGAGGCGGTTTGGATTGGAATTAAATTGCGTATATTTCGGCAAGTAAACATCGTACAATGTTCCCGTATGGTCAGATCATCTAATTTTTTCAATATGTATTCAGAACAGTTGTTGTTTAGTCCCTACGGTCATTAACATAAAAAATCGGATTAAATACTTATTTAATTATTGGAAAAATAAAGTAATCAATGCGCAACCGGTATGTGAACATACATGGAAAAGTTACCATTCCTCTTAAAGAAATATCAATCAAGTGTCATCAATCAAACAAGCTGAACCAAGCTTTCGACGACACGAAGACTGTGGTTCTGTGCTAATAGAGGCATTTTGCCTGCGTTCATCAACTAACTAATTCCTTTATATGCGTCATTGGAATTTCATATAAAAAATTATTCCTAAATTACAGTATGATGATGGGAGTTTTATTACAAAGCAAGAACACATTCTAGATGAAGTAAAATGTTTTTATGAAAAAAATCTTGAAAATGTTGACCTTCCTACTTTTCTTGACTTTGAAAACATACCTAAACTTAATCATTCTGACTCTGAAAAATTAGAAGGATTAATAACAACAAATGAAGCAAGTAAAATATTGGCAAACATGAAAATAACAAAAGCCCAGGATCAGATGGTTTTACAGTTGAATTTTTGGAAAAACCTTGGTATCTTTGTTGTTCGGTCATTAAATTATGGATTTGTTAAAGGGGAACTGTCAATCACACAACGTCATGGTAAAGCGAGGTCAACATATGGCAAGCCAAGTTGTCATTTATTCGCGGAGCAATGTTGATCCAGTATTTTACCAAATTATATAAGATATCTTATATATTATATAAGATATCTTATATGTTTACGAGGTACCTTATTTGTTTATAAATTATCTTATTTAAAGTTTATAAGATATCTTATATCTTTTATATGATGTCTTGTAAACTCTTCTTTATATAGTATATAGTATATAAGATATCTTATAAAGAAAAGTGTATAAGATATCTTATTAAGAACAAGACTCTCGTGAGACCGGCAAAACCTAAAAGTTCGAGAATGACTGCTCCCTCTGTAAGGTAACTTCCGTTTTATTGGAAGGCACCCGGAACATACACAATCAACCCTCTGTCACGACCACGATCGGCTAGGCACGGAGCAGATGTCGTCTTCGAGCAAACATGAATATATGGCAATTATAAATCTGTTTTAAACCATTATATGTAGTTTCAGCTTCATCTCTGCTCCTTCATCGAGTGGAGGAGATTGTATTATCACCAATTCAAATCTCGTTCTTTATAAGACATCCTATAATCGAATTATATAAGATATCTTATATAATTTCCTTTATAACATATAAGATATCTCATATAATATATAGGATATCTTATAAAATACATAAGATATCTTATTTAATTTTCTTTATAAGATATATTACATCTTTTATGAGATATATAATATATCTTATAAACAAAAGTATATAAGATATCTCATTTATTATATAATATATATTATGAAGTATTTAAGATATCTTATATAATTTGGTAAAATCCTGGATCAACGTTGCTCCGTGAATAAATGACAACTTGGCTTGCCATAGCAACATGTAAATTCAATAACAACAAAGGCAAATTAATCATTAATCTTCCTCCCCCCAAAAAAATAAAAAGCAAAATCGCAATACATAGACGATTATGTTTAAACAACACATGTCCGTCCAAAGTACTGCTTCAAGATCATTGCTGATTGCACCAAATTTGAAGTGGGATAATAATGTATATGGGAAGAATAGCTGTATTTCAAGACTAGTCCTTGTGTTATAAAGATTAGAAATATTACATCTTGAATATTGCTAAAAAGCATTCACATTTTGAACAGATTGGCTTTTATTGCATTTTCGAGACAGAAGAAAAACATAAGAATCATTCATATAAACAATTGTTTAGAATAATTGCATTGAAATATGGCGCATACATTTAATGTATATTTAATGTTCTTAGATAAGGGGTTTTGCTTCCATGCAATGAATTTATTGGCCTTGCAAGTTTGCCTGTTTGGCTGATTTGGAACCGTTTCAAAGTCCATATTAAGCGATTTCCCAATTTATGCAACTTGTATTTTAATAGCGTATGAAAGACTTGAGCTGAAAAGAGCTGAAAATCTCATGATCAAACTTGTTCTAGAAAATATCTGTTGTTCAGAATCAAGGCAAAATTGCATATAATGATATTTTCACTGTTAGATCTTCGACACATACATGTATGAAAACTTACCAAAATCAGCATTTCAAATCGGCGATGCACATGGATCAATGGATTTAAAAATCGTTTGGTCATGTGCTTGCCTTGTTTTAATTACAGGTTACAGGTACCACCAGATTAGTACACTTGGTCAAATTTGATGTTCAATATTATTTTATTTGTGCATGTACCATCGGTCATAACTGAAAACTCGATCAAATGCCTTACCTCTAGAAGTAACATACAAACTCGTTTTGCTGATGAGATAAGTTGAGATAAACCATTTTAGGATATTGATAGTCCAACCAAACACTCTAGCTAAAAAAATTTGGCAAATCTGCATGTGTTCTATCTTAGGTGGGCTGACTATGATGTCTATTACTCATATCCATCTTTACACAAAATGTAGATACATATTACACTTCAAAGGCGGTTACAAACATATATATAAGCATCTCTTATTCGCTTGATTTCCTACAAGGTCTAAACGACATTTCACCAAAGGTGGATTTTGGTAGACTTTTCCCTTGTTATAATGTAGGTATACCCACCATTCCAAAAACCAAGAAATAAATAATGTTGCGATTATGTCCCGCTTTCGGCTATATTATGAGTAAGTTGACTGAACTGGCCACTGCTGAAATTAGGCAGACTTCGAAACGCATGTTAAAGTCTCTGTTCTACAAAGTTAGCAAAAACCTACCTACATGTATGTGGCTATGTATATTTTCTCATCCCGGCTAGCCCCGATGCAAGACATTGCAAAGAATTAAATCATTTCGACTCCTACAAATCAGTAAAGATGCCTACACATTTTCCATGTATTTCTATATTATATTGCAATCTTATAATATATTTCTACCTTCTTCAACATCTAGACGATCACGCTATGGCTATATAGTTTTATATAGGCGAAATGCAAATAATAATAATAATTTCATAATTCTAATGATAATAAAAAAATAATGATTATTATGATTATTAAACATTTTAGATATACATTAACTTGTCAGCCTGCCCGTGCTATCAGGGACGTATTCTATGTACGTCTCTGATGTTATGAGGAACATCCGTCATAATTATCCATTTAGAAAAAGAAACTAATTGGGTTTTGTTCAATCAGGGACGTATAATCTATATATGTCCCTGATTCAATGAACTAGAAATTGAAGACAATTTTAGTGATAATCTTATTGAGATGAATGCCAAGAAATAGCGTTTTCCCATAAATGCTCTCTGGGGAAAAAGCGAGCTAACGTATCTAAAACTTAGCTGTTCATTGATTATAGACAATTTCTATAGCTAGTTACTTGGTGGTAGAGAATTTGTGTATCCCGAGCCCGAGCCCGAGCTTTGGATATTTTCGTTTTTCTCCTTCATTACTGAATGGATTAAAGTGATTTTTTTCTACCAAGATTTGATTTCAGGTTTTAAATCAATCCGTGCAAGTGGATTTTCATGAAATGTATTTTTTTTTTAGGGGGAGAATTTGTGTAGCCCGCAATCAAGCGTGACTATTCATGTTTTTTGCTAATTATTTCCGATACATGCTATTATTGAGAAATATTACTAGATACAAACAACAAGTAAATATAGCTGATTCTAAAAATATAAATTTCAACATATATCTAATGTGACTTGGTGTCAAATTTTGACATTTTTGTAACCGCGCCGACGATCAATGAACTCGCCGTGTTTACCGAGCTTTCACCGAGCCCGTGCTAAGGGCAGATAACTCTACCGATCCCGAGCTTTGTGACTGTACATTAGTAAAGCCTTTAGTGATATATGTGAATTGATTGTGATTAAAACATAAAAATGGCTTGAGATTAAACTTAATTCAAATTGAGTGTTATTGTTAAGACAACAAAATAAAATATGTATATTTATCGCACATTTTAAGTTATTAACTGAAATATCAAATTACAAAAATCATCAAAAGAAAAACAATATTCAAAGTAGAATGATGAATACAAAGTATAATGTGATTTTTTTCCCCCATCAAAATAAGGTGATCACAACTCATTAAATTCCAATTCAACAAGTCCATTGATGAACACTAATTACTGATCACGGGGCCTTATCCAAACACTGACCTGGCAACTTCAGCTTCTTTTAATCCCCTGATTAGAGATCAACTAATTATCATACAAAGAAGCTTGGGTTCAGTGTTTGATTCTTGCAGGTTGGTGGGTACTATCGGAGCTAGGTGTAGGTAACAAGTATATGGGTATTACAAATAACATTGTTGAGGGGACAATTAGCTTAATTAAATCTTTAAATAATTGGAAAGAATTACCGTTAGATAGTATAGTTTTGTCTTTTTATTATCTCCAGAATTACTATTGTAACGAAATCAAGAGGGGGTTAATAGGAGTAGGTCCATTCAAACTTAAAGCTATACATAAGAGCGCACAGTTAGATCCAGATGATGTAGTATTTTCAAAGAAGGTTTGTAATCCCGATGGTATATTAGATTTAATTCAGAGTAAGATCAATGATATAGAGCCAGATGTACACGACGAGATAACCGACGAAGAGGTAAGTGATGACAATGTTAACGCCACAACAGACTCTAATATTCCGCAAGCAGGTAAGTATAATTCACAAAAGACGTTAGCAGTAGCCGCATTAAGGGATAATAAGGTAACTCATGTTCCATCTGCCAAGACATTTTTAGTTGAAGGTTCGCAGGGAGATAAGTATGCAGTTCAGTTACATCCCAAAGAGAAATGTCAGTGTCCGTCTATAGGTACTTGTTATCACATTATAGCTGCTAAGTTAAGTATAGGAATAGATGATTCAGTAGGTAAGAGAAAACTTCATATGGCCCAACTTAAACGTAATTCCAGGAAACGTGTAGACAAGAAAGCAGGTAGGAAACGACCACGACCTTGTGATAGAAATGAAACTGATATACATGTAGTTCCCGCACCAGACAGTAAGTTAACTAAGTTAGGTGATTCTGTACTATGTTCAACGCCAAGCACAACAATAGTTTCTCCAGTGAAATCTGATCAAATCTCTCCCCTCCATGATATTTCAGACATCGGTACTCCTAAAAAGCCCAAACCTAGGTCTAGATTATCTTTAACAAATAGGAGATTATCAAATATAATGGAAGAGAAGGAAGATATATCCAAAGATGTGAGTATTAAACAGTCAGAAGAAAATACAATAAGTGGTGATCACGTGAGTATAAATCAACCAGAGGAAATTGCCCCGACTGATGATGTTGTAAGTATAAACGAGCCTATTGTTATCACTAGTCCTAAGGTAAAACCTAATAGAAAACGACTTTCGTTGCCAAAAAGACACAAACCAAAGGTAAGTGATATATTAGAAGATCTTTCAGATGATAGACCGTCAATTTGTAAGCTAGTAGAAACAAAACGTATTTTGATGGATAACGGTAAGAGTACAATAAGTTTTAAAGAAAAAGATGATATTTTAAAGGATAGAAAATTATGCGGAAATACTATGTGTTATGTTCAGGACATTTTAAAGAAACAATTTCCAAATATAAACGGTATGCAAGATACAGGCTACGCTCCAGTTTTGAGAAACGGTAAGTCGGATTATGCTTTACGAATGAAACCGACGACAGCATCAGCAGCACAAATCCATCATACAGGTGAGGACCATTGGGTAGTATCAGTACAGGAGGTAAGTGGTAACGAAGTTTATATTCTTGATAGTTTGATAGGTATAACTAAGCAGAAAGATCATTTGTCAGCGTCCTTAGAAATGCAGGTAAGTTCATCATACGGGGAAAATAGGAAAATCTTAAAAACAATTTTACCTAGCATACAACAGCAAACAAATGGGGTTGACTGTGGGGTTTTTGCCATCGCTAATTTAGTAGAGTTTTGTTTTAATGGGTTTAAAGGTAGTGAAGAAACAGAATTCGACATAGATTATATGAGACAGCATCTAGTAAATTGTATTTCAAATGGTAGGTTTTCTAAATTTCCAAAGAAAAAACTTAGTAAATACAGAAAAAAGAAAGTTTCTCGAGCCTTAAACTTATGATATTTTTTTCGATTGTGAGTTAGATGGATGTCATATTTCTAATGTTTTTGATGATATGGTAAGTTGTGACGCTGGTTGCGATAGGTGGTTTCACAATAGATGTGTTTGTGATCAGTCAGATTTTCATTTTTCAAGAGACAGTTTCGTTTGGCATTGTACTAAATGTTCGAAAATTCAAACTAGAATACAATAAGAAAATAGTACTGTAGTTGTATTAAAATCATGCATTGATGAAAATATTTTTTTACTAAAAGAAATAGCTTTAGTAACAGATAAAAAGTAAACGAATGAATTGGTTTATACCACAAATGAAAACTTTATTTTCTACGTAAAAAATACAAAAGTACATATGGTGATAAAAATATTTTAATGTGATAAACAATAATGAAAAGATGGATAAATATATATAAAATCATTAAAATAAAATGATATGGGCTCTTTGTAGAACTGCGTCCTCGTCGCAGAGCCCGGAAACATTCTTAAACCAGAATGGCTAAAAGTTCTACAAAGCTCGGGATCGGTAGAGTTATCTGCCCTTAGCACGGGCTCGGTGAAAGCTCGGTAAACACGGCGAGTTCATTGATCGTCGGCGCGGTTACAAAAATGTCAAAATTTGACACCAAGTCACATTAGATATATGTTGAAATTTATATTTTTAGAATCAGCTATATTTACTTGTTGTTTGTATCTAGTAATATTTCTCAATAATAGCATGTATCGGAAATAATTAGCAAAAAAAATGAATAGTCACGTTTGATTGCGGGCTACACAAATTCTCCCCCAAAAAAATGAAAATCGTCGATTTAGGACGTTAAAATACATTTTAAGAAAATCCACGTACACGGATTGATTTAAAACCTGAAATCAAATCTTGGTAGAAAAAATCACCTTAATCCATCACAGGCGTCTGAAGTTCTGACAGTAAACTGAGATATAGTCTAATACCATATAAAAAATAAGAGTATCTACTATAAAATTCTTTTTTTTATAGTAGATACTCTTATTTTTTTATATGGTATTATATCTCAGTTTACTGTCAGAACTTCAGACGCCTGTGAATCCATTCAGTAATGAAGGAGAAAAACGAAAATATCCAAAGCTCGGGCTCGGGTCTAAAGCAGCATTATTTCTTTTAACAGTATAAATATAGGAGATAGGTACATATAAAGTTAAATGACTGCATCGGGAAAGATCACGACATATAAATGTTTGGAATGAATTCAAATATACTTGATCGATTAGAAGAAAAAACATTTTTAATATTATATGGATAAATGGAGCATTTTGGATTAAGTTTTTTTATTATAAGAAAATAGTATGAAAAGAAGGGGGTGGGGGATAGGAAGTGATGATTAGTCGAATCTTCCCGACCTACTCAAGAAGTTTTGCACAACTTTGGCGATTTTTACATTGTCAGTTGAGGAGATATTCGTGTCACCATTGCAAAGTATATTTACATTAACAGGACCGTACCAGGTTAAATCAGCAATAAGAGTTCCTCTTAACTTCCTCCTTTGTCATTAAGAAATAAAATTTAGAATCATAACAGTAATTTAGAAAGTCAGCATTCACTGTTTTGTCATGATTATAAAGTGTTTGATGTTCTTGGTTATAAAAGATATATTTGCCTAAAAAATGGGATTCTGTTTCAACGTCGTAAGAATTAAAGTATACAAGTAAATTAAAACAAATACATGTACACATATGTAGATGTTTCTTTCGTGTAAGTATATTATTATTTTTTTTTCTCATTTCAAACATTGATTGTTAACACAGCAAGGAAGTATAAGTACAAGTAGTACAACATAGAAAATGATACATTAATGTATTAAATAAAGGTATTAGACAACAGACTTTTAAGAGAAATTAAAGGAAGAAAAAAAATCATATCTAACAAATGATTCTTTTGAAATGCGTGTATATTATAATCATATAAATTGGAGAGTTTGAAATCTGAAATGAAATACAAATAAAACAGTCAACTGGCATTGGAAACTGTCCTATATCCAATAAACAGTTCTTCAAAATCTATTTCAAAGTTTGAAACTCGAAATGAAATACTGATAAAAACTTGTTGATATAATGATAAAAAGAACGTGCATATGGGATAAGAATGTGAAATGGCATCGAAAACTGTATGAAATAAATGTTTTACATGGAGTGTACAGAGGAGTCCGCGTGTAAAAAATATTATAATCTGTCAAAATGTATTGCAGTATTTCAAAGTTAGAGTCTGCAACCAAATTGTGAATCATGATACGAGATTCGTATCAAATAATAGAAAAAACGGTCGATGGATTTTAACTGAAATAAAAGGTGATAATTCGTGCCATTTCGGGAAGATAAATGTGTACAAGTTTGTACATGCAGGGACATACTTTACTCCTACATTTGTTTAACCAAGGACAGATCAATTAAAAATCTTAAGTCCCTTATATCCAAAATAAAAAGGCCACTGATTTTATTTTTTATCCGACCATATTGGGCTGATACCTAGTGTGATTAGAACCATCTTCTTGGGATCTAGATAAACCCTACCCTACCACATTGTTCCGACAATAAACGATCAGTACCTCTAAAAACGGCCCTTTTCAAAGCCGACCTCTTCACGAAATGTGTTAAAAAATCTCGAAAATGCACAACTTAAATCGATAGAACTTACACTTCAAAAAGCCAATTGGTGGTATTACGTAGTCATCAATAACAGTAATTGATGATTATTCACTCGGGCAACAAACGGTCATTTTTGTACACGTGTTGTTGCAGCAGTACAAGATGCAGAAAATTACATTTGGTAATAAGATGACTTGTTTTTTTCATGTTTCTGGTAGCAACAAAATATTCTTTTTATATTAGAATAGAAATAAGCAAACTGATGGTGAGGGACAAACAGCACGACACCTAATTTGTTAGTTACGTGACTCCGCCTACTGATGGCTTTCGTTACCTGTCACTCGTCTTCCATTGAACACAAGTGAGGCGGAGACGCGGGTTAGTTGACAGCTAGACAGGCGCCAAAGTTATATAAACTAATCCAATTAGACTACACCGCAGGTGGGCGGAGTCACCGATAGATGATTTTTTTCACTTGACTCGGTCAATTATTGTTTTATAAAATATTAATGCATTTATTGATCACTTCGAAATTGTAAGAATGTATTCATGGTTTTGATGAAATAATACGTTTTTATAATTATTTTATTTCAGGTATCAGATTTGGAATTCCACAATTGACATATTAGAGACGTGTACATAATTTGGTTTGATTTATTTTGTTTAACGTCCTATTAACACCTAAGGTCATTTAAGGACAGCCTCCCGTGCGTGCGACATACATGCATGTGGTGAGTGCGTATGTGTGTTTTGGGAGGCTGTGGTGTGTTCGTGTTAAGTCTCCTTGTGATAGGCTGGAACTTTTGCCGATTTATAGAAGAAACGCAGAGAATGTCTTTATTCTTCTCTACCAAAAATGGTATAGATATAAATGTTCTTTGTGACATCATGCCAGAAAGATTAGCAGAAATCCGTAATATTTTAGATTCCCATCATCTGAGACAACATAACTTTCGATTAGAAAATATGCGTATTTCCTTCTTTCCGTCGTCCATCAAACTGGAACGATCCAGATATTAAAGGATTCGTCTACTTAGAAGTTCATTAGAAGAAATATACCTAGGAAATGTCCAATAATAAAGGCATCTTGGTGTGTGGCTCCCGCATGTTAAAAATACTGCATAGCCGTTTGAAGAACCGTGCTAGCTCTCTTAACTATGACCTGTTCAGAGCATATTTTAAAATTAATTCTCCTGATTATATGTGTGGTAATCCTTGAACGACCCTAAAGGTCCTTGGTTGTTTTTCTATTTACAATTTACATTGTTATAACCTTTCCGCAAAAATCAAACCTCCGACTTTCTCCTATTGGGCGAACCAGAATACGGGCATGTTAAATAAGTCTATAGCCGATTTTAATACATTTATCAGGTATGGCAACGGAGTTATAACGTTACAATTAATTCTGTCATAATGCGTTATATTCTATTTGATTTGCAGGAGATTGATAAATAATTGCTATATTTATTTTTAAGTCGTTAATTGTACTAGAATACTAAAACAATATATTTTTGCCTCTGATTGTACGTTATCTAGCGAGTGTCTAGCTAGATTAGCCGAACACGCGGGTTTGTCACTCATTAAAACTATTTATATTGTAAAAAAATAATGTTAGTATTTAACTTGGAATGTATGATTTTCGTATTTATTTTAGAACTCAAAGTTTACGATGTTATTAAACGTTCTAATTACGGAACTGAAACTGTAACTGAAGGAATAATCGTAACTGATGAAATAGTAAGTTTTTATTTGTATTTTATTCCGGGTTGCAATATGTTATATCTCAATTAACAGGGACATGACAAGTTGTTATGTAAACCAATACAATTACCGGTCACACCGCAGGTGGGCGGCGCTCCGGGATTAATTTGTCAGATCACAGGTAGATATAAAATGGCCTGGACAATGAAGTGATCACCTAAGGCTGGATTCAGTAACAAAATACAATAATATACACTCGTCCGATCGAAGTGAAATTTTGCATGGTGTTAGATAAATATATAATCTGTATGTTACAGAAAAAATAATAAAGAAATATAAATTAACGGCTTCCTGGGCGTGTAAAAACCTCCCTGGACACTCATGTGCCAACCGCAGCCGTAATACAGGGCAACTTCCATGTAACTTCGTAAGATTTAATGGTAAAAATTAGTATTATGCACTCGTCTGATCGAAGTGAAATTTTGCACGATGTTAGATAAAAGTATAATCTGTATGTTACAGAAAAAATAATCAAGAAATATAAATCAACGACTTCCTGGGCTTGTACAAACCTCCCTGGTACTCATGTGCCGAGCGCAGCCGTAATACAGGCCATCTTCATCGTAACTTCGTAAGATTTAATGGCAAAATTTAGTATTATGCGATCGTCTGATCGAAGTGAAATTTTACACGATGTTAGATATAGGTATAATCTGTATGTTACCGAAAAAAAAAAAAAAAAATCTTCAATAACGGCTTCCTGGGCGTGTCAAATACGCCCCGGACACTCAAATGCACGCTTTAATGCACCTTCAGTGGTGCATTTCCGTATTATATTGTATTCATTTGATCGAAGTGAAATTTTGCATGGTGTTAGATAATGATGTTATTAATATGTTACAGAAAAAAAAATTAAAAAATTTTCATTAACGAATTCCTGGGCGCGCCCGACACCCGAGTGCACGCTGCACTGCAACTTCAGAGGTGCATTTCCATATTATGTAATCATTCGATCGAAGTGAAATTTTGCATGGTGTTAGAAAATGGTCTCATAAGTATGTTACAGAAAAAAAATATTAAAAAATCTTCATTAACGAATTCCTGGGCGTGCAAAATGTCCCTGGACACTCCCTGGTCACTCATTAGGTACACCGGCTCGGGATACACAAATTTTCTACCACCTAGTTACTTCCCTTAACACTGCTCTCCAATCTGTAAGGTAGATTACTCAGCTAGATCCAAATTTAGCGCGGAATTGACAGGAGAAAAACAAGTAGCCGCATCTGTAACCGTCAGACATCGGAATGCCGGGTTTGTTGGAAACTTGTAGAGAATGTTTTGGTACAGAAGATTTATACAAAGTCATCGGGGTACAGAAAACAGCAAACGAGGCTGAAGGTAACAAATACAGAAACTTTCACAGGCATATATCATCATACAGTAACGTTTAACAGCTGTTTAACGTTGTTGATATAATAATGGAAGTCCTCATGGATAAATCTCTAATATTGTTGCAACGTGTTTCATAATTACAATAATGCATGATCGTTCTTAGAAGAACATTTTGCGGTAGTGTATGTATACGTAGAAGTGAAATTATCCACACCAGATTTTAATTCAGCTACATTCCAGAAGATCTCTTCCTCGTTAAATTTGGTTTCGACTCCTGTCGTGTTATCCCGAAAAATTGTCGGGAGTATACCGCCAGATTGTTATTTTAAATTGTGATCATGAGAGGAAAGCATTAACTTTACAAACCTGTACATATATCGAATCATATTATTTTATTTCTTTTAAAATCATGTTAACTGTTTCCAAACTAAAGGCCAATACAAAAAACATTTGTGCACAGAATACTTAATTTCCAGATTTTTAACAATGGGAAGCGTTAGATCTCTATCAAAAGTCATTTATTTCACCAAAACTTTTTGAAACATTTTGAATTTTTGATCACACATTTATATATACAATATTAATGTAGCTAGGACAAAATGAAAACTAGCTGCGATAACGTAGCTCTGGACGACGGACGGACAATTTCTGACAGATGGTCGTCGTCAGAGCTACGATTCCCTCCCATTGCTCGTAATGTAGCAAAACAGTGAACCTCGAAAATGCTACAAATAGAGGATATCGTTTAACTTTGGAGTAATAGCTGGTATAATTAAACATTTCTAACACAATTTTGCAATGTATTAGCCTACCGTCTAATCTGTAAATCTTTATTTCGCATATTCTGATATCATACTGCTTGGAGTTGTCTCCGTGATCCGCCATGTTACTTCTCGAAGAACTCTCGCGAGGATGCTGACCCAAATATGGAACCCGTGACCATATATGGATGAAGCTACTACGATAAATAAAAACATTATCAGAGATATTTAACCTCTGTTTTGTAACTCTTGTGAAGAAAGCGAATCTTGCTTTGCGTAATTAAATAATTTCAGAATGAATTGACCTTCCTTACTGTGATATATTACTCCGAATCTGTTTTTCTGTTGAAATCTCGCGGGAAACCTCATTAGCATCAATTTATTTTGATTTCCTTATAAGGAAATTGACCTTTACACTTGTATCAAAGATGGCGGTATGTTTGAACTGATATCTCGGTGTGTCTTGCTCGTTTTGGATTTTACTATTTATTGTCAAACAATTGACGTAATGTGCAGGTTTGTGGCTTGAATATTAGTAATAGATACCAGAATCATCAATTTACATGCGTTTTTTTATCCGAGAAAATTTTTACCACCGCTAATACTGCCCGATGTGAATCACATCGGGGCTTGCTACACTATCGGCAATGGGAGGGACTTCATACCCTGCCGGAGAGCAGTGTAGGCAGGGTATGAATATTCGTTCTAAATGAAAACATGCGACTAGCTAATGGAATGTAAAGTTTTTCAACAATCACTTCTAATTCTAAATTTTCATTTATAGTGAAACGTGGCTACCATCGTCTGTCGCTGAAGGTTCATCCTGATCGTGTGGAGGAAGAAGAAAAGGAGGATGCTACAAAGAAATTCCAGACAGTCGGCAAAGTATACAGCATTTTATCCGATAAGGACAAGAGAGCCGTTTATGATGAATCAGGTGAAATTATAAAATGTCTCTTTGATCAGAGACATATATAGAGAGATAAGTAACATCGCTATTTTCCCGTACAAGTGGTGGCTCCCTTTATTCGTGACCACTCAAGCATATCCCTTATTGAGAGCGCCTTGTCCCCTATCAAACCCACGCGAGCACAGGTAAATCGGGCTTTGCACATGTGTGTATCGATGTACTGGAACTTATTTGACATGTTCTGGTTTGTTCGCCATTACGTCAGACCAAAACATTGTCAGTTTTAAATACACACAAAAAGCACATCGTTTTATTTAGGCCACTACAAAAGTTATACATTATCCAAAAACTATCATACTTATGGGATATAGTCTTGATGATTATGCACACTGTTGTCATTTATCCGTATTTTCGAAAATCAATTGGGTCCTATTCGACATGACCTAGTTTTGTAATAACGCCGCCATTACGTCAGACCAAAACATCGTCAATTTTAAACGCACACAAAAAGCACATCGTTTTATTTAGGCCACTACAAAAGTTACTACATTATCCAAAAACTATCATACTTATGGGATATGGTCTTGTTTATCATGCACATTGTTGTCATTTATCCGTATTTTCCCTGTGGTGTACTTGACTTTCATACTCAAAATACAAACACTTTGACAGCAAATTTTGATATATTTCATATTGATGACACTTCTGCACTTTGATATTAATAAAATTAAAGCACATCATTGGATTTTGGTGATATTTTCAAATAGAAACTATTGATAATAATGTGTCTGGTTTTCAAGGAGAAGACTGAACCAAGCGACCGCAAAGGATTGTTGGAAGGTCAGGGGCCACCACGTAGACATAAGGGCAAATAGAGAGCTGCCAATCTCTCTATATATGTCTCTGCTTTGATTGATTAATTAAGTATCAATATCTTCAAATGATAGGACATGTACATGATCGGTTGAAAATTGGTTATAAAATAATTATTAATTATCATATATGTGTCAACCATCCCAGTGTCGTGTCTGTGAACCAAAGTTACGCAATATCGAATGTGGTCAGCTCTTATATATATGGGTGACTGCTTCAATAGTCCCCCGGTGCACGTTACATTTGGAGGCAGTGAATGGGCCTGGTATCCTGTAGGGTGCTCTCGCGATCGGACAGCATGCATGGGAAGCACAATTTTCTTGGAGACATGTTGGTGACTATAGGGGGTCTGGTCATGAGGCGGCATTGCTATAACAGCAAGTTGTGTTTGCTGGGGATGCCAGGTTTAACCCATGGAAGCTTCGTCCCAAGCTTAATGGCAAGCTAGCTTTTGTGGCTGTACCGTTGAGTGCTGTATGTGTACCCAAGTTAAACAACGTCGAGTGTGGTCAGCTTTTAGATTTGTGACCGATCCGTTTTTCCCCGGTGCACATTACATGTGCTGGTGTATTATATATTACACCTGTGACTATATTCAGCTAGTCGGCTTCATTTGACACGATCAGTTAATTTTGTGATTACAACTAGGATACATCACTTCAAGAACAAACACTGGTCATATATGTCAACATGATTTACTCACATGAAAGTCGAACACATTGAACCATAAAGATAAGATTTCAATTTTGGTTGAAAAAAAAAAAAAAAGAGAAAAAATTTAAGAAGTTAGTTTTATGGCACAACAAAAGATAATGCTTATTTATTGTGTAATCATTTTTGTTTCAGAAAGAAAGGGAGATAATTTAATCAATATATATATTTAGAAATATTACAGCAAAAACTATAAAAAAAGCAGTTAAGTAGTTACTTTAATTTATTGGTTACAGATTTCAAGTGACTATGGCATTATATCTTTAATAATTCACTCAATTGAGCTTCTCTCTCTAAAATTCCTTGAAACATTTGTTTTTTATTTATTTTTTTATAATTATTATTCTTTTAAACTAACCATTTTTGTCAAATTTTAATATAAAAATGTGCTTATAAATAACCTGACGTGCAACATTCCCTCAATGCAACAAAAAAGTCATGATGTTTTTCATGCACTTTCTCCCTTATTTTGGATGCGAATGAGGGAGATCTCCCTCATAAGAGATTTCAGAGGTTGAATTTTATAATAAGATACTCATTCTTGTAGTGTTGTCGATTGCACTTGTTTTTGACAGTTTGTAGCGATAGAGTAATATATATATGTGTTTGTACTGTTGAGGCTATACTAATTATTTAACATGATGACTCAATCTATAAGATTGCATAATCAAATACAGATTGTCATGATTTGATTACAAAATCCCTACAATTAGTTTCCCTTTATCCTTTGTCTTGTAAATAACCCAATTCCCAATGCATTTTAACCTTATTTTTCCCCAAAAGAATGAAAAATTCGGAAATGTGTCCATTTAAAACTTTTGAAAAAAACACAAACACAAATATATAATGTCAAATTAAAATATAACACATTATAAATTAGAAAAAAGGTTTAATGAGGAAAAATATGGCTTGAATTAACACTGCATTTTATAAAACTGGTAATCATAGTATGACACTTATGAAACTATTATTGGCAAGTAAATTTTAAACACAATTTACATGTAAAATTTGCCTACATGTATACCCAGGAAAAACACTGATAATTGTCAGCCCACAAGTGATATGGATGTTGGTGAGGATATCATTTCATTACGGCTAAAAGGAATTTAGATTTTTATGATTTTCTCTCAAGTTTTTACACGTTTAACGCTTAAACATTTTATAATGATATACATGTATATACATGTATATATATATATAGTTTTGTAGAGGCCTATAGCTAGCTGACAATCCAGAAATACCAGTTCTAGGATTTTTATATTTGGCCTAAAAGGTCAAGTGTAGCATCACATTAATCTCTCATTTTGATTTTTCTGAACTTTCTATTTTAAATTTCCTTAAATTCTGATGGTTTTATATTTAACTTTTTACTATTTCCATTGTATGGCATGGAATATTTGTTGTGCTAGAATGCTGATAAATTGTACATGTGTTATTACTTTATTATGTCTCCTTTAACAAAATTTAGTACATATTTTATATAGGAAGGGGATTGGTGGTTGATTGACAGGGGTCGACATTAAGGCTTGTCTGCTTGTCCGGTACCAGACTAAATTGCTGTCGGACAAGTGGAAGTATCAAAACACTTGTCCGACGGGACAAGTAACCAATAATGTCTTCATGTTGTTTATTTATATTCTGAAATCAACATTCACAAGACTTCACCTTATACCTATGATAAAAAAGAAACGAAAACAAGGATAGTGTACATTGGAAGTGACTTGTTCATAACGAAAATAGTTTAATTCAGAACACTATGCAGATGATAACTAAACTTTCTGTGTTTTTCAAAAATATTCAATCAGCCCCATTAGTGTCTTTGAATTGAATATGCATATTGGAAAAAAAAGGAATATGAATAAAAGCGTGCAAGTTAATTTGAAGGACTAAAGTGGCGACAGATGCAGGCTCGCTGTTTATTGCAAGATTTAGCAAATATAGTATTTCAGATATTTATGCACTATTGCATTTCTACAATTATGTTCATGTTTTAGTCAGTTTATTTCTATTCTTATAAGACTAGTTTAGTTTCTGTAAATCGAAAATAGGCAGTCAGTAGCATTTTTATACCAATAAATATCAGTAATATAGTTGTCATTGCAATGTTATCATTTTACTGCATGACACAGACATTGAAAAACATCATTTAACTTAATTGAAAATTTTCAAGTGGGACAAGTGATAATTCCATTCGGACAAGTGAATATAAATGTTACTTGTCCAAAGGGACAAGTGCAGAAAAAAGTTAATGTTGACCCCTGATTAAGGAAAGGGAGCCATTCAGGTGACAGTTGTAGTTTGTAATTGTGTTTACCTGTTACAGGTGAGGTAGATGATGAGGATGGTATACAGGAGGACAGAGACTGGGTCGACTACTGGCGATTACTCTTTCCAAAAATCACAGAAGAAGACATCAAGAATTTTGAATCAAAATACAAAGGTATGAAAGCAAGAATCTGAGTAACATGTCAAGGTTAACATACATTGTCCCTATCTCGAGGTAATTATAATATTCTACGTTATCAGTGTCAGGCAGTTGGTGAAAGTTAAAGTTGATAAGTTTGATTCCATTTTTGACAATTTTTGGCCATAAACAGTAACACTAAACTGTATCCAAGGTTACAAGTCTAAATCTGGTAAATACTCAATATATGTATCATGTCCTGCAATTAGTCCAGCCAGGGAGCCCCTGTGTGGAGTCAAAGTGTATGTGTTGGTCCCCTGGGCTTGTTACAGGTTATACTATGGTAAACCAGTATGTGAAGCTGTTGTAACAAATCCTGAAGCAGACGAGGCACCAGTTTTAATGTCAGAATTTCTTATTTTGTCAATTATAATATTTTAGTGCTTTTAGTATTTATTGAAAAGCACTGAATTAATATAAGTTCAACCTCTGAATATGGTTGTTTTTCCGAATTTTGTACAGTTATAATTTCCCAGCCAGAACATTAGTCCTACCCAAGTAAATTAGAGCTTTATATGATTACCATATCAAAATAGCTTTGTGCACCTGAGTGCAAGTGGGTACATGCATATATGCATAAGTAGCACAAAAATGCATAAGATATCTTGTGAATCCTCAACAGATTTAGTCCATGTTTAAAAGGTAAACCATTTAATTTACAACAATAACGAAACATGTTATAATACAAAATTATATTATAATCACACTTGTTGGCCTACATTGAAGCAAGAAAGGGGTCTGACTATGGGAGGAAAACATAGTTCCCAATGGTGTAGGTGACCACATACCTTTCGTCATTCAGGGAATCAAACCCTGGCCGTTCAGTGAAAGGCAAGAATGTGTTACTACTGTATCACTCGACCACCTATGTGCATGCCACAGATAATCAAAATCAAATTCAACATATGTAGATTTTAGTGGCCATCGGTCAAGGTTAAAAATAAATGTCAAGAATTACATCCATCACAAGTAATCATGAGATAGTCTCCCACTGATTGAATTAAACACAACATAGTATTGTAATTATAAAGCCTAGTTACCGCTGATTGGATTAAACACAACATAGTATTGTGATTATAAAGCCTAGTTACCACTGATTGGATTAAACACAACATAGTATTGTGATTATAAAGCCTAATTCCCACTGATTGAATTAAACACAACATAGTATTGTGATTATAAAGCCTAATTCCCACTGATTGGATTAAACACAACATAGTATTGTGATTATAAAGCCTAGTAATTAGCCTCAAAGAAGTCAGTAAAAACCTTTAGGAGGCGATCTACAGACAAGATTCATGTGCTAGAAACAAAGAAGGGGCAAGAACTTTTGCAAAAATAGTCAATATAATAATGCTTACCATGTTTCAAAGAAGATATTAAAAAACGAATAAAATATTATGCCAGACGAACTGACAAAGCCATACCATAATACTTTGTCAAATTTGACAGGTGTATTAAAATGACAGATCATGATTAATTAGATTTTATTATGGGAGGCGTGCCTGACATTATAGCATCAGCTAGGATTGACTTTCATTGCAGAACCAATCGTTTGGTACCTCAAGCGGCTATCTCCATAATCACAGGAGACAACTCGTACATACTGAAACACAACCCATTTATCATGATAGTATATTTTGAATGTTGTGATTGCTTATTATAATTCTCATAAAATCCCCCAAAACTAGCAAAAGAAATATATTTCATTTTACATCGACTTTGAATGCCACTAGAGCCTATTAATTATAACAAAACATATACAGTGTACTGTATCTACACATAATGTAGGCACACAAGTACTCGGTCAGTTAGTAGCCAGGTGACATACGGTCAAATATTTTACGCATATCTGATTGTAAGTAAAAACCAATAACCTGCATGAATGAGAAAATAAATAGATAAAGATGGATTTTTATGAAAGAGATAATATTTCAACCGCCACATAATGTGTTTAGATTTTATAGGGACGTTTATGCCTGCCATGTTACAATCACCTTTTTTCACAGTTTTTTTTTGCAGTTTCTTTTGGTTCATATATGATGTAGTTAAACTATATATGCATTTATGAAAATTATCAAGACTTCAAATAAAGTGCTATTACACGAAAAATGTATATATTTGAGACGTCTCGTGGTAGCCTGTTATCAAAAATTCATCGCAGAGTTCCAATTGCGAGAAGGGTTGGCAACCGGTATACTCGGTACAAGTACCGTGCCGACATTCGTTTCACAAAATACCGGTATTTGCAAGAATAAAAACATTAAAATCTGACCTAAAAACTTGACAAAACAGTTATTTTGTTCAGTTGTTTCAATCACTTACTTAAATGATGTCGCAACTTTACCGCTATTTTCTATGTAAACATCTATCCTAGCTTTACTTGTAGTTTCGTATCCATGTCTCATTTTTGTTGTGTGTGTTGAAAAGTGGAAATGAGAAATCAATAACTTGCAAAAGATTTAGTTGTCTCTTTAGATGTCATATTTTATATTTTTGTATCAAAATATGTAATTAAATCAACGATCATGTGATCATGATCCGTCTGTTCATGTCTGATCACGTGATCAATCAGTCAAAATGGCGCCTTCTGGATACGGGCTTCATCCGAAACTCTATAGTGTGACGTTTTTCACTAGAGTATTTATCAACACGAATTAAAGGCAAGTTGCTTACAAGTTGTTAATCTGTTTGTTCACATGTCTACCTTATTTTTTCTTTAATTATTTAGGACCAAACTTTGTTTACGATTAGTGATTCACGGCATGGAGGCAGACATATTGTCGTCCTTCGTCCAGATCTACGTTATCGCAGCTAGTATTTCATAAAAAAAACCCATGTATCATGGGTCAGTGATAGTATGCTGAAATCCGATCGTTTATTTTATAAAGCTAACAAAACTATCGCATCCGTTAGTCGTAGTGGTCATTCCGACATTCGTGATGTTTACACCGACTGTACTCTTCCCTCACAAAGAATATACAGAATTTGGAATTTCTGGGATAAGATTTACTGCAGTGGGTTATATAATCCGAAGGGTTCTGATGTTAATATCGCCTTTCAAGCTGCCTTGTGGCGATTTAACATCAGAACTCGACCCATACAGAAAACAGCAATTTTTCCGACCCACCCTCAGGTCGGCGTTTGAACAATATTTCCCCTTATTCCCTTCAACCTGGCACATAAAATGTATACATCGATTAAAAGGTAAGATATTATTTTATTAGCTTACATACATATTTTACTCACTGGTCATCGTTCACTATATATATCCGTCAACATTCTTTTCAAACCTGTTTTCAGCATAGTTTTGAAAATGGCCGCCATCGTCAGGACACAAGATCTCGCGAGATTTCAATGTAAACAGATCAGCCAAAAGTCCCTTGTGACGAGATTTGGGTCACGTGATTAGCTATGGTGGTAGCTTTGAAGTTCTCTGAAAACAGGATGGCAAAGTATGCGGACGGATATATTTAGTGAACAATGACCAGTGAGTAATATATGTATGTAAGCTAATAAAATTTTATCTTACCTTTTAATTGATGTATACCTTTTATGTGTCAGATTGAGGGGAAATGGAGTAAATGTTGTTCAAACGCCGACCTGAGGGTAGGTCGGAAAAATTGCTCATTTTCTGTATGTAAGAAGTTCTGACGTATCTACATAGTAAGATCGTCAGAAAATTCGGACTATGGGTTATAGTGTTAGTAATAAAAACTCATACCATAGACATCTACATTCAGTTACCATACCTACATGTAATTACAATTGGAATATTTTCATATCTAAATGGTCCATCATTAGGGAGTACCCAAACTGAAAAGGCATTTTATGACAATTTTTACAACTGATGATTTTATAGGAAATCCAAACTGATGAATGAACCTGCTTGTCTTAATCTTCAGCTGTAAATGTAACCTTTTCAAACTATTAGTAGTCCCCTACCGGTGAAACCGGGGGGACTATAGGTTTTGCCTGCGTCTGTCTGTCTGTCTGTCTCTCCGTCCGTCTGTCCGGCCGGCCGGTTAAAGTTTTATAATGGCACACTATTCACTTAATAATGGTATTAGGATGCTGATGTTTTGCATAGTGGTTCTTTGGGTGTGTGGCATTACTTTTGTATGGTGAAAAGTGAAAAAATTATGTTCATTTTTTGAAATTTTTGCCGTATTATGAACTTAAAGCGACTATTCGGGGAAGAAATAGGTCAAAGTTGAAAAAACGGCAAATCCATTAAGAAAATACTCTCTTATGAAAAATTCTTATTGAAGTTTTGGCGATATATAACCCCTAGAATTAAAAAATAATAATTTTCTGGGGAATCCTCTCACTGTCGAATGACGAGATAAAATGCAAATTTCCCGCTTTGGGCGCATGCGCAAGAATCTAGGTTAGTAGAACGTAAACATATATCGGCAGAAACATGGCTTCCGAAGCCAAGAGATGTCGGCCTAGAATTGAAACGAGTTCGGCAACAAAGCGACGTAAACAGAAATGGTCACAGGACAACCCGGTTATATGACTGGGGAAACAACACACTAGTTGGAAGACATTCAATGAAGAAAATAGTTTCTCTACAAACGAGCATGCAGCACGGATTCTTCTGGATAAGTGGTAAGCCCGGCCCGTAGCCTGCGTAGGGTCAGTTCTATTCTATTGCCGCACATTTTATATCGTTATCAGAATGTAACTCGTAAATGTCCTTAATTTTGTTGACAAACAATGCATAAAGTATGTTGCTTGCGTGTAATGGTTATTAGTTTCAAGCAACATAAATGTAAATGATGTGTAGAATGAAGAGATAGATGTATTCCACCTCCGTTTTATGGGGCCCCGTAAGGGGTAATTTATACGGCTTTTTTATTGTTCGCATATCACAGCTATAGGCTATATTTATACCACTATTATTTTAATTATGAAAAATTATAAATTGATGTACGACTGATGATTAATTTCAGACCTATCAAGCTTACTGTTTTCTTTATTAAATACAAAATGGTATATGTGTAAAGTTCAGTGGGACTTTCCTGACAACTATCATATTACATGTAGGCATATAGGCCTGTATGTTTCAGATGTACAGTTGACTCATAATATAAAATATTTGCAAATAATATTGGTGTATGGCTTCAAATACAAGTGCTGTTCTGTTCCATTCTTTGTAATGTGGTAACAATTACGATTTGTGGGAAAAGATTATCATTATAACTTAGCATGCAGTACAAAATTATTTCTATATTTTTCAAGTGCACTTCAGTGACACAAAAAGTTCATGCAGGTGAAGACATCCCCACACCAGCTGGAACTTCTATGGGACCGCCATCACATGTGTGCATCCCTACACCAGTAACATCTACGCCTACACATGCCCATAAAGAACCTATAGCTATAGATAGACCTCCGATGTCTCAGATATAGAGTAAGTTCTTGGATCTAACTATGTTGGATTTATAACCCCTCAAAATATACATTGATGTATCTCCGTGTTGAAGTAAACTGTAGCAGGTCACACATAAATGACATTGTAATTCCATAAATGTTTTTACTATTTTGTTTTTTACAACATATTTTACATATTTTAACTGTTAGACCCAGCACCATACTGTTTGGTAGGGTGAGCAGTCAAACATACTAAATTTATATTCTGTAATTATAAACATGCTCTGCTACTGCATGTCATGAATAAATAATACACCATTTCGGGCATATCTATTTGTTTTTAAAAGAATTGTGTAATTTTTCATAATTTTAATATTTCAGAGCTCAGTCATCACACTCGTCTGATTTATTAGCCCACCATCATCAGATGGTGGGCTATTCAAATCGCCCTGCGTCCGTGGTCCGTCGTCCGTCCGTCCCTCCGTCCGTCCGTCCCTCCGTCCGTAAACAATTCTTGTTATCGCTATTTCTGAGAAAGTGCTGATGGGATCTTTCTCAAATTTCATATGTAAGTTCCCCTTGGTGCCTAGTTGTGCATATTGCATTTTGGGACCGATCGGAAAACAACATGGCCGACAGGCAGCCATCTTGGATTTTGACAATTGAAGTTTGTTATCTCTATTTCTGAGAAAGTATTGAAGAGATCTTTCTCAAATGTCATATGTAGGTTCCCCTTGGTGCCTAGTTATGCATATTGCATTTTGGGACCGATCAGAAAACAACATGGCCGACAGGCAGCCATCTTGGATTTTGACAATTGGAGTTTGTTATCGCTATTTCTGAGAAAGTACTGAAGGGATCTTTCTCAAATTTCATATGCAGGTTCCTCTTTGTTCCTGGTTATGCATATTGCATTTTGAGACTAATTAGAAAACAACATGGCCGACAGGCAGCCATCTTGGATTCTGACAATTAAAGTTTGTTATCGCTTTTTCTGTGAAAGAACTGAAGGGATCTTTCTCAAATTTCATATGGACGTTCCCCTTGGTGCCTACTTATACATATTGCATTTTGAGACCAATCGGAAAACAAAATTGCTGACAGGCAGCCATCTTGGATTTTGACAATTAAAATTTGTTATCGCTATTTCTGTGAAAGTAATGAAGGGATCTTTCTGAAATTACATATGCAGGTTCCCCTCAGTGCCTAGTTATGCATATTGCATTTTGAGACTAATCAGAAAACAACATGGCTGACAGGCAGCCATCTTGGATTTTGACAATTGAAGTTTGTTATCGCTATTTCTGTGAAAGTACTGAAGGGATCTTTTTCAAATTTCATATGTAGGTTCCCCTCAGTGCCTAGTTTTGCATACTGGGACCAATACAAAAACAACATGGCCGACAGACAGCCATTATAGCTAAATCTTAAATTCTATATATAGGTTCCCCTTGTTTGAATAGTACTAGAGGGCTGTTTCTGAATTTACACAGATAAGTAAGACTTAGAGGAAGGGAAAAGTAGGGAAAAGATCAATCTGACATGGAACCTATAAAGATCATTCAATGGTGGGCGCCAAGATCCCTCTGGGATCTCTTGTCTTGTGTGGAAGCATTACAATCAGACTCCGAGAGTAACATTAATGCCAGCTTGCTTTCCCGTTACCAACAGAAGGCTAAAGAGGATGACACCTCATTTATTGAGTAAGTATGTTGTGTTATTTTTTATGGTGTGTTCTTGACTTCTTGTTGCTATAATAATACATTTACTTGCATATAGTAAAGAGGTATCGGTACGCCCAATTTCCCTGCAGGACATTATGTTCTGTCACCTGTCATCCTGCACACAGTCTGTAAATGGATGACCTTGCTGTCAATGTCATTCAAGGTCACAAAGGTCTAACATCCTCAATTGTAAACTAAAAGGACATTTTTGTCAATAACCAAGAAACATATAATTATAACTGTAATATGCTGCTGTGGAGGAGTACTGGTGCGGCATCCGACGTCTGTCCTGCTGTCTTTCTGTCTGGCCATCCGGTGTCCACGTTTTACTTAAAACAACTTTTACTCAATGACCAAGAGGCACAGGGACTTGATATTAGGCCTGTAGCATGCTGGTGTAAAAGGCTACCAAGTTTGTTCAAAATGAATGACATTCATTCTATGTAATTTGGGTTAAATAGGCTTAATCTTAAAATATAATGGTTTCTCACTAGCAGAAACTCTGAAACCTAGTTGTATGCTGGAAGTTAATTGATATTGATAATCCTAGCCTACTGTGATTTTGATAAAGCGGTAATCTTCATAGTATCTTCAGAAATAACCGAGATAACTTCAAAGTTGCTGTATAGCCAAGTGAGCGATACAGGTTCATTGGGCCTCTTGTTTAAATGAATTACATTGTACATTGTCTTTTACTTTCCAGTATACCTCAGACACATCAACCTGAACACTTGCCAATGGCTGAAGATCCCATAGAAATGGAAGAGGTTGATGTTGATGATGAGCTTACAGAGGATGAAGGAGACATTGTGGAAACAGACACTCAAAAGGATAGTGTTGAAGAAAGGAAATCAATATGCTTCCAAAGTGCCTTGTTGTAACTCACGTCAGTTCAAATACCCACAACTTGTCAAAGAAAAGCATGTGGTGCAAATATCATTGTCCAGTGCAGATATGTTGGATGTGCAGTACAGTTGAAATGAATTGGAGGAGCAGCATTTGGTACTAGTCCTGGATCCTCTGGATCTTGTGGATCCTCTGGTTCACCTGCATTTTCGCAAAGGTCAAAAACTAGGCCTGGCTGACGATACACTAGCTGAAGAACTAAATTTATCAGTGGCTTTATTTTTGGTTTTGGAGTTGATAAATTATAATGCACTTATATAACTTTTTCCCTCAAATTTCATCCCAAATTTTTCAACTAAGGTTTTATTAGCCCACCATCATCAGATGGTGGGCTATTCAAATCGCCCTGCGTCCGTGGTCCGTCGTCCGTCCGTCCGTCCGTAAACAATTCTTGTTATCGCTAATCCTCCGAAAGTACTGAAGGGATCTTTCTCAAATTTCATATGTGGGTTCCCCTTGGTGCCTAGTTATGCATATTGCATTTTGAGACCAATCGGAAAACAATATGGCCGACAGGCAGCCATCTTGGATTTTGACAATTGAAGTTTGTTATCGCTATTTCTGAGAAAGTACTGAAGGGATCTTTCTCAAATTTCATATGTAGGCTCCCCTTGGTGCCTAGTTATGCATATTGCATTTTGAGACCAATCGGAAAACAACATGGCCGACAGGCAGCCATCTTGGATTTTGACAATTGAAGTTTGTTATCGCTATTTCTGAGAAAGTACTGAAGGGATCTTTCTCAAATTTCATATGTAGGCTCCCCTTGGTGCCTAGTTATGCATATTGCATTTTGAGACCAATCGGAAAACAACATGGCCGACAGGCAGCCATCTTGGATTTTGATAATAGAAGTTTGTTATCGCTATTTTTCAGAAAGTACTGAAGGGATCTTTCTCAAATTTCATATGTAGGTTCCACTTGGTGCCTAGTTATGCATATTGCATTTTGAGACCAATCGGAAAACAACATGGCCGACAGGCAGCCATCTTGGATTTTGATAATTGAAGTTTGTTATCGCTATTTCTGAAAAAGTACTGAAGGGATCTTTCTCAGATTTCATATGTAGGCTCCCCTTGGTACTTAGTTATGCATATTGCATTTTGAGACCAATCGGAAGACAACATGGCCGACAGGCAGCCATCTTGTATTTTGATAATTGAAGTTTGTTATTGCTATTTCTGAGAAAGTACTGAAGGGATCTTTCTCAGATTTCATATGTAGGCTCCCCTTGGTACTTAGTTATGCATATTGCATTTTGAGACCAATCGGAAGACAACATGGCCGACAGGCAGCCATCTTGGATTTTGATAATTGAAGTTTGTTATCGCTATTTCTGAGAAAGTACTGAAGGGATCTTTCTCAAATTTCATATGTAGGCTCCCCTTGGTGCCTAGTTATGCATATTGCATTTTGAGACCAATCGGAAGACAACATGGCCGACAGGCAGCCATCTTGGATTTTGACAATTTAAGATTGTTATCGCTATTTCTGAGAAAGTACTGAAGAGATCTTTCTCAAATTTTATATGTAGGTTCCCCTTGGTGCCTAGTTATGCATATTGCATTTTGAGACCAATCGGAAAACAACATGGCCGACAGGCAGCCATCTTGGATTTTGACAATTGAAGTTTGTTATCGCTATTTCTCAGAAATTACTGAAGGGATCTTTCTGAAATTTCATTTGTAGGTTGCCCTCTGTGCCTAGTTATGCATATTGGATTTTGAGACCAGTCAGAAAACAACCTGCCTGACAGGCAGCCATCTTGTATTTTGACAATTGAAGTTTGTTATCGCTATTTTACAGAAGGTACTGAAGGGATCTTTCTGAAAATTTCATATGTAGGTTCCCCTTGGTCCCTGGTGTTGCATTTTGGGACCAATCCGAAAACAACAGACAGCCATTATCGCCAAATCTTAAATTTTATATATAGGTTACCCTTGTTTGAAAAGTCCTAGAGGGCTGTTTCTGAATTTACACAGATTAGTAAGACTTAGAGGAAGGGAAAAGTAGAGAAAAGATCAATCTGACATGGAACCTATAAAGATCATTCAATGGTGGGCGCCAAGATCCCTCTGGGATCTCTTGTTTAAGGTATGTATGCGTTTTGAGATAATTGTTTGTGGAAGTAAGTATGGTGTAAATGTGGTGTTCAATTTCAGAGCATGTAGGAGGTAGGTGTTCACTTAATGGTGTATTGCAGGTGTTTACATTTCAGTACTAGTGTGTGTTTGAGAGTGTTCACTTGACAGTATGTGCAGGTGTTCTTTCAACATTGTGTATAGGAAGTGTTCAATTATCAGTTTGCAGGAAGTGTTCACTAATCAGTGTGTGTAGGAAGTGTTCACTATCAGTGTGTGTAGGAAGTGTTCACTTATCAGTGTGTGTAGGAAGTGTTCACTATCAGTGTGAGTAGGAAGTGTTCACTTATCAGTGTGTGTAGGAAGTGTTCAATTATCAGTGTGTGTAGGAATTGTTCACTATCAGTTTGTAGGAAGTGTTCACTTATCAGTGTGTGTAGGAAGTGTTCACTATCAGTATGTATAGGAAGTGTTCACTATCAGTATGTATAGGAAGTGTTCACTATCAGTGTGTGTAGGAAGTGTTCAATTATCAGTGTGTGTAGGAAGTGTTCAATTATCAGTGTGTGTAGGAAGTGGTCAATTATCAGTGTGTGTAGGAAGTGTTCACTATCAGTGTGTGTAGGAAGTGTTCAATTATCAGTGTGTGTAGGAAGTGTTCACTATCAGTTTGTATACGAAGTGTTCACTTGTGAGAATGTGTTTGAGGTGCACGTGTGTACTAACACTGTGTGTAGTTGTTATTAACTTATAATAACACTGTGTTCATAGATGGTTCATTCTGATAAATGTGCTAATCAAGTGTCTAGTTGCATTACAAAAAATGGAGTGCATATTTTTTCAATATTCTGTGATCTAAAATTAAATACCCCCATGTGTAATGTAAATACCAACTTAGAGAAACAGGTCTTATAACCATACCATTCACTTGTTGAGGTTGTTCGGCTAAAACTTAGGTGTTCATACACATATGGGAAGTATGTTTGATGTGTGAGAGGGTCTGTGCATTTTTGGTAAAATTTAACATTTTCAGTGAGAAATAGTATAAATTGTCTCCTGAATGCTTTGGTAAATTGTCTACTGTTCTTTTTGTCTGTGTACATGCCAAAGAAATATCAAAATAAAAAAGATATGAAAAGAACTAATACGGTACTTTGTAATTGATTATCAACTAGTCAAAATAATTTGAATGATGAAGTAAATTGTGGATAACATTCATAAAACAGTAAAGTGGCATACAAAAAGTCACACTACTAATATTACAAAAATATGATTATTAGCTTTGTATGATAGGAGCGCAAGGTTCATGTAGATCCCTTCTCCTTTGCTGTTGCAATGTCAATACCCTGGCCCGATCCTCCTGCTGCAGCATAGCAACTGTACCACGTGCACCCCTTGGCCCCCTTCCTCTACCTCGCCCTCTCTCCATCCTTGGACTGGTGTCTGCCCCGAGACCCCTTCCTCGACCCCTTGGCCGTCCACAGGTTCCTCCCCTCCTCCTTGATCCCCTCCCCCTCCTTGGGGATGTATGGACTTGTGCATATTCATAATCTATCTGATGAGAAAGCAAGAAATTATTGTAAGAGCAAAACTGAAGGAAAAAGTTTACAATGCAATGCAACAGAAAAGTTCACTGATGAATTTTATATTGCTATGAATATCGAAGACAAAATATCAATATACTTGTACATATATTTGTATACATGTACATACTAATTCATGTATATATGTGTAACAATAGAAAACTAAAGAAACTTGCATGTTCAGCAACCAAAAGTAGGTATTCTCATACACTTCAGTTAACAAGATCACATAAGCCTGGTATGAAAGTACAATGTATGATTAGTCTATAGCTACATTTTGTATATACGTATGCTCTATTTGGTATATTGATTATGTTTGGTGATCAATGACAGCAGCATTCCTTTAAATGGTCATGATGGGGGTAAGACTTTGGTATCAAAAGAATTCTTCAAGTGCAAAATTTAAATAATGTTATACATACAGCAGTACTATGCAAACTATTACAACTTTCCATGGGGGAACTCATTATTCAAAATTAAACATAATTGAAATGTATTCAACATATAGAGACAAATAAAATAACAATATAAAATGGCATATTTTGAGGGTTTTTTTTCATAAAGAATCAATAGATCTTTAAATATACAAATAGATTAGCTTTATTAATTGATAATAGTAAATTGAGCTGTCCAAAATTGGAAACTCCGTCCTAAACAGAGAGCTCGAGAGTTGAATTGGCAATTCATTACATGAAGTTCTTCAAACTGATGAGAAAACAAAACACATATCGTCATGGAAGTAAGAATCGTGGAGCTAAGAGGCTTTGTCAATAGCCGTTATGTGCATGTATACATGTATAACATATTTGTAATTGAAACGTTTCCCGAAGCTTCACTTCTGTCGAGAAATACATGTAGGTCTACATGCATATGATATTTGATTGTTTAAATTACTGTAAGCATTCACCTCATCTACTCATATCCTGTTAAATCAATAACACTATGTCTTGATTGCTTTTCTAATATATATATATGCCTACACAACTATTGATTTAGCGTAAATGAATTGATCGCGATATCACCGGTGACGATGACATAAATTAGATTACCCCACATTGGGCCCCATCTCTGCATCGGATGCCGATTCACACCGATTTCAGTTTTTATTGTTGTTATTGCATGTTTTAAGTCATATGAAAACAATCTTTAGGTATAAATCCCACACATGCATCATATATGACATGTTCATTAAGTATTTACGTACCGTGTTACTGCTTTGACTGCTTGATGAATCGGACATCTCTAAAAATTCACATGTTTCTGTTGATGTTTTCTCACTGCCTCGTTTTCGAAATACCACGTGACTTATAAAAATAGATATATGTTATATTAGGACAGGGCTTTTCCCGAATTAAAGTGGTCAAAACTGGACAATGCAAGCAGAACTTGACCATCGCATTGCTGTGATAGAACTTTTGGAAGACCAGATAATGCATCTAGACTAAGTTTGTTTCCCCGAATAGTCGCTTTAACTTTTTTCTCTGTATTCTTCAGGTTAAAGTTTTGGTTAAAGTTTTATAATGGCACACCATTCACTTAATAATGGTATTAGGATGCTGATTCTTTGCATAGAGGTTCTTCTGGTGTGTGGCATTACTTTTGTACAGTTAAAAAGGAAAAAAGTATTTTCTTTTTTTTTGAATTTTTTTCCATATTATGAACTTAACTGTTATTGCTGTATTGAGGTTAAAGTTTTGGTTAAAGTTTTATAGTGGCACATGTACACCATTCACTTAATAATGGTATTAGGATGCTGATTCTTTTTTTTTTATAATTTTTTATTCATTTTAATTAATATTACAAGACATACCTGTATACACAAAAAACAAAACAAAAAAGCAACATACATATACAAGTTGTAACAGAATGATATATTAATACATCCTGATCATATATATACATGTACATTCTGTACTTGATTCTATTTTTTCAAAAAATTGATTTATTTTATGATGATAAATGACTTACAAAACATTATTATTGTTAATAGTTTGTTACACTACAGCTGTTAATTGTTAGAGAGAGAAAAAAAGGCGAAAAAGAAAGTATGTATTTGAACTGTATGATCCGAGATGAGGTAAAATTGATATCTTAAGACCGTTACATTCATCAGGATGGTTAAACAGCATTATGTTTATCTGGACGGTTTAAACACTTAAGTATGAATGTTAACTACTTAAGCAGAAATTTGTTTGAAACACGTAAGTAGAAATGTTTAACTATTTAAATGGAAGCTTGTTTTAACAATAAGTAGAAATGTTTAACTATTTAAGTGGAAGCTTGTTTTAACAATAAGTAGAAATGTTTAACTATTTAAGTTGAAGCTTGTTTTAAACAATAAGTAGAAATGTTTAACTATTTAAGTGGAAGCTTGTTTTAAACAATAAGTAGAAATGTTTAACTATTTAAGTTGAAGCTTGTTTTAAACAATAAGTAGAAATGTTTAACTATTTAAGTGGAAGCTTGTTTTAAACAATAAGTAGAAATGTTTAACTATTTAAGTTGAAGCTTGTTTTAAACAATAAGTAGAAATGTTTAACTATTTAAGTGGAAGCTTGTTTTAAACAATAAGTAGAAATGTTTAACTATTTAAGTGGAAGCTTGTTTTAACAATAAGTAGAAATGTTTAACTATTTAAGTGGAAGCTTGTTTAAACAATAAGTAGAAATGTTTAAACAACTTTACTAAAAGTGTTGACTTTAAACACTCAAGTGGATATGTTTAGATATTTTAGTAGAAGTTTGTTTGATCATCAAGACAGTTAAACCATTACACTGTGTGTCCATCAGGATTGAAAACCATTTCATCTAATTGGCTTTAAACACTTGAGAAAAAATGTTTAACTACTCAAAACCTCACTCTTGAATGTATCTATCAACAATCATGTTGATATCAGTTTAATTTCTCTTCTTGCTTTATTTCAAATACATGTATCACCTTTTCATCTGACTAACGCCTCCCTCAGTACTTTCAATACATGTGCTTTGATTGCATTTCAGGATCAGAGGACGAACGAGCTGACCTCAAGGAGGTGTACACCACATTTGAGGGAGATATGGACGAGATTATGGAACATATGATGTGCTCTAGCATTGAGGACGAACCTCGATTTATAAAAATTTTCAAAGAGTTAATTAAGAAAAGGGAAGTTCCTGACTATGAAGCATTCAGTAAAGAAAATAAGAAGAAAACCGCATCAAGGAAGCGAAGGGTACATGTCATCGTTTGTATGTGTCACATGTGTTAGCAGTAACATGGTTCGTACAGATATAAAAAAAAGTCCTTTATTTTCTGCATCACACTCTGCATTTTTTGGGAGTGGGACAACTGGTTCACATGTTGTCAGTAAAATGTGTCTGAATGGAGTGTCCCCTTGGGGGTCTTTGGCAGTAAACATGAACATACTGCAGCCTCTCAAAACACATATTTTCACTCTGCATGGCATCTTGCACACAGTGGATGTCATACTTAAATGACCTCAGCTGTTGATAGCAGGTCGTTAGACAATATTAAAGCATTGACCAGTCTTTTCCTGGAAAAGTCCCGGAATTCCGAGTCATACCATGCATGAAAGTCTTGGAATTTACCCTAAATACTTTGTTGAAATTATATTTTTGGTGTTGAAATGATTATGGAAGTTGCTTTAGTTGCATATTCAAGAATTCCAATCTATAGACTGTCACAACGAAATTGTGAGATATATTTTTAGGTCATCTGACCCAAAGTCATCATGCTTTGTCCATCGTTGTGTGCTGTGCACCATCCATAAACTTTCCACATTTTAAACATCTTCTCAAGTTCCAGCAGTGGGATTTTGCTGAAACTTGCCAGAAATGATCCAGAGATGACCAAGTGTTGTTATTTTTTGGTTCCGTCCAAAATCCAAGATGGCCGCCATCTTTAAAACACATTTTAAACTTCTTCTCCATTTCCACTGATGCCATTGAATGGGAAATTGGTGAGGATGTTAAGGAAGGAGAGCCAACAAAGTGTTGTTATTTTTCCGCCTCGTTAAAACTTTGACATGGCAGCCATTTTGTAACATGAAAGGCAATCATGGTTTTCCTGAACAACACCTATTTAAAACTTCTCAAGTTTCACCTGTGGGATTTACCTGAAATGATCCTGAAGATAGTCCTTACCAAGTGTTGTTTATTTTCTGTTTGGTCCAAAATCCACAATGGCTGCCATATGGCCAACAACAGTGCCACTATACTTGCTACTGAGTATGTATGCTACAATTGTACAAGGGTCTTTAGAGTCTGATGACCGTTAAGGCCCTTGGACCTCTTGTTTCCCCATTCTTGTACATACTATTACAATATTGCTATGACTAAAATAAGACTATCTGATTTTGTACTTAGCTATATAACAGTCTAAATTTCATCCAAAGTTGATCATGCTCTTGGAAAAATCTGTGAAAAATCTGTGAATAAATGACAGAAAGTCCTGGAAAATTTGATGACACAAAATCTTTATGAACCATGAACTAACATCCATTATTTCCTTTAATTTATGTAGATATGTTTTATGATTACTGGTTTGGCTGGTTAAACCTAACTTCTCAATTCTGACAAAATGGTAAAGGTAGCATTTTGGTAAGGCATATTAGCAATATATGTCTGCTACCAGGAATTTTCCTACAATAGAAATAGGGTTCATTAAAAGGACCCATTCCCCTAAAAAAATCTTGTGAAAATTCCTGATTTGCCACTGAAAAACTCCCATTAAGTATTATGAAGTTTTATCTACAAAGACCTAAATAAGGTACTTTTGAAAAATAAAAAACAGCTATAGATAAAAATATGAAATCAAAAATAGTATGAAGGCAATATTCATCAAAGAAAAACTGAAATATGTATGAATTTCACTATTTTCTGTTTTTTCCCAATGTCACACTTTGTTGCATAGAAATTCCCAATTCAATGGACCCTGGACCCAGTTGAAAATTTGTAGGAAAATCCCTGGTACAAGTATATGGTATCTGTTAGAAGGATAAAAATGTTCTACAGGGTTAGTGATTTATCAGGGCTCTATATGATACTCTTGCGAATATGTATATTGCTGAAGATCAATTGATCTAGTGGTGCTAATTGTAGATCACCTTTTGTCTTGGTATATTTTGTTGTTGATGTTGACTGTTCCAGGCCCAGGCAGAGGAGAAGGAGGCTGAGGAGGTGAAGAAAAGCCTTGGGGTAGGGGCTGACGACTCCCTACAGGCTCTCATTCTTAGCAAACAAAAGGGACGGGCTGCTCAGGCAGATGACTTTTTCGCTAATCTGGAAGCTAAATACGCTCAACCAAAGAAGGCAAAGGGAAAGAAAAAGTGATGTAGAGGGAGGAATCTTCTACAGGTGTAGACAGTGTTGATGTAGAGGGAGGAGTCTTCTACAGCTTATTCAGCATACAGTCAGGTATTTTGTCTCCAAAGAGACACGGATAAGTCGAACCATCAGATAAGTCGAATATTTTGCTTGGTCTCGTCGACTTCGACTTATCCGAGTTTTACTGTACTTCCAAATAGATTAGTCCTACAATGTCTTAAAACATTCTCACGTTTCATATTTTTAGCTCACATTAACAAAGTTGAAGGAGAATAATGTCAGTATTGAAGTTACAAGTGATATAAACAAAAATCACAATTGATGTGTCAAGAGATGTTTTGTACATTAATGTTTATGTTTGATTGACACCCTGTTTGCTGATGTCTCATGCTGTGGTTAAGAAGAATAGTTTTTCCAAGTCAGTTTTAATCTAAAGGAAGTGCTACATTAACCAACCTTATATCACTGATCATACATATATGTATGACATGGATGCTTACATTAGCACATGATATGTTGCTATATTTGGAGCTTATCCATATTTTACACATGATTGGCCAGATGCTTTGTGTATACAATGTATTGTGATCTATTTTACTAAGTGTTTACTATGCGTAATAAGCACATGTTGCATGCATGAATATGTTGTTTTTTTTGCTCTAGGTAATTAATTAATGTGATTTATGTTCCAAGATTATAGACAATTTTACATTTGGAATTACATGTGTTTCTAAAATACTGAGAAAATAAAGCACCGATATTATTATCCAAAATGTATTGACATACATATATTTTTGTACTTAGACATGTGTCAATCCATGCACGTATTGGGCAAACACAAATTTGGATACCTGTTTTTGTGTCTTTCGCCACATCCAAGTTACAAATTCCAAAGGAATAATCTTGAATTAATGTGTATAGTTAACATTTCAATAATTCATACCCACTGCCATAGCATTTTTTGCAACATTATTGACAAATTATTATCTAATGAATGAAACATGTGATTGATGCGTAGTAAATTTGTAGTAAAATAGATCACATCTCAAAAATCAATTGGCCAATCCTCCCAATGCATCATGGATAATATGTCCAGATCCTTATATAGCAAATCAACTTGACCTGCTAGGTGTAAAGGTCAGACAGAGATGTTCCTATATGTTGGTGACAGGAAGGCTGAACTGTTTGAAGGAGTTATGTGTGGGTGACAGGTGACAGGAAGGCTGTACTGTTTGAAGGAGTTATGTGTGGGTGACAGGAAGGCTGAACTGTTTGAAGGAGTTATGTGTGGGTGACAGGAAGGCTGTACTGTTTGAAGGAGTTATGTGTGGGTGACAGGAAGGCTGTACTGTTTGAAGGAGTTATGTGTGAGTGACAGGAAGGCTGTACTGTTTGAAGGAGTTGTGTGGGGGTGACAGGAAGGCTGTACTATTTGAAGGAGTTATGTGTCATGAGTGACAGGCTGAAGGCTGTATGTATTCAGTAAATAAATGCTCTTGTATATGTGCTTGGTGTTCTTCTTTAAATCTACATTGTTCTTCTTTAAAACTATATGATACTTGAACTATCTTATGGCAGGAAAACCCCACAATGTTTCCAGAATAATGATATTTTCCTACTTTGAAAGGCAGACAGTTCAAATACTTTTAGTTAGAAAATAAGGCTACATATACCAAATGTCAAACAAATGCTCCCAACTTGACATTCAGCACTGAAAGAGATTAGAAAAGAAATTGTCTCTGCACTCTCTAAGAGGATATCACAGAGAGGTACATGTACATACTCGTACCTAGCTGATGTGCCATTTGTCCAAGTTATTCTGATTTTCCAATCCCATCGTGTACACTGCCACATTTGAGGGCATGGCTATGCATTGTAGGAGGGCACTGCTCTGAAGTGGCACAGATGTGACAGAGGTGAGAAATTATATTGATATTGTTTCCATAAGGCATTATTCATAGCAAGTACTTATACCACGGACCCCAGGGATGTCTAAGGTATCTCTAGACGTAATCAGATTGAATGTATGTTTTGCCGCTTTCTCAGGGACTTCCACATTTGCTAGATTGGCATAATTACCAAAGGAGCATGGTGAAAATTGCATTTCCTGGATAACTGTATTGCTTTCAAACAGGCAGGCATAATGCTTGAAAAGTGAGAGTGAACAAAAATTCATTTTAAAACATGTTAAATGCTGATTTTTAGCCTACCATCATCAGATGGTGGGCTATTCAAATCGCCCTGCATCCGTGGTCCGTGGTCCGTCCCTCCGTCCGTCCGTCCGTCCCTCCGTCCGTAAACAATTCTTGTTATCGCTATTTCTCAGAAAGTACTGAATGGATCTTTCTGAAATTTCAGATGTAGGTTTCCCTTGGTGCCTAGTTATGCATATTGCGTTTTGAGACCAATCCGAAAACAACATGGCAGACAGGCAGCCATCTTGGATTTTGACAATTGAAGTTTGTTATCGCTATTTCTGAGAATGTACTGAATGGATCTTTCTGAAATTTCATATGTAGGTTTCCCTTGGTGCCTAGTTATGCATATTACGTTTTGAGACCAATCTGAAAACAACATGGCCGACAGGCAGCCATCTTGGATTTTGACAGTTGAAGTTTGTTATCACTATTTCTGAGAAAGTATTTGAGGGATCTTTCTCAAATTTCATATGTAAGTTTCCCTTGGTGCCTAGTTATGCATATTGCGTTTTGAGACCAATCTGAAAACAGCATGGCCGACAGGCAGCCATCTTGGATTTTGACAATTGAAGTTTGTTATCACTATTTCTGAGAAAGTATTTAAGGGATCTTTCTCAATTTTCATATGTAAGTTTCCCTTGGTGCCTAGTTATGCATATTGCATTTTGAGACCAATCTGAAAATAACATGGCCGACAGGCAGCCATCTTGGATTTTGACAATTGAAGTTTGTTATCGCTATTTCTGAGAAAGTACTGAAGGGATCTTTCTCAAATTTCATATGGAGGTTCCCCTTGGTGCCTCGTTATGCTTATTGCATTTTGAGATCAATTGAAAACAATATGGCCGACAGACCGCCATCTTGGATTTTGACAATTGAAGTTTTGTTATCTCTATTTCTCAAAGTACTGAATAAGTAGGTTCCCCTTGGTCCCTTGTATTGCATTTTTGGACTAGTCTGTCCTGAAAACAACCTGGCAAACAAACAGCCATTATCGTTAAATCTCAAATTTCTTATATAGCTAGGATTCCCTTGTTTGAAAAGTACTGGAGGGATGTCTCAATTTGCACAGATTAGTAAAATGAAGGGAAAAGTAGAGAAAAGATCAATCTGACATGGAACCTATGAAGATCATTCAATGGTGGGCGCCAAGATCCCTCTGGGATCTCTTGTTAAAGAGAAAACCTTAAATTGCACATTTACTATCGAATTGCATGCCATCTAGCACATCCAGAGCAATAAGGGTAAACTGTCTTGCCCCAAGACACAGCCAGGTAAGCACAGACCGGTCCGTTTCTTATGGTCAGTTTCCTGAGAGAAACACAATCTGTCAGGGGTAGGGAGCATCGAACCACGCTCATCAGATCTTCACCTGATGTCATATAGCTATTGGTTAAAGGCCAACACTCCTGGCCCAATGGTTCCTACATTTACTGAATAATAGCAAATTCAGTTGAAAAACTTTTCTTTGATATCCCATCTTTTTTTTAAGGTCACCTGAGACAAAGTCTCAACTGACCTATTCTAATCCCCTTTTGTCCGTCGTCGTGCGTCGTCCGTCGTGCGTCCGTAAACAATTTACATTTTCGACTTCTTCTCCAAAACCCACAAACCAAATTCTATGAAATTTGGCAGGAAGCTTCTATGGCTAAAGGTCAACCAAAATTGTAAATTATATGGTCCCGACCCCCCAGGGGCCTGAGGGGCGGGGTCAAAAAGGGTCAAATTGACTAAAACTTCAAAAATCTTCTTCTCTACTCTCAGATATGCTGGAATCAAACACTCTTCATAGATGGAAGGGCCTTAAGGTGCTTTACCAAAATTGTAAATTTCATGACCCAGGGGTTTCACGTTTGCCCCTGGGGAGGGGCTAAACTTTACTATAGTTTATATTGGGAAATCACATTTTTGACTTTAATTTATTTTATTTCTATTGGAATTCATTCTAATTTTGTAAACATTGTCAGCATGGGATGACAGTTTGATGGCATGCACATGTTGGCCCTGACTGACCCTCAGGGGCTGATGGGCGGGGCTAAAAAGGGCCAAATTGACTGAAATTGAAAAAAATCTTCTCTACTCTCAGATATGCTGGAATCAAACACTCTTTATAGATGGAAGGGTCTTAAGGTGCTTTTCCAAAATTGTAAATTTCACGACCCAGGGGTTTCACATTTGCCCCTGGGGAGGGGCTAAACTTTACTATAGTTTATATAGGGAAATCACATTTTTGACTTTAATTTATTTTATTTCTATTGGAATACATTCTAATTTTGTAAACATTGTCAGCATGGGATGACAGTTTGATGGCATGCACATGTTGGCCCTGACTGACCCCCAGGGGCTGATGGGCGGGGCTAAAAAGGGCCAAATTGACTGAAATTTCACAAATCTTCTTCTCTACTCTCAGATATCATAGAATCAAATACACTTCATAGATGGCTGGGTTTGAAGGTTCTTTACCAAAATTGTGAATTTCATGACCCTGGGGTCTCAAGTTTGCCCCTGGGGCAGGGGTAAACTTTACTATAGTTTATATAAGGAAATAACATTTTTGACTTTAATTTATTTTATTTCTATCGGAATTCATTCTAATTTTGTAAATATTGTCAGCAAGGGATGACAGTTTGATGGCATGCACATGTTGGCCCTGACTGACCCCCAGGGGCTGATGGGCAGGGCTTAAAGGGGCCAAATTGACTGAAATTGAAAAAATCTTCTTCTCTACTCTCAGATATAATAGAATCAAATACACTTCATAGATGGCAGGGTCTGAAGGTGCTTTACCAAAATTGTGAATTTCATGACCCTGGGGTCTCAAGTTTGCCCCTGGGGCGGGGGTAAACTTTACTATAGTTTATATAAGGAAATAACATTTTTGACTTTAATTTACATGTATTTTATTTCTATTGGAATTCATTCTAATTTTGTAAACATTGTCAGCAAGGGATTACAGTTTGATGGCATGCACATGTTGGTCCTGACTGACCCCCCGGGGCTGATGGACGGGGGCTAAACAGGGTCAAATTGACTGAAATTTCAAAAATCTTCTTCTCAAGACTGAAATAAGGTGGAATCAAATACTCTTTATAGTTGGAAGGGTCTTATAGTGCTTTATTGAAATTTTAAATTTCATGACCCTGGGGTCACAAGTTTGCCCCTGGGGAGGGGGTAAATTTTACTATAGTTTATATAGGGAAATCACATTTTTGACTGATTTGTTTTGATTTCTATTGGAATTCATTCTGGTTAACATTTTCAGCATGGAATGAAAGTTTGATAATATGCATATGTTGGCCCTGACTGACCCCTAGGGGCTGATGGGGGGGGGGGGGGCAAAAGCAAAAAGGGTCAATTAAATAAACTGAAATATTTCAATTTCAAATCTCAGGTGACCGTTAAGGCCCATGGGCCTCTTGTTTCTCTTATTGGGGCCTCAATCCCTTCCCCAGGTGTGGGGAAAAGATCTTCCTTTCCCAAACAATGCTAGACTAAATTTGATAAAACAAGAGGCCCAGAGGGTCTGCATTGCTCACCTCGATATCTCTTCTGAATGTCCATTTCGGCGTTCAGGTTTAGTAGCAATTTAAAGGATTTACCTCTAATTTCCCCATTGAGCCCCTTCCCAGGTGAGTTAATAACAAAACTTTCATTTAGGACAAGGAGAGATTTAAGGAAAACGTTGACAGGCAACGGATGCCTCACCATGGCATAAGCTCATTGGTAAATCAATCTGGTAAAAGGATATCACGCGAAGTGTTCCTGCATGAACATTGTTAAACTTAAAGGGTTTTCGACACATAGGGTATTTTTCCATTTTCTGTTAGCCCGACCCCATAAATGTTGGCTGACACAGGTTTTCACCTCGCCTTACAAAGCTGTTTATCTTTTTTAGGCCAGTAGGGGGATATTGCTGCTGGCTGAAAAATTTTAATGAGCTAGGTGGTCACGTGCTCCGACGCGTCATCTGGTTCACCTCACCAATATCACTAGGCTAGAATCTGCCTCGTTATATGCATTTATAGAGGGAAACTTCAAAGAGCCCCATATTATTTTGTAAACATTGAAAGCAATGACAGTGAATGTCCTTATTTTATCATCTTACATGTTTAGATTTTCCTTCCACACCTCATGTCTGTAATTGTATAATCGAAATAGTAGACCAGCGGACAATATCATAACCTTGGTAATTTACTATTATCTTTTTTTTTTAATTTTAAAAACTCAAACAATGGCATATAAACTATAGGCCTACTCAGAGATGTAAATATCACATATGTGGTATATACATCTCTGGTCTAATATACAGTGAGGTGACAAAATTATCTCACTTGTGCAGTCTTTTTACAATGATTAACTTTCCTAGCCGTGTTAACCATTTTATTTTTGGCATAATTTGATCAGATATTATACAATTTTAAGAACATGTTTTATCCTTTCCTGACGTAATATTAACATAAAAGTATCCATTTCTTTATTTTGCAAGATAAAGATTTGATAAAACTGCAGTAGTTTGAAATACTGTTGTCTCATCCTGATGTAATTTAATTTGATAGTATGTAATCACAGAGCTGAATTTTTTTTATCTAAGACGATACATTGTAACATGGGTTTTTAGGTCATCTGACCCGAAGGGTCAGGATGACATCACCTATAGTCATCATGTTTCGTCCGTCGTCGTGCGCTGTGCGAAACTTTTCACATTTCAAACTTCTTCTCAAGTTCCACCAGTGGGATTGAGCTGAAACTTGCCTGAAATGATGCTGGGATGGTCCTGACCAAGTGTTGTTATTTTTCGGGTCATTCTGAAATCCAAGATGGCCGCCACAGCCGCCATTTTGAAAACACATTTGAAATTTCTTCTCAAGTTCCACTGGTGAGATTGAGCTGAAACTTGCCTGAAATGATCCTGGGATTATCTTGAGGAAGTGTTGTTATTTTTCAGGTCGGTCAGAAATCCAAGATGGCTGCCATGGCAACCATATTGAAAAACACATTTTAAACTTCTTCTCCAGTTCCACTGGTGCCATTGAGCTGGAAATTGGTGAGGATGTTAAAAGGAGAGCCAACAAAGTGTTGTTATTTTTGGACCCTGTAAAAACTTTGACATGGCAGCCATGGCGGCCATTTTGTAAAGTGATTGCTCAATCATGGTTCTTCTAAACAACACCTATTTAAAACTTCTTCTCAAATTCCATCAGTGGGATTGAGCTGAAACTTGCCTGAAATGATGCTGGGATGGTCCTGACCAAGTGTTGTTATTTTTCGAGTCAGTCCGAAATCCAAGATGGCCGCCACAGCCGCCATTTTGAAAACACATTTGAAACTTCTTCTCAAGTTCCACTGGTGAGATTGAGCTGAAACTTGCCTGAAATGATCCTGGGATTATCTTGAGGAAGTGTTGTTATTTTTCAGGTCGGTCAGAAATCCAAGATGGCTGCCATGGCAACCATATTGAAAAACACATTTTAAACTTCTTCTCCAGTTCCACTGGTGCCATTGAGCTGGAAATTGGTGAGGATGTTAAAAGGAGAGCCAACAAAGTGTTGTTATTTTTGGACCCTGTAAAAACTTTGACATGGCAGCCATGGCGGCCATTTTGTAAAGTGATTGCTCAATCATGGTTCTTCTAAACAACACCTATTTAAAACTTCTTCTCAAATTCCATCAGTGGGATTGAGCTGAAACTTGCCTGAAATGATGCTGGGATGGTCCTGACCAAGTGTTGTTATTTTTCGAGTCAGTCTGAAATCCAAGATGGCCGCAACAGCCGCCATTTTGAAAACACATTTGAAACTTTTTCTCAAGTTCCACTGGTGAGATTGAGCTGAAACTTGCCTGAAATGATCCTGGGCTGGTCCTGAGGAAGTGTTGTTATTTTTCAGGTCGGTCAGAAATCCAAGATGGCCACCATGGCAACCATCTTGAAAAACACATTTTAAACTTCTTCTCCATTTCCACTGGTGCCATTGAGCTGGAAAATTGGTGAGGATGTTAAGGAAGGAGAGCCAACAAAGTGTTGTTATTTTTTGGCCCCGTAAAAACTTCGACATGGCAGCCATGGCAGCCATTTTGTAAAATGATTGCGCGATCATGGTTCTAAACAACACCTATTTAAAACTTCTTCTCAAATTCCACCAGTTGGATTCAGCTGTAACTTGCCTGAAATGATCCTGGGATAGTCCTGAGGAAGTGTTGTTATTTTTCAGGTTGGTAAGAAATCCAAGATGGCCGCCATGGCAACCATTTTGAAAAACACATTTTAAATTTCTTCTCCAGTTCCACTGGTGCAATTGAGCTGGAAATTGCTGAGGATGTTAAAGAAGGAGAGCCAACAAAGTTTTGTTATTTTTCGGACTCGTAAAAACTTCCACATGGCAGCCACAGCGGCCATTTTGTAAAATGATAGCGCAATCATGGTTTTCCTGAACAACATGTATTTCACACTTCTTCTCAAATTCCAACAGTGGGATTCAGCTGTAACTTGCCTGAAATGATCCTGGGATGGTCCTGAGGAGGTGTTGTTATTTTTCAGGTCGGTCAGAAATCCAAGATGGCCGCCATGGCAACCATCTTGAAAAACACATTTTAAACTTATTCTCCAGTTCCCTGCACTGGTGTGATTGAGCTGGAAATTGATGAGGATGTTAAGGAAGGAGAGTCAACAAAGTGTTGTTATTTTTCGGCTTCAAAAAACTTTGACATAGCAGCCACAGCGACCATTTTGTAACATGATTGCGCAATTATGGTTCTTCCTTAACAACACCTATTTAAAACTTTTTCTCAAATTCCACCTGTGGGATTCAGCTCTATCTTACCAGAAATGATCCTGAGTCTTGATCAAGTGTTGTTGTTATTTTTCGGTTTGATCCTAATTCCAAGATGGCCATCATGGCCCAAAGTGCCACTATACCTGCTACAGAGAACGCATACTACAATAGTATAAGGGTCTTTAATTTAGAGTCAGATGACATTTAAGGCCCTTGGGCCTCTTGTTTAGTCAAAGCATTGTTATGATGACATGTTGGAAACTAAAGATCCTAGGATTCTTTATTTAAATCAGTAACTTTGAACTGTCAGTCTTGGGTAAATGTTTAAAGAAATCAGTTACTGTTCTGATCAATTTTACAGTGATGTATTCAAACAACGTCTTTTTTTGACAATTTCCTTAAAGAATGTTTTATGAAGGTTATGAAGGAAATGTATTTGATGTGGTGAAAATTACGCAGACATTCGTATTGACTTGATTAAAACATATCATTTTAAATACCCTAGTATGTTTAAACGTATTCAGTTACTTGAAGTAGAAAATATAAAAGAACTTAACAATTTAGGATAATATTAATCACTAGCAAATAAACTGAAGGAAAGATTTTTTATAAGATTTTAATTAGAATATATTCATTTTTATTGATTATTTCTCTGTTTCCCTGTAACAAATCTGACAAATTAGCTTATTGAATTATAAATCATGTAAGAGTGGATGCCTTTGTCCATTAATGTTATATACTATTTTATCCAATAAGTTGTAAAACTTATGGAATAATGTTGAATTGAATACAGTTGTTTAATGAATAACGGGATCATCACTGGAGTAAATGTAACCAATTCAATGTTGTAACCCAATATATTAATGTAAAGTACTCTCACATTACAAAACCTTTGGTAGATAGTGTGTAAATAGTGATTGAATGCGACACACATTTGGGTGTTTCTAACGTTAGTTATACTATCAGCTTAACTGTCCTCTCTGCAGCAGTGATCCTGTGACGTAGGAGGCTGACCGACCTCGTTATCAGAATGAAATTTTGTGTATAGGTCAGTTGTCCAGATGGACCCATGCTATGCCCTGTATCTCAGGTGTATATACACAACCCCTGGAGTGTGAGGGTTATTTGACTGGCTTTTCAGAAAACCAACCTATAGACAACTTTAACCTTTTTGTGTCTAAAATCCTTTAAGTGGGGTGCTACATGAAAAGTGATACAAAAATCATATTGGTGATAGGTTCACATAAGTGTCTGACACATGTTCCTATTTCCATTATCGTCTTAATTATTGTATATATTGAAAATGCTTGAAAGGAAATAAGAGAAAGTTGAAACAATTTAGGAGCGATACGGAAACATTTTTTTAACCTAACCTCATTTCAAATGCTTCAACTTTGAGTCCCTGGTGCTTACACTTTAGCAACCTCTAGGAGGGGGTTCTAAACAATGAGGCTGCCTTAGACTGAGTATTGTATTTCTCAGTGTGCTAGGTTCTCCAAGCAATGAGACATCAAGTCAAGAGAATAAGTTAACAACATATTAGGATGTACAATTGCAATTTTATTGCAAATACAAATAAGCATAAAGGACAGGACTATTACATATACAGCTCGGGCAAAAAACAAAGTTCCTACTATGGGCAATTACTCTGAATGAAATAATGGCACAATAAGAACTGCTTACAACAAAATCGTGTATACTTATATATACAACAAAATCGTGTATACTTATATATACAAGAAAATTGAAGAATGTGGCAGAAGATCAAATGGGTATGTTTAACTGTGGTACATGTACATGAAGTTATATAGGTTTTCTTTCACACATGCTGAGTAGTATTTAAAAAAACACATTTATCTGAAATGAAGACTTTGAAATTTTAAATATACATGACCACAATGCAAAGGTAATATAAACTAAACACTTTCAGGCTTTGACACAAAATGTTTCCAAATGTTACACATGAAGTACAATGAATTATCAAATTTAAGACCCATTGTTAAATTTGCGAGTCTAGAAGTTGGGATTTTCCATTAAAAGTTCCAAGGGTTAATCAAAAAATGTATTATGTATATTTCCTACCTCTGACTGAAATGATTAAGATGTAATAATTTGTACACAAAATGTAGCATTACCTGTGTTTTGATATCATTGGGTGTTCTTGAAATTGTTACACCTGGAATCTGTCATTTTGTAATGTTAGACCACTGTTCTTTCTATACAATTTAGTTGGAGAATAAACCATTGTAACATGTGCAGAAGATTTCTCATGACTACTAAACAACACCACAGCCAAGTTATTCCCAACAATACAACAAAGCCATCAAATCCAGCTGTAACACTGCAGAAACATTGGCTAAAATTCCTTCACATGAATTTCACATGCAAATTTTTACGTGGAAAGGGCAAAAAAGTAAAATTCACATGAAAAAATTCACAACAATTTCATATTCACCTTAAATTCACTTGAAAATTTCATGTGAAGGAATTTTGACTGTGTACTAAAATATCAAAACAACAATATTATATTCTTTGTCATTTTCTGTTATTTCAATTATAATTATATGTGACATTACAAGTTTAACAATATTACCGGTATGATCGTGATATTTGGCTATTAAAAACAAAATACTCTATGTAGGAAAACAGCTTTGAGTATATAAAAGCTTCACACTGTCATGTGTTTTATACCAGGAAACAATCAAATACTCAACAATGTGTGTATTCATTTTTGAAAAGAGCAATCTTGTAATTTCTCTGAAGCAGAAATTCCCATGCTGTTGATTTTTTCACTACATTAAATAATCCTTAAAAAATCTTTAAACCCTTACGTTTAATTTAACACATTTTAATTGGTTATTTTCTAAATCATTTGGTACAGAAATACATTACTAAATGGATACCCTCTCTTTCCATATCAATCTTATTCTGGTAAATGTACAAATTTTGAAGAAAAAGAAATTATGCACAGGAAATTTTATAAGTTCCCGTTTATAATTTCTAAGAGATGCCTGTTTTGTACAACAAATTTTAAACAGATTTCATTTCTGAGGGAGCAGTATTTATGTGGAATCTTACCCCAAACATTTATGACAAGATTCTGATAAACCACACTGATCTCACAATGCAGTATGATTAAATCAATAAATCTAGTCTTAATTTAAAATTTATTTGTTTATCTTTAAATTTTGAAATTGATAAGTTAATTGATAAGTTTAATAGGTTTGATGTTCTGGAATAAATTCATTATATACCTGTTTATGTTTTCATAATGCATTAAGAAAACAACAACAGGTCTATAATAAATTCATTCCAGAACATCAAACCTTGTATGAAATTTATTACACTAAAATCATACTGTGTTGTACTTGTATTATCAAAACATGTGATACAATCAAATTGTAAAACTTAACACAATTCACTGAAAAAAACAAACACTTAACAATCAACTTGACTTTCTGTCAATAAAATATTTTCATAAAAAAAAAAAAAAAAAAAAATTATAACAATTACGATTTGCAACATGGTAAGCATGTACCTTTCTCAAAATCATCAATAGTAATTTACTATCAATAATTGAACATTAAATAAACAGCAAGAATTGAAATAAAATTGTAGACTTAAAAAAAGGTTGACATGGTTCCTTTTAATATTGATACGGAATGTGCCATTTTTTATCTTGCGTAACTCCAAACCTTGACCCTATGATACCAACCCCCCACAGAAGCATTGTATCATTAGGACATACATCAGATGTATTACCCATTCCCAACTATGGCATGAAAGAAAATGTGATCACAGGGGCTTGACCTCTGACCCCTTGATCTCTTATTATTGATGATCGGACCCGGGTTTGTCATTCTGGGTCTTAGGACCATGTGTATGAGATTATACTCTGCCTATACAGACATTCAGTGGGACTATTGTGAAATACTAAGACAGATCTGACCAAGAGTATTTTCTTGTAGAAAAATCAGGGAGTCAGGGGCACAGAATATTACAGAAGCTACAGGATTGTAGGTTGAAGTTCAGTTTAACTTCTCTATGTTAAAGACACCCTTAAAATCAGGAGGTCTGTTTAGTGAAATTAAACTGTGTTATAATGCCATTAAAATCGGGGTCTGTTTAGTCAACTTTAACTGTTATAATGCCATTAAAATCAAGGGGTCTGTTTAGTCAAATTTATTAAAGCCACATACTCCCAAATCTAAAATTCTAGTTGCACACGTGTATTAATGGCAATCCTAGATGCTCATTCACGCTCTCCTAACATTAAAATGACCACTGGCCTGGACGCTTAACCAGGGGAGTCCTTGAGACATCAGTGTATAAAAATAACTCACCGCATTTATATTTATCGCGAGATTCGTCACGGAGCCGAGAATGAGGCTATAACAACGTGCACTGCACATAAACTACACACATGGCTATTGTTTACATATCGAGCATAAGTGAACTTTGCCTAATAATGCTTTCATTTAAACATATTAACAGAATATTTGCGTAATAACTGAACAAAATAAACATAGTTTACATTTAAATACTTAATTTTAAAATGTAGCAATATGCATACAACAAAACATCGATAAAATTTTAGATCAATTAAGTTGACAATGTTCAAAAGCTAACCAGCAATCCAATAGACGTCAGGCAAAATCGGAATTCGAGTCTATTCCCTTTTCTTTTCTCACTAAGTTCCAACAAATTATTTCCTTTCCTCAGGAAATACTTGGGTTTTTCCGATTCCACTCACTTTTGTGTCATTTTTTGGCAGAATCAGTCTGCGTTTTCGTAGGTCCACGCTTTTGGAGTTCCGCCATTTTGTATGGACTGTAAAACCCGCTGTTGCATTGTGGGACTAATTTTCAGAGAAACTTGGTCCGGCAGCCTCAGTTATTATTTTTGGGAATTCCCTGTATACTTTCATAAATACACATTTTCTTTCAGTTTCCTATTCATGATAATCTGTTAGGTATATATCAAGTCGGAAAACTGTAAAAAGCTCAAAATGTAAAAATTGATATGCGTTTCTTCAGGAGTATGTGGCTTTTAAATTCAAGGGGTCTGTTTAGTCAAATCTAACAGTGTGTTATAAGTCACAATAAGTTTGTTTAGTTAAGTGTCCCTGTATATTTGGACACCATTAAAATAAGGGGTCATGATCAGTTTTCACTGTTATAGAGAATTATCTAAAATCAATATATCGTTAATAAATTGATATGAATGACAAGAAAAGTCTGTAAAATGATAATGTTGCGATAATTATTCTAAACATTAATGAAAATTTCTATTGGCAAAACACAAATGGCTGCCAGAAAAAAAAGAAAGGAAAAAAAAAAAAAAATAGATGGAAGGTGTGACTGTGCAGAAGAAATCCGTGCCTATTTTAGAGACAATGTTAATACCAGGTAATGCATGAAAATATCACCAGGTATGTAAAATGACAGCACAAATCACTACATGTGCACGTTTTTGTGATGAGCAACAGTATATATTCCTCACAAAAAATCTCAATTTTCAACAGAAACAATACAGCACAGTGATAAACTACATTTGTTCATACTTTGAATACACAGTATTTTTAAAAATTCAGAATGAAAACATGTTTAGAATATATGGCAAGATATATAATAAATCTGAATTCAATCTAAGATCAGTTTTCATTACGGTAATAGTTATAGAAATCCCAGATTGACCGAGATGTTACTTAATGTCAGAAAGGACACACTCCTGTACAGAATTTTCTAACTTCTTCACCTTAGATTCATGTGAGAATCAAGTTAGAAATGTATGTAAATGAGATATTTTTCATGTGGAGAGGTTATATTAGATCACCTTAGAATGAACTTCTGATCTGGAAAATCTACATTTTGTAAGTTGGAAATGATTCCTCATGTCACTTGTTCTGTTCACATTTCTATCTGGATTAAAGTTAGATTTTGTAAGGAATGTGGGTCTCTGTGAAAATTGGATGCATTTCATATCTACAAATTTCGAAGCCCACATTTCTTAGTTATAGAATCTACACTTAAGTCAGAAATATGGACTCTGAAAAATTTGAAGCCAATTTCTGTCTATATACTTCTAAAATAACAAAGTCCTCACTCATGAAATCTGATAAAGGGCAAACCTGGTTCCAACAGGAAGTCCTGTGGCAAGGTCATTCATGAATAGGCGAGAATTCTAAATGACAACATCACATTGATTCTGAGTACTAGTTGTGAATGTTTTAATTTCAGAGTGTGGATTTTTAACTCAATCATATATAATTTCATCAAAACTTTTTTGGACATTGCACATGAGCCTGGACATGTAAATAAGGAAAATGAACTTTTTACAGTTTGAATGTTCGAAGTTCTGATGTAAAATATGAGTTACATACATATCAGACAGATGGAATCAAGGAAAAGAATTAAACTACATCATAAAAATTGTTTTGTGTATTTATGTTACTGAAATTTGAATTGCTATGAATTCAAATATATTCTACTTTCAATTTCTCAGGTGACATCGTTAGATCGTTAGATCGAAGTTAGATTTACTGTGATTTACTGTATGAAAGCAGTTATTTTCTGTGAAATCTTAACCTCATTTGCATGCTAGACATTAGATCTAACTTAGAATAAACCTGGCTGTCCAAGTTTGTTCTAAAATGAGATTCCAATGTGAAATAAGTTAGAAAATTTTGGTATGGGAGTTGATATGCCATGTCACATTCAGTAAGAGTTACCTCCCTTCCTCTGGTATCACTCGTCACACATTCACAATACCTACACTCATGACAGTTGCATATTCATTCTGTCTCTCATTTACTGGCAATACATTAAGGTGTTCTTTTTGCAGAGATACAATGTAACAGTATATAGACACAAAGCACATAGCTTTATATACATACAAAGAAAATGGCATTTTGAACCAAGATGTAAAATACAAATCAGGACACTTAACAGGTTACTTCAAGCAACAATACAAAACAAAAAGAAGTCTGGTTTGGCACTTAAATAATTTACGTTCATACAAAAAGCTCTGTGAACATTGGGGCAATATCTGTTCATACTAATGGCTACCACGTCCACCACGCCTATATCATCAGCAAAAATCACTCGCATTAAACAAGCCTCAAGTCTACGAGACATTTCAATATTGCTCACAAAATAGCAATATATATTACACAGCAATCATGAAGCCTTCATTAAAACAAGTTGTTGATTATATCAATGATACAAAGGCAAGACAGCAAATTGGCAATGACAACTTGCCAAGTTGTCCTTCATCTAAATAAAATAGAATGTTAATTGTGTTTATGAAATGGAACATGACACAATGGATGAATGTGGAAAGAAGACTTATATAAAAAAAAAAAATCATTTCAAGGTTATATCTATCCAACAGTTAAATTGAAGACTGAAATATTGTTTAACATCCAGCACATGATAGAGGCTATATGGAACCAGATAAAAACAGGGCGGAGACTGGGAGTCAAAACAAAACAAAGTCTAAATGTAATTAATTATATAATAATTCAATATGCATGATTAAAAACATCCACCTGAAAAACATTCAGAAAAATTGTGACAATATTTCTTTAAAACTAGGAAAATGTTCAATTTCAGATCCTCCCTTCTACCGGCATCCATAAAAACAAGAACACAATTTTGAATTTTCTACAAATTTGAAAAAGTTAAAACCAGCTAAACAATCACACATCAATAACAACAATGACAGACTTAATTACTCAAACCCATGCATGTGGGTTTTAAGTGATTAACGATTACATAAAGGTCAGATGTCTGAAATAATTAAATATTAAAGGAAAGCGAATGATGAGTAACATGTAACACAGATTTGAGAAACCAGCTACATCTTTTGTAATTTGTATTAGAGCAATAAAACTCATTTTTAGATCTGGAAACTTTTTGACGTTCCTGATGTAGGTTATAGGTTGAGGTTTGTTGAAAGAAGTATTGCAGAAAAAAAAGGTAACTTTTAAATAAAAGTTGACATTTTATAACACAAGAGACTATGGTGATATGACAGTAGTTATGCGGAGTAAAGTAGTTTTGTTGAAGTTGATGGCTATTTTTAACACAGTTGAACTCATGCAATTTCAATAATCTACTTGAAATATCTCTAAAACTCTTCTTGATAGCACAAACTACAAATGAACTAAGGTTCAGTAAAAATGTTTTCCCTCTCATTTCTTGGTTCCTCTATGCAATTTAGATGTACATGTGTATTCTATCTGTGCATTCTATCTAAGTCCATAGTAACATCAAACTATAGAGGAATCTTTTCCTAAACACCTAAAAATGAGGTGAATTAGAAGAACTGATACACCTAAAAATGAAATGATTAAGGAAGAAATTATGGAAACTAACTAACCTAGACACAAAATAAAATACAAAGTACAATCAAATATTGCACATCTCCTTCCATTTCATTTTCATTTTCTCATACAGAATATCCATTTACAGACAGCCTTTAAGTAGAATTCACCACTAAGATGATCCAGAAACAAATGAAGCTCTTTCACACTACATGTGATTCGGCACAGATTGTTTAAATTGCACAATTAGATCAAAGTGCTGAGAGCACTCGAGAGATAAAAAGATTGAAAGAAAGAGTAAAGGAAGTGGTATATTAACCTTGAATAGTTGGACAGAAGAAAAAATGATTTTGTTACCAAAACATGACTTACTTCCCTCATCAGCAAGTCATATTTGCTGTTCATTTCAAAATATGTAGCAGTTAAGAGATTAACCACTTGACCTTGATATTTGACCCATAACTTTGAGCTATGGTCATGTGACCGGTTTCATTCAATAATCTTTTATTCATTATATTGTAAAACATTCACCAGTTCACTCAAAGCTAAAGATGATTTGGTTTAAATTTGCATTAATCTTTAACTATCAGTGAAGTTTACTGACCGGTTCGGTTTCCAGCAGACCCTTAAGAATTTGTTCTTGATACACCAAAATGAGATTCGACTTTTGGGTTCCTTTGCTCCACTGTAATTGTCAGAAGGATCCCATTGGGATTCCCACTTAATTATTTAGTGGGGACAGGTTTATTTGACATAGATGTTTTGACCCTTAAGATTTCTAAGAAATAGTGATCTTAAATTGCAAAAAATCAAAGGTTAACTTGATACCCTCTGACTAAATTTCAGTTCTCTAGCAACACAATGCATTTTCACATCTAAATATCTTTCAAAGGTTTATTGCCAAGACAAGATATATTGGTCTGAAAATCGAACCTTTAGCCTTGAGGTCAAGGTCACAATGACCTTATTTAAGTGCACTGCACATCATATGTTAATTAAAGGTTCATCAAGAATTTAATTCATGATTACTGTGGCTGTTATACAAGTATGTTCTGGGCTGCATGATCAAGTCTATCCAACACTGAATGATCAATATTTAATTTAAGAATTGTCAATTCATTTGTTTTTAATGTTTTTAGTATTTTTCTAGGAAGTTTAGTGGCTTCTGTAAAACAGTTTTCTCTAATACTTCTTTCAATATTTTTCATTTTCATAAAAACAGGTCATTTAGCTGGAGTAATTATAAGTCTTAAAATATTCTTTTTATTAGACAAGACATTACATGAACATTTATCAATTGAAAGACATCTTCAAATCTTATGATGTTAAAAGAAAGTGTGTTGCTCGGGTTTTCTTTTTCTGTTTTCCTTCTTTGTCAAGATACAGATGCTGCAGCACCCTGGGTGAACCAGAAAGTGAATATATCCACAATCGCACGATACATATTCAAATACGCCGATAATGAATGAAATGAAGACACATTCTGACACTGAGATATTATACAATAATTAATACTATCATGAGAAACTGCCATGATCCAGACTTGGTGACACATTCACTTTTCTGACACATTTCCAATAACACAAATCACTAACAATTGTGATCTTCTGCTGTAAAAGAATTGGCATTTCTGTCCAATAACATGAGCTCCTGTAGACTGGCACTCGACTTACAAACCTTGTTCTGTAAGATTTCTGGATGCTCCATAAAATATTTTGTCATCAATCTATCATCGTACAGTGAAAATCGTCCATGTTTTAAAGACAACGGCGTCTTTATCCGCCGTTTTATCTTTGCTTTGGGTTCTATCAGAGTTACTCCAATACAATCCTCCTTTTTGGAGTTCTCCATAAGAAAGCTCAGATCTGAGCAAGTTTTTGATTCTCCTAAGTTTTTTTGAAAAGTGTAGTTATGTCCCTTTAATGAAAGTGAGTCTGGTCTTTTAAAGGTAGTTCCTTTATCATCCCTTCCATCCTCTTCCTCCTCCCCAAACCCTGTTTCACTCCATCGCTTTGACTTGTTTGTTTTTTGAGGGCTTAGATCAGAAGTGCTCTTGGAATATGGTCCTTTCCGAATTTTCACTATGGATTGGTGAGCACGCTGGGGAACCATTTCTAGTTTCGCAACACCAATTTCTGCCATTCCAAGTCGATTTTCTGGTTGTGTGCTATTACCAGTCGCATTCCCAGAATGACTTTCATCAGAATGAGAAATATTCAAGTTCAAAGGTCGTACAACCGGGTTTCCGTTTCTCATCTGAACCTCTGTTGGTACAGCTCGATTTACATTCACATTTGTATTGTCGTTATATCTGTAGCTCTTACTGGAATTTGAAGAATGCGAACTAGGCCTGTTTGCATTTGGCCTTGAAGTCGCACTTGCACATACACTTGAGTTATCAAAATTTCCATTGATATGTGACATGTTTTCCTTACTGTTCCTTGCACTGTCTCTATCAGTCTCTTTTTTGTCGGAACTTCTTGTCACAATCTTTGAGAGCAAACTGAGCTGGCCCAACTTACTCCCTAACTCTCTTGCACTCATTAACTTGCTAAGTTTGCTCTTGTGGGTTTTAGGCTCTGAATTTCGACTCGTACCTGGCTGAGGGTTGTTACCAGGTAAATTTGCAATCTTGGGTCTCACGGGGTGATTGTCCCCATGCACTTGATTCTGAACGTATGATATTGGATGTGAGCGATGATGATTCAAAACATCATTTTGAACAAGTGAAGTCTCCAAATTGTCACTAAATCCGTCAAAAGACGTGTCATCATTTGGTAAGTTAGAGGGGGCATTTTGAGCAGGCTCGATGAGGCGGTTGTCTCCTCCGTAAACAAGCTGATTTCCAGATACAGCTAATTCCTCATCACTTCGTTTATGTGTATTCCTTTCTACAGTGGGATTTCTACCTTGGTGAGGACGCAGAACCAATTTGTTCTTGTCCATTGCTACATTCATCAGCTTCTGTGGTGGAAGGGGTATTTCATCTTCAGATGGTGACAATATGGTGTCAGTTGTCGATGACGACATTCCCCAATCTTGTCGACACGGTTGTGGGTGCTGACTGATGTAGCTATTGGGTGGTGAGGACACAAGTAAATGAGCAGTACTGCTATCAGACTGAGTATTTGGCACCTGTTCTCTCAACGCTGTCGTAACGTGTCCGTTGGCCACATGATACTGCTTCTGTTGCCCCTCCACTTGAAGATCACTGTCTGTGGCCATTGGCTCAAATAGATTACTGGTGGTGGTAATTGTGGGTGTCATACCTAGGAAAGAAAATTTGATCAGAGTTATTTACCTTATACTCATTCAAAATTATATGAAATAATATTTGTCTGATTTTTAGGGGAAAATATGATTATGAGCCATTTTGTTTATATTTAGAACTATTCTTGTCATGTATTTATTTTGTTTTTATTGTTTATTTTCATGTTAAGATGTTTCAGTTTTCACACATCCTAAATATAGGTGTTTTAATGACCTGCGATATTGTAGCCTTACAGATTTATGCTGACATACCTTTCTGTTTGGAATCCTGGGACCACAATGTGATAAGGTCAGAAACGCGCTCCTCCACACACATGGCTGTTAAGCGTGCCTCAGCATCGTGATCCCAGCAATCCTCAATGGTCTCCTTCAATGCTCTGATGGCCTACAACATCCGATTGAAATTAAAATGATTAAAATCAATTTCAACTTTTCCAACTAGAGAACTAAAAATTTGGTAAAATGTAAAAATAACAAGGACATATACATGCAGTCATTCAGATCACTCACCCAAGCGAGACATTCCGGATGATGCATTTGACTGTTGATATTTGATATAAAGAACTAGAAACAATATTTGTGAAACATTTATATGATATTTGACTACACAGAATTGATGTTTGACCTTGATATCTGCATTTCATTATAGTTCCTATCTGACGGCTCTAATGGAAACTTCTTGGTGATAAAACAAATTACAATCCTAACTCACAAACTCCTGTTTGTTCCTATTGGTAATGGAGACATTTGGAAACCTCTTGGAATGGAGGTTCAGGTAAAATCCTACCTGGTTATAATCTTTCCATACTGCAGGAAACTTTGGCCGCACTTTGTTACGGGAAACAAGAATCTGCATTTCCTCAAATGACGGATGGTTTCCAGCCTCCTTCTGAAACGGCAGCATGTAGTCTGGGGTGGGCACTCCTGCAAACAAGAGATGGACTTCACAATATTTTTTTCATATTCAGTTATTAAAAAAAAACACTTACAAAGAGATTACAGGAAAACATTTGTGTATTAAGGTATTAAGGGGTGAAACGGTACACTTTCAGCACGGTTCGGTAGTCACATTGCGATATAGTGTTGACGGTTCAGTTTTTCGGTTCGGTTTATTTTAAGATATCAATCAAAGTGTTGAGGCCACTCATAGGTGCTGTGCATGAGGAATTGAAATACAGGAGAAAAGCAAATATTATATAAATATAAAATGGCATAGAATAAGAAGACATTTTATTGTTTTTTAAATGCATTCTGAAATGTTTTACTGATGACTGTCCTATGTCATTTTAAGGAATTTTATTTAATTTAAAAAGATTGTGATTGCGTTAAAGTTAATTGTGATGAACATTATGTTTGTAAACCTCACTTGAATTGGCATTCTATGATTAAGTTTAATTCTTAGATTGGTGAATCCGTGATGTCATGTTTCTTAATAAACCGCATTGCGATTACCTATATATAAGATTCTTGTGAATTACTCTCCCAGTTTGTACTCAATTTACTGCTTTTCATCTCTCTGTGTCATAACTCATCTGTATCCTAATTAGAGATCTGACAACTTTCGTTAGAAGAAACTCGACTCGGAAATTTAATTTGTTCCCGATGAATTGGCCAATCCCATGTTCATGTTATATACTTTGTGCAAGCAATTTCACTAGGTTTCGCTTCATAATCACGCAACCAACTCAACCAGCACGGTCATTTTTGTGTGGCCTATTTCTCGGAAATGACGAACCAATCGGAAGTATTTGACTTTCATTTTAAGTATCGAATGTAAAGATTTCATTTATCGATTTACAATTGGAAAATCCGAGACTTAAAACAATATTTGGCGGCAGATGGCCATTTTTATCAACCCAAGAGCTTGAGGGGACTTTTCAATGTCACATCAGTTGGAGTGTATACAAATTACCTCCCCTCGCACAAACCAGGAAGCAAGCGTAATAATTTGCACAGAAAACAATTCGGAATACTCGGGGATAAAACAGGTCATTGTGTATGATATAAGCTGTTTTTCTATAATTTGTTTAAATTCAACAAAAGTCTTAAGTCTATAAAAGCGTGAATCATATTACTTAATACTTTGGGGAAGAAGACAAGATTGTCTAGTGTGTTGTTAGTGGGTTTTTTTGGGAAAAATTATTTACCCTCCTGAACTCATCGCGATTTATCATCGAAATAAGCGACGTTTTGATTCTCCTGAGAGTTCCGAATGAATTTGTTCTAGCGAAATTTGGCGATGACCACTTAATGTTGCTGTTTCACAGCACCTTAAAACCAACATACAAATAGATGAAAAGCTGATGTGGAATATCAAATTCGGCAAGTAGCTGCCGTCACATCCTTTATTGGATACCAAAACGTTTCTATAGGAAAGATCGATAGGAAGCCGGGGAATCTCTTAGCACTAGTGCCATTTTCCCTTCAAAACATCGCTTTAATGTAAGGCCTCTTCTGATTGGGAATCATCAAATTCACTTGACCAATCAGAAACCAAAAGGCCAGTACAGCAGTAATGTACGCTTAATTAGGTGTTATGTATACGAGATTGTAAATAGATTGACTGATTTTCTGCCTTCACTCTATTCCACCTTCACTATAATCCATCTACAATGAGGTGGTACAAAGTCGATTTGGCTAGTCTGAGGAGAAGTCAATTCGGCTACGCCTTGTTTATAATTATAACCTGGTCATAGATATAAGACAGCTAGTCTACAGGTCCCCTAGGCCTTGTTTCAGTTTAGAACTGGCCCGCTCTAATGTATCAAAATGGATTCTTTCACCTGTGACTAAATCAATTTAAGATATTGTTTCATAACATTTAATTTAAGGTTTTATCAGATTTGTGCTAGACTACGGTTTCCAGTTACATGTCAGTATTCTCAGTTATCAATAGTTTAATATCAAAACATGAGAGAATGGGGAACAAAAGGCCCAATGGGCAAGTATTATTCACCTAGCTCTATACAGCAACTTTGAAGTTGATCTAGGTGATTTCTGCAGATACTTTGCTGATCAAACTTTATTCAAATATCAGATTAGGCTAGGTTTATTCATTACAATAAATTTGGAATCTTCGCTATCGAAAAAAGTTTAAACCTGTAAGACCTTAATGTAAGTCAAGATTATTCATTTGAACAAACTTACTAACCTGTCACCCCTGCATGCTACAGTCCCAATATGAAGTCCCTGGGCCTCTTGAATACAGAGAAGTCATTTGAAGATTTTAGCTGAATTGACCTAGTGAGCTTATCTGTAGGTCAAGGTCATTCATTTGAACAAATTTGGAAGCAAATCACCCCAGTCACTGAGCCTCCGGTTATTGAGAAGAAGTTATTTGCAGATTTTAGCCTATTTGACCCCTGTGACTTTGAATGTAAGTTAATGTCATTCATTTGAACAAACTTGGTAGCCCTTCACCCCAGCATGCTACAGGCTCACTATCAAGTCTCTGGCACTCTTGGTTATTGAGCAGAAGTTGTTTAAAGATTTTAAATCTGTTTGACCCATGTGACCTTGAATGTAGGTGAAGGTCATTCATTTGAACAGACTTGGTAGCCTTTCATCTGAGCATGCTACAGGCCTAATATAAGGCCCTAAGCCTTTTGGTTATTGAGAAGAATTTTTAAGTTTAAAGATTTTAGCCTTTTTTGAGCCAACTGAGCCACAGAAGCATGCTCTGTCAGCTGAGTGACAGAGAACATATTAACACTATATGTACAAGCCATACTGACCCACTCCATCAGCTGAGTGACAATCAGCCGAGTGCCAAAGACTGTATTTAACATTGTATGTACAAGCCCCACTGACCTACTCCATCAGCTGAGTGCCAAAGACTGTATTTAACACTGTATGTACAAGCCCCACTGACCTACTCCATCAGCCGAGTGACAATCAGCCGAGTGCCAAAGACTGTATTTAACACTGTATGTACAAGCCCCACTGACCTACTCCATCAGCTGAGTGCCAAAGACTGTATTTAACACTGTATGTACAAGCCATACTGACCCACTCCATCAGCTGAGTGACAATCAGCCGAGTGCCAATGACTGTATTTAACACTGTATGTACAAGCCCCACTGACCTACTCCATCAGCTGAGTAACAATCAGCCGAGTGCCAAAGACTGTATTTAACACTGTATGTACAAGCCCCACTGACCTACTCCATCAGCTGAGTGATAGAGATATGAACAAGCCCCACTGACCTACTCCATCTGCTGAGTGCCAGAGACCATATTTAACACTACAGTAAAACTCGGATAAGTCGAAGTCGACGGGACCAAGCAAAATATTCGACTTATCCGATGGTTTGACTTATCCGTGTTTGTATACGGAGACAAAATACCCGACTATCATCGGTTGTATGCAGAACAAGTGCTTGCATGATAACATAGTCGAAAATAAGCAATAAATAATAACATAGAAATTAATTAATTGTACATGATAACAATTATTCCTTTATCTAATGAAACAATATTGTGCACAGTTACAGATAAAACAAAGTTCATGCGTAAAATCATCTTTGACATAGACACACGATTTACACACGGGAGTCGTAAATGACAGCATAATATTCTATGAAAACGCTACATACATTATAAGAATATAAATGTATATATTGTACTCATATTATTTATCTTAAAATCTGTTTATATTGTTCTCCAATTTAACAATATTAAACAATAAACAGTCCGGGAAAATTGATCGACCATACGCGTGCTGATTTTGTATCAAAGATGAAGGCCGCGGTCAGTGTTTATTGGCTGCATGATATGCAGTGCCACAATCTTTTGAACAGAGTAAAAACATCCCGCATATCATTGTTACTATTGCATCGGTCGTATTCAGAATTTAGGCATATATAAATAAATCAATGACAGACAGGTATTTTTTCTTTGCATTTTTCGATGGAAGATATGCAATTTATCGTTTACTTTTTCCTTATTTTTTTTGGCGGCCGTGTGTATCAAAACAGTAAACAGAACACATATTGGTTTGCAGACTAAAACGTGCACATTTTATTCTTAGTTATGTATACCTGAACGTTTTACTTCACCTGAGCACCTGTATAAGCAATGGGATGATGCATAACCGACAGCCGGAAACTAACAATAGGCTCTGTTTACACCGTTACGGGTGATCGGTCACACTCGGTCAATCAGACGAGACCAGCAAATTTTACCTGAGACAGCATGACGCCTCGATGTTCGACACAAAAATGGAAATTTTGGTATAGTTTAGAAGGGAGGGACCACAAAATATATTTGACACAACCGCAGTTTTCGATCCAACAGTGTTCGAGTCATCCGTGCTTAATTTACTAAGATAAAGAAGGGAAAAAATCGGGACCGAACGAAACGTTCGACTCATCAGATGTATTCGATTCAACCGTGTTCGACACAAGTGTTTTACTGTATGTACAAACAACACAAACCATATTTACAAACCAGATCTGACCATTCTGCCAGCAATGGTAATACATAAATTACTATATCTCCTTTCACAATTAAGCAAAAATAACATATATTGATTTTAAACAAGTGATTTACATAGGGTTCCAAACCAGTTCTATGTTCAACAGCAACAAAAGGCCTAAAAATCCTGTAATGCTACTATGGATTATTACAGGTAAGTTCATATAGTTTATATAGTTAAGCTAACAGTGTCTTTCTTTTAACTCTCTTATTTACTTTTGGTTTTAAGTCAGGACATGGTGAGCTAGGTGATGCTCTATTTTGTGAAATTGCATCATGTCTGACCCTATCACTGCTACACCATATCTTGTGACAACTATCTTACACTGGCATATGTTACTTTTTCAGATGGGGTTTCATGATGTGACAAACTGACAACAGCTGGCTTTAACTCTTTACGTACTAATTCAAATTTCGCGGTCGCTACCAGAAGTGAATGCTGGGTAGGTCCTTTGTGTATTGGAGCATATGGCTATCACATCAGACGTCGATAAAACAATCTTTTACTGTTGTGTGATGCTTAATATTAAATGAAGTTTATCATATGGAATGAGTACTGAGTACAGAAACTTTTTTACCCAATCTTTCCTTTGAAATACGGTGAAATCACCAGGCAGAATCGCGGGAAATGACATGTTGATCGGCACATGTGTCAAACGTGTGCAAGTAATCACGCAGCCAAAACATCGTTTTTTCATTGTGTAAAAATATTTTACGTATTTCTTACTTATTTTGATGATAAACGTTACTCAATTATATATATTCTATAGTTTTTAATAGCTTTATTGTGTTTATCACCTCCACAATCTAGCAGAAAACGAAAGTAAATTTGAGGCCGCCATTTTGTAGCTATGTAAACAACCCAGCATGAACCGGCAGAATTCTTTGAAATAGACAATCTTAACGAATGAATATGCTTCTGGTACGTAAAATGATTCATCAATACAATATTTACATTGCTTATTATTTCTTAAAAACATCATTTCTGTGTCAATTCCTTCGTATGACTATGCTGAACCAGCAAGTAATATCAACATCTTTCGCGATGTTTTCCGACGATTTTAGTCGTCACAAAGGATGGAAGGCATGGTAATTGCGACGTGTGTAGTCGTCATGAAGGATACGTACAAGCTAGAGCACATTTTGTGACATTTGTAGTCGTCGTGAGTACGGAAAGAGTTAAAGCAATTTCTTCACACAGATTCTTATTGATCCTCTTTCAACCAAAGATTTTCCAAGTCAAATTGAGACAAAATCCATTCATGAGTTCTTGACAAGTAGCGTTTGGAAAAAAAAAAAATTGCGACTGACAACAGACAGCCATTTTGAAAAAAAAAAAAGTTTGCGAGTGATAAAAGACAGCCACTGTGACAGAGAGGTGGACTGTGCATGCTGTACCATGGGATACACTTACAAGTGCTTTGGACTAGCTGGTGAGCTAATAATTACTAATATTGAAAATGAAGCTCACATATTTTTTTTATTATCAAACATACCTTGGTATAAGTCTGAACAGCGGGAGGAGATCTCCCACATAACGAGGCCAAAGGCATACATATCAATCTGTTTGAGTGATGATTCAGATTCGCGAAGATTAGCTGCACCATCCAGAAGTTCTGGTGCCATGTACCGTAAAGTTCCAACCTGAGACAGAAAACAGTTTGAGTGTACATCAATAGGAAAATTCAAATTAGCATCTTTAATCAAGTCTACAACTCTTACAGCAAAATAGATTATTTTCCGTGTCACAAACCTAAAATTTGATTTTCATAATTGACAACATGGCATGTGATAATGTGATAATATGATAACTAAACAATGGCACTGATTATGTCTATTCACCTCTAAAACAACCTTTCACCCTCTGAAACAACCTTTCACCCTCTGAATCAACCTTTCACCCTTAATTTTGAGGTACTATTACCAGATATTGGAACACTGAAGGTTGGAAATTTGGAATTTCTTTTCATTCATGTACAGTCAAACCTGCCTTAGCGACCACCTGAATTAAACGACTTGCTTTCATATGCGACCGTATTTTTTCCTCCCAACGTTATTTACTATACTAGTGACCTGGATTAAGCGACTACCTGTCAGACGCGACTAACGACCATCATTTCCGTGTCCCAAATGCTGAAAAGCGACTTTTTTCAGCGACTTTCCGAGTTTTAAAACGGAAGCAGAAGTCCTAATCAAGAAGAAACAGGACGAACTTGTCTGCTTTTAAAGATTAAAAAATACTTCAGAAATGCATGAAATGTCTTATTCTGTCTCAAAAAATGTATTGAATTTATTATCTTTGCCCTGATAACACCCAAAAACGAACGAAACTGTACTTTACTTCTAAAGAATGAAAAAAGGAGATGGGATATGGCGAAAAAACGTCCTCGCCATTCAGACGATTTTCACGAAATTTTGATAGATATAAATAAAAACATTTGCTTGGGAAGTATGAAAAAGAGTGAATAAACAGTCAACTTACTGTTTAACTGAAATTTATGTTCTTTTTGAGACATTAGGAATTTAGGACAGATATTTGCCAGTTAAAAACGTCTCCATCGTTATGAAGGAAATGCAGTTACGTGACTAATAATCCGGACGGAAGTCCGGGCCAGGAATTCAGGAATGCAAAAATTTTTTTAATTTTTTTTTTATGTAAATGTATCCAGTACTGGAAATAATCAAATTAGCCATTCAAATTCTTTGATTATTTTTTGTATTTAAAAGAAAAAAAAAATTATTGTAACATGCTAAAAGAATTTATATATATATATACATGTATTAATGAAAATAAAAGAAACTAAATTAAATTAAAAAAAATAAATATTGTACTACATATGTAGAAATGGGGATATTTTTATATATTGTCCATTATTATAAGCATTTTATTTCATTAAGTGAATGGTGATTTTTCTTTCTTTTCTTTTTTTTTTCTTTTTTTCTTTCGTTTTCCTCAAGAGGTCTCTTACAGATTTGATTATATTCACAATCTTAATTGATGACTGAGGTAATTCCTTTTCATATACATGTATGTACTTATACTTGTAGCTGATAAATATTACATATGTGGCAGAATAATTATGAACTTTCCTTTTTGGGTCATTTTCTTTGAACCTGGATTAAGAGACCACCTGTCATATGTGACCTTTTTTACTGACTCCCTTGGAAGGTCACATATGACAGGTTCGACTGTAGATGAATCAATTTTTCAGCAACTGCATCTGCAAGTGATGAGGGGCAAGAGGCCCAGAGGGCCTGCATCATATTTTCACACTTTTTTAACTGTCTCTCCAAACAATGTTTCAAACTAAATGTGGATAAAATCCTGTCTTTCTTAAAGAAGAGGGATTTGTTTTGCTATATGCTATATTTCCCCTATTTGTCCCCAGGGAAGTCACATCTTCTGTTTATGCAACGTTTGATCTCCTTTGTCCAATATGCTCCAGACCAAATTTCAACAAAATCCATGCAGGCGTTCATGACAAGTAGCAATTTAAAGGATTTACCTTTAATTTCCCCTATTGGGCCCCAGGGGAGCCACACAATAATGTTCCAGACCAAATTTCATCAAACCCGCTCAGTTGTTAAGGGCAAGTAGCGATTGAATAGATTAACCTTAATTTCCCCTATTGGACCCTACCCAGGGGAGCAACACTCTTTGTTTATACTGAACATTGAATCTACTTTGCTTAATAATGCTCCTGACCAAATTTAATCAAAATCCATTTCAGTAGGACTATAGTAGCAATTTAAAGGGTTCACCTCAATTTCCCTTCAGGTCCAGCCTCTCTGACTAAAAGGGAGCCACACCTTCCTTTTATGCCCAATAATGCCAAATTTCATGAAAATCCATTTAGGAAAAGAAGCATTTTAAAGGAAATGATGGAGAATGGATGATGGACAACGGACACTGCACCATGCTATAAGCTCATAAGCCCTTAGGGCCAGGTAAGCTTAAACCTTACTTGGGTTAACATACCGTAATACAAATCAATCAATGATGTCCATCAGTTTTTACTTACATCTTGTAATGAAGAGTGCTCGGCATTTTCGTAGTGACCGTTGCGGATGATTTTGGATCCCATCATGGTAATTCCAAAGCCAAAATCTGCGATGACACACGAGAGGTCGTAATTCACGAGGATGTTTCTGGTATTGATGTCACGATGGGCTATTGATGGCTTGAACAAATCTACAAATAAACAGAGGTATGTCGTGAGAGAATGATGTCTAAAAAATCTACAAATAAATCCTGGTACCCTGTGAGAGACTGATGCTTGATGGTGTATAAGAAATTATTCTTGCGACTACTAAATCGTAACCCCATTGGAAGTGTTTCCCATCAAGAGATGAATTGATCATAAAGAGATTCATGTGAGTTAATGTTACATTTTATAAAATATTTCCACATGTTTACAGCCAATGTCTGGTTTAGAGTTTGACAGATAACGTACATTTTGTTAGGGTAGAAGTACAATTACATGTTCATTTTTAGACAATTGGGCTTTTAACTCTTAGATCTAGTATCTGGTTTATACAGGTTTTTGATTGGTTTGGTTAATTGGTTTATTTTGTTTAACGTCCTATTAACAGCCAGGGTCATTTAAGGACGTGCCAGGTTTTGGAGGTGGAGGTATGCCTGGAGTACCCGGAGATAAACCACCGGCCTACGGTCAGTACCTAACAACTGCCCCACGTAGGTTTCGAACTCGCAACCCAGAGGTGGAGGGCTAGTGTTAAAGTGTCGGGACACCTTAACTACTCGGCCACCGCGGCCTCTACTTAATTGGACTGGTTCAGATAATACAGATAAATATACAGAGGGAGCTTCATCTACATGTAAGATATATATTACAAGGCATTATATCAATGCAAAGAGTAGAGCACAGTACTTAACTGACCCCAACCACTCCAGCACACAAACACAAATACAATAAATTTGAGATTTATTCTACACCAAAATCAATGGTAAAGATCTAGATATAAATAGACATTTAGATTAGCAAAAAATCTTTTTAAACCATTGGTAAAATTTGTACAAATGGATCATCACTCATGAAGAATTTCTAATGTAGATATTTTGGAAGTGAAATGCAGACACAATACAAGAGATGTCTCGCCAGTGTATAAGGTTGGTGATCAATACTGTTGTACCACAATCAAGGTGAAGGCAACGTTTAGTCTACCATGGCTCAATGCCAGGTTGATGCGACTTGGCAGGTCTGTAACTAATGGGGTAAAAGGCAGTGATAAACTTGACCCCTGAATCACTAGTCTGAGTCTTGCATGCATGATGACATTTGTATTGTTTCCAAAGAACCAACCAAAAAAATCTTGATTTTCGAGCTGAAGTCAGCTGTTCTATTACATAACGAGAAATTCCTTCCTGAAATATGATCAAAATAAATGAAAATCTGAGATATATTTTGACAGCTATAATGCTATTATATATTTTTATTTTGGTTGCAAGTTACTGTAATATTATAAGCTGGTAATATTTTTATGTACATTTTCAATAATTTACAGTTATTACATACAGTCAAACCTGTCTATAGCGACCGCTCAAGGGGAGGCAGAAAAACGATCACTATAGACAGGTTGCCTTTATAGACAGGTCAAAATTATTGCACCAACCAATTTACTTAACCTGCCATAAATAAATTATCATTGAACAGGGCATTCAGAAGACCAGTCAGAAGTCAAATAAATGCATAAACTTTATAAATCTGAAGGGTTTAATATTTAATGATTTGTGGACCCAAACACAAAATATAACTCAAAATGGTCTTATGGATAATTTTTTTTTTAAATATTTTGTTCTGAAATAATGCTATATGTATCTATCAAATTATCTCCCTTTCTGTCATAAATAAAGAAAAAGAATACACAATAATTAATAAACTAATTATATTTGTGTTACTACTAATTATTTTGTGTTATAGTCTTACTTCTTTAAACCAAAATATTTTTTTTTCTGACCCAAATTGAAATCCGGATATTTGTGGCATTTTACGACTTTTTATTAGTATTGACTAATTAAAGATGGCGGCAGTACAAACGCTACTACCGACAGCTACGATTAAGAAAGGCATTATTGGCTTTCATGTGAGTAAATCTTGTTGACAGATATGAACAGTGTTTGTTATTGAACTGATGTATCCTAGTTGTAATCACAAAATTAACTGACCGTGTCAAATGAAGCCACCTATGCACAGTTGTAATGTAATACCGACATGCATGGTGACCCGACTCCTCTCTTACCGAGCCCCAGGCCAGGGCAGCTACAGTAATTATAGACTAACAGGTGGTAGGGGTCTATTGTTTATATACTCAGGCCAGGGTTGTGGTGGTCCTTTGTTTGTATAATCAAGCCAGGGTCGATGTGTCTGAATTTTCCGGGGATTTTATGAGGGATGACTGCCGAGATGGCTGACAGAAATCGGTCGCTATAGAAAACAAATTAGCGACCGCCGTTCCGAAATCACCGGTCGTTAGCCACATTAGACAGGTAGTCGCTATACAGAGGGTCGTTATATAGTAAAATCTCATGGGGAATCTTAAAACCGGTCGTTATAGACAGGCAGTCGTTATATACAGGGGGTCGTTAGAGCAGGTTTGATTGTACTTTATACAATAAATACACTGTTCAGATTTACAACATTAATAATGTACATATTTTAAGCAGTAATATTTTTTAGCGATTTTCATGCTAGAAGAGTTTCGCTAAATTCTGATTGCACTAAAGGTAGTTTATCTACAAGGTTTTATATGGCAAACATTATCATGTACAAATTTAGCATTGCGCTGATCAGCTTTAATTAGCATCTGCACTAAAATTTGAGCATGCTTAAATAAGTATGTTTACTGTAGTACACAAATGTCTTGATGTTTTATCTTTTTATTGCAGAGCTATGACATGGCAGTGCTTGTTAAATTTAAACTGATACAAGCGAAATAATCCAAACTGTGAAAGCCATGAATTATCATAGTCCCACGATGTTAATATTGTAGTCTCTTAAAAACACCAGAAGAAGAAATTAACTAATATCAAGTCCCTTGACCTCTCAGTTATTGTGAAGAAGTTGCTTGAAGATTTAAGCCTATTTGACCTATGTGACCTTGAATGTAGGTCAAGGTCATTCATTTAAACAAACTAGGTAGTACTTCACTCCAGCATGCTACAGGCCTGAATATCCAGGCCCTGGGCATCTTAGTTATTGAGAAGTTGCTTGAAGATTATAGCCTATTTGACCCTTGTGACCTTGAATGTAAGTCAAGGTCATTCATTCAAAAAAGTTGGTAGCCCGGCCTTCACCCCAGCATGCTATAGGCCCAATACATTCATGTATCAAGTCCCTGGTCCTCTTGGTTATTGAGAAGTTGTTGTTAAAATGAAAAAGATGTCGACAGAAGGACAACAGACGCCTCACCACAGCATAAGCTCGCTTGCCCTTTGGGCAGGTGAGCTTAAATTGATAATTTTGTAATCTATACTCACCATTTGTTTGTTATATACGAGTGCATTTTGAATACAGATGATAATAACTGTGTAATACCATTATAGGCTCTGTAGTAAAACTCAACATCTTAACATGCTTCTAGCCTACTTAAGGAGGCTGTCGGCCACTATCACTGATCATTGCGCTCTTGGTCTCTGTATATCTAACTGGTCTATGTCAGAGAAAATCTTGCCTGACCTGTACTGGTCTGTATCAGAGAGACTCTTGGTTCACTGCAGCATCAACATTTTTTGCACCCTGATAAATATTTGTAAGTAAGTGATTGTAAAAGCAATGCATGTTTCTGACTATCTTAAGATTGTGTATTCTCTTATCACCTAGAAATAATAAATGCCACAAGTCTGTACACAATATGTTACAGAGAAAGTACAATGATCTGAAGATATCTATTTACACTAAACTACAGTATACAAATTGCAATGATACTTATGTGAAAGGTTTATATATAGCTCAAGTCCCAATATAGCTTCTATCAAACTATAAGAAGAAATTTTGTCTTGCAGACATACAAAGGTAGATGTCCTTAAAATACGTTAAAGTGCCTGCAACACTGCAAAAGAAGTTTGCAAACAGAAGCTTACTTTGCACATATTGAAAGTAGTACATATTTAACGAGAGACTCATAGCCTAAGGCTTTAACAGTACCTGGTCTGCCAATATAATGATTTTTGTATCACACACAAGATCTTTAATATCTTTAAAATCCAATGGTTGCCTGTAAGCCATGATGTTTAGCATAATTATGGACAAAGAGGAATGTTCATATATAAGTATATATATAATTTGAGAAAAAGCGATAACAAACTTTAACTTTCATTTAGGTTCAAAATGATTTTTTACAAGAAGTAGAGTTACCAACTGGCAATAGAAGTTATTGGATGTGGCTGAAGACATGAGCTCCAACCAACTGAAGCCAAACAAACAGCTTGCTGCCGACTCCTAAGCTGGGTAAATTAATCCTTTCGATATTTCCAGGCAATTACCAAGCTCTCTCTTTGCTCACAAATGCCCTCTAATCCCATAAACAGACCCTCATGTCTGCTTTTGGTGACAGGGACAAAAGTATCATGTTAGTGATAGATATATATCAACAAGAGTTATTGGAGAACTGCATAGCATCTTGCAAATGTTTGTCAATAAATAATTAAAATACATTAATTGGTATGGTTTCGCGAATTGCATTAATAATATTTATATTGTTTACTTTATCAGATTGTGTATTGTGTATTCATGCAATTTATATATGTAAATCATATATTGACAAAAATTCGGGAGACAAGCTATGCTGTTGAAAATTGAATTAATATATTAAATAATTGCTTTTGCCTACATGTATTTCTTTTATTATATGATAAAAAAATGTATCCTTATGAGAGTTGTCTCCCTTGAAAAACATGGAACCATAATTGTCTAATGTGAGCATTTTCACTCCCCCCCCCCCCCCCCCCCCCCCCCCCCCCCCAAGTTTCATACAAAGAAAGGATTGTGTAACTCCAGAAGGACTTTTTTTTACCAAATATCATCACCATAGTACAATCATAATGTGATGTGTAAATGGCTTTCAACACTTGCACAAAAATTTTGAAAACTCTAGTTTCTTCCCAAATAAATCTTTTAGTTTAACTCTGGCAGGGGATAGTTGAAGTCAAGAGGGATTCTATTGCCAAATATCATTTCAGCACCCGGGTACAATTATAAAGTAATGTATTAATACCTTTCAACACTTGCACTAAAAATTTAATGCAGAAATATTTTAAGTCCAAAATTTTTTCAAAAATCTGTTGTTTTTTTTCGAAAAAAAATCCTTTTAATTTGACTCTGGCAGGGGATAGTTTAACCCCCACAGGGACCATATTACCATAAATTACTATGTCTTTCAACACTTACACCAAAAACTTAACATTTAAAAAAACCAACGCCGACTCAAAAATATAAGCACTAGCTCCCTCTTCTCCGAAGAGATGAGCTAAAAATGTCTTACAGTGAGAAAAGCAAGAACTTCATTTATAATTAATGACAGTAACATCAGTCTAACCTGTATTGTAGAGATCAAGATTATTAATGCTGATAACACCAGGTTGCCTGTATTCTAGAGATCTAGATTATTAATGATGGTAACACCAGGTTACCTGTATTGTAGAGATCTAGATTATTAATGATGGTAACACCAGGTTACCTGTATTGTAGAGATCTAGATTATTAATGATGATAACACCAGGTTACCTGTATTGTAGAGATCTAGATTATTAATGATGATAACACCAGGTTACCTGTATTGTAGAGATCTAGATTATTAATGATGATAACACCAGGTTACCTGTATTGTAGAGATCTAGATTATTAATGATGATAACACCAGGTTACCTGTATTGTAGAGATCTAGATTATTAATGATGATAACACCAGGTTACCTGTATTGTAGAGATCTAGATTATTAATGATGATAACACCAGGTTACCTGTATTGTAGAGATCTAGATTATTAATGATGATAACACCAGGTTACCTGTATTGTAGAGATCTAGATTATTAATGATGGTAACACCAGGTTACCTGTATTGTAGAGATCTAGATTATTAATGATGATAACACCAGGTTACCTGTATTGTAGAGATCTAGATTATTAATGATGGTAACACCAGGTTACCTGTATTGTAGAGATCTAGATTATTAATGATGATAACACCAGGTTACCTGTATTGTAGAGATCTAGATTATTAATGATGATAACACCAGGTTACCTGTATTGTAGAGATCTAGATTATTAATGATGGTAACACCAGGTTACCTGTATTGTAGAGATCTAGATTATTAATGATGGTAACACCAGGTTACCTGTATTGTAGAGATCTAGATTATTAATGATGGTAACACCAGGTTACCTGTATTGTAGAGATCTAGATTATTAATGATGGTAACACCAGGTTACCTGTATTGTAGAGATCTAGATTATTAATGATGATAACACCAGGTTACCTGTATTGTAGAGATCTAGATTATTAATGATGATAACACCAGGTTACCTGTATTGTAGAGATCTAGATTATTAATGATGGTCACTTTAACATCAGTTTAACCTGTATTGTAGAGATCTAGATTATTAATGATGATAACACCAGGTTACCTGTATTGTAGAGATCTAGATTATTAATGATGATAACACCAGGTTACCTGTATTGTAGAGATCTAGATTATTAATGATGATAACACCAGGTTACCTGTATTGTAGAGATCTAGATTATTAATGATGATAACACCAGGTTACCTGTATTGTAGAGATCTAGATTATTAATGATGGTAACACCAGGTTACCTGTATTGTAGAGATCTAGATTATTAATGATGGTAACACCAGGTTACCTGTATTCTAGAGATCTAGATTATTAATGATGATAACACCAGGTTACCTGTATTGTAGAGATCTAGATTATTAATGATGATAACACCAGGTTACCTGTATTCTAAAGATCAAGACTTACCTCCCTTCCTGATGTCAGAGTGCAGGTGAGTTAGTCCTTTGGCAATAGTGAGACACATCCTACAGAATGTTGCCCAATCAACTGTATTTGTTTTAAGGTATCCATGAAGTGCACCAAGAGGAATGTGGGCCAGAATCAACAAATATTGTGTAGTCCCATCTATAATCTGTTCATCTCCTCCGTAAAATTTTAACAAATTTTCATGCTCAAAAAATGGTAAAGTGTAAATGGATTTCTCACTGAGGTATATTTGTTTGTGATTTGAGGAATAAATTTTCACCGCCACAGGAGTGTCTCCCATGCAACCACTCCACACATCACCATAGCGACCATGGCAAATCTGGTTGCACAGTTTGAGGGTAGAGAGGTCGAGCCCCGAGGACGATGGTGTTTCAACCTCTGTTAGTAAATCATTAGGAGGCTTGCGTGTGCCAGGGAAGAGCTTGTAGAGCAAGAAGAGTCCGATGGTGATGAGAGCCACGGAACACACAGAAACCATGGATATGATGATTGTTTTCTGTTTATAAAGTTGATAGGTCTCCGAGTCTAGCAAATGGGCCGCTACAAGGATAAAGACAAGGTTAGAATTTAATGAAACAAAGCAGTTGGGCTGCTACAGCTAAAACTCCTGTCAATTTCAACTAAATAACTACGTTTGTTATTTTGAAGTGATTATTTTTTCCCTAGTTCTGATGACAGAAAAAAAATAATGAAAAATAAATACCAGGAATTTTTAATTGGAAGAATAGATTATGGCCCTTATCATCAGAGAAAGCCTTTGATATGTTTTAACAAAGTTAATCTTTGTCACCTTCAATATACGTCAAAGAAATATTTTCACATATATTTCTTATTAGTAGTCAGAGGTACATGTATGTAGCTACAGGTAACAGGATTCTAGGCATTCAATAGTTTGTCTAATACAATATGAAGTCAATGTAAATGTTTTATCAATATTCAATCATGTGATGTTTGATATGAGTCAACTTCATTAGTTCCTTCATATATATCTTCTTGTCAACAATATAGGCTCATAGGGCCTGTATTGCTCAACTGAATATTCAGTAGCATTCTTATGTTATATTACATATAGTTTCCCATTTTGGGATAAGCCTCTCAGTACCATGCATGTACGTATTTCACTTTTCTTTATAGCTAAATTTATCATTCTGGTTCCAATGAAAATTCAAGGCAAATAAGAAAACTGACAAGTCAGCAAGGGCCTGTTATGTGGCTATATGTCTCCCATAATCATCAAGAAGCCACCTGCACATATTGCAGAGGTTCAGTTTGACATTTGACATTAAGACGTAATTTCAAGTAGGAAGCTAAATATATATTGATTTGACTCCTGTTTCCTGATGTATTTTAATGTTAATTTTTGTCATGGCATTGTGGAATTGATGTATTTTATTTTCAGTTGTTGTCTCATGCCTAATATCCCTTCATCCAAGCATGTTACTGGCCCATTATCATGACCCAAGTGTCCTTCTTGGTAAATGAGAAGCAATCTTAAGGAAAACTTGATGACGGGTGCCACACCATGGTGTAGTCTTACGAGACTTTCAGGCAGGTCAGCTATAAAGATTGAAATAAAAGAAATCACAAGTAAATAATTGAATGTCATAAGAAATAGAACTTACAAGGTAACATGGGATCTTGTGTTGTGTGTAGATTTGGATCATAGATATCTGTAAAGTTGGTGTTACACATGTCACCACGGCAACAGCAGAATTTGTAGTCTTTCTTTTCTAGAAGTTTGATTGGTTGATTCGAGAAGCATTCTTCCATGTCACATGATGTATGCCAACAACCTACAATAAACAAAGTGTTGAGGCCACTCATCAGTGCTGTGCATGAGGGATTGAAATACAGGAGAAAAGCAAATATTATATAAATATAAAATGGCATGTAATAAGAAGACATTTTTATTGTTTTTAAGTGCATTCCTGAATGTTTTACTAATGATTATCCTATGTCATTTTAAGGAATTTTATTTACTTTAAAAAGGCTGTGGTTGTGTTAAAGTTGTGATGAACAGTGAAGAATTTCGTTTTTAAACCTCACTTGAATTGGCATACTATGATTAAGTTAAATTCTTATTTCGATTAATCTGTGATGTCCATCATGTTTCTTGATAAACCACTTTGCGATTCCCTATATATAAGATTTTTGTGAATTACTCTCCCAGTTTATTTTGGTTCCTAAATTTTTGAATTGTACTCAATTTACTGCTTTTCATATCTCTGTGTCATAACTCATCTGTATCCTAATTAGAGATCTGACAACTTTCGTTAGAAGAAACTCGACTCGGAAATTTAATTTGTTCCTGATGAATAGGCCTACCTTATCTGTTCCGGTGACTTGTTGAATCGCATGTTTATGTTATATACTTTGTGCAAGCATTTCATTATCGACTGATTTAAAACATGTTACCACTTTATTGCTATCAGAATCTTCTGTTGTGGAAACAAGCTAACTTTAGGTTTCGCCTCATACTCATTTCAATCAACTCAACCAGCACTACCATTTTTGAGTGGAATATTTTTAGAAAAGACTAACTAATCGGAAGTATTCTACTTTCATTTTAAGAAGGTAAATCTGAGACTAAAAACAGTGTTTGATGGCCGAGGGCAAATTTTATCAACCCAAGAGCTCGAGGTGACTTTCCAATGTCGCATCAACTAGAGTGTATATGAGTTACCTCCCCTCCCTCAAACCAGGAAGCAAGAGTAATAATTTGCACAGAAAATAGTTCGGGAACACTCAGGGATAAAGAACAGGTCATTGTGTACGATTTAAGCTGCTTTTCTATAATCTATTTTAATTCAACAAGTGTATTTAAACATATAAAAGCTTGAATTATATTACTTAATCACAAACAAATACTTTACAGAAGGAGACAAGATAATGTCTAGTGTGTTGTTAGTGTTTTTAGGGAAAAATTATTTCCGGTCCCATCCTGAACTCATCGGGATTGATCATAGAATAAGCGACATTTGATTCCCCTGAGAGTTCCGAATGAATTTGTTCTAGCAAAATTTGGCAATGACCGCGTAAGGTTACTGTTTCACAACACCTAATAAAGAAAACAACAATACAACAAAAAGACGAAAAGACCCAAATCCTGGTTTGATGAGATATTTCTAGCATATTAGTAAGAAATTTACTGCTGAAAATTCATAATGGCAAATTTATGCTGGTTCCAATTTAAAGATTAACTTAATATTATGACTTTGAAAGGCTTCCACAAAACTATCCAAACTTTACTGCCATTGACAGCTCATATGTCACATGACAACTTTAAACAATTGATTTTTATGACTGAACTCATTTACTTGCTAGGTAAATTGAATGTCGCCAACCTGCAGTTACCAAATCATCGAGGGTGGATTTAATGGCTTAGTTATGAGGTTTGTTTGTATAAATAACTAATATTGTATGCTATATCTAAACAATACTTTGATTATTCAGCTTCAAAGAGTTTATATTGATTTTTTATGGAGGCGTTTACGCCTGCCATATTGCGATCACCTACGAGTTGTGATGTCACAATCTCTCACTTTCGTTTTCGTTATATTTCCTTTCACCGTTCATTTTGCAGTTTCTTTCGGTTCATATATGATGTAGTTGAACTATATATGCATTGTAACGCTTCTCTGACCCAGCTTATCCTGAGGGTGAGATTTGGTTATCATAAAATTCATAAGGTCCGTTCACAGCCTAGCACTCATGACCAAAAGTAAATCCAGCAACACACATGATAAAATTCAGCATTTTATTAATACTTCAATAAAGATATTTGTACATAAACACATTTCATTACAGCTCAAAATGTTCGATATGGGAAACTATCCGTTCCCAAATATGGGAAACTATCCGTTCCCAGATATGGGAAACTATCCGTTCCCAAAAATGGGAAACTATCCGTTCCCAGATATGGGAAACTATCCGTTCCCAAATATGGGGAAAATATTACTTGTTTAACTTTGGGAATAAATTATTTCACTTAAGTTCATTTGACTAAAATATGTATATCAATACATAAGGATAGTATTGTCCAACTATTACAACTATCCCTTATGAATTTGCAGCATGATCACAGCATAGATGCAGTATGAATGCAGCATAGAATTGCAGCATGAATGAAGCATGGCTGCAGCATGGTGCCTAATTTACCTCACTATATATTCTTACTAGTTAAAGCATGATTGCAGCATGTTTCAATTATGCAAATTACGCTCGGATCATGCTGTAAGCATGCTGCAATTGTACTGCAGGAAAGCATGGTTGCAGCATGAAAATATAGTCACCATGCTGCATTTATGGTTTAAGGAAGCATGGCTGAAGCATGATCCCAGCATGGTTTGTGCAGCATGATCCCAGCATGGTCTGCAGCATGATTCCAGCATGATCTGCAGCATGGTGTGCAGCATGATCCCAGTATGGTCTGCAGCATGATCCCAGCATGTTTCAATTATGCAAATTATGCTGGGATCATGCTTCAATCATGCTTCATGGCAGCATGGTTTGCAACATCAATGAAAATCAAGCAATAAAAACTTGAAGAATACTTCTGTATTACATTTTATTTGGTAATTAACAGGTGTGGAGCTAGCCATTGATTTACTTGCCAAGAAAATCTACTCATGTGGTACTATAAGAATGAACAGACGGGGATTCCCGGAGGACTTGAAAAAAAAACTTAAGTTGAAGAGGGGCGAGTCTCAAACTCGTCAACAAGGGAATTTAACTGCATCAGTATGGCAAGATAAAAAGCCTGTTGCGTTTCTAAGCACTCTCAGTAACCCGCTGGAAATTGTTGAAGTCAACAGACGACAGGGACGACAGAACTTGCGCATGACGCAACCGCACTCTGCTCACATCTACAATCAAAAAATGAACGGTGTCGACAGGCATGACCAGCTGCGAACCACCTATGCCCTGGGAAGAGATAGTAAGAAAGCCTGGAAATACATCTTTTGGTTTGTGATGAACTGTGCAATAGTGAATGCTTTTATTATGTTTAATCTCGTGTCGAATCGCCAAAACTCAAAAAAACGGTTTACACATCTGGATTTCAGGTGTGAGCTTGCTCACCAGCTCATAGCTGGCTTCAGCGGAAGGAAGCGAAAGGGAAGAGAACTAGCAGAACAAGTACAAAATAATGAAAACTATCCTGGACATGAATCCATCAAATTTGGTTGTAAAAGGAGATGCCGGGTACACTTACGCTGAAAAGAGAGGCGTGAAACCTATTTTGGATGTCGAGTTTGTAATGTGCACTTATGCAAAGATGGTTGCCATTTTACCTATCATTCCAACACAATCCTGATGTAAAAATAGGCCCCGGGTTCTTTCCCCACCCCAAGGGACTTATAGTTTCTTTAACCCTTTGCCACATGCAGGTTATAACACTTCAGCACTCTGTGCCAATAGTGCAAAGATACATTGTTGCAATGCAACATTATTGCGCTGACTGAAATATACATACACCATCTCAATGGCAGTTTTTGAGAAATTAAGCTTTGTTTTGATTAATTTTTCTAAACCTAATTTTGAAAGTGAAATAGTTGTTTTAGACATTTTTAGTAAGTTACAATTATGTTCAGAATTTCTTAAATTTTAATTCTGTGCTATTTTCTTTATAAAACCAACAACACATAACCACGAAATCAGCTGTATACAAACAGAACAGAAAAATTTCAAAATATTTTGACAATGTAATTTATAATTCATTGAATTCCTGTACATGAAATGATTCAACATTAACTCCCAAATGAAACAAACTGAATTTTCAAAGTTTTCACAAGAATATTTCAACAGTTCAGGCTTAAGCCTAGAATATTTTATATCCGATGTCGCGACGAAGGAATGTGTATCCGACCATTTTGGGTCAAATCTACCTTCGTTTTTCAAATGCGGGCGAGCGTAGTTATTAGTCAATCTAATTAAAATTAGACTTGTAATTTCCGTTCCTCTACGATACACTGCAATACAAGATCTAACGACGCCCCGTAGGAGGTCATCTCAGCATGACCTTTGAGCTCAGCCAATCAGCGCGTCGCCTATGAAATTTTCGGTGTGATTTCATTCTTCGGAAGTATAAATACTTACGTAACGTTCCCGAGGTATTCCGATGGTCGATAGCAACGTTAAACAACATGGCTTCACCCACTCCACCTCACCTCATCGAGAACACTTCAACAGATTTACATTTTTACAAACGGGTGCGGTGCTGCCTGTGAGATTTTTCATTAATCATACGAAAGAGAGAGAGACAGTGAAGACAGCAGCGTCATATAAAAAGACAGTTTGGTAGGGAATAACGTGTACGGTAACAGTTTTCGAAATCCAGTTGGCAACACAGTCCGTCCTGTCTACTTAGACAATATATATGTCTTATCGTTTTCTGTTCTTCTTTCAATGTAACGCCCAGAGAATTAGCGTAGCCATTTAAGTAGTCTGGTGAAATTTTGCGTATTTCAAATCAAGCGCTGATTTGAGTCTTCAATACTAAGGAGACGCAACCGAAGACTTGTATAAGGCTGTTTGTCATTGGTTGACTGATGACGTCATTGAACAATTAACATTGGCTTATATTTAAATCTCAAAGGTCATGCTGAGATGACCTCCTACGGGGCGTCGTTAGATCTTGTATTGCAGTGTATCGTAGAGGAACGGAAATTACAAGTCTAATTTTAATTAGATTGAGTTATTAGTGTGTCGAGCAATGGTGGAAACTAATTCTCATTGAAGAAAAGGTAGAAATAATCAATGGGACTTGCAGTATCAACATCAAATGTTTCTGGAAGTACTGGCCCCGTTTCCCTAACAAAATCATTTACTGTGATCGGCGAAAAATCTCGGTCAACATTACCTAAAGGCGGCGGTACAACTAGTCGCTGTTCGTCCTCATTTTCGGACTCGTTATCTGTTGACAGTTCATTTAGAACATCGTTAAGATCAATATCTGACTCAATGTATTCAGGTCCAAAGCCATCAAACTCTAAATTATCATCATCGTCGTCAAAAATGTCGCGCAAAATCGTAGCCACAGCCGCCATCACGCCTCGTTGTTGTCATACTTTTCTACACTCATGACTCACACTTTCTAGGTTAATTTATTCAAAAACTTTCGTATGAATGACGTGTACAAATCTGATTGGTCGATGCATTGATATCTTCTTAAAATAGTATCAGGGATTTCCAGATAGGTGTCGCTCTCAATCACGGGATTTTCCATGTCTAAGGCTTTTCAAGGCCTTTTCAAGGCTTTTAAAGATAAAATTCAAGGCAATTTTCTTTCAGTGCCAAGCAAAATACAATTCATTGATCAGACCGTTTTCAAGACAAGACTGTTCACAAAAGTAAATAAATATTAATTATAACTCAATTTTTTAAAATTTGTCTTTAAAAATAAAATAAAATAAAAAAGCTTAATTTTTGTCTTCAATTTTAATACACAACCATAGGACAGATTACAGATGTTTCAATTCTTCCAGTTTTGACTGTATTTTACTTTCCACAATTTTTACACTTGCTGCTTTTTCTTTTGCTTTTTCTCTGAGAGAGTTTGCAGTTGCAATATGTGTAAAGTTTCTCTCCTTTTCAGCTTTAACAGAATACATATCTGCACTTTTATTTAACTCCTCAGTGTCAATTTTGGCTTGTTTAGCTTGTTTTTCAGTTCAGCTATAGAGTCCTCAACAACCTTTCGCTTCCTTTGCTCATTTACTGTTTTTATAGCTACTCTTTGAGCCTCGAGATGTGTCTCATATCTGCTCCTTGCCTGGGCACAACTGCGCATCATACCCGGAGTCACTTCAGCCTTCTGTAGGCCACCAACACTTTTCACATAATCACACACCAGTCTCTGTGCTACCACAGACTCATCCTTAAGATTTTCCACCTCAACATTTTTGTTGACTAAAAACCCCCTCTCCACATCTGCCTGTCCATGGGACAAGACTAAACATAACTTCACAAAATTTCTAAGGTTTTCAAAATCAGGGCTCTTCAAATGTGTGATGAAAAAATCATCAAGACAGTCTACATATGGATTGAATTCGGAGAAAACAGTAGTGCCAATGGAAGGAATTCTCAATATAAATAAATCATACTGATGTATGATAGAATCACACTCCCTCTCATCAACTCTTCCACAGGTCACAAAATGAGCGAGACACTTTTTCAATCTTGACTTGCACAGACCTGCATTTGAAACCATTTCCTTTGGATTTAGCATTGAGAGATAGCGAACTACACTATATGTTGCTGGGCTTTTCTCCATAATCTTTCTCAATGTTGCCAACACAAAGTCTTTACATTGAAGCTTGAACTCCATAGACTGTTTGTCCGACAACTTAGCTCCTTTGCTGTAGAAAATCACAGATCCACTTTTAAGTAGGTTACATGATTCTTTTTTTCGTCAATGTCAACTGAGAATACCTTCTGGACAGATTCTGGACCAATGTCTTTTAAGATGTCATCTTTAATCACTTTGGACATCAAGGCTCTTACAAGTTGTCCAAGGTCTGCCATAAGAAAAGGGACCATTGGACGGTCTGTTTGGTAGTGTCCGAGGAAGGGTTGGAGATGAGTGGCAATGTAACGGAAGAATTCCATCTTTGCTCGAACAAGTGGGTCCTTAACCATGTTAGCAACAACCTCATATGATTTACAGCTGGGTTTGTTCACTTGCTTTTCTTATACTTTCTGAACAAATGTTTCCATGTTCTGCCATATAAGGAGTGCTCTTTCCACCACGCCTACATTTTCCATCCATCTGTGGTTTACAAATTTAAGAGGAAGGACACTGGAGTCTTCAATAACAAATTATATAAAAGATTATTCATTCCATATTCAATAATTCTCAACTCAGGCAAACCTTTGTTTCAGATTTGCAACATATTGATAAATAAAAATTTGAAGTGTTCACATTAAACAACGAAATTCCATGAAAATATGAGAAGCTGAATGTGTCAATTTTAGCTTGCTTTTTTAAGTTCTGCTATAGAGTCTGTTTGATGTGTAATGTGTTACCTAAAAATACAATGAATTGTTGATATGATTTATGAAATTTGGCTCACCACAAACTTTCTGGTAGTCCTCACGAGGAGCAGGGCTGTCCTTGAACAGGTAGTACAGACTAGACATTAACCCAGCAATGTCCCAAGTGGTTGCCTGGACTCCACATTTGAAGGCATTATGAATAATATGCAATCCACATGAACCAAGGTTCAACAGAGTCACTCCATGATCATTATATATTTGCTTTTTTATCAGCTCAAAGAATGTCCAGTTCACATTTGGACCATCCATTGATATCTGCACAATCTTTTGAAATGGCAAATCTTTAACACCTTCGTTGAAATGGTGTAAGACATCGTTTGCACTTCCGTGGCCTAGGGACACAGAGCCCAGGTAACGTGTAATTATTTTCTCATCCTTCCAAAATCGGACGTGAAAATCCATCTGTTTCTTTTGAGATTTTTTGTTTAAACTCTCGTCAAACAGTACAACAAAGTTTCCTTCTACTACATCTTTCACCAGAAGTTCTCGTAGGTATTCGCCGATCCCATGAACTGTGAGATATGCGGTTTTCCGTTCGCCGCATTTAAAGCTTGTCGCTATTTGACTGTCTGGAAAAAGTAATTTGAACATGTCACTTATAGTTTCGTTTGACTTGTAGGAGTTGTGATTCACAATTGTTGTAAATGTCCACATAATTTCCGCTTTTTTAACATGACTTTGCAAGTTTAGCGGTAAACATGTCAGTTTACTTTGGCCTGTCGCTGCAATGGCTGCTGACGAGGGTTGTTGTTGTGGTGGGGGTGCAGGGATAGTTAAACTCGCGAGAAGACAAGTATCATTTTGTGTCGATCGAAAGTTTTTTTGGTGTTTGTCTCCTTTCGCATGTGACTTGATGGCTGATTCGCCCATCTTCGCCAAATCGATTGTATTTTTACAACATGTACATACCGCCGTGTATTTCTCCTTGCCCTTGATAACCCATGGATAACTGTCCTTCCAAGTAGGGTTAAATACCGTTTTACCCATGGCATAAATAGAGCGTGTCGGTGACTCACCGACCACCGACTGTAAATTGACATTGACCTTGTCATCAGTCCGCCATTTTTTAACATCCGGGCATCTCGCACCTGGGCGATACTAATACACAGTTTCGGGACCCAAAACGGAAAAAAATCCGGATTTTCGCATTTTTTTTTTTTAATCGGCAATTTTTAATCAATCTCAAGAACTTTTATTTATCGTTTAAATGGCTAAAATTTGAATGATTCTGTCAGTAGAATTTTGAAATTCAAGACCTGAAAATAAGTTTTCAAGGCTCTACCCCAATTTTTCAAGGCCTTTCAAGGCCAGAGATAAAATCCAAGGCCATTCAAGGCAATCCCTTCAAATTCAAGGCCTTTTCAAGCCTGTGGGAACCCTGTTAATATTGATATTGGATCTATTAAAATAGATGGAATTAATACCTAATTTTTAAATAATTGTCCTTAAAAAAGTGATGTCTTTGTTGAATCAAAGTACTGAAAGTACTGTAGGAGGCGTTAGTCAGATGTAAAAGGAGATATTTGAAATAAAGCAAGAATACAAATTAAACTGATATCAACATGACTAATCATTTCCACTTAAATGTATCAAACCAACCGGACATAATGGTTTTCACAGTCCTGATGAATGTAATGGTTTAGACTGTTCCGATGTACATAATGGTTTTAACCATCTTAAAAGTTGCAAACCTACTTCTAAAAGAAGTTAAACATTTCTTATTTCAATCAAACCTTTACTTAAAAAGTCAAACATTTTAATTTTTTTTCAAATCAACGTCTACTTAGGTACATGTCATTAACATTCATACTTTAAACCATCTTTTATACTTAAGTAGTTCAAAATTTGCATTTATGTGTTTAAAACAAACTTATATTTTATAGGCCTGGGTATTAGAAATGACGAAACAATAAGATATGCATTTCGATAAGTTATAGCAATACACGATATGTATTGAAAATACAGGGAGTGTCTGCTACTTTTTTGTTGAAAGTGTACAATGTCTTTCAATATCTTGTAAACAAAATTGTTTATTCCTTTCTATTTTGATCTTAGAATAATATCAAAATTAGATTGACAGCTTTTAAAAGTTATTACACTTTTTTTTTAACAAAGACCTCATTTTTAAGGACAATTATTTCAAAATTAGATATCAATTCCATCTATTTTAATAGATCCAATGTCAATATTAACAATAAACTGTGATTTGTTGCTTTTTAATTTACCACCAAGATGTAGATAATAGCCTAGTAGCTATAGGTACTGTATATAAATATACAGCGTTTTACATGCAAAATATTGAAGAAAACTTTCATATTTGATATCAATTCAATATGATTGTATAAGTCCCTTGGGGTGGGGAAAGAACCCTGGGCCTATTTTTACATCAGGATTGTGTAAAAATGTCAATTTAGCGAAATTGACCTATTTTGGTCCCATCCTTCAGCCCCCGGGAGGTTAACCCCAACATTCGTACAATTTTGAATACCCATCCCATAACCATGCTACCATACAAATGTAGGTTTTATACCAAATTGTGCAATTAATCCATGAAATGAAATTGACTTTGGGTACAACCCCATAGGGATTGCTACCACACCAATGTGAGTTATATTTATAACTTAGTTTCAGAGAAACCAATTGACCCCTTTTGACCCTGCCCCCCGGGGGTCAACCCCACCATTTTTACAATTTTGAATCCCTACCCAAAAGGATGCTACCAGTCAAGTATGAGCTATATCGATTGCTTAGTTTCAGAGAAGAAGTTATTTATGTCAATTGAGCCAAATTGACCCCTTTTGAGCCAACAATTGAATTGCAGTTTAAGGATAATTTTTGATTTTGGCAAGAAAACATTCTTTAAAGGGCATGTCTGCATCATTTTTAATAATTTGCCCTTGAAACTTCGCACACACCTTCATAAGAGCCGGTTCAGAGAGATAAACTCAATATTTGTAGCCAGTTACACATGTTACATGTATCTGTTTGCCAAATATCCAGCCTTCATGTGTATGTGCAGTTTTGGGTCATTTTTTCATTTTGGTAGGAATTTCTTTTTAAAAGTGCCATATCTGCGTCATTTTGATTATTTGACCTTGATACATTGCACACACCTTTAAAAGGGCTGATTCTTTAAAATGTGACCCAAATTAATAATTTTGAAAGAACTTTGAATTTTCTTCATCATTTGACCCCCGTGACCTTAAATGAAGGTCAAGGTCAAATATAAGTATAACATTTGTAGCCAGCCATACGTTATCGATGCGCCAAACATCAAGCCTTCATGTGTATATTATATATAAAAGAGCAGAAACCTTTATTCTGCAATTTTGGATTATTTTTTAATTTTGGCTGGAGAAAATAGCTTTATGATTCTTTTCCAAGTGCCATATCTTTCTGCCATATTTTTATCTGATGACAATAATATATGCACATTCTGTTTCAGTGGACTATGTTCTTTCATATGAAATGAAAAAAATAATCAATAAAAGATTTTTATTTTTGACATTCGAACCCATAACAAGTCGTTGGCCTTGACATTCTCTGACAATATATCATTGAGAAAAGTTTGCCCTAACCACGTGCTAACCAATTTCCAATGAAAATGAAACAAATTATGCTAAAATATGTGTGATGAGTTTCCTATATAAACTATAGTAAAATGTATCCTCTCCCCAGGGAGAATGCGACACATAGTGGGCCATGAAATTAACAATTTTGATAAAATAGCTTAAGAACCTTTTGTACACCATTCTGCGATATTTTGGTCTTAAGAAGAAGACCGACGCATGACGACAGATCAAATTATAATGGTGTATATTATGAGCTGAATGTCAAAGGATTGTAAACTCTGTACAAATTGTATCATATTATCAGGCAGTCAGCCTAAATGTATGTTTCATATCTACCATATTAGAAGTTTGATGTTTTGTACGATATATATATATACTTAATTTTTACACATACATTAAAGGAGTTAGCTACTTTCATAAATTAAGATGTTTTTTCTAGAGTTTACTAGGCCGGATGAAATATGATCATTAGCAATCAGTACATGGTCAATATGAGATTTGATAAATGCCTCTCGTAGTCAACCACTCATGATCACTCAACTTCTTTTTGTAGGAGTCAATATTATATGTAGGAGAATTAAACTCTTGCGATGTCTGTTGCACACAAGTACAAAGAAATACATTATCACTTAAGCCGAAAAAATTCACACTTAAGTAGCAATAACACATAATAGTCAAAAACCCAATATATGTGATCAGTGATAAGAAACAGTACTTATAAGCATTTTTGGCAATTTATCCTGAAACAGCTATATAGCCTTCCATATTTGACATCCCACAGATTGTTGCTTGTATATATATAGTTTTAAAGGTCAACATTGGAAAAAACCTAAATGGTTATACATGAATTCATAATAAATAGAATTATTGACAAAAAAGTTTCATTTATTTTCACACTTTCTGGAGTCCAATAAGGAGATTGATGATCATTTTAAGGGATTTGTTCGTGACATGAAAATCAAAAATTTTTAATGAAATTTCAAAAGCAAATATAGATTTATTTTGAAAGTTATGAGGAATATTGATATTTGAGAAAGTCTTATATTATATGGATTTGATATATCGATTGCCAATAGATATACATGTATTTATCATTTTACATGAAAACAACAAAAAGTTATATTACATGAAAACATTTGAAAAGGTTGAATCGTGAGCTGAATAATATATAAATAAGACATGCTGGTTCAATAATAATTTAGCATTTTCATATATATTACGAGTGCGAGTAGCTACTGCAGTAAACCTTATCACAAAAGCCCAGATTATGTATATTGTCTCTGTCGGGGAAGGTACAGCACAAATGACCACCACGACAGATATGTGCCAGTTTTCTTAGTTTTAAAAAATAAACGATCGAATTCAATCACGCCATCACCGATCACGTTTGGTCTACCGATTAATAGATTTGAAACACAGGGACTTCGATCAGTTATCGCAGTAATCCGAAGGGTTCTGGTGTTGATATCGCTGATTAAAGTCTGCATATAGTATATAGGAAGATCATCAGAAAATTCGGACTATAATCGCAGTAGATATTGTGATTTTGTGGTCTGGCCAGGCTTGAACAACTTATCGTAAACAGTTTCGTCCTAAATAAACAAACGCTTATTTCAGTGGGTCAACAAACAGATTTAAACTTTGTAAGCAACTTGCCTTTAATTCATGTTGATAGATATTAATTTCTAGCGACAAACATCACACTTTGATGCTTCGTGTGAAGCCCGTGTCCACGTGCCTCCATTTTGACAGAGTGCTCGCTCACGAAAACAGACGGAACACGTGATCGCTAAATATCGGACCAAATCTCATAAAATCTCGTGAACAAACTACCAAATTGTAAACAAAAGAAATGTTGTTAGCCAAAACCTAGAGGGTATTATGAAAATCGGGAATTTGTTTGCGCTTGGTTGTTATGCCGTCTTTATTCCTAGTAGTTAAACAAGTGTCCTCTGTAAGGTAACGTCAGAATCTCGCAGTTATCTCCCTTGAAACAGTATTTTCGATATAGATTTGCAAAAATCGATGCAGGTGTAGATATTTACAAGACATTATTCTTATTGTTTATTCAAAATAGTTCCTGAAATGTTCACAACATTATAAGCATAGTTAATACATTTCTGTGCACATCTACTTTGAATGACGGACTACGTGCCTCATACTTGGAACTAATAGTATAAGCGAATCATTACCCCTAGTTATAGAAATTACCACCAGAGGTCTCAAATTCCGGGCTTCCGCCGAAGAGAAATTTATACTGAATATACCTTTTTTCATGTAATAGCACTTTATTTGTAGTCTTGATAGTTTTCATAAATGTATATATAGTTCAACTACATCATATATGAACCGAAAGAAACTACAAAATGAACTGTGAAAGGAAATATAACGAAAATGAAAGTGAGAGATTGTGACGTCACAACTCGTAGGTGATTGTAATATGGCAGGCGTAAACGCCTCCATAATAAAAAAGTAATAATTTTTAAAAGTCGTCAATCTAAATTTTGATATTATTCTAAGATCAAAATAGAAAGGAATAAGCATTTTTTTTACAAGATATTGAAAGACATTGCACACTTTCAACAAAAAAGTAGCAGACACTCCTGTATTTTCAATACATGTCGTGTATTGTTATAGTGTATCTAAATGTGTATCATATCGTTTCGACCTTTCTAATAAGGCCTATTAGGTATAAGTCGGTTTTAAACACGTAAATGCAAATTATGAACTACTTAAGCATAAAAGTTGGTTTTAAAGTATGAATGTTAACGACATGTACCTAAGTAGAGGTTGGTTTGGAAAACAAATAAATGTTTAACTTCTTAAGCAAAGGTTTGTTTGAAATTAGAAATGTATAACTTCTTAAGTAGAAGTTGGTTTGAAACTTGAAGATGGTTAAAACCATTATGTACATCGGAACAGTCTAAACCATTACATTCATCAGGACTGTGAAAACCATTTTGTCCAGTTGGTTTGACACACTTAAGTGGAAATGTTTCATCATGTTGATATAAGTTTAATTTCTATTCTTGCTTTATTTCAAATATCACCTTTTACATCTGACGAACGCCTCCTGCAGTACTTTCAGTACTTTTATTTTTTATTCGATTCCAGCCTTTTTCAGGAAATTATCACATGATAACCTCCACAGGATATAAACCATGATTCATCAAATATCATCAGCTTTTTTGGACAAGGTGACATTTTATGAAACACAATATAAATATCCTCAGATTATCATTTTCTCCCAGAGATTTGTAAAATAGCTGGCACCATACAACATTGATCTTACCCTGTCGTTTGATGGTTGCCTCCGTGTCATTCGTTGCACCAAACCACAATGTGTAGCAGGAATCCTTCTTGGAGCAGCGGACCGTCTTGCCATCCTGTAGGACAAGCTTGTCTGTGAAGGTGTTGGAGGTAAATTCGTTGATTGAAAGTGAGCCATTCTTTGACGCTGCTGTTTTCTGATTACTGTCACCATCATAAAAAGCACAATAAGTGTATTCCTGTGTGTCCACTGTAATGTAAGAAAAGTAATCATGTAATATACTCATTGTTCCATTGTAGTCTGGTCATTTAGCGAAAACAGGCAATATGAGACAGTAATGGTGAACCTTTCACACACCCCTGTCCATTCCACTTAAAAACTGCATATTGAACAACAATATATATCATATATGTATATTGTCGCAATGTTTAATTCCTCTCGTACCTGCCTCACTTTGTTATTTGACACTGTTCATAATGAAACTTCTGATCATGGTTTGATCAAGCCCCAATTTTGTTAAAGGTTTGAGAAAATTCCATTGGAAACCATTTCAGAGTTAAATGCTTTCTTATGGAAATTTTTAATTTGATACAGTTTAAATTTTAACTCAATTGATTCCCTTAAGTTACTGTTGTTGAAACTGGGGACTGATAAATTCAGTAAGCTGTATATTTTCATATATATTTAATCCTAGAGTCACCAGAGTATCATTGATGGAGCACTGAGGAGTGTAACAATATACATCTGTCGCATGCCATATAGTTTTACATAATATCTTGCATTAACCTTAACAAGAGGCCCAAGGGCCTTAATTAACGGTCACCTGAGATTTGAACTATTTCAGTAAATTTAATTGACCCTTTTTTGGCCCGACCCATCAGTCTAAGGGGTCAGTCAGTGCCAACATGTGTATAACATTAAGCTGTCATCCCATGCTGATAATGTTAACAAAGTTAAAATGAATTCCAATAGAAATCAAACAAATGATAGTCAAAAATGTGATTTCCCTATATAAACTATAGTAAAGTTTAACCCCTCCCTAGGGGCAAACATGAGACCCCAGGGTCATGAAATTCACAATTTTGGTAAAGCACCTCAAGAATTTTTAAGGAATTACCTTTATTTCCCCTATGGGGCCACACAACTTTGGCGAAAGACATTATTAAATGCAAAATCTGTTTTGCTTTCCCCAAGAATGTTTCTGACAAAATTGGGTTCAAATCCATTCATAACTTAATGACAAGTAGCAATTTAAAGTAATTACCTCTATTTCCCCTATTGGGCCCGCCCCTTTGGCCCCTCAGGGTCAGAGTCACCATTTATGCAAAATCTGTTCCCTTTACCCCAAGGATGTTTCCGACTAAGTTGGGTTCACATCCATTCATAACTTTATGACTAGTAGCGATTTAAACGAATTACCTCTATTTCCCCTATTGGGCCCTGCCCCTTTGGTCCTCTCAAGGGTCAGAGTCACCATTTATGCAATATCTGTTCCCCTTCCCCCAAGGATATTCCGGACTTAATTTGGTTCAAATCAATTCATAACTTTATGACTAGTAGCGATTTGAAAGGAATCACCCTCTATTTCCCTTATTGGGCCCCGCCCCATTGGCCCCTCGGGGTCAGAGTCACCATTTATGCAAAATCTGTTCCCCTTACCCCAAGGATGTTTCCGACTAAATTGGGTTCACATCCATTCATAACCTAATGACTAGTAGCGATTTAAACGAATTACCTCTATTTCCCCTATTTGGCCCGCCCCATTGGCCCCTTGGGGGTCAGAGTCACCATTTATGCAAAATCTGTTCCCCTTCTCCCAAGGATGTTCCTGACTAAATTAGGTTCAAATTCATTCATAACTTTATAACTAGTAGCGATTTAAAGGAATCACCTCTATTTCCCCTATTGGGCCCCGCCCCTTTGGCCCCTTGGAGGTCAGTCACCATTTATGCAAAATCTGTTCCCTTTTCCCCAAGGATGTTTCTGACTAAATTGGGTTCAGATCATTCATAACTTTATGACTAGTAGCGATTTAAAGGCATTACCTCTATTTCCCCTATTGGGCCCCACCCCTTTGGGGTCAGAGCCACCATTTATGCAAAATCTGTTCCCCTTCCCCCAAGGATGTTTCTGACCAAATTGGGTTCAAATCCATTCATAACTTTATGACTAGTAGTGATTTAAAGGAATTACCTCTATTTCCCCTATTGGGCCCCACCCCTTTGGCCCCTTTGGGGTCAGAGTCACCATTTATGCAAAATCTGTTCCCCTTCCACCAAGGATGTTTCTGACCAAATTGGGTTCAAATCCATTCATAACTTTATGACTAGTAGCGATTTAAAGGCATTACCTCTATTTCCCCTATTGAACCCCACTCCATTGGCCCCTCGGGGGTCAGAGTCACCATTTATGCAAAATCTGTTCCCCTTCTCCCAAGGATGTTTCTTGCCAAATTTAGAATAAATTGGGTTTAAATCCATTCATAACTTTATGACTAGTAGCGATTAAAAGGAATTGCCTTAATTTCCCCTATTGGGCCACGCCTCTCCGGCCCCTTAGGGGTCAGAGTCACCATTTATGCAAAATCTTATCCCCTTCTGCCAAGGATGTTTCTGGCCAAATTTAGTCGAAATCCAATAAGAACTTTTTGACTAGTAGCGATTTGAAGCAAATGTTGACGGACGGACGACGGACGACGCGCCATGACATAAGCTCACCGGACCCTCAGTCCAGGTGAGCTAAAAATGAGTCAAAGAGATCAGTCGAAAGATTTAGGAGAATTCCAGACAAACAAAAGTTTACCTTGGACAGACAATGCCAATACCATAATTTGCGTATCAAATTTGACAAGTGTATAACAAACAGCCAGCAGTCAGTGTGGTAATTATTTCACACAGATTCCACCGCTGAAACATACCGGTAATTGGACAAGAGGTGACTATGCATGGACTAGCGTATACAAGGTAACATGCACTAGAGAAGCAGAAAAAAATTCACAACAAGAGGCCCAGGGGCCTTAACGGTCATCTGACTCTAAAGACCCTTGTACAATTGTAGCATACATACTCGGGTAGCAAGTCTAGTGGCACACTAATGGTCATGGCGGCCATTGTGGATTTCTGACTGACCCGATAAATAAACAACACTTGGTTAGGATCATCTCAGGGTTATATGAGGTAAGTAACAGCTGAATCCCACTGGTGGAACTTGAGAAGTTTGAAATAAGATCTTGTTTAGGAAAACCATGATTGCACAATCATGTTACAAAATGGCAGCGTGGCTGCCATGTCAAAGTTTTTACGAGGCCGAAAAAACAACAACACTTTGTTGGCTCCCCTTCCCTAATATCTTCACCAATTTCCTGTTCAATGGTACGAGTGGAACTGGAGAAGAAATTTAAAATATGTTTTTCAAGATGGCGGTCATAGCGGCCATCTTGGATTTCAGACAGACCTGAAAAATAACAACACTTGGTCAGGACCATCCCAGCATCATTTCAGGCAAGTTTCAGCTCAATCCCACTGGTGGAATTTGAGAAGAAGTTTGAAATAGGTGTTGTTCAGGAAAACCATGATTGCGCAATCATGTTATAAAATGGCCGCCATGGCTGCCATGTCAACGTTTTTACGAAGACGGAAAATAACAACACTTTGTTGACTCTCTTTCCAAAACATCCTCACCAATTTCCAGCTCAGTGGCACTAGTGGAACTGGAGAATTTTAAAATTTGTTTTTCAAGATGGCTGCCATGGCGGCCATCTTGGGTTTCTGACTGACCCGATAAATAACAACACTTGGCCAGGACCATCTCAGGATCATTTCTGGTAAGTTACAATTGAATCCCACTTGAGAAAAAGTTTGAAATATGTGTTGTGCAGGAAAACCATGATTGCACAATCATGTTACAAAATGGCCACCGTGGCTGCAATGTCCAAGTTTATACAAAGCTGAAAAATAACAACACTTTGTTGGCTCTTCTCCCTTAACATCCTCACCAATTTCCAGCTCAATGGCACCTGTGAAACTGGAGAAGAAGTTTAAAATGTGTTTTTAAAGATGGTTGCCATGGCGGCCATCTTGGATTTCAGACATACCCGAAAAATAACAACACTTAGTCAGGACCATCCCAGCATCATTTCAGGCAAGTTTCAGCTCAATCCCACAGGTGGATCTTGAGAAGAAGTTTGAAATGTGAAAAGTTTACGCACGGCGGACGGCGCATGACGACAGACGAAACATGATGACTATAGGTCATCCTGACCCTTCGGTTCAGATGACTTAAAAAGGAAGTTTTGCAACATTTTTTTTTCATTGTTAAAATTGATCAATTTGAAAATATACCTTCATGCGTGTTCAACAAATAATTAAATTAAATGAAATTAGTTTCTACTGTTATGACCTAGCTATTATACATAAGGGAGTTATCTCTCTTCCTTCTCTTTTTAAATTGGTTTAATTTAGGCAGGGTTTGTCATTATGAGGGCAGAATGTTTTAAATTATTATGCAATCGATCAGGGTAACTTGAGAATAGCCTAATATGCATTCTTGAATCTCTTTCAAAATGAAAGCGCAAAGGAGAATAAATCCTGTCACAATCAGTATTACTGAAACATTCTCATAGAGGAGTGGTTGGTCTTTTGGAGACCTTATGTCTTAAAATCAGATATAATTGCGTGTAACAAAGCAATACAAACCTGTCTAAGCTGAAGATATACAACTAGTTTAAAATGGGTCACATTCTACACAGGTCTGATTATTTGAAGCTTATAGAGAAGACATCAAAGTAAGCCTATACTATCTTGCCCCACATTTGGCACCATATGTACATATCAAAAACTCTATCTTCTCTGACATCACAAGGGATTTTTTTTGTCATTTTGGATAATGTGTCAGTAAAAGCAGGGTTAAAGACAATGAAACCTGTATTTTTTTATAAGTAGAATCAGAATGTAACTCATACTGTCAATGAAATTACCATTCTGTCCTAGTTACCGACCCCTTTCCTGTCAGAATACTTGATGACAAAGTCCAAACCAGTGTTTCTGTTACTAATTAATCATCACTATTGATCAGAACTGGAAAGCTTCCTCATATGCTCAACAACATTGTACTTTGGACTAAAATCTATTTACTACACTTGAGCTTGTACAAGAGTGATGTGTCATATTCAATATCACATACCATACTTCCTCTAATTATAGAATAATTATCCCGCCATCCTCAAAATTATCCTTTTTCAAATCCAAAACAGTATATTAGTTAATGTTGTACCCCATATTTCCAGGAATATCTTTGCCAAAACTTTAAGAATCTGGAATATCATCATTCGGGCATCAAACCTACCCTGATATCTATCTAACACACAGTAGAAATGCTACATCTGCAGTTTTTTAGGCAATATAATTATGATATTTTGTCCTGGCCAAATTCCTGTCTTTGTTAACAAATTAAACCTGTTTAATGTTAGATATGAAGTATGACCAAAATCCCTCAAAGCTCGACACCACTAGATCATTGACAAGGATTTTCTGACTAGAGGCCCATGAGCCTTTAACACTCGTCTCTAAAATCTCTAAAATGTACAGATGGCAGCCATGGTAGCCTTCTTGGATTTCAGACTGACCTGAAAAATAACACTTGAATGGTCAGAACCATCTCAGGAGCATTTGAGGCAACTTTAAGCTGAATCCCATTGGTGGCCCAGGGGCTTTAACGGTCATCTGACACTAAATTAAAAACCCTTATACTATTGTAGTATGCATTCTCTGTAGCAGTAATAGTGGCACTGTTGGCCATGGTGACCATCTTGGAATTTGGATCAACCCGAACAAGAGGCCCAGGGGCCTTAACGGTCATCTGACTCTAAATTAAAACCCTTATATTATTGTAGTATGTATTCTCTGTAGCAAGTATATAGTGGCACTGTTGGCCATGGTGGCCATCATGGATTTCTGACCGACCCAATAAATAACAACACTTGGTCTGGACCATCTAAGGAAAATTTCTGGTAAGTTAGAGCTGAATCCCACCGGTGGAATTTGAGAAGAAGTTTGAAATAGGTGTTGTTCAGGAAAACCATGATTGCGCAATCATGTTACAAAATGGCCGCCATTGCTGCTGCCATGTCAAAGTTTTTACAAGGCCGAAAAAATAACAACACTTTGTTGGCTCTGCTTCCTTAACATCCTCACCAATTTCAAGCTCAATCGCACCAGTGGAACTGGAGAAGAAGTTAAAAATGTGTTTTTCAAGATGGTTGCCATGGCGGCCATCTTGGATTTCTGACTGACCCATAAATAACAACACTTGGCCAGGATCATCTAAAGATCATTTTTGGTATGTTAGAGCTGAATCCCCCTGGTGGAATTTGAGGAGAAGTTTCAAATAGTTCAGGAAAACCATGATTGCGTAATCATGTTACAAAATGGCCACCTTTAAGCTGCCATGTCAAAGTTTTAACGATGCCGAAAAATAACAACACTTTGTTGACTATCTTTCCTTAACATCCTCACCAGTTTCCAGCTCAATTGCACCATTGAAACTGGAGAAAAAGTTTAAAATGTGTTTTTCTAGATGGTTGCCATGGCGGCCATCTTGGATTACTGACTGACCTGAAAAATAGCAACTCTTGGTCAGGACCATCTCAGGATCATTTTTGGTAAGTAAGAACTGAATCCCATCAGCGGAATTTGAGAAGAAGTTTCAAATAGGTGTAGTTCAGAAGAACCATGATTGCGCAATCATGTTACAAAATGGCCGACGTGGCTGCCATGTCAAAGTTTTTACAAAGCCAAAAAATAACAACACTTTGTTGACTCTCCCTCCTTAACATCCTCACCAACTTCCAGCTCAATCGCACCAGTGGAACTGGAGAAGAAGTTTAAAATGTGTTTTTCAAGATGGTTGCCATGGCGGCCATCTTGGATTTCTGACTGACCTGAAAAATAACAACACTTGGTCAGGACCATCTCAGGATCATTTTTGGTAAGTAAGAACTGAATCCCACTGGTGGAATTTGAGAAGAAGTTTCAAATAGGTGTTGTTCAGAAGAACCGTGATTGCGCAATCATGTTACAAAATGGCCGACATGGCTGCCATGTCAAAGTTTTTACGAAGCCGAAAAATAATAACACTTTGTTGGCTCTCCCTCCTTAACATCCTCAACAATTTCCAACTCAATGGCACCAGTGGAACTGGAGAAGAAGTTTAAAATGTGTTTTTCAAGATGGTTGCCATGGCGGCCATCTTGAATATCTGACCGACCTGAAAAATAACAACACTTGGTCGGGATCATCTCAGGATCATTTCAGGCAAGTTTCAGCTCAATAGCACTGGTGGAACTTGAGAAGAAGTTTCAAATGTGTTTTCAAAATGGCGGCTGTGGCGGCCATCTTGGATTTCAGACTGACCCGAAAAATAACAACACTTGGTTGGGACCATCCCAGCATCATTTCAGGCAAGTTTCAGCTCAATCCCACTGGTGGAACTTGAGAAGAAGTTTGAAATGTGAAAAGTTTACGCACGGCGGACGGCGAACGGCGAACGGCGGACGGCGCACGGCGCACGACGACGGACGAAACATGATGACTATAGGTCATCCTGACCCTTCGGGTCAGATGACCTAAAAATAACACTTGATCAAGACTATCTCAGGATCGTTTCTAGTAAGTTAGAGCTGAATCCCACTGGTGGAATTTGAAATAGGTGTTGTTCAGGAAAACCATGATTGCGCAATCATGTTACAAAATGGCCCGCCGTGGCTGCCATGTCAAAGTTTTTACGAGGCCGAAAAAATAACAACACTTTGTTGGCTCTCCTTCCTTATTATCCTTACTAATTTCCAGCTCAATGGCACGAGTGGAACTGGAGATGAAGTTTAAAATGTGTTTTTCAAGATGGCTGCCATGGTGGCCATCTTGGATTTCTAACCGACCTGAAAAATAACAACACTTGGTCAGGACCATCTCAAGATCATTTCTGGTAAGTAAGAACTGAATCCCACTGGTGAAATTTGAGTAGAAGTTTGAAATAGGTGTTGTTCAGAACAAGAGGCCCAATGGGCCTGTATCGCTCACCTGGTTCTACAGCAAATTTGCAGTTGATTGAGGTCATTTCTACAAATACTATGCTGATAACCAATTTATTCAATGCATATTATTGGCCTAATATCGGGTCTTGGGGACTCTTGGCTATCACAAGATCTAAAATTATTTCATCCCTGTGACCTTGAATGTAGATCAATGTCATTCATTTGAACACACTTGGTAGCCCTACACCCCAGCATGCTACAGACAGGCCCAACCTCATGTGCCTGAGCCTCTTGGTGTTTGAGAAGAGTTGTTTGAACATATTAGCCAATTCGACCCATGTGACCATGAATAAAGGTCAAGGTCATTCATTTTAACAAACTTGGTAGCCCTTCATCCCAGCATGCTACAGGTCAAATATCAAGTTACGGGCCTCTTGGTTATTGAGAAGAAGTCATTTGAAGATTATAGCCTATTTGACAAATGTGGCCTTGAATGAAGGTCAAGGTCATTTATTTGAACAAACTTTGTAGCCCTTCACCCCAGCATGCTACAGGCCCAATATCAAGTCCCTGGGCCTCTTGGTTATTGAGAAGTTGTTTGAAGTTTATAGCCTATTTGACCTATGTGACCTTGAATGAAGGTCAAGGTCATTTATTTTAACAAACTTGGTAGCCCTTCACCCCAGCATGCTTGAAGGTCAAGGTCATTTATTTAACAAACTTGGTAGCCCTTCACCCCAGCATGCTACAGGCCCAATATCAAGTCCCTGGACCTTTTGGTTATTGAGAAGAAGTCGTTTGAAGATTATAGCGTATTTGACCCCTGTGACCTTGAATGATGGTCAAAGTAATTTATTTTAACAAACTTGGTAGCCCTTCACCCCAGCATACTACAGGCCCAATATGAAGTTCCTGGGCCTCTTGGTTATTGAGAAGTTGTTTAAATGAAAAAGTTGACGCCGGACAGACGGACGGACGACAGACGCCGCACCATGGCATAAGCTCACTTGCCCTTCGGGCAGGTGAGCTAAAAATAAAGGTGTCCCTAAGGGTGGGGAAAGACCCCAGGGCCTATTTTTCCCTCATTATTTTGTTTATCTCTTGATGCCCAAGAATGCTATATATGGTTATGGGATCGGGATCGCAATGGTTTCAAAGATATAACAAACAAACTTAGTCCTTAGGGGTGGGGATAGACCCCAGGGCTTATTTTTATAACAAGATATTGTTTATCTCCGGATGCCCATCAATGCTATAAATGGTTATCGGGTGAGGATCTCAAAGGTTTCTAAAATACAAGAGGTTGTTTTTAGCAATACAGCCAAATTGCTCCCTTTTGCCCAACCCCTCAAGCCCCTTGGAGGGTCAGCCCCATCATTTGTATAAATTTGAATTCCAGCAAACTAGGGATGTTACCATCGAAATATCAATGCCATACATTGCTTAGTTCCAGAGAAAAAGTTGTTTTAAATATCAATATTGCCAAATGGACCTCTTTTGACACTGGCCCTCAGACCCCGGGGAGTCAGTCCCATCATTTGTACAATTTTTAATCTGCACACCAAAGTGATGCTACCGAGAAAATATAAGCAATATTCATTGCTCCGTTTCAGAGCAGAAGTCGCTTATATCAATCTAGCCATATTGAACACTTTTGGCCTCGCCCCTCAGGCCCCCGGGGGTCAGCCCAACTAGCTATAAGTACAATTTTAAATCCCCATTTCATCATGATGCTACCAGACAAAAATGACCATTATCAACTGCTTGGTTTCAGAAGTCACTTATACCAATAGACAAATTAACTCCTTTTGGCCCCGCCCCTCAGGCCCCCAGGGGGTTAGGTCCCCACCATTTGTACAATTTTAAATACTATCCCCATAGTGATGCTATCACGGAAATAAGAGTGATATCCATTGCTGGGTTTCAGAGAAGAAGGCGTTTATATCAAAATAGCTCAATTGACCACATTTGGCCCCACCCCTCAGGCCCCTGGGGGGTCAGCCCCATCATTTGTACTATTTTGAATCCCCACTCAATAGTGATGCTACCAGGCAAATATGAGCGATATCCATTACTCGGTTTCTGAGGAGAAGTCATTTATATCAATATAGCTAAATTGACCCTTTTTGGCCCAGCCCCTGAGGCCCCCAGGGGGTCAGCCCCATCATTTGTACAATTTTTAATCCCCACCCCATAGTGATGCTACCAAGCAAATATGAGTGATATCCATTGCTCGGTTTCAGAGAAGAAGTCGTTTATATAAATATAGCCAAATTGACCCCTTTTGGCCCCGCCCCAGAGGCCCCCAGGGGGTCAGCCCCATCATTTATACAATTTTGAGTCCCCTACCCATAGGGATGCTTCTGACCAAATTTGGTGAAATTCCAATCAGTGGTTATGAAGAAGAAGTCAAATAAGTCAAATGTTGATGGACGGACGACGGACGCCACGGTATGGCATAAGCTCACCTTGGTCCTTCGGACCAGGTAAGCTAAAAAGCAATTGTAAGCAAGCACTTTTAGGAAGAAGTATTGTATGATGTATCGGTTTGATTGGCTAAAGCAAATTCAAGTCAATGCATGGAAACTGATTTTCTATATTTATCAACAATGATCTTGACCTATGACCTTTGACACAGAAAAGCAATCGCAAGCAAGCACTTTCAATAAACAAGAGGCCCATGGGCCTTAACGGTCACCTGAGATTTGAAATATTTCAGTTAATTTAATTGACCCTTTTTGGCCCCACCCATCAGTCCCTAGCCGTTAGTCAGGGCCAACATATGCATATTATCAAACTTTCATCCCATGCTGAAAATGTTTACTAAATTAGAATGAATTCCAATAGAAATAACACAAATAAAAGTCAAAAATGTTATTTCCCAATATAAACTATAGTAAAGTTCACCCCTCTCCAGGGGCAAACTTAAGACCCCAGGGTCACGAAACTCACAATTTTGGTAAAGCACCTTCAGACCCTGCCATCTATGATGTGTATTTGATTCCATCATATCTGAGAGTAGAGAAGAAGATTTTTGAAATTTCAGTTGATTTGGCCCTTTTTAGCCCCACCCATCAACCCCTGGGGGTCAGTCAGGGCCAACATGTGCATGCCATCAAACTGTCATCCCATGCTGACAATGTTTACCAAATTAGAACGAATTCCAATAGAAATAAAAAAAAATAAAAGTCAAAAATGTGATTTCCCTATATAAACTATAGTAAAGTTTACCCCCTCCCCAGGGGCAAACATGAGACCCCTGGGTCATGAAATTTACAATTTTGGTAAAGCACCTTAAGACCCTTCCATCTATGAAGAGTGTTTGATTCAACCATAAGTGAGAGTAGAGAATAAGATTTTGAAGTTTTGGTCAATTTGACCCTTTTTAGCCACACCCCTCAGGCCCCTTGGGGGTGCACGTGGGGACCATATAATTTACAATTTTGGTTGACCTTTAGCCATAGAAGCTTCCTGCCAAATTTCAATGAATTTGGTTTAGGGGTTTTGGAGAAGAAGTCGAAAATGTAAATTGTTTACGGACGCACGACGGACGACGGACAAAAGGGGATTAGAATAGGTCACTTGAGACTTTGTCTCAGGTGACCTAAAAAGCACTTATGAAGTTTGAATTCATTCAACTTAAAGGAAACTCATGTTATTGCAAGGAAACTGCAGATTTTCTATTTATAGTATCAGTGACCATGACCGTTGACATTTCAAACTGTAAATCAATTAATTCTAAGCAAATACTTTTAAGTATGGAAGTACTGAAAAAAGTTTTAGTTAGATTGGCCAAAGCAAACTAGATTTTGCATGGAAGGTGATTTGATTTTCTTTGATATTTAGTAAGTGACCTTTACCTTTGAATTGTGATGCAGAAAAGCAATTCTAAGCAAGCTATTTCAATATGGAAACACTGTTTGAAACTTGACTTACATCAGCCCAAGGAAACTCAAGTTATTGCTTGGAAACAGATTTTCTATTTATAATAACAGTGACCTTGACTTTTCCGCTGATAAGCAATCTCAAGCAAGAATTTTCAATAAGAAAGCACTGCTGTATGAAGTTTAAGTTTGAACGGATCATGGTAGCTCAAGTTTTTGCACGGAAATAAAAGCGCTCACGGACAGACAGACAGACGGACGCACAGACAAACAACTTGATTCCAGTATAAATACCCCCCCCCCACTTCATTATTAAAACAGAGGAGATTCCATAGGGGCTGAAATTGATCATGAATGTGATAATTAAAAGATTTGTTGAGTCTACATCAGTTATAATATTAAGTTTACCTGGTGAAGCTGTTTTTTCCTTTATGGTAGGCTTCTGTGCTTGATCACCTGTGGAAGAAATAAACAGTTCATATATTGATTACTGTCAGGTTTTACCCTGAATTAGAATTCAACGATTTATATATATGGACATGAACTAATCTATAGACACCAATCTGTGATTACAATCTTCATCTGTCAAAATCAAAGATAAACCTGTCAGCCATGGCAGCCATTTTTCCCCATCCTTATCAAAATCAAACATACATACAAGAGATCCCTGAGTGATCAAAATCAAAGATGGCTGCTTGTCGACCACTTAGTAACCGATCAGGCTTAAACTAGAATAGGCATAACTAGGAACCTATGGGAACCTACATGTGAAGTTTGAAAAATATCCTTTCAGTACTATTCAAGAAATAGCAATAATAATCTTCAAATGTCAAAATCCAAGATAGCCACCCTTGGCCATTTTGTTTTTTACTTAAAATTGAATCTGCACAATTAGGGATCAACTAGAACCGAGGTGTGAAGTTTGAAGAAAATCCCTCCTACTCTTCTCAAGAAATATTTCAACTGTCAAAATTCAAAATGGCCACTTGTCGGCAATTTTGTTTTCCAATCAGACTCGAAATTTAATGTGCAACACCAGGAACCAGGGGGAACCTTATAGCTGAAGTTTGAGGAATATCCCTTCTGTACTTTTCAAGACAGTAAAGCATCTTGATAAGCTACAGAATCAAACAAAATACAATCCAATTTAAAGCGGACAAATTTTAAATACCGTCCACTAATAAAATCAAAATCAATATGAACATGATATTGACTCTGGACATTGGACTTCCCTTCCAAAGGAATACATATATTAACCCCGGAAACAAACCCTAATATTATTATATAATAAATATATAGGAAACAAAATAACTGTGAAAATTATAGTTTACTTACTTAACATCTGATTTTCACGCTTCCCAACTTCAAACTGTGCTTCACTGAAGTAGTTGTTACATGTGTGTCCATGACAACAACAGATCTTGAAGTCAGCGATTGTCTCGATCTCACTGCCACAGTACTGGTAGTCGAGACAGGTATGGGGCATCTTGTCGCCACTGATACAGCCTGTAAAAACAGTAAAACAAAGTGTTTCTCTAATAAAGGACTTTTTGGCCGACTTATATAATCTTTAATAATCTTTAATATTTCTCATCAGTCAATGAACCCTGTTTCTTATCAGGTTATGAATACCATTATACAGGTAGAGAATTCTGATTCATTATAGAATGAATGCAGTTGTAATTGTATCACTGCACTCGGCAGAGCTTTCGGTTAGACAACTAAGAATATGGCCCCTTGGTTTGGAGATCTTTTTGTCACATCCTAAAGGTCAAGGGAAGGATTCTATTATTCTACTGGGAATGAAGATGACTTGGTTATCTACAAGGAAATGGAATATTGACATGGGGTTTAAAGTCAAACTGCAATACATTATGACAAAGCCACATACTAAGTTACAAATCGATGTGGCTGCTGATCGTGAAAAAAGTCAGGAAAATTTGCAATGGACCATGCATACTCAAGCAAAAATGGAATTTTGACATGGGGTCAGACTGATCTGTAATGTAATACAAGAAAATCCACATACCAAGTAATAAATTAATGTAGCAAGCGGTAGCCGTAAAACAGGTAATGGCAAGAGAATTTCCTATGTTTTAGGCCAGGAACTCCAGCAAAAATGACATATTGATATGAGCTTCGACTCAATCTTTAATTCATTATGATAAAGCCCACCCCTAGATACAAATAGATGTGGCAAATGGTAATGACAAAGTGTAGTCATGACACCCGTTATGTATAACAGTTTTGGTAAAGCACTTTAAGACCCTTCCATCTATGATGAGTATTTGATTCTGACTATGCAATTATCAGGCCCTCCACCTCTGGGTTGGGAGTTTGAAACCCAAGTGGGGCAGTTGCCTGGTACTGGCCATAGGAAATTGTGAAGATGTCATAAGAGGACACAGGGGGTGTTCACCCCGGGGCCACAAGAATGAAACAGAAGTACAGTGGAACCTCTATAAACCGAACATGCATGGGACAAGGATATTTGTTCGGTTTACATCGGTTTCGGTTTGGAGAAGTTCAATCGAAAAATGACCGGTCGAATTCCGGATTAACTGGTCGGGACGATGCTTTGTTAGAATGTACCTGATAACAAACCGGCACGTACGTACGTAGACAATTTGGTTTGTCTGTATAATATGAATATTATGAAAGTCAATCAATGTATAGCAGATTATATAAAAAAGACAAAAGACTATAACTGTAGTTTTAAACAGTATTTTTACATGTACAAATGCACTTTACGATCGACCTACATTTTGTTACATCAATGAAGCTTCGTTGTGTGGATGGGGCCGGTACGGAATCACATCAAATAATATGAAAGTGTGTGAAGATTCTTTGTTTCAATATTAATTACAATTGATTAGTTGATACTGGTCGTATTTCCGACATCGGTATTGTCTAAAAAAGACATCACGGGCTTCATTTACGACCATGCAAAAACAACCCTCTTTGGGCCTCATTTAAATTAGATGCAAAACTCGTGATCAGGCTTCTAGCTCTACTTGCATTGAGAAGATAAACAAACTGCTGCACTTCAATGAAGTATGGCATTGTTTCATAATTGTCGTGTTGATTAAACACTAGGCCTACCGTCATAATGCCCCCTTGGGTATATTTATATATATATTGGATACCTGTACAAATCACCTACATGTATACGTAGGTCCCGAGACAATTAGGCTTCACTTGAACAAACTTGGTAGCCCTTCACCCTAGCATGCTGCAGGCCAAATATTAGGTCTCTGGGACTGTTGGTTATTGAGAAGAAGTTGTTTCAAGATTTTAGCCTTTTTGACCGCTGTGACCTTGAATGAAGGTCAAGGTCATTCATTTGAACAAACTTGGTAGCCCTTTACCCCAGCATGCTACAGACCCTAATATCGACTCCCTGGGACTCTTGGTTATTGAGAAGAAGTCGTTTAAAGATTTTAGCCTTTTTGACTCCTGTGACCTTGAATGAAGGTCAATGTTATTCATTTGAACAAACTTGGGAGCCCTTCACCCCAGCATGCTACAGGCCAAATATAAGGTCTCTGGGACTGTTGGTTATTGAGAAGAAGTCGTTTAAAGATTATAGCCTATTTGACCCATGTGACCTTGAATGAAGGTCAAGGTCATTTCATTTGAACAAACTTGGTAGCCCTTTACCCCAGCATGCTACAGACCCAATATCAACTCCCTGGGCCTCTTCGTTATTGAGAAGAAGTCGTTTACAGATTTTAGCCTTTTTTGACTCCTGTGACCTTGAATGAAGGTCAAGGTCATCCATTTTAACAAACTTGGGAGCCCTTCACCCTAGCATGCTGCAGGCCAAATATTAGGTCTCTGGAACCAACACTTTTTGACTCCTGTGACCTTGAATGAAGGTCAAGGTCATTCATTTGAACAAACTTGGTAGCCCTTCACCCCAGCATGCTACAGACCCAATATCAAGTCCCTGGATCTTTTGGCTATTTAGAAGAAGTCGTTTAATTTTTTTTTAGCATATTTGACCCCTGTGACCTTGAATGAAAGTCAAGGTCATTCATTTGAACAAACTTGGTAGCCCTTCACTCAAGCATGCTACAGACCCAATATCAACTCCCTGGGACTCTTGGTTATTGAGAAGAAGTCATTTAAAGATTTTAGCCTTTTTGACCCCTGTGACCTTGAATGAAGGTCAACGTTATTCATTTGAACAAACTTGGTAGCCCTTCACCCCAGCATGCTACAGGCCCAATATTAGGTCTCTGGGCCTTTTGGTTATTGAGAAGAAGTTGCTTGAATGGAAAAGTTGACGCCGGACGGACGGCCGGACGGACGGCCCTTCGGGCAGGTGAGCTAATAACTATCAATCCAAACATAATACACAAGATCATTCTTTGTCCTATCAATCCACATGAACCGACAAGATTCTGTCTGTAAACATAGGCAAGAGGCAAAACAGCCAGCAAAATTGCAAGATCCAATAATGACAAAGTCAAAGAACAAAACTTTAGTCTTGGTGAGTTTGGATGAAAACTGAAGATAGATTTGTCTGATGATAAGATTCAGTCTTATTATCACAAAAGTGGCATATTACTGCCATAAAAACAGGTGGATCAAATAAATTAAAAGATTTTTGGTAGGGGGTACATTTTATGCAGGAGAATAAAAAGTATCCAGGGGATGGAGAAGTTGTGAGATGTCTTTTATATGCATATGAAGGTTTTCTTTGTTGATCTTTAGTCATACTTGAAGGTTGGTAAAAAAGAAAAAACATTTTTTTGGCCCTGGGGTGGGGATTTGGTGGGGTGGGGTCAGAAACATTGTAAATGACACCCCCTTTGTTGTTGATACATGTCTTCACTATTTTAGATCGATAAAGTTAAAATTCAAGGATTTTTGATAGGGGGTACGTTATAAAAAGTATCCGGGTACTTTTTATGCAGAATATATCATGATTCATGATCCACTTAAGATTGTAGTCTTTATCAGCTAAGTAAAACCTTAAAACTTATCAAAGTAGATTTTAGTATTAGACTTAAAACAACTTCATGATCCTAAGTGGCTAGAATCCTTCAGGGACCTCTTGCTATTACATTTAATAAATTCAGCTAGCAGACAAGGCAGGAATTTATTTCTGTCATAAATGTCTGGGTATTCTCATGACAAATCCTGACCTTCTTAACCAGTTCAGAAATCTGACCATGTCTGTTACCATGGTTATGTGTACTTACTAGACTTTGTTGACAAGCTAAATAACGTTTGTGATAGGTTGAACCTCTTTGAGGACAACTGGATCGAGGCATGTTACACCTATAGATATTATTCCTTGGCTATAAATCCTGTCAGCCTCCACTAAATTACCCAGTCTAGCTTTTGATGACACAGCCAAACAATTCAATCAGCAATAGGGAAACAAAAGACATTTTACAGCAAACATTTCATGTAACTGGTTCACTGTTGCCTGCCTCCATATTGACATAGATTGTACACATAACGTTTGTTTGCTTTGGAAGTACAATCTATCAGTAATATATACGTTAAAAATTTCTTCTAGCATAAAATATTCCTGTTTTAACTCTTTCAGTACCCTTGTCCACTATAGTCGACATAAGAATGAGCTCCCTCTTCCCCACTATCGACTTTTGCCGACAGGCTTAGCTGACGTTATTACAAGAGGCCAATGAGGCCTGTATCGCTCACCTGGTTGGATTTGACCAAATGTCAAAATAATGTTTATGTTCAATTCGTTTTATTTTTCAATCTCAAACAACACTATATATGGTTATAGTGTGGGGATCCCAACTGCTTTAAAGAAATAACAAAGTCCAGACTCTCTAAGGGTCTGAAAGGCCTCAAGGATTGTTTTTACAACATGCATTCATAACTTTATGACTAGTAGCGATTTAAAGGAATTACCTTTTTTCCCCTATGGGGCCCCATCCCTTTGGCCCCTTGGGGTCAGAGTCACCATTAATGCAAAATCTGTTCCCTTTCCCCTAAGGACGTTTCTGACCAAATTGGATTAAAATCCATTCATCACTTTCTGACTTATAAGTAGAGATTCACAAGAATTACCTCTCTTTCCCCTATTAGACCCCGCCGCTCTGGCCCCTTAGGGATCAGAATGCTCATCAATGCAAATTTGTTCCCCTTCCCCAAGGATCTTTTAGACTAAATTTGGTTCAAATCCATTCATAACTTTATTACAAGTAATCTATTTCCCCTATTGGGCCCCGCCCTCTGGCCCCTTTGAGGTCAGTGTCACCATTTATGCAAATTCAGTTCCCCTTCCCCCAAGGATGTTTTTGACCAAATTAAGTTCAAATCCATTCACAACTTTGACTAGTAGCGATTTAACAGAATTGCTTCAATTTCCCCTATCGGGCCCCACCCATCTGGCCCCTTGGGGGTCAGCGGGTCAGCATCACCGTTTATGCAAAATCTGTTCCCCTTCCCCCAAGGATGTTTTTGACCAAATTAAGTTCAAATCCATTTACATCTTTATGACTAGAAGCGATTTAAAGGAATTGCCTCAATTTCCCCTATTTGGCTACTCCCCTCCATCCCCTTGGGGGTCAGAGTAACGATTTATGCAAAATCTGATGCCCTTTCCCCAAGAATGTTTCTAACCAAATTTGGTCAAAATCCAAAAAAAACTTTTTGACTAGTAGCGATTTAAAGAAATTACCTCTATTTCCCCTTTTTGGCCCCACCCATCTGGCCCCTTGGGGGTCAGAATGATCATTTATTCAAAATTTGTTCCCCTTTCCCCAAGGATGTTTCTGACCAAATTAAGTTCAAATCCATTCATAACTTTATCACTAGTAGCGATTTAAAGGAATCGCCTCAATTTCCCATATTGGGCCCTGCCCCTCTGGCCCCTTGGGGGGTCAGAGTCACCATTTATGCAAAATCTGATCCTCTTCTGCCAAGGATGTTTCTGACCAAATTTGGTCAAAATTGCTATCTGGATATTTTCAAAAATTAAAGAAAATGAGGCTGTTCAAATTTTTTTTTATAATTTTCTATAATGATTATAATTACTCATTCTTAGGAATCTATAAAAGTTTGTTTACAGAAAGTAAGTATAAATTCTAGAAATTTTTAACAACTCGTAAGCAAATTCCAGCACTTTTCACACACTGACCAAAAATTCCAGCACTTTTCCAACACTGACCCCGAATTCCAGCGCTTTTTATCACTTGTACGACCCAAGTTATTGAGAAGAAGTTGTTTAAATGGAAAAGGAAGTGAGCTCACAGTACAGCGACTGCATGGACGGACATGTGACAGATGCCACACCACAGGATAAGCTCATGTGCCTATGGGCAGGTGAGCTAATAAACTAATATGTAAGAGCATTGGCATAGCAAATAAAACATTACTTTCCATAAATGTCATAAATATAAGGGGTGTAATAGCATTACTCCAAGCTTACATCTGTAGCAGCTGTAGGCTTATATCCAGTGTAGTGAAGGCATAACATGTGAAAGTCAAGTCACATGTTATCCCAATTCTCATATGGCATATTCCTGCCATCTTACCCGTGCCTGAAACAGCTAGAAATGACAGGTTTTTTAATTCATTTGGCAGTGAACGGGGAACTGTCAACTCCATGAACACATCATCACAGACACATACTGTTTTAGTCAGAAACTGTACGACCTAGTGCGGGTACAGTTTTTCCCCGATGAAAATCAAAACTTTTATTTCACAAAAACAATTATCAATCTCCAAGGACTATACTGCCTACACTGCAGTTTTGTTTGTTTGTTTGATGCTTATGGTAAGAAAAAAAAATTGCATCATCTGCACAGACAATTTAAAATTCAAACAAAAATAATGCTCTGAACAGATTGAAATGAATCAGACTTACTTTTTTTATTATTTCAAAACTGTGTCAGTAAAGAGTTGGCCCGGTCCATTTGTTGTATAGGCTGTTATTTACTTTAAAGGATGGGAATTTACCGATGGTAACGAGTCTGCTGTACCAGGTCTACAGTTGGGAAGTTAAAGACAAAAGGTGCCAAACTTTTTGTTTAAATCTTATTCAGGGTTCAGATCTAATCCATGGTCATGTCAGAGCTGTTTTAACTCTTACCATGCGGCTAGCGGCAAATCCCGACCAGGGGAAACTTACCGTAGCTCACGACGGGCGGGATTTGCCGCCGCACAAAGCACTTTCGTTTCCAAAAAATCTCGGGAGAATTTCCAGATACGAAACTGCCATTTTGCTAGCTTTGCCTATCACATTAATTATTGAAGATGGCGGACCCATACATACATAAGTACACAAGGTTTTCTTATTAATTTTTGTCAGTTTTTGACAATTTTTTCTTTGGTTATGTGTGAACGGCTCCTTCAATTTTTGCTGAAATGGAATTAGATCATGAACAGAGAGATACACAAAATGACGCATATAATCAAGAATAGTTGAAAGATTTTACTGAGAATTACGGTCCAAAAAATATTGATCCAGACACGACCCCCTACAATATATTTTCCCAGTTTATCACAGATGAAATAATTACCATTTTAAATAGATATTATCAGCAATTAGTTGAAGCAAATGGGGGCATTAATAATCGAGACATACCCAAAATCTTCACGAGTTCGTGCATGGAAAGCCACTACACCTGGAGAAATGAGGGCGTTTCTTGGTATTGTGCTGTACATGGGGCTGGTGAGACTTCCCAATTATGAAATGTACTGGAGTACAGACACTTTAGTCTCCATCAAAGGATTTACAAATATAATGACTAGGGACAGATTCTTCAATATATCATCATATTTCATTGAGAAACTGACAAGAACATTTCACTCCTGGTAGAGAAATCAGTGTTGATGAGATCTTAGTACCATTCAAAGGCCGGACAAACCTCCTTCAGTACATTCCGTCCAAGCATCACAAATGGGGTAAAAAACTTTGGACATTGGCTGACGCCAAATCTGGTTATGTCTATAACTGGGACCTGTATAAAGGCAAACAAACAGCTCCTGCAAGGAATGGATTAAGTCATCAGGTGGTGACCAAGCTCACTGAGCCGTTGTACAATACATGACATCACCTGTACATGTATTGTGACAGTTTTTTTACGAGCCCTTCAGTATTCTACGAACTCGTAGAAAACCAAACTGGAGCTTGTGGTACTTTGCACATCAACAGGATTGGGGTTCCTGGTGATGTAAAAAAAAAGTCAAACTGAAGAAAGATGAACAGATATATTTGAAGAGGGATGGGAAGAAACTTTATCTGTGTTGGTTTGACAAAAGGCAAGTGAACTGTTTGTCCACAGTGCATAATGATACGACATAGACAAAAACTGTGAGATCAAAATTTCATGTGGGATACAGAAGGGAGTTGGATCAGCTGAAGGCTATACAGCTGTACACAATGTATATGGGCGGAGTAGATGTAGCTGAAGGGAGTTGGATCCCCTGAAGGCTATACAGCTGTACACAATGTATATGGGCGGAGTAGATGTAGCTGAAGGGAGTTGGATCCCCTGAAGGCTATACAGCTGTACACAATGTATATGGGCGGAGTAGATGTAGCTGAAGGGAGTTGGATCAGCTGAAGGCTATACAGCTGTACACAATGTATATGGGCGGAGTAGATGTAGCTGACCAACAAACTTCTTACTGTGTATTGCAACACAAAATGTTGAAATGGTGGAAAAAGTTACTCATTCAATCTCTTGGAAGTGTGTGTTTAAAATGCGAAAGTGATTTGGAAGCACCATCACCCTAAAGCTCGTTTAAAAAAGCGAGAAGTTCCGACTGGAAATAATTCATGGTTTAGTAGACAATTACCAAATTAAGGATACTAAGAGATTTGCTAGACCAGCAACAAACCCTCCAGCAAGACTGAATGCAAGGCATTTTCCATCCCTGAACATTCAGTTTACTGCCCGAGGACACTGCTCAAGTTTGCTCCAACCGCCAGGAAAACAAAAAGCACCAGACCAGATACATTTGCCCCAACTGTAACATAACACTGTGTGTGTATCCATGTTTTGAAAGATATCATAGCATGGTCAATTACAAAGTTACCTGCCATGCAGAACTGCATAAGTAAGGTAAAAAAAAAAACTGAAAATCTGAAATCTGATGAAATTTGTATTTTCTTACAAATGATTTGTATTTTTGTACAAATAAACAACAATAAACATCAAAATGAATTATGTACATAATTCTTATGATATTGACATAATTTATGCAAGATTATATCATCCTAGTAACAACAATGAATTTTTAATGAATTTTTGATAAAAAAACCCACAAATTCCTATAATATTACTCAGCGGCAGTATAGAGGGGAGATAATCCTTGCTCAGCATGATAAGAGTTAATACCCAAATTATTTTTTTTTCTTTCCATAGAGAAACAAACCAATTTTAAATTAATGATTAATGACTACATATGCTTCACATATCTCGGCATTTAATGAATATTTTTATTTAGCACCCAATTTCCATTATAGGTCCATTTTAGTTTGAGACTCAGCCCCCATTTTTGTCAGAGGTCCATTTTAGTTTGAGACTCAGCCCCCATTTTTGTCATAGGTCCATTTAAGTTTGAGACTCAGCCCCCATTTTTGTTAGAGGTCCATTTTAGTTTGAGACTCAGCCCCCATTTTTGTTAGAGGTCGTTTAGTTTGAGACTCAGCCCCCATTTTTGTTAGAGGTCCGTTTAGTTTGAGACCCAGCCCCCATTTTTGTTAGAGGTCGTTTAGTTTGAGACCCAGCCCCCATTTTTGTCAGAGGTCCTTAAGTTTGAGACTCAGCCCCCATTTTTGTTAGAGGTCCATTTTAGTTTGAGACTCAGCCCCCATTTTTGTTAGAGGTCCATTTTAGTTTGAGACTCAGCCCCCATTTTTGTTAGAGGTCGTTTAGTTTGAGACTCAGCCCCCATTTTTGTCAGAGGTCCTTAAGTTTGAGACTCAGCCCCCATTTTTGTTAGAGGTCGTTTAGTTTGAGACTCAGCCCCCATTTTTGTTAGAGGTCGTTTAGTTTGAGACTCAGCCCCCATTTTTGTTAGAGGTTGTTTAGTTTGAGACTCAGCCCCCATTTTTGTTAGAGGTCGTTTAGTTTGAGACTCAACCCCCATTTTTGTCATAGGTCCATTTTAGTTTGAGACTCGGCCCCCATTTTTGTTAGAGGTCCATTTAAGTTTGAGACCCAGCCCCCATTTTTGTTAGAGGTCCATTTTAGTTTGAGACTCAGCCCCCATTTTTGTCATAGGTCCATTTTAGTTTGAGACTCAGCCCCCATTTTTGTCATAGGTCCATTTTAGTTTGAGACTCAGCCCCCATTTTTGTTAGAGGTCCTTTAGTTTGAGACTCAGCCCCCATTTTTGACTTTTTGGGACTGTTATCCTAAAATTTCAGTAATACAATGTACATTCATATAATTTTTTTGGGAAATATTGGATATGACAAAATATTTAATTATTTTCCCTCTTTGACTGGGAACAAATCATCCCCCACAAGAAATGATCTGTCTAGTTTTTTTTCCTGATTTCTGTCATTCTGTCGGAATAATGTTGACAGCTTACAGAGGAACTAGATTGAAATGCACAGAGATGGTATTGAGCCTAGAGCATGAATACAGACCTAGCAGGCATGAGTATGAGGGAGGCAACCATCTTATATAAACATCACCACACAGAATGGCTTGTCTTTCCACAACCCTGTCATACAGTTTGCAGGAGAGGTTTTGAAATGTGTCTGACTGATAAGCTCTAGTGTGATAATATAATTTTGGTAGATCTGAAATTAATTGCTGTAATACGATGTACTTGGGATATTTTCCCTTCACAAATGTATACAAAACTATCCTTGTTGAATGGAGCTTTTATCTCGTGTTTCAACTTTTTTTAGCAAGTCTATGAAAATGTCTTTTTATCTACTAGTAGAGTAAACATGCATTATAGCTGCGACTTTTATCTACATATCACTTAAGTTTTACAGAATGATACACACAATGTGTTACCACTTGTTATACAATGGTACCAATAACAAAATGATAGATTTTCCAGCCATTACCAGATATATACATTTCAGCACTTCTCCAAACCTCAGTTATTGTACTTTATGAAAGAAGATAAACACATTTTACATTGTAAATAGTCATAGCAGTATTGTAAAGTTTTCCTCTAGATGCTATATAGATAAGGCTAAAACACAAAACAAAAGATGAAAAATGTCATTTACGCAGATCTTTTTTGTGAAACATACTTTTAGATATATAAGAAAAAATCATGTTAAAGTAATTCAATGTATTTCTAAAGTCCATTATCTGGAAAAATATTTACAGACCAATCCTCTAGAAGGACCCCCTCTTTATAGAGACCACATCAAGCTAGAAGGACCCCCTCTTTATAGAGACCACATGAGGCTAGAAGGACCACCTCTTTATAGAGACCACATCAAGCTAGACGGACCCCCTCTTTATAGAGACCACATCAAGCTAGAAGGACCCCCTCTTTATAGAGACCACATCAAGCTAGAAGGACCCCCTCTTTATAGAGACCACATCAAGCTAGAAGGACCCCCTCTTTATAGAGACCACATCAAGCTAGAAGGACCACCTCTATATAGAGACCACATCAGCCTAGAAGGACCACCTCTTTATAGAGACCACATCAAGCTAGAAGGACCATGCACCTGAACATAACAACCACATTTGATTAAACTCAATGACCTTAAGCTGTAGCTATATGGTGAGTTTTCAGAGTTGAAATTTGCTGTACAATATACTAATCTGTTTGGAACTGATAACTTCTCTATCTGTCCATCTTTATGTTTTGAAAACTACATTCTAACAATAACACGCCAAAGCTGTGAAATATGAAAAGCCTGGAAAAACCCTATCCTTCCAGTATACAAAGGACTCTTTGATTCCAAAACAGCTGGGTAGTTTTCTTATCTTGTCTTCAATCTTAAACAATATTGAACAAATATACACAAACTTCATTTCACACAACATTTTGACACAAGAGATTTTTTCTCAAAAACTGCTGCCTATAGGTAATTTTTTCCTACATAATCCTAATATTTCATGTGGCTGTCATTCTATTTCCCCAAATGACACAGATTACAGGGAAAAGATCGCCTTCATACTGCAGCCTACAGGAAGCAACAGATATGCTACATCAGTCATATAAAGCCTTATAGGGTAGCTTCCATGTCACAAAACAAGTTTTAATCAGACAAGCTTAAATAAAAAGTAAATGGAAACCAGGAGTCAATGACGTTAGTTATCATCACTTTATGACGTAGAAACCAGGAGTCTGACATAGTTATCATCTCTTCATGACGTGGACACTTTATGACATGGAAACCAGAAGTCTGCTACTCATGAAGTAGAAACCAGGAGTCAATGACATCAGTAATCATCACTCCATGATGTAGAAACCAGGAGTCAATGACATCAGTAATCATCACTCCATGATGTAGAAACCAGGAGTCAATGACATCAGTTATCATCACTCCATGATGTAGAAACCGGGAGTCGATGACATCAGTAATCATCAGTTCATGAAGTGGAAACCAGGAGTCTGACATAGTTATCATCACTCCATGATGTAGAAACCAGGAGTCAATGACATCAGTTATCATCACTCCATGATGTAGAAACCAGGAGTCAATGACATCAGTAATCATCACTTCATGAAGTGGAAACCAGGAGTCAATGACATCAGTAATCATCACTCCATGATGTAGAAACTGGGAGTCAATGACATCAGTAATCATCAGTTCATGAAGTGGAAACCAGGAGTCAATGACATCAGTAATCATCACTCCATGATGTAGAAACCGGGAGTCAATGACATCAGTAATCATCAGTTCATGAAGTGGAAACCAGGAGTCAATGACATCAGTAATCATCACTTCATGAAGTGGAAACCAGGAGTCAATGACATCAGTAATCATCACTCCATGATGTAGAAACCAGGAGTCAATGACATCAGTTATCATCACTCCATGATGTAGAAACCAGGAGTCAATGACATCAGTAATCATCACTCCATGATGTAGAAACCAGGAGTCAATGACATCAGTTATCATCACTCCATGATGTAGAAACCAGGAGTCAAACAGTCAAACCTGCTCCTACGACCACCTGTTTATAACGACTGTTTTTATGTGGCTTTTTAGTTGCAGTGAAAAAAAAGGAAACTCATATCACTAATCATAGCAATTGACAGTGCGCAAAAGGCAATAACTTTAGAAAAAAAAAATTGTTTTTAACACCAGGTTCAAACTCAATCGGTATATCTGATATGATAATTAAAGTCACATACCAAGTAACTTGAAATTGATGCAGCAAGCAGTAGCGAAAAAAGTTTTAAAAATGTTAATTATGAGAATTTACTATGTGCAAATTTAAGGGCCATTAAATGGAAACAGAATTGAATGGAATATTGATACGGTTTAAAATCTAACTTTAATTCGTTATGACCAAGCAACATACAAGTTTCAAATATTGTGGCAAGCAGTAAGGAAAAAATGTCTGGAAAAAGTTTGACTGACAAAACTGACGACGTATGTCGTAAAGTTTACTAAGCTTTGAAGGCGACACAAAATTATGTAAACTGTGTATTGTTGCTGTTTTTATTCAATATTTGAGTTACAAAAGTCAGTAATTGCCGCACAAAATGTTGTCACACCACATGACCCTTAATTTATTGACCTGGTTTTTCATCTGGATTCCTGAGAAGTTGGAAACACTGCTTTCAGCAGGTGAGCTTAAAACTAAACCAATGAAAAAGGCAATCAATGCCCTCAACATTTAGTTTGATCACTTGTCTATAAGGCTGACAACTTCTGAATCTCCAAGTTTACGTAGACTGTTCAATGCTGCAGATCTAGCTCACTGCCGATTAGCTAGGTCCTATATAGCTAGACTGTTCTAAATAATGCCCTTAATAGTCAGTTACTTTTTCTTTGCAATCAAAATGCAACAATGGAAAAACCCCTAACAGTGTATTATTCACTGTACAACTAGAAAAAAAAATTGAAAAATTACAATTAGGATCAACAACAGCTACATAATGCCTTTTTCCTCGCCAGAGTAAAATAATTGGTATGAACTTTCAATGCTCTGTATATTATTGCACATAGCTTGCGGGTGGAAAAGGTGCTGATTTTTTTTATTGTTTTTATTTCATTGATCTCCAGACTTCATAATGACACATGGTAACCATAGCTGGTAGTGCTTCTAATTACTGAAATGTTGACAGACCTCTTTTTATCAAATGATCACCCTGTTACCAGTGAGCTGGCCCGTGTTATATTTTTGCATATATGTCACTAAGTGTAGCAATTTTCATTAGCTGCACCAGTCAGAAATTAATTGACATCTAATTAACATAGACAATGAGGTCATGAATTGTGAATGGAAAAAAACAAAATGGGTGTCTCGACTGGAATGTCCTTCCTGTTGCAACTTGGAAACCTGTCAAAATGAAGTTTTCTGATTTATTTGATAAAAAGTATCTTACATTTTTTTCATTTCATATGAATTTTTGCTTGCTGAAGTTCCACAAAAACAAAACAAGAGGCCCAATGGGCCTGTATCGCTCACCTGGCTCTACAGCAACTTTGAGTTAGGTCATTTCTACAGAGACTATACTGATAACCACTTTATTCAAATATCAGAGTAGGCTAGGTTTATTCATGTCAATAATTTTCTAGTCCTTCATTCCAGTATCCATCGACCTAATATCAGGTCTCTTTGCTATCGAGAAATCATTGTTTGAATTATTTGAACCGGAGTGTGACCTTTTGTGTAGATCCCTAGCTGCAGGGCCTCTTTCTTAATGAGAAGAAGTTATTTTTAGATTTTAGCCTATTTGACCTATGTGACCTTGAATGAAGGTCAAGGTCATTCATTTGAACAAACTTGGTAGCCCTTCATCCAGCATGCTAAAGGCCTAATATCAAATTCCTGGGCTTCTTGGTTATTGAGAAGAAGTTGTTTGAAGATTTTAGCCTATTAGACCTTTGTTACCTTGGATGAAGGTCAAGGTCACTCATTAGAACAAACTTGAAAAAGCCCTTCATCCCAGCATGACAAATGACCAATATCAGGTCTCTAGCCCTCCTGGACTTGGAGAAGAAGTTGTTTAAAACAAAAAAGTTGATGCCGGATGCCGAGATAAAGGCCAGATGATGGACACGGCACCATGGCATAAGCTCACTTGCCCTTTGGGTAGATGAGCTAAAAATTAACACTCAATCGTTACATACAATCTTATATTTATGTAGTTTTAGATCTGAACAAGACAAGAATGTAAACCAGCAGATGAACAAATACATTTTGGATGTTCTAGGTGATTTTTCTCCAAGATGTGTTGATGTGTTCAATATTTTGACAATTTGAGGCCACAGCAGCCATCTTAGATATTTCATTTGGCAAACCAATCACAATAAATAACACTTTTCAGAAAACAGTTTTCGAGGCCGACACGGACACAGACATAGCGACAACCATATGTTGCCTGCTCTTTGCAGGAGATACAAAAAAGAATTATGAATAACTTGCTATAATTGAAAAAGAAAAAGAGAAATAGCTCACATAATCTTCACTTGTCAAATCCATGATGGTCGCCTACCAGCTATTTAGTTTTTTTAAGGATCACACTCAACAAGAGATCCCAGAGGGATCTTGGCGCCCACCATTGAATGATCTTTATAGGTTCCATGTCAGATTGATCTTCTCTCTATTTTTCGATTCCTCTGACTAATCTGTGTAAATTGAGAAACATCCCTCCCGTACTTTTCAAACAAGGGGAACCTATATATGAAATTTGAGATTTAGCGAGATTTAACCTACATATGAAAGAGGTATGGTGCATATTGGCCTGTTTCTACCTAACAGTGACCGTTTTCAAAATCAAACAAGAGATCCCAGAGGGATCTTGGCGCCCACCATTGAATGATCTTTATAGGTTCCATGTCAGATTGATCTTCTCTCTATTTTTCGATTCCTCTGACTAATCTGTGTAAATTGAGAAACATCCCTCCCGTACTTTTCAAACAAGGGGAACTTTTATATGAAATTTGAGATTTAGTGATAATGGCAGTCTGTCAACCATGTTGTTTTCAGATTGGTCCCAAAATGCAATACGAGGGACCAAGGGGAACCTACATATGAAATTTGAGAAAGATCCCTTCAGTACCTTCAATAAAATAGTGATAACAAACTTCAATAGTCAAAAACCAAGATGGCTGCCTGTCAGTCATGTTGTTTTCAATGCAATATGCTTAACTAGGGACCAAGGGGTACCTACATATGAGATTTGAGAAAGGTCCCTTCAGTACTTTCTGAGAAATATAATATAGTGATAACTTCAATTGTCAAAATCCAAGATGGCTGCCTGTTGGCCATGTCGTTTTCCGATTGGTCTCAAAATGCAATATGCATAACTACGGACTAAGAGCAACCTACATATGAAATTTCAGAAAGATCCCTTCAGTACTTTCTGAGAAATAGCGATAACATGAATTGTTGACGGACGGACTGATGGACGGATGGACCATGGATATGCAAGGCGATTTGAAGAGTCCACCATCTGATGATGGTGGGCTAACAATGGACCAGAGATTATGAACAGATGATGAATGATAGACAGAAGGATCGATTGCCAACAGACCACGGACGAAATGCAATTCCAACAGCCCAACATCTGATGGTGCGAAAAAAAAACTTCAGCTGGTCCTGCATCAAACAACATTTTAAAATCAAAGGGCCAAAGGCCCTGAGAAACGTCAGGGTCTGAGGTCATATAATAAGGAATTTAAAATTGAATTTTATAGTCATACAGTACATTTGTATCAAATGAAATATAATCTGGTTATTCCTATTCTATATATATTCAAGAAAACATGTATAACATATAGTATCTGCTGAAAACTTTACAATAGCTGAGTATAGTTCTTTCCTGACCTTTTTTTTAATGCTTGTGGAAGATTATTGATATACTCCTGAATCAGTAAAGCTGATTGTAAACTTTGAAAAAAATCAACAGAAGGCCAAATCGGTCTATTAACAACATGCAGAGATAAAATCCAAGATGTATACAACCGAAGTTTTTTAATTTATATTATAAGATGTTAATTAGGCCTAGCAAACATCTATTTTATGACCCCTAGTAACATCGAAAATGCAAATATTTCAACTTCGATAGAAAACTGTGGTCGAGCTGTCGGTCACGCTGTCCGACGAGACATATACATATAGGCCAACAGTTTTGACAAACGAGATGCCAGTACATCAGTCACGGATCATAGTCATTAGATTCTTTTCAAATAAACAAATAATAATCTTATTTAACAAAATCCTCATGAAAAACGGCAATGTAGTTTGTTACAACTTGCCTTCAATTCGTGTTGATATTTCTTGCATATTCTAGCGACATACAAATAAATATGAAACTGTGAACGGTCGCTGGTTTAGTTACATTAGACATAACTGCCATTTTGGCCGATAAGCGATGATCACATGATTAGTCACGTGACAGCTGAAGTTATCCCGTGGAATGAATGGCTGCAAAGCTATTTATAGAATTGTAAACATTTGACTACATATACGTAAACATGGTTGGTTTTAGGCTTATATGAAATGTTCTTGCATATGAACTCAGGATGAACATATGAGTCTAAGACATGTGGATAGTTTCTCTGGGGACGCATGTAAATTTCCACGACGATCAAACTGAATTTTTTTACTTTCGTTTTCAAGGCAGGATTGATACAGAACTACGTAATCCTAGGCGAACAAAATTGCATATACTGATGAGGAAAATGTTTATATTTATACTCTAAAATAGTCTAGAACACCAAACATTCATATTTCATTTTTAATAATTGCAGTAAACACAGGAACCATCAGTTAAATCGCGTCAATAACTGCTGTTAAAATAGGAACTATATTAGGCTGCGGGTGTATATCACTTTTTATTATTTTTTTTTTCTTACTACAGAAAAGAGAAGTTGTTAGCCGGAAACAAAAGTGTGACTAACAAAATTTACCCACCACGACTAAAACAGCAGGTGTCAAAGGCATCCGGATGTTAAAAATAGTTGCATTAAATTAGAATTGAAAGTATGAATGAAGTTTTTTCCAAATGGAAATAATTTTCCTTTTTCCATTTGGCCATTGACATTTTTTTAAATGTATATTTGAATTCTATAATGATAATCAACTTTAGCCTGCTGGGATATCACCCTAGACATTTTATTCCAGACAGGATTCATGATATGTAGGTTGTAAAAGTTCCAGCCAGACAGAAGGAGATTATGGACATTTCCCAGTCCTGAAACAGGATCTCAATTAATCAACCAAGCCTCCAGGATACATCAGTGCCATCCAGTGTCTATAGACTAAATGTTATTTTCTTGGTATCAGCTAAAGGTCAAGGTAATCTAACTAACGAATATGAAGTCTTAATAAGTAATTTGGAAAAAAAATTTAAAAAAAACTGTAATTTTTTTAAATAAACAAGGATTTCACGGAAGTGGATGTGTCACCTGCGCAGAAAAGTTGGTGATTAAAAGAGTTTATACATGGAAAACATATTTTCTATTGTTAGTAACAATGACGACCTTGACCTTTTGAAAATGTCATGGTCATCATATGAAAACAATATGATGCTGTTTTCTCAATAAGCTACCTACAAAGAGTAAATTTGCTGCAAGTAGCTAGTAGCTGAAAAAAGGATAAAAAGATTATTAACTGTTATAACTACTTGTGTGCATAAGGCCATAACTCAACAAGAGGCTCAGAGGGCCTGTATAGCTCACCTGGATATTTCAGTAATCATGGCAAAAATATTTTAAGTTTCATTTCAATTATTTTTCTCCCTTTTTTCTGCATCTTCCAACTATGGTTTAAAGGGTTATTTTTTTTTTATTTTATCTATTTTGCAACATTGCCCCTATTAGGCCTCCTCTCTCCTGCCCTAAGGGAACCATATCCTCGATTTATACAAAATTAGATCCCCTTGGCCAAATGATTTTTGCTTCAGACTAAATTTCATCAAAATCTATTTAGTCAGCCCCTTTGGCCCCTTGGGGATCAGAGTCACCATTTATACAAAATCTGTTCCCTTTCCCCCAAGGATGTTTCCGACTATGTCAGACAACTCCTTGCCAGGCCTTATACAGTGCAACTTCTGAAAACCGAACCTTCTAAAAACCGAACACCTCTGAATACCGAACAAATTGTCACTGTACGGAATTTTGGTCCTTCTTTATTATAGTATTAAAAAACTTCCAAATACCGATCCCTCTGAATTCGGAACACCGGACTGATTTTGTGTCCGGTTCCTGTTAAATTATACCAAAAATTACTTCTGAAAACCAGCCTTACCTGAGCGATTATGACAAGAGGTCGGGCCAGGCCGAGTCAACCGTGAAACAACACCTGTGACGGATATTGTGTGAAGCCTAATTGTGTCTCGGAACTACGCATAAATGTAGGTGATTTGTTCACACAGGTATCTAATAAATACCCCGAGGGACGTTATGATTGTGGTGGATAATCAACACAGTAATTATGAAACAATGCCACACTTTATTGAAATGCAGCAGATTGTTTATCTTCTCTGAGTGAATACAAGTAGAGCTAGAAGCTTGAGTTTCGCCTCTAATTTAAATGAGGCCAAAAGAGGGGTGTCGCAGGGTCATAAATACACACACTGAAACGATGCCAGTGTCCGATGTATTGTCCGATGTTTATTTGTTAATAAACAAGAGGCCCAAAGGGCCTTAACGGTCACCTGAGATTTGAAATATTTCGGCCAATTAAATTGACCCTTTTTGGCCCCACCCATCAGTCCTAATGGAGTCAGTCTATGAAGAGTATTTGATTCTAACATATAGTAGATAAGAAGATTTTTGAAATTTCAGTCAATTTGACCCTTTTTGGCCCCGCCCACCAGCCCCTGGGGGTCAACCAGGGCCAACATGTACATACCATCAAACTGTCATCCCATGCTGATAATTTGAACCAAGTTAGAATGAATTCCAATACAAATCCAACAAATAATAGTCAAAAATGTGATTTCCCTATATAAACTATAGTAAAGTTTACCCCCTCCCCAGGGTCTTGAAATTCACAATTTTCGTAAAGCACCTGAAGAGCCTTCCATCTATGAAGAGTATTTGATTCCATCTATGAAGAGTATTTGATTCTAACATATCTGAGAGTAGAGAAGAAGATTTTTGAAATTTTAGTCAATTTGACCCTTTTTGGCCCCGCCCACCAGCCCCAGGGGGTCAACCAGGGCCAACATGTACATAACATCAAACTGTCATCCCATGCTGATAATTTGAACCAAGTTAGAATGAATTCCAATACAAATCCAACAAATAATAGTCAAAAATGTGATTTCCCTATATAAACTATAGTAAAGTTTACCCCCTCCCCAGGGGCAAACCTGAGACCCCAGGGTCATGAAATTCACAATTTTGGTAAAGCACCTTAAGACCCTTCCATCTATGAAGAGTATTTGATTCTACCATATCTGAGAGTAGAGAAGAAGATTTTTGAAATTTTAGTCAATTTGACCCTTTTTGGCCCCGCCCACCAGCCCCAGGGGGTCAACCAGGGCCAACATGTACATAACATCAAACTGTCATCCCATGCTGATAATTTGAACCAAGTTAGAATGAATTCCAATACAAATCCAACAAATAATAGTCAAAAATGTGATTTCCCTATATAAACTATAGTAAAGTTTACCCCCTCCCCAGGGGCAAACCTGAGACCCCAGGGTCATGAAATTCACAATTTTGGTAAAGCACCTTAAGACCCTTCCATCTATGAAGAGTATTTGATTCTACCATATCTGAGAGTAGAGAAGAAGATTTTTGAAATTTTAGTCAATTTGACCCTTTTTGGCCCCGCCGACCAGCCCCTGGGGGTCAATTAGGGCCAACATGTACATACCATCAAAGTGTCATCCCATGCTGATAATTTGATACAAGTTAGAATGAATTCCAATAGAAATCCAACAAATAATAGTCAAAAATGTGATTTCCCTATATAAACTATAGTAAAGTTTACCCCATCCCCAGGGGCAAACGTGAGACCCCAGGGTCATGCAATTCACAATTTTAGTAAAGCACCACAAGACCCTTTCATCTATAAAGAGTGTTTGACTCCACCATATCTGAGAGTAGAGAAGAAGATTTTTGAAGTTTTAGTCAATTTGACCCTTTTTGGCCCCACCCCACAGGCCCCTGGGGGTGGGGACCATATAATTCACAATTTTGGTTGACCTTCAGCCATAGAAACTTTCTGCCAAATTTCATTGAATTTTGTTAAGTGGTTTTGGAGAAGAAGTCGAAAATGTAAAAAGTTTACGGACGCACGACGGACGACGGACGACGACGGACAAAAGGCGATTAGAATAGGTCACTTGAGACTTCGTCTCAGGTGACCTAAAAACTGATGTTGGGAATATGACCGATATCATCTGATCAATTGTAATTAATATTGAAACAACACATCTTCACACACTTTCATATCAGACGATTTTGGTTTTTTGTAAAATATTTAAATATCCCGTATTGGACCCCACCACATGGCGAAGCTTCAGCCGATGTAACAGAATGTATGTCGATCGTAAATGTACAAATACTGTATAAAACTATATTCATAGTCATTTCTTACATAATCTGCAATATATGCGTTGATTTACTTTCATGATATTCATATTCGTCAGACAAACCAAATTGTCTACGTACGTACAGTAGGCCTAGTGCCGAATTGTAATTGGGTACAATCTAACAAAACATCGTCCGACCAATTCTATCCGGAATTTGATCGGTTTTTTTTTTATCAACTTCTCCACACCGAACCCTCTGTAAACCAAACAAATATCCATGTTCAGTTTATAGAAGTTCAATCCACTGTATATATATGATAACAATGGAACCAAAACTAAGTGAGCAAGTAGCTGGCATTTCCCTTGGGTACCACAGACCCAGTCGTGAAGATCAATCACCTCATAATGGACAGGAAGATATGTTAGGAAAGATTAAAACAAATCTGTCACAACAAAAGTATCAATCTCCCCCTACACCAACTTAACAAAATTCACAATTAACATTCACAGACGCTGGAACTTGTGCAGTCAGGATGTCTGACAGGTATTCAGACATTTTCAAAAGGTTTCCATAACCTAAACGTATCACCACCCAAGACAGATCACCACACCTAATGCATTAAGTGTTGTTCGCATGCAGGGTCACATTCCAAGGCTGTCAGAATATTTGACAGTTTCATGTGTAAACACAAAAGTAACAGAACCTAGCCAGCCTGAATAAACAAATCTTCTTGCTGTTTGTTCCTCTACATGTCCCAATGTATCTATTTGAGATCTTGATTCTGACCCTTTCATTAACACATAATTGAATCGGAAGAATTTCTGGGAGATGTTGATAGAGTCTGTATCAGATGGGTCACATTTATTTGGACCAAATAAAGATGTTATCTTAGAGGCTCCAATACAATATATGTAATTGTATGTTTTGTCTGAAGAGAGCAACAAATTCTAGAAAGACAATCAATATGTTGACAAGCTGTTTCTTTTATTCATTAAGGTTCTGAAATGGACACATTGGAAGGAACTGGAACAAACCATTGAAGCATACCCAAGGTCAGCAGTGTTTGAATTAGGCCAATTCCAAGTGGTAGTCATGACATTGTCATACAAATAACTGTTCCATTAGTTATACTCCTTTAGCAGTCTAGTCAGTAATAACATTACATCGGAAATGTTCTCATGATCAGAAAACTGCCATAGCTTTCACCAGAAAGGACGTATAGATACCTCAAAATGCAGTGTCCTTACTGGAAGAAAGGATTTCATCAAGAACATAGCCCTCCCTATTTGTTCTTTTTTTAAAGCAGCCAAGTGAGATTTTTGACCTTGATCAATGACCACCAAAATCTATCAGATGTAGAACTGTACACTGTGAATATGACCTAATTTTTTCCAAGGGTTCTTCGAGATTTATCTTGTACACACTTATAATGCATGGACAGATACATGGACAGACGCACAAACAAATTACTATAGTGTTAATAATTAAGTATTAATTGAACTTCCATCAGAACTTCAATATTCTCACTGGAGTTTGTCAAGGCATGCACCCTTAAGGTAGTCAACCTATCTTAATGAAAATTAATATTTACATCTAAAATTTTCAGAAGCCTGTAAATTGTCCAATTACAAAACAGATTTCAAAATTGTGTTTGGAATGGTATACCGCACTGATATACCAATTTTCATGAAAATCGAACAACTAAATTCCGCCCAATCAAACTTTTTCATTTCATCTTAGAGTTTATCTTAAACTTATAATATCCACCAATTTCCTTAAATTTTCAAGAACAAATAAAAAGAATTGGGCCCACGAAAGACTTAATAAAATGATAACAGGATAAAGAAAAAGATTTTAGTCCCCAAACTTTCTCTGTTGGGCTTAATATTAGTGCCCATTAATTTTGACTGACCATATCCATCGATTGCAATTCTTGGCCGATTTAAACTGTACACATGTGAAGATTCATAAAAAAAGTTCAATAAATAAAAGAGGACAAATGGGCCTGTATCGCTCACCTGCTTCTAATGAGGCTTTTAAGTTGATCTACTGGTTGGTTTTATTAATTAAATATAAGAGAAGAATTTCAAATAATTTTGTAGCCCTTCATTCCAGTATGAAATAGGTCTCAGTGTCTCATGGTAACTGAAGGTTGTCAATTAAAGATTTTGACCCCTTTGAACCCTGTGACCTTGAATGGTGATAAGGTTTGTCTGAACAAACTTGGTAGTCCCTCATCTTGGACTGCTACAGACTAAATATCAGATCTCTCCTGGGATTCTCTGGTATTGGGAAGTTGTTTAATAGATTTGGTCAATTTGAACCTGGTGACTTTGAACATAGATCAAGGTAATTCATTTGAGCAAACTTGGCAGCCCTTTACCCCAGCAGACTCACCTGGTATTTCAGCAATCATGGCACAATACTCCCATTTAAGTTATTACATTTCATTTTACTTTTTGACAAGGCAACTGTTCAAACAAAATGTGGACTCAGTGAAATCACACTCCTAATTGAATCTCTTTGGCCAATAATTCTCCAGACCAAATTTCATCAAAATCGTTCAGGACTAGTTGAGATCTTACCTCTATACTTCTCTATTGGCCCCCGCCCCTCAGGCCCCTCTATTCACACAACATTGATCTCCTTTGCCCAATAATGCTCCCCAGACCAGATATCATCAAAATCCATTCAGTTGTTCAGGACTTGTAGCCATTTAAAGGATTTACCCCTATTTACCTTCTTGCCACTCCAGCTTCAGGTTCAGGGGAGCCACGCCCTCTGTTTATACAACATTGAATCTCCTTTGCCCAATAATGCTCTGCAGACTAATCAGAATTTAAGTTCATCAAAATCCATTTAGTTGTTCATGACTATTAACGATCTAAAGAAATTGTTGACAGACAACAGATGTTGTGCCAAGTCTTAAGTTCACCTTGAGCACTTCAGGCTGGGAGTCAGCAAAATACTTAGTGGCCAAATCCAGATTTTCATCCGATATATGTAGCAGTCACATTATTATGATATTGTGTCCTTCTCTCCAAATCGTGGATTCAGGGGTCGGTTAGAACAATGACCTAATTTCATAAATGTATGTTTTAAGTCCAGACAGGTTGATGTTGAGGGGACATAAGCTCCTTGCCACTATACCACTTCATTGTCAGATCATCTATTTCAGTGTCCAAAACATCACTTTTTATCCGACACCACAAATGGAGCTAAAAGCTTTTCCAATATCTTGGTATACATATTGTAGTAATTTTATCCAATATTCAATATATTGCAGTGAAGTATGCCTGGAGTATTGTTATATCATATATACTTGTAATAATCACTGCATAATTGGTTTGTGTGTGTGATAACCATTATACAGAGTTTCTACTGTATGTGTGTGTATGTACCAATGTATGAGCAGATGTACGAGTAGTGTTATGTAGTTGTGTGTTTATCATGTACATGTGTTATTGTATTGAATCAAAAATATAAGTTACAAAAAAAATATATATACATATTGCAGTGAAGTGGGAAATGATAAAATGAACAAACTCCTCTAAAAACCCATTCAAAAGGATTATCATCTTCAATTCGTCGACAAGACCTGAATGGAATAAATGATGTATTGCAATATTTTTCGAAATATTTTAGTCGGGTTTTTTCCCTCTTGCAAAGGCTCTTAAATTTATTCCATGGATAACTCTGATTACGGTGTCGCAAAATTCAATTGAAATTATAAATAACATATTGTTTGGGACCCCTATAATAGTAACAGAGTATTGAAGTTATTAGAGGTTAGTCCTCGACCATTACAGGTATTGATCATACGTATAATAGTAACAGAGTATTGTAGTTATTAGAGGTTAGTCCTCGACCATTACAGGTATTGATCATACGTATATTACACTAAACTCACTTAATGCCTACTTGCGAAAACCCAATGTGAACTGTATTCATACTTTCTAAGAAAATGAGCTAAAGTTATGATTACTTCTTAATGTTAGTTTCAATGCTAAATAAAAAAAAAAACACCTTTGTTAACCTTTAAGTTGGGAAAATGTTCAGTGTATAAATTGATGCCATAATTCATAAGACAACCAAACATGACCAAATCACCTTTCCCATATTTCTCTGTGAACATTCTAGACCTATACACCCATTAGGGACCGGATCTATTTCCGACAAGCTGACAGATTTCCTATATAGCTAAGCATCTTAATGACACTGATCATATGGCCTCCTTAAACATCACACCCAAGGCCAAGTTTCACGAAGACAAGAGGAAGGTAATAACTTGGTCAACAAAATAATCTGATCTAATGATATTGGTCAAGGCCTTATAATTTCTCATTCCTGGACAAAGGCTAGTAAAACCCTCCTGAGTGCTCCACCATAGAAAGGTCAAAGATGATCAGTATATACCATAACAAAGCTGATTAATAAGTAACGTCGGACTGTTAAAAAATCTATATCTTTTTAAACTTCTCCTGCAGGCTTCAACAAGTGCAATCAATGATTGTGAAGCTCAACCTGCAGCAGCAATCACACTATTCTCTGATTTTTGATGTGTGTATAAAGTGAGTTTTAGTGTCAAAAAAGTTCAGTCCACAAAATGGTAAAATGCTAAAAAATTACAATTTTTTTCTGCATGATTTTGCTATAACATCACTCCTAGACCTCTAATGAATGTATAAACCAAATTTACAGGGTGTGAGGTGTATACTTTTGGACTTATAAGCTTTCCAAAAACTTACCCCAAAAACATTAAAGTGGGGTGGGATGCTGACACCAAGGGTTACTGCATTAGCTCACGGTTTCCCTTTATCCCAGCATAAAACTGGCTCAAGCTCATGACTTAAGGGTCTCTCGGTTAATGAAAAGAAGTAATTTAAAGATTTTAAGATATTGACCTTTGTGACCTTGAACGTAGGTAAAGGTAAAGGGCCTCTTGGTTATTGACAAGAAGTGGAAACTGTGAATTGTTTATGAGACACATTGGACAACACACAATGCCAGCCGATTCAAGGTCTCAATAGGTCACTTAATTGAGACATCATCTCAGGTTACCTATGACTGCCTTAGCCTTTTTATTCAAACAAGATTTGGTCATAATCCATTAAAGCATAAAGGACACTTTAAAGCAAAATTTTAGCTAAGTTCCCAAATTGAGCCCCCTCTGCCCCCAGGGATCCTTTATATGAATCATGATTGCCCTTCCTCAATGAAGTTTCAGTCCAAATTTGGATGAAATCCACTTTGACATTAAGAAGGAATACGGATTTGAAAGTAAAAGCTTACACATGGCGTATGAGTTTATTCTGACTCTTAATCTGGTCAGATGACCAAACAAGAGGCCCATGGGCCTTAACGGTCACCTGAGATTTGAAGTATTTCAGTTAATCTAATTGACCCTTTTGAGCCCACCCATCAGCCCCTAGGGGTCATTCAGGGCCAACAGGTGTATACCATTAAGCTGTCATCCAATGCTGATAACGTTAACAAAGTTAGAATGAATTCCAATAGAAATCAAACAAATAATTGTCAAAAATGTGATTTCCCTATATGTATAAACTATAGTAAAATTTACCCCTCCCCAGGGGCAAACTTGTGACCCCAGGGTCATGAAATTCATAACATTAGTAAAGCACCATAAGACCCTTCCACCTATGAAGAGTATTTGATTCTATCTTAATTGGGTTTTGAAAAGAAGATTTTTAAATTTCAGTCAATTTGACCCTTTTTAGCCCCGCCCATCAGCCCCTGGGGGTCAGTCAGGGCCAACATGTGCATACCATCAAACTGCCATCCACGATCCCAAGCTGAAAATGCTAACCAAATTAGAATGAATTCAAATAGAAATCAAACAAATAATAGTCAAAAATGAGATTTCCCTGTATAAACTATAGTAAAGTTTACCCCCTCCCCAGGGGCAAACACGAGACCCCTGGGTCATGAAATTCACAATTTTGGTAAAGTACCTTAAGACCCTTCCATCTATGAAGAGTGTTTGATTCCACGATATCTGAGAGTAGAGAAGAAGATTTTTGAAGTTTTAGTAAATTTGACCCTTTTTAGCCCCGCCCCTCAGGCCCCTTGGGGGTGGGGACCATATAATTCACAATTTTGGTTGACCTTTAGCCATAAAAGCTTCCTGCCAAATTTCATTGAATTTGGTTTAGGAGTTTTGGAGAAGAAGTCGAAAATGTAAATTGTTTACGGACGCACGACGCACGACGGACGACGCACAACGCACAACGCACGACAACGGACAAAAGGCAATTAGAATAGGTCACTTGAGACTTTGTCTCAGGTGACCTAAAAAACTATATCTTGAATATCAAGAGGCCCAGGGGCCTTAACGGTCATCTGACTCTGAATTAAAAACCTTCTATTATTGTAGTATGTATTCTCTGTAGCAAGTATATAGTGGCACTGTTGGCCATGGTGGCATCTTGGATTTCTGACTGACCCAATAAATAACAACACTTGGCCAGAACCATCTCAGGATCATTTCTGGTAAGTTACAGCTGAATCTCACTGATGGAATTTGAGAAGAAGTTTGAAATAGTGTTGTTCAGGAAAACCATGATTGCGCAATCATGTTACAAAATGGCCGCCGTGACTACCATGTCAAAGTTTTTACGAAGCATAAAAATAACAACACTTTGTTGCCTCTCCGTCCTTAACATCCTCACCAATTTCCAGCTCAATCGCACCAGTGGAACTGGAGAAGAAGTTTAAAATGTGTTTTTCAAGATGGTTCCCAAGGCGGCCATCTTGGATTTCTGACCGACTTGAAAAATAACAACACTTGGTCAGGACCATCACAAAATCCTTTCTGGTAAGTAAGAGCTCAATCCCACTGGTGGAATTTGAGAAGAAGTTTGATAAAGGTGTTGTTTAGAAGAACCATGATGGCGCAATCATTTTACAAAATGGCTGCCGTGCCTGCAATGTCAAAGTTTTTACGAGGCGGAAAAAATAACAACACTTTATTGGCTCTCCTTCCTTAACATCCTCACCAATTTTCAGCTCAATCGCACCAGTGGAACTGGAGAAGAAGTTTAAAATGTGTTTTTCAAGATGGTTGCCAAGGCAGCCATCTTGGATTTCTGACTGACTTGAAAAATAACAACACTTGGTCAAGACCATCTCAGGATCATTTCTGCGCTTATTTAGAGCTGAATCCCACTGGTGGAATTTGAGAAGAAGTTTGAAATAGGTGTTGTTCAGAAGAACCATGATTGTGCAATCATGTTACAAAATGGCTGCCGCCTGCCATGTCAAAGTTTTTACGAAGCCAAAAAATAACAACACTTTATTGGCTCTCCTTCTTTAACATCCTCACCAATTTCCAGCTCAATCACACCAGTGGAACTGGAGAAGAAGTTTAAAATGTGTTTTTCAAGATGGTTGCCATGGCGGCCATCTTGGATTTCTGACCGACCTGAAAAATAACAACACTTCCTCAGGACCATCCCAGGATCATTTCAGCAAGTTTCAGCTCAATCTCACCAGTGAAACTTGAGAAGAAGTTTCAAATGTGTTTTCGAAATGGCGGCAATTGCGGCCATCTTGGATTTCGGACTGACCCGAAAATTAACAACACTTGGTCAGGACCATCCCAGCATCATTTCAGGCAAGTTTCAGCTCAATCCTACTGGTGGAACTTGAGAAGAAGTTTGAAATGTGAAAAGTTTACACACGGCGGACGGCGGACGGCGCACGACGACGGACGAAGCATGATGACTATATATAGGTCATCCTGACCCTTCGGATCAGATGACCTAATAAAAACCATAAAATGTTTGGAAAATATTCAGTTGAATCATTCTTAAAGATTGCAACCAAAAACACATGCTCACACACATAATGACTACTTTATTCCCCTTTACTGATAAGGTGGGTTTATAAAGATGTATTAGATGGTAGAAATAATACTCTTTTCAAACATGTTCCAGTATGCTAAATTTACTTTAAAAAATGTCACACTTGTAAGTTGAGTTTTCGTTTCTACAGTTTTGATGCAAAGCTGGACACTTATACCTTTGTACATCTATACACCCATATGGCACTCCTTGTAGAACCAGGCCACTCACTAACACTTGAGGTTGCACTAATTAGCCTAGAACAATGTATAATGTCAGGGGTGTGACTTATATAGGCTCAAACTACAAAACTCATTCAGGAATGACAATATGGTAGATCTCCACAATCTTTGAATGATGTAAATCAGACAATTTGCCATGGAAATAGTAGATCATGTTAGTTGTCCATGATGCATTTTAAACAATTTTATACTGAAGCAAATTAAATTGTATTGGAGAAAGTAAAATTCCACTGTCTTCGATAAATCAACCCTATTTTTTTTTAGAAAATATAACAGATTTTAAGCAGTAGATCTCCTCTAAGTCTTTGGTGATGTACATAAATTTTAAATCAAATTGCAACACATGGTTTTTTGGAGGATAAGTCATTAGGCATAAGTTAAATTTTAATGAGTTACATCTACACAGACTAAATAGGCCATCTAGGAACTGACCTCACACCAGGAGTAGCTTATCAAATCACATTGGAGGCAATATGGGACCCTATGACTATATATATAAATCAATATGGGACCCTATCACTATATATATATATATCAATATGGGACCCTATCCCTATATATATAAATCAATATGGGACCCTATCCCTATATATATATATCAATATGGGACCCTATCCCTATATATATATATCAATATGGGACCCTATCACTATATATATATATCAATATGGGACCCTATCACTATATATATCAATGTGGGACCCTATCACTATATATATATATCAATATGGGACCCTATCCCTATATATATATATCAATATGGGACCCTATCCCTATATATATATATCAATATGGGACCCTATCACTATATATATATCAATGTGGGACCCTATCACTATATATATATCAATATGGGACCCTATCACTATATATATATATATCAATATGGGACCCTATCACTATATATATATCAATATGGGACCCTATCACTATATATATATATCAATGTGGGACCCTATCACTATATATATATATCAATATGGGACCCTATCACTATATATATATATCAATGTGGGACCCTATCACTATATATATATATATCAATGTGGGACCATATCACTATATATATATATCAATGTGGGACCCTATCACTATATATATATATCAATATGGGACCCTATCACTATATATATATATCAATATGGGACCCTATCACTATATATATATATCAATATGGGACCCTATGACTATATAATATATATATCAATATGGGACCCTATCACTATATATATAAATCAATGTGGGACCCTATCACTATATATATATATCAATGTGGGACACTATCACTATATATATAAATCAATGTGGGACCCTATCACTATATATATATATCAATGTGGGACACTATCACTATATATATATATCAATATGGGACCCTATCACTATATATATATCAATATGGGACCCTATCACTATATATATATATATATATCAATATGGGACACTATCACTATATATATAAATCAATGTGGGACCCTATCACTATATATATATATATCAATTGTGGGACCCTATCACTATATATATATATATATCAATATGGGACCCTATCACTATATATATATATCAATATGGGACCCTATCACTATATATATATATCAATATGGGACCCTATCACTATATATATATATATATATCAATATGGGACCCTATCACTATATATATATCAATATGGGACCCTATCACTATATATATATATATATCAATATGGGACCCTATCACTATATATATATATCAATATGGGACCCTATCACTATATATATATATCAATATGGGACCCTATCACTATATATATATATCAATATGGGACCCTATCACTATATATATATATCAATATGGGACCCTATCACTATATATATATATATCAATATGGGACCCTATCACTATATATATATATCAATGTGGGACACTATCACTATATATATATATCAATATGGGACCCTATCACTATATATATATATCAATATGGGACCCTATCCCTATATATATATATATCAATATGGGACCCTATCACTATATATATATATCAATGTGGGACCCTATCACTATATATATAAATCAATATGGGACCCTATCACTATATATATATCAATGTGGGACCCTATCACTATATATATATATCAATGTGGGACCCTATCACTATATATATATATATAAATATGGGACCCTATCACTATATATATATATCAATGTGGGACCCTATCACTATATATATAAATCAATGTGGGACCCTATCACTATATATATATATCAATATGGGACCCTATGACTATATATATATATCAATATGGGACCCTATCACTATATATATAAATCAATATGGGACCCTATGACTATATATATATATCAATATGGGACCCTATCACTATATATATATATCAATATGGGACCCTATCACTATATATATATATCAATGTGGGACACTATCACTATATATATATATATAAATCAATATGGGACCCTATCACTATATATATAAATCAATGTGGGACCCTATCACTATATATATAAATCAATATGGGACCCTATCACTATTTATTTATATCAATATGGGACCCTATCCCTATATATATACCGTAAATATTCGCGTATAGTGCGCACTTTTTTTCAAAAATTGACAAGTGAAAAAGACCACTGCGCACTATACGCAAGTACAAGCCTTTTCCCAGTCAGAATGGATGTGATTTGACTTAGATTTGTGATCGTTTCCTTTCACAGCAGGATTGATTTAATACTTATATATATATATAACATATATAAAGCATTAAGAAAGTAATAGTTAACAAATAATCAAAGAAATGAATAGTTATTTTAATGTTTAATTCCTTGAAATTGTGTATTTATCAGCAATTACGTGAATTTATCTAAGTCGACCACATGTTCCGTACACATACGATCTCACTTGAGCATGTTCCCGTATTCAGGTCCAAAACGATGTATAACATCTCAATTAACGTCAAACAAAACTTGAAATGATATAGCAGTACTTAGTTATTTCATACTTCTAAATTAATCACCTTATAAATCCAGAATGTTGCCAGAAACTGATAACGTTCAACTTGTTTATTTACGGAAGCTGTAACAGCACGCATGCGCAATTAGGCACGGGTAACACTAATGCCTTGATCTCGTGCGGCAGTCACTGACCAACTGGCCATATAAAATACAATATGACTGTGAAAACTACCGGGTTACTCTTATTTATCGTCTGCATTTTAGATTTATCCATTACACATGTTAATTCATTGATATAAAAGTTGTGACCAGCACGACGACAGCAGACTTGTTTCCGTACTGTACTGTATACAAAATGGCGGCCTGTGTTACATTACGTAGCAGTCAGCTTACTAGTCAATCTTGTTATAATTGAGCTTAATTAGCTTTGTATGTTCGTGGAAAGATACCACAAAAGACCATACCTGCATGAAAATCACAAGGTAATTGAGGGTAGGATTAATTATTTTGTTGGTACAACAGCGTATATGGGACCGCTACAATTTGCAAGCTGACTAGGCCTGTGGCGGTATAATGTAAACAACCTGTCAATCCAATGTGTCAAATCTGACCGGTGATTCCAATAAAATGTGGTACATTGTAAATAAGTTTTCATAAGTTACAAATTCCTATCATCTTATGCTTTAGAATTCATCTACCGCTCAGTTGAAAATTGAAAAAAAAAAAAATTAACAATTTTTTTTTTTTTGAAAATGAACCTCAAAAACGTACCTGCGCACTATACGCGAGTGCGCACTATACCCGAATATTTACGGTATATATCAATATGGGACCCTATCCCTATATATATAATCAATGTGGGACCCTATCACTATATATATATCAATATGGGACCCTATCACTATATATATAGATCAATAAGTTTCAAATAACATTAATCAGATCAATCGGGACTAAAAATTCATTAACACATTTCACATAGGTCCCATGTGAGGGAGACAAACAAGAGGCCCAAGGGCCTTAACGGTCATCTGACTCTAAATTAAAGACCCTTATACTATTTCTATACTATTCTCTGTAGCAGGTAAAGTGGCACTGTGGGCCATGATGGCCATCTTGGAATTTGGATCAAACCGAAAAATAACAACAACACTTGATCAAGACTCAGGATCATTTCTGGTAAGTTTGAGCTGACTCCCACAGGTGGAAGTTGAGAAGAAGTTTTAAATACATGTTGTTCAGGAAAACCATGATTTCAGCTCAATCTCACCAGTGGAACTTGAGAAGAAGTTTCAAATGTGTTTTCAAAATGGCGGCTGTGGCGGCCATCTTGGATTTCAGACTGACCCAAAAAATAACAACACTTGGTCAGGACCATCCCAGCGTCATTTCAGGCAAGTTTCAGCTAAATCCACTGATGGAACTTGAGAAGAAGTTTGAAATGTGAAAAGTTTACGCACGGCGCACGACACACGACGACGGACGAACCATGATGACTATAGTCATTCAATAATAGACATCTAATAATAAACATTTGATAAAAGAACTTGTATTGATCTTACCTTGTGTGAAGGACATGACCTGTCCAGTAGATGCATTTCGGTCCCAGGTCGTGTAACAGAAATGGTTTTCATCCCGACACTGGACAGTAACATGGTTTTTCACGACAGGTGTACCATCAGAGGTCAAGGTCACAGTGATGTCCGGGTGTTGTGAAAGTGTGGATTGGTTGAAATGTGCACAGCGTAATATGCTTCCTCCTATAGTTCCTGAATAAACACACAAAATTAAAATGATCTTATCAAACTATCGACAAGTGTAATTTTGACCTGCAGGCAACGTTTTAGTTCATTTCAATTGTGGCATGCTTCAGAACAAATATTTGACATTTTTTGAAATCAAAGATTGAAACTTCTGAAATCTATTGAATTAATGGCCTATTGCATCTCACTGGTACCCAGAAAAGTACTAATCTCCTCGCGAGAAGTCTAATTATTAGGCCTCCCTGATTGTATTCATTCTCTCACAAGCAAATTAGGTATGATATGAGAAGATTAGGCCTGTCGCGAGTATTTTAGGCCTTACTGAGGAATTTAGGCTTGTCCTGAGGAGATAAGGTTAAACCATGAGAAAATTAGGCATGACTTTTTTAAACGTACCGGTGTGATCATGTCATGCACCAATGCCCACGCAGTGAGGGGTAGCCTTTGGCGAGTGCCGATCAGCCAGTGTTTACCTGTGTTCTGGTCTGACATGGTCACTCTGTCAGTATTATACGTGTAGCTTGATGTTTAGTGTAACGTCACTACATTTATGTAACAGTGTCTTATTATTTAATAAATGTTTCAGGTATCAACAGCAGTCGGAAAGAAATCCAATAGTATTATGTTAAACAACAAGGCATCGCAAACGATACAAATCCCCTCGCGTGCTAACACATGAACTCTGATGCAAAATGGGGGGTGGGGTTATTGCAGGACATTGAAATAACATCAGTTGTCATTTGCACTGAACTGCAATAGACATGACCTTAACCTTGACCTTGGCACCCTGACACACGAACTCGTTCGAGGTATTCCCATGCTGGACCAATATATGAAGTTTGGTCAGGATCCGTTCAGAAATAAAGTTGCAAGAGTGCTGACAAAGAATTTCTATAAATAGTAACGGTGACCTTGACCTTGGCACCCTGAAACACAAACTCGTTCGAGGTATTCCCATGCTGGACCAATATATGAAGTTTGGTCAGGATCTGTTCAAAAATGAAGTTGCAAGAGTGCTGACAAAGATTTTCTATAAATAGTAACAGTGACCTTGACCTTGACCTTGGCACCCTGAAACACGAACTCGTTCGAAGTATTCCCATGCTGGACCCATATATGAAGTTTGGTCAGGATCCGTTCAGAAATGAAGTCGCAAGAGCGCTGACAAAGATTTTCTATAAATAGTAACAGTGAAGCGATCATTTTGGCCATACGATGCTGCGGTCGTAGATTTATGTTGTTTTAATGTTTACCGAAGGCCGCCCTAGGAAACAAAAACAAGAGGCCCATGGGGCCTGTATCGCTCACCTGGTTGGATTTGACCAAATGTCAAAATAATGTTCATGTTCAATTCCTTTCGTTTGTCAACCTCAAAAAATGCTATATATTGTTATAGTGTGAGGATCGAAACTGCTTTAAAGAAATAATGAAGTCCAGACTCTCTAAGTTTACAACATGCATTAATAACTTTATGACGAGTAGAGATTTAAAAGAAATACCATTATTTCCCCTATATGTATGGGGCCCCACCCCTTTGGTCCCTTGGGGTCATAGTGATCATTAATGCAAAATCCGTTTTGCTTTCTCCAAGGATGTTTCTGATCAAATTGGGTTCAAATCCATTCTTAACTTAATGACTAGTAGCGATTTAAAGGAATTATTTCTATTTCCCCTATTGACCCCACCCCTTTGCCGCCTTGGGGGTCAAAGTCATCATTAATGCAAAATCTGTTTCGCTTTCCCAAAGGATGTTTCTGACCAAATTGGATTCAAATCTGTTCATAACTTTATGACTAGTAGCGATTTAAAGGAATTACCTCTATTTCCCTTACTGGGCCCCGCCCCTTTAACCCATTGGGGGTCAGAGTCACCACTAATGCAAAATCTGTTCCCCTTCCCCCAAGGATGTTTCGGACTAAATTGGGTTTAAATCCATTCATAACTTTATGACAATTAGCCATTTAAAGGCATTACCTCTATTTCCTCTATTGGGCCCCGCCCCTCCGGCCCCTTGGGGGTCAGAGTCACCATTTATGCAAAATCTGTTCCCCTTCCCCCAAGGATGTTTCTGACCGAATTGGGATCAAATCCATTTATAACTTTATGACTAGTAGCGATTTAAAGGTATTACCTCTATTTCCCCTATTGGGCCCCACCCCTTTGGCCCCTTGGGTGTCAGAGTCACGTGCCAGGTTTTGGAGGTGGAGGAAAGCCGGAGTACCCGAAGAAAACCCACCGGCCTACGGTCAGTACCTGGCAACTGCCCCACGTAGGTTTCGAACTCGCAACCCAGAGGTGGAGGGCTAGTGTTAAAGTGTCGGGACACCTTAACAACTCGGCCACCGCGGCCCCTGTAGAGGGGATCCCTGGATAACAGTACTAGTACTATCTTTGACATTTTATCAAGCAAAATCAACCAGGACTATGAATGCTGGAATTACACACCATCATGCAGAGTTTGTCTTGAAAACTTCAAAGAAAGTCACTTGAGCATAGGAGCTAGTGCTGTGTATCGGCAACAATGTCACGATACGATACGTATTGCGATACAGACATCACGATATGATACCTATCGCGTATACGTGAAATTGTCATAAATTGAAACAAATCAAACAATATTTAACGTTCAATCTGAAGTTTTAATGACACTCATTGAACACATTTTTAACAAAAACAGTAGAATTAAACAGATCTAAATAAATGTCAAATATAAACAGGACTCTTGAGTCTTGTCACTGAAACATTGTCGACTCTAAATGTTATACCTTAGGTCAACAACGTGCAACAAGTTACAACTCACGGAAACATTCATTTTTACTGCCGAAAAGGGCGCACATCATTTATTATAAACTAGTTATCGATACATCATGAAGCATGTTTGCTATCAGCTTTTAAACATAGCGGTTTTCGGCTTTATTTGTGTTAAACCTGTCCACAGTTTTCGGTTTTCAATGCTTGTCTTGCTGGTGGTGTAAAATTGTCAAATGAGGGTGATGCCGATTTAATGCGAATTCAAGTAATTGTGTTCCCGGAATATGTTAACTCCGCCTCCCATTCTGTGAATACGCAATACTGAATACTCTACTTCGATAGGTAAGTTCCATGTGCCGTGGACCTTTGACTTGTTTCAAGTCAACGAATATCTTTGATTTACAAGTCGGAGGAGGTTTAGTACTAAGATATAGATATAGATAGAGAGATAAAGTTAAACGGAATTACACATGGCTGTCAGCGTTAGCCATTGTCCATATTTATTCTTAATCATCGAGACAGGGATGACTGTATCGATGTATCGTATCGCGGCACAAAACGAACATATATCGATACGTATCGATGTATCGTTACAGCACTAATAGGAGCAATTGATGAATTAAATGCACAATGTTTAGTAAAAATGTTGTCATTCGCAATCTCCATTTGAGAAAAGTCCCCATTTCATTTCTGTGTTTTCTTGGCCATGTATTCACTTAAAATACACCTGATTTAACATGAATGATTGTATTTGATGTCTTTTTGTTTTGAATGAAAAGTATAAAAAGACAAGAGGCCTATATGGGCCTTATAACAGTCATCTGAGACTTAAAACATATAACTATCTTTGATGTATTTACAATGTATTTTTAAACGGTTCCTGAATAAGTAGCATAGTTTTCCCCTCATAATTCTAAACATTTTGAATAATTTCCATTAAAATGTCATTTCCCTATTTCTCTGCATCAACTCATAAGCAGAGTTTACCACCTCTTCAGTGACAAACATGAAACCTATGGGCTATGACATTCAAAATTTTGATAAAAAACTTGAAAACCTTTCCATCCATGAAGAGTATTTGACCAAAACATGGGATATGTTACCAATCTGACAGTCACATTCATATATATGCTATACCTATGTTTTCTCCTTGTTTTCTCTTCACTTCTGTTCTATTGTTCATTTGATTACATATACTATATCCTTGAAATTTGGTGGTCAAGCACAACTATTTGCATAACTATTGCAGCCAGCAACTCTAATAATTATCAAACTTATATATTACACAGTAATGAACAAGAGGCCCAATGGGCCTGTATCGCTCAACTGGCTCTACAGCAACTTTGAAATTGATCTAGGTCATTTCTGCTGATACATATAATGCTGATTGCCACTTATTTCAAATATCAGGTTAGGCTAGCTAGGTTTATTCATGTCAATAGATTTTCTAGCCCTGCATTACAGCATACTATTGGCCTAATATCAGGTTTCTTGGCTATCGAAAAATCATTGTTTCAAGAGTTTAACCTATTTGACCCATGTGACCTTTAATGTAGGTAAAAGTTATTCATTTGAAAAAAACTTGGTATCCCTTCACCCTACCATGCTACAGGCCCAATATCAAGTTCCTAGGCCTCTTCACTGGTTATTGAGAAGAAGTTGATTATAAATTTTAGCCTATTTAACCCCTGTGACCTTGAATGAAGGTCAAGGTCATCCATTTAAACAAACTTGGGAGCCCTTCATCCAAGAAGGCTACAGACCCAATATTGGGTCTTTTGGCCTTTTGATTATTAAAAAGAAGTTGTTTAAAGTTTTAAGCTAATTTGACACCTGTGACCTTGAACAAAGGCCATGGTCTTCCATTTGAACAAACTTGGTAGACCTGCAAAAGGCAATCACAATAGGTGACCTAAAAAAAACTTTTGAATTCCAACTGATGGATTATTTCTAATTTTGACCAGAAAACATTTTTCAAAGTGCAATATCTGTCATTTTCGATGATTTGACCTAGAAACATTGCACACAGCTTCATAAGAGCAGGTTCTTTTAAATGTGACCAAAACAAATCCTTTTGAAAGAATTCTGAAATTTTATATTTTTTTCATCGTTTGTAGCCAGTCACACATGCTAGCTGCATGCCAAACATCCAGCCTTCATGTGTATAGATAAAAGAGCAGAAACTTTTTTATGTGCAGTTTCGGGTGATTTTTAAAATTTTGGCGGGAAAACATTTGCATTTTTTTTTTTTTCAAAGTGCCATATCTGTGTCTTTTTCATCTGATGATCATTAAACTTCCACATTCTGTTTCAGTAATCATGTTCTTTCATGTGAGATGAAAGCAATTACTCAATTTGAGATTTTTATTTTTACCTACTTTTGACCCCATAACAAGGCCTTGACATTCCCTGCTAATATGTCATTCAGAATAGTTAGCCCTGACCAAATGCTAACCAATTTCCAATGAAAATGAAACAAATTATGCTAAAATATGTGAGTTTCCTATATAAACTATAGTAAAATTTACCCCGTCCCCATGGGGAATGTGACACTCAGGGGCCATGAAATTTACAATTTTGATAAAAGCACCTTAGGAACCTTCAATCCATGAAGAGTATGTAAGGCTGAAATCTTACTGGACAAGGGATTACAGATTTATTGAAATTTACTTGGTGCATGGACTGCACATGCAGCTGCAAACGAACCTTCTGAATGTTGCCAATATTGACAAACACCTCATATATTGAGAGTCTTCTTCCAGTGACAGGGTAGGCCTATAATGATCAGGGCCTAAATATATATATGTTTTATCAAATGACCACACCTATTGGTCATTGCCAGGGGCCTCATGAAGGTTCAATAACCACACTGATTGGTCATTGTCAGGGGCCTCATGAAGGTTCAATGACCACATTGATTGGTCATTGTCAGGGGCCTCCTGAGGCTAAATTACTCATTAGAAGTTCCCAATAGATACTCAGCACATAGCTGATAATAGAATTACTCTATAAAGATAGTTAATGTTCCTGTTTTTTATTCAATTATACCTCTATCATTTCCATCCATCATCATGATGTGAGACCATCAAGATGTAAAACAAGACAGAGCATAACTATTCTCCAAACTTGAGTACACCAAATACGGTGAAACTCTTGAGTCTTTATCACTTTTCATTTGTCAGCAGAAGAAACATTTACCATCAAATAAACTCAGAACTGACTTCAACGTCAACCGTATCAAACTTCTGTGACAATCAGGGCTTTATAACATGAAACTGTCCTCATGTTCAAACTTGGGAGCCTCTAGCTTTGAATGGTCAACAATGAAGTAGAAATGTCAGTTTGGTTGGTTCGATATCATCTATAATCAAAGACGTAAATGGATAAATGTTACAGGATGGGAGGAAATAAGCTAAATTTTATGATGTTTTGAGAATATTTTTAATTCATGTTATATAAAATAATGTCAAAACAGATCTCACAAACAGCTTTGCAAAGAAATTAAAGACACAGTCTCTGCCACTGGAACAGACCCTGATGCGTTTAACATTCCCTTTAAATGCGACGAAACACAAAAAGAATTGGTCAAACCAAAAGCAAACCTTAGTAAATACAAATGCAAAACACTCAACGAAAAATGCATTTCTGCAAACGAAAAATGCTCGACAATAAATGCAAATGGAAAACGAAAAATGCTCGACAATAAATGCAAATGGAAAACGGAAAATGCTCGACAATAAACGCAAATGTAAAGCACAAAACGAAAAACAAAACCAAAAGTTGTGAAAGTGACTGGAAAAGCAAATCTTTATCGTAGTTAACGATCCAGAATTTGGTCATTAAGTGATCCGGCACTTACAAATGTATATATGTACCTCGGCACTTTTAAAAAATATCGGTGCTTGGACGCTTCTGCATTTTCTTAATTTTTTTTATTTATTTATTTATCTGACACATATTGCAATCTCGATATTTTTCACGATTGAATGTATTGCTTAAGTTCTTGAATATCATATCTTTGAATGCTACAAATATTGTTATCATTTCAATTTTTCTTTTACAGATTTAAGTCGTTTTTTGCACATATGTATTACTATTCCAAAACACTAACTCAAAATATATTTTGTGGCACTACTCAAACTCAAATCGGATAATGTGTGATTTTGCAACTGCATTTCAAAAGAAAAAAAAAACAAATAAACAAATTTAATGAGGTCCAAACACATCAGAAACATTCCGATCATTCTTCTCCGAACCTGGTTGTTTAGATGAGGAGAAAGTAAATAAAAAATAACAAGAGGCCCAGATCTAGAGGGCCTGTATCGCTCACCTGGATTTCATGAGATATGAAACAAGAATTATCATTAAGTATATTTGTCACTGGTATTGCTATGTCAATATATCATAGGCATTTTATATGGGTACGTGAGGTTTTTATGCCAAAAAATGCATTAATCCATGAAATGAAATTGACTTTCAGCGCAACCCTGGATGCTACCACAGAAATGTGAGCAATATCAATTGCTTAGTTTCAGAAAAGAAGTTGTTTAAACCAATTGACCCCTTTTGACCCCACCCTCTGCACCATGGGATCAGTTCCTTCCGTTACAAAGTTTTGAATCCCTACCCAAAAGGATGCTACCAGTCAAATATGAGCTGACATTTCATAGAAGAAGTTGTTCATATCAATTTAGCCGAATTGACCCTTTTGGCCCCACCCCTAAGTCCCCTGGGGGGGTCAACCCCAAAATTTGTATAATACAAATATGAGAGATATCCATTGCTTAGTTTCAGAGAAGAAATTGTTTATATCAATTCTGCCAAAATGACCTCTTTTGGCCCCGCCTCTTAGCTCCCCGGGGGTCAGCTCTGTCATTTATACAGTTTTGAATCCCTACCCCGGGGGTTGTACCAGGTAAATATGAGCGATATCCATAGCTTGGTTTCAGAGGAGTTGTTTATATCAATTTAGCCTAATTGACCACTTTTGGCCCCACCCTTAAGGCCCCAGGTAGGTCGGCCCCACCATTTGTACAATTTTGAATCGCGGCCCCAAAGGGATGCTCACAGTCAAATACGAGCAATATCTATTGCTTGATTTCAGAGAAGTTGTTCATATCAATTTAGCCAAATTGACCCTTCTTGGCCCCGCCCCTCAGGCCCCCGTGGGGTCAGCCTCACCATTTGTACAATTTTGAATACCCACCCATAGTGATGCGACCAGGAAAATATGAGTGATATCCATTGCTTGGTTTCAGAGAAGAAGTCGTTTATATCAATATAGCCCAATTGACCACATTTGGCCCCGCAGGCCCCCAGGGGGTCAGCTCCACCATTTGTACAATTTTGAATCCTCACCCCATAGTGATGCCACCAGGCAAATATGAGCAATATCCATTGCTCAGCTTCAGAGAAGAAGTCGTTTATATCAATATAGCCCAATTGACCACATTTGGCCCCGCCCCTCAGGCCCCTGGGGAGTCAGCCCAGTCATTTGTACAATTTTGAATCCCCACTCAATAGTGATGGTACCAGGCAAATATAAGCAATATCCATTGCTCAGCTTCAGAGAAGAAGTCGTTTATATCAATATAGCCCAATTGACCACATTTGGCCCCGCCCCTTAGGCCCCCAGGGGGTCAGCCCCATCATTTGTACAATTTTGAATTCCCACCCTATAGTGATGCTACGAGGCAAATACCGTATTTATTCTAATAAACGCCCTGGGGGTGTGAAACTTTTCCAAGGGGGGGGGGGGGGGGGGGGGGCGTTTAACGGAGATCAAAATTTCAGAGTCGGTAAATTGTGAGATCTGTTGTATGTACCCATTTCACACCATGAAACATATAGTGGTACTGTGTATACAGTTACTGAAACTTTGTTTTGTGGTTTGTGTTAGTTTTATGTTGGATATATCCTTTAAATAATTACCTCTGGACACACGTGGATGGATATAACTGTGCCACGGTAAGTTCTTTTTCTCGAATTGAGGAATTTTCTTTCCAAAAAAGGGGGGGGGGGGCGTTTATTAGGGTGGGGGTGTTTATTAGAATAAATACGGTATGAGTGATATCCATTGCTTGGTTTCAGAGAAGAAGTCGTTAATATAAATATAGGAATTTTGACCCATTTTGGCCCCGCCCTCAGGCCCCCAGGGGGTCAGCCCCACCATTTCTACAATTTTGAATCCTCACCCCATAGTGATGCTACCAGGCAAATAGGAGCAATATCCTTTGCTTGGTTTCAGAGAAGAAGTCGTTTCTATTAATATAGCCAAATTGACCGCTTTTGGCGCCGCCCCTCAGACCCCTGGGGGGTCAGTCTAACCATTTGTACAATTTTGAGTCCACACCCCATAGGGATGCTTCTGACAAAATTTCGTCAAATTCTGATCAGTGGTTATGAAGAAGAAGTCAATTGTTGACGGACGGACGGACGAAGGACGCAACGGTATGGCATAAGCTCACCTTGGTCCTTCGGACCAGGTGAGCTAATAAACGAGTCACCTTTTTTTTTCTCTTTTTTGTTAGGTCAGATTTATTTCTCTCAACATTAGTAATTCACTGAAAATTTGATTTGTAAAAATACATGAACAGCACTATAGTGCCATTTGTTGCTTTCTTCCCTTCTTCAGGAAATACCAGTCAACAATTGTATTGATTTTTCATGATATTAACAAGTTGGACTTTTTCCTAACCCAGGCAATACTGTTACATTTAGAGCTCTATAACTTACACATGTTTGGACACTTTTAATAAGCGACTGAATTAAACAAGACTTCACATGTACTACTATACAAAATCAGACGATGGCGTATTTTAGTCGGTGATATATGTACATGTACAATGTATAGTCAATAGTCATAGTAAAATTTACAAAACTGTAACTGTTTTGAGGAAAAAACTTTCACACTCCATAGCAATGAACAGGAAGTTTTAAATCAATACAATAAATGATGGATCATGTGGAAATATATATTTTCATCTACAATGTAGCCACACGTCTGCTTGGCTTTAAAATTTTGTTTAACATGCCTGCCCGAACAAATAATTGTCTTAATGAGTAAGTTCATTATATCTTATTTATTTTCCGTAGATCTCACAATGTTTCAATTTTAAGGTATCCTATGGCTGAAATATGATTTCTAACCAGCTGCAAGACACTGATATAAGTAACATTTTGACAATTTTCATAATGTACCGGGATGTACATGTATCTTGTGACATTTTGACAATTTTCTTAATAAAACAATTTGATAAAGCACTACAGAATAAATATGTGATGTAATTGTACCTCCAGACCAATAAAAAAGAATGTCTTCTAGATCTTCTAAACATGGTAAAGTCAATTGATATCTTTTAATTAAATATCTTAATTTGTGATATAAATTATCAAAATACATATACCTTTACGAGTTTATGATTAATTTTTTTTTTTGCCATACAAGAGCAATTTGACTAAAGTAGAAGATGACTCAAATTCTTGAGCTCCCAAAGTACAAGGAATTGTCTCCACTAATGGTTATTATGAACATAAACCCATGTCAATGTGAAGGTCTTACGACACAATCTGGTGACTCACAACAATCAATGCCTTGTAATGGCAAGTAATACAGACTTTCACAGGATGCTGGTAATGTTTTATTCTCTGTGCAGATCCCTAAAACTACACCAACATTTGTTAGGTTAACTACATAGTCAAGAAAGCCAACAACAGTTACAAGTACTGAGTGTTAACTACACAGTCAAGAAAGCCAACAACAGTTACAAGTACTGAGTGTTAACTACACAGTCAAGAAAGCCAACAACAGTTACAAGTACTGAGTGTTAACTACATAGTCAAGAAAGCCAACAACAGTTACAAGTACTGAGTGGTAACTACATAGTCAAGAAAGCCAACAACAGTTACAAGTACTGAGTGTTAACTACATAGTCAAGAAAGCCAACAACAGTTACAAGTACGGAGTGTTAACTACACAGTCAAGAAAGCCAACAACAGTTACACCTGCTGATTGAGTAATCACACATTATCAGACATCTGATATTCAAAACAGATACATATTTTGGATAAGTGTCAACTGATGATTTGTGGCAGAATTATTCTAATTAGGAAAGTTTACAAAAGCATAATTTCTACATTTAAGAGCAATAGAAACCAGTACTGATTGTAATGGGGACCATTACAGATGCCCCTAATCACCCCACTGAGTCATACCATTGTGTTGAGTATTCTTCATAACCGATAGCTATCTATATCCATTTTCACTAATTTCGACCAATCCGAGGCCTCCATTTTGTTACCATGGCAACCAAACTTTCTTAAAATGTTTCCATTTTGTTCAGCATATCCCATAACCCCTATGTACCAATTTCAATCTTAATATGAAAATATCTAGATTTCAACTGATCAGAGGTCTCCGTTTCGTTACCATAGCAACCAACCTTTTTGGAAATGTCTCCATGTTGTTCCGCATACCTCATAACCTGTATGTACTAATTTTTAACTTAATCAGATGATATCTAAATTTCAACCAATCGGAGGCCTTCATATAATTACATTGACAACCAAAACTTCCAAATATGTTACCACGTTACTTTGGCATCCACAAAAACCCCTATGTACCAATTTTTACTGAAATTTCACTATGGACTGATTTAAAACATGCAAACTCTTTATTGCTATTGGAATCTGTTGCAGAAACAAGCTACTAAGTAAAGTTAGGTTTCGCATCATAATCACTTAAACCAATTCAACCAGCACAGCCATTTTATGTGTGGCATATTTCTCGGAAATGATGAACCAACCAGAAGTATTCTACTTTCATTTTAAGTATCGAATGTAAAAACAATCGGACATTTCACTTATCGCTTTCCAATAATAATTTGCACAGAAAATAGTTCGGAATACTCAGGGATAAAACAGGTCATTGTGTACGATTTAAGCTGCTTTTCTATAATTTATTTGAATTCAACAAATGTCTTCAAATATGTTAAAGCGTGAATCATAATACATAATCAAAAACAAATGCTTCGCAGAAGAGACAAGATTGTCTAGTGTGTTGTTAGCATTTTTTGGGAAGAATTATTTCCGGTCTCATCCTGAACCTGACGGTATCTAACATTGAAATAAGCGACATTTAAATTCCCCCAAGAGTACTAGTTCCGAATGAATTTTTTCTATCAAAATTTGGCATTGAATCATGATGTACCTATATACCAAATTTCATCAAAATCTGGCAATATCTGAATTTCCACCAATCAGAGGCCAGGAAATGGCAGCCATTTAGTTAAAATGTGAAAGTGATGTTACCAGAGTGACCGGTGTCCCATGATGTACATATAATAGCTACATACCAAATTTCATAAAAATCGGGCAATATCTAAATTTTGACTAATCAGAGGGCTGGAAATTGTGGGCCTCTTGGTTGACCGATCATGAAAAAAGGGTCAGTTGCACACCCCCTGACCATGATGAACACCTGTGTCAAGTTTCATGAAGTTCAGTCCAAAGAAATGTGTCAAGAAACTTTTACGGTGGAAGAAAAAGAAGAAGAATAACAAGTACTATTTGTAATGGGACCCCCAAATGCCCCCACAGTCAAAACATTGTGTTCGGCATCACTCAATATCCCTATATACCAATTTCATTGAAATTGAACAAGTTGCTAGGGAAAATCTATCTCACACAGGGGGGTAAAGTCAGCTGGCACACGCTATATGACGCTGCTCATAATAATATAACATTATAATTTTACGCTGAGTAGCTATTTCGTAAATAATAAATGACATCATCAGTTTTGATGCACATTCCAAGGGGCATTGTAGATGGCGCAATGAAAAACTTTAATAAAAACTTACATTTGCTTGAATGTACAGTAAAACTCGGATAAGTCGAAGTCGACGGGACCAAGCAAAATATTTGACTTATCCGATGGTTCGACTTATCCGTGTTCGTGTGTATACGGAAACAAAATATCCGACTATCATCGGTTGTATGCAGAACAAGTGTTTGATAACATAGTCGAAAATAAGCAATAAATAATAACAAAGAAATTAATTAATTGTACATGATAAGAATGATCCCTTTATCTAATAAACAATATTGTGCAAAGTTACAGATCAAAACAGTTCATGCGTAAAATCATCTTTGACATAGACACGCGATTTACACACGGGAGTCGTACAATGACAGTATAATATTCTATGAAAACGCTACATACATTATAAGAATATAAATGTATATATTGTACTAACATTATTAATTATCTTGAAATCCGTTCATATTGTTCTACAATTTAACAATATTAAATAATAAACAGTTCAGGAAAATGATATGCATTGCCACGATCTTTTGAACAGAGTAAAAACCTCCCACATATCATTTTTACTATTGCATCGTCGTATTCAGAATTTAGGCATATACAAGGGCCCAATGGGCCCAAATCGCTCACCTGCAATGCAGTGATCTTTTCATATATGGATCCTGCAGTTATTTGAAAGCATGCTACAGGACCAATATAATGTCTCTCTGCACTTTGGCTTTTCACTAAAAGTCATTTAAAGATTTAAGCATACTTGATCGACATGACCTTGAATGTGAGTCAGGGTCATTCATTTGAACAAACTTGGTAGCCCTTCACCCCAGCATGCTACAGACCCAATATTAACTCCATGGGACTCTTGGTTATTGAGAAGAAGTCGTTTCAAGATTTTAGCCTTTTTGACTGCTGTGACCTTGAATGAAGGTCAAGGTCATTCATTTGAACAAACTTGGTAGCCCTTTACCCCAGCATTTTACAGACCCAATATCAACTCCCTGGGACTCTTGGTTATTGAGAAGAAGTCGTTTAAAGATTTTAGCCTTTTTGACTCCTGTGACCTTGAATGAAGGTCAAGGTCATTCATTTGAACAAACTTGAGAGCCCTTCACCCCAGCATGCTACAGGCCAAATATTAGGTCTCTGGGAAAGTTGGTTATTGAGAAGAAGTCATTTAAAAAATTTAGCCTTTTTGACTCCTGTGACCTTGAATGAAGGTCAAGGTCATTCAATTGAACAAACTTGGTAGCCCTTTACCGCAGCATGCTACAGACCCAATATCAACTCCCTGGGACTCTTGGTTATGGAGAAGAAGTCGTTTAAAAATGTTAGCCTTTTTGACTCCAGTGACCTTGAATGAAGGTCAAGGTCATTCATTTGAACAAACTTGGTAGCCCTTTACCCCAGCATGCTACAGGCCAAATATTAGGTCTCTGGGACTGTTGGTTATTGAGAAGAAGTTGTTTAAAGATTTTAGCCTTTTTGGCCCCTGTGACATTGAATGAAGGTCAAGGTCATTCATTTGAACAAACTAGGTAGCCCTTTACGCCAGCATGCTACAGACCCAATATCAACTCCCTGGGACTATTGGTTATTGAAAAGAAGTCGTTTAAAGATTTTAGCCTTTTTGACTCCTGTGACCTTGAATAAAGATCAAGGTCATTCATTTGAACAAACTTGGTAGCCCTTCACCCCAGCATGCTACAGGCCAAATATTAGGTCTCTGGGACTCTTGGTTATTGAGAAGAAGTCGTTTAAAGATTTTAGCATTTTTGACTCCTGTGACCTTGAATGAAGGTCAAGGTCATTCATTTGAACAAACTTGGTAGCCTTTTACTCCAGCATGCTACAGGCCAAATATCAACTCCCTGGGACTCTTGGTTATTGAGAAGAAGTCGTTTAAAGATTTTTAGCCTTTTTGACTCCTGTGACCTTGAATGAAGGTCAAGATCATTCTTTTGAACAAACTTGGGAGCCCTTCACCCTAGCATGCTGCAGGCCAAATATTAGGTCTCTGGATCTGTTGGTTATTGAGAAGAAGTCGTTTCAAGATTTTAGCCTTTTTGACTACTGTGACCTTGAATGAAGGTCAAGGTCATTCATTTGAACAAACTTGGTAGCCCTTCACCCCAGCATGCTACAGACCCAATATCAAGTCCCTGGGTCTTTTGTTTATTTAGAAGAAGTCGTTTAATTTTTTTTTAGCATATTTGACCCCTGTGACCGTGAATGAAAGTCAAGGTCATTCATTTGAACAAACTTGGTAGCCCTTCACCCCAGCATGCTACAGACCCAATATCATCTCCATGGGACTCTTGGTTATTGAGAAGAAGTCGTTTAAAGATTTTAGCCTTTTTGACCCCTGTGACCTTGAATGAAGGTCAACGTTATTCATTTGAACAAACTTGGTAGCCCTTTACCCCAGCATGCTACAGGCCCAATATTAGGTCTCTGGGCCTTTTGGTTATTGAGAAGAAGTTGCTTGAATGGAAAAGTTGACGCCGGACGGACGCCGGATGGACGCCGGACGCCGCGCCACGGCATAAGCTCACTTGCCCTTCGGGCAGGTGAGCTAATAAATAAATCAATGACAGACAAGTATTTTTTCTGTGCATTTTTCGATGGAAGATATGTAATTTATCGTTTACTTTTTCCTATTTTTTTTCGGCGGCTATGTGTATCAAAACAGTAAACAGAACAAATATTGGTTTGTAGACTAAAACGTGCTATTTTATTCTTAGTTATGTATACCTGAACTTTTTACTTCACCTGTGCACCTGTATAAACAATGGGATGATGTGCAACCGACAGCCGGGAACTAACAATAGGCTTTGGTAACACCCTTACGGTTGATCGGTTACACTCGGTCAATCAGGCGAGGACAGCATGACGACTCGATGTTCGACACAAAAATGGAAATTTTGGTATAGTTTAGAAGGGAGGGACCACAAAATATATTCGACACAACCGCAGTATTCGATTCAACAGTGTTTGAATCATCTGTGCTTAATTTACTAAGATAGAGAAGAGAAAAAATCGGGACCGAACGAAACATTTGACTTATCCGATGTATTCGATTCAACCATATTCGACACAAGTGAGTTTTACTGTATATGAAAACAAGAAATATCTTTAAAAAAGATAAACGGCACAATTTTAATGCTGGTGGTTAAAATGTAAAACTGCTGGCGAAATAAATTAACGAGTTAATGCGTTTTAGCATGGATACCAAACTTATATCAGTTTGAATCATTTTTGGTGATAATAAGACTGCATTTGAATCAGGAATATGATTTTAGTAATGTGACATTTGAAAGGATACATCCAGCTTGTACTCGTTTTTAACTGCATATCTGCATTTTACATTTACCGCTACATTGACCAATCACATATTTCATCTTGACCAGTAACGCCACCTGTCGCGTCATATCCGGGGCCAAAAGAATATTATATGGCTATGCCGAAAAAATAATCAAACATGGGTACCGGTCAGTTCTGCGAACAAGGATATCTCTACCCTCGTGCACATGTAAGAGTTTGGCTGGCCAGCACTCAGCAAGTCTCGTGCTGACTGGCCAAACTCTTACTCTCGGATGGAGATATCTCTGTCCATGGATCGTTTGGGGGACATAATTATGTTTTTCCTTGAACTGAATCATTACTAGATTTGCTGTGTACATCTCTATGGATTGAATTTGTATTGTTATTGTTTCTTTTTGATATGTAATTTAAGTGATGCATTATATCAAATTATATTCAAGCATATATAGGCTTTGATGACAGAAATTAAATGTGCGGGAGGATGGGTATTCATATGCTTAAATTAAGGGCCATAACTCTGTCAAAGGGCAGTAAATACTATTTAAAGTCAGTTGCATCTGCTGGCATGAAGGACCAAGATTTTTGTAAAAAGATAAAGTCCATCTTAATCTGTAGGCGAAGTAGACTTGAAAAGTCCTTCAAATTCTCCAGCGTAAGTAAATCAGGGGCTATAACTTTGATAATCATTGTGTACTTAGATTTATGAGATACAGCTAAAATGAATACTAAATTTCATTAAACTGGTCAATATTTCAGGCAGAATTTGCAAAAATGTAGGCACCTGTGTCCTAATTTCTGACTGAACTATCCTGATGAATACCAGTTCTCAATCATATATTAGCATAATTCTCATTAACAACTGAACATTATCAGTTTTGAATCAATTCTGTTCTTTGTTTATATTTTACTCAATTCTGTTCTTTGTTTATATTTTACTTCTCTTCTTCAAATCTGTACAGATCTATTTCAAACTGGTTCAATTCATATTTCCATAAAAAAATTCTTCTGACTTTGATATCTGATCGATTTAACAAGGACACAATGATATTTGATACACACTGAGTAATTGATTTATATACTGTGTAGATTGAGGTCAGGAAGTGCAGGCAGTGTAATTAAGGTATGTGTCTATTCTACCAAGGCCTAATGGTCACATGAAAATTTACACAAAACTATGTAATATTAAACACTGAAGGATGAAATATGAAAGAAAATGTTGATCAATATACATTGTACGGTAGTCTTTGATGAAATCACAAGGATGTGTCGTCACTTGGCACATATAAACTTACATAAGCATAGAGTATTGATTCAGAATGTACAGCAGTACATAGTCACAGAGCTCAGACTGTAGGTAGCAAGTCCTAGAAATCGAAAGAGATTTCAAGCTTGAGGTAAGAGCTAACAAGTGAAGCCGAGAAATAGTCACAGAGTTCAGGCTTTTAAGGTCACAAGTGAGGTCCAGAAATAGTCACAGAGTTCAGGCTTTAGGAAGTGGGGTCCAGAAATAGTCACAGAGTTCAGGCTTTTAAGGTCACAAGTGAGGTCCAGAAATAGTCACAGAGTTCAGGCTTTAGGAAGTGGGGTCCAGAAATAGTCACAGAGTTCAGGCTTTTAAGGTCACAAGTGAGGTCCAGAAATAGTCACAGAGTTCAGGCTTTTAAGGTCACAAGTGAGGTCCAGAAATAGTCACAGAGTTCAGGCTTTTAAGGTCACAAGTGAGGTCCAGAAATAGTCACAGAGTTCAGGCTTTAGGAAGTGGGGTCCAGAAATAGTCACAGAGTTCAGGCTTTTAAGGTCACAAGTGAGGTCCAGAAATAGTCACAGAGTTCAGGCTTTTAAGGTCACAAGTGGGGTCCAGAAATAGTCACAGCCTTCAGGCTTTTAAGGTCACAAGTGAGGTCCAGAAATAGTCACAGAGTTCAGGCTCTTAAGGTCACAAGTGAGGTCCAGAAATAGTCACAGAGTTCAGGCTTTTAAGGTCACAAGTGAGGTCCAGAAATAGTCACAGAGTTCAGGCTTTTAAGGTCACAAGTGAGGTCCAGAAATAGTCACAGAGTTCAGGGTTTAAAGGTCACAAGTGAGGTCCAGAAATAGTCACAGAGTTCAGGGTTTAAAGGTCACAAGTGAGGTCCAGAAATAGTCACAGCCTTCAGGCTTTTAAGGTCACAAGTGAGGTCCAGAAATAGTCACAGAGTTCAGGCTTTTAAGGTCACAAGTGAGGTCCACAAATAGTCACACAGTTCAGGCTTTTAAAGTCACAAGTGAGGTCCACAAATAGTCACACAGTTCAGGCTTTTAAGGTCACAAATGAGGTCCATAAATAGTCACATACAGAGCTCAGGCTTTTAAGGTCACAAGTGAGGTCCAGAAATAGTCACAGAGTTCAGGCTTTAGGAAGTGGGGTCCAGAAATAGTCACAGAGTTCAGGCTTTTAAGGTCACAAGTGAGGTCCAGAAATAGTCACAGAGTTCAGGCTTTTAAGGTCACAAGTGAGGTCCAGAAATAGTCACAGAGTTCAGGCTTTTAAGGTCACAAGTGAGGTCCAGAAATAGTCACAGAGTTCAGGCTTTTAAGGTCACAAGTGGGGTCCAGAAATAGTCACAGCCTTCAGGCTTTTAAGGTCACAAGTGAGGTCCAGAAATAGTCACAGAGTTCAGGCTTTTAAGGTCACAAGTGAGGTCCAGAAATAGTCACAGAGTTCAGGCTTTTAAGGTCACAAGTGAGGTCCAGAAATAGTCACAGAGTTCAGGCTTTTAAGGTCACAAGTGAGGTCCAGAAATAGTCACAGAGTTCAGGCTTTTAAGGTCACAAGTGAGGTCCAGAAATAGTCACAGAGTTCAGGGTTTAAAGGTCACAAGTGAGGTCCAGAAATAGTCACAGAGTTCAGGGTTTAAAGGTCACAAGTGAGGTCCAGAAATAGTCACAGCCTTCAGGCTTTTAAGGTCACAAGTGAGGTCCAGAAATAGTCACAGAGTTCAGGCTTTTAAGGTCACAAGTGAGGTCCACAAATAGTCACACAGTTCAGGCTTTTAAAGTCACAAGTGAGGTCCACAAATAGTCACACAGTTCAGGCTTTTAAAGTCACAAGTGAGGTCCACAAATAGTCACACAGTTCAGGCTTTTAAAGTCACAAGTGAGGTCCACAAATAGTCACACAGTTCAGGCTTTTAAAGTCACAAGTGAGGTCCACAAATAGTCACACAGTTCAGGCTTTTAAAGTCACAAGTGAGGTCCACAAATAGTCACACAGTTCAGGCTTTTAAAGTCACAAGTGAGGTCCACAAATAGTCACACAGTTCAGGCTTTTAAAGTCACAAGTGAGGTCCACAAATAGTCACACAGTTCAGGCTTTTAAGGTCACAAATGAGGTCCATAAATAGTCACATACAGAGCTCAGGCTTTTAAGGTCACAAATGAGGTCTAGTAGTAGTCATAGAATTCAGGCTTTAGGAAGTTAATCCTACAAATATTCATACATTTAAGACTAAGACACTTTTGGTCTTATGTTACAATAAATTGTTACCTTTACTTTCAGACTGCAGAAAAAGACATCTGTGAGATGGACATATTCACTGATGAGGCATGCATTGTCAAGATTTGAAACAAAAGGCCCAAGAGGGTTTAATGGTGAATCTATTCAATATATATACATATATATTTATATAACGAACAGGATGACATTTTTCATTGCACACACTGTTAGAATTCCTTCTTTGCCCAACATATCTCAAATGATTTTTTGTCTAGGTTATTGTATTGTTTTGGTTCATATTTGATGATGTTACATTCCTGCAAATTTCAGTTCAGGAGTTTTGAAGACATATGCCAAAGATGTGAAAAAAAAGGCATAATAACAGGGTCACCCTTAAGGCCTTGTGGTCAGATGACCTAACATTGTAACATTTCTAGACACCTGATATCTTATACATGTTGTCTAACTTATCATTCCTAGACACCTGATATCTTATACATGTTGCTTAACTTCAACAAAAAGAAAGATCAAGAAACATTTTGTACAAAATCAGATGATATACATGCTCTCTGTGTGAAAATGTCAAACATAAAAATCCTAGTCACAACACAGGTGAAACTGATACAGTCTATGTTATCTTTGGCCCTCCCATTGTCCTAATGACGATTTCCTGTACCAAAGACTTGTACAAGCACGGACACCTAATTATGAAAAAGTTGCCAGCAACCCTATAATAGGGAGCGCCTAACGACCAAAAAGGGAAATACTTAAAACAACCAAGTTGTCCTACTTCTAAAAAAAAAATTAAACCATCCACGTGTTAATGTGTAACACTATAGCTGACTTACGACCAATTAAGGGGACCCTTTCTCCAGAAAAGTGCCAAATTTTTGGCTGGAAATTCCCCTTCAGGACTCGCTATCACATTATTAAGACAAAGTATATAACTTCCAACTAAGAGTAGGAACCCGATCTATATCTAAAGCAGAAAGAGATGCAGTACTTTTGACATAATTTATGTTTTCAAGCCAATTTCTTTTTTCTTGATAGAATTGATACTGGTACATTACAACACTAGGGTTCAAAAAGGGAGTTGATTGAAAGAGAAGATGCAAACAAGTTGCTAATATCAACAATCTGCATTTTTTTTTCATCTTGTGTATATGTATCTGATATCATATGTGTAGCATACAAAACATCTAGAGCAAAAAAAGATCAATCTATTACAAAGTACCTAATATAAATTATAAAATACCTACCAGCATATATATATTATATATTAAATTGAAGATACATTTTTATCTGAGCATTAATGTCAATATTTTTTAATTTAGACTTCAATTAAGAATGCATTAACTATATAAGCACTCATAAAAATAAGATAGCTGACCTTTATATCTTTCAATATCTGATCCTATCAATTCAAAAAGATCAATTTTAATAAAATTTAACTTAATGAATATGAACCTGTTTTTTTTTTATTTATTTCAAACCTGCTCTCCCCTCTTTCACCATCCTTGTCAGAGTTTTATATGCTAAAATAAACAAAAACGCCCCAAATCCTCCAAAGTTTGTCCCTGGATTGGCCCGCCATCATGGTGCCTCCTTGGATGTAAATGGCTATAAAGTAGAAATGCCTACAATTATTTAAACTTTCAGACTCAGATGAAGTCTGACCCATATGTACCAAAGTTATATAAATAGTCCCTGTACCAGTCATCCCCAACACACACCATATCCTCATTACATTTTAATTACATTCAGTATTCATTATAGCCGATTTAAACACAGCAACTCAGGAATCAATTTGTTTAAACATACACAATTATAATAGGGAAAACCCTTAATTCATTTCACAAACGTGAAGGCTATAATGCATTTCCTTTTTTTAAACATTTTATAATCCTGTTGTTAATATAAGGGAAAGGATAATAAAATATTGATATTTTAGTAGACCTCAGGGCCATGAGCTTCAAGTTAAACCAGTCAGCACCATACCTGCAGGCTGTTTGTCGGTCAATATATTTCATTTGAAAAACAGTACTTTTTCAACAAAAACTGATGCCTATATGTATTTTGTTTTGGAGAGATAGATGACTGGATCAAATTATCTACTGCAAATGAAGGTACTAAATTATCTACCGGGGACAGGGACGCAGGTGGTTCAGTTACCACAGTAACTGTAATAAGTTAGTGGAATGAAGGTGGATGGATTACTTACTGGGAAAAGGTGTATGGATAATGAAACATTTGGCTGGATTAGAAAGGTTACTGGATATCAAAATATAGCTGGAATAGAAAGGTTACTGGATATCAAAATATAGCTGGATTAGAAAGGTGACTGGATATCAAAATATAGCTGGATTAGAAAGGTTACTGGATATCGAAATATAGCTAGATTAGAAAGGTGACTGGATATTAAAATATAGCTGGATTAGAAATGTGACTGGACATTAAAATATAGCTGGATTAGAAAGTTGACTGGACATTAAAATATAGCTGGATTAGAAAGGTTACTGGATATCGAAATATAGCTGGATTAGAAAGGTGACTGGATATTGAAATATAGCTGGATTAGAAAGGTGACTGGACATTAAAATATAGCTGGATTAGAAAGGTGACTGGACATTAAAATATAGCTGGATTAGAAAGGTTACTGGATATCGAAATATAGCTGGATTAGAAAGGTGACTGGATATTAAAATATAGCTGGATTAGAAAGGTGACTGGACATTAAAATATAGCTGGATTAGAAAGGTGGCTGAATTTTCAACTGGGAATGAAGATGTCTTAATTTTCTCCCATCATTCACAGATTTGTCTCCCAATTTTACCTGTTCAGGATCTTTCTGATTTCACTCCCTTTAGTGTGATTTCTCTGTTCACTCCTGACTGGCACAGCATTGGGTTAGACAACTAAGATGGGAGATTTCTCTATCACATCCTCAAAGTAGAGGAAGATTTTATTAATCTACTGGATCCGGAGGTGTCTGGATTGTCTACTGGGAATGGATCCGGAGGTGTCTGGATTGTCTACTGGGAATAGGGGTGTCTGGATTGTCTACTGGGAATGGAGGTGTCTGGATTGTCTACTGGGAATGGAGGTGTCTGGATTGTCTACTGGGAATAGAGGTGTCTGGATTGTCTACTGGGAATGGATCCGGAGGTGTCTGGATTGTCTACTGGGAATGGAGGTGTCTGGATAGTCTACTGGGAATGGATCCGGAGGTGTCTGGATTGTCTACTGGGAATAGGGGTGTCTGGATTGTCTACTGGGAATGGAGGTGTCTGGATTGTCTACTGGGAATAGAGGTGTCTGGATTGTCTACTGGGAATGGAGGTGTCTGGATTGTCTACTGGGAATGGATCCGGAGGTGTCTGGATTGTCTACTGGGAATAGGGGTGTCTGGATTGTCTACTGGGAATGGAGGTGTCTGGATTGTCTACTGGGAATAGAGGTGTCTGGATTGTCTACTGGGAATGGAGGTGTCTGGATTGTCTACTGGGAATGGATCTGGAGGTGTCTGGATTGTCTACTGGGAATGGATCCGGAGGTGTCTGGATTGTCTACTGGGAATGAAGGTGACTGGATTGTCTACTGGAAATGGAGGTGTCTGGATTGTCTACTGGGAATGGATCCGGAGGTGTCTGGATTGTTTACTGGGAATGAAGGTGTCTGGATTGTCTACTGGGAATGAAGGTGTCTGGATTGTCTACTGGGAATGGATCCGGAGGTGTCTGGATTGTCTACTGGGAATGGATCCAGAGGTGTCTGGATTGTCTACTGGGAATGAAGGTGACTGGATTGTCTACTGGAAATGGAGGTGTCTGGATTGTCTACTGGGAATGGATCCGGAGGTGTCTGGATTGTTTACTGGGAATGAAGGTGACTGGATTGTCTACTGGAAATGGAGGTGTCTGGATTGTCTACTGGGAATGGATCCGGAGGTGTCTGGATTGTCTACTGGGAATGGAGGTGTCTGGATTGTCTACTGGGAATGGAGGTGTCTGGATTGTCTACTGGGAATGGAGGTGTCTTGATTGTCTACTGGGAATAGAGGTGTCTGGATTGTCTACTGGGAATAGAGGTGTCTGGATTGTCTACTGGGAATGGATCCGGAGGTGTCTGGATTGTCTACTGGGAATGGATCCGGAGGTGTCTGGATTGTCTACTGGGAATGGATCCGGAGGTGTCTGGATTGTCTACTGGGAATGGAGGTGTCTTGATTGTCTACTGGGAATAGAGGTGTCTGGATTGTCTACTGGAATGGAGGTGTCTGGATTGTCTACTGGGAATGGAGGTGTCTGGATTGTCTACTGGGAATGGATCCGGAGGTGTCTGGATTGTCTACTGGGAATGGATCCGGAGGTGTCTGGATTGTCTACTGGGAATGGATCCGGAGGTGTCTGGATTGTCTACTGGGAATGGATCCGGGAGGTTGGTGTCTACTGGGAATGGAGGTGTCTGGATTGTCTACTGGGAATGAGGTTCTGTGCTCTGGAATGGAGGTGTCTGATCTACTGGGATGAGGTGTCTGGATTGTCTACTGGGAATGGATCCGGAGGTGTCTGGATAGTCTACTGGGAATGGAGGTGTCTGGATTGTCGACTGGGAATGGATCCGGAGGTGTCTGGATTGTCTACTGGGAATGGATTCCTGGGAGGAGGTGTCTGGATAGTCTACTGGGAATGGAGGTGTCTGGATTGTCGACTGGGAATGGATCCGGAGGTGTCTGGATTGTCTACTGGGAATGGAGGTGTCTGGATTGTCTACTGGGAATGAAGGTGTCTGGATAGTCTACTGGGAATGGAGGTGTCTGGATTGTCGACTGGGAATGGAGGTGTCTGGATTGTCTACTGGGAATGGATCCGGAGGTGTCTGGATTGTCTACTGGGAATGAAGGTGTCTGGATTGTCTACTGGGAATGGATCCGGAGGTGTCTGGATAGTCTACTGGGAATGGAGGTGTCTGGATTGTCGACTGGGAATGGATCCGGAGGTGTCTGGATTGTCTACTGGGAATGGAGGTGTCTGGATTGTCTACTGGGAATGAAGGTGTCTGGATAGTCTACTGGGAATGGATCCGGAGGTGTCTGGATTGTCGACTGGGAATGGAGGTGTCTGGATTGTCTACTGGGAATGGATCCGGAGGTGTCTGGATTGTCTACTGGGAATGGAGGTGTCTGGATTGTCTACTGGAAATGGAGGTGTCTGGATTGTCTACTGGGAATGGAGGTGTCTGGATTGTCTACTGGGAATGGAGGTGTCTGGATTGTCTACTGGGAATGAAGGTGTCTGGATAGTCTACTGGGAATGGAGGTGTCTGGATTGTCTACTGGGAATGGATCCGGAGGTGTCTGGATTGTCTACTGGGAATGGATTCGGAGGTGTCTGGATTGTCTACTGGGAATGGAGGTGTCTGGATTGTCTACTGGGAATGAAGGTGTCTGGATTGTCTACTTGGAATGAAGATTGTTTACTGGGAATGGAGGTGTCTGGATTGTCTACTTGGAATGAAGATTGTTTACTGGGTATAATTAATAAGTTGTCTGAATTATCTACGGGGAATGAAGGTGGCTGGATTATCAACTTGGGATCTTGGTGCCCACCAATGAATTATCTTTATTGGTTTTATATATATATATATATATATATATGGAAGATTGATCTTTTCTCTATTTTTCCCTTCTTTCCCCCCTTCCTCTTGTTCATTTGATAGCAAGAGGATCATATGTATGAAATCTAAGAAAGATCAAATTAACTGAGAATTTAGGAATAACAAATTTCATCTGCAAAAATACCCTAGATGGCTGCATGTTAACCATTGTTTGTTTTTCAGAAGTCTCAAAATCAAGCAAGTATATGAAGTACAAGTATATGAAGTACAAGTATATGAAGTACAAGTATATGAAGTACAAGTATATGAAGTACAAGTATATGAAGTACAAGTATATGAAGTACAAGTATATGAAGTACAAGCTTAAAGTATGGACCAAAGGAAATCTATGTACGAAATCTGAGAATTACCAATCATGACCTTTTTGAGAAATAGTGATAACAAACTTCAAATTGTAACCAGGAGAATTGGTAACAATTTTCAAATGCTCAATTCCAAGATAACTGCCACCTAGCTGTCGGTCATTTTATTTTCCAATCATTTTTAATTTGTACAGGTCTAGGCACAACTAGAGACAGACCGAAAAGACCAAGGGAAACTACAAGTGAGATTTGAGAAAGACCCATAAAGAACTTTCTGAAAATTAGTGATAACCAGGATTGTTAACAAATGGATGGTCCAGTGAGGAAGGCTTATTAGAAAAGCCTACAATCTGACAGTTTAGACAAGTGCATTTAGCTGTCAGACAAGAGGTTTTTTAATCTACATGTCCAAACTGAAAAGTGAGAAACAAGAATTCCTCGGAAGTGTTTTTTTTCACCTGTGCAGAAAGTTGGGTCATTACAAGATCAGAGTTATATTGCACGGCTACAGATTTTCTATCCATAGTAACAGTAACCTTGATATCTGACCTCAGACCGGTAAAAAAACAATGCAATACAAGCACTTGTAGTAAGGAAAAACTGCATAAATAATTAAGTTTGATGGGCCCAAACACGGAACTTGAGTTAGCACAAGGAAATAAATCTAGTATTTTTAGTAATAGTGACCTTGACCTTTAATGTTCGGAACTGAAAAGCAATTCCAAGCAAGCACTTTTGGTAAAATCTTGATGAGCCTTGAGTTTAAACAGCCAACTAGAGCTTGAGTTATCGTAGGCGACACAAAAACAATCATGTAGAGCCCTGTGAAGGTGGGCGAATCACAAACCTCTCATAATAATTGTCATAGATTTCTGTCAACAATATTTTCCTATCTCATCTGGTACTGGAGTTTTCATAGTCCAAGATTACAGAATGACATTTATACAATCTGTATACCAACTGTGTAAAAGGAAAATCCCACATTTACAATTAGATTTAAATTAGGATCTGCAGAGTTTAAACTATTAAAAATTCTATATTGTTGATAATAATATTATAGCAATCCACCATGTTATAATCTTCTCATTTTCATCAACCAAGCAGAAAGTCATATGTCATATAAGTTTAGTTTTATAAAATATATATAGGGCCTTATAAACACCTTACTTAGTGCAAATTAAAATTTAGGTTTAAACATTAACTTTTGTTTCATGTTACATGTATCAATTAAGTTTTGATGTACCCAGATTTTTTTTTTCTTTTTGTTTTTCTTTTTGGTCTTTCAAAGATTTTCTCAAATGGTTTAACAGTTCCTTATTTTGAAAATAATACATCACATGCATTTTCATATACCTGTCCTTTACACTGGTAGTGTCACTGTACACATATTTTTTTTATCCAAATCTAGTGGCAGAGTAAATCATTATACATTTATCGGAGACAGTATAGTTCTGTAGCATTGGATTAACTTCCAGAAGTCTCACCCTAACCCTCCAATAAAATAACAAGTCCCCAATACCTTAAATCAGATAGAATTTCTATGAATTAATCTTTCACTGTTTGAGTTTTAGTGCAGAAGAAATAAAAAGAGTCATGGCACCTGAGTCTAGACATCAGAGTAAGATATATCACAGTGTTGGTATAATTACAGAAACATTGCATTATGTCTAGCACGATCCCACATAGATCTAATACCTACATTATGTCTAGCACGATCCCACATAGATCTAATACCTACATTATGTCTAGCACGATCCCACATAGATCTAATACCTACATTATGTCTAGCACGATCCCACATAGATCTAATACCTACATTATGTCTAGCACGATCCCACATAGATCTAATACCTACATTCAAAGCAGAGTCATCTAAAAGCACCATGCTAACAGGTTTACGATGTGAAGTTGGCCAGCTGATGCTATTCACATAGATCTGCCCATGTATATAGCAAAGAGAACTTCATAACCAATGCAGAATTCTACTCCTTTGCCGAGATAACAAATACTTGCCAAAATTCAAAGTTTAATACAGAGAAATGGTCTAACCTAACTACCTCTAGAAGTCATCTGAATATCAAAATACAGTAATTATATAGTAGAATACATATATGTACATTTACTACAATTTAAGTAACACAGTACCCATGCATGTAAAATTGATTTGGAGCTACATGCCAGTAATGCTATTTATTGAATTGAAAATACATAACAGTAGATTTATTTTTCAATGGAAATGACGCTTTGATACCTTTTCACACATCACAGCTAACATTTAACAAGATTCAAGGAGATCATTCACCTGTATAAAGATTGGTTCAGTTGTATTTTAATTACATTATCCTAGATTATGGGTCATTTTGAGGAGAAATATAAATGATCACTTCAGGTGTCAAACAGAACTCATCAAACTTGTGCAAATGATATTATCTTTTTCCCGCATTTCGGAGAATAGCGGGAAATATTTGTTCTGTATACACAGAGTATATATATGTTGACAGGTTGTCCGTCTCGTGCATTGGCAATAGCCAATCAGATAGGGCCATTGGTTAGGTGTAGATCGGGTATAGTTTGGGTAGTCATTCTAGCTCAGAACGTCGCACATGTAGTACGGCAAAATGGAAATTTTGCACACAGTAGATATATTGCATTTATAGAGGTATGTTTGGGTGTCGCTAAATGGTTAGAAATCCCAGCTAAAAAAAAAAAAAACCTTAAGCATTGTCGGGATGGTACACCTCCTGTTCTCCTATAAAAAGGTTTCAGGTTGGGTGGCGCGCTTGGTTTTTGAGGATTTTAATGCGACAACCTGTGAGAGGGAATGAGAAGGAGAAACATTGAGACGTATCTAATGTATTTTCCTTATGATTGTTGAATAAACGCCGTCTCCGTCCGTACTAGCGGTCCAGCAGCTAATTGCTATACATGTGTTGGTTTTTTATATATATATATGTATATATACGTGTAGGGAGTATATAGAGGACCTATTTCTATTGCAGCCCAGGCCATATCAGTCCTCATGACCCCTCGACTGTCTAGACACCTAGCTAGTGTTAGCTCCGTCATAAATAATAAAACGAGGTCAGCACAAGGATCAATAACCTGTCGCACAAATTCAAAAGAGTCCAACAACCAGGAAAGTCAACTTATTTAAGCACCAAATCTTGTTTCCTTGTCCAGATATTTACAAGACCAGATATTTTTTTCATCTTTAATTTCTAGATCATGGTCCTGATATTTTTAGTACCAAATTGCTTTTTCAAGTTTCAATTTTATGAGCGAGACTTATTTTCATATTGCTAAATGTTATACATATCGGTAAGTATACTAGTTAATCTTCTAACCAATGACAAACTTCTTTGACAAAATTAAAGACGACTACACATGTCAGCTACTTTTTTTTCCTGATCAGTTTCAAATTGATCAAACACAACTTATGGCCATATTATACATATCTCATTATGTAATTTCAGAAATATCCATGAAGCATTTTTTGAGAAACAGCAATAAAAAATTTTAATTGCCAAATTATCCAAAATGGCAACCTGTATATATAGCTGGTAGCCTTTTCATTCATTTGCTCTAATCAGTCCCAAAATTGAACAGTAAGCACAACTATATAACCATAATTAATCTTGTGACAAAGAAGTTGTGACAAAGAAGTATCAAACCTTCAACAATTTTTCAGATCGATTTCAAAATCTAACTAGAACTGTCGCCAGGATGGCTGACTAATACCCCCGCAATCTGCACGAGTCAATGGTGAATTGGAACTGTTAATTAGAGGCTAACTAAGATAACCCAGTAAAATAGTGACCAGTTGCCATAGCAACCATAATTTTGAAAAAAAAAAAAGTGGCATGCACATCTACACATGGTTCTCTATATTTGTGTGAAGTTTCATTGAAATTGGCCCTTCCGTTTAGGAGGAGTTGTCCGGACAAACTTAAAGTTATGGTTCTTATCAGAAAACCTGTTTATAGTGACTAGTTGCCATAGCAACCATAATTTTGAAAAAAAAAAAAAGTGGCATGCACATCTACACATGGTTCTCTATATTTGTGTGAAGTTTCATTGAAATTGGCCCTTCCGTTTGGGAGGAGTTGTCCGGACAAACTTAAAGTTATGGTTCTTATCAGAAAACCTGTTTATAGTGACCAGTTGCCATAGCAACCATAATTTTGAGAAAAAAAAGAAAGTTGCATGCACATCTACACATGGTCCTCTATATTTGTGTGAAGTTTCATTGAAATTGGCCATTTAGTTTAGGAGGAGTTGTCCAGACAAACTTAAAGTTATGGTTCTTATCAGAAAACCTGTTTATAGTGACCAGTTGCCATAGCAATTATAATTTTGAGAAAAATATAGTGGCATGCACATCTACACATGATCATTAATATTTGTATGAGGTTTCATCGGAATTGGCCCATCGGTTTAGGAGGAGTTGTCCGGACAAAATGCGTCTACAGACAGACGGACGGACGGACGGACAACCTGATTCCAGTGTACCCCCCTAACTTCGTTGCGGGGGTATAACAAACACAACTAATGGGACCAAAGGGAAACCACATTCCTCAAAAAACATTGTTGGAGTGAATATGAATTGAAAGCTATGGATTTTTATTAAGATTTCCCGGCTGTTACACAAATAAATCTGAACATCCTTGCTGCTTGGCAGTCAAAGTAATCAGTTATATATTGTACTGTTGAAAGTTTATAATTCAAATTAAACTCTAAACTAATACCATGTGCTGCCTCTCATTTGCAACCATGACAACCAAATGACATCTACTGTTTTGGAAAATAGAACAAATTTTCACCTTAATAGACAATTACTCAAAATTGACCAATCAGAAGCCTCCATTGTATTTCTATAGTTAGTAATAATTACCATGGCAACCAAAATTTCCAAAAACAAAAAAGCAAACAAACAAATGGCAAGCAATGCATCTACACATGGACCCTTACATTCCTGTCTATTTGCATTAAACTTGGTTAAACAAGTTGGAAGGAATAGTTAAGACAAATTGCTTTTTTCATAGTATCTTATAGTTACTATGGCAATCAAATGACATCTATTGTATTGGAAAAGAGTACCCTTGTAATTGCCATCCCTTAAAACCTATACATACAAATTCTCGGTTAAACTGGAAAATATTTCAATTTTGACGAATCAGAAGCCTCCATTATGTGTATGTTCCCATAGTAACTGTTCTGGAATCATCTAATGTATTTAACAATAGGCATTAGTTTGAATAACAAGAGGCTCATGGGGCCTGTATTGCTCACCTGGTTGGATTAGACCAAATGTCAAAATAATGTTCATATTCAATTTGTTTTATTTGTAAATCTCAAACAATGCTATATATGGTTATAGTGTGGGAATCTGAACTGCTTTAAAGATTAATGAAGTCCAGATTCTCTAAGGTCTGAAAGACCTCAAGAATTGTTTTTAGAACATGCATTCATCACTTTATGACTAGTAGCGATTCAAAGGAATTACCTCTATTTCCCCTATTTGTCCCGCCCCTTTGGGGTCAGAGTCACCATTTATGCAAAATCTGTTCCCCTTCCCCCAAGGATGTTTCTGACCAAATTGGGTTCAAATTCATTCATAACTTAATAACTAGTAGCGATTTAAAGGAATAACCTCTATTTCCCCTATTGCGCCCCGCCCCTTTGGCCCCTCCTGGGTCAGAGCCACCATTTATGCAAAATCTGTTCCGTTTCCCCCCAAGGATGTTTCTGACAAAATTGGGTTCAAATCTGTTCATAACTTTATGACTAGTAGCAATTTAAAGAAATTACCTCTATTTCCCCTATTGGGCCCCACCCCTTTGGGGTCAGAGCCACCATTTATGCAAAATCTGTTCCCCTTCCCCCAAGGATGTTTCTGACCAAATTGGGTTCAAATCCATTCATAACTTTATGACTAGTAGTGATTTAAAGGAATTACCTCTATTTCCCCTATTGGGCCCCACCCCTTTGGCCCCTTTGGGGTCAGAGTCACCATTTATGCAAAATCTGTTCCCCTTCCACCAAGGATGTTTCTGACCAAATTGGGTTCAAATCCATTCATAACTTTATGACTAGTAGCGATTTAAAGGAATTACCTCTATTTCCCCTATTGGGCCCCACCCCTTTGGCCCCTCTGGGGTCAGAGTCACCATTTTTGCAAAATCTGTCGGCAAAACCTTCGGTCCAGGTGAGCTAAAAATGATCTCAGGTTAATGAGATATTGGCAATTGGCAGAATTTGTGTATACTGACATGGATAAAAGACAATTTTCTTAAAATAGTTCGGCATGCACATCTTCACATACTCCCTACCATTTAACATTCCGTTATAGTTTTATTAATTAGGAAATTAAGTTTGGAGGGGTTATTGTCCAGACAAGACACATCATACTTTGTGGCATCAAGGGAATTAAATCCAGGAAAAATTGATGGAACTTAAACAATTAATGGTTTTCAGGGAGACACAAGAACATATCATGAATATAAACATGTGTGCAAAGTTTCAATTCATTTATTACTAATAAACAATTTTTGTCCATACATGTACATGGCTGACAAAGTAGGTAAGCTGTGGTCCATAAAAGGTCAAATCTCCTAAACCCCTTACTCCAAGTTCAACAACAAAACCCATTAGCTGATCAATTGTCTCTGAACCCCCTCTCCCCAACACCCAACACCCATCTTGTGAGAAAGACAGACATTAGAGAATTAAAGAGGGATGACTTTCATTTCTGTGTAATAGATACACGAGATATAGGAAAACCTAATTTCTACGGGCACCAGTACTAGTCTAGACATGTGTTACAACATAATCATATTTCACCCTGGTCTAGTCTCAGCATTTGTCTGTTATATCGGTTTTTTACATAAAAGGACAAATCCATTCCACCAGCAGCACAATTCTCCATTTAATATTCCCAGTGTTGGCACCACAAGACTTAAAGCTGAACACATACATATGTTGTGTATCAAATCTTAAAGATATCCAGGAAATAAGAACACAAATCAATACAATGTACCTGAAAAAACGTTGCCATGGTGATCACATTTTCTTTTTGGGGTTCAAAACACATAACTTTGCTCTTGTGTCATACACTGGAATCTACATTAATGTACTATCTGTGTTTATATATCTACATTAATGTACTATCTGTGTTTATATATCTACATTAATGTACTATCTGTGTTTATATATCTACATTAATGTACTATCTGTGTTTATATATCTCGAATCATATTACTATCGACTCTAAATGCTATAATTACTGTCCCCCCATATGGTGACCATCGCCACATTTCGTCCGTGTCAATTATGGCGGTATAACGAGGGTGGCGTTAGTATCGAATCATGAAAATTACAACAGAAAAAGGTAATGTACCAACGTTTTAATAAATACACAATGAGTTAACATATAAGACACCATGGTATTGACCGTACGTTTCGTAGCTTACAAATACACATTTACATATGTAATTTCTGAAAAAAGTCTGTCAAATTTTATTGGAAATTACGCGGCACTGGATCAAGTCCGAAGAACACGTTTTCGTCTCGGAGTTTCCATCTCGACTGACGAAGCCAAATCGTTCATACCATAAATAAGAACACTTATTGAGCAGAAATCAGTCATGCTTTATTACAAATCAAACCATACCTGTGTGTAGATGTCACATATATAAACATCGATATATATCTACCTGAGTGATAGAAACTCATTCAAGCGTATAACTAAGTTACCTGTGAAAAAGGAAATACCCTAATTCTATAAATAGAACACTAAAGCGTTCCTCGATCGCAGAAAAAATGGACCACGATGGCGATATCGTCGAGGGTAATATATAGGGATTCAGGACGTTTGTATTGTTATGAACGTGGCGGATGGCGGTATGCGAGGGTGGCGAACTTAATGAGGGAATTATATAGAAGGGAAGTCCGTTCTAGGGGTGTAGGTGGCGGTATGTGAGGGTGGCGGTAGATTCGGGTGGTGATAGGTCGAGGGTACACTGTATACGTGAAACTGTCATAAATTGAAACAAATCAAACAATATTTAACGTTCAAACTGAAGTTTTAATGACACTCATTGAACACATTTTTAACAAAAAACAGTAGAATTAAACAGATCTAAATAAATGTCAAACATAAACCGGAATCTTTCATTCATTCATTCATTTCCACTGCCGAAAAGAGCGCAGATCATTTATTATAAACTAGTTATCGATACATCATGTAGCATGTTTGCTATCAGCTGTTAAACATAGTGGTTTTCGGCTTTATTTGTGTTAAACCTGTCCACGGTTTTCGGTTTTCAATACTTATCTTGCTGGTGGTGTAAAATTGTCAAATGAGGGTGATGCCGATTTAATGCGAATTCAAGTAATTGTGTTCCCGGAATACATTAACTCCGCCTCCCATTCTGTGAATACGGCAATACTGAATACTCTACTTCGATAGGTAAGTTCCATGTGGCGTGGACCTTTGACTTGTTTCAAGTCAACGAATATCTTTGATTTACAAGTCGGAGGAGGTTTAGTACTAAGATATAGATATAGATAGAGAGATAAAGTTAAACGGAATTACACATGGCTGTCAGCGTTAGCCATTGTCCATATTTATTCGCAATCATCAAGGCGCTCTGCATTGGGGACTTCATACAATCCGGTTACAAGCGTTTTACTGACGGTGCGCTTCGGCGCGCTCGATTCGCTGTATCAAATGTGTTACATGGACCCGCACCCATGCCGGCGATATTACGATACAGGGATGACTGTATTGATGTATCGTATCGCGGCACAAAATGAACATATATTGATACGTATCGATGTATCGTTACAGCACTAATGACCAGTCATGTGTAAATTTTTAAAGTTAGTATATTATCCATGTAATGACCAGTCATGTGTAAAGTTAGTATATTATCCATGTAATGATCATCATGACCAGTCATGTGTAAAGTTAGTATATTATCCATGTAATGATCATCATGACCAGTCATGTGTAAAGTTAGTATATTATCCATGTAATGACCAGTCATGTGTAAAGTTAGTATATTATCCATGTAATGACCAGTCATGTGTAAATTCAGTATTATCCATGTAATGACCAGTCATGTGTAAATTTAGTATCGTCCAGGTAATGATCAGTCATGTGTACAGTTAGTACATCATCCATGTGATGACCAGTCATGTGTAAATTTAGTATGTGTAAATTTAGTACATTATCCATGTAATGACCAATCGAGTGTAAAGTTAAGTACATTATCCATTTAAGACCAGTCATGTGGAAAGCTAATACATAATCAATGTGTAATGACCAGTCATGTGTAAATCTAATACACTATATCTATGTGTAATGACCAGTCATCACCATATGATTAACAGTATATACGCCCTGTATGTGAAAGTTGTCATTGCCATCATATATATAAGCACAGACAATGCACTTACCACTTATGGCCAACAGAAAGAGGTGTAACATAACACTGTAATAATATCCCATTAATTATATAACGGCATGGTCCCAGATCACTGACAATTATAGCACAATTACACAATTACAGAACAATTATCCAAGTTTTTTTGTTTTCCTGCCCTTATATACAAATGTCAAAACAAGAGTTTATCACTGGAAAACAAGCTATATTCCCAGCAAGAAATTTGAACTTATTGGTTAGTTTTCTTTGGCCAATTTCCATAACTTTGTTTTGTTACCGAGGTATTCAAAAACTAATAACTAAAAATGAATATTTCTAGGATTGATTATTCAACTTTTGTTCCATGCTAATCTCAAATTCTTTAGTTAGGAGAATACATGTAATTATACATTTCATTAATATTTTCTATTGAATTGATTCATATACTGTAATTTCCAGTTGATAAGCCAGCCACGATATATACCTACTGCTAAACCCCAGAAAATTAATTTTAGTCTTTCAAACCTACTCTATCCTCCTTTCAGAACCTGACTTTAATCATGGTTGTTTGTAGGGTTCATCATCCTAAAAACATGTTCAATCATGTGTGTCACAACAACTCATCGGAGGTCTGCTGCATGCTACTGGAATATAAGAGCATTTGGAGCAAGTGTCTTGCCCAAGGACACAACCATGACAACACACAATGGCCGGTCCAGGATCACCATTTCTTCCCTATACACCTCAGAATTTCACCTGTGATCCGCTTGTCTGATACTGAGCTTTCTCTACACTCATTTTGAACCAGGACGCAATGCTACCAATGTAACAAGGTTACAAAAACTCTAGTTTTCTTAATTCAGGGCTACAATTTGTGTAAATAATTCAACATTGTTGCAATTGGTTGATAATATCAGATACCATACATATACAGACAGGTATATTGGATTGGGTTTTTTTTTCAGGGTTAATTTTGCCTTTTGGCATTAAAACACTGGATAAAAATCATCCATTATACAGCTCTTTAACATGCAATTTTAATGAACAAATTTCAAATGCCAGTGTGCACCAAATGGCTGAATTATAACTAGGTTTTTCATCCATGCATACTTTTCTAGGATTTAATGGATGAAAAGCTGAATTAAGCCATGTCTGTAAATATGTCACAATGTCCAGGACAGAAGACAGGGATAGAGTGCAGCATGTTTGAATGCTAAAGATATATAGTTCAGTAGAAAGTCTGAAAGCTTTAAATTGGCATGACATCTTTAAATTTATCCCGTAATAAACCCAGGTGCCTAAATTTGCATAAAGGTTTAAAATCAAAAGTAGGGAGTAGACTTATAGTATAACATAGAAATAGCATTTGCTAGCATTGAACTCCAATCAAATATGGGTGGGTTATAACTGTGAGTCCCGAGTTTACAAATCATATGGGTGGGCTATAGTTGTGCGAGTCCAGAGCTTACAAATTATATGGGCGAGCTATAGTTGTGAGGCCTGATCATGAGTTTACAAATTATTTAGTAACATCTAAATCGTATTCATTCTTTCATTATATTTTTGAAATATTTTCGAGAATTTCTCGGAGTTTGAACATTTTCAATGGTTCTATCAATCTAACAAGAGGCCCAATGAGTCTGTATTCTGACATCATCTAACAAGAGGCCCAATGAGTCTGTATTCTGACATCGCCTAACAAGAGGCCTAATGAGTCTGTATTCTGACATCGCCTAACAAGAGGCCCAATGAGTCTGTATTCTGACATCATCTAACAAGAGGCCCAATGAGTCTGTATTCTGACATCATCTAACAAGAGGCCCAATGAGTCTGTATTCTGACATCGCCAACAAGAGGCCCAATAAGTCTGTATTCTGACATCATCTAACAAGAGGCCCAATGAGTCTGTATTCTGACATCATCTAACAAGAGGCCCAATGAGTCTGTATTCTGACATCATCTAACAAGAGGCCCAATGAGTCTGTATTCTGACATCATCTAACAAGAGGCCCAATGAGTCTGTATTCTGACATCGCCAACAAGAGGCCCAATAAGTCTGTATTCTGACATCATCTAACAAGAGGCCCAATGAGTCTGTATTCTGACATCATCTAACAAGAGGCCAAATGAGTCTGTATTCTGACATCGCCTAACAAGAGGCCCAATGAGTCTGTATTCTGACATCATCTAACAAGAGGCCCAATGAGCCTGTATTCTGACATCATCTAACAAGAGGCCCAATGAGTCTGTATTCTGACATCGCCAACAAGAGGCCCAATAAGTCTGTATTCTGACATCATCTAACAAGAGGCCCAATGAGTCTGTATTCTGACATCATCTAACAAGAGGCCAAATGAGTCTGTATTCTGACATCGCCTAACAAGAGGCCCAATGAGTCTGTATTCTGACATCATCTAACAAGAGGCCCAATGAGTCTGTATTCTGACATCATCTAACAAGAGGCCCAATGAGTCTGTATTCTGACATTGCCTAATTACAAGACTACTGTATATGATATATGTATATGTATACTGCATATGATTCCTGTGAATTACCCTTCCAGTTCATTTTGGTTCCTAAGTTTTTTAAATTGTACTCAACTGACTGCTTTTTTTTCTCCTCATGTAATAATTGATCTGTATCCTAATCAGAGATCAGACAACTTTCGTTAGAAGAAACTCGCCTCAGATGAATAGGCTGCTACCTTATCTGTTCCGGTGACTTGTTGAATCGCACGTTCATGTTATATATATTTTGTGCAAGCATTTCATTATCGACTGATTTAAAACATGCAAACTTTTTATTGCTATCAGAATCTTCTGTTTACATTAGGTTTCGCCTCATAATCACTTCAACCAACTCAACCAGCACGGCCATTTTTGTGTGGCCTATTTTATGAATTTGTTCTAGCGAAATTTGGCAATGACCAATTAAGGTTGCTGTTTCACGGCACCTAAATTATAAAAATGCCTGTATGTCATTAGTAAACCAAATTGTAGTATAGAGCTGAAAAACTGTATTTTTCTTCTGGAAAATCTGGCTGTTCTTGGATCTGAACTTAATGATGTCATTTATATGATAAGGAGAAAATGTTAATGCAGTTTTGCTTCAGTCACAAAAAACATGAATGTATGCATATGCACTGTTACTAAATGCAATTTGGGCAACAGATAGATATGTATTCCGTTTATCTGTATTCATATCGACTGTATACTAGCATCTAGGACCAATTCAATTCTTGAATAAACTAAAACAAACTACATCAGACTTATAATTAGACATAACTATCTGCTGCTGATGCCGTCTGCTCTAAATAAATAATGGTCTATATAATTTTACAAAATATACAAAATTGAAATAAAGGACCAGTAGGTAGGTATATATGTAGTTGATGTTTTGATCAGCTCTTTAACTTGTCAGCTGTCAGCTACGTACAGATCCTGCTAAAATCTTAACAAAAAATTTTATCAACAACCAGTGTACTACATAACAAGTTCAGCAGTGATTGATTGCATCTTCAACATCAACCATTGTGCATCATGATCAGTATTTATTCCACACAACATGGGCTTAACATGTACACCATTCCCAACTGAAGTCATAGTCTTACATACAACCTGTATTATGCACCAAGGGTCTTAACTCGCAAGAAAAGCAAACCTGACAATTCCTTTCTAGTTTAATCAACCATTGTGCATCATGATCAGTATTTATTCCACACAACATGGGCTTAACATGTACACCGGTACCATTCCCAACTGAAGTCATAGTCTTACATACAACCTGTATTATGCACCAAGGGTCTTAACTCGCAAGAAAAGCAAACCTGACAATTCCTTTCTAGTTTAATCATTTTGTGTACAATATTGCGTGATGAATTCTTCAAAAAGCAGTAATTATCTAAGCTTGATGTTGGGAAAGTTTTGCAAAATACCAGATGATAGAAAATCTGGAAAAATACTGAAAAAAATGTACACACTTTTCAAGTAGAAGGAACAAGGGTGTATATAGATTCTTTTTCATAGTCTTACAAAAAAGGCATGTCCGCCAATCTACTGACACTTTGTTTGAGTCAGTGTTACTTTGGTCTGCATGAACCTGTATGATTCTTATAATTGGTGATAAGGCTTAAGCTTGGCAGTAACTAATTTTAAGCACAGCATTGAGCAATTCTGTAGATGTAAACTGTGAAACAAGCTATATCAACTTATATTAATCAATTATGAATTCTGTACTATATATATATATATAGATCTTGTTATAGAGACCAATAATTCTAAATAACTTGTGAATAACTTATTCTGTACCCACACCCTATATTCCTATACTGGGTGGATGACACTAATTCTGTACTAACACCCTCATATCCTTAAAAGAAAAAACAATACAATTGCCAAGATGTCATCTGACTGTAATATGTAAACATTATATTATAATTTTGTAAGGCATTTTTGACTAATCTTATAAATTCTTGGGAAATAATGTAAAGACACCCTCAGTACAAGTGGTCTTACACATCCTGCTTCATTTGTACCGTGGAGTGTTTTTATATCAGTTTGACACGTGTTGAGTGGCTGGCTCTTCAATCCTCTCTGTTGTAGAGGAAGCTGTGACCAGCACTCTGTATCACAATAACTCGTGATAAACTGTTACATGAGTGGGGCGGATGCACTGAGCTCACTTTGTCATTATTTTTAACTTGTTGACAGAAACTATATTTTGACATTAAACACTGGAAAGGCTGATGCATGATGAATTTACATTGCTGTGTAGTCCAAGTTTGTGTGTAGTAAAATTTTCATTTACTGGACATTCAATGGAAAGGAGAATTGTGGGATATTTAAAGTTAAATTAAGGCTGTGTTAATTCCCCTAAATGACACAGTTAAGAATCTAAATTAGGGATATCTGAATGATTCATTTGTTTTAGAAATTACTGATCCTTTGTAAGGGTCGTTGAACAGATAACAACCAAACTTGGGTATTCAAATGAATTTAAATCTGTTTTTGGTGAAATATCTCATAAACTCTTTTTATTTCAAAAGTGATCTTTGATATTGACAAATAACCTTCAAAATCTAACTTAGTGATTACTTGATGTTATGATACTCTGACTCTAATTATAAGTTCTATATGCATGCTTTGTGCTATGGACACACTCAAAAATGCATTCTGGAAGGCTCACAAAGTGATATTACTACTGTGAATCCTCTTTCCTTTTAGTTGGAAAGGGGTATGGGATTTAGAGGTTTTAGGACACAAGACAATGTGAGTCATTAACCCATGTGTATGCAATCATTTACTTTTAGTTTCAGTGTTAATGTTCCAGCTCCGGGTCAGCAGGGTGATTGTTCCTCCTCAGTTCTTATTTTCAAAAATACAGTGCCCTGCCTCTGTATCAAGCACCCTGTACCTTAAAAAGTTTCTAAATAATCAGTGTAAAGGCCTCTTATAAGTGCTGTATACGAAGGACTGAAATAAAGGAGCAAGCAAGTTGGATCTAAATATAAAACAAGAGGCCCATTGGCCTTAATGGTCACCTGCGTTTTGATATAGTTTAGCATATTTGACCCCTGGGAGCTTGAATGAAGATAAAAGTCATTCATTTGAACAATCATTTATGCCCTTTACCTATGAATGCTTCAAACCAAATATCATGATCAGGTCTATGGGCCTCTTCTGTGTCCAGAAGTTGTTTAAAGATTTTAGCATATTTGACCCCTGTTACCTTGAATGAAGGTCAAGTTCATCCATTTGATCAAACATGGTAGCCCTTCATCTCAGTATGCTACAAACCAAATATCAGGTCTCTAGATCTGGGCACTTGGTTATCAAGATGAAGTTGTTTAATGATTTTAGCATATTTTACTCCAGTGACCTTGAATGAAAGGCAATGTCAATCATTTGAACAATCTTTATATCTCTTTACCTATGAATGCTACAAACACAATATCAGGTCTCTGGGCCTGTTGTGAATTGGTTATCAATAAGAAGATGTTTAAAGATTTTGGCATATTTAACCCCTGTGACCTTGAATGAAGGTAAAGATCATCCATTTGTGCAAACTTGGTAGTCCTTCATCCCAGCATGCTACAGATGCAATATCAGGTCTCTGGGCCTCTTTGTTATCAAGAAAATGCTTAAAGATTTTAGCGTATTTGACCACTTTGTTCTTGAATGAATGTCAAGCTCATTCATTTGAACAAACTTGATAGCCATTCATCCCAGTATCCCACATGCCTAGTATCAAACTTGATAGCCATTCATCCCAGTATCCTACATGCCTAGTATCAATTAAGTCCCTGGGCCTCTTGGTTATCGAGAAGAAGCTATTTGAAGATTTTAGACTATTTGACCCATGTGACCTTGACTGAAGGTCAAGGGCATTCATTTGAACAAACTTGCAATTGGTAGCCCTTCATCCCAGCAAGCCACATGACAAATATCAAGTCCATGGGCCTCTTGGTTATTGAGAAGAAGTTGTTGGATGATTTTAGCCTATTTGACCCATGTAACCTTGAATAAATGTCAAGGTCATTCACTTGAACCAACTTGGCAGCCCTTCACCCAAGCATGATACAGGCCCAAAATCAACTCCATAGGCCTCTCGGCTATTGAGAAGAAGTCATTTGAAGATCTTAGCCTATTTGACCAATGTGACCTTTAATGAATGTCAAGGTCATTCATTATAACAAACATGTTAGCCCTTCAACTCGGCATGCTACAGGCCTAATTTCAAGTCCCTGGGCCTCTTGGTTATTGAGAAGTCATTTAAAGATTTTAGCCTATTTGACCCATGTGACATGACTTTGAATAAAAGATAAGGTCATTTATTTGAACAAACTTGGTAGTTCTTCACCCCAACATGATCATGGCTTCGCGGAAGGAGGTAAGTGTCTCTCTACCATGCGGCCATATGAAGAATATATCATCCTTCCGCGAAGCCATGAACAACTACCACCCCACGATCAAGTTTACGTTCGAGGTGAGCGACACCGAAGTAAACTTCCTTGATACCACGATGTATAAACTCCCTGATGGAACTCTATGGAGTAAACTATACTGTAATTGTAATTACTCTAAACAATAACCGTGAAGGAAATTACGATAGAATATAGTGCTTATAGATTTTGAATGGACTGGCTAATATATAGATGTATTTAAACTTAGGTAAATTGAGATGTACTTTGTATAGTGTTATATGAATTATCACCCGCACAATGGGAATAGCGTCATAAGATCATTACGTCATAATCACATACTATATTTAGAATTTTATGGGAGCCGCATTTTTATATGTACAATAGGGTTCCAAAAATGTTGTAAAAATTGTCCTGATGAAGCCGACATAAGGCGAAACCGGTCGACGATATAATAAAAGTTTGGAAAGTTACCACTTCGACTGCTGTTGTGATCGATACACTTATCGTATTTCTCCTATTGCTTGATCACCCTTCATACCATTGGGTATCCAGCAGAGAAGTGGAGGACCCTCTACCCACCCAACTATACGCACGGTGTTGGCTCTACTACCTGCATCCTTCAATGCAGTAAACACATACAATTTGACATATTTACGTGCTCTTTCATGATAAAATACAACATATTGCTTTAGTGTTGGAGTTTCAGACATTTAATAGTCTCAAAACGCGATAGATATTATAAAACAACGCAAAATTCAAGCTAACTGTGCAGACCTCGGGTCGACACCGCAGTTTCAGTGACGTCATTATCACTGCGTGCTTATCCAATTAGTTATCATAGAAATCGTTATTCTGCAGGATTCCGCAGCTTTAAGCATAATACGAATATATATATATATTATTTTGAAACAAAGGAACATTGATAATTGTTTACGATGCATGAAAATCACATCTGAACGAGTAACATACTGTGTAAACGTGTGGAAATCTGCACATCTGTGTCGGCCATTTTCAGCGCGAAAATCCCGGAGATATGACGTAATTAATTAGAATACACACCCCTGCTTTTGGTGACGTTTTGTGGGCTAAAATACCGCCGTTTTTGGGAAATACCATGTTTCTCAAACAAACGACCGTATTTCTCACTTGTGATTACGAGTTTGGTTTTCTTGTATGGTTCGTACTTAGATAGGAATCTAAACTTTCTTCAAATGTAAGTTTTTTATGTAATTTTAAATCACTTTTTACAAAATTGATTACTTCAGGCGGGGATTCCACTATGGAGGGACTAAAACGTAATTTTACGGGGATAGCAGCTCTAGGGTTAAAATTAAATCTCAATTACATATAGATGAGCATTCTTTAGAAGTGATAGAAACAGAAAAAGTCCAAGAAGTTTTAGATTAGAAAGTAAAACGAGAGAGACATGCAATCTCTTAATTGCTATCAGAATCTCCATTGCAGAAATTAAACCATCCAAATTCCCCTCATAATCACTTCTAACAGCTCAACTAGCACTGCCATTTTTGCATACAATACAAGTCTAACAACAGCACTCGATGGTCACCTCAAATGGGCGACTTGCAAGAGTATGAGTTACTTCCCTGTTTCATCTCATCGATGAGTTATTTGCAACAAGCGTAATGTTTTACACTGAAAATAGTTTGGGATACTCATACTCAGTGGTAAAGCAGGTTCTCCATGATTTTAACATTATTTTTTAAAATTCATTCCTCTTAATTGTCTTCAATCAAATGAAATTTATTTCAATAATTTCATTTGATTGAAGGCTTATAGCTATATAATAGGTATACATCTGTTGAGTTACATGTACCTGCATGCAAGTTTATGAGACAATTAACTTACTATCGGTGTTGTGTCATAGTATTGTACAGTGAATAATCCAGGCTGCGTAAGCCGAGTATTCAGATAGGTCATGTTTTTGGGGTTTTTTGGGCAGCCTTCGGTACTACATTATACATCTAATTGTATCTAAGTGGGGTCAACTTTGATCATTTTCATTTAAGTGGAGTTTTTCTCAGAAATTTTCTGAATCACAAAAATATGCAAAAACATACATATGTTGGGACTTAAACAAATAACGTTACATATAAGATACTGATCAATTCAAATGCAACATCGCAGACATTTTTTCTAGTGAAAGAATAATCATCATGATATTTTATTAAACTCCTGAAGATAGTATTTCAGGTTTTTTTTGTTTCTAAGTGGTTTAACATCCATCAACAGTTAGGGTATCAGGGAGACATCTAGAGTAAAAACAAAGCACAGAACGACAGCAGTGAGGACAGAAAGGAAAGATTTAAGATCCCAAGCATTGCAATGCCATGCAGGCAGAAGACCTCTTTTGGTCTGTTCAATGTTCCCTAAAGATAAGACTCTGAAGAAACTCCCTAATTCTTCAGGAGGGGGCCCAATTTTAGTCGCCTTCTATGATCATCATGCAGTGGAATACAGCTGGCCTTATTCTAGAGCTCTCCAATGTCTTCCCTCAGTTCTTCTTATAGTTGGCTCTTAAACATGCAGTTAAAGTGATCAAATAAAGCAGTGCCTATGTGGTATTCTTTCCCTGCTCCTGCCCGGGTAGTATTTCAAGTATTATCAATATATGTAATAAATAACAGTTAGCACATCACAATTTATTTGTTTTAGTAAAATATACATCAATCAATATTGTTATAGGGGAAAAAAGATTTTTGAGGTTTCTTTTTCAAAGTTTTTGTAATTTGTTATCATTTAATATGATAAGGACCTGTGGGGACATGTACTGATTGAGCAATACTCTCAGAATGTTAATATAATTAAGCCCTTGGTTAACTCAATTTTAGTTACAGCACAGACTATGTAGTCAAGGATGCTGGACAATGGTTTTCTATCCCGAGATGCGAATTGGTTGAAAAATCCTAATTGATCATCACTTTTTTTATCCAATCGTTGATGGATCAAAATTGATTCATTTTTAAGTATCTTAATTTCTTTGGTACTTTTTCTCTGGTACATTTTTCACATTCCTTCATAGTGCTTACTGCACCATTCCAGTCACCTAAATGGCATTTCTGACATACTCGATTAATTGGTCAAACAGCAATGGAAAAATGAAGGAAAATACAATATTTCAGTCAATTTAACAGAATTCAGTGGGGAAATATGGAACAAAATCCAGAGGGGAAACAACCCATACACGGTAGTGAAAAATGCCCAGATTGGTCCCCGATTTGGTATGTCAAAAAAGATGCAATACAGAGAATAATGCAGCAGATATGTACATGCCCATTCCAAATCCTAGCTGGAACACTGACATTGCTATGCTCAAAATATTGTTGTATAAAAGTTCAAAATTCTATTTATGAAAGTTAGAAACTGATCTTTGAAACCACTAACAAACTTATGAAGTTCAGGTATTATTCAATCAAATGTCATGATTATATAATGTTGTAATACTTTATTTGAGTGATGTAATTTATGAATACAATGTATCTGTTGTATTGTTGTTATGACAGGAAGTAATTAGGAGCAAATGTTTGCTTAATTTTTGTGTACACGTGCTCACACCTACCACGAGGAGTATCAATATCATTATATATACCATTGCTTGAAAACTGAAACCATGCGATTGTGTTTTGTACAAAATAAACAGTTCAAATGGGTACAGGATTTTTGATATAAACATAGTTGAACATGGGAGTGAATATTTTTAACATAGATTCAAACTAGCCCAACAATTTTAATGAACCATAGTAGATTTCACTTGTCAGTCAGGCTAAGGTTCTTTATAGATTCTAGCAGTTTCAGACTAGCAGACTACGCTTATGTCCAAACAGTGTACTCTAGAGTGTTGGTTTTTTTTTGGGGGGGGGGGGGTAATCAATAAAGAAAAAACATATTTTAATAGATTATGTGTGTACTATCAGATTTTGATTAGCTATATTTCAATCAAAATCAAAATTATGCTCATGATGATTGCTGAATGAAAAAACAGAATGTTTGGCAATTAAAGTGTAAGTTCGGAAAACTGACCTGTTTCTATAGCGTCCGATACTTATTACCTATGGTCCCTGTTTTTACAGATGAACTAGGCCTAATTGACGAATTGCGATCTCGTTAAGGTGCCTAAGAGTTATGTTTTGATACAGTTGACTGATCTCCATTACACCTATTGATGGCAATAATTAATTGATAATAGAAGGTGTAGTCTACTTTTCTGACCATGCAAGCAGGAGATGTGATTGTATGGTTTCACACGGGACATCAGAGAAAATATTATCATCGACATCGGAAAAAACAACAGTCCGACAAAATTCTTTTTTTCCACAAGAATTAATATTCAGTTGGAATAATCAGACTGATAATATCAATACCTAAGCCATATTGGTTTGTTTGTTTTTGTTTAACGTCCTATTAACAGCTAGGGTCATTAAAGGACGTGCCAGGTTTTTGAGGTGGAGGAAAGCAGGAGTACCTGGAGAAAATCCACCGGTCTACGGTCAGTACCTCGCAACTGCCCCACGTAGGTTTCGAACTCGCAACCCAGAGGTAGAGGGCTAGTGATAAAGTGTCGGGAACCTTAACCACTCGGCCACCGCGGCCTCTACCTAAGCCAATGTTTGAGAAACATGGATATATTTTGAAAACTTCACTGCAATGTCACCATTAAGAGAGGAGCATCAGCTCCATTTTTGGAACACCATCCGAAGGACATGCGATCGCGACACCTGATAGAAAACCTGCAGCCAACAGACTGAAATCTTTGAAACTTTGTGCAAGCCACGGCTACAGAAATGCACATGGATTGTGTATGAAGATGACGAAGGCAAGCTTAAAATCAACCTATATTTGATTTGATAGATTGATAATAAATCCATGAATATTCTATTTTTAGAAAGTACTATTAGAGTGATCTCCCTTCCCAAAAAGGTCTCAAAACGTCCAATAATATAAAAAATCTCAGAATCTCTCCTAAATCTCTGTATTTATTATTTGATATTTAAGTGTTATCTAGGTATTTGATTTTCTTTAATTATTATTAAATATAGATAAGTTAATTAGTATGTCAAGTATATACAATGTAACATGTAATTAATATGTACTAATTTAACTTAATTATACAAATATCTGTTAAAATATAATTAATTTTATGGTTTTTTTTTCATAAATTCATTGATGGTAGTAATTGTTTTGCTTATTACAAATGTGTAGGAATAAGCAGTTCATAATTATAATATGATAATGATCACAATAAGATTCATTAAGCTTATTGCACCAGCAGGAACAGGCTCTCTCAGAGGATCTTGAACTCTCTGATGATGGTGTTTACCCAGGGAGTTCCCTACGAGAAAGCTGCTTCTCTCTGGAAGGGACTGTGCAACAGCAGAATGTCCATGTCATTTTGAGAGACAAAGTGTGATTGGCTTCTATTGTTCATAGATTATAGACTATTTTCAGGAGAAAATTATAGTGACTGTTGAAATGATAGTGAGTAAATGATTGAAATGCATATTTATTTAGAACTAAATAAAACAACATAATTAAATCTCTAGTCTTATTGTTATAATTGATGTTGTTTCTCGAAACGTCGCACCATGATACTGCATGACAACCACAAAAGTACATGTTCAGAAAAAATTGTCAAAAATTTTTCCTCCACCCATCATTTTGAAATTGTGGTGATCCCCGAATACATCAGTCTGTCAGATCATGCAGATAATTAATATATATCTTGTTCAACTGCATTCGAATTCTGGTAAGTCAAGCTGCATTTCATTTGGAAACTCAACCGAATGCCAGCGGGAGACCTGGTTAAGGTTGTACTAGTCAGTTAAAACTAAATGGAAATCACATTATAATTCTCATTACATATTACTGATTCTGAAAACCCTTTTATATTTCTTATACAATTCTTTTTAATCAACGTGTTTCGGTTGTTCAGGTATTTTATTTTTATCATATATTCCAAATAGTTACATTTTCAAAGTTACCAGTAGACTATCTATACCTGGGATTACCAATAAGTGTATTGATTTTATTATCTGAGTAAACAGTACAAAAGTCAACTCATGTACATGATCACCGTCATGTCAGAGCCGACAATCATATGCCACATTTATAAACACACATTGGAAAACTCCTACTGATACAGTATATTCAGGGTTTTTTTACCGTGTTTGACATTCAGCAAACATATCGTGTTTTTACAGAATACAGTATGTTTACTGAATAATATAACATAACTATAACTTCAGTTCGGGTGCAGTATTTAGCCCGAGGTGTTCCTAATTGACCCGTCTAGACGGCGACACCGTGACCTTTACCTTAGATTTACCTGTGTCGCTTAGACTGTGGTCGACCAAGCGTTTTCAACCAAAACAAAAACATTAGGCATGCCAGGCATACTATTTATTGCAATGGTGAGATGAAAAACTAAGAGTAGAAAAATGCATGTCTAAAATTAGCATAAACTATTTCAACCTATGAATTGCGGTAAAATGATTACTACTTCGCAACTTGCAGGCCTAGATATATGAGAAAGACGATCGCGAAAGTCGGTCATGGGCAAAATGCACTTCGGTCGCTTCAAACCAAATAATGGCGAATTAAGTAATACAGCGTGACAACAACATATTAAATAATAGATTAAAAACTTACCATTTGGAAGTAAAATTCCAATAAAACTAGCTGTAAACAGCCATAGAGGAACCATAGCTGGACCGAGGGTTATCCCCTCTCTATACTCCGTCTGTTTATCTACTAGGCCAAGTCCGTGTCTTTCGAACGCTTTCACTGGCTCCCTCCGACTCGGCAAAAATGCTTGGGTCTGCGGTCCGATTTAGGCCTATAACAGTACTTTGACCAGATACGACATTGATAAATCCATAGGCCTTGGAAAGATTGTCAGTGTATGTGATCACGAGCTGTCACTCAACTCTCAGTGTATCAGACTGTCTAAAGTGGTCTTTAAGACACACCATAACCCGCGAGCATGCGAAGTATTTAATTGGGCGGTTACATTCAATAAATAGGGAGCGCAGCCTCAACTGATTTTCATGACATAACAGCCTGCATATAGCACTATTACAGTGTATGAATACACTACATTTAATGTTTTACGTACTAATGCATATATCAGATCGACTCCTCTCGTGCTCAATTTGTACTACATAGGTTGAATGGAAATAAAGAAAATGAAATCGATGCGTTATATTTGTAAATCTGTTGTTGTTTTTTTTTCTATTTTACAAACGCGTAATATGATAGGATGATTCATCCAGAATCGATCATATTGAGCAACGGCGGAAAAGGGAAATCGCGCAAAAGAGATGAAAATCAATTCACTGACGCAACTTGCTTATGCACTGAATTTTATTCAATTTGATCAGATCAACTGAGTTCTGTATAGAGAAGAAGTTCTATTTGGGCTTTGAATTGGGGAAGCGACACATCAAAGTCAAAGCAAATTATGAAAACAGTTTTCAGAAAAAAAACTATCAATATCAAAATAGCGAAATGTACGGAGTCTCATTGTGGCCTATTTCTTTTATATCAGAATATGATTTTTTTTATATCCAGAATTCGTTTTTTACATAGAAAATAATAATAAATATAGTCTATTCTTGATTTATATCTATATATACATATTCATAAAGCACAACTACGACAGAAAATTCAAATATATATATAAATATATATTCTTGATATAACAAATAGTGATTAATAAGTAAAAGGTCCCTCATGGCCCGTAAAATTATTTGACATATACTCTCCACTTTTACACTGAACAATCACCTGCAACCAACTGAGAAATACGCACACATATAGATATTCTAGAGGTATAGGCCTCTCATATTTTAGATATGAAATTAAAACAACACACTTCCTTCTCCGAATTCTAATCAACCGTCCTTCTCTCACACGTAATAAGGCACTGAAAATGTTTATACAGTGAAACCTCGTTAACTCGAACTCGACGGGACCAAGAGAAAACTTCGACTTCGTATATCCCCGACCGCCAGAGTGAAAAGCGGGAAAATCATATCGTAGTCAGAAGTAAGAGCGAATTACTGTAGGAAACCAGTTCAAAGGCGTGGGTTTTAACAGTTAAGACTTGCATTTCCATCTTCTGTTAGAATCAATGAAATTATATCATGCTATACATGATGAAATAAGTTTTTTCTCTGTAAAGGGAGCATCTTATATCTATATGTATAAATTAAAAGCTATGTGAAATATTTTCAAATAAAGTTTCAACACTGTGGACCACGTGTTACACGACACACTTTCCACATCTGTTTTTTTTTTTTTTTTACAAACACTAACGTCACGTCGATTTTCCCTCGTTTTGATGACGTCACAAAACAAACGACGGTGGAAATGCGGCACTGAAAATTGCAATGTTTCGTTTTTGTCTTCTTTACGGTAAGTTCGTGTTTGTCTTATTAAAATAAACTCTACATATACTAATATTGAGTATCTCTGTCCCATTTTAATTTCGCCATTTCGATTCGCATTTAAGAAAAATCACTATCCTATAATATAGTTAGGACTTGGTTGGAAAGTAGTTCAAACTTCTTAGGCCATATTTGATTACTGTTACAATGTAAGGGAAGTAACTCGAACAAAATTTACGCTTTGCAGGTTTCCTTCTGCTTGTGACAGGCTCGACAGAGAAAGACGTCTCTAGAAAGGTATTTATATGAGGAATGTTTTCATTTCTGATTCGTACAATGATATGCCATTTATAGTAAATATACTTACACAATCTATACAGTAATGTAGACTATTCAGTAGATGTATATTCAATCGCTTCCTCACTGATGCATTGTAGCCCGTTTCTTGTGGTATAGAGCTAGACCTATATTCTTTTCCCTTTTCTTTATATTCAGTTTAAAGTTTTAAGGCGAGGGTATCACAGGTATATGTAATAAGTCCTTCCTTCCTGCCTTCCTTTCTTTAAGCTGACGTGTTTTCCAATCTTGTTTCTTTTTTATTCTGAAAAAAATACTTCAGATTAACAAACATTAAAGAAAAACCTCTTGACTAATTCCCATGGATACAAATACTGATTTCAGAGGCTAACACTGCCAAAATGAATGTTAAATATTTCACTGGTCTAATAAACAGGTTCCAATAAGTAATGGCAAGACCAAGGCAACAGGAGAAGTGGGATATCAAGTTGGTGAGTAAAACTTTGGTATCATATTGTACCAATTTAAAGTTGTGTGTGAATTAAAAAAAAGACAACCTTTGTTGGTCAATAGAAACTTATGATATTCCTCAAAATGATACAGAAGCGATCAGTACTATTATCACGGATTGAAAGATATGTATGATATTCATTTTTGCATAAGTACTGACCAATTCAAGAATCATGCAAAAAAGGATAGTGCTTTCTGCTTCATCAAAAACATCAGCATTGTAAAAACTAATGTCATCGAGTCCGGATAATGCCTCATTCTCAAAACAAGTACCAAGATAGTCATAACCACTAGACTTAACTCTTCAGTAAAACTTTTATGGCACACATTAGAATATATTTACATCTTTCCCTTCTTCAACTTAGTAAAATCTGACTGCGTTAAAATTAGCGTAAAGCAGTGAAAAAAGGCTCAGCGCATTAATAAGCACGGGAATCGCAAACATAATCATGATGTCATCTCTTTGTGACGTAACTTATGTTACCGGAGAGTCAACTAAACAGCACAATTTTCAAAGGACTGATCTACGGTATGCAATTTTAGCATTTTTCTCCTGTTACTTGATGATCTCTGTACAAAATCTAATGTCAAGTGAATGTTTTGTCAGAAACTAAACTGAAGATTGCAGAAATAAATGGATATTTAACTTCTCCAAGAGGTAAGCTAACACCAAATGGCTGAAGAATACAGTTCCTATAGAACAATGAATGCAATAAAAACACTGTTCAATCCATATACAGTTTAATCTGTATTAAGCGACCACTCAAGGGAAGTTGAAAAATGGTCCATCCGTCTGTCCGTCTGTCAACAATTACCTTGTGAACACGATAACTTGAATCAATTAATATCAACCAAATTTGATGAAACTTTGCATCCATATATTGACAAGATCTCAAACTATTTTAAAAATGGAAATTATTTGACTGTAACTTACAGAGTTATTGCCCTTTGTAATAATATTATCATTGGACATTGTGAACACCATAACTCCAGTAAATATCAGCCAAATTATATAAAACTTTGTATGCAGCCATATATCATCAAGATCTCAGACGAGTTTCAAAATGGAAATTATTCCACATGAAACCTACAGAGTTATTGCCCTTTGTAATAATATTATTATTGGACTTTGTGAACACAGTAACTCAAGTAAGTATTAACCAAATTTGATGAAACTTTGTATGCAGCCATATATCGACAAGATCTCAGAAGAGTTTCTAAATGGAAATTATTCGACATTAACTTAAAGAGTTATAACCCTTTGTAATAATATTATTATTGAACTTTGTGAACACAATAACTCAAGAGAATTCAACCAAATTTGATGAAACTTTGTATGAAGCCATATATCGACAAAATCTCGGATGAGTTCGAAAATGGAAATTATTCGACACTAACTTACAGAGTTATTGCCCTTTGTAATAATATTATTATTTGACTTTCTGACCATGATAACTGAAGTAAATATCAACCAAGTTTGATGAAACTTTGCATATAGCCATACAAGTATATCAATAAGATCTTGGATTAATTTGAATGTGGGAAACATTCAACTGTAACTGACAGAGTTATTGCCCTTTGTATAATATCACATCAAGTCCTAAAAAACTAAACGGATTTGATGAAATTTGGTCTGGAGAATGATTTGGCAATGTTGTAATATATGTTGCATAAATTAAGGATGTGACACCCTTGGGGCGGGAGAAAGGGGGCCCCACTAAGGGAAATGTAGCAACAACTTTTGCCATACTTACTGAAATATCTAGGTGAGCGATACATGCCATCTTGGCCTCTTGCTTATTATTATTATAATACTAATTTTTTTTTATTATGATATATATTTTTTGTAATCTTTTAGCGTAGCAAAACACATTGATTTAACATTAGAAATATATTTTATTGGTTAATTAGATAACTTTCCAATTCGCATGCCTGTATACCAATTATTTATATCTTTTTTTTTTAATTCCTGAAATCTTAGTTATGTTACTGCACTTCCTACTTTTTAAAAGGCGACTTTTTTACTGGCAAATATCTGTTTGAATGACTCAAAAAAGATAACAAATCACAATTTAACGGTAAGTTGACTGTTTATGCATTCCTTAATTGTTATATTTCTTGTGCAAGTTTATGTATTTTATGAGTCAAAATGTCTGAAAATCTTCAGAATTCTAAACCACCTCTTCACCTCCTTACCCATCCTTTTTTTTTTGAAAACTAAAACTACAAGTTTGGGTGTTATTTACATGTGTCTTTATATCATGTTTAACTTTCATAATCACATCAATGTCCTGCGAAATAGCAAAAATATCATCCCCGAGAAAATAACTGGCTGTACAGTAGTCAACATTGAACAATGTATGTGTTGTGTATTTTATATGGAATATTTATATGTTGTTTTTTCCCTTTTACATTGTTTTTATTAATCCATTGATGTATATGTATGTTTTATTAATAGGTTGACCATGTGTTAGATAAGCCTTTGGCTTGACATTTATCCTCGGAAAATAAAGATTATTATTATTTAACACCCATGTAAGTCTTCATTAACCTGCATTTATTTAAGCTCCATACACAGACAACATACATCTGTCATGTAAGTGTATAGCAATAGTGGTTACTATACATGTTGCCCTTGAATAACTAGAATCAACTATGACATAATGTTATCAGAGATCTTTACCAGACAAGTAAATGTCTTTGCCGACTTTTCACAAATTATTGTTGTTATTATAAAGTTTTGTGGTTTGGTAACTAGGGCCCCCGGAAATCCACATTTCCAAGGGTGTTTTAAAAGATGGAACTCCAACATTGGATCTCAAGTGTTCTTCCAAGTCCACAGAAACATCTGTCCATTCCTTCGCTTGGACGAGAAAAGGACCAGGGAAAAGACGTTACAACTTTATAACAGGAATGTCACCAAAAATTGGGTTTTCATGGCCATACCAGAATGCTTACATGGGATGGTTAAAGCATAAGATAATTGAGGATAAAAACATGGTTGATGGGGAATATAACCAAGGTAGGACAGTTATACAGTCTCCTTTGAAAATACAACGTGTAAGAGATTCAGTACCAAATTTTAGTAATAACTAAATGTTATAAGTTCCCTACTGGCAATACAAGTGGGATTATAGGTTTTCTCCCCATCCGTCCATTCATCTGTCAGTCTGTTCACAAGGTCACTGTTACTATTTCAAGTGGAGGTCTGTATGTTAAAAACTTTATTTGCTTCACATAATAATTACATACCCTTTAACGTTGAAAATAAGTCCAACATGGATGTAAATTTGGCTATAAAGGATTTTGTGTCTTCAGTGTCCATGATTTAGCTGCAGATCAAGTGTGGCATATTTTCAATAATGTACTTTAATTGTCTTCAGCATTATTGATGCACAACAAATCACTAGGGCCGTCTTTATTTCAAGATTTCTGTTTAAATATTTTTAAAGACGTGTTTATCTGCAAGACCTATTTAATTTTAAGTACTTAAACTTGCAAAGGTTTTGTTAATGAGGAAATGTATATCATTATTAGTCCTACTGGTGAACAGACCATCCACTCAGTTTTTTTCACTTTTCTCAACAATGCTTCAAGGTATGTTGATGAAAGTATGTTACTTAAGAAATAATTAACGATGATTTATGTATTGTTGCAGGATATACAACGAGGACGAGGATATTTTGCAATTAAATTAATAACGAAGGCCGCAGGCCTGAGTTATTAATTAAAATTGCAAAATATCCGAGTCCGATTATTTCTATTCTACCATGTACTGTTTAGTTCTGAGATCGACCTCTTTCTAATAGAAAAACAGCAAAGAAACCCCGAGAAAACCTTGTAATTTATTTCTTGAGTATTGCATTATTTGTTGATGAAATATACAGGCAATACAGTACTACGATCAAAAGCATCTATCATATGGCATTGATTTTGAAAATTAAAAAAAAAAAGAATAAAAAAAAAAGAAAAAGAAAAAAAGAGGGGGACCTCCGTAGGATTCGAACTCGCGTCATGATAAAAATGTATTGAAAGACTAACCCATTAGCCCACTCGGCTATAGTAATCTTTTATGAAACGGGTGAATTTTAGATATTTAAAATTGTAACAGCCATGACTCACGAGCGTGTATTATTGGCACGAGCGTGTATTATTGGAAAATAATACATGGTTTTAAACCAATCAAAACTGGCGTTGCATAGCAAACATGGTAGAATTCCGTATAAGTAGAGAGGGAATAATAACCACAATTTACTCAAGGATTACCAATTAGGTTTAACTTCATTAGTCATTCAGTAGAGTTAGAAATCAAGTTTGAGTTTGAGGGTTTTTGAGTCAAGGTCTGGTCACTGTTACTTATTTTTTAGGGGGGGGGGTAGGGGACTGGATAATCCGAAGGGTTCTGATGTTAATATCGCCTTTCAAGCTGCCTTGCTACGTAGTAAGATCGTCAGAAAATTCGGACTAGAGACCGGAATGCTTGTTTGAATACTATTTCTATCATTCTGTGTAACTATCAGACATATTAATCTCTGTCATTGTTTTTTCCAGGTGGTATTGTATCTTTCACTTTGCGCATTCCTCTTGAGCCTTGTGAGGATGAAGGACTCTTCAAATGTACCCACTACTTTCAAAAGGACAAAAAAACCTCACCACTGGAAAAGTTTGCTGTGTTTCGTTTTAACAAAACTCTTGTTTGTGGTAAATTGTTAGTTTAAAATACACCTTCAGTATTAATTGTTTCTACCTCATACTTCTGAAGAGGTGTATGATATGAAGTTTGTCAGCCCACCCTACGTACACAGCTGTCCATTATCTGTCTAAGTGCATGTTTTACACAATTTCCTGTTTTCATGCAGGGGCTAATCTAGGATTTGGGGAATACTATCCATTATGAAATTTAGGGGAAATAAAGGGGCGGCAGTGTCTTGAATTATTCTTTAAATTTTAACATTTGACAGCTATTATTTGCTATAATTCTTACATATTTCATTAAATTTGGGGGAGATCCCCTGTTTTGGAGAATTTTCCCCTGTTTTATGGCATTTTTTCTTGATGGGGAATTTGTTTTTATTCAAAGGGGAAAACACCATCAGTGGGGAATACTACCCAATTTCGGTAGTAAAAATGGTCTAGATTAACCTCTGTCATGTATTGATTTACAATTATCAAATTTTCTATAAGTAACATTTTCGGGTGTGTAATACTGAAATGAGATCTAATATCCCATTCTCTATTGAATGGTGACCCTTAATTTACACACCATGCATAACTGCAGTATAGACTAATATGATTTTATATACAAGCCATAATTGTCAGATTTTGTTGTTGGTGACTTATTGTGGCTTGTTTTATGCCTTAGCTGAGTATTTGACATAACCTAAAATCACCTTTATGAGTGGCCAGGTGGCACAGTGGTGACTATATAACATACTTGCCTTTCACTTAGGCGACCAGGTTTCTATATTCCCTGTTCAGATGTGAAAAGGTATGGGGCAACCACATGGGTTTTCTAAGGGTATATTCTGACTGCTTTAGATGCCTCCTTGTACTGGTTAATTAAAGACATAAAATATTTGCAGGCTTTATAACCCAACAACAAAACAATTTACAAAACTTACAGGAAGTGACATAGGATAAAATATTCTTGTGTTAAATATAAATCAACAAATGTTTACATGTGCTATGGCTAAAATGATTGTCGATTTTTCAAAAAGAAAACTCATGCTTATTTAAAATTGATTTAGTTGTGTGAATTCTACTTAATTAAAAAAAGATTCTATTAAGGTTAGATTTTTCTACTTTGTAAACAAAAATACAGACTTTATCCATAGCTTGTGAACAATTAAAATGAGGTTTATTATGTTTATTTCTACGAAACAACATACATGTATGTGGTTTCAATGATAATGAAAAATGAAATTTAAGATAATTGATTTGAATTACACTGTAACTTGCAAGGTAAATCCACCGGACCACAATCATCAAAAGATGGGCCGTCTGATTTTGGTAATCTCCTTAAAGAAGAAAATGTGAGCTATGCTAATCTGGCTATAGAAGAATTGGCTGCCATCATTGTACTAGTTCTCATCCTGATTGTCACCATCATATGGTAAGTCACACCAAGATTTGTCTGCTCCAAGGTTATTGTGTATGTTTTCTGGTAATCCACGACAAGGACACATTTATATTGTCTGCTCCAAGGTTATTGTGTATGTTTCCTGGTAATCCACGACAAGGACACATTTATATTGTCTGCTCCAAGGTTATTGTGTATGTTTCCTGGTAATCCACGACAAGGACACATTTATATTGTCTGCTCCAAGCATTCTAGCTAGATGGACACCAAAAGGACAGGGAAAATTAAAATCTGACTTTGACTTGAACCCAAACACCTCAAAACTCTAGAGGGAATTTCTTACCAGTTGAGCCACTCTGAATTATAACAATTTCGTATCATTTCTTACCAAAAGTTTTTCCCAAAATATTTTCCTAGATAATATAATTTTTCCTGTATTTTACATTCATCTCTCTCCTTTTAATTTGTCAGCTGTGTGCGTCGTCGGAAAAATGCTAACAAGACAAAGGTAGGTTTTCCTTCTCCTTAAAAGGTTATTTCTCTGAATAGAACTCATCCTCTTAAAAATTTTATTATGTACTGGTTTTCTTTTACTTTTTTTTACCCATAAAATTTTAATATATTTCATACACCGGTATCTACTTTTAGCCCTATCCTCTTTGGACATATACATGTAATGCTATTTGACTTTGAATTTTTGATCAAACAAATATCCCATTGTGTCGTGTATCATTACACTTATTTAAACACATTTTAATATTTCAACAAAGTTGATATGACATGTTTTCAAATTTTTAGAATGAGAAAGAAAAAAAATCAGATGCAAACTTAAAAACAAAAAGGAAACCATCAAGGAGCAGAACTAGAACATCCCATTCAAGACATTTAAACTCAAAGAGTCACTTATCCTCTCACAGACAGCCATCTTACTCCACTACTGATCCAGCAAATCATTCACCAAGGCCAAATAAAACTCACATTTCACCATACCAGTCAATGACAAGGATGAATGGACCGCCACCACCCATTGGAGGTCCTCCCCAGTCAATGGGTGGCCCACCCCTGCCACCACCCATAGGAGGGCCTCCCCAGTCAATGGGTGGCCCACCCCTGCCACCACCCATTGGAGGTCCTCCCCAGTCAATGGGTGGCCCACCCCTGCCACCACCCATTGGAGGTCCTCCCCAGTCAATGGGTGGCCCACCCCTGCCACCACCCATTGGAGGTCCTCCCCAGTCCATGGGTGGCCCACCCCTGCCACCACCCATAGGAGGGCCTCCCCAGTCAATGGGTGGACCGTCTTCTCCTCCAAATGGACCACCTCCCCAGAATATAGGAGGATCTACAGGGAAAACAGCTACTGCTAGGCCAGACAGAAATGCCTTCCTGGCCAGTATCAATGCTCGAAGAGCGAGTTCATCTAATTTGTAAAATGATCACTGATAACATGAGTATTGATGTGTAATAAACATAAGAAAGATTCCAATTAATATAAAAATGTCAAAATATTGAATATTCAGTATGATTCATCGAATAAAAATTGGTTTGTCCATATACATTGTGTAGCATTATCAGTATGACTGTAAATGAAGGATGAAATGGCAGACTGCTTGATTTGATATTTTTTGAGGGAATTTACCATTTTTATATTTCCATCAGGGGATCACATTCATTTTCAACTGATTTCTACGAAAGACTGTAGACATTCAATTATTTGTTGTTGTTTTTCCTCGGCAGAGTTTTGATTCAAAAAGTATTTAAAAAGTTAACCTTTGTTAAATTTCATTAGTTTTAATCTTGTCTGGAGATCTCATCACTCCTGTTTTGACTGATCTTTTTGAAATTGTAGGCTTAATTATCCCTAGCTGTCAGAAATGTAGACAGTCTAAAATGTAGGCTTAATTATCCCTAGCTGTCAGAAATGTAGACAGTCTAAAATGCAGCAGATGCATGTACTCTTTGTTGATATGACTATATTCCATGGGTGGACTGTAGAGATCATTTGTAAATACAAGCAATAAATGTATAGGTAGTCAGTACTATTTGGTTAATAAGGGATATATCCCAATACTGAAAGTGTATAAAAATGCCAAACAAAATGTCCTCTTCATAATAATACTGTCCTACAACAATTACAATAGTATAAAACCAACATGAATTGGAGGGGAATTTCTGCTGTTCAAGAAATAAATCTAAATGAAACAAGCAAATTTGTGAACCCTTGATTCATTGAACCCTGTTCCTATGTTTGAAGACGTTTGGGAAATATTTGGGAGAGTGATTTAATGGCAAACAACAATGTTTTCATAAATCGAGGGATGGTAACTGTGTTACTAAGTTTGATCCAATAATATTTGTGGGGATCATTGCATGAAAATAGCAAAACTCTGCCAAATAATGTCCCGCAAAAGTGGCAATTGAACTTATGAAGTTTGAAAAAAATTTATTCATAACTCTTCCAGTTATTTCACCGAAACGGCAGAAAAGGGTTTTAGTTCAATAGGGGCCATAACTCTGCCAAATAAAGTCGATCAAACTTGGCTGAGCCCTTCAAGTGTTACACCATGGTACCAAATTTGAAGAAAATCTGTTCATAACTGTTCATAACTATTGCACAGAAACAAAGCATGACAGACAGACAGACAGACAGACAGACAAACCCAAAGTAATATTTCCTTTTTCGGTGAAAGCTGGTAGTAATGGGGAAAAAATAGAACACATTTGTATTATTCATGACTTTTTTATTTATTGATCAATTTATACAACATACATTTTCTGTTATTTCTCATTTTATCATGATAGATTCTGGCTTAAACAATACATATTTGATGTCACACTTTCACAAATTAACCTTACTACACTTGATTACTGTAATATTAGCAAAGGTCAAACATACAAATGTGTGGTCTCACTTTTTCCTGAATGAAGAATTACTTTTCTAGTTGTAATAGTTATTTATAATTTCATTGTAGGTCTTACATAAATCATTGTTATATTAACTACTGAAACCCCATACATATGTACTACAAACATTCGCAAATCATTAGATAAAATATTTAGTGTAAAATTCATCAAGATACATATAAAAGAGCATGATTGTTACATGATGATATGTTATTTTATTACATTGGGAATGTTTCACTAAAACAGTTCTAATTGCACTTGGAGGATAACATCAAAGGGAACATTTGTACAAAAGTTCAGTAGTAGGTATAAACATTTGTACAAAAGTTCAGTAGTAGGTATAAACATTTGTACAAAAGTTCAGTAGTAGGTATAAACATTTGTACAAAAGTTCAGTAGTAGGTATAAACATTTGTACAAAAGTTCAGTAGTAGGTATAAACATTTGTACAAAAGTTTAGTAGTAGGTATAAACATTTGTACAAAAGTTCAGTATTAGGTATAAACATTTGTACAAAAGTTCAACATTTTGTTGTGAAAATCAATTGCAGAGTATACTTGAAGCATGCAAAAAAAAATTTGCTGCATTGGGAATTTTCAGTAAATTAGAGATTCATTTTGAACAGACAGGAACAAAATTCCTATATGTAATTTTCACCTGTAATTTTTACACCGAATGATTGGGACTTTCCATGATAAATTACTTTAGTAATGAATTAGAGGTTCTGTTGTGTGTTTTTTTTACTAGTTTCCTGACAAATGCTTGTTTTTCTGTGGTATATGTAGGACACCTTAATTTCTGTGGTATATGTAGGACACCTTAATTTCTATAACGGAGAAGGAATGCTATTCATCCAAATAAAATATCTGTAAATGTTCCTGATATAATTATTCCTGTTAGGCCTCTTGTTATTATATGATCTCCAAGTAGTAAGTAAAATTAAAATACAATATGTATATATATATATAAAACCAATTCTTTTTGTGAGATTTATATTTCCTAGAAATAGACACATATTACGATAATAAAAGATATTCGGTGCCAAACAAAAACAAGAGGCCCAGAGGGCCTGCATCGCTCACCTTGATTTCAGTAATCATGGCAAAAATATTTTTAAGTTACATTACAACTATTTTCCTGTCATCTTTGCTGCATTTTCTAACTAGGGTTTCAAGCAAATATGGATCAAATCAAGTCATTCTTCAAGAAGGAATTTAAAGTTTTTTGGGCGTTTTTTTTTTAACAATATTTGCCCTATCAGGCCCCTTGGGGTCAGAATTGTCATTGATGCAAAATCTGTTCCCCTTTCCCAAGGTCCTTTAATTCTCACCAAATTTGGTTAAAATTGGTTAAAAGCAAATGTTGATGGACGACAACAGGGCATAAAAAACAAGAGGCCCATAGGGCCTGTATCGCTCACCTGGTTGGATTTGACCAAATGTCAAAATAATGTTCATGTTCAATTGGTTTTGTTTGTCAACCTCAAACAATGCTATATATGGTTATAGTGTGGGGATCCCAACTGCTTTAAAGAAATAATGAAGTCCTGACTCTCTGAGTTTACAACATGCATTTATAACTTTATGACTAGTAGTGATTTAAAGGAATTACCTCTATTTCCCATATGGGGCCCCGCCCCTTTTGCCCCTCGGGGGTCAGAGTCACCATTTATGCAAAATCTGTTCCCCTTCCCCCAAGAATGTTTCTTACCAAATTGGGTTCAAATCCATTCATAACTTTATAACTAGTAGCGATTTTAAGGAATTACCTCTATTTCCCCATTAGGCCCCGCCCCTTTGGCCCCTTTGGGGTCAGAGTCACCATTTATGCAAAATCTGTTCCCCTTCCCCAAAGAATGTTTCTTACTCAATTGGGTTCAAATCCATTCATAAATTTATGACTAGTAGCGATTTAAAGGAATAACCTCTATTTCCCATATGGGGCCCCGCCCCTTTGGCCCCTCGGGGGTCAGAGTCACCATTTATGCAAAATCTGTTCCCCTTCCCTAAAGGATGTTTCTGACCATATTGGGTTCAAATCCATTCATAACTTTATGACTAGTAGCGATTTGAAGGAATTACCTCTATTTCCCCATTAGGCCCCGCCCCTTTGGCCCCTTGGGGGGTCAGAGTCACCATTTATGCAAAATCTGTTCCCCTTCCCCAAAGGATGTTTCTGACCATATTGGGTTCAAATCCATTCATAACTTTATGACTAGTAGCGATTTAAAGGAATTGCCTTAATTTCCCCATTGGGCCCCGCCCCTCAGGCCCCTTGGGGGTCAGAGTCACCATTTATGCAAAATCTGATCCCCTTCCCTGAAGGATGTTTCTGACCATATTGGGTTCAAATCTATTCATAACTTTATGACTAGTAGCGATTTGAAGGAATTACCTCTATTTCCCCATTAGGCCCCGCCCCTTTGGACCCTTGGGGGTCAGAGTGACCATTTATGCAAAATCTGTTCCCCTTCCCCAAAGGATGTTTCTGACCAAATTGGGTTCAAATCCATTCATAACTTTATGACTAGTAGCGATTTGAAGGAATTACCTCTATTTCCCCATTAGGCCCCGCCCCTTTGGCCCCTTGGGGGTCAGAGTCACCATTTATGCAAAATCTGTTCCCCTTCCCCAAAGGATGTTTCGGACCAAATTGGGTTCAAATCCATTGATAACTTTATGACTAGTAGCGATTTAAAGGAATTGCCTCAATTTCCCCTATTGGACCCCGCCCCTCAGGCCCCTTGGGGGTCAGAGTCACCATTTATGCAAAATCTGATCCCCTTCTGCCAAGGATGTTTCTGACCAAATTTGGTCAAAATCCAATTAGAACTTTTTGACTAGTAGCGATTTGAAGCAAATGTTGACGGACGGACGACGGACGACGGACGACGGACACCGGACGACGGACGACGGACGCCGCACCATGGCATAAGCTCACCGGACCTTCGGTCCAGGTGAGCTAAAAATGAAAATAAATTTCACAAAAGGAAGGTTATTTTTGTATCCAATTCTAAAACAACTCCTTGCAAATATTTTAGTGTAAATGTATGTTAATATACATATACTTCTAGATGAAATAAAACCTTGTACTTTGCTGTATATAGTAGATATGCTTACATTTTAAACTGCATATACCACATTTAATTTTATACAAGCTTTTAAACAGCAATCCCAAGTTTCAACTTATGCTGCGTAAATTTACCTTGTAGAACAGTGATGATAAGTATGGCACAAGAAAAAATGAGAAAATATGTACAAAAAAAACTTTGAATTAAAACTAATAAAATCGATTTTGACTTTGCATGAGTGTCCTAAACATAACCTTCACATAGAAACATAAAATGCTTAATACTGCAGCAATCATATTGGTGTACTTAAAAACCATGTAATTGCATGGACAATATAGTGTTTGCATGGTTCAGAGAAGAAACTTTGTCAAGAAATTATGTGGAACAAAAAATGCTTGATATTTTTATAAATATTTATTAATATTTTGTTAGCAGAAAGTATAACCTCTCATTGGTTTTTTCTTTTTTCATTAACAAAAACTTTGTTAGATATTATAATAAAACACATTCTCAAAGTCAGTTTACTTTTTAAGGAAAAATCATTAGTCAGAAAAATGAGAAGGGGAGGGAAGTTTGGAGGATTTTTATAAAAAAAAATTATAAACTTGAACTGGAAGAATTTTTCTTGTAGAATATTTGTCATTATTCTTACAATTTTTGTCAATAACTTCACCAATAAAAAATAGCACTTCAAATGACAACATATTGTGCTTTCTTATCAACAATTCAATGAGTTTTGAATGAAAAAAAATGTCCAAAACTGATGTTTTCAAGAAATATATTAACAAACACAAACAAGGAATAGCATATACGATGATGTCTGGGATTACTATTACACATAAACAATTATATACATTGTCATACAAAAATATATATATACTTTGATCTATTTACATGTGATATGTATAATAAAGATAATAAAATGACTTAATAATTGAAAGAAAAACATGTATATTAACTTTTCCCAATGGCCAAACGTTTAAAAGTTCACAATGAGTTCATTCATCTTTTGGCGCCATGATAATCATGTATTAAGTATTTTCAAAATAGAAACTGTTTTAATTTTCAAGATTAATCTTTAAAATATTCTACATAATTAAATTTGTGATTATAATATTAGAATATGTTTGAATAGGAAAACAGACAAATAATTGACTAGCTGAGAAACTTATCAAACTTCATTCTACAAACATGAAGATATGGTAGTTAGAGTACAAATTAAACTTTTTGGTTTCGCTACTGACATAATGTCAAAGCCACATATAAACTAAAATTGTACAATTTTCAAAGTTTAAAAATGAGATGTATATGTAGAGTAACAGCGTAGTCTAATAAAGTCAAGTCTGGTCATCAATTTGTTTCCACTGACCTTAAAATTCCTTTAAATACTGTAAGACTTGTCAGAAAACGGCCTATTTTGAAGACCTGGGCTATTTCATAAACAACTCTAGTCCAAAGACTCCTGTTTATAAAACCCTTCTTCATGTTATAATTGAAGGAATTGTCAAATTATCTCTCATTAATCAGAAAAATTATGAAAAATATTGTAGATAAGAAGAAGCAGGCCCTCGAGGTCAGTAGTAAAACTTCATATGGTATTGAAGCACTTGAGCTATGATCATAACCAGTACAATAATTGTTGACGCTATGCCACCCGCTGCTGCACCTTTAGCGTAAGATCCGTACTTCGAGGCTTGGATATATTTACAGCGATTGAAATAATCCTTCGACATTTCTGTTAAAAAAATAAAAGATTATTATTGTAACCATCATTTCATTTCATAAAAATCAGACAATACAGTACTTTCAGTCATAAAATTAACAATCCCAATGGAATATGACAAAGCTATCCCAAGGAAGTCAACCTACGAAATGTGTGTTCCAGAAAATTAAAAATTGAATATTTAGAATTTGACCAAACAGAAACCTTGAAATTGATCATGACCAATCAGAAAACAGATTTCACCATCATGTTTCTTGTGTTAAATACCATTTTCATCCAAATCAGACAATATCAATCGAAGATAGGCATTGGGCAATATCCGGGTTTTTTTTGTTTCATCTTAGAGCACATCATATACTAAACTTTGGCTACCAGAATTCGTTCTACCAATTTTCATTTTTGATAAGCAATACATAAACTTAAGGTGACAAATTAAATTAGATTCACCATTCAGCGTGAATTCACAATATACTGCAATACAAGATTTCCCCAAATACATGGTATTTAATATGTAGTTTTTCTTACCAGCTAATAATACAGCGATGAGGCCAAATAGAGGATTCACAAACACCGAACAACAGGCAAACCCCCAGTTGTCTGCTGGTTTTTTTATCGGATCTGGTGCATCTGTTACAACTGGGAGAATGTAGGATGCCTGGGAGGGCGTGTACATGGACAGAATACTCCGACTTCCGTACAACGACATAGTCATGCTGGCTTGGGATGTGTACCGCGAGTCTCCAAGGCGCCGAAGCTCATATGCACTTCCGAGCTCTGAGGCAGACTCCAGGCGGTTAGTACTGCCTCGGGTATCATCAAAATAGTTTGTACCCATCGGGGGATAGTTAGACATGGTGACTGGCTAAAGGTGGCAAGTTTCTGTGAAAATAATTAAACATATAGAAAAATTAGGTGAAATATCTACTTATTTATGTTACCAATAGGTGAAATAATATATAAATGATTAATAAGATTTGGATGAAAAGAAAAAACTAAGAAAGGGGATATGTTTATTAGTTCAGTCATGAGGAACATATATGTAGCGACACAGATTACCAACTTATCAATTAAAAAATTGAATATTTTCTTTATTTCAACATAAAATTATTATTTATTTGAAAAAAAAACAATGACAATATAACAATGAATATCTCATGAAATACAGACAACTATCATTTCGCTTTCTTTAAGTAAATTTATTTTGCGATGTTTAAATGTTATATAGTTGTACAGGAAATGCGTATATACTGACTGAATATGTTACCAGAGACATATATATATCTATAGATGTCTCTGATGTTACAGAATTGATTCAATTTCACAAACCATATTTACATGTATTGAGCATATACATATGTATTTTAGAAGATAAACGGCGATTTTAAGGAGAAAACACATCGTCAATATTGGTCAAAATAATATGGAGAAAACTAGGAAGTGCACGGCGCGGTAACGTGAATTCAAATACAACAAGCAATCTGTGGCTTTGCAAAGGTGAATGATGCAATCTTAAGCACTCAGGTGTTAAATTTACCTGTAAGTAAATCCAATTAGTTACATCAACTTAATATCATATGAGTGAGGAGACGCTTATTATCAACTTTCATCGTCTGGTCTGTACTTATTCTTCAATCTTCTAGCGGAAATGAACGCTAACGATAATATGTAAGTACGCATGCGCGCAGGTACAAAAATCTCAGGTGAGTCATTTTTGGAATGTATACCTATATACAGTGTTTATAGCGGAAACGACCCGTCCCTCGATCATTAGTCTTTGAATTGACATAAATAAAGGCCTAATATATACCACTGTTTAGTGTTTTTTTATTTCAATTAAATTTAAGATATATATAGTATTGTATGTATAGGTGATGGCTGCAGTATAAAATGAAAACAAGAGTTATTTCCCATTAGCTGGAGACACGCCCTAAGTACATACAGTTGAGTGTAGACTAAAGGTTACACCCAAGTGCACTCCGAGTGCACTCCATTTGGACTTGGAGTGCACTCCGTTTGGACTCCAGGTAAACTTGGAGTGCACTCCAAGTGGACTCCGAGTCTACATTGAGTCCTATAAGACACCATGCCTATACCCCAGTTCTATAATCAGACTATATCATATATATATTAATACTTTGATGCTTTTAATATAATTTACATATAGATAAATAGAATTTTACAAATAACTTTTGTTCTGTTAATATTACTATTAACATTTGTTTAGTCTACTAGGAATATTTCTTTTATTGTTAATACATGGTAATAATGCCTACATATTAAATTTATATTTATTAAGATCCATAAAAGACAGTTATACAATTTATGCTATAATCAGGTTTTATGAAAGTTAATTGCTTATTATTTCATATTTTATTAAGATGTAAGTAAATTGTATTTCATTTTATTAAGGAATTTAAAATTATTTCAATTAGAATATTTATTACCGTACATGTAAATATATCATGACTGTAAAGGAAGTTTAGATAATGTATCTATATTATGTTATTGATTATTAAAAATATTGAAAGTTTACGGTATTTAATGAATTGTGTGTTTTTTTTAATAAGACATTCTCTACATATATGTACTCAGTTCAGGCAAGTAATTATAAATAAACAATCATTTTAGTTTATATATTTAAATGTATCATTAGAAAAATATACATTTACAACTGTACATATTTACGAGCATTACCTGGGTAAATTAATGTTCTGACATAACGTACACACAAGTATGTAATTCTGGACTGCCCATAATGAATGACAGTATCTGTTTAATTGTTATTATTATTGGTCATGCATGACTGACTCCGGCCTGACACTCCCTGATACTGTGCCAGGTGAGTTTTAGGAGCCAGCTACAGGTATTGTCCTGGGTTCACAGTTCAATTCATTTATTACTTTAAACCTTACGGTTTATCAGTAGTGCATATATATACAGTGCAGACATTACAAATAACATACAATACAAATACAAAGTACATTGTACATTGTAACTCACAAGCACACACAAACCACACATACACGATCGCTTCGCTAGTGTAGAGAGCGTTCTATTACATTAAACAATTAAACAGCATTTAACCGTCTTTTTGAACCGATAGAAATATATTTGCCTAAATTACATAAATCTTTATTATTTTCCGTCGTTAAAAGTTGTATAAATTTGGCCATACTAGGTTTTGTATGGTAATATAGTTTGATAAAATACTTTCTTATATCTATAAAATGATTACATTTGATGATAAAATGATACTCGTCCTCAATATCACCGCTGTCACAATATGTACAAATTCTATTATTTCTTTCAATATTTCTATATCTTCCAGATTCTATATACAACTTATGCGATGATAATCTAATTTTTGCGATTTCCTTTATAGTTTGTTGGCCAATGGGTTTTGTTAAGTACTGCTTAAGATGGAAATTTCCACAAATATATTTGTACAAAGAACACTTAGACGATGAATTTATTAACTCCATACAATGTTGTTGAAAATTATCACGTATTCTAGATTTAATAATACTTAATATATTCGTTTCGTTACCGCTGGGTTCAATCTTCCATAAGTATCCTAAACCTAATCTAAATAATTCATTTCTAATACTATCGGTCCACTCACTGCCTCTTTGAATCATTTCTTCATAACACGCTTTCAAAATACAATTGTCTGAAGATTTAAGTTTAAGCCAATATTTAAAAAATTTAAATTTTCGAATCATTTGTAAAGGTAGTCTTCCAAGTTCTTGATATATCATTACATTTGGAGTACTTCTCTTAACCCCTAAAATTCTCTTACAAAACCCTAAATGTAATTTTTCCACACCAGGTGCTTTATGGAATCCCCATACCTCTGATCCATAATTCAATATACTACCCACAAAAGTGTCAAAAATACTTAATTGGGTTTCAACGTTAAAATATTTTCTTTTACAAACATTTGATACAGCAAACAATGCCTTTCTTCCTTGTTCCGCTATTTTTTCTTATGTTATCCAGAAATACCTGTGTCAATTTTGTCACTGTATGGCTTCAAATGATGAAGCTGTGCAAAGCAGGGTCACAGTGTTATAACCTCAGGGCAATTAACAGAACAGTAAGATTATCTCCTGACTTGAAGGAAAGGATTGTTGCTCTTCATTTGAGAGGCCTTAATCAGACCAAAATTACATGTATAAACGAAATACCAGAGTAATTAAGGTGGAAATGTCAAGATAAGTTGTAAAACCATTAACACATTGGTTGACATGTTTAGGAAGACCACCTCTATTGAATTGAAGTCATTCTATACTGAAATTAGAAAGTAAAAATAAGCTGTTTCTTATTACATTGTAACCTGTCTAAACCGTAAGTCATTGGGACCAAACGTATTGGCCGGTTTATGAAGGTGTCCGGTATGTAGAGGTTCAATGTTGAATGATATAAATTCAGAAAAAATTAATGCAAATCAAATTAAGAAATGATGCAGTTCTTATCTTGTTATATTCAAAAATATAAAGACATTGCTTTAAAAAATTAATTGTAAAGAAAGAGATTAAAGTAAAAAAAAAAAAAAAACAAGAGTAATTCCAAATGGTATAATGAATGTAAATTCACCGTTTCCCAAAAACAACCTATAGCCTTGTACCCGTAATTAGTACACATTGTTCTCGTCCAGGAAATAAGATTATAGAGCCTGAGGTACAATTTGCCTCATGCCAGTTGGACACGGCAACCTATGTACCATTGGGTGTATCTCTGAACGCCAACATTTTGAATTTACCTGTAGGGCAGTTTGTTTTGATAGTGATTATAGTCTTTTTCCTAAAAGGAGTCTCAATGCCAACATGTAAATTTACCTGTAAAAGTTACCTGTTGATACTTACATGGAGGTTAAATTAAGGATTTATAACCAAACATAATGCATTTATATGTATATCTAAAATATTCATTTTATCTAATATCTAATTTAAAAATGGCAATACATTATTATATGTGTGAAAATTATTGTATGTCCGGTTTTTATTATTTTTTTAAAGGACATTTTTAATGCATAAACACATAAGATCCATTCCAACAGATATGATTTACACTTATCATTACATCGTCATCATCATCATCATCATCATCATCTTTTTAAAATATTTTGATTTATTTTCCATAGGTATACAAGTGATAATGCCCTGACGCTGGGTAACTCATAATCGACCGTTTACATAACCAGAATTTATAGATCTGCTTCCAGAAACATTTGAAAAACTCTGAAGTAAATCCATCCGACCCGAGGCTCTTATTATTTTTCTTGTTTTTAAGTGTTTCAGCTGCCTCATTTAGAGTTATCTTACCTTATAAACAAGTTGCCTTTTCTTCATTTAATTCAGGAATATCATAATTTTCCAGAAAATCTTCCGAGTTAACCTCACTAATATCACTATCAACCCCATATAATTGTTTGTATGAAGATTTAACCTCATCTAAAATAGCCCCTTGTTCTGTTATTATTTCCCCATTATCTCGCTGTAACTTTAGAATTACTTTTGACATAAAGTTCCTATTTTCTAGACTGTAAAATCAATTTGTTAGTTTTTTCACCGTCCTCAAATCATAATGCTTTTGCTCTTATTATACTTCCCTTAATTCTATTTACTTAAATATTCTCTTATTTTTTCTTACCCAATTTTCCCTAATCTCCATTATTCTGACTTTCCATCTGCTGCATTTCATCTCTGAGATTGTTTTCACTTAACCTGCTTTGTTTTTTTTTAAAGATGTGTACGAAATTGTTTTTCCTCTAATTTCAATAGTTGATTGTCTTTAACTAATTGTAAATATCTGTCTGGAATATTATTTATAATTTTAGGATTGTAAATAGGAAGACAATATTGGGCTTTTATTTCTTTAAGGGTATTATTTATAATATCAAGATAATTTTGGTCATGTAACAGTGAACTAGTAAATTTCCACAAACCTCTACCTTTTTTAAACTAATTAAATTTCAATGTAATTTCTTGGAAGGAATGGTCAGATCTGTAACCGGAATATATGCCTGAATCAACAATACTTGGTAATAAGCTTACAGATACTAAAATAATAGAGTATTACCTTACAGATTCTAAAAAAAATTTAGCCTGGCTTTTTCTTGGTCTACTCTTCTGTTATGTATTTCTTGAAATATCAGGATGTTGCTCTCTGAAGACATCAACTAAATTAAAATTATCCGAGTTTGTATTACTCAGAAAAAGAAGGATTTTGACCGGTACCGGAGTAATACTTATAGTAAACAGGGTCTTCGAGTAATCAGAGTTCAGGTTAATAAAGTTTGACTGTAAGTGATTATAAAAATCTTCAAACGTTATAAATAGGTTTTGCTCTTGCATTTTTTATTTATTTCATTACTATTTAAAAAAACAAAAAAACAAAAAAAAAAGGTTTTTGTCGTAGGTGCTCCAGCATATCGCCCTAAAACTTGCTATATTGCCTTTGCTGAGAGGTACATGTACATGTATATTCATTTTTAACTTTCTCTATATACATTTATATTTCAGATATTTAAACTTTAATGCATGCATGTATGTTGTAAGAAAATAGGGGAAAATACAATTCTGTATGCCGTGTGGAACACAGGTAAATCTTAAGTGACTGTACAGGTAAAAAAGACAACTTATATGAAGCCGTATATAATTGCCTTCCCATTGTTTCCTGAAACAACACCTACCTATTGTTAAAAAAAATGTTGGCGTTCAGAGAACACCCCGTACCATTTACCTGTAAAACTGGTTATCTGGTTAGTAAATGTAAATGGTGACGGTTTATATATATACACAGACATCAGACATTTGTGACGTCCGAAAGATACTGTTACTTGTGGAAACCATAACAATAATAATTATGACACGATAAGCCTAATTAATCATTCTCATATATCCGTTTTATTCTTAAAAACTCAGCAGTATTGTGAAATAATGATACACGATATTTCACCGTGTTCGCGTCAGTTTTAAAGTACGATAATTCACTAATGATATACCAGTTGATTATGTTAAAACAAAATGAAAGTCACCAACAGTTTTATCTGTGCTAAATGCTGTACATTTCCGTTCAACACTGTCAATAGTGAAGTAGTCGGAATTGTGACCGAGGCTTTAGTTAGTAAGTGGCTTACAATTTTATTTATTTATTTATTCAATTTACAGAGGAGAGGTTATTTGTCATAAACACCAAAACAAAACAAAATGATATAAAAATCACAACTGTCCGTTATCAGCTGCCATCATAATCATAGGGACAGCTCAACTTCCATGGACCACAAACTTTTGTTTAGCGTCACTCTGGAAGTACGGATCCATGATTATGATTCTAGGTCCATTGATTAATCACAAGTCAAGTTATCATTGAGAGCTGTCCTCTATGATCTAGACTATAAGTATTAAGGTCATATAAGATCTATCTTTATAATTTGGTAAAATACTGGATCAACACCTATATACTTAATATAGGTCTCTTATCAACATTGCTCCGCAAATAAATGACAACTTGGCTTGCCATACCCGGTTAGTCCCTAGCGGGACATTGAAATAAATTCAATTTATCGTGCACTCTGTTACAACAACAAGTTCATGAAAAAATCCACTCACGAGTGGACCAGGAAACGATTATACTTCCATGTAAATCTAGTTCAAGACTCATAATGCGCATTTTGTGGGCATTTTGTGAAATGCATTCCATTTCCTTTTTGAGTGTCAATGTTTTACTTGAATATACAAATTAATATAAATCTGTTACTTTTGGTAATGAAGACTGAATAAACATGCAAGTTATGTCTATCTTTATACCACCATTTGCATAATTATGTAAAATTGACTTATTTAAACTTTGACTTTGTACATGTCTATATCATCACTTGTGTAAAATGTTTTGTTGATAGGAGATGGCTTCATAAGTTGTTATAACTTGTGCCAAATCCTGTCTACCTATTATGAACAATAAATATGTTTAAAGTCAAAGACTAAAGGTTACACAAAGTGCACTCCGTTTGGAACCAGAGCGTAAACGTCATATCATCACAACAATGCCCCATGTTCTCCAGTATTGGAAGTCCAACTTTGAGTCTCTCTACAATGCGACGCCCGTTAACTCTGATTTTGATGAAATGCATTTGAATTATGTAAACCGTCAGCTACAGGAGTCCAATTTTCCGAGTAATGTTGACATATCTATTATAAATATTCCAATTACTTATGAGGAGGTTCAGAGTGCGCGGTTTATCGAGCAAACCTCAGAAAATCAACCGGTGTCGACTGTATACCTGCAGAGGTTCTACGTAATAAAGCCTGTATTGATATGTTGTTCAAAATATTCTCATATTGTTTTGAGCGTGGTGTAATTCCATCGGAATGGTCCAAGTCTATTATTTATCCTATTCCTAAACCGGATATGCAGGATACCAAGGATCCTTTAAGCTACAGAGGATTATCACTACTGTCTATTCCCAGTAAAATTTACACTGATATTCTTGGAGTACGTCTCAATAGCTGGTTAGAGCAAAATAATATCATCTCCGATGAACAGAATGGATTTAGAAAAAAGCGAAGTTGTTTAGACCATATACATTCTTTATATAGTATTGTGAACACTCGTAAATTATCTAAACTTTCTACATTCGTGTGTTTCGTCGATGCGGGGAAAGCTTTTGACAATGTAAACCAAAAATGTCTATGGTTTAAGTTACTAACCATTGGTGTTTCCGGGAAAATGCTGGGAGCAGTTCAATCGTTTATATATCGGGATATTAAATGTGCTGTGAGACTTAACAACCATCTATCGGAATGGTTAACTGTGTCAAAGGGGGTAAAACAGGGATGCGGGATATCTCCGGCACTTTTTGCTATATATATTAATGACCTCGTACATGATATAAATGGTCTAAACTGTGGTATACCAGTGGATGATATCTATATTTCACTTCTCCTATATGCAGATGACATCGCACTTATGGCCCCAGATGAAAACTCTCTCCAACGTATGTTAGACAAGCTCAGCGAGTGGGGCATCTAAACAGCAAATCCAGCCAAAACAGTTGATAGTTTACAAGGCTATAAATACCTACTACGGTGCAATTTAATAGAAGTAACCTGATAACATATTGATATGTATCATGTTAAACTTTGGGCCTTGCTGTTGACATTTAATTTGTTCAGTTGTTTGTAAATTTCAACAAAACATGAGAAAAATGTATGTTTCAGGGGGACATAATTAACTCATTTGTATCGCATTAATTGTGCAAAACAGGCATGTCGTTTTGCTCACAAAAGTCTAAAGCACAAAATAGGAGCATTGGTTTGACTAGATTTGGCTTTATGATATGTATTAACACTGATATTATATTGACCTTGAAATGCAAATGGCGGTTGTGAATAATATCACACAATTATGGCATAAAAGAAGGTATTTTAAACGTCAAAAATGCTTTTATTAGATACTATAGAGAACTCTAGACATGGCAGGAAGACTGTTTTTAGGAAAAATTGTCCATCCGTTCAGTTTTTGGTAAAAGATATGTATTTCTGAAAAGGGCCCAAAACTCTCCAGTTTGACAATTTGTCTTAAAAAGGTCATTCTTACTATAATCATATGTCTTAAAAGTATGGTATAAGAGCATTTGTAATAACTGAAATGCCCCCCTTTATGCCATATTTGTGTAATATCATCCACAGCCGCCATTTGCATTTCAAGGTCAAAGCAAAATATGTGTTTATACCTACATAAAGTCAAATCCGGTCAAAGAAATGCTCCTACCCTGTGGAATAGACACTTGTGAGCATGACAGCTGGGCTATTTTTCATTTTTGGTTATTTTTGTGACTTAGAATTATTCCATGCTACAACTTACCACAAAGTAATTCTATAGAAGAAATTGTTAGCATCTACATCAAATTATTTGTGATTTTAAGACACTTATGTCCAAACAAACATTTTGGTATATTATATGACTATTTTTGTGCAAATTTTAAGATATTTATTCGTGTTTGAAATTCAACATTATTCTGCTATATAGATGACCCTCACAAAAATAACCAAAAATGAAAAATAGCCCAGCTGTCATGCTCACAAGTGTCTATTCCACAGGGTAGGAGCATTTCTTTGACCGGATTTGACTTTATGTAGGTATAAACACATATTTTGCTTGCAGGTTAACCAGTCTAAAACCAAATTTAAGTGATCCACTTTAGGAACCCGTCGGTGCCTCAATCTGTCAGGAAATTTACCTGTGGTGACCTTGACATTTGGATCGTGGATCGCTATAGGTACCTAGGACTGTGGCTCACTGAACACCTAGACATGACTGTCACAGTACGCAACTGTCAAAATCAGCTGGTAGAGCATTGTGTGCTTTATATACTAAATTCATACTAGCTGGTGGAATGTCATACTCAGTTTTTAAATCACTATATGAATCCCTGGTTGAACCTGTTCTATTTTACGGCGCGGGTATATTGGGTATTAATACATATTTTGTACAAACTGTGCAAAACAAGGCCTGCAGAGAAAGAACGCTTCAAATACCGCGATTCGTGGCGACATGGGCTGGGATTCTTGTATGGTTAAACAAAAACTTGAAGTATGCAGATTATGGTTGAGACTACGTAATACTGATACAGATCGTATAACTTATAAGATACACGTATGGTCCCTGTCTTTTAGAAAGAGTTGGGAATGTAGAACTTTGAAATTTCTCCAGGAACGTAATCTAAATGATTTTTTACTACAAAATGTTAATACAAGTCATTGTTTAAATATTACAAAAAATGTATTATGTAATGAAGATAGAGAGAATTGGTTGAGAGATTTATGGAATGATAATGGTAATGAGAATGGAAACAAACTCAGAACTTATAGAAAGTATAAATATTTTGTAACACCTGAACATTATGTTACTACGATTATGAATAGGCACCACCGTAAATATTTAGCAAAATTTCGCTGTGGAAATTTAAAATTAAAACTAGTCGGTACACTGTTCCGAAAACCCCTTTACGGGAACGAATGTGTCACTTGTGTAATGTAAATAAGATTGAAGATGAAACACACTTCTTGGTTGAATGCGAGTTTTATGATGATTTAAGAAGCTCATTGTTCGAGCAATCAGGAGTGATAAATCCACAATTTATGTAATTTGATTCTCACCAAAAACTTTTATTTTTAATGAATACTGATGTCCTACAATGTTCTTTATCTGGTGTTTTATATAAATGTACAGGAGACGGCAATGTTTTTAATAATATTTTTCTTTTATTAGAAATTTGGTTGGTTTTTCCAGTATATTTATGTCATATTATAATTTGGCAGTACAACTATACAATAATGTATAATATATAAGATAAAATGTATTTCGAAAAATTATTATTCTTTTGCCAAGTCATATCTGGGCCTAATGAGTTTCAATTATATGAACATTAATTGTTACATTAATACTAGAATTCATTCAACATGACTTCAATCCTAGGCTGAATAGATGAATATTTAAATAAGATTTATTGTATATTACCTGCAACTACGAGTACTCATTATTGTTACTTTTTTTTTTTTTTAAATAATGGAAAATGTTATTGTCTCATAGGTCGAAGTCGGCCGAGTGTTTTTATGATATTGTGTAAACTGTTTTAAATTGTATTGAAACATGTGACACTTAAATAAACTATTTTACTACTACTACTACTAGTAAACTTATATTTTCTGGGATTTTTATAGCTGTGAATACCACATATGATAACAGCTTAAAAAATGCTAAAAAATTGCAAAATATTATGTTATTTGACCCAAAATGACACAATTCTCTACACATTTTTTTCTGAAACCTATCCCAAAGACAGAATTAATCTTGTTTTGACATATGTTGTAAATTAAGTTTTCTTGCTATCTTACCTTTTCGGTGGGCTTCCATTTTTCGCTGAAGGCAAAACTAAATTCCCTGTGTAAAGGACTCACACAACTAAATCAGCCAATCAGCTTGTGTTTCTCTGAACCAAGTCCCTGAGGAAAATGTGTTTCTTAGGTTTGTAGCTATTTTCCTAAGTAAATAACATATGAAATTGGTACTGTCTATATACGAGAGTGTAGGGTCTTGAGATTTGGAAAATCAAAATTATACACTCCTACTGAAAAAGAATGGCGTAGGATTCGAGGTGTAAAAAGGCGGGAATTCCCCAGGTGGGGGTTCCCCAGTGTACTGTTAATGTCAGGGTTTCTGTCTTTCGAGTGCCCATGTGCTCTAATATGCCATTAAACCTATACAATAACAACATTTATCCGATAGAAAAAACTTCAAACTTTAATTTGATATAAATTTCACATCATTTGAACTTCAAACGAGCGAATAAAGGGATGGGGTCACTAGTAATAACATATAGTAAATTATTTAGTTGTGTGAGTCCTTTTTAAAACACACTTGCGGTGTACTTTATCCAAAAAAATCGGCTCGCGCCTAAGGCGCGCTCGCATTATCACTAAATTACTGGAAACCCCCTGGAACGAATATTCATACCCTGCCTACACTGCTCTGACGACGACCATCTGTCAGAAATTGTCCGTTCGTCGTCCAGAGCTACGTTATCGCAGAGCTATAGTACACCCCACCCCCTTTCGAAAAATCCTGGATCCGCGCTTGTGCCGTATAGTACATGTAAAATAGATGCGGTAACTTGAAATAATGTAAACTTTCAAGAGTAAATTGCGTTAGTAAACACTATCAAACATAACTTTCATATTTGTACATAAAAACAAGTACATACAAGATAATATACATCAGAGACATATATGTCTCTGTATACATGTACATTCGGTAAGTTACGGAGAAATCTATTGTATACATAATTTATTTTGTCCTATCACGCTCAGAATTTTAACATATATATTTAGAGAGAGAGAATACATGGTCAGTGTCTTAAAATATAAGCTGTATTTTGGCGAGGGTAAAGAAAGACAAAAGTAGTCGTATTATAAACATCAGAAACAGGCATATTTGCCGAAGCTACTTTAATCAAAACTACGCGGTGACAGTAACTTCCGGTAAAATTCTGAAAGGCTAAACTATACGATAACCTTATTTCGGGCTACTATCGCAGGCCAGTTTGACGTTAGCCAGAGCCCCGTTCGATTTGCACTCTTCTAAGAAGAGAAGCCTTCTAAGAAGATCGTATTCCGTTATATGTAAATCGAGTAAACCGGGAGAATAAAACAAAAAATAAGCAAGTTTTTAAGTTTTCTCAAACACGATGACACAAACATGTGCATGTATGTGTTATAAATCCTTCCCTAGTGAAACTTATCACTCGCACACTTAAAACATGGTCGCCGCCATCTTGGAAGATAAATCTTCCAGCTTTGAGACGGAAGAGTAGAAGATCTTCCAGAAGCAGAAGAGCTTCAAATCGAGTGACCGGAAGATATCTTCTAGAATCAGAAGAGTGCAAATCGAACGGGGCTCGGTACTTAGTACTTTGATCGTTCCGGATGTATAGTATCTCGCATGACCCTTAGATCCGGAAGTAAACAAAGTCAGTCATGATAAAAAGTCTCGTTAAAACATGTACATGTAATTCAGTATTGACTTGACAACGGGACCCAGTGCAATTAGATAGATTGTTCAACAGACAACATGTTTCAAGATGCCGACTTCCAAGAGGCTTGTAACGAGCTCCAGAATCCGAACATTAATGAAGCTGGTTATGAGTTCTTCACTGAATCAATACAAGATGGTTGTGAGGCGAAAATTTATCGACAATACAACGAGGTGGGTTTAATAAAACGCCCAGATACACTAATGTTCTCTAAATAAACATACACATAGTTAAGTTTGTTTTAATATATATGTATGACTTAAATACGAATGAATTCTGATGAAACTAAACTTGACTACAGCCGTACCGTGTCGGTGTACCTAATCAGCTATGAGTGACCAGTCTCCGGGGATATTTTGCACGGAAATGCACCGCTGAAGTTGTAGGCCTAGTGCAGCGTTCACTCGAGTGTATTTTTCACGCTCGGGAAGTCGTTAATTGCTATTTTTTATATTATTTTTTTCTGTATTATACGAAGAATCTATACAGATTATACTAGGCCTATTATCTAACACCACGCAAAATTTCACTTCGATCGAACAAGTGTACATGATTGTGTTTTGGTATTAAATCTTACGAAGTTGCAATAAACTTGCCCTGCAGTCTGGCTGTAGTCGGCACTTGAGTGTTGATATTTTTTTCTGTAACATATACAACATATAACATTCAGACACCATGCAAAATTTCACTTTGACTGGATGATTGCCTAACACGGAATTTCGTATATATTCAATTATTTCTTGCACTCTTTAGAAAACAGTTAATTGAAGATTTTCTTATATATTTTTCTGTAAATATACTTAACTGATTTATCTAATACAATGTAATATTTGACCGTGATCGGACGAATGCATATCAATGTATTTTGTTATTGAATGCTGCCGTTGATGATCACTTCAATGTCCAGGTTTCGTTTTTTTTCGGTGCTTTCATACAAATCTAATTAATAAAATTTCGTTTGGTAAGTTTTTCATATGCATACACATCTTTAGTGTTACCTTGACCATTAATGTCCAATAGATCTAATAAATGTTCATCAGGGACAATGTAATCTAATATATATATGTTAGCGGTCCTAGCTTTAAAACATGTTATTCAGTATTGATTTGACAACTGGACCCAGTGCAATATATACATTGTCCTAGCATTAAAATTCCAAATCATGACAATATTTTGATTATCATTTGAAAAAATACAAGTTCACACTCAATTTTTTTGAATGCATCCTCAGATGAGTATTTACTATACTCGCGAGGAACATCAATTTCTTTGATACTTCATATACTATTTCAAACCATTGTACAATTTCGGATTCAGATTTGTGAAATTTCAGAAGTTTTCATTACTATAGCTAGCTATAGGTCTCTGGCTATTTTTTGGTTCTGACGCCATAAGTTTCTTGCCGTGTTATCCTCTAACATTGTTGGAGTAAAGTTTTGAAATATGTTTTTCTTACAGATTACCACCTGATCGACATTTGAACTTTTCCCTATTTTTTATGTGGTAATCATATTCTTGTGGTATTTTAAATTCATTTGTTTTGGTTTCTGCACATAAATATATCATATTTATTAAAGTCACAAAATCTGGCTTAAGAGTTTATTCTGGAGTCCACACATGTTAAAAAAACCCACATCATTGTCACTGTCACCATTTTCCATCAGAATGCCATTAAAAATCAGGTTATATTTCATTATTTGATTATTTTTATTTTCCTTGTGTGTGTTTGCAGTTTCAATATTGGAAGAGAAGTTTTGGAGAAAAGTGGTTCACAATAATGTAGTGTAGTTAACTCAATGTCATCTCGCTACGTCGTCACTAACATAGTTATTAATCCCTGTATGTATACATTCCTGACAAAAATGATAGTCTGCATTGTTTCATTAAGTACTGAATGTCCTACTAAAGTCCTTAAAAATCTTGCATGTGTACCGAAACAACCCCAAGACTATTCTGGACTCCCAAAAGGACTTGTTACCAAAACGACCAGCATTCCAAAGCACAACATCGGGTTTCTTCAAATGGCCAGCGTGCATTGGTCCATTATTACTCCATTTCGGCCACCTGTTGTGTGACGTCGATAAATAACATTCCTGTGTGACACGATATTAAATGAATAAATATAATGGACTACATGTCTTATTATATTGACATTTAAATTAGCTAGTACTGTGACTAATGTTAACATGTGGTCCATTTCAGCGCTTTTTTGCTCCATTTCGGAATTTCCAACTCAATTTTGACATATTTCGTTCATTACCTTATGCGGTAGGTCAGGTAAGGAAAGGTGTTTTTTGTGCTCCAAATACTATATCTTCATTTATTTTTTAATAGAGCCCAGACCGCAGCGATATTTCAGTGATCTTTTACATCCATGAATGTGGCCCAGAATACTGCTTGGGTATACAAACACCTCCGCACAGTTTCAGAATTAGAAATACTTATTATCAGCTTTTCATGAAATATTAAGTAGGCCAGACTGTTGCGAAATAGTCAAATATAGAGTCATTATAGGAAAACACTAAGATGCATATTTTACTCCTGAATAAATATTTGTAACATGTATCCACCCACATGTTTCGGGAAAGTTTAGCGTCACTCCTCTGTTAGAGCAGGGGTGAGATACAGGCTGGAAACATAGCAGGATGTTTGATATTTGTTTCCATGTTGGTTTTGTCCTGAGGGTTTTCCTTCAATATCCAACACAGGATATGTTCCCTTAACCTGATTATACCCTGTATAGTATTTTCAACTTGTAAACATATAAATAAAAGTTTTTTATTGTCATTTTAAGTTGCAGAGATGAATGTTTTTCGATCCTTTCATATAGCCATCTTTCTGATTTCAGACCTCTTTGTATCACAATTTCTCAAATTTCCATACATCTTTTAAATGACTTTCTCTGTATTTTCAGACATCAGGTCTCTACAAATATAAGGTTTATGGAACCCTGACTGAAGTATCTCCAGAATTGTGTGCAGAAGTATATATGGATTTGGAGTATAGACGTCAGTGGGATACATATGTCTGTGGTAAGTAGCGGGTACACAATTATTCTAGAATGCATATATATATATATATGTAAGTAGCATATATGCAAACCAAGCATAATCACTTATGATCAGTATATTATGATTTTTTATAACATCTGCACCAATAATAAGTTTTTAGGTCATCTGACCCAAAAGCTGTTGTGATCCTTGGGGCCAGAGGGGTGGGGCTGCAAAAGGAGAACTTTGGTGAATTTTTGCTTTAAAACTCTTCTTGAAGTCTCAAGTGACCTATTCTAATCGCCTTTTGGTCATCGTCGTGTGTTTGTAAACAATTAACATTTTCGACTTCTTCTCCAAAATTGCTGGACCAAATTCAATGAAATTTGGCAGGAAGCTTTTATGGCTATCAACCAAAATTTTGAATTGTGTGGGGTCTCACGTTTGCCCCTGGGGAGGGGGTAAACTTTACTATAGTTTATATAGGGAAATCACATTTTTGACTATTATTTGTTGGATTTCTATTATAATTCATTCTAACTTTTTAGGTCACCTGAGGCGAAGTTTCAAGTGACCTGTTCTTTTTGCCTTTTGTCCGGTGTCATTCATCGTGCATCCGTAAACAATTTACATTTTCGACCTCGTCTCCAAAACCGCTGAACCAAATTCAATGAAATTTTGCAGGAAGCTTCTATGGCTAAAGGTCAACTAAAATTGTGAATTATATAGTCCCCAACCACCAGGGGCCTGAGGGGCAGGGGCCAGAAAGAGTCAAATTGACTAAAACTCCAAAAATCTTCTTCTCTACTCTCAGATGGAAATGTCTTAAGGAACTTTACCAATATTGTAAATTTCATTACCCTGGGGTCTCAGATTTGCCCCTAGGGAGAGGGTTAACTTTACTTCAGTTTATATATAGGGAAATCACATTTTTGACTTTTATTTGTTGGATTTGTACTGGCATTCATTCTAATTTGGTAAACAATATCAGCATGGAATGACGGTTTGGTGGTATGCACATGTTAGCCCTGACTGACCCCCAGGGGCTGATATTTCAAGTCTCTGGTGACCGGTTATAGTTAAGGCCCATGGGTCTCTTGTTTAACATTATCAGCATGGGATGACAGCTTAATGGTTTGCCCTGACTGACCCATTGGACTGATGAGTGGGTCCAAATAGGATCAATTAAATTAACTTATCTCCAAAAGGGACAAACAATCAATGGCACATACTATGCTTTACTTCTGAGGCAGTTACGGGAAAATATTAAACTTAAGGGCTGCGTAAAGTTCACTACAAGTCTGTCATTGCCATGGCTGTCCTTCACGTTTGTGGCTTTAAATTGATTGAGCATCCGCCTTATTCACCTGATCTAGCTCCATCAGACTTTCATCAATTTTCAAAACTGAAAACAGCTATTTCAGAAACCCATTTTCAGTCCAATGATGGCATCATACATGCATTGGATGACTTTCTGAACAGCCAAGAAAAGGAGTTCTATAAAAGTGGCATTGAGGCCCTTGAACACCGCTGTCAAAAGTGTTTAGATACTGAAGGGGATTATGTTGGAAATGAATACAATTTGTCTGGCAAAATTCAAATCCTTCAATATGAGGCTCACAAGATATCAATTAGCCCTGGTATTTGGTAATTGAACAAATTCATTAACTCTAAAATTTTAAGGAATTCCTAAGCATGTTGATTTTAGGAAATTGAATATTAAACGATTATAAAGAATGAAGTGTAGTAAGGAACGATAACTCGTTATCGTTCCTTACGGAACGTAATGATAGTATGAGCTAATTCGCCTATTTTGCCGGCTATTGTAGCGAATTGGGAGCGGAAAAAATGGCACATACAATTTTGATGGTCTTTTGAACCATTGTAAAACTCGGCTCGATCTAGGTCTGGATGTATTTGGTATCCCTGTGGAAATTCGTATTTATGAGATATTTTGGGTCAAACATGCCAAAATCGTCACTTTGACCGGTAGCTTCTGTTTAACCGGTCCTTAAAAATCAGCGTTTCAATCCAAAAATCTGAAACTCCAAACATAACAAGAAGAGATAGTTCTGAAGAAAAGCGTATCTTTAGTTTTTCTATATCTTTCATAGAACGGCCACAATAGGGTTTTGAAAAAGGGTCGTATTTTATCGAGAGGTGGCGGATGTTACGTCACCAGTCACCTAAATATCCAATCAGTAGGCCCGGATGCATTCACCTTCCTATTAAATCTTCTGCCCAAACGGAAAAAAACCCACAATCTATTTTTGATTTGGTTCTGTGGTCCCTAGAAGCCCTGATTTTGACATCATAATGATATACATGACATTTGTTTTTATCTTTGATCGTATATGTAATTATTTATCGATTAGAATACCGCGAGTACATCTGTTACTAAGATGAACTTAGGGTTGATTGTTTGGTTGTTTTATCACCACGTGTATATATTGCAATCAGGATCGTTTTGAGGCTGGGTCTCCTTATAGTAGTGGGTGACTACCTCACTGAACAACACACGAGAGACCCTAACGTATGCTTGCATAGATGCCAATTGATGTCTCATAATCAATTAATGTGTCATATTCCAGAAAACTGAAGAATTATGAAAATTATTACAGTGGTAACCCTCAAACCTTCAATTTCCTCGCGCCAGTATTAATATTTAAACGTATTTGAGAGTTTTAAATGTGGCGCGAATAAATTAAGTGCAAGTGAGAAAATTAAGTGAAAGTGAGGAAATTAAGAGCAAGTGAAGGTATTTATACTAAAGGAAAGGAAATAAAGGTTTTTTTGGGTTACCAGTGTTATAAGATAACCAATAATCTATTTAGTGCCCAACTTTAAAAAAAAATTGACACAAATGTTCTTCAATGTCATGGGGTTTGCAACTGATCTTTTATTTTCCGATCGGTCAGCCAAGATGGCCGCCACAGACTTATTTGCCTCTGACTGGTGAAAATTTAGATATTGTTTGATTTCGATTACCATTGGTATATGGTATATACATTGTATTGGTATTAGGGGACTGCGAATTCCATTGCATGGGTATCATTGCCATATCAAGGCTTCTGATTTGTCGAAGTTTAGACAATGGATTTGGATGCAAAATGGTACATTTTTGTAAATAGGGGAATTCGAATTCAACCACATGGGATTCATTGCCATAGCAACCACATTGAGGAATTCAATCGGTCAAATTTTAGATGCAAATTCAACCTCACGGATTTTCTTGCCATATAACCACGCTGATGCTTATTATTGGTCGAAATATTGACATTGAACGATTTTGATGTAAACCAGGACTCGTGCATGGAACCTCTGAACTCAAGACGGACATTTCTGTATCACCCTCAGGATTTATTTTTTTCTGGCTTTCGTGCTCATCCAGAGTTATCTTCCCTAACTACACTTCATTCTTTCTGTGACACTCCTTTAGGTGTCACCCCACTAGTATGAAGATAATAATTTTCTCAAATCAACATTAATTCATGCTTAGGGATTTATTGCCCTCCCGATCTTTCAAATCCCTCCCATATATATTTACACTTTATTCATGAATTTGCTCTTATAAATGAACCACGTGGCCTCTACGTCAAAATTAATCCCTAAGCATAAATGTTGATTTGAGAAAATTATTATAAAACTTATTATCATCATTAGATATTCAATTAAATGCCTTAATGGCTCAGCCAAGTTCTATTCCCACTTTTCGCGGACGTTATTTGTCTGAGTTATGGCCTCTTGATTGACGAAAAATATAATTTTGAAAGGTTCCGTGCAATTAATAACGGCAGCAATTATTATCAGATTTCATTGAAACTTAATAACAACATTAAATGCCTAAATGGCTCGGCCATGTTAGATGACCACTTTTCGCAGATGTTATTTGACTGAGTTATCAATGTTTAGTTAACGAAAAATATCATTTTTTTTCCAGAGGCTGTTTTTTCACTCAATAACTGTTGGAAATAGTATCCAGCTAGTTCTCTTCCAACTTTAGTTTTGGTAAGGTCAGATCTAACTGAGTCAACAGCATGAACATTACATGTTCTAACCTATAATCTCACCTACAATATGATTACCCCCTCACGAAAGGGGGAAGTGGGGGATATATATACTACGAATTAGGTTGTTTTTATATATTTTTTTTTTTTTTTTTTTCAGAATTATTTGAAAAAGAAGAGGCTGACAAAAAGCTTATCTATTGGAATGTTAATTTCCCTTTCCCAATGTCTAATCGAGATGTATCCTTTTTATGGAGACATGGAGGCATTTACGCCTATCATATTTCAATCACCTACAAGTTGTGACGTCACAACCTCTCACTTTCATTTTTGTTAGCTCACCTGGTCCGAAGGACCAAGGTGAGCTTATGCCATACCGTGGCGTCCATCCGTCTGTCGTCCGTCCGCCAACAATTGACTTATTTGACTTTTTTAGCCCACCATCATCAGATGGTGGGCTGTTCAAATCGCCCTGCGTCCGTGGTCCGTCGTCCGTCCGTCCGTCCGTCCCTCCGTCCCTCCGTCCGTAAACAATTCTTGTTATCGCTATTTCTCAGAAAGTACTGAAGGGATCTTTCTCAAATTTCATATGTAGGTTCCCCTTGGTGCCTAGTTATGCATATTGCGTTTTGAGACCAATCGGAAAACAACATGGCCGACAGGCAGCCATCTTGGATTTTGACAATTGAAGTTTGTTATCGCTATTTCTGAGAAAGTACTGAATGGATCTTTCTCAAATTTCATATGAAGGTTCCCCTTGGTGCCTAGTTATGCATATTGCATTTTGAGATCAATCGGATAACAACATGGCCGACAGGCAGCCATCTTGGATTTTGACAATTGAAGTTTGTTATCGCTATTTCTGAGAAAGTACTGAAGGGATCTTTCTCAAATTTCATATGTATGTTCCCCTTGGTGCGTAGTTATGCATATTGCAATTTGAGACTAATCAGAAAACAACATGGCTGACAGGCAGCCATCTTGGATTTTGACAATTGAAGTTTGTTATCGCTATTTCTGAGAAAGCCCTGAAGGGATCTTTCTCAAATTGCATATGTAGGTTCCCCTTGGTGCCTAGTTATGCATATTGCGATTTGAGACCAATCGGAAAACAACATGGCCGACAGGCAGCCATCTCGGATTTTGACAATTGAAGTTTGTTATCACTATTTCTGAGAAAGTACTGAATGGATCTTTCTGAAATTTCATATATAGGTTTCCTTTGGTGCGTAGTTATGCATATTATGTTTTGAGACCAATCGGAAAACAACATGGCCGACAGGCAGCCATCTTGGATTTTGACAATTGAAGTTTGTTATCACTATTTCTGAGAATGTTTTAAATGGATCTTTCTCAAATTGCATATGTAAGATTCCCTTGGTGCCTAGTTATGCATATTGTGTTTTGAGACCAATCTGAAAACAACATGGCCGACAGGCAGCCATCTTGGATTTTGACAATTGAAGTTTGTTATCACTATTTCTGAGAATGTTCTGAATGGAACTTTCTCAAATTGCATATGTAAGATTCCCTTGGTGCATAGTTATGCATATTGTGTTTTGAGACCAATCTGAAAACAACATGGCCGACAGGCAGCCATCTTGGATTTTGACAATTGAAGTTTGTTATCGCTATTTCTGAGAAAGTACTCAATGGATCTTTCTCAAATTTCATAAGTAGGTTCCCCTTGGTCCCTTGTATTGCATTTTTGGACCAGTCTGTCCTGAAAACAACCTGGCAAACAAACAGCCATTATCGTTAAATCTCAAATTTCTTATATAGCTAGGATTCCCTTGTTTGAAAAGTACTGGAGGGATGTCTCAATTTGCACAGATTAGTAAAATGAAGGGAAAAGTAGAGAAAAGATCAATCTGACATGGAACCTATGAAGATCATTCAATGGTGGGCGCCAAGATCCCTCTGGGATCTCTTGTCTTCATAACCGCTGATCGGAATTTGAACAAATTTGGTCAGAAGCATCCCTATGGGTAGGGGAATTCAAAATTGTACAAATGATGGAGCTGACCCCCTGGGGGCCTCTGGAGCGGGCCCAAAAGGGGTCATTTTGGCGCTATTGATATAAAAGACTTCTTCTCTGAAACCAAGCAATGGCTATCACTCATATTTGCCTGGTAGCATCACTATGGGATGGGGATTCAAAATTGTAACAAATGATGGGGCTGAGCCCCCAGGGGCCTGAGGGGTGGGGCCAAATGTGGTCAAGCTGGCTATATTGATATAAACGACTTCTTCTCTGAAACCGAGCAATGCCTGTCGCTCATATTTGCCTGGTAGCATCACTATGGGAAGGGGATTCAAATTGTACAAATGATGGGACTGACCCCCCCAGGGGCTTGAGGGGCGGGGCCAAATGTGGTCAATCGGGCTATATTCATATTATTGACTTCTTCTCTGGAACCAAACAATGGATATCTCTCATATTTTACTGGTAGCATCACCTTGGGGTAGGAATTTGATATTGTACAAATGATGGGGCCGACCCCCTGGGGGCTGAGGGGCGAGGCCAAAAGGGGTCAGTTTTGCAGAATATATATAAACGACTTCTGCTCTGAAACTAAGCAATGGATATCGCTCATATTTGCCTGGTACCATCCCTATGGGGTGGGGATTCAAAATTGTACAAATTGTGGGGCTGACCCCTAAGGGGCCTGAGGGGCGGGGCCAAAATAGGTCAATTTGTTTAAACAACGTCTTCTCTGAAACTAAGCAATGGATATTACTCACATTTGTATGGTAGCATGGTTATGGGATGGGGATTCAAAATTGTACAAATGTTGGGGTTGACCCGGGCTGCCAGGGGGCTGAGGGGTGGGGCCAAAAGGGGTCAATTTGGCTAAATTGATTTAAACAACTTATTCTCTGAAACTTAGCAATGGTTTGACTGGTAGCATCCTATTGGGGTAGGGATTCAAAATTGTATAAAGAAAGGAGCTGACACCCCCCCCCCCCCCCCCCCCCCCCAAAGGGCAGAGGGCAGGGTCAAAAGGGGTCAATTAGTCTAAACAAGATCTTCTCTGAAACTAAGCATTGGATATCACTCACATTTGTGTGGTAGCATCCCTATGGGGTCGCGCCAAAAGTCAATTTCATTCATGGATTAATGCACTTTTTGGCATTTTTAGTATTAAAATAAAACCAATGTACATGTACCCATATAAAATGCTTATGAGATATATTGACATAGCAATACCAGTGACAAATATACTTAAGCATCATTCTTGTTTCATATCTCATGAAACCAGGTGAGCGATACAGGCCCTCTGGGCCTCTTGTTATATTTCCTTTCACAGTTCATTTTGCACTTGCAGTTTCTATCGGTTCATATGTGATGTAGTTGAACTATGTATGCATTTATGAAAAATATCAAGACTACAAATAAAGTGCTTTTACATAAAAAGGGGTATATTCAGTATAAGTTTCTCTCCAGCGGAAGTACGGAATTTGATACCTCTGGTGTAATTTCAGTCACTAGAGGTAATGATTTGCCTAGTTCCAATTGTGAGACACGTCATTGTAGTACGTCATTCAAAGTAGACGTGTACAGAAATTATTTATGAACTATGCTATTAATCTTGTAGTTAAATGCTGTAAACATTTTAGGGATTATTTTAAATAAGCAATTAGAAAAATGTCAAGCAAATCTCTGCATCGATTTTGCAAATTTATATTGAAAAAACCTGTTGGAAGGGAGATAACTGTGAGATGCTGACATTATCTTACAGAGGACACCTGTTTTATTTAACAGTGTTTTGGCTTACACTATTTTTCTTTACAACTCTGTAGTTTTTTGATGAGATTTTATGACATTTGGTCTGATTTAGCGATCATGTGAGCACTCAGTCAAAATGGCTTTCACACGAAGTCGCGGCTAGTGTGATGTTTGTCGCTAGATTATCTATCAGCATGGAATAAAGGTTGCTTACTGAATTTTAATCTGTTTGTTGAACCACTGAAATAAGTCTTGTTTTTTAGAGCGAAACTGTTCTCGATAAAATTACAAGCCTGGCCAGACCACACAATCACACGTGTTTCAAATCCATGGATCAATATAGATATGTGATGGCATGATGGAATCTGATCTTTTATATTATAAAACTAACAAAACTGGTACATCGTTCTGTGCTTGTGATGGTCATTTATGAGGTTTACATTGATTGTACCTTCCCGACAGAGACAATATACGATTTACTGCAGTGGCTACTCGCGCTCGGAATATGAAAATCCAAAATGATTATTGAACCAGCTTGTCTTATTTATATAATCTTCAGCTGTTCAACCTTTTCAAATGTTTTTTATTTTGTGATATGCACAAAGCTGTGAAATGTTACATAAACAAACCAAAATTACTATAGATTACAAAATGTATACCAATTGCTTTTTACCCTATAAAACTTTTTCGTTGTGTTCATGTAATATGATTAATATATCCATTGGCAAGAGATCCATATAACATGGAAATATCTCAAATAAATATCAATATTCCTCGTAACTTTCAAAATTAATTGATTACTTTAAAACTCAGTAAAAATGTTGATATTCATGTCTCGAACAAATCTCCCTTAATATAACACAAATCCCTTAGAATAATCATCAGTCTCCCTTATTGGCCTTCAAAAAGTGTGACATGTATGAAAACATTGAAACTTGTTTGTCAATAATTTAATTGGTTATGATATGAATATATGGATAACCATTCGGATATCTTCGAACATTGACCTTTAAATCTTTTGAAACTTTAAGCAACAATCTGCGCGATGTTGAATATGGAAGGCCGTTTCAGGATAAATTACCAAAAATGCTTCAGTACTGTTTCTTATCATAGATCACATATAACAGGTTTTCTGACTATTATGTGTTATTGCTACTTAAGTGTGATTTTTTTTCGACTTATGCGACAATGTATTTCTTGGCACTTATGTGCAACAGATATCGCGAGAGTTTAATTCACCTACATATATTATTGACTCTTTCAAAAACAAGCTAGGCGAGTGGCATCCAGATTTAGTGGAAAAAACGTTTCTTGTAATGTCACATACCTGTTAATATCATGTTTCTGTCTGACAAATGTAACATGATATAAAGAGGAATGCACTGTATCATTCGTGAATTCTATTCATTGCAAGGGAATCCATCTGGCAAATCATACAAATTACACTTGGAATAGATAAAAAAAAAAATTAAATCATCTCCTAGCTTGCTGCGCAGGCGACACATCCACTTTTTTGTTTGTTTTTTTTTGTTGTTTGTTTGTTTGTTTGTTTTTGTTAAAACTTACCAAACTGACAATGCTGGACAGGGAGAGACATCAAATCATGCAAAATACTTGTAAGACATATATGTTTATGATATCCTTAACAGAAAGACAGTATATATATCTACGTGAACTTCGGGAGATGCAAACTGTCGAAGGAAATAAAGTATGGGCTGTTATGGCTAAGAGTGTCCAGTGTGATAGTGTTCCAGAGAAACGCGGTGTGATACGGGTGGATGATTACCTTCAGAGCTGTGTACTTTCCACGGATGGTCAAGGAGGATCTAAAGGTGAGATGTCAAAATGTTTCAGGGCTTCACGTTGTGTCTTGTATACTAAAGTCACCAGAATGGCATAAAAAACTTTCCATTACCTTATATATTTCAATGCATTCGAGATTTTGCATAAAGCTATTCTCCTTCAATTGCGGGAAGAGATTTGGGTATTACAATATTGTGCTTCCATAACACCCCGAAACTCCCAGTTTCGGCATTCTAGCTGCTTCATTCTTTGAGAGAATATGATGTAACTTACAACAATTATAATGGTGTTAGGTCAAGGTCACCATTATTATTTTCAGAAACACTGTAACATTTTCAGCTCACCTGGTGCAAAGGACAGGTGAGCTTATGCCATGGTGCGGCGTTCGTCGTCCTTTAAATCCCTATTAGTCCAGAATGCCTGAATAGATTCTACGGAAATTTCGTAATGACCACTACCTAGTCACGGGATATATGTGATTAATCAGCAGTCTGAAAGATGTAAATGCTTAATCAGCAGTCTAAAAGATGAATATGATTGATGATCAATCACAAGGATGAATATAACCAGTCCCAACGCCAGATCAATGGCAACAGTTATGACTACCTTCAATCACATAAGTGAAAGAAAATCATTACAATTTAAAGAAAATTCAGTTCTTTGAAAAATACACACACTTAAACATGCTTGTCCTGGTACAGAAGGTCTTGTGTAAAACCAGACTTAAAGATGCATATGATCAAGATAGCAACATTCATAAACAAAATAATTGTGTGGTAAAAGTGTTATACAGTTTCATTGTAATTGCCCTCTGACTAGGACCACAATGTCCAAAAAGTACGCTCAAATACATTGGAAGGTATGTGGCAAGGTCCATTTCTGTATGCGTCTCGCTGTGATGTATGATCCTAAAGACATGGTATATACAGTTTTCATAAAAATGGTGTCCTGGTGGTGACTGATACCTAGGTACCACAACGCACTTACAATATGGGCACAACAACCCCACCAGTCTAGCTTTTTAATTTGATATACATATAGCAATGATAATATTCCCCAGGCCGGCTCTTGTTATGAATGGAAAGTCGTCATGTTTTTCTCCAGAGGCGTCAGTTGTGACATACGTTGATCTTTTCTTTAGCAGATTTCATTCTTCCATCTTAGTAAGAAGATGGTTCTCCTCCTTTGACTTGATCAGTATTTTGCGAGCCATTTCTTCAGAGGATGCGATTGGTTGCAATAGAGGCTTGCTGTATTTGTTCAAGATACTACAAATGATTTGTATGAAATCCAAAATGCAATGGATATCCCGAAAGCCACGGTCGACGATACACATATCACCATCCTTGAACCAATTGAAGTTGTTGAAAATATATCTTGTCATTGCGGTGTCATTGTTTTTGCCATCTGCTAGATATGGTCCTAGAATACTCTGTATATAACCATCAGTGCCCACAGTTACCATTGGCTTTACTAGAGGTAGATATTTTTGTAAACTATAGGACTTACGCTGGAACTTGCAGTTTCCACTTTTTTGAATATATATATACATTTGTATATGTCCCATCTAGAACGACGACTGCCTGATTATTGTTGGTAGTAAAAGTTCAACATTTGGTCTTTACAGAAATTATCATGAGTAATGTGGTTAAGACCTAAACTGTTATCACGAAATTGTCCATCAATGCAGATCTGGCACTATGTATACTTCTTTGAACTTTTGATTTCTTCAATCCACAAAGTACTGATATCAGTTCATTGGACAATACAGATTTTTAGGTCATTTGACCTGAATGCTTCGTCCGTCGTCGCCGCCGTGCCCCGACCTGTAAACTTTTCACATTTCAATCTTCTTCTCAAGTTCCACCAGTGGGATTAAGCTGAAACTTGCCAGAAATGATCCTGAGATGGTCCTGACCAAGCGTTGTTATTTTTCGGGTCGGTTTGAAATCCAAGATGGCCGCCATCTTGAAAAACACATTTTAAACTTCTTTTCAAGTTCCACCAGTGCTATTGAGCTGAAACTTGCCTGAAATGATCCTGATATGATCCCCTGACCAAGTGTTGTTATTTTTCGGGTCGGTCCAAAATCCAAGATGTCCGCCAAAGCTGCCATTTTGAAAAACACATTTTAAACTTCTTCTCACGTTCCACCAGTGCTATTGAGCTGAAACTTGCCTGAAATGATCCTGATTTGATCCGACCAAGTGTTGTTATTTTTCGGGTTGGTCGGGAATCCAAAATGGCCGCCATCTTGAAAAACACATTTTAAACTTCTTCTCAAGTTCTACCAGTGCTGTTGGGCTGAAACTTGCCAGAAATGATCCTGAGATGATCCCCACAAAGTGCTGTTATTTTTTGGGCCGAATCGAAATCTAAGATGGCCGCCATAGCCGCCATCTTGAAAAACACATTTTTAACTTCTTCTCAAATTCCACCTGTGCTGTTGGGCTGAAACTTGCCCGAAATGATCCTGATATGATCCTGACCAAGTGTTGTTATTTTTTTAAGCCGATCCGAAATCCAAGATGGTCGCCATAGCCACCATCTTGAAAAACACATTTTAAACTTCTTCTCAAGTTCCACCAGTGCCAAATCCAAGATAGCTACAATGGCAAACAGTGCCACTATACTTGCTACTGAGTATATTTACTACAATAGTAAACGTTTTTTTTATAGTCGGATGACCATTTAGGCCCATTGTCCTCTTGTTTGAAAATCATTTTCAGCACTGTAGAGGCTTCATTTCTTGAGGGATTTGAATCAAACTTCAGACATTTGTTAAGGACCATAATAGGTAACAGGGGCTTGTAGGGAACATGTATGCAATGCTTTCAGTATGCTTCTTTAAAACACTTGGACTTAGAACGTGTAGATGTTAAGTTCAAATTATCATTCTTAAAAACACTGCAATGTTATAAATGCTTTCTTTCAGCATTTATGAAGTATTATGACAATCCCAAGGGTATGATTCCAACATGGCTGATCAACTGGGGAGCTAAGGTAAGAGAAACCACATCTTTTCTGTAAATCTATATATATGTGCGTGGGCTGGTTGATATTTTTTGAGCCTCATATTTAAGGATTTCAATTTTGCCAGACATGTTTTATTTTTTAACATAATCTCCTTCAGTATCCTATACACTTTTGCCAACGGTGCTCAAGGGCATCAGTGCCACTTTTATAGAACTCATTTTCTTTGCTGTCCAGAAAGTAATCCACTACATGTATGACTTGTGAACTTGAGAGCATTGTCCTGATGAATTGTCACATCTTAATGAGCTTTCCGCGGCGCTTAAGTTTAATATTCTCCCGTAACTGCCCAGAACTGAAGCATAGCATTTGGCATTGATTTGTTTGTCCCTTTGGAGAAAATCTATCAGCAGAATACCATCTGCATCCCAGAAAACTGAAAACCGCTAAAAATCCACCACCCACCTTTTCACTATAGCATGTATAGTGTTGCTACCATATCATGGACATCCTTAAGTGTTGAACCTTTTTTATGCAAATATTGGATCACTGCTCTTTCATCGATTTTGTCCATTTTGCAAAAGACACTTGTCTTGTTTGCTTCAGAGTAATACCTAGTCGATATAACCTAACCATATGAGACTAGTCCTTGGGCATGGGTACATGGCCCTATATAGTCAGAGAATATTAGGACTTAAAAAGAACATCTTTGAGTACCTCCTGAACATCCTTGAGTACCTCCTTCAATACGAGGCTCACAACTTATCAATCAGCCCTCGTATAAATATCAAAATCTTATTATCCGCAGTGTCAGGTACGTATATGTGTGTGATCCGAAGATAAAAATTTGAATTTCCTGTCGTAGTTGTACTGTGATGTATATTTATATATAAATATATAACATATTAACGTAATTGATAAAGGAAGACAACTTTATGACTCGTGCCCACATTTTGTGTATTCCTACAGGCTACAGATGACATGTCAGTGCAAAGAGCACCCAAAACTAAACACACATACAAATAATAACTTACCATCTTTATTTGAAGATAAAGCAAAGACTTCATTCTTGTTGATAAATAACTTTTGTTCAGAACAGAAAGCTAGTAAAAGACATTGTAAATCAATTATTAGGTCAAAGAAAACGATGTCTGATATGATCTGGGAAATCACCTGTTTCTATAAATAGAACACAAAAGAGTTCCATTTGAACATAAATGGTGGAACACACGTTTTCTGGTCTAAAGATCAGCTGGCATGGTTTACAAGTTTACATGAGTATTCAAGTGATGTTTAAGCTTAATATATGATAATGAATAGATATCTTCATCTAGAATATTTTTATGACTGAATATTTTACCGTTTCCACAACCTTGGGTATTCTGCTATAAGGTATAGTCTGTTTCATAAAACTTCAGAATAACAAATCTTAATAAGGGCGCTCCCACTGTCAATTACCCGCGCCCTGCGCCCTTATTAGGTCAAATACGGTATATATAAATCATAACGTTGAAAACACTGGTTTGTAACGGTGAAGTGCTATAATCTTTATCCCCTGCTTTCACCAAAATGGGGGATATTGATTTGGGTTTGTCCGTCCGTCTGTCCGTCCGCACTCACTCAGATATACTTTTGGGTTGAATTAACGATTCATTCCGTGCAAAAATCTTAGTCGCCTATAGGAGAGGAAATTTAATGTAGATTTTATGTTTTTTCCCCTTATTCATCATTAAATCTCACTGCGCATGTGCTTTTATAGCAACGGAAATAATGGAACGGAAATAAAAACAGATTTTGACATTCTGATCGCTGTGCACCCCACAAGTTTACAGACAAAACACCCCACTAGGGATACTTCGTTTCCATACCACATAACAGCAACACATATAGGATTTTCTTGAAACTTGGTAACAACATTAAATGCCTAAATGAATCGGCAATATTCGATCAGTTGTCTGTTATGACTTTAGAAAAATAGTCTTATTAATCGTATCGTAGTTTTTTACATTGGCCTGTTCAATTTTGGCGTCTTAATAAAATATATTATAAACTTCTTCCCAAGTTTCACAGGTGCCATCGAGCTGGAAATTGGTGGAAATGTTAAGGAAGGAAAGCCAACGAAAATGTTGTTAATTTTCTGCCTCGTAAAACCTATGACATGGCAGCCAAAAACTGGTGGCAATTTTGTAAAATTACTGCGCAATCATGGTTTTCCTGAACAACACCTATTTCAAATTTCTTCTCAAGTTCTAACTTTGGGATTCAGCTCTAGCTTACTTGAAATGATGCTGACCAAGTTTTGTTATTTTTCGGGTTGGTTCGAAATCCAAGATGGCCATCATGGCTAACAATACCACTACACTCCCTACTGAGCATATTTACTATATTAGTACAAGGGTATTTAGAGTCCGATGACCCTTGGGCCTCTTGTTATTTGATATTAAAAATCAGATACCGGGAGGACTGTTTTCATAAAATGCTGCTCGTACCGGCATTATTTAATCATTAAGTATTTGTGTCCTGATATGACCGTGTCTTGATGTGTTAATACGAGTTTAAGGCCTGGCACGACGCTCTTGATTGGTCTTGTGTTGCTTGGGTTATCATGATGGGCTAAAAACATTTATACCTTGTATAACCCTGTGCTAACAAGAAAATGCTGTGATGCACAGTATTGCCTTAGGCTACAGAATTCTGAAATATTTATTAATGTATATTTATATTTGTTTCCCCCCACAGACTGGAGTTCCAGCTTTCCTGACAATGATGCAGACAGCATGTAAAGGCTACTCTAAATACCTAGAAAACAAAAGACAGCAAATCAACCGTCAACAAGTGTCATTGTGACGGTAAATAATAATAAAATGAAAAGTCAAACACAGATCTGCTGTCTCCCAAGTACTTTTGCGGCTACATCGTGGGAATATGAATTATATTAGGTACATCATTATATGACGTCATAGTTTCTGACGTGATTATAGTAGGGTACATTATTCATAGTTATTATTTATTTGTCCAGTTTAAAAAGGTTGAATGAACTATATGACACGGTTTAAACATGCCATCCATTACAAACAAGATTTGAACAATTACACTGCAAAGATCTGTACAAATCGGTCCATCAGTGTTACGGACTAAAATTAAAGCCGATCATTATGAAAAGCCAAGTGGAAAAAAAGTCCCCATTTATGGATATCCATAATTCATATATTGATTTCCATCATTCATTTACTGATATCAATAAATCGCCTATTTTTGGATATCCAAAAATGATTTATTAATTTCCAAAAATGATTTATGGAATTTCATCAATCAGCTCTGGGTGTCAAAGGAAGACAACTCGTTCCAATTCTCATCAAAACTCCTAGGAAATAAGCGACAAAATTATTATGCTGCTTTTTCCAATTGCTGGTAACATGAATTAATTACAATAAACGTCTAATTATTGGTCATGAAATGTGCGTTATGTTTATATTTTGCACCGGATCGATTGTCTAATCTTATCAAGAAGAAGTTTCTACAGTGGTACATCCAACATGTGTAAGTAACGTAGGAACGTAAATGCAGGATTTTACATGAATAACCTGCAGAAGGCATATATACATACACTACAACTATTATTTATTCCATCGTTTTTTTGTAAATATTCCTATTATTTTTTCTCTGTTATGTGATATGGATGTAGGTTTACAGTTGGTATTATGCGTATACATTGCCCAAGTTTATTTATATCGACACATTGCCGATTCGGGTATATCGTACCACGTGGCAAGATGGCGGCGACAAATGTTTTGTTGTGAGTTTCAAATAATTACAGTCTTACCGACACTACAATCCTTTGACTTTGGTAAATATAGTAGATTAGTTATATCCTTATTTCTATTAAATATGACTATCAATCAATCGATTCTGTGTTTTATCACCTGTCATTGGCCAGATGAAACTACAGGTATGAAATGTAGAACAATTGGAGATTATTATAGGTAAAGCTAAAGATTGGTGAGGATGTTAAGGAAGGGGAGCCAACAAAGTGTTGTTATTTTTCGGCCTCATAAAAACGTTGATGTGGCAGCCGCGGCAGCCATTTTGTAACATGATTGCGCTATCATGGTTTTCCTGAACAACACCATTTTTTCAAACTTCAAAGTTCCACTTGTGGGATTCAGCACTTACTTACCTGAAATAACCCTGAGATGGTTCTGAAATCCATGAAGGTTGCCATCTTGAAAAACACATTTCAAACTTTTCTAGTTTCCACTGATGCCATTGAACTGGAAATTGGTGAGGATGTTAAGGAAGAAGAGCCAACAAAGTGTTGTTATTTTTCGGCCTCGGAAAAACTTTGACATGGAAGCCACGGCGGCCATTTTGTAACATGATTGCGCAATCGTGGTTTTCCTGAGCAACACCTATTTCAAACTTCTCAAATTCCACCTGTGTGATTCAGCTCTATATTACCAGAAATGATCCTGAGATAGTCTTGATCAAGTGTTGTTATTTTTCGGGTTGATCCAAATTCCAATATGGCCAGCATTGTCAACAGTGCCACTATTACTCGCTACAGAGAATACATACTACAATAGTACAAGATGTATAAGGGTCTTTTATTTAGAGTCAGACGGCCGTTAAGGCCCTTGGACCTCTTGTTGATATTGATTTATAAACTTACCCGAATTAGATTGAACCTTTCTGGTTTCATTTCGGGTAACAAAATAGCAGATAACGGAATTGTGTACATGAAATAGGCCATACCTCTGTCCATACCTACAATACACGACACTTTGCCCATACTGGGAACATACAAATCTTATCTATATTAAAAATATGAATCAGAATTTGGTAATATAAGTATATTATTGGATCCATATTTCTTTTTGAAAAAAGGCCAGTCTTGCACAAGGGGTCAATTTGGCTAAAATGATATGAACGACTTCTTCTCTGGTAGTATATAAGTGATGAATATCATTCATATCTGATTGGTAGCATCCCTAAGGGTTCAGGATTCTAAAAGCTACAAATGGTCCAGCTGACCCCATGAGACTGAGGGGCGGGGCCAAAACTGATTTGGCCATATTGCTATTAACACTTTTTTGTAGTGTTGAAAGTGTTGATATTCCTGACCCATAACCATATATGGCATCGCTGGGCACCATGAGATAACCATAATCCTGTTCTAGAAATAGGCCCTTGGGTCTTTCCCCACCCCTAGGGGACTTGGTTACTTTAAAAACAATCATGTTGTAGAAACAATCCTTTGGATCTTTCCCCTCCCTGAGGGAGACTTGACTGGGTTTCTAAGTTTTATCTTTGAAGCAGTTGAGGTCCCTTCCACATAACTATATATAGCGTTGTTAGACATTAACAAATAAAGCTATTAACAAATTGAACATGACCATATTTTGACATTTGGTCGAATCCAACCAGCAGAGGGCCTCTTGTTTTACATTTAGCAATATTCTTCACAGGTTCTTACTACAGAGATATTAATTTCAATCCTCTTTAAAATGAGTTACTTTGGTGTGACCAAGATCCCCACATATGCTACGCTTTAAAATCCTCTCTGGCTTTCTCTTGTGATCCTCTAACAGAGATATCCGGTTTTGCTTTTCGAGAACTTGCTTCATCGCTGAATTTCCTCTGATTTTATCGTTGCTTCCTCTGAAATACTGCTTGGTAATATTGTCATTCAATTTCTTGAGGCCTTGCTGATTAAACCGAGAAATAATACCATCTGAATTTTCTGATCGGAACATTCTGTTAAGCTCCATGAATTGCACTTGCACTAGATTCATCCGCCACCAAATCTATAGCTTTGAAATTGTTCATGTGGATATGTTTTTTCTGGACAAGTCAAATCTCGGAATTGTAGCTTCTTGGTCTCCCGATCAACAGTTAATTCAAAGTTGATACCAAGTTTGTTCAACATCCGTTCCAGCTTGACTACATGCTTACATTTGTCCCTATCATTCCCACCTCATGATGTCACAGTTGATGCCGTGTTGTCAAGAGTTCGCAGTTCCATAACTAGGAGGTTGAACAACTTGTCACTTATTCTGATAAACATGTGAAGTTGATCAATAACAACCTCATGTGGCTGTACTTTGAAAAGCGGTTCATGTGCAATCGAATAGAATTCAACATTTTTTGTCCTTTTTTTATTTGCGTTTTGTTGATTGTTGATTAACAGATCCTTCATCATAAAGATACTCCAATCTTGCTCCACGCTCAACAGAAGTCATAGACCAATCTTTGTCCAGGTTGCACTTGTCAGATTTGACCATTATTCCTGGTATTCCGACAGACACAAACAGATACTTGCAGTCTCCTCCTAACACTATCTTTAGGACAAATTACCTGCCATCGACATCAAGTTTGCTGCCTTGTAAATCTTTGTAGTTTTCTTTGCAGCGCGGTATACAGAGGTTGATTTCCTTGGGCAGAAATGCATTTTTTCTCATTAATCACTGTAAAAGTCACATTAACAAAATGTTATCTTTTGCTAACATTGGTACCATCACCAGACACTTTTACAGTGGTTATGTTGCTATTGTCTACGGTCGTCATATATCTCGGAACATTGATAGGCTGATCTTTAAAAGATTGCTGAACACCTAGACCGTCTGGTGTATCAGTGATTTTGAAATTAGAATTAAACTTTGAAATATATTTCTGCATTATGTGTCATCTAGGTAAATATTGGTATAGCATGCTTAGGTTTCCATATGCTTCCCTGGACACATTGAAGACATCTAGAACATGCACCAACATATTCAGTTCATCATTCTCTTCTTGACGAAGACTTTTCTCTCCTTGGCTAAGATTCTCTGCCTCTGGCAAAGAGTTTGTATCATTTTCGTCTTTCTTATAACTTTTTATCATTTCTTGTTTTTCTCCACGCTCGACTATGATGGAGACTGGTTTAATTCCAAAGGAATACCTTCCGATGTTTTGACTTTGATGAATTTGCTAAATCATTAAATGGTTTTCTTTTTGTTGGTGTGAATGTTTCGTTGAAAATAAAATCACGAAATTTTTCCTCGGCTATATTTTCATTTTCTTTATCTTTTAATAGAGATAAAAACTATTTCTTTTCCTCGTGTAACATGGAAACGCATACTTTTTCATATTCAGCTTTTTGCCTTTGGAGTTGTTTTTCCATTTCAAGAGGGGGCAAGGCAACTTGCCATGTATAATACGACTGAGAAAGACTACTTAAGACTTTTGAAAATTGTATACCTCCTTTCTTTCTGCATTATTTTGCTGAATTTCTTAACCTGTAGAGATAAGCTTTGAGCACGTCAGCATTTTACAGTTTCTGAAAATCCTTTTTGTTGCCAGCGACCTTAACAAAATTGAACACAAGCTGATAACCACTGCTCAAGTAGTTCTTTTCCGCATGATCTGGAAATACCAAGAAATCTGCAAAATCTTTTCTTCTGTTTATCCAAAACCTATCGTTTCAGTGGGAATGTAGAAAACTATCACCTTTTATGTTAAAAACCCTATAGTCCCAACCAGCAACCGTTTTGATATTGCCTTATTAGAACTTTGTACACGGTTTTTGACTTTGTTATGTGGTGTACATATCCCACATCTTTCAGGGATTCAAATTACATCAAGTGGAAGGCGGAGATTGATCTTTGAATCAGTTGAACCTGGTTTTAAAGCTTCTTTGATTGACGTTTTTAAAATTTTCAGGCAGGGCTCAGGTGGCACCACAATAGATTCAACGGCATCTTGCTTGATTCTTTCGTCATATTTTCGAGGCCAGCCTGATAAAAATAAAGCAAAACATTATTTGATAATGTATTTAATTACTTGTTTGTTTCATCAGAATCGGTCAGAACTTCTGTCGGGTAAAAAAACGATTGTCATGTTTTATATGTTCTACTTGATGATCTTTGGGCAACTGAGACATCTTTGCTTCTGAGATGGAATAGGTCACTACAAAATATATAGAAAATAATCATTAGTCAAAGAAAATCCTCAAATGGTTTTCATCCATTGACACTACAAGATTTGCTTACAAATTGTGTAAAACAATCATACAGTAATTCATAGTATTACACCTGTATCCTTATGACCTTGACCTTTGATCCCAAAAAATCTTAGCTTAGAACATTAACAAAACAGATTCATATACGAGGGGTGTTCCAAAAATAATGTCACTTGCATCGGTGCTCATATAGCGGAAGTGCTTTTGTTCATTTTAATTTGCTCTGCCCTTCAAAATACTCTCCGCCAGCCAGAACACACCTTTTTAGCCGGTCAATCCATTTTTGGAAGTATTTTTCATACTCTTCAATGGGTACACCCATCAGACACTGATAAACAGCAGATCCAAGGGCATTTCTCGAATTGTATCTCCTTCCAGATAAATGATATTTAAGTTTTGGAAAGAGAAAATAGTCGCAGGGGGCCAAGTCTGGAGAATACGGAGGGTGCGGAAGGACGGTAACCTTCTCTGACTCCAAAAAGTCAGTCACAATACGTGCCTTGTGAGCGGGTGCATTATCATGCAAAAGTCGGACATACTTAAGTCCTGTTTTGGGGCGGCGACTTTTGTAGTAGTTCAATTTTCTCAGAACAACGTTTTTATAGAACTTGCCTGTGACCGTTCTGCCTTTTGGCACCGGGATTTGAATAGCTGGACCCTTATTAGTGAAAAAAATAGCATACAAAACCTTCTTTACCGTTCGTATTCGTTTGGCAATACTTGGGCGTCTGGCATTTTTAGTGGCCCATATTCGGTTGGCAACCTTCCGCTTTGGTTCAAAATAATACACCCAGGTCTCATCACCAGTGACTATATTATCAAAAGCCTTTTTACTATATTTTAGGTACATTTTGAGAATTTTTTTTGCCATTGTTACACGCGTCTTCTTTTGCTCATCCGTTAACAAATGGGGTATCCATCTTGCATTCATCTTTCTAACTTTTAGGTGTTTCTTCAAAATTGCATGAACTCTTGCTAACGACAAGTTTGTCATTCGAGCCAATTGTCTTACGGTGAATCGAGCATCAGTTTTGAGGATATTTCGGATTTTTTCTATGTTACCTTTGGTCGTAGTTGTTGCAGGACGACCTGGGTGAGCAGCATTTTTCAGTTGCTGCTGCCCAGCACTAAATTTACCTACCCACCTACAAACAGTCCTGTGAGACATTTGGCCCTCCCCATAAATGTCACACACCTCGCGGTGAATATCTACAGCCTTTATGCCGAGTAATGACCTACCTTTTATATAGGCCCTAATTTCAAGAACATTTTCAGCTCGTTTTCCTGTCATTTTGTGTCTAGTCTAACGAATAGGCTATGAAACGATGTACACTGTACCGAGGCCAGTGAACGTGTGGACGAGATATTTACCTGTGTCACGAGCCAGTGATCACTCAATCGACACGAGGTGGTTTTGTGCATAATTTGCACGATTTCCGCGAAATAAAGCACAGATGACATTATTTATGGAACACCCCTCGTATATAGGACTAAATCATATCATTTTAATATTGACCAAATAAATACTCTTACAAAACTGAATCCTGAAAACGTTCTAATTACTTATTATGTCCACCACCCCCACTCCCTCCCCAACCCCCCAATAAAAACAAAAAATTGAAATACAATAAATTAATAAAAAGATAACTGAAATATTTGTTATCTATTTATAAATGATAATTTGTCTTTTAATATAGAAATATTGAAGAATGAATTAATTTCATGAAAATTATAAATTCATTTTTTTTAAATCAATATATTTGAAAAGCTTGTCTAGAAAAAAAGTGTTTATTGTTTTGACCAGATTCAATAATATATATGCATGGAGTCCTTAAATGGTACTGATTTGGCATGTTGCCCTGCTAAACCCCAGCCCTGAGCCTGTCACATTGGCCGTAACAATAGTAATATACTATAAAACCTTACTGAATCTATCAATTTTCACTAGTCCATTTACTGAAATTGCAATGTTTCCTGTATTTCATGAAAATGTTAAAAATAATATTTAATCAAAATTATTTCATTGCTGTAAATTTAATATTTAAAATTACCTTTGCTATTATGCCCTTGGGTTTTGCTGACACTATTGAACAGTTTGTCAGTCATTGTTGACTTCATGGTATATTTTCACAAACACGGTTTGTTGATATTTTTAAATAGTTTCTCTGTGTTTGTTTAATTATGATGTTTTTTTCAGTATTTTTTGACGCTATGGTATAATATGTCAGTGTTTGTTAACGCTTTGGTACATTTTATCAGTATTTGTTGACGCTCTGGTAAATTTCATTACTGTTTATTGACGATATTGTATATTTTATCAGTCATTGTTGACGCTATGGTATAGTTTCCTAGTGATTGTTGACGCTATGGTACATTTCACAAGTGTTTGTTGACATTGTGGTATTGCTTGTCAGTGTTTGTTGACGTTATTGTATACTTTATCAGTGTTGGTTGACGCTTTGATTTTTTTGCCAATGTTTATTGACGCTATGATATATTTTGTCATTGTTAATTGACGCTATGATATACTTTGTGTTTGTTGACGCTATGATATTTGTCCCTAGTGTTTGTGGATGTATTTTTTGTCGCTGGTATGTTCTATGCCACAGTTTTGATATATGTCTCTGTTCGGACACCTTAGCGGAATATTAGCTGATACGTAGGAGTCTTTTATCACAAGTTGTAAAGGGCAATCTTTTTTAATGATAGCCAGACATTTATGACGTCAAAAGACAAACTATAAAAACAAAACCAAAATTATTTACTGCCCAGATAGTGAATCGGACTGACTACCTAGTCGCAATGAAGAAGCATTGTCTGATGATCGTTGCCTTGAAGGTAAGCTTTACTTCACGACATTGATGTTGAGGCAATTTGACTTCAACATACTTTGCAGAAAGGATATTTAAGGATATCATGAAAAAGATGGTAGAACACTACTAGGAATGTATAATTTAATTTTGTATGAAACACGCATTTTCATTGGCTGAAATAATTTTATCATACCTCCATAACAAAATTTTTGACGTTGCGAAATGTAACGTCATTTTTGATTGACTGATGACGTTGCGTAATAATTTATCACAGAAAAGAGTTCGCCAAAGAAAGTGAAATATCTTGGTGTGTATAAGACGAAATTAAATTATAAGAATTAACATTAATTATTTTTTCTGTTATACAGTCATAACATAAAAACTGGAGTGTACTCTCTTCATAAACTGCTTCGCGGTTTATTTAGAGTACACTCCAGTTTTTTCTGTTATGACTGTATAACAGAAAAAATAATTGATGTTAATCCTTAAATATCTAAATATAGTAAAACACTACAAAGATCTAGATGCTAATATCTTAAAACACTACTAGGTATAGTTCGGCCGTGCTTGACTACAATAGGCGTAGTCTACACTTTGTTAAGAGCTCGTATTATGACGTATTTTACGCACTCAAACTTGAGTAATCGTAGACACCTGCTATTGTTGGCATATTATACCTTGTTGTACGTTATATTCGGTCATCGTTCACAACATTGGTGTCAGTAGTAAAGGCGCATTTTCGTGGATAGTTATACAGCGGTATTCGCTGTACATAAACAGTGTCCTTTGTGAAAGCTATTTAAAGCCATACGTCGCAGGGAGGTACACGGTTTAAGTACTATTATTCAGTACTTAGCTGTGTTCACGAATCAGTTCGATTTTAACACGTCTATTGTGTTTCCACATCAAGGGTCAGTATGATTGGTAACATTGAACGGGTTCAGCGAACGGGTGATACACTGGTAGATATCATTGCTGAAATTGATAACCTGATGATGTTGGTCAAGCGCGGGAGCTCCTCACTGGGTACCTCCCCTTCATCAGATAATTGTTTTCTTATCGGAACTCTCCGCAGCAAATGCCCCATTCCCTTGCACGTTGGTGTGATGTATTTAAGCATACAGAGGTTGGGGGTGTTATTTCCTACCCAATTCAGTTAAGCAGTTGTGAGGGGTAGAAAGCTTCTGCCCTTGGTGGCCGAAGTTTAGCTGCGACCTATACGGAGAGGGGTTCCTGTTGTGAGGGAGTTCTTGTAATTGTTGAGTACTGCGGCGTGACGCCAAGTCTCATAGACAGGCAAACTTATGTGGGAGAGAAATTAATATAGAGAGTGAAATACTGATGAATCCAACGCCCCTGGGTTCGAGGGCAATAGGCCTACTGATAGTTCTGAAGAAGGTTGCTCGTCGGAGCAACCATGCGGATACTTGAGGGACCTTTTTGCCCCAACCATTTGTTGAGCGTTGTACAACTCGTTGCTGCCCTCTAGAGACACTGTTGCTGCGGAAGTGTTAACCTGATTATTTACTGGGGAAAGTATTCACAGGATAGTTACCGATGCGGGGTTTAGGAACAGTTCAGGGCACATGGTCAAGTTTCTAACTTGGTTCCATGATGTGTTCTGTCCTGTAAACTGCGTCCAGTCTGATTCCCCTAGGAGGATCAATGAAATGGGGAGATGTACCTCCTCACGTGTCTGTATTGATGTTCACGATGCAGCTCCATGGCGTAGTAGGATCGGAATGGTAGACGGGGAATTCCGCGGCGGGACCGCCTTTGTGTCTTGGGATGATTTTGGGCTGTCTTAGTTGCGGATTTTTTTTCGCGCCTGGTCGGTAGACCGGTGAGTTACTGGATCCCTTAATGGATATGAGATTGGTCACAGAGTTTGCAGTCCTGCTTGTGGGTATTGCGACTGTATCATAGGGGGGGAAACTTTGCTCAATGATGATGGGGGAAAAGATGGTAGGCCTGCGGTTTTTGTCCATGATCGAGGGGCAGATGGCAGTGGCATGTCTTCCGGGCCCATGCAGGTGTCAAGGCTGTGCTGCGCTGGGGTTGTTTCCTCAAAGACTGCCCTGCAGTAGGCCGGCTGACATACTTGAGGCTCCGCCAGCGGTCCCTCTCTGGAGACACCGTGGGTCATTGTTGGTTCTTTCTAGAATTCTTTTTATATAGACCGGGACTGGTGTCGACTTCACAGGTGGCTTTGTTGCAGTGTGCCCTTTTCCCAATCCGTGGCAGATGCGCCGTCAGGGGGAAGTAGTTTTTTTGGCTGACCCTAGGTACTTTGGGAAGGATTGAGCGCGTCCTTCGCCATGCCCTAGCTCAGAGTTGTGTATTCCATGATGGCCTCGGACCTGACATGTGCGTTGGGGATGATGCACGGATCACGATCCTATTGTGAACCGTGGAGAAACACTCCTGCTGGGGAATGTTTTCAGATTGTGAGCATTCCTACTTGTTATTTGTTGGATGGTTGTCCTGCTTGCTTCCCGTGCTGTGCGGATACATAGCTAACTGTTACCTGTCGGTTGTGGGCCTGCTGTTCGTGGACGTCATCCGAGGTTTGGAGAGATGCTCAAATGGCTCGACCGTTGCTGACATGGGTCGACGCTCTGCACAGTTTATGAGCGGTCGTTGAGTTCCTGCTACGAGAAAGGTTGACACATTTTGAAGTTTGTCTTGCAATGACAATGGGGTTGACGTTATTGTTCTGATTCAGCCGCAGATGTTGATGTTAACAGCACATTCCAAAGCACGTGAATGTACGTGACGAGCAGACTTCTTTAAGCTATGGTGTTTATGTCACCTCGCCGTACGTGACAACAATCGGCAATGTCTACACTTAAGCCCGTACTAGGACGTATTTTACGCACCTATACTAGTGTGGTCGTAGACTACACCTGCCATTGTCGGCATATTATACCTTGTATGTTATATTGGTTCACAACACACTATTTGGTATGTAGATGTAAATATTGTAAACTGCTATTCGGTATGCTGGTGTTTATCAATTTATCAATTGCAAAACACTGCTATGTATGTTTATGTAAATAAACTAAAATACTACTATGCATGTAGGCGTGAATATAGCGAAACTCTCATTTGTATGTAAATGTAAATATAGTAAAACGCTACTCGGTATGTAGATGTTTATCTATTAAAACACCACTTGGTCTGTAAATGTAAATATGTCAAAACACTACTAGGTATGAAGATGCAAATATAGTTAAACACTATTAGGTATGTAGATGTAAATATTGTAAACTGCTACTCGGTATGCTGATGTTTATCATAAAAACATTACCAGGTATGTAGATGTAAATATATTTAAACACTTCCTGGTATGTCAATGTAAATATAGCAAAACACTACTCGGTATGAAGATATTAATATTGTAATACACAATTAGATATGTTGATGTCAATATTTTAAAACACGACTAGGTATGTAGATGTAAATATATTTAAACTCTGCCTGGTGTGTCAATGTAAATATAGCAAAACACTACTCGGTATGCGAATGTAGTTTAGTAAAACACTTAGTATGTACATGTAAATATATTTGAACACTACTAGATATGTAGTTGTAAATATAGTAAAAACCTACGCGGTATGTAAATGTAAATATTGCAAAACGCTACTAGGTATGAAGATGTAAATATAGTGAAACACTACATCATTTGTAGATGTAGATCAATTAAAAGACTACTAGGTATCTAGATGTAAACATTGATAAGTATATATGTATATAAATACAAGAAAGTCTTAGCATGTAGATGTCAACGTATTCAAACGCATCTAGGTATCTAGATGTAAACATGGTAAAACTCTACTATGTATGAAAATATGAATAAAATAAAAACATATCTATGTATCTAGATTTAAACAAATTCAGACACTACTAGTTATAGAGATATAAACATAGTTTAACACTATAAGGTATGTAGATGTAAGACGTAAAACACTACTATGTATGAAAATTTTGATATAGTATAACACCAGTATATATGTGAATGTGAATAAATTAAGACACTTGTAGTTATATAGATGTAAACATAGTAAGCACTACTAGGTATGTAGATGTAAATGTAGTAGTTTACTTCTAGGTATGTAGATGTAAATGTAGTAGTATAATACTAGGTATGTAGATGTAAATGTAGTAGTTTACTTCTAGGTATGTTGATGTAAATGTAGTATAATACTAGGTATGTAGATGTAAATGTAGTAGTATAATACTAGGTATGTAGATGTAAATGTAGTAGTTTACTTCTAGGTATGTTGATGTAAATGTAGTATAATACCAGGTATGTAGATGTAAATGTAGTAGTATAATACTAGGTATGTAGATGTAAATGTAGTAGTATAATACTAGGTATGTAGATGTAAATGTAGTACTATAATACTAGGTATGTAGATGTAAATGTAGTAATTTACTTCTAGGTATGTTGATGTAAATGTAGTAGTATACTACTAGGTATGTAGATGTAAATGTAGTAGTATAATACTAGGTATGTAGATGTAAATGTAGTACTATAATACTAGGTATGTAGATGTAAATGTAGTAATTTACTTCTAGGTATGTTGATGTAAATGTAGTAGTTTACTTCCAGGTATGTAGATGTAAATGTAGTAGTTTACTTCTAGGTATGTAGATGTAAATGTAGTAGTTTACTACTAGGTATGTTGATGTAAATGTAGTAGTATAATACTAGGTATGTAGATGTTAATGTAGTAGTATAATACTAGGTATATAGATGTTAATGTAGTAGTATAATACTAGGTATATAGATGTTAATGTAGTAGTATAATACTAGGTATGTAGATGTTAATGTAGTAGTATAATACTAGGTATATAGATGTTAATGTAGTGGTATAATACTAGGTATGTAGATGTTAATGTAGTAGTTTACTTCTAGGTATGTAGATGTAAATGTAGTAGTATAATACTAGGTATATAGATGTTAATGTAGTAGTATAATACTAGGTATGTAGATGTTAATGTAGTAGTTTACTACTAGGTATGTTGATGTAAATGTAGTAGTATAATACTAGGTATGTAGATGTATATATAATAGTTTACTTCTAGGTATGTGGATGTAAATATAGTAAATACCTTAAAACGCTACTTCCTATATACAGGTTGATACAAATATATCAAAACACTACTTCGGATGTAGGTGTAATTATTATAAAACACTTCTAGGTATGCAGGTGTATGTAGATTTAAATACAGTAAAACTCGTTCATAACGAACTCCAAGGGACCTTGAAATTGAATTCGTTATACAAGTAGTTCTTTGTATAAATAACGAACGGGAATAAAAGTTGATAAACAAATTCGTTATACGTGTTAATCCTAATGTAACTAGCAAATTTGTAAGACTACTGTTAAAACAACGTTCCTTTAATCACAGAAAAAAATACGCTTTCACTTTTTCATAAAAAAGTCCAAAATGGACTTTTGCTGAAAACATGCATCGGTCCTTAGAGTAATAAAAAAATTGATCAGTGTGCATAGCACTAAAAATGTCATCCGGGACATTCGACTGTGCCTCGACGAAACGTCGCAATTGTCCACGTTTTCGACTTGGTGAGGCCGATGACGAATACTGAGTAATAATAACATCCTTGTGTTAAAGAAAAGTACTTAAAGTATTTGCAGAAATATCGAAGTCACCTGCGATGTCTTTCTTAGATTTTTCCCTTTCTTCTACAGCTGTCACTATCATGTATAGGGAAAAAAACGTTTAGGTATGTAGATATATAGAGTAGAAACATATTTGATATGTAGCTTCAAATATAGCAAAAAACTGTTAAGCATTTAGAAGTAAATATAAACAATACTAGGAATCTTGATGTAAATTCAGCAAAACACTACAGTGTATGTAAATGAAAATGTACTAAAACACTATTCGATAAGACGATCCAAATATAGTAAAACACTACTTGTTATATTGGTGCAGATATGATAAAACACTACTAGGTATGAAGATGTTAATGTATTAAAACACTACTAGATGTGTAAATTTGAATATTGCATAACACTCCTGGGTATGTAGATGCAAATTAGTAAAGCACTACTTGTTACATACACGTGTATGCAAATATAATAAAAAAAACTTCCAGGTATGTAGATGTGAATATTGTTAAACACTACTGGATATGAAGATATAAATAAAGTAAAACACTACGGGGTATGTATATGTAAATATATAAAAACACTTTCAGTTATCTCGATGAAAATTGCAAAATACAACTCGATATGTAGATTTCATTACCAAAGGCACAAAATATTAACACAAAATACATGTAAGTTACTAATGATATTTTTATTTTTAGTGTTTGGCGATTATATGGCCACGACTTCATACATTAGGCAAACCGAACTCTGTTCAACTTGATATAACTTGTGCAAAATTGCAAACTTTTTAGAATTGAACTATTTGAGACAAACTTAGTAAACACTGGGAACAAATGAACACCTCAATTTTCTTCACTTTTAACAATTGCTTGATGGAAATTAATTGGTCCCATTACCAATATTTGAAATTCAAGGGTACACTGGAAACATATGTAACCTTTAAACTAATGATTAAATTGCATGTACAATTTGTAACTTCAGAAGCTAAGCCTCGAGATAAGAGAACTAGTTAATATGGTTAAAATTTGTACCAAGCGGTACTGATGTTGCCTCCAAAGATCGCTACATGACAATGCCAACCAAAAAGATGGAAGGCATATGCCCCGCCACCATACCGCAAAACTTAAAATTCAAATTTCAAATTCAAATGTCAACTTTAGACACCTGCATCTTCAGTAGCAAAAACATATTGGTATTTACATTGTAAAACAAATAGCTGATGAACTGGTGTCAACAGCTTGAAAGTAAATTGCCAAGATCTTGCTGCAAATGGTACAAGAAAATGTAATCGCCGATACTGGCATGGTAGCTGCTCAAAACAAGATGGCTCCCATCCACATAACTCCTTGCGCAAAGAAAGGCCCTCTTAACCAAGGAAGGGCCCACACTCCAAATACGCTTCCTGACATCTGAAAGTCTTAAACTGACAGTCAATTCCAACAGTTAACCATCAAAAATAATAACTAGGTAGTTACTCATAAATATTCCCTACACTTGCATAATAATTCCAAGACACATTTTTTACCAGTCTCAACACAGTTCTGAAGTTGGGAATCGAATGTATGACTTAAAAGCCTGTCTTTCCCAACTACGAAATTCTTTGAAATCAGACATGCCAACAGCAGAGGCCCTTACTCTAAAAGAGTATGATTTATAATGCTATGCGAGTACCCCAACTGCAATAAAAAAAATTCTGGAAATTGGCATTGAATTGATATTTTGTTACAGGCAAGCCACCATAATGACAGAAAAACGGATCTGGTTTGTTTGGACGAACCACCATCAAAGGCTTTACTAGCAACATCTTATCAGTGACAGACATATTGCATCTAGATCGCGACCCAAGTTACATGTCCGTAACAACATATGCTCATCTCCTCAGTAAAATACATATCGCCCCTAGATCTCAGCCCAAGTTACATGTCCGTAAAACATATGCTCATCTCCTCAGTAAAATACATATCGCCCCTAGATCTCAGCCCAAGTTACATGTCCGTAAAACATATGCTCATCTCCTCAGTAAAATACATATCGCCCCTAGATCTCAGCCCAAGTTACATGTCCGTAAAACATATGCTCATCTCCTCAGTAAAATACATATCGCCCCTAGATCTCAGCCCAAGTTACATGTCCGTAACAACATATTCTTGCTTCATCAGCGGCCAACATGTCGCATCTAAATCGTGACCCAAGTTACATGTCCGTTAAAACATATACTCACTTTATCAGTGGCCAACATGTCGCATCTAGATAACGACCCACGTTACAAAGTTTGTCACCTTATTATTGACCACCAATCTGAGACCAACACTCATAAGTTGCCGCCATACTGGTGGCTCAAAACATAATACAGTTGTTCCAGAGGCTAACAAAATGTATGCATATAACAGAAACATGATACTCAACTGACAACGCCATATTGAGAATATCCGAATAATACACTTGGAGCTGCAGGTTAGGCCTAAGTACTAACTGGAGAGCACTCTGCAATTTGTAAAAAAAATCTCAATACCTAGCTCACACAAATGCGTACCATCACAAAACAATTCCCGATAGCAATCCAGTATCTCGAGGTGTTCCATGATAATACTCTGGAAACCCTCACTCCATGCATTGACCTTTCTATTGTACCTTCCCTTCTACTCACCAATTCTACTGATTTATGATTCACTTTCCCCCTCCAGCACATTCTTACCAATATATTGGACCATACATTCTGAGTGTCTGGCGGAGCCGCGGTGGCCGAGTGGTTAAGGTGTCCGATACTTTATCACTAGCCCTCCACCTCTGGGTTGCGAGTTCGAAACCTACGTGGGGCAGTTGCCAGGTACTGACCGTAGGCCGGTGGTTTTTCTCCACCTCCAAAGGCTGGCACGTCCTTAAATGACCCTGGCTGTTAATAGGACGTTAAACAAAAACAAACCAAAATCTGAGTGTCTGGCAACTACATGTAAAGATATAAAATACACGCAATTTTTTTCGTAAATTAATAACTGTTGTACCAGATCCAAAATCATCCCCACATAGTGTTTTATTAAAACACTAGGGGGGTCATCCTTGGTTATCAGATGATATAATTTAGGTGTGATTCTTTTCCAGGTCAGGGCACTGTAACCTTGCTACCATATGGTTGCGCCGAATCGCCTTAAACCAAAATCAGGCCCATTTTGAAAATAATTTCCTTTTGCATTTAGAAATGCTCGTTTCACAATTGAAGATCCAGCTATCCATACCATCTTGGGCAAACATGCAAACGTTAGGCTAAATAAGCCATGCTTTATAACATAAACTAAGAGTAGTCATTCCTTTACTGGAAAGAACATTACTGCAAAATCACCTTAGGAATGCGGATATATGTGCGGAATTCATTTGATGTCCACCGACTATATGACATGAGCTCCTCATCTGACACACTTTCTAGAAGTGGTAGTGGCTGCCCTAACCCGAAATGTATGAGAATTGTATTTTGTTGCCTCCGTACCTATATGAGAAATATTTTACTTCAGAACAGTACAAAACTGGAACCTAGTAAGAGCTTACCATATGCATGGCATAATAAGTACTCTGCCTTCTGCAGATTAATTGCTCGTAACACGTAACATTAGACGTTCTCCTCCCTCTATTTTCTAAAATAAACATCCACTCCCTTCCTATTCTGATCAGTTTTTTGATAATTGTATACCTAATGAGAGTGACTTTTATGAACCTATATTCAGTAAATGTACATGAGTAACCTACATACCATGTTCTGCAGATGTGAATACCCGTTCACCAACCCTAAAGACCCCGTAAAAGGCCAGTAAATAAATATGCAGGCCTAAACAAGTATGTATCTCAGAAAGATTAACATACCTTTGGCAACATTGCTACTAAACTGTCCAAAATTCTATCGGTGATTAGTAAACGCACATCTATGGAGGTCAATATTGTAAAGCACAACCAGACATCTAAGTGTAAATGTAGTCAAATACAAGTTAATATGTAGATTTAAATATTGTAAAACACAACTAGGTATATATATGTAAAGCTAGTAAAGCATCAATTGATATGTATATGTAAATGAAGTAAAACACTACTAGGTATGTAGATATCAATATATCACATTTCAACCAGGTATGTAGATGTATATATAGTAAAGCACAAGTAGGCATCTAGATATAAAGATAATAAAGCACTACTTGATCTTTACATGCAAATATAGGGGAAAACACTTGATATGTAAAAATAGTAAAACACTGCTTCGTATATAGATGTAAATATTGTAAAACACTACTTGGTAAGTAGATGTAAATATGATAAAACACTACAAGATATCTAGATGTCATTATAGTCAAGCACAACTAGGCATCTAGATGTAAAAGTAGCAAAATACTACTTGATATGTAAATACAGCAAAAACATAACTTTTAGGCTTGTAGATGTCATCGTAAAAACAACATTTAGGTATATACATTAGTAGTTGTAAATGTTGTAAAACACTACGATGAATGTAAATGTAAATACGATAAAAAAATTTGATTTATGTAATATAAATATATTAAAACTGTTATTGTTATGTGGATGCCAGTAAATTAATACACCACTAGGTATCTAAGTGCAAAATATAGTACAAATCATTTAGGTATGCAGATGTAAATATTGTAAAGCACAAGTAGGCATCTAGATATAAATGTAGTCAAACAGTTTACTGCCATAGGCCAAAGGGTGAAACTGATAATGTCACAGGCAGCCAATTAGATAAAGGTGGCGATCGACAGATGGATGGTACGACTGTTTGTTCCGGCAGTTGAAACAACAATGAAATTTGGCTAGAATTTCTGAGAAGGAATTGTCATTAGCCATGCGATCGAGCGAGGTCTTCTGATTGGATCTCTTGACATCCTTACCTTGTAATTTAGAATATGTAAATTAGGTACCAAAGTGAAAACTCACTTCATAGATAATTATTAGGTCATGGATGTCATAGCTGGTGCCAGACTGGTCAAGACTTGGTGGTAACGGTAATCAGACTTAGGAAGTTGCTATGATAAGGTTTATTTAGCTGAGAGTCCGGGAACATAAAAACCAGGAGGTGCTTTGTGTATAGATTTGCACATGTGTGTAGTTGACAAGCAGACGTTAGATGTCCTGTGATAAGGTTTATTTAGCCTTGCCATATCCTGTACTTCTCAGCTAGGAGGAGCATAAATCTCCAAAAGCTTCAAGTGAAGCCCTACACGTGTGCTAAATTGACTGTTGGGATGATAGGCAGACCCAATATCATATTAGACTATGATTTTCACAACAAATATCAAACGATGTAAACTAGTTTTACAGAATTTATTTAAAAGTTTGCAGAAACGGGGTGCCAGTCACCTAATCAGTTACCTCCCTAGGTTCAGTTGGGGTATAGCCGAAAGCTACTTGAACCCTGAAGGGCTGAGAGCATGGTGCTGAAAAGCTATGGCCAACAACCCGTTGAGAATATGACTTGGAAATATGGCTGACCTGAAGCTCATAGGTACCATAGCTTGGTCGATAAAATGTCCAGGAGTCGGCAAGAGTTGGGAGTTACATCACTTAGACCTGGAGTTTGACTAACTGTCTTACTCCGGGCCGAATAGAGTTGATGTATGAAGTCCAGCTAACTATATGTTTTGGGGTTGGATTAACCGATTTTGGGTGTATAGCAGTAGTCTGGCATAATTGATAATCCATGTTATATGTTATCACATGGTGTCAGTGTTCTGCCATACGCCGAAAGGAGTATAAGAGACATGGTTTGTAAGCATACGATGATACGATGACCCCCAACGAGGGAATGTGGGGTATGAGACACCTTTATCCCCAGCGCCAGTGGGAGAATATGACATAATTGTGAAGTTATACAGACAGACAGCATCTGACAGAATACTCATTATTGAATAAAGATATAGGATCATTATCAAACAAGAAATGTTCAGGTTCAATCCTTTCAAGAATGCTGTCCTGGTTACCGTATGTGTTCCAATACGAACATTTCGGTTAGGTAGGTATGAGCGCGGTAGTAGTTTAGATATACTCGTTCTTAACGGATACACACATAGATCCCATCTGGGTGATCAGATAAACATATAATTACAAATATAAATCCGCTGGAATATGCACATGAATCCCGAATGAATGTTGACAGATTAGCACATCACTTATTATAGATATACTCGCCCTATAATGAGTACACACTTAGACTCCTGAGCACGGAATGCTAAGTAAGAGGTGACACCTTACACATTTCTACTTGAGCTTTACGGAGAATGTAATGAGGGGTACAGATGTATTAACAGTAGCTAACCCGCACCTTGATGAGGTGATAGGGTACAACTGACTGTACGGCTGTAAGGGCAGCTCCTAGTTAGATCCATGTCTGTCTTAACTTCTGGATGAAAACATGCCGAGTTAAGAAAGCAGAATGAAAGGAAAATAAGGGGTCCGAAGAACAACAACCAATCACGAATCTTTGTCAGCATATTGATGAGAGCGGCTACCGTACATAAATGGTGATGGGTACAGAAGAGTGAATGGTGACCCCTTGTCGAAAGTCGGTTTTGGATGCATTGAGGCGCGAGGTCATGCTATTTCTGTCAGCTGCTACATGTACGTCGCTGATACACCAGTAACTTGGTGAGTTAAATGTGGTAATGATGCATTAGAATTCCCCGCACCTCAAGAACACGAAGAAGTCACACGGGAAGCAGATTCCATTCTAGGATATATGGCAGGATCAAACACCCTGTTGGAATGCTGAGCATAACTTTAACATCACGTTGAATGTTATGGGAAGGCAGCTACCAGTAGTTTTCTTTGATCCCCGTTTAACGGCTTAGAGTTTGTATAGTGGTAAATCATGATTATTAATGAGAGGAGTGTTGAGCCCCTACATAGCACAATGGGATTTATAATTCCATATAAATATAGTTTGATTTTAGAATATTTCAACCTCAGATTACGATAACAATGTGTCCCGAAGACTACCAATATTTCTTCAGTAATGTTGGTAAACACACTTACCTGGCTGTTTATACCATTCTTGAGAATGAAGTTCTCGGAACAGGAAACACCTGATGTGTATGTGGTTCTAGTGGAATGAGCCACCGTAGCATTCAAAATGCCATGCACTGCTAGTTTTTGTTTCCGGAGCCAAGAAGCGGAATTGGTCCATCATCGTAATATGCATCAAATCCTGGAAGAAGATAGAATTTCCGTTCCATTGATCTGTGAAGGAACACTACATAGATAGGTCTTGTCGACAGGCTTGAGTAAGATGTACACAATGGTGCAACATTTTTACTGAGGCAGCATGGTTCAAGAGAAACAAGCGTCCTTGAATAATCACCCACCTAGCAAAGTTCAGGTGTCCCAAGAGGCTCAAAAGGTTGCGCTTCGTGACCTTTCTGCATTCACAGAAAGAATTTTATTTGAATTATTCTCTTCAGATGTATTTTATGACAGGCTTGCTTCCATTTTATGAGTGTCCAGAGTGATTCCAGGAAACTCTAAACTCTCATATAGACCCACATATTGTGAGGAGATACTGTGATATTGACCTTGGACAAAATTGCCATTGTCTGTTCCGCTACCACATTCGGTCTGCCGATTGTAAGGAAGTCGTCCAGGTAGTGAATCATGTATTCTTTCTGGTAGGTAGTTAATAAAATCCGACAGAGAGTAGTCGATAAACGATCAAACATCTTGGGACTTGAACCACACCCGAATATGAGCTCGGTTATATTAGTAGAACTGAAAGTTGTTTCCGACATATACCGTAGAAAGGCTAGCGTTTTGGTTAAACGAGTATAAGTTTAAAAGGCATCTGTTATGTCCAGTTTACACAAACTGGAGTGTCTTCCTATATGCTGAATTTGAACGACACTGAGTATTCCTCTTTATTGATTATTTTTTATACTGCTATCTGCTCTTCCAATCGGATTTATCCTGTATATATCAAAAGGTAGTTATGTATAAGGGCCAATTAAGAATTTCTTGTCAATAACATCTGGTTCAGAAATGACACTTTTAAGTTCTTACAGATTAGAGATTATCTTGCATATAGTGTTTCCGTTGTCAAAGTTGTTAGGGAATCCAAAAATCAAAGTCTGCATAAAGTTTTAATCAGGGTGGTATATTGATTCTCCAGTCTGGTAACATGGTCCTGCGGAGCCTTGTGTATCAATATCTGATGATGGCTTCCTTCTGTGGTAATCAGTCTGTGAAGGGTCATTATCTGTTGGTGATGTAATGTACTGTTAACACTGTTAACAGAGATGTCTCTTTTGCACAGTTTGGTGAGCATTGTTTTAGTAAAACCATATGTTGGTCTTATATTCCGCTCCAGCAGAGTCCTAATTCCACTTAATGTCTAGTTACTAGAGTTCCAATTGCTGACACTAATATTTGACAATAGTAAAACACTGCTAGATATGTAGATGTAAGTAACGTAAAACAATGCTTGATATGTATATGTAAATATAGTAAAAAAAGCTTTAAATATCAACAAAATTGAAACATACCTAAATACCCCTTTATGGTTTAATGACAAAATTACTATTGATAAAAGGTCAGTTATCATGAAAGTCTGGTATAAACAGCGAGTTGTTAATATATATGACCTATTCAAAGACTATAATTCAGGTACATTTTATACATTTCACGAGTTTACTGAAATCTATCAAATACAGACTATTGTTTTTCCAATATCACAGTGTTCTTTCTGAAGTGAAACATTTTAACTCCAATATAGATTTTCCTTAATTAAAATTGATATGTCCCTTTATTCCTGTTATTATGGAACCATTCTTTTAACAGTCTAAAGGTTCCAAACATTTTATCGTATCATGTTAAAACATAATGCAACTCCATCTGGTGAAAAGAAATGGAATAGAGTCTTTGATTTTAGTAGCTTCTCTTGGTAACAGATATTTAAGCTTCCTTTTGCTAGCTTCCTTTTGCTATAAATACTAACACAAAATTTCAGTGGTTCCTGTACAGAATAAATCACCATATTCTAACAACAAATTCATTCTCGAAACTCGAAAAGCTATATCTCCCATGGCACTTTGAAATTCCGAGATTATTCATATTTTATGTCAAGAGGTCCAGAAACTTCTTCTTAGTTTTGAAAATCTTTTAGATGCACTCATTATTCCTTTTGATTTTAATAAAGAATCTTATCTTTTTGGATTCCTTACACAAAATGTGAATGGTGAAATTGATAATGAAATACTCATTATAATTAAAGGCCGGGGATGACCTACATAAAAAAAGATTAGCAATTAAGCCGATAAGGTAATAGGAGGGGCTACAACAGCCTTTGCTGCTGCTGTAAACACAACCACATGGGCCTAAACCACGTGTACATGTACATGGTCACAGCAATACAGAATCACTACAGTATAACCAACAGTCATTTATGATTTGATACAGCCTGCATATTTATTTAGAAATATTCAAATCAAACATAGACATTTCTATTTACATGCAAAAAAAAAAAAAAACGATTTGATTAAATATATCTTTATTTCAAATACAGACATTTATTTTTCTTATATATAAACGAGTTAAGATATCTTTATGAATAGGGCCCCTATTATTATTATGTACTATACATTTTTCAGTATTCAATTCAAACATGTAAATTATATCTGAATATTTGTCAGGAAATAGATATCAATTTGTATCGTATTTAGCATTCTAGATAATAATTATCTGAAAAAATACTAGATATCTGAATAAATAGGATAAATAAAACCTGAAATATAGTATATATGCCTATACCATAATCACAAATTATTAACTCACTTAGTCACATTCAGATGCTCACTGAATCACAATATGAGTGTTCTCACGTGTGTATTCCTTTGTTCCATGTGTAGCCTATATTACCGAAATAATTTTTATATAAATTTGTTCCAAACAGAATTTCTATAATTGTGTGTTGGAGGTTTATAGTTTTTCTTTCAATCAACCGAATATAGTCAGAAATATTTGTGTACATGTATATGTTAAGAGTAAAAGTTGACCCCTTAGGTCAAGTCAATTTCATTGAAGTTGGGGTTAGTTTTACAATTAGGCGCTACTCAGGCTATCCCAGTGCAGTCAGTGTGATAAATTTCATAGCTGTCAGGACACCTAGCTTTGTGGCCACAGTAGATGTCAGATAACTTCATACATGTAGTTAATGAATTTTGGATTTAGAATAGCGTAACTTTATTTCATGCCTATTTTCATTTTATAATTGCTCAAGGATTCCTTTGTATTGTAAGTGGTATATTAAGTAAACTGAATTTGATACCTTATACCAAACACATGTTATGATGCAACAGGAAACACTGACCTCCATCTCACTGGTCAAACAGATACAATCTGGGGAGTGTTTGGAGGGAAATATTCTCAGTAGGTCTCTCAGTCATTTGTAAGGTGTGGCAAGATAAACATGGCCCAGGAAAGAAAATACTGTTAAGATGTGAACCAGGAATAGAGAGACAATATTTTTAGTTTGTTTGCACATTATGACTGGGATTTAGTGGAAAGGGTTTGTAATGAAAATTTTACTGCCAGTGATGAATTTGAAAACAGATGTAAAGCCACAATGACAGAAACTTGTGTGGCATAAACATGACATTATGCCTAACTGTGTTATACAATTGGTGAGGAGCTGGTATCCTAATCCAGATGGTGTTCCATACATGGGTCATTTCTGGGACTTAATCTGACCACTAGCCAAGAGAACCTGTGTGATACTTTTTCTAGACTTTAAATCTGGTGATGATTGCTTTATACATATTTGTTTAGGAAAAGTGTGAGATAATTGGATTAATGTGCATTCCTGTAATCTATATGTACCTCAGGGATCTAGTTTCGGGACATTGCTGCCAAAATGTTGATAAGGTAGGAAATTTTGTTTAATCAGCATGCGTAGCTAGGGTCAAAGCATAGCTGTGTATGTAAACTTCCGGTATCAACTTCCGGGGAGGAATTCAAATTTCAAATTTGATTGACAGCCTCCAACATTGGCAAATAAATATTTTACATCAGGATTAAGACTAAATTAGATTTTTAAAAAGAAAACCATTACCATATTCAGATTCCTTACAAGAATATCTTCATCCCCAACAAAATTAGTAACATCAGCTTTATTGAAAACACGAATTTATAGAAAATCCTTCTCTGAAGTGAAGGCAGCCAACGTTTTTCATATTCCTCCATTTTCCTTAGTTGTCTCCCTTTTATACCCCATCCCCGGCCTTTAAACACAATTAATATGTATAAAATGCGTTGTCTTCATTACTCCTTAAATATAAGTGCATTGGTTAACTCAATTAAGAACTACCATAATATACAAAAATGTATAGCGAATACAAAAGGAGATACTTAAAGAGAAAAGTTTAAAAGGCAATGGAAAAAAATGGGAAAAACTTATTGCTTTGTAAATGATATTGACAGTTGACTCCTGGGTATTAAAATGTATGCGAGTTAGGATGAAAGTGTTAGTGTGTATAGATGACGGGTAGAGAGTGATGTGTTGAATATATATCTACTATGAAACAAAAATATGTACTTTTATTTTATTTAATATGAAATAAATTGAACTGATAATAATTTATATGCTGCTAAGGCTGATCACTGTATCAATTATAATGATTATGATGATGATGTTGAGTGCATATAAAGATATAGTTTTAATGTGATAATTAATTTCTTGGTATATGATGCCAGCAGATGATGATGATGATGATGATGATGATGATTTATAACAAATGGAATATCATAATTATGTGATAAGTCTGGTTGATCAATGTGTTGGATGATGATGATGATGATGATGCTGTTGATGATTATGATGATAACAATTGTATAACGAGTGTTAAATGATGATACCCGTATACAGTACTATGATAAATGAAGTGTTATCATATGATCATCATCATTTCATGTGTGGTAATATGTTGTTCAGTTGACGGAATGATGTCTGGTCGATGTAAATATAATAAAACACTACTTTGTGTGTAGATGTTAATATAGTAACACACTACTAGGCATATAAACATATCCTTTTATGTAGGTTGTATATACAGTAAGTATTCTCACCTAGACACTAATATGTCTAGTGTAGATTAGCCCTATACACAGTCACTAACCTTAATATCAATCATTTGAATAATTGTGATATTTCCAGTTTTTGATCACCTTTACGCTGACGGAAGCTATTCATGTCGACACCAGATTCGCCACTTTCTATGAGGACACAAATTACGTGAGTATATTATTTATTATGCTGAACACAGTTGATTATAATCTGTATAATAATGACATTATTATGAATTATTGACGACATCAGCAAGCGACATATAATTTGTGACCAAAATATCCAATGCACGGAGACTTAAGTCGTTCTAAGCACCACAGATGAAATGTTTGTGTGACTTTTTTGGTGATTTTTTTTTTTTTAATTTAAATATTTGTGTGATACCGTGTGCACCTTAACAAGTGTAATAGACATCAATTCTCTGACGAATATGACGGCAGTACCGGCATCTCTTTTACTACTCATGCATTATCAAAAAAGCAATGAAAACTAGGAATCCTGGCCGATTTTTGTGTCACTTTAACATTAGTTTTGTATTTGTCAACGTCTACCTAGTGATGGTCAATATTGATTTATACTATCTGTGTTACTGAATTATTGTATATAATTACCGAAATATCTAGTGATGGTCTACACTGACATGTACTGGATTATTGAATACAAAGATAGAAATACCAAACAAATGCCCACAATGAAATATACTAATTGTGGAATTACACAGGATTAAGGTATATAATTACAGAAATACCTGGCATATCACTGGAATTATTGTGAATTATTACACAATATTCCTAATGGTGGTCGAAACTGACATGTACTTATTGTGTCATGTAACTGGATTATTGTATATTATTACAAAAATACCCAGTGCTGGTCCACACTGACATGCACTACCTGTGGCATATCATTGGCTTATTGGATATTATTTAAAAGAAACCTAGTGATAGTATTCACTTTCATGTACTACCTGTGGCTTTTAAATGGATTATTGTATATAATTACATAAATAAATCACTGGATGATTTTATGTAAGTATAGAATTATCTTAGATGGTCAACACTTATAATTTTCTTAGGTTAGTATGTCACTGGAATATTGTACATGTATATAGTTAAAGAAATACCTAGTGATGATCAACACTGACATATACTACGTGTGACATTGTATATAATCACATCAATATCTAGTAATGGTCAACACTGATATTTTCTGTCTGTGACATGTCAATGGAGTATTGTACATAGTTACATAACTACCTAGTGATGGTAATCAATAACATGTACTACTTGTGGCATATCACTGGATTATTGTATAGAATTCTCGGAGTATCAAGTATTGGTTAAAACTTACATATCCTACATGTGCCTTGTCACTGAATTATTGCATATAGTTACCGAATAATATAGTGATAATTACAAAAATGTACAACCTGTTGATGTCACTGGATTATTCTCAATAATTATTGAAATACCTAGTGATGTTCTACACTGACATGTACTACTTGTGGCATGTCACTAGATTATTGTATATATTTACAGAAATACCTAGTGATGTTCTACACTGACATGTACTACTTGTGGCATGTCACTAGATTATTGTATATATTTACAGAAATACCTAGTGATGTTCTACACTGACATGTACTTCTTGTGGCATGTCACTCAATTATTGTATATATTTACAGAAATACCTAGTGATGTTCTACACTGACATGTAATACTTGTGGCATGTCACTAGATTATTGTATATATTTACAGAAATACCTAGTGATGTTCTACACTGACATGTACTACTTGTGGCATGTCACTGGATTATTGTATATATTTACAGATATACCTAATGATGGTCTTCATTGACATGAACGTCCTATAACATTTCACTCAATTATTGTATATAATTACAGAAATACTTAGTGATGGTATACAATAATGTGTGCTACATGTGGCATGTCACTGGAGCCGATGCCGTGCATCTAGGATTCTGGAGCCAGCAGGCAGCCATGGAGGTAATTATCTTTCGCTAAATCAGAAGAAAGTATATCAGCTATCATCGTAAATACATGAAACTTCAGATGTCCACAGCTTGCCTGTTCTGCATTTCAATGCGTAAATGTCATAAGTATCGCAATATGTATGTGCTATTACTATAGTGGCTTATTCCAGCAATCTCGTGTTGGCGTGATGGCGTGTTTGCGCTTTGGCCTGTTGGCCTAATGGCGCGGTAAAATGTCGCTTTCGCGTGTTGGCTTATTGGCGCAATTTTAAAACGTAACAAAACGACATTTTATCTCTTAACTTTGTCGCGTCCACGTAAATACACCAAAGCGCCAACAGACCAACACGAGATTGCCGTAATCAGTCACCTTGATAACAAACTTGCTACAGTGAATATCTAATATTGGAAATACGTACATGTAGGTATTAAAACATATATTATGGAATCTTGATTATTCTATATACAGTGTATTTCACACGCAACTCTGCAGTCCGAATGATACTGCTCTTTATGTTGCTCGAGTAAATAATAAAATCAGAAATAGATATTTGCTCAGTAGGAAGAAAACCACACTTTGTATATCATTTCTTGTTTATTACGAGAATTTCAGTTTGTGTATAAGAAATGAAAGTTATTTAAACGACAAGGTTAAGAAGTCAAGAACGACTGATTTAATACATAGTCGTTCAATCAGTTATCCAGAAAGTAAAAATAAGATACTCAATCAAATAAAACTGTTCTTGGTTTGCATGCTTCTGAAAATTGTATTCGGCAACAGATGTTTCAAACAACATAATGTTTTAAAACACCTAGTATATCGAGCTCCTTACATTTATAAACGGAAAATTGTGTAGGATAAGATTTCATTGTAAAGAATTTTGGTGTATCACGTTCGTATTTCCTGATAATGTTTGTGTTATACCTGCATTAATTCAATTGTCTACATGACTGTAATATAACAGCGCTGTCAGACTTTAACTCGTAACTAGAATGCGGCTTATCTTGCAGTAGAAATTCGTTCCGACAATCAATAAACACTTGTAAAATATACTCGACAATTACTCTAAGGACATCATACAGCTGTTGCGTCTTTTTAGGACCCAACAGTGGCGCCAGGAACATTATACATATGTTGCGTCATAATAAAACTTGACAATCACTCTATAGGCATCATACAGCTGTCGCACTATTCTAGGACCCAACAATTACTCATGTGACATCATACAGCTGTTGCGTCATTCTAGGATTCGACAATTACTCTTGTGACATCATACAGTTGTTGAGTAGTTCTAGGATGAAATTCAGGAAAGTAAACGCCAACGAAGCCATCCGACAAGCGCAAAGTGTCCACGAATTTGCCTCGCGAATCGTGACTTCACTGTTCCCGGATTGTATCTGCATATGGTAGTTGTGATCACACGGGTGCGAAAGATGAATTCCTCTGTCTTGACATCGCTACATAAAGAGTAGACTTCCAGGTGGGGTCCAAAACCCTTAAATCATGTAATAAGATCTTCGTTTATTTTGAGGAAGCATGTACCCCTAATTCCTGGCAATATGATATATTGTCTTTGTCCTTGCAAAAGCACGGCGACCGCCGGACCTTCTGAGCTTCCGCAGAAGTAAGATAGCAGAAACCAGTTCTCTATCTTAAGGGATTTTGATCAAACTTCACCCAATAACAAATAACCATAACATCACGGACAAGTTTGTGTTTCAGGGTTTTTGGGTCAGGGTCAAGGTCAAGGTCGCTATTCCTATTTTTAGAATATCCATTGTCAGCGATCTAGAGGTTTCATTCCTTGAGGGATTTTGATCAAATTTCACATAATTATGAAGGACCATAACATCTCTGAAAATTTGAGTTTCAGAGTTGTTGGATAAAAATAAACATTACAAATTTTTAGAATATTCATTGTTAGCGTTCATTCCTTAAGGATACGGATCGAACTTCGAGTATTTGTAAACGACCGTAATTGCTAGCGGGCGCCAGTAGGGGACATGTGTTGCTTTAGCGATACTCGGTATTGTTGTTGTATTTTGTTTTCCTTTGTTTCAATTTCATTTCAGTATATGTCGTTAAACAATTATATATTTATAGTTTTCATTTTTTTGACAATTTGACCGAAATACAGAGCTTTTTTTAAACAGACAATGTCTCCGTCGCCGAGTCCAATAAAATCTTTCCATAATTTGTGTTACCAACTATGACCGGTAGCATATCAAAACAAGACAAGGCCCTATGTTTGACACCTGCTACCCTTCCCATTCTTTGCAATACAACATGGTTGGTTAACGACACCATGAATATTTAGATGAACTTTGACCGTTGAAATTGATGGTTTAGAACAAGAAATAAGAACGATAATTGTTATATGACTGTGATTTTTGCCGTTTTCTGATTGGTGGAGAACTCTCCAATAGATCTTGACAAAATGCAATATTAACATGAAACTGATAAATTCCTGCTCCAGAGGTGAGCACGAAAAGTGAGCAACAAGAAATGAGCATGAAATGTGAATGATGCAAATTGTTAACCCTGGCTATATATGGTAACAGGGAATTTCCAGAAGCTTCAGAAGTTTGACCAATAACCAATGAGAATTGTCGATCATCAGGTTATAACCTGTAATAACAAAACAACAGACGAAAATACTGCCGGCCTTGAAACGTTTTGGATATTGCGTTAACCGGACTGCACAATCATATAGTAAACATACACACAGAATAACATCAAAACCGCCAAATAGAAACAGGTTAAGATATTCCAGGAATATTTTGCGGCAAAGGTCACGAAAGGTGATATTTATCTAGGCATCCTGCCTCGGGCCTTTCTCAGGTTAAACAAAGGCAATAGCTTTGTATTCACCTATTCACCTGATTTTCCTCCCAATATTGTATGAAGGAAAATTTATTGCGTTATATTTAATGGTTAATCTTCAAATATATACAAAATCCTGGACTTGAGCACAACGTATACCTGAAGAATTTCTAACATATTTTGTTAATTGACAAGTACAATATTAATATTTACCTTTTAACAATGTTTTCCTTTAGGTAATAGTAAAAGAAAAAAATTCACTAAAATATTTATACTCCAGTACCAAGGTATGAATTCACACCCCGTCAATAATTTGTTGTAGAAGAATTTCTTTGGTTCCAGAAAAGACTCATCCAGGCTGTTGAACGAGGATTCGTGTCTATTTCACCAGTGACACTGCCCGATATCACACAAATCTCTGTCGTCATACACACTGCGTGTCAGCACTTCCTATCCTACGAGGTGTACGTGACATAGAATGCACATCACCATGGATACGTATACAAGAAATGATGACGTCTACACATATTTCAATATGCGTATTGATTGTGATGTATATGTATATGATCTACATATTAAATAAAATTAGATGGTAAATCCTGTTTAAAACGTGTGGACATCTTGTATGTTGCTATCTATTATCTTTAACTACATATCGTATCGTTTTGAACACTTATTACACTTATCGACAGTTATTATAGGGTAGAGACATATCAAGTGTGTCTCAGGCAATATGAGTCATACGGAAACAGACATATATATCAAGTGTTTACAAAACAAAAATATTGTGACGAGGCTCTGTGCCCGACTGACATTGCTTAAGGCACTGAACACAGATAATTGGTGTTAATAACTCTTTGCTCTATTGGGAAAAGTATATTTGTATTACAAGATACAAGACCAATCAAATTTATTTCAATGCCTCCACCACGTACGGATTGAACCCGGGACCTTAGGAATATTACTCATAATAATCAGCTCGACCAATGCAATTGAGTTTATAGTAGTTCTCTATAGGTGAGCACTATATTGCAGCTTGTATTTAACAGAGTTACAGTAAGATACTTCATGTCAAAATAAATGTCTGTTTATTAATACATGTTATGGAAGTCTGTAGTATGTGCATGTTTGTTTCCTTGTGGTAGTGTGGAACTCTGGATCTGATTCAAACTTTCTACCCAAAGGTTCATTATTTTGTATTCATTAATCCTGTGTTTAATTTCCTTGTCCGCCACATAGTAGTGTAATTGTTCACTATAAAAAAAAACGATTGTTTCAGGACTGGCCATCTATTCTTTTACTTTGTTGCCATTTACATTAAGAATATAGGTAATTTAATCTCTCTCAATTAATATAAATACATAGAATATTTCCCCAAATCATTTCCTTTTTTTCAACAAAAAGTCTGGCATATTGGGCAAATCAACTCAGTACTCTGTGCTGCCATAACTATTTACACTTCCAGGGACTTGCCGCCATGAATTTCCAACCAATATGTAATACACAATTTCATTGGATATTCTAAAAAAAGACACACACTTATTGGAAAGCGTGTTTGTTTATACAATGTAATAGCTCTCTCTAGACGAGCACTATATTGCAGCTAGTATGTAGCAGAGTTACAGTGAGATACTTCATGTCAAAATAAAAGTCTTGTTATTAATACATGTTTTTGGGAGTCTACAGTATGTTCATGTTTGTCTCCTTTTGGTAGTGTGGAACTGTGGATCTGATGCCAATTTTAATGTTACCTCACTAAAGCAAACCGAAATTGCTGAAGACACAAGCAAAAGAAAAGACACATCACAGTTTATAATCGAACCTCTTTATCTAACCGCCTTTTCTAACCAAAGAATCATTGGTTTGTATTCAACCTTGGCAGATTTAGCCTTATGTTTAATTTCCCTTGTCCGACACATAGTAGTGTAACTTTTTACTATAAAAAAACTGATGATTGTTTCAGCACTGGCCACCTAGTCTTTTCCTTTGTTGCCATTTACATTAAGAATATAGTTTATTTAATATCTTCCAATTGATATAAATACGTAGAATATTTCCTCAAATAATTTACCTTTTTTTCAACAAAAAATCTGACATATTGGACAAATCAACTCAGTACTCCGTGCTGCCAAAACTATTTACACTTCCAGGGACTTGCCATGAATTTCCAACCCATGGTATACCCATATGTAATACACAATTTCATTGGATACTCTTTAAAAAGCCACACACTAATTGGAAAGCGTGTTTGTTTCTACGAACAGGTAAAAGGTAAAAGAGGGTACCAGTTAAGTGGAAGGTAGGTTTTTTTTTTAAACAACTGGCGAAAACAATACGAACACATGGAAATCTGAAAAAGGACAATGGAACAATTCATTGAACTGTTTAAGCATCATATATAACCAATGGATGGAAAACCTGTCAACATCTATATTTTAAGTGTAACTGATTTACATATACCATGTATTAGTGACGGTTACACGGGAATCGACTACACAATGGTAATAAATATTGGCAATTTTATCAAAAAAAACACTGGATTTTTTTTGGGGGGGGGGGGGGGGGGGGGAATAGGCAAGATATTTTAAAGGTTAAGTCGGGTTAGTAGAAACAAAGTTTTTTTTTATTCTATTTGGCATATCAAGTCTAAGTCATGAAAGTGTGATTTTAAAAATAAAACTTTTGGTATTGAAGATGGGATGTTACACGCTAGACACGACAGGAAATGACAATAGAAAAAGCAGGAAACATATGCATGTATGGAATGTTTTTCTCAGTCAGTTCTGACAGACTGTAAATTTATCACATTATGAAGATTATATGTAAAATACGCCCATTTTACACAAATCATCAGATTTTATTGTCCATATTTTAAAATTAAGTTCATCTGTATCTCCATACTGTTCTCTGTAGAAAGAATAAGTTTTGTTTTCTTTTTATAGATCCTCACTACAACTATTAAGTCATATATATATACATTGTATTTAAAAGGATCTGATTCTTGACAACTTGACTACAGAGCAGGAATTAAGCTTTCAACATTCAATGCACTCCACATCATATCGTTTTTTGACATTTTTCTGTTACAATTAATACACACATTTTTAGAATACTCTGTTATATCTCTTGGATCCACTCAAACGTAAACATTTCCTTCATTGCCCAAAAATGTGGTGAAAATAAGTGTAAAAAATATGAGTTTACTTTAATACGAAAACAATTTTGCTAAACATTATATTAATATTAGTCAGGGGGTCCAACGTGTTTGGTATGATGAGCGCGTATTTTGGTATGAGAAGATCAATATGGCTGACAAACACCGCTTCAGACCCCACCGTTGAGTACAAAATCCTTGATATTTCGTTAATATAGAATATGACAGATTAATGGAGATTGCGTTTCGGTGACAAAATGTTTGCAGTTTCCAATCATGTATGATATATTTGCTGACAGTATATGGTTTAGAAGTTATTGAGCAGTTAACGCGATATTTTGAGACAAAAATCAACACCTCGCACCTATTTTCCACTAGATTGATACTTTCAAGTCGAGTTGAATAGCATTGTAGCACATATAATCAACTACTATCACTATCGAACCATAATCAAGCCAAATTCTGACTCGCTATAATGCCCTATATTCCCATTACCGATCAGTTTAGTTTGGTGTACGCAATCATTGGTATGTGTCGCCATGTATACGACCAGATTTGGTATGATGCGGTTTTTTTTTCAAAAATCGTCTTTACACGTGAAATGGGATACAAGAATCAATCGTCCACATTTTGAAAATAACATCTATTGATTTCACAGACAAATAAAGAAATCACTCGAGGAAAAACAAATTCATGCCGCACAGCTAGTGTAAACACGATTGGTCGCTTTCCGCACTCTACATGTATGTGTAACAGGTTATAGGGTACGTTGATAAGTCAAATATCTGGTTACTGAAACAAATGTCAGTTATTTATTGAGTTATTTTAAATCGCTCCATTAATTAAAACAGAATTGTACTAGCAATGCACATGGTACAGTTTATGAATATGTGTCTATTTTTTAGACTTTAATTTGCGATGTACTAACGTGAAGGGGAATAAAACGGCATTGTTTGAGCCAAAACTGTACGCCCGTCCTGGACCGAGTCATGGGCACAACTGAAAAATGAATATTAAAGAAATGAACAAATCTTGTACACTTTACACCTGTATGTAAATTGGTTGCAATATTGTAATAAACAAGTATTTCATATGTGTCGAGTACGTTCAAGATTTGGTAATCATCAACCGTTGTATATTCGTTTAGTTCAACAGAAGCATTATGTGGTGGTGTCACGTCGGTATGAACTGATGTAGGATCAGATTTTGTGTAGAAACGCACATCCTTTTCGCATTAGATTTTCCAGGGGAAAAAACGAAGGCTTGTTTGTTTGATTTCCGCGGCGAATGTATAGTTTGTGATGGGTATTTATGGCGTTGCTTTGATCTATACAGGCTTAACTTGAGACGTTTTCTGGTACCGCGCCATTATGAATTACCCGAAAATAAAAAGGAGCATTTTGAACAAGCCAGTTTGGGCATCATTGCATGGACGAACTACAAAAACGCATCATACCAAATCTGGTCGTATACATGGCGACACATACCAATGATTGTGTACACCAAACTAAACTGATCGGTAATGGGAATATAGGGCATTATAGCGAGTCGAATTTGGCTTCATTATGGTTCGATAGTGATATTAGTTGACTATATGTGCTACAATGCTATTCAACTCGACTTGAAAGTATCAATCTAGTGGAAAATAGGTGCGATGTGTTGTTGTGTGTCTCAAAATATCGCGTTAACTGCTCAATAACTTCTAAACCATATACTCTCAGCAAATATATCATACATGATTGGAAACTGCAAACATTTTGTCACCGAAACGCAATCTCCATTAATCTGTCATATTCTATATTAACGAAATATCAAGGATTTTGTACTCAACGGTGGGGTCTGAAGCGGTGTTTGTCAGCCATATTGATCTTCTCATACCAAAATACGCGCTCATCATACCAAACACGTTGGACCCCCTGTTAGTGTATCCATCCAAAGATACTGCAATTTTTTTGATAAGATTTTGTTATTAGATCTTGGCAGCCTCACCTTCTTGCAGGTTAAAGACCCTTGACGAGTCTCATTAATGAGTAGCCAGAGTTTTATCTGGCCCAAACACCGGAAGTTAGGCACTGCCAAGCTATCATACAGTTGTTGACTTTGGTTTAGGAACACAATCTGAAAAGACAATCACATATTAAATTCAGGGCTGGATTTCGATTAACTTGCAGGGTTGTGTCCCTTTGTTTTCTTTCTGATGTCTTTCCTATATACCTCTTATACTAGCTATTCTAACAGTTTGCCATTCATTTTTTCCATTGTTCTGCACCTCGTAATATACATCTGATGATATATGAAAGTGTTCGAAAAATGGAGTTGGTTATTTCTGAAAGTTACAGAAGATGCGAAACTTTACAGTTCATTTCTGCTTCCAGTGTTGGTAAGATTTAACATTTTTAATTATGGTTGTTTTACTATCCATTGTGGGGCTCGAAGGGAAATATTCATATCAATCATATATAACTTTATATAATAAGGTTCCCACTTCTTGCTCACAAGCACCTAGTACAGCTCCATATTTCGGATAGCCATCACACTGTCAGTAGTCGAGGAAAGCGCAAGCCTGCCTGGCACAGAGACTATGCGATGTTGAGTTGATGTTCCAACGTGACCTTGTGGATGATGGTTTCACTATAGTGGGCCATGGCTGTACGGTGTTACCACGTGACCTAGTGGATGATGGTTTCACTACCATGGACCATGGCTGTACGGTGTTACCACGTGACCTCGTGGATGATGGTTTCACTATAGTGGACCATGGCTGTACGGTGTTACCACGTGACCTAGTGGATGATGGTTTCACTACCATGGACCATGGTTGTACGGTGTTACCACGTGACCTCGTGGATGATGGTTTCACTATAGTGGAACATGGCTGTACGATGTTCCCACGTGACCTCTTGGATGATGGTTTCACTACCATGGACCATGGCTGTACGATGTTACCACGTGACCTCGTGGATGATGGTTTCACTATAGTGGACCATGGCTGTACGATGTTCCCACGTGACCTCGTGGATGATGGTTTCCCCACCGTGAGCTAAGTATCGGTGGTGTGCCCGTGTAACCACGGATGACGGTGATGGTTCCTTATTCGCAGTCTCCTGGATGGATTTCCGTCACTTCGGATTAGTATCGATTGTCACCTGGATGCGGCTGGAAAGGAAACAACGGATATGTGATGGGTTTTTTTTACCAAGTTTGTTTTTGGAAGGACCCTGGAACGGACAACGGACCGGAACTGGAAGTGTATGGTAACTTTATTTTCTTTTCAGGATTTCGTGAGGATGTGACTTTGTGACTCATGTAATTGATAATCTTGATGCAATTTGTCAAATGTGTGATTATTTAATGTATGTTGTAATTAATGCGAGGACTTTCTGTCTTAGCAGGGGGCAGTGTCACATTGTTAGCTTTTAGTTATGTATTGCATGTAATTATTAGCCTGTGTATGTCTGTATAGATATGTGTGTTGGTGTGAGTGAACGAGTGCCTTTATTCATTGTTCTGTACATGTGCGCGTGCCGATTTCTAGGTGAGGCGATCTATACTTAGCCGTCACACCTGGATAACCGGCTCGGTTATCTGTTCCATTGTTTGCGTGTGTGTGGGTTGAAATGTCTTGTTACCAGAGAGAGCTGTCAATCAATGTTGACGAGGTGACTTGTATTCTTTAACGTAATGGTTTTGTAACATGCGTAATAGTGTGAAGTCAAGTCTTAATGTGTGTAAAAGTGTGATGTCAAGACGTCAAGTTTTCTTTGTAAATCGTCCGCCTTTGTTCAGGCAGACTGAGCTTGATCGCTATGCCGAGAGGCAATAAGTTTATGTTTCGATTATAATTACCCCCTTTGGGGCCCCAATAGTTTCGCACCAGCGATAAACAAAGTTGATTATCGCACGACAAAGCCACAACTAAACGAATTACTTAGTTTGATTTTTATAATAATACTATGTAATAATTTACTGCAAACAAAAATTAACGGAAAGATGCAAAAATAAGTGTTATGCCTAAGACGTGTGTCTGTTTACACTTGCCTCGTGATCCAGTTTTCTTTGCGACGGAATTTAATGACTTCGTCACGTGACGAGCCATGTAATATTGATCCGTTGATAGCACTGAACATTGATCATTTAATCTGTTATCAGAATTTATTAGGGCGGCCCAAGTGTCCGTGACACACTTAGAAGGTTCCTAACCTGTTACATCGTTTCACTTGTTTCTTCAAGCATCTTCTTTGAAATGGAGATTCCCCTAGCAAGCACTCAATCTACATACAATGGACTATATGGACTATATTACCTCGAGCTATATACAGTATATTGCTTTGGCAGTGGAGACCATTTCTTTTGCAAATAAAGGGGCCAAGAATTCTAGCAAAACCATTACATATCATTTACAAAACTCAATTTTATTGAATCATCACCTTGACATTGAGAGTACTGTCTCGATTTAGCGAGACAGCTTGCAATTGGTATTTTACGATTGACTGCGCCCTATAAAACATATGAAGCGAGTATTGGATTGTCTTCCCATTTGACTGATAACAGCACCTCTTTTGCCAATTCAAACCAAAATCTTTTTTAACAGTTTCCTTTTTTTCTTTGTTTTTACACCTTCCGAAAAAGGAATTTGGGACATTATAGAATCGAACAAAATCGAAAACTATTCAAACCAAAATTGTTTATAGTAATCAAAAACGGTGGGCTTATCAATAAAATATACTAAATTCAAAAATGTTGATGTTATTTGTAGGGCGCACTCAAGTTGTTTCGAAAAGTCGAGACTCTCTTGACCTTCCAAGGGGTATGGATTAATAATTTCCACTGAGGGAAGAATATTTCCAATCCAATGTTATAATGATGTTTGGGATATAGACTCTGTGTTGTCACATGTATAATTAATTAAATGTTCATTATATGGTTTGGTACTGTTCTATGTCCTTCCTATTATCATGATGATGACTGAGCCGTTATTTTCGGTACATCAATTTATAATATCACTTGATTTAAGCAGAATTTTACTTTGAAGATACCATAACGAAATTGTCTACAATATATAAATTGTTTTAAAATGAAGTAATGTATTTGTACCCATAAAAAATATCAATGCAATGCAATAAAGAAGACCGATAATTTACTCAAGAAATGTTGTATGAAGCTTATGATGACTTTTACAAAATTTAAATGTTTCACTAATCAAATGTTTTGAACAAATTTCTTAACAGAAATGATTATAATGGTCCTTTAAAGTCAGATGTATTAAATCAACACACATCAAATACGGACTAATCTTTTATTACAGTGAGCTATTGTAACAATGTCACTTCTTGCTTTTTAATTTTGTTTGTTTGTCAGTTGTTTTTTTATTTTCAATTTTCATCCAATCCATGAGAGGTTGAAAGTAGCGAATGATCGAATCAGCACTGATGTCTCTTGTTCCTGTCATCTGCTCCAAAGCCTCGGGCCATGGTTTGCTTCCCCCAAGTTTCATCATATCACTGTTCGTGACAAAAATATCTCTAATCAATAATACGTCTCAAAATAGGTGATTTGATTGACCAGCAATCAAATACCTTCTACACGTTGCTATTCCGTAAAGGTTTTATTTTTACGTGGTTATATTTCCCCAATATTCAAGAATATCATAAATTCTTAAGAGGTTATAATGGAAAAGAAAAAAAAAAACAAATATTCTGTTTTACAATTTCCATGAATATACATCTTGTTTGAGATATTTTAAATTACCGAACAAAAACATTGAAAAAGAAGACAGATGGAGTTATTTTATGTCCCAACTTTCTTCATATGTTGACTACAGAACACAGTCCAGATCATAGATTAGGAATCGTGAGATAAAACTACCTACTGCAGAATTGTGCCCGCCTCCACGCTATTGAAGAAGTCGCATTCGTGCAGCGGTTTATGTACGTGACCTGCTGCTTTACACATAGCTTCGTAAAACTGGAACTGCACGACAAAACTAAAGAAGTACCTGTAAGATCAACATAAGAATGATGCAAGGTCGAGGAGTGAGCGTGGACTCATTTGGAGGTTGTCTCACAACGGTGTTGGTATTTCACATGCTGTTGTTCTATCTATGTACAATCAGCGATGTCAATCATCTAGGATTATATTCGGTATTGTATCAGGCAAGTTTATCAGGCTAGGGCGTATAAATCATTAAGTAAAGTAGACAAAAACGCTTTAATGCTTTTTCCCGTTTCTTAAAATCCTTATGTCTGATTTATGACTCAAAGAACCAAAAATGTAAAAGGCATCAGTTTCAATCATATCATGATGTCTTGTACTTTAAACTTTTCAGACGATCCCAATGATGGGGCACACTTCATCCTCACATTTCTTATTTCTTATACAAAAGGTCATCAACCAAACACACAGATCGCTTCCTTAACGTCATAACAAACATGCAATTCACTTTCTTAATGTTATATACCAAACATACAGATCGCTTCCTTTCAATTTATGTATCATTTTGTACCGCTTGTTTCGTAGCTACATATATATATGTCTACGTTTATTTAAAATGCAACAGACCTTTTTAATGATAACGTCTATTTCTATCTGTGCAGTTGTATAATCTTGACTATAGCTAACCTGTCGTCAAACACAGCAACCTGCTGCTGGCCTAGAGGGTAATATGTCCCGCTAGCCACTCCTGTTTCAGCTCCCATTAAAGCATTATTCTGCATCAGACTTTCGAAGCTAGAGATATAATATATGTGTGTGTGTGTGTGTAATCTATATGTATGACCGCTGAATTCAGAAATAAATAAATTTCATAACTGATCTGTACCAAACATACAGATCACTTCCGTAATGTCATATTCGAAACATATAGAGATCGCTTCCTTAAAGTCAAAACCAAAGATTGTGATACGTGAAGTCGTTCACTATGAATACCAAATATTTACCAGAAGTCATAAAGTGGACGTACTAGCCACATACTAAGAGTCAAAATCAAATATAGCGGATATAGTTGGTGGAGACAATTACCGTACGTAGGGGACGCTAGCGGCCACGTGGTATTTAGCACCTGGATCAAAATACTCCTCCCCTCGAGGCGATGGAGGAGATATCATCTGGTACTCCATCCTGTGTGAAGGAAAATATATGGTTTCAATGGTCATCTATGATTTCTGATATTTAGCTATGATTATAACACGTAAAATAATTCATCAATTCACACTTTCTTCTATAATAGATTTTGCGTTCCCTCTAAAAATGTTATCATCAGTAAGTTTTATGTCGTGGCCATGCCCCTTACACAAACCTCCTATATAATTCCTCCTACAAATATCTATCACTCTGTTAATTACATATCACGCCATCTTTGACCCGTTTCGTAAAGTCACGACTACAAACCTCATCTTCCACCACTCGGAGTTGTAATGTTCTGGTTTGATGGTTCCCCTGAACACTGCCCATCGGTACTTGTCGATTAGTAAGCCGAATGGAAGAAAAGCAACCTTTAAGAGGGCTTTCTTCATCAGGTAGTTCATATCCGCCTCTGGAAAAGTCGAGACCCAGTAACGTAACTACGGAATAGTATTATAGTCAGAAAATCTCTAAAGCTTTACAAATCAAGTAAATAGTTATTCATATAATGAGAACAGCATTTGCGATCGTCATCATCGTTGCGTATATTTATGTCTCGAGAACAAAGGTACATGAATGATTTGCTGTATATCCCCTGAGAGCTAATCTAATAAGCCATCGTTCATTCCTGAGACTATACATGTAGCGTATACTTTCTGCCCGTCGTGTTGGACTTCTCTGATGCACATATTTTATTTTAATTTAATTTGTATTTTAATTATGGTACCACTTCGGTATATGTTAAGTGTTCAGTGTGTTTATTCATAGCGTTGAACATGTGTTCTCTCCGGAGTGTTGAACTTCTCTAATCTGCTCAATCCGGAAACAATACACATTTAAAGGGGCATTCCTTCGTTCGAACGCCAGAGGTGTGTTGTACATTAATTTATACGATTGATGAATAAAAGTAGATTACACTCATATTTATGATTAACTTTGTTGGAATAAATATCGTATTTGTACAGAAAATCCGCAAAACTCTGACGTTCTGGAGGAGTATAGAACATGAAGGGGGGTCTCTGTATATAGTATGTAATACATTGATATGTATATACCACGAATGAACCGAATTAATCCATTTCAAACAACGCCGAGCGTGCTCGTCTATCTACATGTATATATCTAGATCTAAAGACACTTTATGGAACAGGGTTTTTATGTTTGTAGTTTCCCAATTAAGCTCATCATATGCAGTTATTGATTCAGTTTAGCAGTTACCCGCACCATTTTTCATAGTACCTTATACGATACCCGCATCATAGACATACAGTTACTGTCATCATGCCAAAACTTCCGATGTTAATATCAGCTTCATTACACCAAGTATCGCTAACTCATCGCTTCAGATTACATTTATATTCAGAATGTCATATAGAGTTAAAGAACATTGATAATTCACATCAGATAATACTCGCCGTTTCCGCCCTGCGCAATATTGGATGTGGGTAACTGATGTTACCCGCATCTTGTTGTTACCCGCATCAGGTTATCCCCCTATGATTACGAACCTGTAAGTCTGTTGCGTCGACTATCAATTTATATCGCAGAACTTTCCAGAAACAATGCGAGTTCCTCGTTCGAATCGACTGACACAGCCTCCTTTGCTCTCTTCCTTCTTTCCAAATAGTTGCCCTTATTTATAAGAGTTTATATGGCGTTCGCTACCTTGTCGTGTCCTCATTTTCTCGCCGATTGAGCCGTGAACGCCATTTTCGTTTTCTGTTCGTGAACTTGTCTGCGCATGCTCGTATTTATAGTCGTTGGCGGCGATTAATTTTCGCACTTCGGGTCGAAGTCACATTTTCAAAACTTTTATTTCCAATAATTCTGGTCATCTTCAGACATTGAGTGTTGTATTACGGTTACGTTTATAACTTTTACTAGTTGAGAAAATTACAAGATTCCCGTTTACACTCGTTTTGAAAGCATAAACTCATTTCAACGATGGATTGCCCCTTTAAATAACTTACCGTGCGTGTCTACGCCCGGACTCGGACAGGCTACTCCAATCAACTCACACAAGTGTTGGGGTGTTCGGACAGCATTGGCAATGGTGTCTCCGATAGCTTCATGGAATCCCCCGTTTGCGCCTCGCCGGTAGACGACTGGCTGATTCTCGTATGCCATAAAGTACTGCACGTGACCCATCTCGTGGTGAATCGTCTCAAAGTAATCCATAGTTACATTGGTACACATCTTAATCCTGTTTATTAAAACACAGTATTGACGTATGGAGGTGATGCTTTTTAAAAGTCTTCATTAAGAAATATATAGTAATACTGGTATAGGCAAAAACATGTAGTATTACTAGTAAAGAATGGTAGGTGGGTCTTGACCCTTAGCAGGAATGATAGGTGGGTCGTGACCCTTAGCAACAAGGGTAGGTGGGTCGTGACCCTTAGCAACAAGGGTAGGTGGGTCGTGACCATTAGCAACAAGGGTAGGTGGGTCGTGATCCTTAGCAACAGGGTATGTAATGTGTCGGGGGTCCGTACCAAAGTTACTTCCTGGGATTTCTGATCGGTGCTCTAATCGGATGCTCAAGAGTGCCGATATATACAAAAACATGCTCTGAGCAGAACTGACTAACAATTATTACAGATATCAACTAATGTAGAGCGAGGGCAAAACGTCTCTACCTATATCTACTCACTTCTTAAAAAAATCAATTAATATTAACTATTAATACCACAAGGTAACGTATATGGTAGCATGTAATGTACAGCTTTCTTAGAACAAAGTACTCTATCTCTGAGTACTCCCACCAGACGACAAGGCCGATACGTCTGCCCGCTCAAAGGGACATAACTAGAATGCACCGCTGCTCAAAGTCACAACCAGCCATAGGTACCAGTGCTGAGCACTCCAGAGCATGGGCTAAAGCGTCTGCTCACTACAGTAGGGTCCATATGTTATCTTCTATACGACCGCTCTTTCAGCTACATCTACAGACTGTTCACTCACTTCAACTCGTAGTTTATACCTCTATCTATTCAACGCTGCTGCCTGGTCAGTAGTCGAAATCTGGTCTAACTGACATGCTAGCAGACGGTTTTATATACCCTCTGAAGACCGAAGGTAGCGGCATTTATGTTCCCGCCGGAACTTTCCGATGTTACATCTTTTTCTATACCAGGTTTGAATGGTATGCGCGCTTATCTCGCCATGCTGCAAGCTTATTATTAACACCGAGGTTGTATCAAAACATGGAAGTAAACAGGTATTGTAACATTATGAACTGTATAACTGATGTACAAATAAACAATCAGCTGGATAGGTGAGAATGTGATTGTCAAATGTAGGTGGTCGTGATCTTTGGCAAAAAGAATGGTCGGACGGTCGTGACCCTTGGCATTAAGAAGGGTAGACGGATCGTAAACCTTGATTAGAAGATTAGACGAATAGTAAGCCTTGGCTATAAAGTTTCGGAGTTAACCCTTGACTAGCGAAGATGGATATTTTTTGAAATCGCAGAATGTTGAAAAATGTAATAAACAATCAATAATAGGACAAACAAAGGGAAGTTAACATCACAATATGCCAATTTTACCTGAAATCGTCGTCGTCAAAAAAGTCCCACGCAGAGGCATGACAAACAAGTTTACGACCAGCTGGTTTTACAATAATAGATTTCCTCCGGAATTTTCTCGTCATTCTCGGCAGTCCTAGAGACATATAGAACTCCTGGGCCTTCATAAACATTTTCACTGGTGTATACCCCTGATCTTTCAGCACATCATCGTAATTTTCGTTTTGTATATCATAAGGTCTCACTATATCGAAAATTGATTCAAAATCTTGCGCCCACATATTACCTGAAACAAAAGAATAAAGTGCTGCATTGTCTTCGGTATCGAGTGCCAAACGTATTTACAGAATATTGCAAATCAATCTGGATAGGCTGTAAATCTGTTTGGACTTTCCAGTGATAAATTTTATTTGAAGACTCACTAACCGATACGTTTAAAACCGTCCACTGATTTATTAGCAACACAAACCACGATATACGAAGATTTCAATCAATGTTCAATAAAAGGTAATCAGAAAGCTTGTTTTGTCATATATATCAATCTAAAGCTTCCAACCCTGGGATATCTCAAAACATACAGGGGTGGTAAAATATGGACCAAAACTAATGTTATTTATAATTCATTGACCTTATTTATCAAAACATAAATGACCTTATTTATTCAAACATCACTATCTTATTTATCAACACGCAGATGATCTTATTTATCAACACGTTAATGATTTTATTTATCAACACGTCAATGATCTTCTCTATCAACACGCCAATGATCTTATTTATCAACAAGTCAATGATCTTATTTATCAACAAGTCAATGATCTTATTTATCAACAAGTCAATGATCTTATTTATCAACAAGTCAATGATCTCATTTATCAACACATCAATGATTTTATTCATCAACACATCAATGATCTTATTTATCAACACGTCAATGATCTTATCTATCAACACTTCAATGATCTTATTTATCAACACTTCAATGATCTTATTTATCAACACATCAATGATCTTATTTATCAACACATCAATGATTTTATTCATCAACATATCAATGATCTTATTTATCAACAAGTCAATTATCTTATTTATCAACACGTCAATGATCTTATTTATCAACACGTCAATTATCTTATTTATCAACACGTCAATGATCTTATCTATCAACACATCAATGATTTTATTCATCAACACGTCAATGATCTTATCAATCGACACGTCAATGATTTTATTTATCAACACTTCAATGATTTTATTTATCAACACATCATTGTCTATGACAAGCATCCAACAAAACCATGAAGATATTTACCAAGTAAGTGAGCGGGTATGGACCCATCGTCTGGAAAAGTGATGTCATCCCTGTAGAAATCCACCAGTTTATTTCGGACATATGTGAGAAGTTCTGAGTACAAAGGTTTCAGCTCTGTCCATAATTTGTCACACATTTTCTCTACCCCATTAATTTCGTCGAAATCTATCGTAAGCCAGACCTCCGCTTGTGATTTGTAACCTATATGATGGTATATAACACATTTATCTCACTTCGCCACATAGAGAATGTAGGATTTTGACTGGGATTGTAGTGCTCAAATTTCCTGGTTTTCCTAAATCTTTTATTTCGTGGATTGACACCATTCTTGAATCTTTACTAAATATCCCTTTCACAGATGTAACTCGTTATCGGGCGTAGATTAGCAATTACACGATATCAACAAAAATACTCTCCAAAATGATTTTGTTAATGGCTGTGTTTCTCACTCTATAACGTTTAAATCATTTCCAATATTACCTTTATTACGCAAGTTAAATATAAAGCTAGACCACACACATATAAGCCATTAGATTTTGCTTTTGTTGACCGAATTGCAATTAAAACTAACAGAGAATGCCGCCATACTAAAGATACAGTAATTCTAACTAGATCGATAAAACGTGGGGAAACAGTGTAAATCTGTATGGAAACAATTAAAAGGACAAGGCGAATAAGACCAGGTGTCCAGGAAGGGCAAGCGACAGTCAGAATACATAAATATCGATTACATAGCAATATTGCTGTGATTATTAATTTCGGAAATATCTTCAAACAACAAAGTCGTATATACTACCGTTATCCTTGGCTCCAGTGTTCTGAAGTTCTACCAATCTAGTAAATTTTTTTTTCATCTGTTTGCCAGTGACGTCACGCCATTTTCCCATGCCTCCCGGAGCTCCGCCTCGTTTCGGCTGTTAGCCATGATTTCAGTCAGCTCTGGTTCGATCTGTAGCTTTTCCCCGTCCATTTCTACTACAGCACTTCCATATATTTCGGTAAGATCGGCTTTTAAATCCTCCAACTCCCTACAACGGCAAGGGCGTCATATCAATCACGTGTTTCCCTAGTCAGGATATAACAGATGCATACTACGCCCGTCTGACCAGATCCAGTGTTAGATATTTAAAGGAAATAACCAGTGTTATGTCTATGTGATAAAAATGGTTGCACGGATGCTTCTGTTACTAAAAGTGATAGTCATCACTATACGAAGGCTAATTGATAAGTTGTGAGCCTCATATTGTAGGATTTGAATACTGCCGGACATACTGTATTATTTTTCAACATAATCCCCTTCAATATCTATACACTTTTGCCACCGGTGTTTAAGAGCCTCAACGCCACTTTTATTGAACTCATTTTCGTGCTATCCAGAATGTCATCCATTGCATGTTAGGGTTAGGGTGCCTGAAATAGCTGTTTTCAGGTTTGGAAATAACTGAAAGTCTGATGGAGCGAGATCAGGTGAATAAGGCGGCGCTCAATCAATTTAAAGCCACAATCGTGAATGTGGTCATGACAATGCCAGACTCTTTCACCCTAACCCTAACCGATTTTGTACAGTTTGCAAAAGCCGCTTGTCTTGTTTACTTTCGAGTGCTACTTCGTCGATATAAACTAACCAAATGAGACCAGTCCCTGGGTACACGGCCCTATATAGTCAGGGAATAGCAGGACTTACAAATGAGACCAGTCCCTGGGTACACGGCCCTATATAGTCAGGGAATAGCAGGACTTACAAATGAGACCAGTCCCTGGGTACACGGCCCTATATAGTCAGGGAATAGCAGATAGAATATCCTTGGGTGTATGTACCTCCTTCAATACGAGGCTCACAACTTATCAATCAGCCCTCGTAGTATTAATATTTAATATAATAGCATTTTTGCCTATACACTGCCTCTTGATTTAAGTACATTAGTATAATCCTGATACCAGTTAAAGCGTCTCTAGTATGGAACACACAATGCTTCTTAACCAGATTTCAACTAGGTTAATGGAAACGGAAAACTTAGGACAAAGTCAGCTTATGCAATCCTGTAAATAATGTACTTATTATAAAAACCAAAATTTTATTTTCCCCAGAAAGGATCATTTCCCCAACGCAAATACATGTTCTTCTACAATATTCACGTTAAAAGAATTAGGACAACGACACATTATCTGACTGAACTGTAGACCTTTGAAGAAACATGCACCAAAACGTTAAGCAATTGTTGACCGACATAAAAACGGACGCAGCGGCTATACCATAATACGCGAGTCGAATTTAGACGGACGTAAAAGAAACTAAACATGTCATGTTATTTGTTGTAGATATACGGTATGACTTACTTGACAGTATCCGGGTCTTTGGGCGAGTATATCTGGCTCAACAGCTTCAGCTGTCTGCTGATATCATCAGAGAAGTTTGGATTCCTACACCTACCAGCTTCCTCCCCCAATTGTCGTGCATATGCCGTGAACCTCACATTGCTTTCCGTCATCTGCAGTATAAAACATACAGGTACCAGACCAATGTAGAGATGTGTTATCGTGATATCATAGAGGAGAGTTTTGTTGTAGACCAAACGTCACGTGTTAGTTGATATAGTCGTTATACCCATGGACAGCATTCCTTACACTCTCTATACAAAAAACGAAGCATTCAACAGAAGCGTTTTCGATCATCACTCATCTAGGAACCTACGTTTCAGATCACCACTCCTTTATGAACCTGTGGCGAAAATAGGCCTTACGTTCTTGTTCACTATGCCAGGTGTGTAATTCTCTGTACATGTGTTGTTATTGTCAGCATCAGTTAGATGCTTTGCTATCGACAGTGACGTGTAAGCGTTCACGTGACTAGTTCCTGTTATTAATAATAGGGGGCGTTGTTTCCCTCTTTTGGTATAAAAAGGCCGAAACACAAGGTGTAGAGTCTTATTTTAGAGCTGGTCCGTCGTCTGAACTCCATCATAGGTTAAACTATTAAGTGAGTTGGTCAATATCATCAGTCTTGTATGTTTCGTTGTGTGTGTGTGTAAGATAACTCCGCACTGTTGCTGATATAATTGTAAGGTCCTGCGTACATCTAATTGTAATAAAAGTAATTAGTTTACATATATAAAGCATGTATGTAGTGTTTTATAGTGTCACATTATCTACATATATTGGCTTCTGTAGACTAATCTGTTAATTGTTACCATAAGTTCATACAAAACAAAACAGGTATAACTTGGTTAATGCTATGTTATACATGTATCCAAGAACAGTTGGGGATATGTATCACGAACCGTGTTCTTTGTAGTATTGGTGATGTTGGACTCGTAGTTCCAGTTATCCAACACATTTCTGTTCATTTCAATTCGGTATTCCTCATTGATTTTCCGCAACCAACCATGCGTGACTTCTTCATCACTCGCGCTACAGGATTCATCTGATATAAACATGTAGCAAAAATGATGAAGATAAAAACATAAACAATTGCTATTACCTCGAATGCATAGGATATTAACAATCGTATTTGCCTGGTAAACATAAATCCATGATTTAACAATGTATAGCAAAAGAATAGTATCTTTTATCAAATTAGATACGAGGGATGATTGATTTGTTGTTAGCCTCGTGTTGAAGGTGGTACTCATGGATGTTCTTTTTAAGTCCTACTACTCTCTTACTATATAGGGCCGTGTACCCAAGGACAAGTCTCATTTGGTTAGTTTATATCGACGAGGTATTACTCTAAAGTAAAAAGACTGCTTTTGCAAAATGGACAAAATGGGTGAAAGAACAGAGATCCAATATTTGCATAAAAATGTTTAACACCTAAGGATATGGGGATTAGGGAAAGATGCCCTTCATATGATACAGGGAAAAGGTGGGTGGCGGAAATTAAGCGCGGCCGACAGAGCCTTGATGCTGACCCCCGTCCTAGGCTTGTCAAGGTTGCAACCCCAGAAATGGTCAATAAAGTTTATGATATTGTTATTACTGACAGACGAGCCACAGAAAGATATATAGCCAGTAAAGTTGGCATTTCACACGTAAGAGTACATTCCATTGTGACCGAGGATCTTGCAATGAGAAAGTTTTCGGCCCGATGGGTAGCTAGACTTCTGACAGTTGATCAGAAGCACACCAGGCGAACATTATCACGTGCTAATCTTAACCTTTTTGAGAAAGATCCTGCCAACTTTCTTCAGAACTTTGTCACTATGGATGAAACATGGTACCACCAAACAGCAATTTAAACCATGGAAGCACCCTGGCTCTCCCCGCCAAGAAGGCAAAGACTGTTCCATCAGCTGGGAAGGTTATGCCCTCGGTTTTCTGGGATGCAGATGGTATTCTGCTGATAGATTATCTACAAAAGGGACACACAATCAATGAAACATCCTTCTGAGGCAATTACGGGAAAGCTCACTAAAGGTGTGTTATTCCATAAGGACAATGCTCCTGGGCAAAAGTCTTTCATTGCCATGGCTACCATTCACGATTGTGGCTTTAAATGTATTGAGCATCCGCCTTATTCACCTGATCTGGCTCCATCAGACTTACATCTATTTTTCAAAACTGAAAACAGCTATTTTAGGCACCCACTTTCAGTCCGATGATTACGTCATACATGCAATGGATAACTTTCTAAACAACCAAGAAAGGGAGTTATATAAAAGTGGCATTGAGACCCTTGAACACCGCTGGCAAAAATGTAGAGATACTGAAGGGGATTATGTTGAAAAATAATACAATATGTCCGGCAGAATTCAAATTCTTCAATAATGAGGCTAACAACATATCAATCAGCCCTCGTATGATGTTGTTAAAGAAACATATTTACTCAAAAATTAACTATATCCATATTTTTAAATGTAAGTGATATACATCACCAATGCCAGCTTCGAACAGCAAATCTACTTTCATTTCCATGAGCAATTGGAGCAGTTTCTCGAGCTTCATGTCGGCTTCTGTAACCTTCTGGTTCCATCCGTCCGCCAGAAGAAATAAACCCAAGATAACAGCTAAAGAATACATGTCATTTCCGTGCTGTTCTGTAAAAAGAGAAATCAGAAAAAAAAAGAAATAGTAAGAATAAACTAGCTATTCCCGTTCCGCGCAGTGATGTAATATTTAATATTTAACTGGGAGTGGCAAGGTACTCCAACGCAGCAAGTATTGATTTCAACTCTTTTCTGATGGAGATAAGAAAGCATGCACACTGTAACATTGCATGTCCACTGACTTTCTGTGAACAGATATGGTATATATGCTACTTACTTATTTAAAAGGAAAACATAAGAAAAACACTAATTCTACGTCATACAACTAACCAAACATGGAACATAGATATGATGTTATGTTCAAAAGTGCATTTCAATGTCAAAATATAATCAGTGTGTACATATCATGAAGTCAAAACTGTGTGAAACCAATGCTCATATTGTGTGCTTTAGACAGTTGTTTGTAAAACGGTATGGCTATTCTGTGTAATATATGTGATACAAATCAGCAAATCGTGTCCCATCAAACATAATATTCTCGCGTGTTGTTTTGTTGTTGTTTTTTTCATAGTGAATTTTATGAAATTATTGGTAATACAAATATCTATTGCACATTTTACATTTTTCATAATATTGGTTTTCTTCGCCGTCCTAATTTCGCTTTGTAAAAATGTTGTATTTAAAAGTTATTTGATTGCATCAACCAGCTGTCTTTCTTTTGAAATTGACATGTATACTTCCTTTTTTTTCTCGTTGTTATCGGGTTAAATCACGCAATATGTATGTACATCCATCTTTTGATGTTAACTGAGTTAGGTATAACACCTAGCCTCGGACAAAGGGAAATTAAGGTTATTAGCACACCTGTCTGAAATGTGACCATCTGAGTGATAAAATGCCACCTGTCAATTATTTGTATTAACTCTAGCTTAAATACCGTGTGTAACGTTTTGTAAAGATGATAAGAACCTAGAGTTTGGACTGCACTGGTTGATTTTCGGATATTCCGTTAATCGCCTTTCGACTCCTAGAAAGTTTAGTTTAATAAATACGATAAAATGGACCTATTTCAACATATGTGGATTTTATATTGATTCTACAAAAATATTACAAGGACAAAAAAAAACCGTTGCGATATTTTGTTGAACTTTACAAACAGCTTCACAAATTATATATCAACAGCAAGTCCCACGGTTTGCCATGATACATACTCGATATATGTGTTACTTACTGTGTACTTACAGTGACGATATATGTGTTACTTACTGTGTACTTACAGTGACGATATATGTGTTACTTACTGTGTACTTACAGTGACGATATATGTGTTACTTACTGTGTACTTACAGTGACGATATATATGTGTTACTTACTGTGTACTTACAGTGACGATATATGTGTTACTTACTGTGTACTTACAGTGACGATATATGTGTTACTTACTGTGTACTTACAGGGGGCGATATATGTGTTACTTACTGTGTACTTACAGTGACGATATATGTGTTACTTACTGTGTACTTACAGTGACGATATATGTGTTACTTACTGTGTACTTACAGTGACGATATATGTGTTACTTACTGTGTACTTACAGTGACGATATATGTGTTACTTACTGTGTACTTACAGTGACGATATATGTGTTACTTACTGTGTACTTACAGTGACGATATATGTGTTACTTACTGTGTACTTACAGTGGACGATATATGTGTTACTTACTGTGTACTTACAGTGGCGATATATGTGTTACTTACTGTGTACTTACAGTGACGATATATGTGTTACTTACTGTGTACTTACAGTGACGATATATGTGTTACTTACTGTGTACTTACAGTGACGATATATGTGTTACTTACTGTGTACTTACAGTGACGATATATGTGTTACTTACTGTGTACTTACAGTGACGATATATGTGTTACTTACTGTGTACTTACAGGGGGCGATATATGTGTTACTTACTGTGTACTTACAGTGACGATATATGTGTTACTTACTGTGTACTTACAGTGACGATATATGTGTTACTTACTGTGTACTTACAGTGACGATATATGTGTTACTTACTGTGTACTTACAGTGACGATATATGTGTTACTTACTGTGTACTTACAGTGACGATATATGTGTTACTTACTGTGTACTTACAGTGACGATATATATGTGTTACTTACTGTGTACTTACAGTGACGATATATGTGTTACTTACTGTGTACTTACAGTGACGATATATGTGTTACTTACTGTGTACTTACAGTGACGATATATGTGTTACTTACTGTGTACTTACAGTGACGATATATGTGTTACTTACTGTGTACTTACAGTGACGATATATGTGTTACTTACTGTGTACTTACAGTGACGATATATGTGTTACTTACTGTGTACTTACAGGGGGCGATATATGTGTTACTTACTGTGTACTTACAGTGACGATATATGTGTTACTTACTGTGTACTTACAGGGGGCGATATATGTGTTACTTACTGTGTACTTACAGGGGACGATCATAAAGTGATAAATTAATGGGTTTCAACACTTGCACCAAAAACTTAAAGTTTTTGTCCAAGTCCAAAAGATGTCAAAAAGCATATTGTTTTCACCCAAATATCCTTAGTTTGACTACGGGAGAGAATATTATAATCCCACAAGGAACCTAATGTCAAATATCAGTACCCTAGTACAATCATTAAGTTGTTTGTTAATGTCTTTCAACACTTGCACCAAAAAATTAAAGTTGGAAGACCAACGCCGACGCAGGGATGACAACATTAGTTGTCCCTCTTCTTCGAAGAGACGAGCTAAAAATCGAATAAAAATGTACATGGCAAATGTGTCCAAGCAAAGACAATTATTTATCTCCCGAAACCAATATTGTTCAGACGGGTTTTCTTGAACTACGGGAAAGTAAGGATGTAAATCAGCTGGTGTTTCCTCGAGAACGCGGGTTGTTAACACAACCTTTACGTCACGTAAGCAAGTTTGGTCTCTTGGAGACAAACATTACGTTCTCGGCTCACCTCTCTGTTATCTGTACGTCTTATCGTGTGTCAGGTCCCTGTGTGTTATCTGTACGTCTTGTCGTGTGTCAGGTCACCTCTCTGTTATCTGTACGTCTTGTCGTGTGTCAGGTCCCTGTGTGTTATCTGTACGTCTTGTCGTGTGTCAGGTCACCTCTCTGTTATTTGTACGTCCTATCGTGTGTCAGGTCCCTGTGTGTTATCTGTACGTCTTGTCGTGTGTCAGGTCACCTCTCTGTTATCTCTACGTCTTGTCGTGTGTCAGGTCACCTCTCTGTTATCTGTACGTCTTATCGTGTGTCAGGTCACCTCTCTGTTATCTGTACGTCTTGTCGTGTGTCAGGTCACCTCTCTGTTATCTCTAGGTCTTGTCGTGTGTCAGGTCACCTCTCTGTTATCTGTACGTCTTATCGTGTATCAGGTCACCTCTCTGTTATTTGTACGTCTTGTCGTGTGTCAGGTCCCTGTGTGTTATCTGTACGTCTTGTCGTGTGTCAGGTCACTTCTCTGTTATCTGTACGTCTTGTCGTGTGTCAGGTCTCTGTGTGTTATCTGTACGTCTTATCGTGTGTCAGCTCCCTGTGTGTTATCTGTACGTCTTACCGTGTGTCAGGTCACCTCTCTGTTATCTGTACGTCTTGTCGTGTGTCAGGTCCCTGTGTGTTATCTGTACGTCTTGTCGTGTGTCAGGTCACCTCTCTGTTATCTGTACGTCTTGTCGTGTGTCAGGTCACCTCTCCGTTATCTGTACGTCTTGTCGTGTGTCAGGTCCCTGTGTGTTATCTGTACGTCTTGTCGTGTGTCAGGTCCCTGTGTGTTATCTGTACGTCTTACCGTGTGTCAGGTCACCTCTCTGTTATCTGTACGTCTTGTCGTGTGTCAGGTCCCCGTGTGTTATCTGTACGTCTTACCGTGTGTCAGGTCACCTCTCTGTTATCTGTACGTCTTGTCGTGTGTCAGGTCCCTGTGTGTTATCTGTACGTCTTATCGTGTGTCAGGTCACCTCTCTGTTATCTGTACGTCTTATCATGTGTCAGGTCACCTCTCTGTTATCTGTACGTCTTGTCGTGTGTCAGGTCCCTGTGTGTTATCTGTACGTCTTGTCGTGTATCAGGTCCCTGTGTGTTATCTGTACGTCTTGTCGTGTGTCAGGTCACCTCTCTGTTATCTGTACGTCTTGTCGTGTGTCAGGTCTCTGTGTGTTATCTGTACGTCTTATCGTGTGTCAGCTCCCTGTGTGTTATCTGTACGTCTTACCGTGTGTCAGGTCACCTCTCTGTTATCTGTACGTCTTGTCGTGTGTCAGGTCACCTCTCCGTTATCTGTACGTCTTGTCGTGTGTCAGGTCCCTGTGTGTTATCTGTACGTCTTGTCGTGTGTCAGGTCCCTGTGTGTTATCTGTACGTCTTACCGTGTGTCAGGTCACCTCTCTGTTATCTGTACGTCTTGTCGTGTGTCAGGTCACCTCTCTGTTATCTGTACGTCTTACCGTGTGTCAGGTCACCTCTCTGTTATCTGTACGTCTTGTCGTGTGTCAGGTCCCTGTGTGTTATCTGTACGTCTTATCGTGTGTCAGGTCACCTCTCTGTTATCTGTACGTCTTATCGTGTGTCAGGTCACCTCTCTGTTATCTGTACGTCTTGTCGTGTGTCAGGTCACCTCTCTGTTATCTGTACGTCTTGTCGTGTGTCAGGTCACCTCTCTGTTATCTGTACGTCTTGTCGTGTGTCAGGTCACCTCTCTGTTATCTGTACGTCTTACCGTGTGTCAGGTCACCTCTCTGTTATCTGTACGTCTTGTCGTGTGTCAGGTCCCTGTGTGTTATCTGTACGTCTTGTCGTGTGTCAGGTCACCTCTCTGTTATCTGTACGTCTTGTCGTGTGTCAGGTCACCTCTCTGTTATCTGTACGTCTTGTCGTGTGTCAGGTCACCTCTCTGTTATCTGTACGTCTTATCGTGTGTCAGGTCACCTCTCTGTTATCTGTACGTCTTGTCGTGTGTCAGGTCACCTCTCTGTTATCTGTACGTCTTGTCGTGTGTCAGGTCACCTCTCTGTTATCTGTACGTCTTACCGTGTGTCAGGTCACCTCTCTGTTATCTGTACGTCTTGTCGTGTGTCAGGTCCCTGTGTGTTATCTGTACGTCTTGTCGTGTGTCAGGTCACCTCTCTGTTATCTGTACGTCTTGTCGTGTGTCAGGTCACCTCTCTGTTATCTGTACGTCTTGTCGTGTGTCAGGTCACCTCTCTGTTATCTCTAGGTCTTGTCGTGTGTCAGGTCACCTCTCTGTTATCTGTACGTCTTGTCGTGTGTCAGGTCACCTCTCTGTTATCTGTACGTCTTACCGTGTGTCAGGTCACCTCTCTGTTATCTGTACGTCTTGTCGTGTGTCAGGTCCCTGTGTGTTATCTGTACGTCTTGTCGTGTGTCAGGTCACCTCTCTGTTATCTCTACGTCTTGTCGTGTGTCAGGTCATCTCTCTGTTATCTCTACGTCTTATCGTGTGTCAGGTCCCTGTGTGTTATCTTTACGTCTTGTCGTGTGTCAGGTCCCTGTGTGTTATCTGTACGTCTTGTCGTGTGTCAGGTCACCTCTCTGTTATCTCTACGTCTTGTCGTGTGTCAGGTCCCTGTGTGTTATCTGTACGTCTTATCGTGTGTCAGGTCCCTGTGTGTTATCTGTACGTCTTGTCGTGTGTCAGGTCCCTGTGTGTTATCTGTACGTCTTGTCGTGTGTCAGGTCACCTCTCTGTTATCTCTACGTCTTGTCGTGTGTCAGGTCCCTGTGTGTTATCTGTACGTCTTATCGTGTGTCAGGTCCCTGTGTGTTATCTGTACGTCTTGTCGTGTGTCAGGTCCCTGTGTGTTATCTGTACGTCTTACCGTGTGTCAGGTCACCTCTCTGTTATCTGTACGTGTTGTCGTGTGTCAGGTCACCTCTCTGTTATCTGTACGTCTTACCGTGTGTCAGGTCACCTCTCTGTTATCTGTACGTCTTTGTGTGTCAGGTCCCTGTGTGTTATCTGTACGTCTTATCGTGTGTCAGGTCACCTCTCTGTTATCTGTACGTCTTATCGTGTGTCAGGTCACCTCTCTGTTATCTGTACGTCTTGTCGTGTGTCAGGTCACCTCTCTGTTATCTGTACGTCTTGTCGTGTGTCAGGTCACCTCTGTTATCTGTACGTCTTGTCGTGTGTCAGGTCACCTCTCTGTTATCTGTACGTCTTACCGTGTGTCAGGTCACCTCTCTGTTATCTGTACGTCTTGTCGTGTGTCAGGTCCCTGTGTGTTATCTGTACGTCTTATCGTGTGTCAGGTCACCTCTCTGTTATCTGTACGTCTTGTCGTGTGTCAGGTCACCTCTCTGTTATCTGTACGTCTTGTCGTGTGTCAGGTCACCTCTCTGTTATCTGTACGTCTTATCGTGTGTCAGGTCACCTCTCTGTTATCTGTACGTCTTGTCGTGTGTCAGGTCACCTCTCTGTTATCTGTACGTCTTGTCGTGTGTCAGGTCACCTCTCTGTTATCTGTACGTCTTGTCGTGTGTCAGGTCACCTCTCTGTTATCTGTACGTCTTACCGTGTGTCAGGTCACCTCTCTGTTATCTGTACGTCTTGTCGTGTGTCAGGTCCCTGTGTGTTATCTGTACGTCTTGTCGTGTGTCAGGTCACCTCTCTGTTATCTGTACGTCTTGTCGTGTGTCAGGTCACCTCTCTGTTATCTGTACGTCTTATCGTGTGTCAGGTCCCTGTGTGTTATCTGTACGTCTTGTCGTGTGTCAGGTCACCTCTCTGTTATCTGTACGTCTTGTCGTGTGTCAGGTCCCTGTGTGTTATCTGTACGTCTTGTCGTGTGTCAGGTCACCTCTCTGTTATTTGTACGTCCTATCGTGTGTCAGGTCCCTGTGTGTTATCTGTACGTCTTGTCGTGTGTCAGGTCACCTCTCTGTTATCTCTACGTCTTGTCGTGTGTCAGGTCACCTCTCTGTTATCTGTACGTCTTATCGTGTGTCAGGTCACCTCTCTGTTATCTGTACGTCTTGTCGTGTGTCAGGTCACCTCTCTGTTATCTCTAGGTCTTGTCGTGTGTCAGGTCACCTCTCTGTTATCTGTACGTCTTATCGTGTATCAGGTCACCTCTCTGTTATTTGTACGTCTTGTCGTGTGTCAGGTCCCTGTGTGTTATCTGTACGTCTTGTCGTGTGTCAGGTCACTTCTCTGTTATCTGTACGTCTTGTCGTGTGTCAGGTCTCTGTGTGTTATCTGTACGTCTTATCGTGTGTCAGCTCCCTGTGTGTTATCTGTACGTCTTACCGTGTGTCAGGTCACCTCTCTGTTATCTGTACGTCTTGTCGTGTGTCAGGTCCCTGTGTGTTATCTGTACGTCTTGTCGTGTGTCAGGTCACCTCTCTGTTATCTGTACGTCTTGTCGTGTGTCAGGTCACCTCTCCGTTATCTGTACGTCTTGTCGTGTGTCAGGTCCCTGTGTGTTATCTGTACGTCTTGTCGTGTGTCAGGTCCCTGTGTGTTATCTGTACGTCTTACCGTGTGTCAGGTCACCTCTCTGTTATCTGTACGTCTTGTCGTGTGTCAGGTCCCCGTGTGTTATCTGTACGTCTTACCGTGTGTCAGGTCACCTCTCTGTTATCTGTACGTCTTGTCGTGTGTCAGGTCCCTGTGTGTTATCTGTACGTCTTATCGTGTGTCAGGTCACCTCTCTGTTATCTGTACGTCTTATCATGTGTCAGGTCACCTCTCTGTTATCTGTACGTCTTGTCGTGTGTCAGGTCCCTGTGTGTTATCTGTACGTCTTGTCGTGTATCAGGTCCCTGTGTGTTATCTGTACGTCTTGTCGTGTGTCAGGTCACCTCTCTGTTATCTGTACGTCTTGTCGTGTGTCAGGTCTCTGTGTGTTATCTGTACGTCTTATCGTGTGTCAGCTCCCTGTGTGTTATCTGTACGTCTTACCGTGTGTCAGGTCACCTCTCTGTTATCTGTACGTCTTGTCGTGTGTCAGGTCACCTCTCCGTTATCTGTACGTCTTGTCGTGTGTCAGGTCCCTGTGTGTTATCTGTACGTCTTGTCGTGTGTCAGGTCCCTGTGTGTTATCTGTACGTCTTACCGTGTGTCAGGTCACCTCTCTGTTATCTGTACGTCTTGTCGTGTGTCAGGTCACCTCTCTGTTATCTGTACGTCTTACCGTGTGTCAGGTCACCTCTCTGTTATCTGTACGTCTTGTCGTGTGTCAGGTCCCTGTGTGTTATCTGTACGTCTTATCGTGTGTCAGGTCACCTCTCTGTTATCTGTACGTCTTATCGTGTGTCAGGTCACCTCTCTGTTATCTGTACGTCTTGTCGTGTGTCAGGTCACCTCTCTGTTATCTGTACGTCTTGTCGTGTGTCAGGTCACCTCTCTGTTATCTGTACGTCTTGTCGTGTGTCAGGTCACCTCTCTGTTATCTGTACGTCTTACCGTGTGTCAGGTCACCTCTCTGTTATCTGTACGTCTTGTCGTGTGTCAGGTCCCTGTGTGTTATCTGTACGTCTTGTCGTGTGTCAGGTCACCTCTCTGTTATCTGTACGTCTTGTCGTGTGTCAGGTCACCTCTCTGTTATCTGTACGTCTTGTCGTGTGTCAGGTCACCTCTCTGTTATCTGTACGTCTTATCGTGTGTCAGGTCACCTCTCTGTTATCTGTACGTCTTGTCGTGTGTCAGGTCACCTCTCTGTTATCTGTACGTCTTGTCGTGTGTCAGGTCACCTCTCTGTTATCTGTACGTCTTACCGTGTGTCAGGTCACCTCTCTGTTATCTGTACGTCTTGTCGTGTGTCAGGTCCCTGTGTGTTATCTGTACGTCTTGTCGTGTGTCAGGTCACCTCTCTGTTATCTGTACGTCTTGTCGTGTGTCAGGTCACCTCTCTGTTATCTGTACGTCTTGTCGTGTGTCAGGTCACCTCTCTGTTATCTCTAGGTCTTGTCGTGTGTCAGGTCACCTCTCTGTTATCTGTACGTCTTGTCGTGTGTCAGGTCACCTCTCTGTTATCTGTACGTCTTACCGTGTGTCAGGTCACCTCTCTGTTATCTGTACGTCTTGTCGTGTGTCAGGTCCCTGTGTGTTATCTGTACGTCTTGTCGTGTGTCAGGTCACCTCTCTGTTATCTCTACGTCTTGTCGTGTGTCAGGTCATCTCTCTGTTATCTCTACGTCTTATCGTGTGTCAGGTCCCTGTGTGTTATCTTTACGTCTTGTCGTGTGTCAGGTCCCTGTGTGTTATCTGTACGTCTTGTCGTGTGTCAGGTCACCTCTCTGTTATCTCTACGTCTTGTCGTGTGTCAGGTCCCTGTGTGTTATCTGTACGTCTTATCGTGTGTCAGGTCCCTGTGTGTTATCTGTACGTCTTGTCGTGTGTCAGGTCCCTGTGTGTTATCTGTACGTCTTGTCGTGTGTCAGGTCACCTCTCTGTTATCTCTACGTCTTGTCGTGTGTCAGGTCCCTGTGTGTTATCTGTACGTCTTATCGTGTGTCAGGTCCCTGTGTGTTATCTGTACGTCTTGTCGTGTGTCAGGTCCCTGTGTGTTATCTGTACGTCTTACCGTGTGTCAGGTCACCTCTCTGTTATCTGTACGTGTTGTCGTGTGTCAGGTCACCTCTCTGTTATCTGTACGTCTTACCGTGTGTCAGGTCACCTCTCTGTTATCTGTACGTCTTGTCGTGTGTCAGGTCCCTGTGTGTTATCTGTACGTCTTATCGTGTGTCAGGTCACCTCTCTGTTATCTGTACGTCTTATCGTGTGTCAGGTCACCTCTCTGTTATCTGTACGTCTTGTCGTGTGTCAGGTCACCTCTCTGTTATCTGTACGTCTTGTCGTGTGTCAGGTCACCTCTGTTATCTGTACGTCTTGTCGTGTGTCAGGTCACCTCTCTGTTATCTGTACGTCTTACCGTGTGTCAGGTCACCTCTCTGTTATCTGTACGTCTTGTCGTGTGTCAGGTCCCTGTGTGTTATCTGTACGTCTTATCGTGTGTCAGGTCACCTCTCTGTTATCTGTACGTCTTGTCGTGTGTCAGGTCACCTCTCTGTTATCTGTACGTCTTGTCGTGTGTCAGGTCACCTCTCTGTTATCTGTACGTCTTATCGTGTGTCAGGTCACCTCTCTGTTATCTGTACGTCTTGTCGTGTGTCAGGTCACCTCTCTGTTATCTGTACGTCTTGTCGTGTGTCAGGTCACCTCTCTGTTATCTGTACGTCTTGTCGTGTGTCAGGTCACCTCTCTGTTATCTGTACGTCTTACCGTGTGTCAGGTCACCTCTCTGTTATCTGTACGTCTTGTCGTGTGTCAGGTCCCTGTGTGTTATCTGTACGTCTTGTCGTGTGTCAGGTCACCTCTCTGTTATCTGTACGTCTTGTCGTGTGTCAGGTCACCTCTCTGTTATCTGTACGTCTTGTCGTGTGTCAGGTCACCTCTCTGTTATCTCTAGGTCTTGTCGTGTGTCAGGTCACCTCTCTGTTATCTGTACGTCTTGTCGTGTGTCAGGTCACCTCTCTGTTATCTGTACGTCTTACCGTGTGTCAGGTCACCTCTCTGTTATCTGTACGTCTTGTCGTGTGTCAGGTCCCTGTGTGTTATCTGTACGTCTTGTCGTGTGTCAGGTCACCTCTCTGTTATCTCTACGTCTTGTCGTGTGTCAGGTCATCTCTCTGTTATCTCTACGTCTTATCGTGTGTCAGGTCCCTGTGTGTTATCTTTACGTCTTGTCGTGTGTCAGGTCCCTGTGTGTTATCTGTACGTCTTGTCGTGTGTCAGGTCACCTCTCTGTTATCTCTACGTCTTGTCGTGTGTCAGGTCCCTGTGTGTTATCTGTACGTCTTATCGTGTGTCAGGTCCCTGTGTGTTATCTGTACGTCTTGTCGTGTGTCAGGTCCCTGTGTGTTATATGTACGTCTTATCGTGTGTCAGGTCATCTCTCTGTTATCTGTACGTCTTGTCGTGTGTCAGGTCACCTCTCTGTTATCTGTACGTCTTATCGTGTGTCAGGTCATCTCTCTGTTATCTGTACGTCTTGTCGTGTGTCAGGTCACCTATCTGTTATCTGTACGTCTTATCGTGTGTCAGGTCACCTCTCTGTTATCTGTACGTCTTGTCGTGTGTCAGGTCACCTCTCTGTTATCTGTACGTCTTATCGTGTGTCAGGTCCCTGTGTCCTACACCTTCAATAGGTTATAAGTGCCGAAGTCTGAACACACACAGGTATTGTAAAAAAGGACAATAGATGGCAAATAAATATCCAAAAATCCAAGCAATTACCGTCTACAAACATGTTTATATTTGTGACATTACGTATCAGGTTACATACCTAGCTGGTTCAAATATACGTGTACATTATTGATGTCCCAGTTTTGTTTTTCATTTTTCTTTTTATTATCTACCTAGGTAAAATGTCGATGATAGAAATATCAATTATTTACCTGATACATATGTTACATAAATGTGTCTTTTTCGGGAATATGTAAATGGACTTGGCATAGTTGATAAGAACGAATTTAGTCACATTACAGAGATACAGTCGGGCGTTACTTAGTCAAATACTCCATTTCCTCGATAGCTTTCGTCTGTAAGTTAGACAGTGAAAGGGGATCAAGCAAACATCCTACTGTCTTTTTTTCTATATTTTTCTCAAAATGGTAAAAAAAAGTTTTGTTTTTTTGTGTGTGTGTAAACTTTCAGTTTAAATGGCAGGACCAATTATCTGTACAAAACCCGGTGTTATAATGGACGTGACCGAGTACTATACGTGTGTATCATAGAGTATGGTGTTTATTTTACTCGATTACCCATGGGAACCACTGGTATTTACTGGCGAGATTTCAGGTCAATTTCATTATGAAATGTCACATTTAATCGTATAGTGCTGAGTCTAGATTTCCATGTGGTGTGTTTAGAACTGGGGTATCTCCCAGAACTTCCATCAAAACATAAGGAAAGAAAGAATAACTGCCTATAATGGAAGTATTCGTATACACGTTAAACACAATTGATATCAATAGACATATGTTGTCTGTTTCTTCTCTATTAGAAGGCAGATGTCCAGAAGTAAAACTCGTATGATGTTAACAAACACCTGATATTCATGTATGTAAGTACACATACTTATGTATACTATTTCGTGTACTTACCACTCCTCTCGGACGTCCAACACCAAACTTTACAAAGTTGATTGTCTGGTCACAATATCACTGGTGGAGATACAACATGGTGGTTGTGCTTACGTGTAGGCTAAGTACATGGGTATACACGTACACATAATAGCTTTAAATATCAGCATTCACGGTTCGTGTACCGGGTCACGCACGACTGGTACGTCGCATTAGATGATCACCGAGCTGGCAGCTAGCGGCGGTGAATTTCGTTTGACATGTTGTTCATGATTTTGAGGTATCAAGTAATTTTTGGTGTGAACAAAATTGCTATTACACATTTTTATGTTTAATACCAGGAACCCGAAGTCTGAAGGGATGTTGGTGACGATACTGACATGCCCGATTCTCTAATATCTCCACGAAAAATATCCGTGGTCAATGTATTACTTCTGTTAAATTCTAGGCTTCTTCTTTGCACTCTAAACGATTAAGGACAGTGATTCTAGATGGGTTGATTTTTTCCCTGAATTTATAATATGGTTTAAATGATTGAACTGGGTGCAATATCAGAACGACTTAACGTCCGGCCACATCTGTCCTTGATCCAAGTTTTGATTAAAACAGCTATAATTTAATCACAGAAACTAGATACATTAACCTTGCCCGAAATGTCTTGGTTAAATCTCTGAACTAAATGTTATCTACGTGACGATATATACGGACAGATACACAGATGTCCGTTCATCCGTCCACATGGTCAAAACGCTTCTCGGAGCATATATTAAAAACAAGAGGCCCAGAGGGTATGTATCGCTCACCCAGATATGGCATTAAATATGGGGGAAACACTACATTTCTACATAAAAGGGATTTTAAAGAATTTGCTATATTTCCCTATTTGACACTGTCCCTCAGGCCCCATTGACCATCGTTACTAATCTGGTCCGTATTCACCCAAAGATGCCTGGGACCATTTTTGTCAAGGTTTAGGATGATAAACACATTCAAGATATGGACACTTTAATAGTTGCTATAAACATACTCAAAGACTTTCATTAACTTTATTATGCTTTTTCAATGCAAGAAAGAAATTAAAAGGGGGGTATTCATCTACTTATTCATTCTAAATAAGTAGATGAATACTCAAATAAATCAAGTAGAAAAAAAATATGACTAGATTTGATCAAGATCAAAACACGGGTTTCCATCCAGGAAATGATGGTAGACATGTTATCGTTCTGACGGTCGCTTTGATACGTTTTACCTACGTTTTCTCTTCACTACCCTTGTCTGAACGGTCTTTTCACTATCGTTACCTTGAACTTCGAATGTCAAGGTCAACAAATTGCATACCTTTTGTGGCCAGCCATTCATTCTACAGATGTTCTAATAATCAAATCTAGCAGACCGACTAACACCATTTATTCAAAATGGAAAGGTTTGGAGTGATGTTCTTCCGTCCATCATATTCTCCATGAACAATACTGTTAACACTACATTGGGTTACAGTCCTTACGAGATTATTGTTGGTTATCGTCCACGATTACCACTTTCGACTCATGTTCTCCGAACAGAATTCCGACACCATTCCAAGGGACTATCACCGATATATCGGGACGATTACAGATCGTTTGAAAACCATTCGGGATGATGTCGAAAAACACGCCACAATCGCAAGGGAAGGTTTTCTCAGAGAGAAAATTCAAAGATCAACCCATTACATGCGGATATTGGAGATTATGTTTACTTGTTAAAGGAACCTACAGACAAAGGTCAGAAATTTCAAAACAAGTATGCTGGACCTTTTGTAATCAATGAGTTGGTTTCAACTCATCTGTTACGATTGCAGGACCGTAGCTCTGGTAAATTACTACCACGACCAATCTACGTGAACCGTCTCAAACCAGCGTTTGTTCGTGTCCCAGAACCAACAGGATACTGTCTTCCTGATGTTACGCCGTCGCAACCACAGCCAAATCCACCGAATTAGCATCCAGAATATTTGATGACAACCGAAGTACGCGATCTACGAAAAACCACTGGCCTACGGTCAGTAATTGGCAACTGCCCCACGTATGTTTCGAAGTCGCAACCCAGAGGTGGAAGGCTAGTGATAAAGTGTCGGGACACCTTAACCACTTGGCAACCCCCCCCCCCCCCCCCCCCCCCCCCCCCCCCCCCCCCCCCCCCCCCCACACACACACACACACACACACACACACACACACACACCCACACACACCCACACACACACACACAACGAGTGTTAGAACGCAGACGATGCAAACAAGGCTACCAATATTTAGTACAGCCTAGGGGAGAACCGGCCAAATATGCCACATGGGTGTCTTCGGAGAAGTTGGATCCAAAGACAAGAACGAGCATCAACAAGCGCCCACCTCCTCTAGTTTGATATACCTATCATCTCTTGATGACAAACTGTGTAACTAGAACTTAATTATCACAATTAAGATGATGCTCATCATATACATGTATTTGTGTTTTACAATTACAATCTCCTATATTACATTTAACTACAACATGCGGGTTTTAGACATTTTCAGTAAATTCTGGATAGTTTTCAATTAAATAAGCAGCTGATACTAGTTTACTGTTGATATGAAGTTATATTTGATAAGGTGATGTTTCTGCTGTATCATGTAAGTTATAAGAATTGTTTTTGATTATTCCACTTTTACATTGGTAGTTTGACAATGAGAAATGCAGATAGCATTCTGACCTCATCTAGAGTTACCCAGGTACATGAATACTATGTCAGAGTTTTGTTCATATTTTATTCACTAAGCGAAAAAAAGGATTGATAGTTCCAAAGAAATGTATTTTTAAAGTATATTGGAATAACTGATGTATGTACATGTTTTTGTATTCATATTATTTTATCAGACTTTGATAAAAAAATTAAATGTATTATCTGATATATACACAGGTTAACTAGCTGTATAACAACGTATTTCAAATAATATATATGCAGCACAATGTTAATTTATATACTGGATACAAATACATCATAGGTATGTGATTTGGAATGTTTTGGATAGTCTGAGCCTTGTGAGGTTATGTATTAATTTGTTTTACTATCTAGTCAGGTATACATGTATATGCCAGTTTATCTAGGTAAATTGTTGAGTTGGTGCTAGTTTTGACTTTTATATTGTGATGACAACACCCAGAGGAATATCTGTGTCCAACGGAAACATGAGCAATGGTTTTTTTTTTTTAGGTGTTGTAGGTTAAAACAATGGCCGCCAGTTACTTTCGGCCTAGAAAGCTTTCGAATGCTAGCATTTATTTACAAAAGCCGCCATAAAAGAATAAAGCAACTTCACAAGTACTGAGAGTAGTATTTTATAACCAAAAAAATGTAGTCAACACGAACTTATTATAAGCGCCATCCTTGATATACGTATACGAAATTATCAAACTGGCATTGTCATCACACTCATAGGGGCTCGTTTTCGAAATTTCAGAAATGCAAGACACGACAATATCAAAAGTCCAGTATTTATAAAAAAAAATTGTGAAAAATTGGAAGTATCGACACGGTTTCCAGTTGTGTGTATATACTGGATTTTAGTTTTGTGGCTATATTCACTGATGTCAAAAGGCCTACCTTACAAAACCGAGCCCCTCTGAAGTTGATCATCGTCTGCTTGGTTAGCGACACTGATGCGACCAAGATCCTTGGAATCGTTTTCACCTACTGTCAAGACGACTTTCATTTAGAATTTAAGAGCTGATATTTCTCTGAAAATAACGTAAATCAAGTCGATAGAAACATCAGTGTTTCCGAGGAATCGAGTCTGTCCTGTGCAATACCCGTTCAACAACGCATCACTTCTAAATGTTAACCGTATATCATTGCGAAGAAAAACGGCTTTGACTTTAAACAACACAAAGTATGCAATTGTGAACAAATTGACGATATCTACAAACGTATATGAAAAATAAAATAAAGCAAAATTTGCTATTAATAACGACATGAGGGACTGTATTATTCCTTCTCGAAATTTCGGCTTTTACGGTATTTGAACTTGATGACGTCAGTGATTGAGAAACGGCAAATTTAAACGCGTCACAACCTACAGTAAATAAAAAAATCTTTATGAAGGTAAATATCAGCATTGAACTGTTACCAAATGGTAGTATACAGTTGATATGAATACAATTTGGGCAACAGATAAATAGAATTTCGCCCGTTAAGTGCACTCCATGACCAAACTCTCAGGGGTTTGGTGTGGATTCACGCTCGTCGAGCTATATAAAACTATTACCATGATATTATTCTGCATTATATGCTTTTCACGGGTATTGTGTTAAAGTCAGCCCCCTGTGTCATGACACGATTCACTTGACGCAGAAAGCACGTACACTTTTAGAAAACCGGATGATCCCATTCCTGAAAAGGTTGGTTAGGTGCACTTGTCATACGGTTAATGAAAAATAATGATTTCCCTAAACATTTGAATACGACCTAGACATATGTTAAATATAGATTATTTACTTGTACAAAATATTACTAAATATTAATCAAGCTTTTCGCAACACAGGTTATTATTTATTTATTTTTCATTCAATCCCGACCACCCCCTTACATCAGGCATGGTCACCTGGAGTTGTATTTTTTTTCCTCAATATACATTGAAAGGTATTCATCTTCCGTTTGAGTTCCACAAAAAACCGTTCGATCACCCTCGTAAAACAAGGGCCCAATGGGCCCAAATGGCTCACCTGCTATCCAGTGATCCTTTTTATTCATAAACATGATTAATAACAAGTGTATCAGAATTTCAACAAAGAGGATCACATACTCATTGTTTTTTTTTGTTTTTGTTTTTGTAGGAATACCCAAAATATAGTTGAATTTATTGACAAATACATATCCTGTGCAATACGTACCTTCGGAACATGGGCCAGAAATGCGTGAAATTGTAACAAGTGTACAGCAGCATAGCAAACGACATTCCAAATCATGTAAATAAATGGGAAAGCATGTAGATTTAATTTCCCCAGACCTCAAACAATACATTTGTGTCACGCCCAGCTAATGAATACCTCAAACAAAGTGTGAACCCACTATGAGCGCTGAAGAATTTGTGCGCATAGCTTAAAGGTTAGCGGCATGCCAGTTGAAACTGGAAGCATATGGCAAATGAAGAAAACGGAAACACAACCGTTGATGATATCTTTAAGCAACTCGGACTAACACAGTGCTTGTTTGAACTGGCTTGCGATACTCTAACGACGAGGACAAACGTAGTTTTGAAAAGGGAACAACGGGATGTTTGGATTAATCAATATTATCGTAACTTGCTTCGTTGTTGATATGCATATATTGATATCCAATACGTTACTGATGCTTATGCATGTGTAGTATACATGGTGTCATACATAGCCAAAGCAGAAAGGGAAATGAGTCAAATACTTGACCATGCTCAAACAGAAGCCAGAGAGGGAAATGCTGACGCAGAGCAGGCAATGAAAAAATTGGGGAGTGCATATCTTCATCACCATGAATAAGTGCGCAAGAAGCAAAAGAGTTTGTAATTCAAGACTAAAAGAAAGCCCAAGAAAAACAAGTTTATACAATCTAGTTAGAATGAGTCTTCCACACTCTGTTATCAAAGCCAGATCAGAAACCGATGATTGTAGTATATGGGTGACCAGTTTAGTTGATATGTACATTTTGTGTTGAGTACAGAGTTTTATCCTCAACAGCAGTTGCACGAGATTGTAACCACTATAACACCGTGTACACTCTACATAATGGTTTAGGGTCAATATTGAAAAGAACAAGAACAGATGTCGATGTTATTCGATACCCCCGTTTTCTCAATCACATGGACACCAGAGAAATATGTCCAGAGCATACTCCAACTTTTCCTACCGTATATAGAGTAGATGCACAATTAAAGCCAAACGGGCTTGAAACATACGAGGAGTTTTATAACACTGGTTATGTGAAATTTGGAATTAATGAAGCATTGGAAGAGGTGAAATCGATTGTAGATACGCACCGTAGTTTCTTTGAGTAAGGTATAGATGTGCTCGACGATGCCGAGAATGCGTTGGAAAATGATGGACCTCGAGAGGATGCATGGGCACAGAGTTGCCCTGAAACTGAATCAGAACGCATTGAATGTGAACAGGAAAAGCCAAACACAAAACAAAACGAAGATATTTTGAAGGAATACCTGATTTGGTTTGCAATAAGAATACCCAAATCGTAGAAATATGCCCAAAAGTGGTAGCAAGGGAAGAAGGAGTGTCAATATTGAGTTCAGTGAATGACAAACAAAGCGATGTATTTGCAAAGATAATGAAATGGTGTCTCCACACAATCCATGGTAGAAATCCTGACCCAATACATGTCTTCCTCAGTGGAGGAGCCGGTACTGGAAAAAGTCATTTGATCGAAGAAGTATATTATGAGTGTACACGACTTTTTGCGCCTCCAGATGATGTATCAGTTTTATTAGTTATTCCAACCAACGTCGTGGAATGTAATATTGGTGGTGCAACCATTCACAACACATTGGCAATACAAATAGAAGCCACCGCAATATACCAACCACTTGATGATGAAAAGTTGAACAGTTTGCGAAGTAAATTAGCTCAACTACACCTGGTTGTCATTGACGAGATATTGATGGTTGATAAGAAATTACTTTCATATATTCACGGTCGGTTAAGGCAAATTAAACAGACTGGTGATCATTCTCCGTTTGGCAACGTTAGTATTTTAGCTGTCGGATACTTTTTATCGGCTCCCTGCTGTTAAAGGCAAGTCAGTGTATGCAAAAGGTATTTTCTACGACCTGTGGACTGACAATTTTTGTTTCGTAAACTTAAACAAAATCATGAAACAGAAAGATGATAAAGAATATTTGATATGGTGTTGAACCGATGTCGAGTAAAAAACAAAAACGATAATGTGTTCAATAATGAGAGAGAACTGTTGTCCAATAGAGAACCGGGTGAAGTAAGTAACGCAATCCATATATATGCTTGTAATGACCAGGTTGATGAACATAAGTTGAATACATAACACACAATTTCCAACGATCATGTCAGTATTGGAGCAGAAGATTGGACAAAAGATGAACGCAAACAAGAAAATGTTCTTTGCTAAGCTCCAAAATGTCGAAGCATAGGATGGACTTGGTGGTGCATTTGGGGCAGTTAAACAGTTGATAAAATATATCAGTAGCGTAACAGTCAAATGTGTTGAAGCTTGTTTTTATGATAAAATGGTTGGTCTAATACAGGAAGAAAAGTGGGCAATGAAACATTCGTTATGATAGAACGTCAAGAAGAAATAATAGGCAGAAACTAGAAATACAAGACGAAAACGTCCATTAAACCTAGCATGGGCGTGTACTGTTGATAAGGTTCAGGGTTTAACGACCGACAGTACTGTATTTGTACCAGGCCAGGCTTATGTTGCCTTGAGTCGTGTTACATCTATAAATGGACTTAAGATTTTGACGAAAAAGCAATTTTCTGCAACCCAAAATAAAAGACGCAATTCATCAAATGCAAGATTTTGGGGAAAATTACAAATATAATGTATCATAATACGGTGGGCATTACTCCTCATTTACATGATATACGATCAAACAAACAAAAGTCTGATGCAGATTACATATGCTTTACAGAAACCTGGTTACAGGAAGATAGAACTGAAACTGTCCATGTAAGCAACTTTCAATTACACAGTTAAACCAGAAAAATGTCGTGTAAAGATACAAACAAATTACAAGCACAAGGTCATGGTGGAAAAGCAGTATTGAGTAAACAAAACACAGAATTTGAGCGAATTTACCTTGAAGTTGATGACTTGGAGTATATTGCATTTCAAACCGAAAATGTTATTGTTATTACTATTTATAGACCACAAACGAACAATATTGAACACTTCAAAGATAAAATGACACATTTGGTGCAATTAGTAAGTAATACTAATATGAGGTCAACAATGTTTTGATAATTTCTATCGGAATATTTTGGGAAAAAAAATCATAATTATCGTTACTGATGGAATCCCATGGATACATACAGTGTGTTAAAGAAGTCACAACAGAAGGGGGACGTTGATTGACCATGTTTATGTGAAAGATATTGATACGATTTATGTACATGTATTGTTATGTTATTATAGTTATCACGAAGCTATTTCAATATCTTTTCAAAACTAACCGGATCAAATATCAAAGGGGAGGTACAGTCTTATATCCGGGCCTCCACACACCGGGGTTGCGCCCACACGTAGAGACGTGTGGCGAAATGTATAAATTGAGTGTTAAGGGACTGGGTTTTACAGCTTTAGCCGACCAGTTACATGTAACCAACGGATGATGTTGTATCCCTGATCCACCCATATCCCCAACCACACTCTTACCTTATCGCAAATGCTTCTAACTGCATATGTCATAGACACGTCTTGTTTGGCATATTCATTTATTTTGGGTTGGGTTTGATGTGATGCAATTAAATATTGAATTTAATAGCAATATGTATTTTTATGTGTGATACCCATTCATGTTGTTAACTTTTGATATTATCCAAAACATTTGTAAAGCAAAATAACAACATTTATTTTTCGATATAAACATATTATTAATTTATTTGGAAATTATACAAAATTGTTTTATTGTTTTCATATTGATTTTGCATATACCCGAACGCCTTTAACAGACATGGTATACTTCTGGTATTTGCATACATGTATGTATTTGTTCATATGAAAGAGAGGGAGAGAATGAAAAAGATATGTACAGATAGAGAGTAAGAAAGTGAATATATGTATATACATGTATACTATTAGCACTGTAATAGATTGCCTGATCCCTGATACTTAAATTATTTAAACAAAGTTTTTGAACAAACATGCGAACTTTATGAAACCAAAATATCGACAACAACAAGAATTACGAGAACATTGTCCATAATTGACTTCAACATCTGAATGATCTTCACTCAAACAACCAATCTTCTATATTTTGAAAAAAAACCTTTTGAAACTGTAAAAACGTTCGACAATGAGGATTCGATTACATGATTCGAATACGTTATTAATGGATAGCCAGAAAAGTGTGCAAAGAAAGGATGATGGATTAACAAAACTGTACATGGTTACCAACTGCAATACGGTGCCCGAATATTAGGCATAATTGACAACGACAATTAGTAAGTTCAACACCAAAATGGCGTTCACTCGAGGGGGATTCTTTCACACGTTAGATATACAATGTCGGGAAATATCACCAGAAAAATATGCAAAGAAAGAATGATGGACTACATGTTTAGCAATAAAAGTATGACATATATCGCATTATAATTATTTTTTTGTGAAAACAAAACCATCTACCCATACCATTCAATGAACTGATGTTAACACTTTACCTGTAGACTCATTGTTTAACTTACCTGTACGTATACACATCATACAGTAGATGACCACTGCAATATCATTAGGTTGATTAAATTCTCTTTGACTGTTGCTTGTACACATACTCATATCAACACTAATTTGACAAATCTACACTCATATCAACACTAATTTGACAAATCTACACTCATATCAACACTAATTTGACAAATCTACATGTATGTGTTCGTCTAAAAAAATTTGGTAATAGTTTCCGGTTTCGAGACAGAGGATCGATTATACACAACACACTTAATCAACATGGATTGGATGTATGGACATAACATAATTATCTATATATATCGGTAGGTAATATATATGTGCTCAACGCCCAATTAAAACCCCAGATTTAAGGGAAATCACTAAATTTTAACCAGCCAAAATTTAACTTTCAGTTATCATGACCAAATCGCCAAATTGTATGACCGCTAAAATTTCGCGCTATGCGGTAATATCATGCCATGGATGTACGTGCTATAACTGGAACAGCTATCCGACATAGTTCAATAACTGCATAACTGGGACGTACTCTTTACCTTGATCGGATTACCAGAGCATTTACTATAATTGACAAATGCAGGAACAATTCCTCTACACTTCGAACCACAACTGTGAAGCATTTGCGAACCTGTAAAGTATGCGATGGTACCTAATGTTGGACAACATATACTTATTACAGTATCAACAACGGACGCGTGGTACACTAATATGGTTACCAACTGCAATGATTTGTGATTCAACTGACGGAAAATTTTACAAACATCGAAAATGTGCGCCTGCGTCGACACAAAATAGTATAAAAAGTCCAGAAAGGATGACGGACCGTCTATCACAGTTGTCATCTGCAGTATAAACTTTCGACTACAATAAAATTGCATCAGAAATGACATTTTCATAAAGATCGTGCCCTCTTCACAAGTATTTTCCAAACCGCCAAATATCAGTATTTGGATACTAATAGTTAATAGTTCATATAGGTGCTATAAGTATTATTCATACTGGTCAAAGTTATTTAGAGGAATTTAATTATCAAAGTTTTAAACTTGATACTGTATCATTTTCAACGTCTCCTTTATCTACATCTTGTACCATTTCGCATCTTCCCTCCTGAACGTTGTCGTTTTGAGGGGTTTTCCCTCCTGTACAAGTGCTGATAATGATGGGACCTTAGGCTATATTATTGACTAAGTGAAGGGATTGCTGAACTGTCTGATCTAGCTGCTTTATAATACAAGGAAGTCGTTTGGTTTGAATCTAAAGAATAATTTTCAGCTTTGTTTTAGTGTATTTAATTCTTTAATAAATCATTCTTCTTTTGTATTAAAGTTGTATTATAACCTTTAATGTGCTTCATGTAAAGCGAGTGTGTCAGTGTTAGATTATTCTGCTATTACACTGACCACAGCAAAACACGTATTACTATATTCGGAAGAAAATTGTGACTTTATCTATTGTCTACATTTTGTGATGTCATGGTATAATACACAAAGTGTGAGGTGATTTCATTATCATTTTATGACGTCACAATAGGAAATATTACATTAGGTCATACGAAAAAAAAATTACATGGTTATTAATCAAGTAGCCTGACAAACATCGTTTTCGTAAATATATCAATACTAAAAATGCTGTACGATTTATGAAAATGAAAATTTTTAGCGAACAATATATGTATTATTATTAAAAAAAAGCAATAAACAACTGTGAATGTTTTAATTAATGCGACGGTACAAGTAATATTATTGTAAGGATAGTGAAAAGAGCCAAACAAATATTGAATCATAGATAAGTTAAGATATCTTTAAATGAAGATATATTCTAATATGATGGACATCTTAAAATGAATTATGACAATCCAAAAATCTTAACAGATATTTTAGATGTAATACATTCATTTGTATTCAAAAGAATATCTATGTTGAATGATGAAAATGAACTATCATACATGATATCTCCAATATCACATTAGATAAAAGTATAGTTTTATGTCCAAAAGTGTAAGTATGGCAAGCTTAAAACAAGTCAATGTGTGCGATTTCAGCTGTTTTTTCTAAAATTTATTTAAATTCAACAAATGTCTTCAAACATATAAAAGCTTGAATCATATTACTAAATCTAAAATAAATTCTTCGCGGAAGGAGTAAGATTCTCGTGTGTGTTGTTAGCGTTTTTTGGGAAATATTATTTCCGGTCCCATCCTGAACTCCTCGGGACTTATCATAGAATAAGCGACATTTTGATTCCCTCGAGAGTTTCGAATAAATTTGTTCTAGAAAAATTTGGCGATGACCGCTTAAGGTTGCTGTTTCATAGCACCTAAAAATGCAAAAGTTGAAAAATTTGGTGACTTTTGACCCTACAGCAAGCTTTTTTGTATTTGCCCTCTGACCTTTAAACTTGAAGATGGAAAAACGTTAGCCCTAGACATACCAGTAATATAATTATATAACCTCCGTATAATGGCAGTGCAATCACATAAGATAACGTAGTTATTTTATAAAAGTTTTGTGGTGAATCCCACTGGTGGAATTTGAGAAGTTTAAAATGTATATGCTAAAGACCAACTATCAAATTTCTGGGCCTCTAAGTTGTTATTCGAAACGAACCAGTCGTTGTATGTATTGTGCTTTACGCATTACCGATAGAAAATTGATCCCTACCGAATACCGGATGTTGACTTTTGATGGTTATTCTTGTGCATACACTTGGTAGCCTGTCAACTCAGCGTGCTATTCCCCAAATATCATTATCCCGGGAATTTCCGTTTGAGAAATAGTTTTTTTAATGATTTTAACATAATTGAAACCCATGACCTTCGATATATGTCAAGGTCATTCATGTGATCAAACTTAGTAGCCCTACATTCAGGCATGCTACTGACCTTATATCAAGTCACTGGATCTTCTGGTTATTGAGAAGATGTCGTTTAAAGACGGGCTTTTCACACTTTTGACAAACTTAAGGGAGCAATTACCTTTATGACATTGCATGAATGTAGGTCAAGATCATTAACTTAAACTTTTTTTAGACCTTCATTCAAGCATGCTATAGACCAAATATCAAGAATCTGGGCCTCTTGGCTATTCAGAAGAAGTCATTTCAGGATTTTAGCCTATTTGACCCCTGTGACGTTGTAGCCCTTCAATTCAGCATGTTACAGGCCAAACATCAAGTCCCTGGGACTTTTGGTTATTGAGGAGTTGTTTAAACATTTTAGCCTATTTGATCCCCTGTGACATTGAATGTAAGTAAAGTTCTTTCATTTGAACAAACTTGGTAGCCCTTCACCCACGCATGCTACAGGCCTAATATCACATCTTTGTGCCTCTTGGTTTTTTTAGAGGATGTCGTTTAAAGATTCATGAATGAGCGTGCAATCATTAAAATTTCAAAATGGCGTACCACCTGAATCTAAAGTGCCATCGAAGGTACTAAAATCATCAGCATGACATAATGAATCGATCTATGTAAAAATATTAAAAAAAAAAAAAAATAAATAAATAATATAATTACATGACCTCTGTATATTGTCTACTTTTTGTGTTATGGCCATTTTAAATTTTTTAATACATGAAGTCATGGCGGCCATACTGGATTTCGGACCGACCCCAATGATAACAAGACTTGGTCAGTACCATCTCATAATCATGTTGGTAAACTTTGTGCTGAATCCCACTGGTGGACCTTTAGAGTTGTTAATATCGGCGCCACGGCCTAAGCTCTCTTGCCCTTCGAGCTATAAATAATTCAATACATAATTTGTGAAGACAACTAGAAATATATGAATCATTTTCTTATAGTACACAGAAGTAGGCCCTATAGATGTAGGCAATAAGTATACGTACCGCTATCTACTGGCATGACTGTGATTATGGTAGACTACTCGCTTTGTGGATGTTGACAGGCTAGCACATATTTACATACTAATTACTGTAACGTATGTGGCAACATGGCACAAAAAGTACATGTTTATTGAAAAATTAATTAAGGAAAATTCATTGCCATGACTTCAATTTCCAATTGATCAATTAATTCATTACTCCATATTTGAAATATGGAGATGTCAGAATTTGGGGTCTTGATAAAAAATCAAAATTTACAAATTGTTCATATGAATTGGTTTAAGAAATACCATAAGTTCCACAGGAATATTACATAGATAATCTATCACAATATCCCAATATAATTAAAACATTAAACCTCATTTTGAATTTTAAAATTTTGAGCTTGATTTGACCTCAATCTGGGAACTTGACCTTGATATATTCTTACAACATGTAACAGAGGAAATTTAGCACCGATCATGAACTACAAGATGCATTAATTGTGCAAGGAGAAAAGCAACAGACGGAGAACATGATTCGAAAGGATTTATTTTTTAATTTTTTTTTTTTTTTTATTATTTGACCTTGAATGAAGGTTAAGGTCAATAAAATATCATTGGTTTTGTAGGCACACTCTTATATGTTATTGTTGTGTCAAAAATCATGTCTGTATATATAGAAGCATTTTAATTGCATTTTTGCCTATTTTTAAATTTTGGCGGGGAAAACTTTGATTTTTTACAAAGTGCCATGTCCCAGTTTCACTAAAGGTCGTAAGTCTACACGTAGACGTGGACGTATCTTACGTCTAAAATGTTTTTCATTTAAAGTCGTAACTCCGCAAAGCGTAAAGTTACGCTTAACTCTACACGTAAGTCTACGTCTGCTCTCGAGTACACTTAACTCTACACGTAAGTCTACGTCTGCTCTCGAGTACACTTAACTCTACACGTAAGTCTACGTCTGCTCTTGAGTACACTTAACTCTACACGTAAGTCTACGTCTGCCTTGAGTACACTTAACTCTACACGCAAGTCTACGTCTGCCTTGAGTACACTTAACTCTACACGTAAGTCTACGTCTGCTCTCGAGTACACTTAACTCTACACGTAAGTCTACGTCTGCTCTCGAGTACACTTAACTCTACACGTAAGTCTTCGTCTGCTCTCGAGTACACTTAACTCTACACGTAAGTCTACGTCTGCCTTGAGTACACTTAACTCTACACGTAAGTCTTCGTCTGCTCTCGAGTACACTTAACTCTACACGTAAGTCTACGTCTGCTCTCGAGTACACTTAACTCTACACGTAAGTCTACGTCTGCTCTCGAGTACACTTAACTCTACACGTAAGTCTACGTCTGCCTTGAGTACACTTAACTCTACACGTAAGTCTACGTCTGCTCTCGAGTACACTTAACTCTACACGTAAGTCTACGTCTGCTCTCGAGTACACTTAACTCTACACGTAAGTCTACGTCTGCCTTGAGTACACTTAACTCTACACGTAAGTCTTCGTCTGCTCTCGAGTACACTTAACTCTACACGTAAGTCTACGTCTGCCTTGAGTACACTTAACTCTACACGTAAGTCTTCGTCTGCTCTCGAGTACACTTAACTCTACACGTAAGTCTACGTCTGCTCTCGAGTACACTTAACTCTACACGTAAGTCTTCGTCTGCTCTCGAGTACACTTAACTCTACACGTAAGTCTACGTCTCTCGAGTACACTTAACTCTACACGTAAGTCTACGTCTCTCGAGTACACTTAACTCTACACGTAAGTCCACGTCTGCTCTCGAGTACACTTAACTCTACACGTAAGTCTACGTCTGCCTTGAGTACACTTAACTCTACACGTAAGTCTACGTCTGCCTTGAGTACACTTAACTCTACACGTAAGTCTACGTCTGCCTTGAGTACACTTAACTCTACACGTAAGTCTACGTCTGCCTTGAGTACACTTAACTCTACACGTAAGTCTACGTCTGCCTTGAGTACACTTAACTCTACACGTAAGTCTACGTCTGCCTTGAGTACACTTAACTCTACACGCAAGTCTACGTCTGCTCTTGAGTACACTTAACTCTACACGTAAGTCTACGTCTGCCTTGAGTACACTTAACTCTACACGTAAGTCTTCGTCTGCTCTCGAGTACACTTAACTCTACACGTAAGTCTACGTCTGCCTTGAGTACACTTAACTCTACACGTAAGTCTACGTCTCTCGAGTACACTTAACTCTACACGTAAGTCTACGTCTGCCTTGAGTACACTTAACTCTACACGTAAGTCTACGTCTGCCTTGAGTACACTTAACTCTACACGTAAGTCTACGTCTGCCTTGAGTACACTTAACTCTACACGCAAGTCTACGTCTGCTCTTGAGTACACTTAACTCTACACGTAAGTCTACGTCTGCCTTGAGTACACTTAACTCTACACGTAAGTCTACGTCTCTCGAGTACACTTAACTCTACACGTAAGTCTACGTCTGCTCTCGAGTACACTTAACTCTACACGTAAGTCTACGTCTGCTCTCGAGTACACTTAACTCTACACGCAAGTCTACGTCTGCTCTTGAGTACACTTAAAATTAAACGTAAGTGAAACAAAACAAATCCTCGTCACAGCAGACGATTTGAACAATGGATGTTACATGACACAACATAATTTATATAAACCGGATGACGGGTCATTTTCACGGAGAACAAAATAGGATATATTCTATGTTTTTCCGCTCTTAGGATAGTTCGGAGGTAAGCTGTGATCCACTTCATTTCCGTTTTCACTATTGGACTAATAATTTTGTTTTCTGACCAATCAAATAGCGTAGGTAATGGACTTAACATTGGACTACGGAAAGAATACAGAAGTAGTATACTCGACCAACACTCACACTAAATAGAAATCTAAAGGCTTGTTGCAAAACTTTTTTATCCGTACATATAAATTTAACAAGGATTGATAGTATTGCAACAGCAATACAAAGTCCCCTGCCTGAGCTAGGAGTGCACCTATTCATTTCCCATTTTTTTAACTACATGTTATACTGATCATGTATACCAAGTTGCGTTAAAATCGGAGTAGTACTTTAGGAGGAGTTGTCCGGACAAGCCTCAACCAATGAGAAGCCGGCGGCCATTTTGAAAAAAAGGATTTTCGAAAAAAAAAATATGTGGGATGCACAACTACATGTTATACTGATCATGTATACCAAGTTTCCTTAAAATCGGAGTTGTACATTAGGAGGAGTTGTCCGGACAAGCCTCAACCAATAAGAAGCCGGCGGCCATTTTGAAAATCGGTTTTTCAAAAAAAACAAAGTGGGATGCACAACTACATGTTATACTGATCATGTATACCAAGTTTCATTAAAATCGGAGTAGTACTTCAGAAGGAGTTGTCCGGACAACTATTGCGTGACAGACAGACAGACAGACGGAGGGTAAACCTATAGTCCCCCCGTTTTTCAAACGACAGTGGATTAATAAAACCATATGCCACTCTGTATATAAAAAAAAAATTAAAAAAAACAAACAAACAAACAAACAAACTTTGGCACAAAATGCCACAACATTACAAATACAGGAACATTTTAAAAACTGTTCCTGTTGTAATATATTGATATGGATATAGGGGCTATACCACATTGTCCATATGCTTATCAATCGTAACAAGAGGCCCATGGGCCTGTATCGCTCACCTGGCTCTACAGCAACTTTGAAGTTGATGAGGTCATTTCTAAAGATACTATGTTCTAGTCCTTCATTCCAGCATTCTATTGGCCTAATATCAGGTCTTGGAGGCTCTTGGCTATCGCAAATTTCACCCCTGTGACCTTGAATGAAGGTCAAAGTCATTTATTTGAACAAAATTGGTAGCCCTTCACCCCAGCATGCTACAGGCCCAATATCAAGTCCCTGGGCCTCTTGGTTATTGAGAAGAAGTCATTTGAAGATTATAGCCTATTTGACCCATGTGACCTTGAATGAAGGTCAAGGTCATTTATTTGAACAAACTTTGTAGCCCTTTACCCCAGCATGCTACAGGCCCAATATCAAGTCCCTGGGCCTCTTGGTTATTGAGAAGAAGTCGTTTGAAGATGATAGCCTATTTGACCCATGTGACCTTGAATGTAGGTCAAGGTCATTTATTTGAACAAACTTTGTAGCCCTTCACCCCAGCATGCTACAGGCCCAATATCAAGTCCCTGGGCCTCTTGGTTATTGAGAAGAAGTTGTTTGAAGATTATAGCCTATTTGACCCCTGTGACCTTGAATGAAGGTCAAGGTCATTTATTTGAACAAACTTTGTAGCCCTTCATCCCAGCATGCTACAGGCCCAATATCAAGTCCCTGGGCCTCTTGGTTATTGAGAAGAAGTCATTTGAAGATTATAGCCTATTTGACCCATGTGACCTTGAATGAAGGTCAAGGTCATTTATTTGAACAAACTTTGTAGCCCTTCACCCCAGCACGCTACAGGCCCAATATCAAGTCCCTGGGCCTCTTGGTTATTGAGAAGAAGTCGTTTGAAGATTATAGCCTATTTGACCCCTGTGACCTTGAATGAAGGTCAAGGTCATTTATTTGAACAAACTTTGTAGGCCTTCACCTCAGCATGCTACAGGCCCAATATCAAGTCCCTGGGCCTCTTGGTTATTGAGAAGAAGTTGTTTAAATGAAAAAGTTGACGCCGGACGGACGGCCGGACGGCCGGACGACGGACGCCGCACCACGGCATAAGCTCACTTGCCCTTCGGGCAGGTGAGCTAATAAATGTACTAAAGGGGAAAGCCACTAATTAGATACGGTCTCAATCCAACGCGTTAATGTTGTGTAATACGAACGAGAGTATAACATTATACAGAAACTACTATATATACTCCATATGTGTGGGGTTTTATTTTAATCTGTATCACGTCAATTCAATTATGTCACGATTAGATTACGACATGTAGTGAACATTTGGTATTTCTATGAATCCAATTTTCTGCTTGAAAATGTTTGCTTCCATACATTTTCTACTATGTATGATTATTACTTAATCATTATCCGTTTATTGAATTGTGTAGTATGAAGTAGTCTTCTCAGTAATATTTGTGTCTCTAAAGATATTCACTGTGATTAGCTGTAATAGGAAATCTACTGCACGTCATTACATGAAGCGATTATGATTTACACTTAAGAAAAGTCTGACTATGGAATTTCAATATTTAAAAAGTAAAGAAACGAAATATGCATAGGTCAATTTATAGCTATTTCTTTCTTGACCGGCATCTGAAAACATCTATTCCTTTAATGCTGAGAAAAGAGGTATAGTATGCCACTTAACAGATACAGGGACATTAACAATATTTTGGTTACATGCCCCGTGGTAACAGCCTGATTCTTTAACGTGAATAACAATTACGAAATGGGAGAAATGCATGTTCTATTTCAGCAAAATCAAATAGTTAGTTTAAATGAAGTATCATCGTAATTAATGAAGAATGCATAAGACTGGGTTACGCCCTGGATATCATGGCTGATTTAATGCCATTGATGTTAGCACTAACTTTGTTAATGGCATCTATGTAATTTCCATTAAATATGCGTGCGCAAAATTGTTTGAATGAAAATCGAATTCTCATTAATATGCATTAGAAATAATGCGCTGTTTTCATTCTTATTATTTCCTTTATTTTCTCCAAATATTAAGAGTAAGAGAAATAAAGTACAATACAAATACATCTCAAACAACATCGAAAGAAAATTAAATACATTCAGACTCCTGATCACACCCTTACGTAGTGACAAAAACATGAACCCGGACAGACACACACAAACATGAACCTGGACAGACACACACAAACATGAACCTGGACAGACACACACAAACATGAACATGGACAGACACACACAAACATGAACATGGACAGACACACACAAACATGAACATGGACAGACACACACAAACATGAACATGGACAGACACACACAAACATGAACATGGACAGACACACACAAACATGAACATGGACAGACACACACAAACATGAACATGGACAGACACACACAAACATGAACATGGACAGACACACACAAACATGAACCTGGACAGACACACACAAACATGAACATGAACAGACACACACAAACATGAACATGGACAGACACACACAAACATGAACATGGACAGACACACACAAACATGAACATGGACAGACACACACAAACATGAACATGGACAGACACATACAAACATGTACTATAATGATAACAACACGCGTAGCAAACCATAAAGTACTATAACGGAACGCTTCGATATAATTGGTACTTATACTTTTCTGTAGCACATATATAATTGATCGGTTATTGTCATTTCAAAAGAAAAAAACAAGAGACCCATGGGCCTTAGCGGTCAACTACGTTCTTGGATATATACAAGAGGTCCGATGGACCTGTATCACACACTTGGTTCTACAGCAACTTTGAAGTTAATCTAGGTAATTTCTACAGATGCTATGCTGATGACCACTTGATTCAAATATTAGAGTAAGCTAGGTTTATCCATGTGAATATTTTTTCTAGTCCTACATTCCAGCATACTATTTTCCAAATATCAGGCCTCGGAGTCTCTAGGATATCGAGAAATCATTGATTAAAGATGTAGGCGTATTTTAACCATGTTATCTTGAATGTAAAGATCCTCAATTTGAACGGACTTCTAAGCATGCTTCAGGCCAAATATCAAGTCCCAGACGACAAAAAAACACCGAAACGGAAGTGAGTAATCCGCATTATCTGTTTTCGTAACTACAGAATAATTGATCTCCATTCCAGTCGTAAGTTACGTTTACGTCTACATGTACGTTTACGTTCAGAGTTACGACGCTTTGTGAAACACGCCTTACGGAATCGTAAATAAAGTCGTAACTCGATTTACGTCTACGTTTACATTTACGAGTAGACCTACGACCTTTAGGGAAACTGGGTCCATATCTCCATCGTTTTTTACCCGATTATCAAAAAAATTGCACATTCCGCCTCAGCGGATCATGCTCTTTCATGTGTGATGGAAAAAAGTTAGCTAAAACATTTATTTTTAGATGTTACCTTGACCTTCTGATCACTAAAATGTTAGTTTAATGATCGACTTGAAGTTCTCCATCATGTACTTAAATATGAACGTTATATCAGTGTTAAGAATAATAACGAGAAGCCCAATGGGCCTGTATCGCTCACCTTGCTCTACAGCAACTTTGATGTTGATTGAGGTCATTTCTACAGATACTATGCTGATTACCACTTTATTTAAATATCGGACTAGGCTAGGTTTATTCATATCAATGAATTTTCTAGTCCTTCATTCCAGCATACTATTGGCCTAATATCATGTCTCGGAGACTCTTGGCTATCTAAAAATCATTGTTCACAGATTTTAGCCTATCCCACCCCGTGACCTTGAATTAAGGTCAAGGTCATTCATTTGATCAAATATGGAAGCACTTCATCCCAGCATGCTACAGGCCTAATATCAAGTCCCTGGGCCTCCTGGTTATTGAGAAGTCATTTGAAGATTTTAGCCTTTTTGACCTTTGTGACCTTGAATGAATGTCAAGGTCGTTATTTGAACAAACCTGGAAGCCCTTCACCCAAAGATGCTACAGGCCTAATATCAAGTCCCTGTGTCTCTTGATTGTTGAGAAGTTGCTTGAAGATTTTAACCTATTGACCAATGTGACCTTGACAAACAATACCGTAAACCCAGGCTAGGGGGGGCCTTACCACTTATCCAAAAGAAGGGGAATTTCCGGTTTTGCTTGGAAAATGGCTTCGGTTTGAAAAAAAAGGGAAAGGAAAACTATTTTCTTCATTGAATGTCTTCCACCTAGTGTGTTGTTTCCCCAGTCGTATAATCGGGTTGACCTGTGACCATTTCTATTTACGTCGCTATGTTGCCGAACTCGTTACAATTCTAGGCCGACATCTCTTGGCTTCGGAATTCGAAGCCATGTTTCTGCCGCTTATATATAGATCTATATGTTTACGTTCTACTTGCCTAGATTCTTGCGCATGCGCCCAAAGCGGGAAATTTGCATTTTATCTCGTCATTCGACAGTGAGAGGATTCCCCAGAAAATTATTATTTTTTAATTCTAGGGGTTACATATCGCCAAAACTTCAATAAGAATTTTTCATAAGAGTGTATTTTCTTTATGGATTTGCCGTTTTTTCAACTTTGACCTATTTCTTCCCCGAATAGTCGCTTTAAACAAAGTTTTTGAACAAACATGCGAACTTTATGAAACCAAAATATCGACAACAACAAGAATTACGAGAACATTGTCCATAATTGACTTCAACATCTGAATGATCTTCACTCAAACAACCAATCTTCTATATTTTGAAAAAAAAACCTTTTGAAACTGTAAAAACGTTCGACAATGAGGATTCGATTACATGATTCGAATACGTTATTAATGGATAGCCAGAAAAGTGTGCAAAGAAAGGATGATGGATTAACAAAACTGTACATGGTTACCAACTGCAATACGGTGCCCGAATATTAGGCATAATTGACAACGACAATTAGTAAGTTCAACACCAAAATGGCGTTCACTCGAGGGCGATTCTTTCACACGTTAGATATACAATGTCGGGAAATATCACCAGAAAAATATGCAAAGAAAGAATGATGGACTAACAAGGCTGTACATGGATACACACTGCAGAATTGTGGTTGAAATAACGGTAACTGGTCAATATAATGTGTCGGTAACGAATCAAGTCAAGAAAGGATATCCCTTGAAACGTTCAATTGCATAATACGATATAGCTAGTGAACAACTACTCACGATACATGTTTAGCAATAAAAGTATGACATATATCGCATTATAATTATTTTTTTGTGAAAACAAAACCATCTACCCATACCATTCAATGAACTGATGTTAACACTTTACCTGTAGACTCATTGTTTAACTTACCTGTACGTATACACATCATACAGTAGATGACCACTGCAATATCATTAGGTTGATTAAATTCTCTTTGACTGTTGCTTGTACACATACTCATATCAACACTAATTTGACAAATCTACACTCATATCAACACTAATTTGACAAATCTACATGTATGTGTTCGTCTAAAAAAAATTGGTAATAGTTTCCGGTTTCGAGACAGAGGATCGATTATACACAACACACTTAATCAACATGGATTGGATGTATGGACATAACATAATTATCTATATATCGGTAGGTAATATATATGTGCTCAACGCCCAATTAAAACCCCAGATTTAAGGGAAATCACTAAATTTTAACCAGCCAAAATTTAACTTTCAGTTATCATGACCAAATCGCCAAATTGTATGACCGCTAAAATTTCGCGCTATGCGGTAATATCATGCCATGGATGTACGTGCTATAACTGGAACAGCTATCCGACATAGTTCAATAACTGCATAACTGGGACGTACTCTTTACCTTGATCGGATTACCAGAGCATTTACTATAATTGACAAATGCAGGAACAATTCCTCTACACTTCGAACCACAACTGTGAAGCATTTGCGAACCTGTAAAGTATGCGATGGTACCTAATGTTGGACAACATATACTTATTACAGTATCAACAACGGACGCGTGGTACGCTAATATGGTTACCAACTGCAATGATTTGTGATTCAACTGACGGAAAATTTTACAAACATCGAAAATGTGCGCCTGCGTCGACACAAAATAGTATAAAAAGTCCAGAAAGGATGACGGACCGTCTATCACAGTTGTCATCTGCAGTATAAACTTTCGACTACAATAAAATTGCATCAGAAATGACATTTTCATAAAGATCGTGCCCTCTTCACAAGTATTTTCCAAACCGCCAAATATCAGTATTTGGATACTAATAGTTAATAGTTCATATAGGTGCTATAAGTATTATTCATACTGGTCAAAGTTATTTAGAGGAATTTAATTATCAAAGTTTTAAACTTGATACTGTATCATTTTCAACGTCTCCTTTATCTACATCTTGTACCATTTCGCATCTTCCCTCCTGAACGTTGTCGTTTTGAGGGGTTTTCCCTCCTGTACAAGTGCTGATAATGATGGGACCTGAGGCTATGTTATTGACTAAGTGAAGGGATTGCTGAACTGTCTGATCTAGCTGCTTTATAATACAAGGAAGTCGTTTGGTTTGAATCTAAAGAATAATTTTCAGCTTTGTTTTAGTGTATTTAATTCTTTAATAAATCATTCTTCTTTTGTATTAAAGTTGTATTATAACCTTTAATGTGCTTCATGTAAAGCGAGTGTGTCAGTGTTAGATTATTCTGCTATTACACTGACCACAGCAAAACACGTATTACTATATTCGGAAGAAAATTGTGACTTTATCTATTGTCTACATTTTGTGATGTCATGGTATAATACACAAAGTGTGAGGTGATTTCATTATCATTTTATGACGTCACAATAGGAAATATTACATTAGGTCATACGAAAAAAAAATTACATGGTTATTAATCAAGAAGCCTGACAAACATCGTTTTCGTAAATATATCAATACTAAAAATGCTGTACGATTTATGAAAATGAAAATTTTTAGCGAACAATATATGTATTATTATTGGACTCGGTGTTTTCAAGAACCTTGTCTTGGATAAGAGTAAAAAAAAAGCAATAAACAACTGTGAATGTTTTAATTAATGCGACGGTACAAGTAATATTATTGTAAGGATAGTGAAAAGAGCCAAACAAATATTGAATCATAGATAAGTTAAGATATCTTTAAATGAAGATATATTCTAATATGATGGACATCTTAAAATGAATTATGACAATCCAAAAATCTTAACAGATATTTTAGATGTAATACATTCATTTGTATTCAAAAGAATATCTATGTTGAATGATGAAAATGAACTATCATACATGATATCTCCAATATCACATTAGATAAAAGTATAGTTTTATGTCCAAAAGTGTAAGTATGGCAAGCTTAAAACAAATCAATGTGTGCGATTTCAGCTGTTTTTTCTAAAATTTATTTAAATTCAACAAATGTCTTCAAACATATAAAAGCTTGAATCATATTACTAAATCTAAAATAAATTCTTCGCGGAAGGAGTAAGATTCTCGTGTGTGTTGTTAGCGTTTTTTGGGAAATATTATTTCCGGTCCCATCCTGAACTCCTCGGGACTTATCATAGAATAAGCGACATTTTGATTCCCTCGAGAGTTTCGAATAAATTTGTTCTAGAAAAATTTGGCGATGACCGCTTAAGGTTGCTGTTTCATAGCACCTAAAAATGCAAAAGTTGAAAAATTTGATGACTTTTGACCCTACAGCAAGCTTTTTTTGTATTTGCCCTCTGACCTTTAAACTTGAAGATGGAAAAACGTTAGCCCTAGACATACCAGTAATATAATTATATAACCTCCGTATAATGGCAGTGCAATCACATAAGATAACGTAGTTATTTTATAAAAGTTTTGTGGTGAATCCCACTGGTGGAATTTGAGAAGTTTAAAATGTATATGCTAAAGACCAACTATCAAATTTCTGGGCCTCTAAGTTGTTATTCGAAACGAACCAGTCGTTGTATGTATTGTGCTTTACGCATTACCGATAGAAAATTGATCCCTACCGAATACCGGATGTTGACTTTTGATGGTTATTCTTGTGCATACACTTGGTAGCCTGTCAACTCAGCGTGCTATTCCCCAAATATCATTATCCCGGGAATTTCCGTTTGAGAAATAGTTTTTTTAATGATTTTAACATAATTGAAACCCATGACCTTCGATATATGTCAAGGTCATTCATGTGATCAAACTTAGTAGCCCTACATTCAGGCATGCTACTGACCTTATATCAAGTCACTGGATCTTCTGGTTATTGAGAAGATGTCGTTTAAAGACGGGCTTTTCACACTTTTGACAAACTTAAGGGAGCAATTACCTTTATGACATTGCATGAATGTAGGTCAAGATCATTAACTTAAACTTTTTTTAGACCTTCATTCAAGCATGCTATAGACCAAATATCAAGAATCTGGGCCTCTTGGCTATTCAGAAGAAGTCATTTCAGGATTTTAGCCTATTTGACCCCTGTGACGTTGTAGCCCTTCAATTCAGCATGTTACAGGCCAAACATCAAGTCCCTGGGACTTTTGGTTATTGAGGAGTTGTTTAAACATTTTAGCCTATTTGATCCCCTGTGACATTGAATGTAAGTAAAGTTCTTTCATTTGAACAAACTTGGTAGCCCTTCACCCACGCATGCTACAGGCCTAATATCACATCTTTGTGCCTCTTGGTTTTTTTAGAGGATGTCGTTTAAAGATTCATGAATGAGCGTGCAATCATTAAAATTTCAAAATGGCGTACCACCTGAATCTAAAGTGCCATCGAAGGTACTAAAATCATCAGCATGACATAATGAATCGATCTATGTAAAAATATTAAAAAAAAAAATTTAAAAAAAAAAAAATAAATTGGTGACCTTTGACCCCATAGATTGTTTTTTATACCTCTGACCTTGAAAATTGTACAAAGATAAAATTAACCCATGACAGTATCTACAAATAATATAATTACATGACCTCTGTATATTGTCTACTTTTTGTGTTATGGCCATTTTAAACTTTTTAATACATGAAGTCATGGCGGCCATACTGGATTTCGGACCGACCCCAATGATAACAAGACTTGGTCAGTACCATTTCATAATCATGTTGTTTAACTTTGTGCTGAATCCCACTGGTGGACCTTTAGAGTTGTTAATATCGGCGCCACGGCCTAAGCTCTCTTGCCCTTCGAGCTATAAATAATTCAATACATAATTTGTGAAGACAACTAGAAATATATGAATCATTTTCTTATAGTACACAGAAGTAGGCCCTATAGATGTAGGCAATAAGTATATGTACCGCTATCTACTGGCATGACTGTGATTATGGTAGACTACTCGCTTTGTGGATGTTGACAGGCTAGCACATATTTACATACTAATTACTGTAACTTATGTGGCAACATGGCACAAAAAGTACATGTTTATTGAAACATTAATTAAGGAAAATTCATTGCCATGACTTCAATTTTCAATTGATCAATTAATTCATTACTCCATATTTGAAATATGGAGATGTCAGAATTTGTGGTCTTGATAAAAAAATCAAAATTTACAAATTGTTCATATGAATTGGTTTAAGAAATACCATAAGTTCCACAGGAATATTACATAGATAATCTATCACAATATCCCAATATAATTAAAACATTAAACCTCATTTTGAATTTTAAAATTTTGAGCTTGATTTGACCTCAATCTGGGAACTTGACCTTGATATATTCTTACAACATGTAACAGAGGAAATTTAGCACCGATCATGAACTACAAGATGCATTAATTGTGCAAGGAGAAAAGCAACAGACGGAGAGCATGATTCGAAAGGATTTATTTTTCAATCTTTTTTTTTTTTTATTATTTGACCTTGAATGAAGGTTAAGGTCAATAAAATATCATTGGTTTTGTAGGCACACTCTTATATGTTATTGTTGTGTCAAAAATCATGTCTGTATATGTAGAAGCATTTTAATTGCATTTTTGCCTATTTTTAAATTTTGGCGGGGAAAACTTTGATTTTTTACCCGATTATCAAAAAAATTGCACATTCCGCCTCAGCGGATCATGCTCTTTCATGTGTGATGGAAAAAAGTTAGCTAAAACATTTATTTTTAGATGTTACCTTGACCTTCTGATCACTAAAATGTTAGTTTAATGATCGACTTGAAGTTCTCCATCATGTACTTAAATATGAACGTTATATCAGTGTTCTTTTTCGAACGAAAGTGTTATCAAGAAGTGTTAAGAATAATAACGAGAAGCCCAATGGGCCTGTATCGCTCACCTTGCTCTACAGCAACTTTGATGTTGATTGAGGTCATTTCTGCAGATACTATGCTGATTACCACTTTATTTAAATATCGGACTAGGCTAGGTTTATTCATATCAATGAATTTTCTAGTCCTTCATTCCAGCATACTATTGGCCTAATATCATGTCTCGGAGACTCTTGGCTATCTAAAAATCATTGTTCACAGATTTTAGCCTATCCCACCCCGTGACCTTGAATTAAGGTCAAGGTCATTCATTTGATCAAATATGGAAGCACTTCATCCCAGCATGCTACAGGCCTAATATCAAGTCCCTGGGCCTCCTGGTTATTGAGAAGTCATTTGAAGATTTTAGCCTTTTTGACCTTTGTGACCTTGAATGAATGTCAAGGTCGTTATTTGAACAAACCTGGAAGCCCTTCACCCAAAGATGCTACAGGCCTAATATCAAGTCCCTGTGTCTCTTGATTGTTGAGAAGTTGCTTGAAGATTTTAACCTATTTGACCAATGTGACCTTGAATGAAGGTCAAGGTCTTTCAGTTGAACAAACTTGATAACCCTTCACCCCAGCTTGCTATCTCAATATCCTGGGCCTCTTGGTTATTGAGAAGTTGTTTAAATGAAAAAGTTGACGTCGGGCAGACAGACGGCCGGACGACAGACGCACCACGGCACAAGCTCACTTACCCTTCCGACAGATGCCCTAATAAAAAAAACATAACAGAAACAGTAGGTTTTTTCACCATATGATGAAATACTCTTCACAATAATAATACGAAATGGAAAACCCCAATAATGTGCATGTAGCTATCAGCCACACCCACCCATACCCACCCACACCCACAGAAAGGAGAGAGAGAGAGACGGGGACTTTGGTTTATTTTCAGCCTACGGTCAGTGTCAGGCCCCTGCCCCACGTGGGTTTTGAACTCGCGATCCAGAGGTGGAGGGCTAGTGATAAAGTGTCAAATGGACATTCCAAAATCATTGTTTGAGATTGCTAATTTTCAAAAGTTGACCAGTTAATTAATGGCATCACTTTGGCGTGCAAACAGCTTGTGTTCAAGTATAAAGGGCTTCGACCAGATGTAGTAGCAATTTGCACAAAGTCTGCATGAGTATCAGAAATATAGCTAGATTACAGAATTTCACGGGGAGGAATCCGATTTCAATGTGAAATCAAGGAATTGCTTTCATCAGCCAATTTAGACTGATCCATTACACACAAGAGTACTAGTTTAAATGACAATAAAAACTCTCTTTTCTAACACTGATATTTTAATAGAAAGGATCCATAGAAATTTACAAAAATATTACATGCACTCCCATACGTATAGAGGTCATCGTACCATATAAGGGCTTTGCATAGACGTTGAATTTGGGTTGAGTGAGATCACGACACGAGATCTAGCAGCCTAAAGTAAGTGATGGGTGTTCAAAAATTAGCATTTTCCGACTTTTTACCTATTTTATTTATCTATTTTTTTTCCTTCTTCAAAACAAAAAACTTTTCTCAAAAGAGGACACAATGCATAGCTCTATACAGGAAAACAGTCTTGTTAGTTTACAACCATTTTTCCTCTACAAAAAGAATCACCTTAATTTCTTGTCTGATATTTAAAACATAAGATATTAGTTTTAAAACATAAGAAATGTTTCCTGGGCAAGTATTAAGAATTTGTTCAGACTAAGGATCCCAGCTAATGAGATTCCACCACACAACAGAGACAACCAAGACTAGCCTGACATTTTTTCTTAGAGTTTATTACGTATTTACTTATCTTCAGGAGTACAAAAGGCAGGTTTCATATAATTGGTCTCAACAAAATAAAGTACAAGTAATTCAATATTTTATTATTGCATTGTCCTCTATCAGCTTAGCCAACTACCGGTAGTAACCAGTGACTGATCTGATGCTTTACTTCAAACCTTCAGAAATATTGGAAATGTTTATATTGTTATATTCAGGATCAGCATCAGAAAAATATGTCAACAGGTTTGATGATTTTACTGAATTTAAAAAAAATGTTGATGTAATTGCAGAATTTACAAATTGAAAGATCTTGTTATCAAATATGAACTACCTGAATTGGGTACAACCCTCATAATGAGCTTAAAAATACACAGGACATTGGTCAACCTTGACATTTACATAATCCGTCTCAATAACTTGACCAACGATGAAAATCTTCCTGGTCAAAGTAATACATGATCTGACAAATTAAGATTTTTTGACAAATTGTACAATAACCACAAGATGATAACACATTAAAACAATTAACCATTTTATCACTGACATAGATGTTTTTTGTATTAATACCTATTGAACATTATCACTGACATAGATGTTTTTTGTATTAATACCTATTGAACAGAGATGTACATTTGATTGATAACCAATTTGTGATCAATAGAATAAATAAGTTCTTAAATGTACAACACTTAAAGCAAATGCCTAATGTAAGCAACATGAAATTCATTGGATGGACTGGTTACAATGTTACACTTCAAAAAGAATGGAAATGAAAATAGCTAAAAATTTCTCCATGTATCCTGCAAAATACATCCCAATAATTAAAGATGGACCATTTTATGTACATCCTACCTGTTTCCCTGATCTGAGTGCCCTGTTGACAGTGTCACCCAAGATAAGTAGTCCTCAATACGTTTTCAAATGTACAAAATCTCTATAGCATATCATTTGAATACAAAACTTTCCTCATCCTGTTTTTATTTTGACAAATCAAATCTATATTTTGTTTCCGAGGCTAAATAACATGACCTATATTTCAACCCTGAGCATTGTCAATATTATTAGGTAAAATAATTTCACTTCACTAAAACTCTCTTTTATAACTTACATGTATTCATAACTTGACCTACAGTAACCAATGTCAACTCTGTATAAAGTATTAGCTGTTTTCAGGGGATCTAACTGAAGGTTTTGACAAACATGAGGGATTTTTACAGATTAAATATTGTGCCAGTAACATGGGTACTACATCATTTAGTGATTGTCACAGTTCATGACTAGTCATCATCTTCCTCAGATTCTGAAAAATACAAAACAAGCTTGATGAATTATAGATGACTGACTGGACCTTAATATCACATACATTCTAGATATGTAGCAATTATTTACATCACAAGTACCCTCTCATCAGTGTATGTGTAACACCTAGCTTTAAGTCACAATCGTTACTTCATGCACTGTGGCATTACCAAAGAGGACAAAGTTAATTTAAATCATCATTTCGGATATCATGTCTGCCTGATTAAGTTGTTTTTCAATGAATTTTTACTGAAATGTTTAAAGCCACATACTCCCAAAGAAATATGTTTACATTTTGACCTCTTTACAGTTTTCAGATTTAAAATATACCCAACAAATTATTGTGAATCAAAAACTGGAGGAAAATGTGTATTTATAAAAGTATAGGGGAAATTCCCAAAGATAACAACTTGGTCTGATGGACCAAGTTTCTATGTAAATTAATCCCACAATGCAACAGACAGGTTAATAGTCAACACAAAGTGGCAGAATGCCAAAAGTGTCGTCCTACCAACAAGAGGACCACAGGGCCTGTATCGCTGGCCTGGTTGGATTTGACCATTAACATCAAAATATGTTCATGTGTAATTTGTTAATAGCTTTATTTCTTGATGTCAAACAATGGCATATATGGTTAATGGGAAGGGATCTCAATTGCTTCAAAGATAAAACCCAGAATTGAAGCTCAGACTCCTTAGGGATGTGAAAAGACTCCAGGGACTGTTTTTAATACATGATTGTGTTTAAAGAAACTAAGTCCCTTGGGGTGGGGAAATACCCCAGGGATTTTTTTTACATCATAATTGTATTTATATCTTGATGCCCAACAATGCTGTACATGGTAATGGGTTGGGGATCTCAATGATTTCAAAAATATAACCAAGAAACTATTAAAGTCCCTGGGGTTGAGGAAAGACCCCAGGCCTGTTTTTACATCATGATTGTGTTCATCGTTCAGTTCCAGAGATGTTGCAATATAGCCAAATAGCTTCCTTTTGGCCCAACCACTGAACCCCCTAGGGGTCAGCTGGACCATTTGTAGCTTTTAGAATCCCACCCCCTATCTTAGTTTCAGAGAAGTTGTCATATTGCCAAATGGATCTCTTTTAATCACGCCATCAGGTCCCAGACGGAGGGTCAGCCCCACCATTTGTACAATTTTGAATCCTTACTCCATAGGGGTGCTTCCAATCAAATATGAGCGATATCCACTGGTTAGTGACAGAGAAGAAGTCATAGCCCCAAAAATATTCTACAAATAACATTATTGCATGAACTCTGTCAATTCAACGGTTTTCGAGTTATGGCCATTTAAAACTGTTTAGGTATGACATCATGGCAGCCATATTGGATTTTTCACATGCTTCACCCCTTTGACTTGTGCCATATAATATGAACTAAAATAAATTGACATATGTATTGCCATTTTGTAGCATTTGTTCGGACACGATCGAATGCAGAAAAGAATAATGATAATAAAAATTATAAACAGAACAGAAACAATAGGTCTTTTCAGCAGTTGATGAAAATCCCTAATTATCAAAATCACAGATGGCCGCTTGTCAGCCATGTTGTTTTCCGATCAGTCCCAAAATGCAATATGCATAACTAGGGACGAAGGGAACTTACAGATGAAATTTGAGAAAGATCCCTTCAGCACTTTTTGAGAAATAGTGATAACAAACTTCAATTTCAAAATCCAAGATGGCCACCTATCCACCATGTTGCTTTCTTATCTGTTTAGTACTTTCTGAGAAATAGCAATAACAAGAATTGTTTATGGAGGGACGGACCACGGCCACAGGGCAATTTGAATAGTCCACAATCTGATCTCGCAGCGAGTTATTTTTATACACGGTTGTCACAAGGATTCCCCTGGTCAAGTGTACAATCCAATGGTTATTTTAATGTTAGGAGAGCGTGAATGAGCATCTTGGATTGCCATTAATACACGAGTGCAACTAGAATTTCAGGTTATTTTGGAGTATGTGGCTTTAAGTTAAATGATAAACCTAGGACCAAAATTAAAAGATAGCATCATACCTTCTTCGGCATTCTCTAGCCACTCAACAAACTTGGACATCTGTTCCAAAAAGACAGATTTGCCTTTGGTGGAGTGGGCCTCCTTGTACCACTTCAGGATAACATCCTCACTCAACACATCCACTGAAATGAAGGGAATCAAATGTTGTCAGTGTTTAAGTTTGACATAAAATATCAACTTTATGATATTGCCATTATAACTTTTAACAAACCATATTTCGATAGTAAGAGCAAAGAAAATTCAAACACTAGAATTTCAAAAGCAGAAAACTGATATTACAACACCAGGTTTAATTTTTTTTTTATATATATTTGTTTTATTTTTCAGAAGTTTTCAAGTACATAGTATACAATTGTATTCAAAAGTAATAATCATTATTACAGTATCATAAAATTGCAGAAGATCTAACACACACACACCTTACTCTACATTCATAGAATCATTGATTATCTATTGATGAATTTTCCAAATATTACTTTTACACTATATTTAAAGATAGGAAGAAAGCAGGAAAAAAAAAGTGAAGCAAAGAGAAATCATTATGAGAAAGAAAAAAAGAAATAAGAAACAGAACAGATGCATAGAAGGTATGGACAAGTACATATATAATAACAAAGACACACGCTCTCTCAGTCGGAGAGAGAGAGAGGAGGGGGAGATAAGAAATCAAATATTTACAGTATGATCTGTCTACACCAGGTTTAACTTACTTTTGTACAAAATGACAACAATCTTTTGGAACACCTTCATGAAGGCCATGTTGTCATAGCAATACTCCTGGATTTTCACAAGCAAAGCCAGTTCTGATTTGGGAGTCTTGGCAATGGCAGATAGTAGCTGTCCATATGCTTTGAGGTGGCGCAGAGCTTGTTCAGCCACCAATTCTTCCTTCTTGTTCCATTCTACACAATCCATGATTGTATTCCAGACCTGTCAGGTTCATAGCAGAATAACATACTTATCAACATTTCTGATCAGATTGAGATGGCATGGAAAACAAAAGTCACAAGGGCTTTAATAGTCACATACAAACTGATAGCTGTTGTTTTTGTTTTTAAATTGAAAATTCAACACATTTGAACAGTGTGGTCTTAAGGTAGGTGAAGGTCATATAGTTCGACAAACTTTTAAAAGCATGTCACTGTCCTAATGTCATGACCACTTGAGCTCTGTGACCTTAAATGTACAGTGTACCCTCGACCTATCGCCACCCGAATCTACCGCCACCTACACCCCTAGAACGGACTTCCCTTCTATATAATTCCCTCGTTAAGTTCGCCACCCTCGCATACCGCCATCCGCCACGTTCATAACAATACAAACGTCCCAAATCCCTATATATTACCCTCGACGATATCGCCATCGTGGTCCGTTTTTTCTGCAATCGAGGAACTCTTTAGTGTTCTATTTATAGAATTAGGGTATTTCCTTTTTCACGGGTAACTAAGTTATACGCTTGAATGAGTTTCTATCACTCAATGTTTATATATGTGACATCTACACACAGGTATGGTTTGATTTGTAATAAAGCATGACTGATTTCTGCTCAATAAGTGTCCTTATTTATGGTATGAACAATTTGGCTTCGTCAGTCGAGATGGAAACTCCGAGACGAAAGCGTGTTCTTCGGACTTGATCCAGTGCCGCGTAATTTCCAATAAAATTTGACAGACTTTTTTCAGAAATTACATATGTAAATGTGTATTTGTAAGCTACGAAACGTACGGTCAATACCATGGTGTCTTATATGTTAACTCATTGTGTATTTATTAAAACGTTGGTACAACATCTTTTACTGTTGTAATTTACATGATTCGATAATAACCCCACCCTCGTCATACCGCCATAATTGACACGGACGAAATGTGGCGATATAACGACGGTAGACTGCATGTCAATGTCATATTTTTTTGTTTTTTTAAACAACTTTGGTAGTTTTGGATGACAGCATGAAAAATATAACTAAGAAACTTCCCTCAATATCCGTTATTGGTCCTTGCTCCTCCAACCCCCAGGAAGCCACACAATCCTTTTACACAACATTTGATCACATTTGCCCAATGGTGCTCCAGATCATTCATGTAAATCCATTCAAGTGTTCAGGACTAGTAGGGATTTAAAGGATTAACCTTAATTTCACCTACTGAGCCCCGCCTCTCTGGCCCCTAGAGGAGCCACACACTCTGTTTATACAATGTTTGCTTTGATTTGCCCAATAATACTCCAGACCATATTTCATCAAAATCCATGAAGGCATTCAGGACTAGTAGGGATTAAAAGGATTAACCCCAATTTCCTCTACTAAGCCCTGCCCTTTTGGCCCCAGGGGAGCCACACCCTCCATTTATACGACATTATTTCTCTTTTTCCCAATAATGCTCCAGATCAAATTTCATCAAAATCCATTCAGGCTTTCAGGACTTATAATAGTAGGGATTTAAATGATTTACATCAATTTCCTTATTAGGCCTGGCCCCTCCGCCCCAGGGGAGCCACACTCTCCATTTATTATATACATTTGATCCCCTTTGCCAAATAACTCTACAGGCTAAATTTCATCAAAATCAATAAAAAGCGTTCATGACTAGTAGGGATTTAAAGGAAATGTTAATGGACGCAAGACACAGCACCATGGCATAAGCTCACCAGCCCTTCGGACCAGGTGAGTTAACAAAGGAGTGACGTTTGTCACATTAGACAGGTGGTCGCTACATAGAGGGTTGTTATATAGTAAAATATCATGGGATATCTGAAAATCGGTCGTTATAGACAGGCAGTCGTTATAGAGAGGCAGTCGTTAGAGCAGGTATGACTGTACCCTAGAACAGGTAAAAGTATAGCTGTTTAAATACAAACTCTGATGTGCAAATAGCATTGGAATAATTTCAATAGATTATATATACTGTGTTACCTGTCTAAACCAGATGTTGCTGGGACCAGATAATTTGGCCAGGTTTACACAGGTATCTGGTTTATAGAGATCGGTAATCAACAACATCTGAGAAATGGGTTCTGACTTTAATTTAAAACAAAGTTAATGTACACCCCAGCTATTCAATTACTTACTACAATAAGTCTCTTTGGGTGGGATAAGAACCCTGGGCCTATTTTTACATTAGGATTGTGTTTATCTCTTGAGGATTTAAAGGATTTACCTCAATTACCTCTATTCGACCCGTAATCTGGCCCCTGGGGAAACACTCCCTCTCTTTATACAACACTGGATCACTTTGCCCAAAAATGCTCCAGACTAAATTTAATAATATGTGTTTCTTCAGATTCCACTAGCACATGTCCCCACACATCTGGAAAACCCTCAAAACATCAATAGTAGATCTAGAGTCATTTTGTCCAATTCCCTCACACAACAGCTCATTACTTACCAGGATAGTGGTTTCTTGTTCACCTAGGCCATTTTTCTGCATCTGTTCCAGAAGGAAAGCCTTTATCTGCAAATAGTTTCATATGTAGACAATACCTATTCGATAAATTTGTTTTCGGTAATTTAAGATTTAAAAATCAGAGTGAGCGAGCGATTTTAAAAAAAATTTCAAGATGATTTTAAATTCCTGAAATTGTGGAGCGAGTGATTTTGACGGACACAATATCAGGACATGTCTTTGGCCCTTTAAGTGATTAATCACCATGATAGTGGATTAGGTTTTGGTATTTCCGTGTATTGAAACAAACAATTCTGTTTACCAATTGCATGCCAGTGTGTTTACTTAAATGTGTCAGGAACTTACACCCAAATCCTAAAGGACCCTAGGAATAATGATATGTTGTTTCTTTTCCACAGCTAGGCAATGTAATACACTTTCAACTCGATTTGATCAAGATCAAAACACAGGATTTCCATCTAGGACATGATCATAGATATGTTATCGTTTTAACGGACGCTTTTAGACGTTTTCTCTTCGGATTCATCATTTTTTTGTTGACGCGAAAATTGGAGCGATAAAATTTTGCTCTCATTTTTATTTTCTTAACACACCAACGGTAAATCTGACAAACAAAAATTAAAATTGGTATGGCCTTACGGAATACCTTATTGGTAACATTGTCCTGTAGCATAAACCTCTGTATATTAGCTAGTTAAAAGATAATCCCACTGCCAGTTTTCTAAGCTGTCGTCTGTACTACAGTTTGTGACAATGCAAATTTACATGCATTTCTCAACACTAAAAAATTGTGTTTCTATGCTGAACATTACTCTTTGTATAGAACAACAATAAAACATACAAACCTCATTAGGAGTTTCCTCAGTCTTAACCATCTCTGCAAGTTCTTTCTGTAGATATTTCCTGTTTTCCTGATTCTTCTGAGCTTTCTGTAATGATAAACAATTTTATATTAGAAAATAATTCTTTCTTTTTGTTTTTGGTTAAGGAAATAAATACGATACTCATACTCGTTATCAAAATTCCTTCTTTCCCAGCTTTTCATTATCCAACCTGGTTTTATCCACCATAATGTTATTTGAATCACCGGTCTATCAAAATACTATTTAATACAGTATCTATAACGCATAAACAAAGTGCCAAAGCCACTCATAGGTGCTGTGCATGAGGCAATGAAATACAGGAGAAAAGCAAGTACAGTCAAACCTCGATGATACAAAATTCGTTGATTGAAATTTCTCGCTTGGTCCCGAATTTCCTCACTATATCATGCTAAAACGAACCTATGTATGATTCAAATTTTTACAAATCAAAATTTTCGATGTATCAAACTTTTTTCATGGACCATTAGCTTTGATATTATATGTAAATGACATTTCACGATTTGATTTTTTTTTTCATCTGTACTGACCATTGGACAGGTTGTTTGTCGTGACCCCCCCCCCCCCCCCCCCCCCCTTAGCTACACTTCACAACTCTCTTACTGACAATAGGGATTACGGTAGCATGTGTTGTCTACTCCCGATCATGGGGTTAATTTATAATCATGCCCAATTAATAGATTATGTATTGAGAAGCCATTTGGGTCAGATGACCTAAAAGATAAAAGTATTCCTAATAAGGTGGACCCAAACGGCTGTATTCCTAATAAGGTGGACCCAAACGGCTGTATTCCTAATAAGGTGGACCTAAACGGCTGTAGTCCTAATAAGGTGGACCTAAACGGCTGTATTCCTAATAAGGTGGACCCAAACGGCTGTATTCCTAATAAGGTGGACCTAAACGGCTGTATTCCTAATAAGGTGGACCTAAACGGCTGTATTCCTAATAAGGTGGACCTAAACGGCTGCAAGTATGGGCTCTAATGATTTGGTATATTGTTAGAAAATGAAGACCAAATTGTTGATTCATAAGTTTCACTTGCCCAGTTTTTGTTTTTTACAACCTGAATGTCAGAATGTTGTATGTTAAATACAGAGCTGTAAAACATTACCAGAATATTTGCCATTTGGGGCAAGCCTTCCTTCTCAAAGTGTACCACAAACGCATCATAGCTTCTCTTATTCAGTGGGTACAGCTCCTGATAAACAAACAATGATAGTCTATAACAGATAATGTCAAACAACAAACAATGATAATCTATTACAGATAATGTCAAACAACAAACAATGATAGTATATTACAGATAATGTCAAACAACAATGATAGTCTATTACAGATAATGTCAAACAACAAACAATGATAATATATTACAGATAATGTCAAACAACAAACAATGATAGTCTATAACAGATAATGTCAAACAAACAATGATAATCTATTACAGATAATGTCAAACAACAATGATAGTCTATTACAGATAATGTCAAACAACAAACAATGATAATCTATTACAGGAATAGTCAAACAACAAACAATGATAGTCGATACAGATAATGTCAAACAACAAACAATGATAATCTATTACAGATAATGTCAAACAACAACAATGATAGTCTATTACAGATAATGTCAAACAACAAACAATGATAGTCTATTACAGATAATGTCAAACAACAAACAATGATAGTCTATTACAGATAATGTCAAACAACAATGATAGTCTATTACAGATAATGTCAAACAACAAACAATGATAGTCTATTACAGATAATGTCAAACAACAAACAATGATAGTCTATTACAGATAATGTCAAACAACAAACAATGATAGTCTATTACAGATAATGTCAAACAACAAACAATGATAGTCTATAACAGATAATGTCAAACAACAATGATAATCTATTACAGATAAAGTCAAACAAACAATGATAATCTATTACAGATAATGTCAAACAACAATGATAGTCTATTACAGATAATGTCAAACAACAAACAATGATAATCTATTACAGATAATGTCAAACAACAAACAATGATAGTCTATTACAGATAATGTCAAACAACAATGATAATCTATTACAGATAATGTCAAACAACAAACAATGATAGTCTATTACAGATAATGTCAAACAACAAACAATGATAATCTATTACAGATAATGTCAAACAACAAACAATGATAGTCTATTACAGATAATGTCAAACAACAAACAATGATAGTCTATTACAGATAATGTCAAACAACAAACAATGATAGTCTATTACAGATAATGTCAAACAACAAACAATGATAGTCTATTACAGATAATGTCAAACAACAAACAATGATAATCTATTACAGATAATGTCAAACAACAAACAATGAGTCTATTACAGATAATGTCAAACAACAAACAATGATAATCTATTACAGATAAAGTCAAACAAACAATGATAATCTATTACAGATAATGTCAAACACCAAACAATGAGTCTATTACAGATAATGTCAAACAACAAACAATGATAGTCTATTACAGATAATGTCAAACAACAAACAATGATAATCTATAACAGATAATGTCAAACAACAGACAACTTCAAAACAGATTCAGGTCATATAGGACGTTATTTTAACTCTTTCAGTACCGCTGTCGACTATAGTAGACATAAAAATGTGCTCCCTCTTCCCTGTTGTCGACTATAGACGACATAATTTCAAGCACCCTCTTCCCCACTGTCGACGACTATAGTCAACAGGCTAAGTTGACGTTATTAAAGTGTTGATTTGTTGAAAACATCAACTGACATATACAATTATCCAATGCAATGACATATAAAATGCGTTGAACACTTTTGAAACAAACATTTTGGTTGATGAATTTGTTTTTATTTCGTTTGTGTTACATGTTTTTCCGTTATAGTAATAGGCGATATTTTCTCAATATGTTGTTAATGTAAACAAAATGGTAGCTTGCTACATTTGCATTTTAGATATCAGAGTCTAGGATGTTTCAGAGTGTTCAATCTGACATCTATATCTTATTTTGTTAAATATTTCTTAATCATGTACAAAGATAACACTAATCTTTCCGTTTCTATATGAAAAACACAACACACCAAAAATGCACATGTTGTCTGCCATTTTGTTTAAACTTCTGGGGGCGAGCCTAATAAATTCTACTTCCGGTACGGAATCCGGAAAGATCACAAAGTACGGAAAGAGTTAATGAGAATTTCATTTTTCAATAATTTATATATCCAGTCCAGAATGTACCATGGTTTATGGGTCTATTAGTAAACAAAAACAAGAGGTCAAATCCATTAGTCCATGGGGGTCAGTCGGCCAACAATTGCATACAATCAAACTGCCTTCCAAAAACTGCTAATTTCAACCAAGTTGAATTATTTCCAAAAGAAATCCAATAGATAATAGTCAAAAATGTGATTTCCCTATATAAACAATAGTAAAGTTAACCTCCTCCCCAGGGTCATGAAATTCAAAATTTTGGTAAAGCACATTAGGACCCTTCCATCTATGATGAGTGTTTGATTCTATCTTATTTGGTCTCTTGGGGAGGTGTTTTTTGTCAGTTAATTTGACCTTTTTTGGTCCCGTTCGTCAATCCCCTGGGGGGTATGAGCTTTTTTGGTCCCGTTCGTCAATCCTCTGAGGGGTATGAGCTTTTTTGGTCCCGTTCGTCAATCCCCTGGGGGGGTATGACGTTTTTTGGTCCCGTTCGTCAATCCCCTGAGGGGTATGAGCTTTTTTGGTCCCGTTCGTCAATCCCCTGGGGGGAATGACGTTTTTTGGTCCCGTTCGTCATTCCCCTGAGGGGTATGACGTTTTTTGGTCCCGTTCGTCAATCCCCTGAGGGGTATGACGTTTTTTGGTCCCGTTCGTCAATCCCCTGAGGGGTATGACCTTTTTTGGTCCCGTTCGTCAATCCCCTGAGGGGTATGACCTTTTTTGGTTCCGTTCGTCAATCCCCTGGGGGGCGAGACCTTATGATTAACAATTATTGGTTGACATTTGGCCATGTGAGGTTCCTGCAAAATTTCACTGAAATTGGTTCAAGGGTTTCTGAGAAGAAGTCGAAAACGTAAATTGTTTAGGGGCGCACAACGAAGGACAAAAGGCAGTAAAATGTTGACGCCTGATGGATGGATGGCAGACGCCACACCATGGCATAAGCTCACTTGCCCTTCGACAAAATGGCACTTACCAGCAATCTTAAATCCATCTGTGATTTCTTTAGAGCGGCAAAGACCGCATTAACGTCTTTTTCCTCAAGCCATGTTCTGAACATCAAGGTGGAGAATTCCAATGATATTCCTGTTTAAAAAGTAAGCAGAATTGATAACAAAGACTGGCCTAAACGGTCATATGACCAAGACTTAAAACAGGGACGCGTCCTTCCATCCCAAGGTATCAAACCAACCTCAAATAAATTATGATTATGATTGCCCTCCCTTTATATTTCAGATAAAAACTGGCTGTAATCTGTGAATGCATTAAGGAGGAGCTATATTTTAAAGCAAAATTTCGGCCAAGTTTAACTTTATGGGGACCCACCTCGCTGTTCCTAAGAGTCAGCTCAGCTTAATTTATACAAATTATGACTGCTGTCCCCAAATGATGTTTCAGATCACAGTAGTAAAACCTCTGAGAGCACCAGTCTCACTTTTACGATTATTCCTCCCAGGTGAGACCAAAACCACCCAGCAGGGCAACTATAAACACAGGTTTGGGGAGATCTTACCTTCTTTAACCAAATTATCTTCAAAAAGTCCCTGTAAACATTTTGGTGTGCAGAAACCATTTGCCAGGATGATGCCAGTGATCTTAGCCAATTTTGTCTTGTCTTCATTTTTGAATCCTCTTGTGAACATCAAAATCTGCCAAAGCAAAATAAATCAAATATTCAATACAGCCAATCAAATGTAACCTTAAGTTCAGAAAAACACTTGCAGAGGCAAGAATACAATTTGCCAAAACCATTGAATGTGTACAAAAAGACTCTTGTTTTTGGTACCACAACCTACATTTTCTAGGTACTACATGCAATAACATTGCAGTGGAGAGGTTTTTGATTACTGCAATGTTTTTAAAATTTCATCACCCTGATTATTTCAAATTGATCTGACGAAATACCTGTTATAGAAATATTTTTTTTAGTATGCTTACCTTCTTAAGAGTCTCCTCAAAGGATCTCTCCAGGTACTTGTACCTTCGGAGTAGCTTGCTGAAAACCTGAAATGAATTCCACATTAACTATCTATGGTAAATCAAGACTTAATTCCACATAAACTTTCTATGGAAACTCACTAATTTCCACATAAACTATCTACGATCAATCACTTAATTCCAAAAAGTTGGTAAGTGTTTATATCTATGATAAATCCAGACTTAATTCCACATAAGCATTCTATTGTAAATAAAGACTTAATTTCACATAAAATATTTGTGAACATGAAGACTTAATTCCACGAACTATCTATTGTAAATATAGACTTTATTCCACATAAGCTTGCTAAGGAAACTCACTAAATTCCACATAAACTACCTTTGGTAAATCAATACATGTGATCAATAAATGTGATTTGCTATTGAAGTTTGATGGTTAAAGTACACTTACTTCATAGAAGGCCTTGAGTGATTTAGTGTCTTCTTCACAACAGAAAACACAAACATTAGTTCGTGTAGCCTTTGTTGAGTCTGGGTCTTTGTCTTCAATAATAGTTCCACCAGGGGCTGTATAACACAAACAGAAACTTGTACATTCCTTCATTCCACTTCATACAAGATTGATGTTCATCAAGTTTAGAAACTCCGATTTTCACAAGGAAAAAAGTCTTCAAATTTCCTTTTTCGGAATTTTTTACCATAGCTTTATAGGCCAGTAAAGGTAAAATGTCTACCAATGACAAATGCAAGAACAATAGTCTCAGATTGGAAATTAAAATACAACATTTAACACGGTGGTAGTACAAACATAACTCTAGTACTGACAGCTATGATTAAGAAAGACATTATTGGCTTTCATGTGAGTAAATCTTGTTGACAGATATGACCAGTGTTTGTTTTTGAAGTAATGTGTCCTAGTTGTAATCACAAAACTAACTGACCATGTCAAATGAAGCCACATAGGCACAGTTGCAATGTAACACACTGACACGCTTATGGACTGGCAACTCCTCTTTTACCAAGCCCCAGAACAGCTACACTAATTATAGGCTAACAGGTGGCAGGGGTCTTTTGTTTATATAATCAGGCCAGAACAGCTACACTAATTATAGGCTAACAGGTGGCAGGGGTCTTTTGTTTATATAATCAGGCCAGGGTTGAAGTGTCTGAATATTCCAGGGATATTTTGAGAAATGACTGCCGAGAGCAGAAGTTGCCTGACATTACAGAAATTTATAGCAAACAAACAACCGTCCGCCGTTCAAAAATCAATAGTCAGATTAGAAAGTTGGTCGCTATACAAAGGGCAGTTATATAGTAAAATCTCACTAGGAATCTTAAAATTGGTCGTTATAGACAGGCAGTCATTAGAGCAGGTTTGACTGCAGTTCTCTTTTTAGAATAACAAGCTGATGATCTAAGCCATGCATCAAAAGCCCAACTTATACAATTACAAAGTCTTCATGTGTCCGTAAGACAACAAGATATCCCAGAGGGATCTTGGCGCCCACCATTGAATGATCTTAATAGATTTCATGTCAGATTGATCTTCTCTCTATTTTTCCCCTTCCTCTTACTATCCCTTTGGGCCAGATGAGCGAAAAACATTGAGAGGCTTACCTAAGAGACCTCCGGCAAACAAGATGTCAAAAAGCTCCTCTGCATACCGCCTGTAGTTAAGTTTAGCTCCAGTGATATCCAAATACTTTGAAACCTTAAAAAAAAATGAAATTCAAAATTAATTGCAATCAAATAAATTCCAAATACATATAAGGTTGTGAAACATGGATCCCCCACCTGCTTTGATGTAAATCGTATAAAGTTTGTAGATATCCCCCCACCTGCTTTGATGTAAATCGTAATAAAGTTTGTAGATATCCCCCCACCTGCTTTGATGTAAATCGTATAAAGTTTGTAGATATCCCCCAACCTGCTTTGATGTAAATCGTAATAATATTTGGAGATATATCCCCAATGCAAATATATGTTTCGAAAACCGACAATCAAATCAAAATAATCATTTTAACATGACATTTAAATATGTGAAGCAAACTTTCATTTCATAGGTCTCATGAGTGTTCAGATGGAATCCTGAGTACCCCGCCATCTTGTCACGTCTCGGAGATTTTATTCTAAACTTGAGCAATTGCAGCATGTCGATCTCAAAAACGTTAGAAATATGTTCTTCTTTAATGTGTGTAAGTTTCTGGTTTAATATTTGTTTGATTCATTACAATTGAATGCATGCAGAAAACGGTTGTGAATAATGTCGACAATAACCTATACTTCAGTAAGGTTCTGCCACTAGGGGGTGTTAGTAAGTTGTTGGAACATTTGGACCAATCAGAATGCTAGGATTGTAAGTGTACATAGACTCCAGAGGTAATGACAATAGGCTGCTTTCCAAGAGCTGAGTATAGTTCTTTCCTTGACCTTTATCTTTAATGTTTGTGGAAGATTATTGATACACTTCTGAATCAGTAAAGCTGCTTGTAAACTTTAAAAAAAATCAACTGAAGGACAAATCGGTCTATTAACAGTCACATACATGTACAATATGCAGAGATAAAATCCAAGATGTATACAGCCTTACTGTTTTTTATTTATATTATATGATGTTAATTAGGCCTAGCAAACATGTTTTATGACCCCTAGTAAAATTGAATATTTTACCTCCGATAGAAAACTGCGGTCGTGCTGTCTGACTATAGGCCTACAGTTTTGACACACAAGACACCAGTACATCAGTTACGGATCATAATCGTTAGATTTTTTTCAAATTAACAAAAAATAATCTTATTTAATACAATCCTCATAAAAAACGGCAATGTAATTTGTTACAAGTTGCATTCAATTCCTGTTGATATTTCTTGTGTATTCTAGCGACATACAAATAAATATGAAACTGCAAATGGTCGCTGGTTCAGTTATATTAGACATAACCGCCATTTTGGCCGATAAGTGATGATCATGTGACGGCTTAAGTGTTTGGCTGCACAGCTATTTATAGAATTGTAAACATTTGACTACGTAAACACGGTTGGTTTTAGGCTTATATAAAATGTTCCTGCATATGAACTCAGGATGAACATATGAGTCTAAGATATGTGGATAGTTTCTCTGTGGACACATGTAAATTTCCACGACATTCAAACTGAATTTTTTTACTTTCCTTTTCAAGGCAAGATTGATACAGAACTACGCCCACAAAATTGCATATACTGATGAGGAAAATGTTTATAATTATAATCTTATATAGTCTAGAACACCAAACATTCATATTTCATTTTAAATAATTGCAGTTACATCAGTTAAATCGTGTCAATAATTGCTGTCAAAATAGGGACTATATTAGGTTGCGGGTGTATCTATCATTTTTGTATTACAAGAGAAGTTGTTAGCCGGAAACAAAAGTGTGACTAACAAAATTTACCCACCACGACTATAACGGCAGGTGTCAAAGGCATCCAGACATTAAAAATGATATCAAGAAATGATACGTTTCGATCAACACTGACACATAAAGGATGCAAACTTTTGCACCCCAAAATTGCTGCTTTTGGCAGATTTATTGACAAGGCCCATACCTGCTCTAGATCTGCACCTGTTTCATTGAGACCAAGAACAATAGCATCTCTAAACGATGTAGGATCGTATTTTTCTTTTTCATCTGCAAATAAAATATGTGGTTAACAACAGCAATTGATTTTAATAGTATTCTTCTGATCAGTGACTTAATATAACGGATTGCAATTGATTGATTTTTTTAATTTTCTCATCTTTTATTACAGTATTTCTATATTACTCCAAGCTCAGGTCTGACAAGATTTTCACAAAACAACCAACAATTTTTTCTGCAAGAATCAATATTAATAAACTACCGAATTAATATTGTTTTGCACATTGCAGACATGGATATATGCAAATTCCAATTATCAAAATACATAAGGTTGCTTAATTCATTGATATATCTGGCAAATCTTCTTAATATTTTTACTGAAAACATTTTAATTCACCAAAATGAATCACATTTTGATCTTTGCTCTTACCCCTTTTCCGAGTCTTCAGACGTTGGCCTGACAGCGAGGGTTTTTCTGCCTTCTGACTCATAAAAATTCTGAAACAAATTTTTTTTTCAATATTGTCAATTGACATTTTCAGATATATTTTATGGTTACTTGGATGTCATTTAAGTTAGTGCATTAATAACTACCTATTGTTTGTATTGAAATTGCCTTCAAAGCTAAGAACGACTATACATAAGAGGACGCTGGCCGCATGGTCAGCCAATTTATTGTCTGGTCATTAATGTGCTGATAAGTTTAACCTTATATTTCTCCAGCAATATAGATGCTTTTTTTTCCTGTTCAAAATGAAAAATTCCATAAATTTTCTTTTCATTAATGTTATTTGTAGTCGTAGCTCTGGTGTTAACTCAAGTTTGATTTTAAACAAGATGTCAATGGGGCCTGTATCGCTCACCTGGTTGGATTTGACCAAACGTCAAAATAATGTTCATGTTCAATTCGTTAATACATAGCTCTATTTGTCAATCTCGAACAATGCTATACTTGGTTATAGTGTGGGATCCCAACTGCTTTAAAGAAATAACGAAGTCCAGACTCTCTAAGGGTGTGAAAAGACCTCAGGGAATGTTTTTACCACATGATTGTGTTTAAAATTATGTTTATCCTTTAACGTCCAGCGATGCTATACATGGTTATGGGATGGATGGTCACAGCAACCATTTATGCAAAATCTGTTCCCCTTTCCCCAAGGATGCTTCTGGGTTCAAATCCATTCATAACTTTATGATAAGCACAATTTAAAGGAATAATCTCTATTTCCCCTATTGGGCCAAGCACCTTTAGCCCCATTGGGGATCATAATCAACATTTACGCAAAATGTATTCCCCTTCCCTCAAGGATGTTTCTGACCAAATGAAGTTCAAATCCATTCATAACTTGATGACTAGGAGCGATATGAATCAATTGCCTCTATTGGGCCCCGCCCCTTGAGGGTCCAAGGTTTATACAAAATCTGATCCCCTTCCGCCAAGGATGTTTCTGACCAAATTTGGTCAAAATCCAATAAGAACTTTATGACTAGTAGTGATTTAAAGAAATTATCTCTATTTCACTATTGGACCTTGCCCATCTGAACCCCAGAATCGTCATTAATGCAAAATCTATTCCACTTCCCCTAAGGACCTTCAGAATAAATTGGGTTCAAACCCATTCATAACTTAAGACTACTAGCGATTTAAAGGAATTGCCACAATTTCCCCTATTTGAACCCGCCCCTCTGGCCCCTTGGAGGTCAGAATCTTCATCAATGCAACATCTGTTCCCCTTCCCCCAAGGATGTTTCTGACCAAATTAAGTTCAAATCCATTCATAACTTTACGACTAGTAGTGATTTAAAGGAATTGCCTCAATTTCCCCTATTGGGCCTCGCCCCTCTGGCCCCTTGGGGTCAGAGTAACCATTTATGCAAAATCTTATCCCCTTTTGCCAAGGATGTTTCTGACCTTTGATCAAAATCCAACAAGAACTTTTTGACTAGTAGCGATTTGAAGCAAATGTTGACAGACGATGGAGGAACACCCAACGGACGACGTGCCATGACATAAGCTCATCAGACATTTGGTCCAGATGAGCTAAAAAAGTGTATTTATTATTAAAATTTGAACTTTGAAAATTTGAGTCACCATCAAGTAAATATAAAAATAGGCATTAACAGGTTACTATGGATTAGTGTTGGAAATCGGTTGAGATATCAACATCGATGATCGGATAAAATCGGTTGGTGTGAACCGATCGATTTTCGATTATTAATCGGTAAGCCTATAGTTGCATACTTCTACAAAATAACAAATTTGCTTTTACCCCGGCATTGAATAGCTATAGGTCTATTTTCTCCTTAACAGAGCTCACCACCATTTTGATTTCATACTAGCTTTACTCTGCATAGCTTTGTATCTTTTTTTTATTTAAACTGAAACAGTATAATAATGATTATAATAAATTAAAACTTTAATTTTTATCCAACTGAAAAAATTTAATTAAAGAAATGATATAATTACTTTTTCTTTACAAATACAACTTCTATCTTTCTAAAACTCTGTCTTTATGTGTTATATTAATAATACATGATTTTAAAAACCATCTGTTATTTTTTAGCCCACCCTTAAAATCTACTAGCTATAGACTCATCCGACCAGTGCTCGAACACAAAACACAGTTTTTTGTTGTTTTATTTCCAATACCTATTGAAAAGTTAAAGCTTAATTGTGATTATACAGGACAGACTTACCGTTAGTAATTTCAAGCCTATCACCGTGACTTTTGCACGTTAGTTTATTTTTGGCAGCAGGTCACATGACACCTGTGCAATAGCGGGTATTTACGTAAGTACAGACCAGTGCTCGAACACCCCTATAAAACTTTTGTTTTCAGTTTTTTTTGTGGTAAAGTCGGTTATATTGTAATGTACATACATCCTTTCTTAAAAAAATATTGTTCAGATTATCAAACATCCCGTGGGATAAAAATAGATCGGAACACAGCGGAAGCTGACATTTTGGACCAGTGCGCATATCTTCCGATTCAGATCATAGTAGCATTGACGAGTAAAGATGTCCCATACCTATTATATTTTGCTAGAAATGTCAAAACTTATTCCTCTTGTCTACATATGGTACACAACCATTGGTACTCGTCGTCAATCAAGCTAAGGTCAACCTTTGTTGGGACAGGTGACGGTAGACAATCGTAGTGGTACCTGCTGTCGCACCCAACTCAGAATCTGTCTTCGTCCGTCATTTTGATATTTTTTTCAAAACTATGTCAGATCTACATTTGAATCATTACTTTTCTTTTAAATTATGTATTTTGCTATAATTCTTTCAAAATACAGATTTTTCCATGAATGCTTACCTTTCCGGAAACGATGTTTGTTTGATGATATTTGATTGTACACTATATGATGACCATTGTCGTCTGCTCAAATTTGGATTATCGTCCTTGATAGAGAGCTATCGCTACCGGAGGTAAGAAAGTGCTGTTTACACCCCATAATACTCATATGGAAAGAACGGACGGAAAGTACGATTTAGGAAATGAGAAGCAAAAATAAACAAAGTGTTCGAGCACTGGTCCCGTTCGAGCACTGGTCAGTATAGTCTAGTATAATGTTGGAATGTGTGAATTAAAGGTTTCCAGTTGTGACAATAGGCAATTACATTGATGTTTAATTAAACCAAAAGTTACATCAGAGTTACATGAAATCCGCTTTAAGTAGCATTTTCAAGGTTCATTGTTTTGTAGTGTATGTTTTGAAACACTACCATCAATGGAAGTGAATCGTAGCTCTGACGACGACCATCAGTCAGAAACTGTCCGTCGTCCAGAGAGCTAGACAGCTATAAAATATACTGTATAGAATAAAACATTTATTGAATATTAACTCTAGTTTAGTTGTGCAATCTGGTATCTTTTAAGCGATATATGCAATCGTACTTGAAAGATTTGATATATGGTCCATTTTTAGACTGTGAATATAATAGTTTATAATATCATATGAGTCATTGTGGTGAAATGGTTAACTTTAAACAGAATAAAATTGAGGAAAGTATATGCCTGAAATCTAAATTATTGACTCGTAATTATATATAAAGACAAATTCAAATAAAACAGAAAATACCATGTTAATCCAAAACGGTTAGTGACCAAAAAATACAAGAAAAAATCTTTCTTATGGAAGCGTTCAAATCTTCGGCTTTCAACACGTGATATGTTCAAAACCACGCTCATTAAAGATCAAAATTTGAAATCAAATAAAGCAAGGTGACTGTACCGAATGGGAATGTAAACTACAAATTACAAGATCATAAAGGCCATTACCAGTAAATAAAAGTCCGGTTTTCCGCAGTTACCTTAGAACTTCCTTCTACACTATGTCGCCCAGAAAGAAAAGAATGAATTCTATATAAAGATTGTAATTCACGTTATAAACTCTCGTCATGTGCACAGAAACGGGATTACAAAATTGTCTATATAATGCTTGTAACCTTATGATCTAGGCTGGTAAGCTGTTAAGCATTTAAAGAACAATGATGGTTTTAGTCATTCGGAACATTTCTGCATTTTACATCAAAGAACATTATTAAAAATGTCAGCCTCCTTGGTCAACCTTGTGCGTCACACTGTCAAATTTCAGGTAAGCATCCAGATAACTGAAACAACTAAATGTAGTGTAATAATATGAATGAAGGCAAAGCCTTAGAAGAGCGCAGCTACAATCACCTGACTCGCCTTTAATCAAAAGGAAACACAGGGACCTGCGAATAACAGTCTAAGAACTTGTACTACATTTTAAGATTTTTAGATTATTTGTTTTTGTCATTATTTTTTTTTAATTATGCCACATTGCGTCTGCAAAATATGCTACAAAGTATACCAATAATAGGTCCTAATAAATCCCCCATTCAAAAAAAAAAAAAAAAAAAAACAGCAACATGTAAACACCTTGTAAAATTAACAGTGCAGTACATCTATACGTATATCGGCTGAAATTCTTATTGTTTGTCCAGATGTGACTAGCATTGTCTTCACTTTGCATTGTCGGATTCCAGATGATCGCACATATCATATCCATGATGACATGTGCACTGCATAATGACATCATTATTCTACTGCCACATTACATATGCTACTAACAACGTAAAAGTGCCGACGATACAAGATTGTCATGATATATATAACAGGAAAGCGAATATAGTGCGCCTCCACAGGGGATCGAACCCACGACCCTTACTTACTGGCCTGCCGCTCTACCGACTAAGCTAAAGGGAAAAAAACCCATCACCGACACTAGAAGCAAGACGGCCGTATCACTATGTACTCTATTTACAATTAAAATCTGCCCCACTATTCTCACTTATCAAACGTGTTGGTCTCGAACACACATTAACCCAGGTTTTATCCCCAACGAAGCCTCTCATTTTCTAAAACTTGCTCTCGGAGTGGTCAACGGCACCAAATATAACAGAAAAGCAAGTAGTCTCCACCGGGATCGAACACGTGAGCCCCGGTTTACTAGTCAGCTGCTTTACAGACGAGCAAAAGGGCTAGAAGGCAACTGTATCACTATATAAACTATTTGCGATTAAACTTGCGACGTATATTATCTTTTGTTTTATGCATGTTTTGGGTTTTGGTTCTGTTTTTGTTTTGTTTTTGAAGCACGGACATATATTAGTAGATCTATGTATATCTAAATCACCCACTTAGACTATTATTTGAAATATATTATAAACATCGAGGTTTTTAAATTGAAGTGAGTGCGTATTGAACATGTTGTGAAAAACAGGTTTCGTTTTCCACACATAGAAACAAATTACAAAGTCTGTTTTCTCCTGGAAATTTTGGTATATGTAACGTCCTCACTGTATGCTTAGACAATGAGAATTATAACGTGGAAGTTTGTAATAGAACATCATATAGATTTTGGAAAGATACACGTCTCTGGATAGACTAATACAAACAGAATGAAATCTCCTCATTCACATGTTTTGATACACGCTGTACAATGATAACTTGTGCTATATATTTTTCATTATGCCTTGTTAATCACAATATCTAGTAATTTAAGGCCAGGGTGTAAAGAGGTCGGCACAGTAAGATTTTTTTGATTATGATAAAAAATATATTCTACCATGTTTGCTATGTAACGCCAGTTTTGATTGGTTTAAAACCATGTATTATTTTCCAATAACCCACGCTCGTGCCAATAATACACGCTTGTGCCAATAATACACGGTCGTGAGTCACGGCTGTTACAATTTTAAATATCTAATAGTCTATCAATAAATTTTTATCACGATGCGAGTTCGAATCCTACGGAGGCCCCCCCTTTTTTTCTTTTTTCTTTTCTTTTTTTTTATCTTTTTTTTTTTTAATTTTCAAAATCAATGCCATATGATAGATGCTCTTGATGGTAGTTCTGTATTGCCTGTATATTTCATCAACAAATAATGCAATACTCAAGAAATAAATTACAAGGTTTTCCTGGGGTTTCTTTGCTGTTTTTCTATTAGAAAGAGGTCGATCTCAGAACTAAACAGTACATGGTAGAATAGAAATATTCAACTTTGACTCGTGTATTGTTGCAGGATATACAACTCGGACTCGGATATTTTGCAATTTTAATTAATAACTCAGGCCTGCGGCCTTCGTTATTCATTTAATTGCAAAATATCCTCGTCCTTGTTGTATATCCTGCAACAATACACGAATCATCGTTAATTATTTCTTAAATAAAAAATGCAACAACTACTGCAGTTAATGCAATCTATTCCCACTTAGAAAATACAGAAGATATTGCATTGTTTCCCTTAAATTATCACATATTTCAAAGACATCTGGAAGACGAAAAACTCTTGAAATATATGGGCTTAAAAAGGGTGGGAATCTTTGACGTTGAATTCTCATGACGTCACGCTTGACGACAACAGCACCATTCCGAATGGGATGTTCAACTCGGTAATATTTCAGGGTTTTCGGTTGTAACCTGGAAAGTTGTGCTTACAATGCTGTTATCTAATGATAATACAATTAAAAACTGTTCTATGTAACGCACATATGCAGCAAAATAACCTCTTAGTCCACTCTCGCATCCAATTTGATCAGCACCGAAACTGGGAGGGTTCAAAATATCTCAAGCCAAGCAAAATACATTTACCTCGTCAGTCAAAAGAAAAATAGAAATGGTAACTTTTAAATGAATCAGGCCTTTGACATGGGTTGTGTGGATATTTCGAGAATTGATTAAGTAATTTGAACTAACTTTCAGTTATTTGTTTCGACGAGAGAGAAAAACCAGTCAGATCTCGTCGTGTAGGGAATGAGATTTCAAACATGGCTGCCTCTACTGGAGGCGCGCGACTTTTCCCGCGGGACACGATTTCAATGTTGAAGGGGTATAGATTTGATTGGAAATATAGCTTATACACATGTTGTCTTAAAGAGAGCTTCGCTCTCGCGCCCTTCGGGCGCGATGAGCTGCGCTCTTATGAATGAAGGCAAAGCCGTGGAAGAGGGCAGCTAATATGAATGAAGGCAAAGCCTTAGAAGAGCGCATGCTATGACAGTAATCACGCACCGTTAATCATAATCATTAAATAGCATTCTACCATGTTTGCTATGTAACGCCAGTTTTGATTGGTTAAAAACCATGTATTATTTTCCAATAACCCACGCTCGTGCCAATAATACACGCTCGTGAGTCACGGCTGTTACAATTTTAAATATCTAATATTCACCCGTTTCAGAAAAGGTTACTATAGCCGAGCGGGCTAATGGGTTAGTCTTTCAATATATTTTTATCACGACGCGAGTTCGAATCCTACGGAGGCCCCCACTTTTTTTTCTTTTTTTTTATCCTTTTTTTTTTAAATTTTCAAAATCAATGCCATATGATAGATGCTCTTGATCGTAGTACTGTATTGCCTGTATATTTCATCAACAAATAATGCAATACTCAAGAAATAAATTACAAGGTTTTCCTGGGGTTTCTTTGCTGTTTTTCTATTAGAAAGAGGTCAATCTCAGAACTAAACAGTACATGGTAGAATAGAAATAATCAACTTTGACTCGTGTATTGTTGCAGGATATACAACTCGGACCTCGGATATTTTGCAATTTCAATTAATAACTCAGGCCTGCGGCCTTCGTTATTAATTTAATTGCAAAATATCCTCGTCCTCGTTGTATATCCTGCAATAATACACGAATCATCGTTAATTATTTCTTAAATAACAGGCTATTTTTTTAATTATAGGAAACACTTCATGTTATACATTGTTGGAAAGGTCTTTACAAATAGAGTTAAAATGGTGCAAAAATGAAGACTCTACCTTCAAAATTGACAGAGTTATGGCACAAGAAAAACAACTGGATTCTGCCATCAAAGGATACTTTCCTATTTCTTCAAAAAATAAGGCAACTATCTTCAGGAAGATGTGTTTATTGTTATAGTTCAAGTCAATATAATAGTAAAAAGTTCAGTTGTCTCTTAATTTGAAAACACTCACTTTATACAGTAGGGTAAATAAAATGTTCATGAAGTACGAAGTTTCGCGGACAAAAAATTTCATGATCGAATGACGCCGTTGAAATTTGTCAAATTTGCCTACACTGTTAGTCTGGTGTTCCCAAATTAAGAAATTTCTCGTTTTTCTGTATGAAAATGGCAATATATTTGATTATTGAATTGATTTCTTTGTGAAAAAAATGAGTCAAGTGCAATCTAAATCTGCATTTAAATTAAAGAACATACTGTTATATTATAACCATCCATAAAAACTAGTGATCACCACTCAAATTGACCACTTTTTCGTGTAACAACGCTAGATTAATAGGCCTACCGTACGTTTTTATATTCCATAAGTAGTAAACATCGACTACTAGATTAGAGTTATCCCATCTTCGAAAATCATGGCGAATTACATTTCAGTGTGGAATACTCATCTTCTTTGACCCTGCGCACGGTTGCGCTTCATTCTAAAGTTTTGAAAGTTATGTTTTCTAAAAGAAAAGTGCCCCAGGTTTCATAATATCACTGTCAAGGGGGTGTCACAAAGGGTAAGTAAGGAAATATTAACGATTTTATCGGTACCTCGTCTCTCCGCTCCAGTTTCAGTAGCCAAACTATTTTCTATTCTGGTTTACCACATGGTTAGATATTGCTTTGCATTCCTATAAGTCAAAACACTCAATTGATTCCGATAAACACCTGTCTTTATATATATTTTAGGCCTCTTTTGCTATCACATGATGCCATATTTACACTGTGGGAGGCTATATATGAATAAAGACGTTTTTACTGAAGAAAACATCGATAAACGTTATAATCATATGAAAGACAAGTAGAACATACTTCATTGTGATTACTGTGTAGTGAAAATAGAAAGAACAGACAATTATAGCTGGTAAACATGGAATTCAATATTGACCTATTTAACATGGGGCAGAATGGGAAAGTGCCATAACTTACGTATGCCTGTCATTGCTAATTAAAGTTTATGAACATGTACAGTACTGTAGCCTACATGAATATTTGCACATATCGCAGTGTGTATAAGCTTTATACTACCACATTTTCATAATTTTAGACTTATTTCTTTCTTTTTTGGGGGGGGAGGGGGGGGGGGGGGGGGTTGTGTTAACCTAAAAGAATGACACACAAAATATGCTACAAACTAGGCCAAAATATAATAGGTGATTATACCCTCCCCATTTAAAAAACTCTAAATATAAACATGTAAACACATTGTAACATAAACTATGTATTACATCTATACATATATCAGTTGAAATTCTTATTGTTTGTCCAGATGTGACTTTCATTGTCTTAATTACTTCGCATTGTCGGATTCCAAATGATCGTACATATTATATCCGTGATGACATGTGCACTGAATAATGGCATCAGTATTCTACTGCCATATTTCATATGTTACTAAAAACGTAAAAGGGCAGACAATACAACAAGATTATCATGATATATATAACAGGAAAGCGAATATATTGACTCCACGAGGGATTGAACCCGCGACCCTCTGCTTACTGGTCCGTCGCTCTACCGAATAAGCTTAAGGGAAATTTCCCCACTTGAAATCACTATGTACACTATTTACAATTAAAACCTGTCTCACTATCCCTCACTTTTCAAACAAGTTTGCCCCGAACACACATTAACCCAAGTTTTATCCCCAATGAATCCTCTCATTTCCCTATAGCTTGCACAGAAAAGCAAGTAGTATGCCTCCACCGGGATCGAGCCCACGACCCCTGGCTTAAATGGTCAGCTGCTTTACAGACTGAGCTAAAGGAAGCTAGAAGGCAATCGTATCACTATATAAACTAGTTGCAATTAAAACTTGTACATCTTTTATTTTATGCATCTGTTGGGTTTTGGTTTTGTTTTTAGGTTAAAGCATGGACATATATTAGTATGTATATCTAAGTCTGTGGTTGAAGTAACAAGAAGCAAAATCAATTGATTAGACTATTATTTGAGATATATTATAAACATCCAGGTTTTTAATCTGAAGTGAGTGCATATTAGACAAATCATGAAATTTTATTAATATAATACAAGTTTTGATGAAATTTTATGATAAAAAAATGCAGCAACTACTAGTACTGCAGTTGATACAATCTATACCCACTTTGAAAATACAGAAGTTATTCGTTTCCCGTAAAATATCACATATTTCACAGAAATCTGGACAACGAAAAACTCTTAAAATATATGCCCTGAGAAAGCGCGGGAATCAGTGACATAATCTTTGACGGTGAATTCTTATGACGTCACGCTTGATGGCAATACAGCACCATTCTGAATGGGGTGTTCAACTCAATAATATTTCATGATTTTCGGTTGTTACCTGGAAAGTTGTGCCTACCATGCTGTTATCTAAAGATAATACAATTAAAAACTGTTTAATATAATGCACGTATGCAGCAAAACAACCTCTTATTCTACTATCGCTCCATTTTGATCTCCACCGAAACCAGGCGGGTTCCGATAGAGGTAACGAACGAGTCGAAATATCTCAAGCCAATCAAGTTCACCAAATACATTTACCTCGTCAGTCAAAACAATGATAGAAAAGGTAACTTTTAAAGGAATCGGGCCTTAGACATGTGTTGGGTGGATATTTAAAGAATTTTGAACTGACTTTTCCTTATTTGTTTTGACGAGAGAGAAATCAGTCCGATCTCGCCGTGTAGGGAACATTATTTCAAAATTGAAGGGGAGTAGGATTGATTGAAATATAGCTGATACACGTGTTGTCTTAAAGAGAGTTTTAGGCTCTTTGGGCACGAAAAGCTGCACTCTTAATAATATGAATGAAAGCAAAGCGAGCGCAGCTATAGTCACCTGACTCACTCACCGTTAATCAAGAAGGAAACACAAGGACTTGAAAATTACAGTCTATGAACATGTATAACGTTAACCATATGTAGGGTATGTTTGGACCTATCACAGTAATGTATAAACTACCACATTTTCAGATTTTAGGCTATTTTTATTTTTTGGAGGGGGGGGGGGGGGGATGGGGGGGTGTTAAAAACGCGTATGCAAAATATGCTACAAACTAGGCCAATAACAGGTTATAATCCAAATACACCAGTATAGACTGTAGATTATAACCACCTCTCCCGCACTTTTCAAAAAAAAAATCTAAACATGTAAACACCTTGTTACTTGTAACATAAACTATGTATTACATCTATTCGTATATTGGCCGAAATTCTTATTGTTTGTCCTGATGAGACTAAATAGTACATGTTGCTTCGATTATTTTCTATTTGATCAAATGTTTACTCAGCATTCCATCATTTCAAATTCAATAGATTTATGTTGAATTAAATTGAAATAACTGTCTATTTTATATCCTGCAAACACCGTAAATAACTATAAATAACCTACTCACACCCTATGGACAAGCCTATTGTCTAATCATTGAATTTTCATGGCAACTATGAAACAAGGAGAAGAAGAAAAAAACAAAGAGCAGAAAGGAAGAAAGAAATCCGTCTCACATAGATCTGATCAAGATAATTCAATGGTTGGCACCATTAATTCCCTCTTGTAGAATAATTATTGTTGGGTGATGGCTTACATTCTCTTTATATTTTTTCAGAGTTATCAGAAGATTTTGACAGGTGTGAGTGGTTATGGAGGACTCCAGCAGCCTGTCCGGTTTGCAAGCAACAAACATTATGATCCAAGGGGAAGGAAGTACAGAAGGAAAAAGACTACTTTGATAGAAATGGTAAGACCAGTTCTATGGAATGCTGACAGGGTCAAAATTCAAACTGAAATGCAAAGTAGATAAATACAATGAAGCTGTATCGCTAACAACAAAATCACATTAGAATAACTATAAATTAGAATGAAATATAAGCATCAGGAATTGGGAATAGTAAGCAAGAATAAGAAATCAGAAATTGAACTGAAACATAAGCACTGGAAATGAAGAATAGCAAATAAGAATAAGAAAATAAGCAGTTTGAATTTTGACCCTGATGGCGTTAATCCACTTAAAATTTCCAACACAAGTGTTGGTATGGCACAATACAGATGTTTCGGTATGGGCTAGCGCATTAAATCATACCAGTTAAACTATATACCATATTTTATACAAAACAACAAAGTCCAGTAGTAAGATTAATTAGATTTATTGTTGAACCGAAACTAACTAACTATACTTTTGGTATTCTTAGGGGCTACTCTGTAAAAACTAACATTTTGCCTGGGGTTTATAGTACCAGCACTATAGGTTAGCCCAGGAGGTCCGATGTAGCACCTGGGGAGAGCCCGGCAGGTGTATCCAATAAAATCTAAAAAATAAAAAAGAATGTGATAGCTTTTCATTAACCCTCAAAAATGAATTGGGGGATAGAAATTCAGCAAATTTTGAATTTTAAAAATTCTGCAAATATCAATTTTTTAAAGGCAGTCAATTAAGAACTTTATAATAAAATTCATCATACAGAGTAGCCCAATGATGGCAAGTGACATGATATACAGAAAAACATAATAAAAGTATGCGTAAACCAGCAGGAATATGCAAATATATATACAACCATTCATAAAAAGTGACTGCCGAAAGCAGTCTCTACCATGTAAGTACATATCTTCATAACCTTGTCTTATAACAATCGATTACATGTATAACCATACGATCATGTAACAATGAGAATAGACTGTTACAAGTGTACTGATACAAAATAGACCGTTACAAGTGTACTGATACAAAATAGACCGTTACAAGTGTACTGATACAAAATAGACCGTTACAAGTGTACTGATACAAAATAGACTGTTACAAGTGTACTGATACAAAATAGACCGTTACAAGTGTACTGATACAAAATAGACTGTTACAAGTGTACTGATACAAAATAGACTGTTACAAGTGTACTGATACAAAATAGACCGTTACAAGTGTACTGATACAAAATAGACCGTTACAAGTGTACTGATACAAAATAGACTGTTACAAGTATACTGATACAAAATAGACTGTTACAAGTGTACTGATACAAAATAGAATCTCAAAGAAAACTTAAGAGTTAAGACAATAGCTATCACTATTGAGTACTATACAGTAGTCGTACTACAATCATACTACAGCTGTCCCACATTCAGGAATAACCAGAATTTTTTGTTGCCATGGTAACTGGTCGCTATAAACAAGTTTTTTATCGTCCAGACAACTCTTCCAAAACCTGTGGACTGATTCAACAAAACTTATGACTAAATTCTCTTTATTATGAACAACACATATTCCAGCCATTCTGAATTTCAGAAATAGGGGCATGCACAGGTTATCTTAGTTATAGCCTCTAAATAACAGTTCCAGTTGTCCATTGACTCATGCGGATTGCAGGAGTATTAGTCAGCCATCCTGGTGACAGTTCTAGTTTCTTTTGTTTAATCTTTGAAACCATTCAGATCCCCACCCCGTAATCACATATAGCCTTGCTGGGCATCAAGAGACGAACACAATCCTGATGTAAAAATTGGCCCAGGGTTCTTTCCCCACCCTAAGGGACATATAGTTTCCTTAAATACAATCATGTTGAATCTTGACTCTGGGTTATATCTTTGAAACACTTTGTGATGGTTGGGATTCCCACACATAATCATACATCAACAAATAAAGCTATTAGCAAATGGAACATCGACATTTTTTTGATGTTTGCTCAAATAAATCCGGTGAGCGATACAGGTCCCCTGGGCCTCTTGGTTTTTTTCTGTTAACATTACTACCTGTATTTATTTTAGCATCAGTTGCTGAACATGAAAGACCCAGAAATGGATACCCCGGATAAAGTGAGAATGCACATGAAGCAGTATGGATTGTTACCTAGGAAGATCTTCAGTGATCAAATAGACCTATCAAGTACAAGTAAGCTCGGAAAATGTTACTTATCATAACAGCAATTCTTTACAGTGTTGTATAACCTAGAGCAAGAATGTTGTGATTGTCATTTGTGATTGTCATATCATGGTGTATTGGATACCTCGGTGATGGAAAGGTGTAAAAGACAATTACATGTATTCTTCTGCTTCCAAAGGAATAATGCATTTTCTTAAGAAATCTCTTAAATGGACATTTTAACAAAATGCTTTTATTGAATCAAATAAGGCATATATCATATAATTGAGAAACATCTAATACATATGTAATAACATCTGATCAAAATATACAATCTTGGTGATTGAAAGCAATAGAAAGATTTGCCAAGATTTGATGAAAGTAATCAAGTTTTTTGGGGTTTTTAGGTCATCTGACCCAAAGGCTACTCCTCCTTAACCTCAAAGCGGATTACTACCAAATTTGGTGTGAAACATCATTGGGGGAGGACAATCATATTTTATATAAATGAGGTTGGTCTGACCCCTAGTGCCCCAGTGGCGGGCCCCAAATTGGGAATTTTGGTGAATTATTGCTTTAAAACCCTACTCCTCCTGAACCCTTGGGTGGATTACATCCATTGCTGTGAAATATCATTGGGGGAAGGCAATCATATTTGATATAAATGAGGCTGGTCCAACCCCTAGGGACAGAGGGGGATGCTCAAATAGGGGGAAAAAGGAATTTTGCTTTAAAATCCTACTCCATCTTAACCATTGGGTGGAATACAAACAAATTTGGTGTGAAACACCATTTGGGGAGGGCGGTCATATTTATATAAATGAGGCTGGGGTGACCCCTGGGGCCCTTAAATAGGAACTTTGGTAAAAAATTTCCTTAAAACCCTACTCTACAAAATTGCTATGAAACATTATTTTATATAAATTAGGCAAGTTTGACCCATGGGGCCTGAGGGGCAGGGCCCCAAAAGGGGAACTTTGCTGTGAAAAAAAATGAAGGATGTTGCACTCTAGGGGCCCCATAATCTAAAGCGAAATTTAGCATAAAACAAAAATCTTTTTTCAAGAATGACAGGATTTTGTCCAATTTAAGCTTGAACCATTGTTAGGAAATGCAGTTCAAAAGTAGGAAGATATTTGAAATATAACTTAAATTTGGAGTATTTTGTCGTTATTACTGAAAAAGGTGAGCGATGCTGGCCTTCTTGGCCTCTTGTCTGATACACATTTACAGTGAAATATTTAATACAGAGTCATTACTTTGCAGGCGCCACATTTGATGAATTTGTTCCTCCAGAGGGTGATGGAAAGTCCTCCCTTTTGTCTGTAGAAGTAAGTACCTGTTTTTAGGATGTACTGCAGTTTATGCATTCTTTTTAGTCCAAGATGATGGTGGACTGTTCAAATCGCCTTGCATTTATGGCCCCTTTTCTGTCTGTTTGTGGTTTTTCTCTAGGTGCTCCGGCTTTCCTCCACCTCCAAAACCTGGCACGTCCTTAAATGACCCTGCTGTTAATAGGACGTTAAACAAAACAAACCCAACAAACCAAACAAACCAAACTGTCTGTTTGTAAACAATCCTTGTTACTGCTATTTCTTGAGAATTACGTACTGGGAGGATTTTTCTTCACAGGCAGAGGTCAGGGTCACATTTCTAGCTTATCTGGACCAAAGGTCTATAAGTCCTTCAAATCGCTGCTAGTCATAAAATCATGAATGGATTTGAACAAAATTTGATAAGGAGCATCCTTTGGGGAAGGAAACAGTGTTTGTATAAATTGTAACTCTGACCCCCAAGGAGCCAGAGGGGCGGCGACCAATAGGGGAAATAGAGATAAGTCCTTTAAATCGCTTCTAGTCAAAAAATTATAAACAGATTTGAATAAAATTTGCTCAGGAACATCCTTCGGTTTGTATAAACAGGAACTCTAACCCTCAGGGGCCGGAAGGGTAAGTTTCAATAGGGGATATAGAGATAAGTCCTTTAAATCGCTACTAGTCAAAAAGTAATGAATTGATTTGAACCAAAGGTCTTGAACATCCTTGAGGGAAGGGGAACAGATTTTGCATAAATGGTGACTCTGTCCGCACCGGGCAAGAGAGGCAGGGCTCAATAGAAGTAAGTCCTTTTAATTGCTACTTTTATTTTTGAAATCGTTAAGATCCCCAATCCATAATCATGATTATATAGCATCACTGCGCACCAAGAAATAAACACAAGGAATAGGCTCTTGGGTATTCCGTAAACCGCTGGGTAAATTTCAATGAAACTTCACACAAATATAAGGGGCCCTATGGGGCTCTTGTTATGTTATCCCTGTTTAGCATTTTGTTATGAGATTATGAATCAAAGTTGGTTGGAATTGAAACAAGGAGTCCTCTTGCCAAATGTCAAGGTCACACGGTCAAAGGTAAAGGTTCAATTTTGTATCTTTTCACTTTGTTAAGACATCATAAAGTAAAGTTGGTCACAATTTTAACAAGGAATCAGCTGCCTACATGTCAAGGTCATTGGGTAAAAGATCAAAGATGTTTAGTAGAGGTAAAGGACAACGTGGATCTCTGAATTTTACCTTCGTTCTTAGTGAGAGAAGTGTGCAGTGTTAAAATCAAATCGTGCTGACCTGTTGGTGTTAATAATGTAAGGAACCTTTTAGGTCCTCTGCCGTTTTAGTCATCAAAGAGATTTATCCGGTCAATCATTTCATTTCAACATATTTTTTATTGTATAACATTTATACAAATGGGTTAGACAGCAGGCTTGGCCTATATAAGTCTTCCCCAATACAAACAGAACAATAGTAGAATTAAACTAAAACAATTGAAAGTGAAGAAGTATAAGAAATATGTATATATATTAAGTCAATGGAGATGAAATATCTATGGAGATGGAATTTTTTTTTAAGACTATATTGATTTTTATATATGGTCAAGGGGAGGTAATTATAAAAAGAACTAACAATTAGTGGAAAAGGGAGGTAATAAGGTTCTAGTATATCCTTTGTCAAATTATGATCATGTTACAGAGTTATAAAAAGATTTTGTTCTCAGTTAATAGCTATTGCTTAGATACAGGATTGGCACCCAGCCTTAAATCCAGCAGCACTATAGATGTTCAGGCATAAAATGTCTTACTCCTCCTTCTGTAGCCATCCACCTTAGTGTGCTAGATTCAGACGGAGTGCAATCAATCACGGTCAATCACAGCTATCCCAATTGTATACCTTCCCTGTGCTTATAGTTCCCGTGTTACAAGTGTAATATCGCTCGCTGGTCGTAATTGGTGTATCCTTAATATCTACTTCTGTTTCTCAATTTACTATTAGCTTGATTATTACTGTTGAAATGTCAGGAAGTTGCGAAAAAGAACTGAATATTACTACTTATGGTCTTGTAGTTATACAATTCACGAGAGTGCAGGGACGGGCATTTGATTGGTCATCTAATCACTGTGCTTCTACATCATCAGAGGCTGTGGATGCAAATGTCGCTTGGTAACGCTTCATCAAAGCTCACCTGATTAAGGCTGAAATCATGAAGGCCGTTATTATTATTTCATAATCAAACAACTCCGGCGTAAGCGGTCCAACCATTTGTTCCTGATAAAGGAAAATGGCCCACACTCTCTCATTGCAATTGGAAAAAAAAGCGAAAATAAAGCGAGTCAATAACCACATGTTAGGCATTTTCAATTATGGCAAAAGTGACTCATTAAATGTTACTTTGCCCATAGCTGACTATATATAATACTTTCGATACTTTGCCTTCTGATCCAAATTGTGTAAACTAGATCTTAGTATTGACCAATTCTTTAATTGGCATCAATTGAGATTTTTGGACACAGAAACATCTCGGACTAGTACTGGCAGCTTGTCAAATGTTGCTTATGTTTCAGAATCGATTATCTATAGGACATATCTCCAAATCTTTGATCAGCCATACATCACATCTTTTGATAAGATTCATATAAAAACTTGGTGTCAAGATACACCAGCACCTATATGATGCTATTGAAATTGAAATTGCTATATCTATGGAAAGTGTGCTTAATTTCAATTCACAATTTCCTGACCCTGATGTTTTCAAGGCCTTTGGCCCTTTGATTATTAAGCTCATCTGGCCTGAAGGGCTGGTGAACTATGCCATGATGCAGCGACCGTTGTCTGCCCGCTGTCAACCTTTCCTTTAAATCGCTATTTGTCCTGAACTACTAAATGGATTTTGATGAAATTTGGTCTGATATATCCAGGTGAGTGATGCAGGCCCTCAAATAGAGATACAAATGTATATGACTTGTATATTCATGAATTAAAACATACACATGTGTTGTAAATAATAACTGTATGTTTTTTTTGACAGAGAGGTAAAGATTTATTGAGGGGAAATCTCTTAAAAGGAAGGAACTTAAAAGACCGGAGAAAACTGAAACAATATGACACAGCTTATAACGACAAGTCATTTGCAGAAATGGCTCAGGCACAACTCGTAAAAACCTACACACTTTTACAGGAGTAAGTATTTATAACAGTCTATAAGCTGCAATTGGTTCAGTCTGTAGTTAGAAATACTCTAGTATAATGAACATTGTAAGATGACTGCCTTTCTAATATATGGGATAAATTGACTGAGGTGTATTCCCTGTTAGATATGTTGATATTTAACGATTTTTCCTCCTAAGACTTGTAACTTAAAGATTTATGATTACAGAAAACCTTGATATATGTATTGGTGTCTTACAGCATACAGAAGATGGTAGGGATGTATGAACGACTCTGTACTTCCGGTCTCTGAAGCTTTCCACTTATGATGAAAATTAATCATGTTATTTCAATGCAGAATAGGCGGGTTCAATCACAACATGCAAAGGAGACCTCAATTTCATCTATTTATTGTCGATACGGTTTCGCTTGTACAGTGGGCTTCATCAGGACAAAACAGAGAATATTTGTACCCCTAAAAATGGCGAGATTTTGGTTTAAATTATACTTAATCATGCCTACAGTAAAAGTTGATGTTATGGGGGATAATATAATCCATGTATGTGGTTCAAAAAGGATCCTTTTTATGTGGAACAACTTCACAGCCTCATCCGTAGGCATGAGTTAAATATAATTTAACCCAAAATCAAAAAACCTACACAAATGGCTTAGGCCCATGCCGTTAGCGAAATTCACGATAGGCCACACTAAGAGAGGACATTTCCTTCAACTAGGCCTTTGACTAAAATCAACCATTGGTGTGAAATGTCATATTTTATATAAATTAGGCTAGTGTGACCCCCTGGGGCCTGAGGGGCGGGGCCCCAAAAAGGAACTTTGCTGAATTATTGCTTTAAAACCCTACTCCTCCTTAACTCTTAGGTGGATTACATCTAAATTTGTTGTGAAACATCAATGGGGTAGGGCAATCATATTTTATATAAATGAGCCTGGTGTGGCCTCTATGGACAGAGGGGCGGGGCCAAAAAAGGGAAACTTTGCTAAAATTTTGCTTTAAACCCCATCTTCTCCTTAACCCCTAAAACCCTACTCCTAAACCGTTCAGTGGATTACAACCAAATTTGGTGTGAAACATCATAAGGGGATGGCAATCATAATTTTTATAGAAGAAGCTGGTGTGGCCCCTGGGGACAAAGAAATGAGGCCCCAAAGGAGGAACTTGGCTGAAATTTTGCATTAAAACACTACTCCTACTTTAATGCCTTAATGGATTACAGCCAAATTTGGTTTGAAATATCATAAAGGAGGGATTTGATAAGGGAGGGCAATCATAATTTATATAAACAAGTCCGGTCCAACCTCTTTGGGAAAGAATGGCAGGGCCCCCAAATGGAGGACTTAGGTTCAATATCACTTTAAAACGCTACTCCTCCTTAATGCCTTAATTGATTACAACCATATTTAGTATAAAACATCATCAGGGAAGGGCAATCCTAATTTATATAAATGAGGCTGGTCTGGCCCATAGGGAGAGATGGGCATGGCCTGAAACTGGGAACTTGACTGAAATTTTGCATTAAGATGCTGTTGCTCCTTTAAGCCCAAATGGATAAAAACCAAATTTGATCTGAAACATAACTAGCTGTGTATAGATAATTTATGGTAATTAATTATAATGATGCTTGATTGAGGGGTGTGTCCTTGCTGTAAGTGTTTGTCAGATGACCTTTAAGGCCCATGGGCCTCTTGTTCATGTTTCAGTGTGAAGTCAAACGAGAATGAACTCCATCAGCTGGTAACAAACCTTGCCTATCCTGTAAGTTGACTGTCTGTCCCTGTGTGTCTGTTTGACATAAAAGGTAACATGTTACACAGTTAATTTCTGTTCATAATTGTTCTTTATGACAGAGTTATGGCCTTTTGAAATAACATTGTTGCAACTATGGAGACCTGTATGAGACATGTATAACTTATAGAGGTCTGTGTAAGACATGTATAACTTATAGAGGTCTGTGTAAGACATGTATAACTTATAGAGGTCTGTGTAAGACATGTATAACTTATAGAGGTCTGTGTAAGACATGTATAACTTATAGAGGTCTGTGTAAGACATGTATAACTTATAGAGGTCTGTGTAAGACATGTCTTGCTTCAACAATACTCAGCATACTTGTGATCATTTATAGAGAATTGTGTCAATAAATGGGACATTTTATTACATTTTTACTAGTGAAACATCAAAAATTATTCATTCTACAAAAGTGATATTTTTCACTTTTCAACTCACCTGTGCGAAGGGCATGCAGGAACCACTCCGAGATGCCATATTTGTGTGATGTCGTTTACGGCTGCAATATTTGCATTTCAAGGTCAAAATAAAAACAAATCTGGTCAAACCAATGCTCCTGTTTTGTGCTTTAGACACTAGTGAGCAAATCGACATGGTAAGTTTGTGTAATATATGCAATACGAATTAGCTAATTATGTCCCCCTGAAACATGCATTTTTCGTATGTTTTGTTGAAATTTACAAACAGCTTAACAAATAACATGTCAACAGCAAGTCCCACGATTTGCCAAAATACATACTAAACATTCATAATGCTACTTCTGTTAAATTGCACCATAGTAGGAATTTATAGGCTTGTAAAATATCAGTTTTCACTTGATTTGCTGTTTAGATGCCCCTTAAATACTCAAACTGATATTGTTGGATTCCATCTTCTTGCGGGCAATATTTACCAAAGTCATCAACCACAAATCTCATGTCCAGATCGTATTCAGACTTGTCTGTGTTGCTACTGTTCACACTGTCGTTTATACTGCTGGCCACCATTACAAATTACTCTGTTAAATCTGTGATGTCATAGACTGAAGAGTTCCAAATCAGCATGACTGACCAATACGCTGATTAGAGGTCGACTGACAGGTGTAAATCGTGTACTTCAATGTGCGATATCTCAGCACTTGGCCAACTGATTTTAATGCGGTTTGCGACATTCTTCTTTCATGGTTACTTTGGGGGGTACTTTTTATGCAGGAGAATAAAAAGTATCCAGGGAGTACATTTTATGCAGGAAAATAAAAAGTATTGGGGGGTGGGGGAATTGCTAGGTGTCTTTTATATGCATATGATAAAGTTAAAATCAAAGATTTTTGGTAAGGGGGGGGGGGGGGGGGTATTTTTATGTAGGAATATAAAGTATCTGGTACTTTTGGTAGGGGGGGTACATATTTTGCATGACACCGGGTACACTTTAATACACTGCCATGATGTATTCCAAGGATGCAAAAAAGATCTGAGATGGATACTTTTGTATATCAAAGAGAAGGCTTCATAAAGTCTTACTTTTATGAAATTACAATTCATTGCAGTGTTGTCCATCTTTTTATTTAACAGAAATTGGTGTTTGGCTTGGAGTTTAAGACATTCCGCTGGAAGTTTATTGAATCTATTGAGCCCCCTAGAGTTGTCCATGTACGAGTAGAGAAGATGTTGACGGACGATAATTTGTATGCTCAAGTGACTGTCCGTTGTCACACAAAACAGGTAAGGAACTGTATAATCTTGATCTTCATCTCGAAATGCTTGTTTTACAATGCAATGAAGTTTTGAGTAGTGCTGTGAGGTGGAATAAACATGGATCCACTTTGTTGGTCATGATTTTTGTTGCCATTGTAACCTGGTCACTATACACAGGTTTTCGTATAAGAGGCCATAGCTCCTTTGATTGGTTTCTAACTTAGTGGCTCAGAACCAGGACCAGTCACCTTATCCCATAATGCAGCATTGTCATTTTTCAGTGTTTTGGTAAGCTTATGCCATGGTGCGCCATCCGTCATCTGTTGTCCATCCGTCGTCCATCTGTAATCCATCAACATTTGCTTTAAATCACTACAAGTCATAAAATACTTAGTGGATTTTTTCAAATTTGGTCAGAAACATCCTTGGGGAAAGGGGAACAGATTTTGCATTAATGACGATTCTGACGCCCAAGTAGCCAGAGGGGCACCGCCAAATAAGGGAAATAGAGGGAATTTCTTTAAATAGCTACTAGTCATAAAGTTATTGAGGGATTTGAAACCAATTTGGTCATAAACATCGTCGGGAAGGGGAACAGATTTTGCATAAATGGTGTCTATGATCCATTAGGGGCTAAACGGGTGGGGCCAAATAAGGGAAATAGAGGTAATTCCTTTAAAGTGCTGCTTGTCATTAAGTTATGAATGGATTTGAACCTAATTTAGTCAGAAGCATCATTGGGGAAAGGGGAACAGATTTTGCATTAATGGTTACTGTGACCCTCCATCCCATAACCATGTATCGCATCGCTGGACGTTAAGGGATAAACACAATTCTGATGTAAAAATAAACCAAGGGTCTTTCCCCACCCTAAGGGACTTGGTTTCTTTAAACACAATCATGTTGTAAAAACAATCGTAGAGGTCTTTCAGACCCTTAGAGAGTCTGGACTTTGTAATTTCTTTAAAGCAGTTGGGATCCCCACACTATAACATACATAGCATTGCTCGAGATTTACAAATAAAGCTACATATTAATGAATTGAACATGAACATTATTTTGATGTTTGGTCAAATCCAACCAGGTGAGCGATACAGGCCCCATGGGCGTTTTGTTTTATAATCTGTCATTTTTAAAGACTTTCATATTCTATAAAAAACATAGACATCAAATACACAAACATACATCATCTAGCATATACAAAGCATCATCATCATTACACATTTCATCCTCACTATATATATCACCATCATTATACCCCCGCAACGAAGTTAGGTGGTATACTGGAATCAGGTTGTCCGTCCGTCCGTCTGTCTGTAGACGCATTCTGTCCGGACAACTCCTCCTAAACCTTATCACTTTCATCATCATTATCATCTTCCAACATTATGGTGACAAGTAACATTACAATCACACCCACATCCAGAATGGATTTTGATGAAATTTGGTCTGGAGCATTATTTGGCAAAGTACATGTATATAAAAGAGTTTGTGGGTCTCCTTGGGCTGGAAGAGTCGGGGCCCAATAGGGGAAATTGAGGTAAATCATTTAAATCGCTACTAGTCCTGAACACCTGAATGGAATTTGATGAAATTTGGCCTTATTGGGCAAAGGAAATCTAATGTTGTATAAACTGAGGTTGTGGCTCCCCTGGGCTGAAGAGGTGAGGCTCAGTAGGGGAAATTGAGGCTAATCCTTTAAATCACTACTTGTCATGAACAACTGAATGTATATTGGTGAAATTTGGTCTGGAGCATTACTGGGTTAAAAAATCTAATGTTTTATAAGTGGAGGATGTGCCCCTGTTGGAGTGGGATAAAGGGGGCCCAATAGGGGAATATAGCAGAATTTTTTTTTTTTTAGAAATCTTTTTTCTTTTTTCGAGAATAACAGGATATGGCCCACCTGTAGTTTGAACCATCGTTGGCAGAGGCAGTTCAAAAGTAGGAAAATATTTGAAATACCTGGTATAACTTAAGTTAGTTTATTTTGCCATAATTACTAAAATATCTGGGTGAGCAATGCAGGCCTTCTGGGCCTCTAGTTTTTTAGCTCACCTGGTCCGAAGGACCAAGGTGAGCTTATGCCATACCTTTGCATCCGTCGTCCGTCCGTCCGTCGTCCGTCCGTCAACAATTGACTTCTTCTTAATAACTACTGATCAGAATTTGACCAAATTTGGTCAGAAGCATCCCTATGGGGTGGCAACTAAAAAGTGTACAAATGGTGGGGCTGACCCTCCAGGGGTCTGAGGGGCGGGGGCCAAAAGGGGTCAATTTGGCTCTATTAATATAAACGACTTCTTCTCTGAAAACGAGCAATGGGTAATGCTCATATTTGCCTGTTAGCATCACTTTGGGGTGAGGATTCAAAATTGTACAAATGGTGGGGCTGACCCCCCAGGAGTCTGAGGGGTGGGGCCAAAAGGGGTCAATTTGGCTCTATTAATATAAACGACTTCTTCTCTGAAACCGAGCAATGGGTAATGCTCATATTTGCCTGTTAGCATCACTTTGGGGTGAGGATTCAAAATTGTACAAATGGTGGGGCTGACCCCCCAGGGGCCTAAGGGGCAGGGCCAAAATGGGTCAATAAAGCTATATTGATATTAACAACTTCTTCTCTAAAACCAAGCAATGGATATCGCTCATATTTGCCTGGTAGCATCACTATGGGGTGGGGATTTAAAATTGTACAAATGATGGGGCTGACCCCCAGGGGCCTGAGGGGCGGGGCCAAAATGGGTCAATATAGCTATATTGATATTAACAACTTCTTCTCTAAAACCAAGCAATGGATATCGCTCATATTTGCCTGGTAGCATCACTATGGGGTGGGGATTTAAAATTATACAAATGATGGGGCTGAACCCCCAGGGGCCTGAGGGGCGGGGCCAAATGTGGTCAATTGGGCTATATTTATATAAACGACTTATTTTCTGAATCCGATCGATGGATATTGCTCATTTTTGCCTGGTCGCATCACTATTGGGTGGGGATTCAAAATTGTACAAATGATGGGGCTGACCCCCCAGGGGCCTGAGGGGTGGAACAAAATGTGGTCAATTGGGCTATATTTATATAAACGACTTCTCTGAAACCAAGCAAAAGATATTGCTCATATTTGACTGTGAGCATCCCTTGGGGTCGGGATTCAAAATTGTTCAAATAGTTGAACCAACCTCCCTCAGAGCTAAGAGGGGTCATTTTGGCAGAATTGATATAAACAACTTTTTCTCTGAAACTAAGCGATTGATATCACTCACATTTGTGTGGTAGCAGATTCCCTAATAGGTTGCGCCAAAAGTCAATTTCATTTCATGAATTAATGTATTTATTGGCATAAAAACCTCACGTACCCATATAAAATGCATATGATATATTGACATAGCAATACCAGTGACAAATTTACTTAATCATCATTCTTGTTTCATATCTGGTGAAATCCAGGTGAGCGATACAGGCCCTCTGGGCCTCTTGTTTAGTGTGTTTCCACTCAATAACTTGAGTTCCCTTAGACCAATATCTTTGTTCGGATCACAATGATACCTTGTTTTATATTTGGTCATGTATTTGGGATTTTGCTTCAAACTTGAGTCTTCAGAATTTTCATTCAGAGAATTTGTTTTGTTAATGATCAGATATTGCCAAATTCTGTTTCTTATCGTTTTTTGTTTCTGTTTTTTTTTCCCTGTTTAACAGCTTTTAACAATCTACGATAGATTTGGTCGACTGATGTACGGCAGTGAGACGGTACCAAGGGATGTGTTAGAATATGTTGTGTTTGAAAAACATATCGTAAATATGTATGGAGAATGGCGAATGCACAATAAAATCACTCCTAAATGGATGCCACCACAAGCTCCACAGGTTAATACTCGAGTAAAACCGGACCTGCCAGACACTGACAAAATCACCAAGGAAATGAATGAGATGATCAATGCTACTGGTACAGGTGGTGATGAGGAAGCTGAAAAAGTTCAAAACACAAAGTAGAAAATGAGAATACAGTATATTGTATGATTGTGAATGATGAGTTAGATTATTGTGGTGAGGATTTGATAGATCGTTACCTGACATGAAGTCTCAGTTCACCCATTGCGATCGCCTTTTGTCCGGCGTCATGCATTGTCCATCTGTCATGTGTTGTAAACAATTCACATTTTCGACTATTCTGCAAACTGCTGAACCAAATTAGATGTAATATGGCAGGAAGCTTCCATGGCCAAAGGTCAACCAAAATTGTGAATCCCCCCTCCTCCTTTCAAAACTGCCATTAAGAAACGGCAGCATTCAGTCAAATCAACAATACCATGACGTACGTTGACAATTCAATGATGTCAACATTTGCTGTTGTAGTTGTACTCGATGAATATTTATCTAAAGTCTATAGATATATGTGTCATTGTATCTATAATATAGGTACATTGTATATACATGTATATGGAATGTGGGTGGTGAATTTGTGCCCAGTTCATGTGATCAGAATTCACTAGACATAAATTTATATAGATAATGATAATTTTAAGATAATAACTGTGGCATTGCTTTTAGTACTGAAGCTATAAGTATTGTTGTCTAGGCTTGTTTTGGGAACCTTGAAGTATTTTAGGGATAACTGTATTTTGGACATTTTCTTTTATAATCTCATAAAAGAAATATGAATTTTGTAAGTATAAACATAAAATGCTGATAACTTGTTTGTGTGAGATGTCTGTGTGAAGTGTGCATGCGTGTGAGATGTCTGTGTGAAGTGTGCATGCGTGTGAGATGTCTGTGAAGTGTGCATGCGTGTGAGATGTCTGTGTGAAGTGTGCATGCGTGCGAGATGTCTGTGTGAAGTGTGCATGCGTGTGAGATGTCTGTGTGAAGTGTGCATGCGTGTGAGATGTCTGTGTGAAGTGTGCATGCGTGTGAGATGTCTGTGAAGTGTGCATGCGTGTGAGATGTCTGTGTGAAGTGTGCATGCGTGTGAGATGTCTGTGTGAAGTGTGCATGCGTGTGAGATGTCTGTGTGAAGTGTGCATGCGTGTGAGATGTCTGTGTGAAGTGTGCATGCGTGTGAGATGTCTGTGTGAAGTGTGCATGCGTGTGAGATGTCTGTGTGAAGTGTGCATGCGTGTGAGATGTCTGTGTGAAGTGTGCATGCGTGTGAGATGTCTGTGTGAAGTGTGAATGCGTGTGAGATGTCTGTGTGAAGTGTGCATGCGTGTGAGATGTCTGTTGAAAGTAAGATTGTATTGTGTGATGTTATCTATGAAATAAAAATCAGATCAAATTATCTTGTTTGTTGTTTCTTTGAACATGAGATGGTGGGCTTATCATATTGTGTCCAAATCACTATCCGTCAGTCGGTCTATTCGTCCCTATACAATGTTATCAATATCCCTCCGTCCGTCTATTCGTCCTTACACAATATTATCACTATCCCTCCGTCCGTCTGTTCATCCTTACACAATATTATCACTATCCCTCCGTCCGTCTGTTCATCCTTAAACAATGTTATCACTATCACTCCGTCCGTCTATTCGTCCTTAAACAATGTTATCACTATTTCTCAGAAAGTTTTTTATGGTTATTTCTTGAATTTCATTTAGATTCAGTTTGTATCAGTTGAAGTTTGTAAACCATATATTTCATAGAGTTCTTAATGGATATTTTTCCGATTTAATATGTAGTCAGCATGCTTTCATTTGATTCAGACAAAGAAGATATCAATGTTACAGAGATCCAATAAAGGTCACTTACTCCAAGGGTACCAAAAACCTCTCGGATCTCTTATTTCTTCCTTTCAATCTACATTTTGATCTTATGACTGAAGAGATGTTTTCACTTATCGTAATCTTGATTTCTATTATCCATTTGTGAAATAAATTATTGATAAGTCGTAGGAAAGGTTGACACTCACTTGGCCAATACCGTGGGGTAGATGATGAAAATAAGATGACAGACACTGCACCATGTAACAGACTCGCTTGCCAGTCTGGAAAATCGCCTAAAATTAAGATAGTCATTAAAACAAAAAGATTTGACAAGTGAAACCTTTTTTATTTAGCCTGAACTAGATGGCCACTGTTCCAAGTTTATTTTTTTATGATTGTATCTTTCAATTTGCACATAAAAATAAAAAGAAGTTGATTTCACTTTCCTTCCACCTTTTTTTATGACCGACCCATTAATTAATGTCTTAATTCTTTTTAACATGAAATGTATGTTTCCTGACTGTCCGATGAGATGTCAAAGACAGGTGCTAATTGTATAGGACCAATCGTGCTAATTGTATAGGACCAATCGTGCTAATTGTATAGGACCAACCCAAGATTGGTCACCAATGACACAGCGCCACCAGTATACAAAGTAGGGACACAATTAGCTACACACATGTACACAATTAGCTACACACGTGTACACAATTAGCTACACACGTGTACACAATTAGCTAAACACGTGTACACAATTAGCTACACACGTGTAATTGTACACAATTAGCTACACATGTGTACACAATTAGCTACAAATGTGTACACAATTAGCTACACACGTGTACACAATTAGCTACACACGTGTACACAATTAGCTACACACGTGTAACTATACAATTAGCTGCACATGTGTACACAATTAGCTACACACGTGTACACAATTAGCTACACACGTGTAACTGTATACAATTAGCTACACACGTGTACACAATAAGCTACAAATGTGTACACAATTAGCTACACACGTGTACACAATTAGCTACACACGTGTACACAATTAGCTACACACGTGTACACAATTAGCTACACACGTGTAACTGTATACAATTAGTTACACACGTGTACACAATTAGCTACACACGTGTACACAATTAGCTACACACGTGTACTCAATTAGCTACACATGTTCACATCCATCACTGGTCTGTCGAAAGTTCATCCATCTTCACACTTGATGTAAAACCCATATCTTAATTCGTTCTCATCGCTCTCTTGGGGTTGTGATGTAATTTTGTTCAAGGTTGAAAAGAGGTCATCTGTGTTGCAACACCCCTTTATGGTCTCACGGTGAGAACTGTCATCAGAACGCTTCCTTTTCTGGCGAGATATTCTTTCTGATGGATTTGGGCTGATTTGAAACATGTCTGTGTTGTCGGGCAAGGGGACAGACACAATGATTTGTGGGGATGACGAATATCCAGGAGAGTCGGAACCAGGTGACGTCGCATTGCCACCTATGTAAGGGTCACACAATAAGTCAATCTGTGACTCTTCATCTGGAAATCCCTTGTCCAGCATCTGACCAACAGACCCAGCAGTGGACATAGGTTGTGTCAAATCATTTGCTACAAGACTCCCCACGTCAAGTTTATTGTAGAGGAAGCTGTCGTTCTCATAACACAACAGATCCACATCATCATCTGTAATGTAAACAAAATCTACCATTACTTGGGTACTACATGAAAACAATGACCAAGACATTTGAATATAAAACAAACCTATGAAATACAGGTATGATTTAAATAACCTGACAATTATGGTAATTTGTAGCATCTTATCAAAATCACTGGGAACAGAGTGTGTTTTTTTAAGGTCACCTGAGACGAAGTCCCTAAACAATTTACATTTTCGACTACTTCTCCAAAAGCGCTGAACCAAATTCAATGAAATTTGGAAGGAAGCCTCTGTGGCTAAAGGTCAACCAAAACTAAATTATATGGGTTTTTTCAGATTCGGTCGATAAATTACTACATCAGACCAGTTTTTTTTCAGATTCGGTCGATAAATTACTACATCAGACCACAGGTTGATACAGTGGGAGTAGGAGCTAATATTTTAAGGTGCTGTGGAACAGCCACCTTATATTTTGTATAAATACTAACCAGAAGCAGATACCTGTGATCGGACAGTCCTAGAATTTGAATGTGGATACGATAATAAAATGCACTTTTTGATGTGGAGTAGCAATAAAATGACAAGCGCGACTGTGTGACCGTCGGAGTGTCGGAGTGTCGGAGTGTGACCGTCGGAGTGTGACCGTCGTGAGTGTTGGAGTGTGACCGTCGGAGTGTGGCCGTCGGGAGTGTGAGTGTTGGAGTGTGACCGTCAGAGTGTGACCGTCGGGAGTGTGAGTGTTGGAGTGTGACCGTCGGGAGTGTGAGTGTTGGAGTGTGACCGTCGGAGTGTGACCGTCGGAGTCGGAGTGTGACCGTCGGAGTGTGACCGTCGGAGTGTGACTGTCGGGAGTGTGACCATCAGAGTGTGACCGTCGGGAGTGTGAGTGTTGGAGTGTGACCGTCGGAGTGTGACCGTCGGGAGTGTGAGTGTTGGAGTGTGACTGTCGGAGTGTGACCGTCGGAGGTGAACAAGTCTGTAGTTATATTCTAGATTGCATGATTATCACCAAACTTTATTGTGCAGGACATTTAGTAAATGGAAAATGTCTGTGTATATGCTTTTGGGGAAAATACTTTATTTCGCCATTACTTTGGTCAAGAAAAGATGCATAATTACTAAGGGCCAACTTTGAAGTGTAATATTTAATTCTTGGATAATACTGGATATGGGCCGAATGACTTTATAGCAATATTAATCCATGTAAGACACAAATTAGAAATAAAAATCAACAGGAACTATTGCATCAAAAATGTTTATTAACCCAAGATGGGCTGATTTGGAACTGTTTCAATGTCCATATTGAATTGTGCTCATTTCCGAATTTCTGTGACTTGTATTTGAATAAAATGAAAAGCTCATGAAACCATTTTCTGTATAAATTCTAAGCAGAAATGACAAGTTATATATTTATTATCTGTAAATAATGAAATAAGTCGGATTAACCAACATCCCTTTCCGGGCTAAAGGTGGGCGTGTGTTGGTCAGAACTTCTGGTAGGTTGCAATTGTCATGCTATAACCTTTAATCAGATTGGTGTTTGGAATTCTGGTTTATGCCATATGTTGTATTGTATTCAGTTGATAATAACCCTATGACATCGATAATATGTATGACTGGCTACAAATAGTATGCTTATCTTTGACCTTGAACTTCATTCAAGGTCACAAGGTTCAAACGTTGAAAAAATCGAAAATTCAAAATTCTTTCAAAACTATTTATTTGGGTCATATTTTAAAGGACCTGCTCTTTTGAAGGCGTGTGCGATGTATAAAGGTAAAATTAATTAAGAATGATGCAGATATGGCACTTTGAAAAAAAATCCCGCCAAAATTAAAAAATCGCCCAGAACTGCACATAAAAGGTTTCTTCTCTTTTATCTATTCACATGAGGACTGGTTGTGTGGCACACAGATAACATGTGTGACTGGCTACAACTATTATGTTTATCTTTGACCTTGACTTTCAATCAAGGTCACAGGGGTCAAATGATAAAGAAAATCAACAAAAAATAAAGATATCTTTCAAAATGATTTGTTTTGGTCACACTTTAAAAAAACACCTGCTCTTATGGAAGTGCAAGGTTTCTAGGTCAAATCATCGAAAATGACGCAGATGTGGTCCTTTGAAGAATGTTTCCTATCCCAATATTCTTCAATCAGTTGAAATATACTGATTTACTAGCAAATATTGCTTGTTTGGGGTTTGTATAACTTTGTTTGAAAAATCTACCTTGCAAATATTACGTAATTTCACTTCCGGTAAAGTTGGTAATTGGACACTTCACCTGTGACCCATGCCAATTTGGCGACAGTCGGACTTTGTCACGGTTGACTGACTCATGTAATTATCCCCTAGAGGTCAATTAGTGTCACTGACCATAGCTAACATACACTTTGGTGAGTCGGTATCAAATTTGCCACCATAGATATCACAGCAGTCAAGTAATTTTACAAAACATATCCACAAAGCAAGTGAAGTCTACTGTATTCACAGTCATTCCAGTAGATTGCAGTACATACGTATACTTATTGCCTACATCTAGTGCTTGCTTGTGTGAACAATAAAACAATAAGAAAATAGTTCATATATTTCTGTTTGGCTTCACAAATTATGCGATGACTGAAGGTTTAAATGGAGCGAATAAACGATGTATTGAATTATTTTTATGAAATATTTCAGTCATAGAAATTTTTCTTGTAAAAATGTCGATTTCGGGTCTATTTTGGTAATTCAACTATGACGGCAATCGGATCGCGTATGATTAAAACATTATTTTAGAATACTTCTAGGTAAATTAGATTAAAAATATTTTACATATGACTTCAATACACACATTTTGGTGGATCAACTCGGAAGGCAATCAACTGGCCGCAAATCACGAATGATTAAAAAATTAATTTAAAACACTTCTCGGTCAAATAAACCCATTATTAGCTCACCTGCCCAAAGGGCAAGTGAGCTTATGCCATGGTGCGGCGTCCGTCGTCCGGCCGTCCGGCTGTCCGGCGTCAACTTTTTCATTTAAAAAACTTCTTCTCAATAACCAAGAGGCACAGGAACTTGATATTGGGCCTGTAGCATGCTGGGGTGAAGGGCTACGAAGTTTGTTCAAATCAAAGGACCTTGACCTTCATTCAAGGTCACATGGGTCAAATAGGCTATAATCTTCAAACGGCTTCTTCTCAATAACCAAGAGGCCCCGGGACTTGGTACTGGGCCTGTAGCATGCTGGGGTGAAGGGCTACAAAGCTTGTTCAAATAAATGACCTTGACCTTCATTCAAGGTCACATGGGTCAAATAGGTTATAATCTTCAAACGACTTCTTCTCAATAACCAAGAGGCACAGGGACTTGATATTAGGCCTATAGCATGCTGGAGTGAAGGGCTACAAAGTTTGTTCAAATAAATGACCTTGACCTCCATTCAAGGTCACATGGGTCAAATAGGCTATAATCTTCAAACGACTTCTCAATAACCAAGAGGCCCAGGGACTTGATATTGGGTCTGTAGCATGCTTGGGTGAAGGGCTACAAAGTTTGTTCAAATAAATGACCTTGATCTTCCTTCAAGGTCACATGGGTCAAATAGGCTATAATCTTCCACTGACTTCTCCTTAATAACCAAGAGGCCCAGGGACTTGATATTAGGCTTTTAGCATGCTGGGGTGAAGGGCTACCAATTTTTGTTCAAATAAATGACCTTGACCTACATTCAAGGTCACAGGGGTGAAATCGGCTTAAATATGTTAACAATAATTTTGTGATAGCCAAGAGTCCCCGAGACCTGATATTAGGCCAATAGAATGCTGGAATGAAGGACTAGACAATTTATTAATATGAATAAACCTAGCTTACTATTATATTGGAATAAAGAGGTAATCAGCATAGTATCTGTAGAAATGACCTCAATCAACTTCAAAGTTGCTGTAGAGCCAGGTGAGCGATACAGGCCCATTGGGCCTCTTGTTGTAGACTTGTTTTATCCCCACCAATTAATTATATATATAATGTCATAGTATTGCTAGATTTTGTTGGTATAAAGTCAGTCTTCAGTTCAGAGAATCGACAATATCATTAACGTATACAGAAGTGTCTTATTTTCTTATTTTCATTCTTCATTGAAACTTATTTAGTTATGTAGCATATACAGTACACCTCTAACACCCTATTAATACACAAATGGTGGAGAATGGACTGGATGGAAATTGGCATTGTTGTAATATAGTTTATATAATATACATGTTAAAACGAGGTAACTTCTACAGCAGCAATTTTAGACTGAAAATATAATTTGTAAGCTTTACTGTAACTCCACTCACAAACTATATATACCTCTCTGGTGAAATTGGGTTTTGATCCCCATTAGTGGATGGCTATTATGTTATATACATATTGACTGTCGTCCTGTAGCTGTTGGGGGAATAAGCTCAATTTGACCGAATAGGCATACTTATACATTTCACAACAATTCAATCATCTTTTAAGAAGTTACTTTCTTCTAATCAGGCAAAAATCAGAACGAACTAAGAAGATGTCTCCCTTCTTATTGTATAATCCATATTGGTTGTATGTAAATAATATGTTTAAGTTTGTTTACCTGTTTTATGTAAGGAGAGGATTTATATAGGCTCTGCCTGATGTCCTATCCTATATTGATATAACATCAGTCAATAAAATATGTTGAAATTGAACGTATACAGAAGTGTCCGGGATAACTTACAGCCCAAGTTATTTCTGAAGAAGTCATTTAAAGAATTCCAAACCTTACAAGCACTCCTCGTAGATGTGTACAACGATTTGATGGCATTTCAAAAAAATGGCTGGTGCCAAGACCCATCTGTGGTCTTTTTTAAAATTTGTTGTTTTCTTATTTTTATGTTATTTTTATACTTATTCCATTTTATCATAAATATAAAACGGGGATCGTGCAAAAGTTCTCTGACTTATATGAAGTCATTCCCAAACAGCATTACGCCACACATAAGTAGTTACACAAGAATTCAAATAAAACATCAAATGATATGATTTTCGGGAAATTGTGTTTAGGTTGGATAGAGATGGGGTGTAAAAAATGCATTGGGGGGGGGGGGGGGGGGGGGGGGGGGGGGGGGTTATGTGAAGATCTGCTTCATTTACAGTTATGAAGAATACTTTGGATAATATACAGGTAAGGTGATACCTATCGGTATAGTCATAGCAGTAAAAAATGAAAGGCGCCACGGGAAAAGAGATTTATTCAATCCTCATTTCGGTACATCATTTTGATACATAAGTCGACATTTAAATTTTAGTCAATTTTTAAAGCTGCCTATTACAAAGTGATAATAGCCAAGTAAAGCCAGACCACCAGTGAAGGCTGGGCTCAACAGGACATAGTGAAACACTAATCTATTTATAAATTGGAAAATAATACCACGAGTTTTAGTAAATGTAACGGTTACCCAATGAGTGACCAGGGAGTCCTGCTCTGCGAGTATATAAATTGTCTCTTGCACTTATCTACTTTTTTTATGTATTTATTGATGTTGTCAATGTTATGTAAATGTATATGTTGTGTATGTGTATTATTCTGATGAGTCGAAAGACTCAAAGTTTATAAAGAACTTGAACTTGAAGGGACATTTCGCATGCCCACAAATTTGTAAGGATTTTTTTGATAATTTGATGCAATATAATAATGACACCATTATCTAACAACCATGCAAAATTACACTTCGATCAAATGATTGCACCGCTGAATGTGCACTGCAGCGTGCACTCTGGTCACGGTCCAGGACATATTTTTAACGCCAATGAAGTCGTTAATTGATATTTTTTGTTATATTTTTACTGTAATATACAAATTACACATGTAACTAACACCATGCAAAACTTCACTTCGATAAGACTTGGGCATATTACAAGATTTTAGCATTAAACCTAAGAAGTTACGATAAAGTTGCCCTGCAGTCCGGCCGTGGTCGACACACGAGTGTCCAGGTAATAAAAGGGTGTCACACCGGGGTGTTCTCTGTAAGGTAGCAGTGTACTGTAAAAATGCCAAATTCTGAAAAATATGGCACATGTTTTAGATATGTAAACATTGCCAGTTAACCTTACATATATAACCTCTAATAAAGTATATATATTTGAAATCTGCACAACATTTGCAATTTTAATAGAGCTCTGAAGGATAAGTAAACTGATATTTTCTGTGATTTTTAGAGCTGTGAATACCATGGTAACAGCTTAAAAAATTCTCAAAAATTGCAAAATATTATGACATTTGACCCAAAATGGCACAATTCTCTGCACAATTTTTTTTCTGAAACCTATTTAAAATTAAATATCTCTATCCCAAAGACAGAATTAATCTTGTTTGGACATATGTTGTAAATTAAGTTTTTCCGCTATCTTACCTTTTCTGTGGGCTTCCATTTTGCGCTGTAGGCAAAACTAAATTTCCTGTGTAAACACACGTTCGGAAAATCCGGATATTTAAAATCCGGAACCAATTTATTAATTTTTGTTTTAACAAATGTGAAGCCTGTATGTACTACTTCATACTGAATATACCAATTATAGTGTACATTTATTTTTTCATTTTTTATGCATATCATAATACAGGAGTTATTTGCTTAACAAAAAAATTGCCCATGGGCCAGGCTGTCTTACTGTGGTGTGCTACCTAAGCTGACATTTTTTTTAACAATAGGTAGGTGTTGTTTCAGGGAACAATGGGAAGGCAATTATATCCTGCTTCATATAAGCTGTCTTTTTTTACCTGTACAGGTGGAGGTGTGTGTATTTTCTATAGACCTCCATTTTTCACCTGTGAGATATACCCAGAGTTTCCTAGGACTGTCTTTATAATAAATTAAACCAGATGTAAATCATCTTTGATGGTAAGTTTAAAGATACAGTAAAAATTCATTATATTGTATCGAATAAAAAAAATCCATTGACCTTGTTACTTATCTTTTTAATTAAAACATATTTCCTTGTGCAATCAATATTAAGTACAAAAACGTTGAATGTGTTTCTTTTGATCGGGCATATGTCAACGTTTTTGTATCAACAAACAGAAACACGATATTAAAACAAGCTTGAAAGCTTATACTAGTCCACTTCCTTCAATTGGAATTTACATTATTGAGATGGACAAAAGATGTGATCATATATAAACCTTAATATTATCTACTAGAAGGAGAGGGTGTGCAGGGAAGAGGGGATAGAAGAAAGTGCAATGGGCTTGCCAGCTTAATTACTAACAGCATCAAATCTCTCATGATTATAATTATCTCCATTTAGAGAAAATACAGGGTACCAAATGATTTATTAACAGAGGTAGTAATTTCCTGTTGACGGTATTACCATTCACCTACACTAGCTTTACATTAAATATTCCAAAATTATACATTACAATCATTGTAGATATCATAAAACATATATGATATAAGCAATATTAAAAACAGGATATTACAATCAAAGAACATTTTACCAAAATAACATATCAAAAATACTCATACGTAACCATAACTTATACATTACTTTAAGATTAGTTAATCTAATTACTGATAAAAGAGGGCAAAATATCACCAAAATATGTTATATAGATTCCATGGAGACTCTTAAAAATTTCATGGAGAATAATATAAGACCATCAGGTGTTAGTTGGCTTTAAAAATTCAAAATTTACAATGTGATAATATGATTGAAAATTTGTCTTTTTTACATTCCCATTTAAAATATTTAAAGTCAATTTACGGTCAATATTTAAAAAAAATCAGCGAAGATAGACAACATAGTTTTTACAAGAATTGATTTGATATACCTCTGTACCCTATGTTTCTTTTATATTCTGAACACTTTAAACATACAGTTATTACACAGACACACGTATGATTTCTACAATAGTAGTCAAAGGAATGTGTTCCATATTCGCCGTCGAAGATGGTATATACGGACTAGAAAACCGATTGGAGACAAAATGTTTTTTTGGGTAAATAAAAATTTTATTTATTCATATATGTAAGGTAGGTCTAGGTGTTATGTCACGCCCGATTTTATTGTGTTTGTACGAAAATCTTAGCGACACCAAACGGTGTCGGATAATACATGTATATATACATAGTAGTGCGCTATGGCCCTACACCAGGCATGGTGTCAGGGCCAGAGGAAACTCGGGCTATACCGTATACCGATAGATTAGTTATTGATGAACATGCAAACAATTGATTTAGTTAAAATAGCTATCGATATCTATTCGTGATCGAACTGAAAAGGTTCATGCTCGTATCTCTAGCCTTATTCACGCTTCGCACTCTCTCCAGGTGCGCCGCGCGCGCTACCTAATTATAATACAAGGGGACGCAAGTCATGCGCCCTCCGTCCGTCAACTTTCTCCGCGGTGGATAAGCATCATCATATTACTTACTTTAATCAGAGAACTTCTATAAGTCAGGTCTGTTAATTTTGACTCACCCATTATGGACGCCAGTTCGTCTTCAGTAGGTGAAATACACGACGGACAAGAGTCAGTTCTTAGGAAACAATCACAGGTACAGAAATGCTGGAGATACAGCATCCAGGTAGGGTATGTCCTATCATACAATGTATCACTTCCTGGGGATCGGATCGTGTCCTTCTCAGTCTCCTCATCATCTTCCTCGGACAGCAGGTGAAGAGGCAAGTCGTCCATTATGTCTTGTGATGTGAGTTCGCCAAACGGTCAGTGTCCAGCACGCGCTACCAAGGATCTGTCACTACCCTCTCTTTACTGGCCGGAGTTGGCCACGCTACTGACCATCAATAGCCCGTTAGAAGTTCCATGAGGAAACAAGTGTTCGTCTGATGTGATACCGACGTCCATCACCCAAGTGACCACCTGCTGACCAGGAGGTAGCTACAGCCGGTGACTATACACAGTCTATCTCTGACCAGGAGGTGGCTACAGGGGACTATACACAGTCTATATCACTTTTAATTAACACTAATTAGTACTCCAAGGAGGTGTCTCTACGTACGCGTTACCGCATACAAGGACATTTGTCTTTCATTTTTATAGACTCTACATAAACGGAAAACGGTAGCGTCCTGGAAATGCCGATTTTGATGAGGAGATACAAGAACCGCAGATGTGGTAGAAGATCTAACAGCGGACAAGGCACAAATCTCTGTACGCAATCCTTCCACCCCTGATGGACAATCCTCACATGAACCATGATGAACGTCAGCTCGGCAGATCTCGCTAGCACGTCAACTCTAAGGAGAGTCTCATTTTAATCACATTTTATTAGAAATATTCTAACTGAGATACGTCCTTTTTTGTTAACAGTATATATGTTAAGGAGATAAGCCGTAAACTGTACAATATGCCTGTGAAAGAGAACAGAATCGAGGCCCGTCAGCTTATCTCTTACTTACAACTTGATCGCACTGGTAATTCTCTCGATGATGATGATGATGTACTTTTAGTTGATTATCCTGTAATATATGAAGATTTAGATTCAGTTATTACCAGAGAAGAAATTGTAACAGCTATCAATAACCTTAAACGTGGGAAGTCGCATGGTAACGACTGTCTGTTAAATGAAGGTTTTATTGACGGTAAGCAAATGTTTCTTCCCATGTTGCAATAATATTTTAAATTCTGGATGTTTTCCGTCTGAATGGTCAAAAGCTGTAGTGGTACCGGTACATAAGAAAGGTGATCGTTCAGATCCCAATAATTTCCGTGGCATCAGTCTTATAAGTTGTCTGTGCAAATTGTTTACCTCTATTCTAAACAAGAGATTGATGGATATTTGTATAACCTACGATTTTTTAACGGATGCACAATTTGGTTTCCGACCAGGGGTTAGTACTATCGATGCTATATTTGCGTTGCAAACTATAATTACAAAAACGCTTTAAAAGAAAAAACGCCTTTATTGCTGTTTTGTTGATTTTCGGAAAGCATTCGACTATGTAGACAGAGTAAGCCTGTGGTATAAAATTTCTAAATTGGGTATACGGGGTAATTTCTTAAAAACTGTTAAATCTCTATATAATTCAGTAAAATCATGTGTCTTGCTAAACGGGAAATGCTCGGATTTCTTCTCAAATGAGGTCGGTTTATTTCAAGGGGAAATTTTATCACCATTACTTTTTTCCCTGTTCATTAATGATTTTGAAAACTACTTTATTGAAAACGAGGCCCCAAGTTACGATTTCGGAGAACTGAGTCTCTTTCTCCTGTTGTATGCAGATGATCTTGTACTGATTTCCGAATCAGTCGAGGGATTGCAAAGCCTTTTAAGATAATTTAAGGTCTTACTCAGATAAATGGAAAATGACAGTTAATACAGATAAAACAAAAATCGTAGTTTTTCGGAAGGGCGGTACATATAACGGTATAAATATCTCAGTGGTAGACCAGTTCTGTTATTTAGGATTTCTTCTTAAGTTTAATAATAAATTTAACTTTATGTCTAAGCATTTAGCCGAACAAGGTCGTAAAGCTCTTTTTGCCCTACGTTCAAAGTGTAATAATTTGAACTTAAATGTAAAAACTATGTTGCATTTGTTTGATACTTATATTAGCAGTATTCTTTGCTATGCCTGTGAAGTATGGAGTACTCATAATGCTTTGGAAGTTGAAAAGGTACATTTAGAATTTTGTAAAAACTTACTGGGCGTTAAAAAATCTACCTGTAACGCTATGATTTATATCGAACTTGGGCGACTCCCACTGAAGAATATGCAACTTAATAGAATGTTAAAATTTTGGTTTAAATTGTTGAATTCTGATAATTGTATTCTAAGAGAGGCTTACAACTTGCTCTACATGGAAATTGAGAAAGAGAATCCAAAACAGAATTGGCTCTTGCATGTGAAGCACAAATTATTTGAACTTGGATTTGGATATATATGGTTACGTCAGTTACCTTCTGATATTGTTTATATGCCTATTATAAAAGAAAGAATTAATGACCAGGCCTCTCAGACATTGTTTAACTCATTACATATGTCGAGTAAATGTGATCTATACAAACATATGGTTAATAAAGTAACACTGCAATTCTACCTCACCAAATCATTACCAAGTCAATTGAGAAAAATGATAACAAAATTGAGACTTTCAGCACACAATCTAGCTATAGAATCAGGAAGGTATAGGAATATTCCCAGGTGTCATAGGTATTGCATTAACTGTAATTCTTTAGAAGTTGAGGATGAATTTCATTTTTTACTCGTATGTCAAAAATATTCAACTCTTAGAGGAAAATATATAAAGAAATATTTTTGGAAAAAACCTTCAGTCTTCAAAGTAATAGAATTACTGAACACAAATAATCATAAAGAATTGAATTTGCTAGGAAGATTTATCAAAGAAGCTTTTAGTTGCAGAATTGTGTAAATATACTCGGTTTGTGTAGGTGTTGAGTTTTGATGTTACACGTTATTGCATAATAGTGTGCTAATAATTGTTGAACCTCCCGGTGTCCGTCTGTCGTGTTTACCAAATGGTATTATCTGATACTTTTTTTTTCCATGTCTCTCTGACTGACTGTTATAAAAGTTCTCCTAGAATCCTTATTCTGTAACAGTGTATTATAATTAGTATCAATTCTGTGATTGGGCGCAGCCCTTGTAAGATTAAGTGGTTACAATGTATTTTTTTGCTGATGTTGCCAGTAGACAATATGGTTGATTAATATTCCTCATAATATAGTACATATGATGGTTAATCGGTTTCCGTATTTAATTATAATAAGTCAATTACGTTTTGTAATTTTATTATAATACATGCTGTATTCATATAATATATATACATGTATATTAATTTATGTACTGATGGGTCATAGACCTAAAGTCAATAAATGAATTGAATTGAATACAACACAGCAACCCTTTATGTTAATATAGAACACCTTCATTTTTAATATAAACCAGATTTGTAGCCTATTGTCTATAAACTCCGTAGTTCTACCTGTGTGCGTCCAACCATAGCAATGCCATTCATTACATACCATACAGACAGAGGTAACATATTAGGTAGTACATACCATACAGACAAAGGTAACATATTAGGTAGTACATACCATACAGACAGAGGTAACATATTAGGTAGTACATGCCATACAAAGGTAACATATTAGGTAGTACATGCCATACAAAGGTAACATATTAGGTAGTACATACCATACAAAGGTAACATATTAGGTAGTACATACCATACAAAGGTAACATATTAGGTAGTACATACCATACAAAGGTAACATATTAGGTAGTACATACCATACAGACAAAGGTAACATATTAGGTAGTACATACCATACAAAGGTAACATATTAGGTAGTACATACCATACAGACAGAGGTAACATATTAGGTAGTACATACCATACAGACAGAGGTAACATATTAGGTAGTACATACCATACAGACAAAGGTAACATATTAGGTAGTACATACCATACAGAGGTAACATATTAGGTAGTACATACCATACAGACAAAGGTAACATATTAGGTAGTACATACCATACAGACAGAGGTAACATATTAGGTAGTACATACCATACAGACAAAGGTAACATATTAGGTAGTACATACCATACAAAGGTAACATATTAGGTAGTACATACCATACAGACAGAGGTAACATATTAGGTAGTACATACCATACAGACAGAGGTAACATATTAGGTAGTACATACCATACAGACAAAGGTAACATATTAGGTAGTACATACCATACAGACAGAGGTAACATATTAGGTAGTACATACCATACAAAGGTAACATATTAGGTAGTACATACCATACAAAGGTAACATATTAGGTAGTACATACCATACAGACAAAGGTAACATATTAGGTAGTACATACCATACAGACAAAGGTAACATATTAGGTAGTACATACCATACAGAGGTAACATATTAGGTAGTACATACCATACAGACAGAGGTAACATATTAGGTAGTACATACCATACAGACAGAGGTAACATATTAGGTAGTACATACCATACAGACAAAGGTAACATATTAGGTAGTACATACCATACAGACAGAGGTAACATATTAGGTAGTACATACCATACAGACAAAGGTAACATATTAGGTAGTACATACCATACAGACAAAGGTAACATATTAGGTAGTACATACCATACAGACAGAGGTAACATATTAGGTAGTACATACCATACAGACAGAGGTAACATATTAGGTAGTACATACCATACAGACAAGGTAACATATTAGGTAGTACATACCATACAGACAAAGGTAACATATTAGGTAGTACATACCATACAGACAAAGGTAACATATTAGGTAGTACATACCATACAAAGGTAACATATTAGGTAGTACATACCATACAGACAGAGGTAACATATTAGGTAGTACATACCATACAGACAAAGGTAACATATTAGGTAGTACATACCATACAGACAAAGGTAACATATTAGGTAGTACATACCATACAGACAAAGGTAACATATTAGGTAGTACATACCATACAGAGGTAACATATTAGGTAGTACATACCATACAAAGGTAACATATTAGGTAGTACATACCATACAAAGGTAACATATTAGGTAGTACATACCATACAGACAGAGGTAACATATTAGGTAGTACATACCATACAGACAGAGGTAACATATTAGGTAGTACATACCATACAAAGGTAACATATTAGGTAGTACATACCATACAGACAGAGGTAACATATTAGGTAGTACATACCATACAAAGGTAACATATTAGGTAGTACATACCATACAGACAAAGGTAACATATTAGGTAGTACATACCATACAGACAAAGGTAACATATTAGGTAGTACATACCATACAGACAAAGGTAACATATTAGGTAGTACATACCATACAGACAGAGGTAACATATTAGGTAGTACATACCATACAGACAAAGGTAACATATTAGGTAGTACATACCATACAGACAGAGGTAACATATTAGGTAGTACATACCATACAACAGAGGTAACATATTAGGTAGTACATACCATACATACAGAGGTAACATATTAGGTAGTACATACCATACAGACAAGGTAACATATTAGGTAGTACATACCATACAGACAGAGGTAACATATTAGGTAGTACATACCATACAGACAGAGGTAACATATTAGGTAGTACATACCATACAGACAGAGGTAACATATTAGGTAGTACATACCATACAAAGGTAACATATTAGGTAGTACATACCATACAGACAGAGGTAACATATTAGGTAGTACATACCATACAGACAGAGGTAACATATTAGGTAGTACATACCATACAGACAGAGGTAACATATTAGGTAGTACATACCATACAGACAAAGGTAACATATTAGGTAGTACATACCATAAACAGAGGTAACCTATTAGGTAGTACATACCATACAGACAGAGGTAAATATTAGGGAGTACATACCATACAGACATAAAGGTAACATATTAGGTAGTACATACCCTACGACAAGGACTTTTTTCTCCTCAACAAATTTACTATTAGGGGTTCTCCACCGGTACATTTATATCTCCATCAAAACATATTGGATCCCACCAACCAAAGGTAACACCCTTTGGGGACTACCCCCTAAAATAAAAAAATTTTTTTCCCCCTCCTCCAAAGGAAATTGGGTTTCCCCCCCTTACAAAGTCCCCAAAGGGGCTCCATCAACAAGGGAACATATTTTTAGACATCCTACAACGATAACATATTAGATTACATCCATACAAAATTTTCATATTGGTGTAATACCCTACAAAGGGCCCCAAAAAATCCATCGGCAAAGGGGAAATTTATATAATTTTCCCTCGCAAACTATTTTATACCCATCTACAAGGGACATATTTGACCCTCAACAGGGAACACTTTTTGTTCCTCAAATAAAATTGTGTTCCCAAAGAAAAATTTTTCAACTTTTAAAGGGTCTTTAAATTTTTTTACCATTAAAAAAGGAACAATTAGGTAGTACATACCATACAGACAGAGGTAACATATTAGGGTAGTACATACCATACAGACAGAGGTAACATATTAGGTAGTTACATACCATACAGACAAAGGTAACATATTAGGTAGTACATACCCTACAGACAGAGGTAACATATTAGGTAGTACATACCATACAGACAGAGGTAACATATTAGGTAGTACATACCATACAGACAGAGGTAACATATTAGGAGTACATACCATACAGACAAAGGTAACATATTAGGTAGTACATACCATACAGACAAGGTAACATATTAGGTAGTACATACCATAGACAAAGGTAACATATTAGGTAGTACATACCATACAGACAGAGGTAACATATTAGGTAGTACATACCATACATACAAAGGTAACATATTAGGTAGTACATACCATACAGAACAAGGTAACACATTAGGTAGTACATACATACAAAGGTAACATATTAGGTATACATACCATACAAAGGTAACATATTAGGTAGTACATACCATACAGACAGAGGTAACATATTAGGTAGTACATACCATACATACAAAGGTAACATATTAGGTAGTACATACCATACAGACAGAGGTAACATATTAGGTAGTACATACCATACAGACAGAGGTAACATATTAGGTAGTACATACCATACAGACAAAGGTAACATATTAGGTAGTACATACCATACAGACAGAGGTAACATATTAGGTAGTACATACCATACAGACAGAGGTAACATATTAGGTAGTACATACCATACAGACAAAGGTAACATATTAGGTAGTACATACCATACAGACAAGGTAACATATTAGGTAGTACATACCATACAGACAGAGGTAACATATTAGGTAGTACATACCATACAGACAAAGGTAACATATTAGGTAGTACATACCATACAGACAAAGGTAACATATTAGGTAGTACATACCATACAGAGGTAACATATTAGGTAGTACATACCATACAGACAGAGGTAACATATTAGGTAGTACATACCATACAGACAGAGGTAACATATTAGGTAGTACATACCATACAGACAGAGGTAACATATTAGGTAGTACATACCATACAGACAGAGGTAACATATTAGGTAGTACATACCATACAGACAGGGTAACATATTAGGTAGTACATACCATACAGACAAAGGTAACATATTAGGTAGTACATACCATACAGACAGAGGTAACATATTAGGTAGTAACATACCATACAGACAGGTAACATATTAGGTAGTACATACCATACAGACAGAGGGTAACATATTAGGTAGTACATACCATACAGACAAGGTAACATATTAGGTAGTACATACCATACAGACAGAGGTAACATATTAGGTAGTACATACCATACAGACAGAGGTAACATATTAGGTAGTACATACCATACAGACAGAAGGTAACATATTAGGTAGTACATACCATACAGACAGAGGTAACATATTAGGTAGTACATACCATACAGACAGAGGTAACATATTAGGTAGTACATACCATACAGACAAAGGTAACATATTAGGTAGTACATACCATACAGACAAAGGTAACATATTAGGTAGTACATACCATACAGACAGAGGTAACATATTAGGTAGTACATACCATACAGACAGAGGTAACATATTAGGTAGTACATACCATACAGACAGAGGTAACATATTAGGTAGTACATACCATACAGACAGAGGTAACATATTAGGTAGTACATACCATACAGACAAGAGGTAACATATTAGGTAGTACATACCATACAGACAGAGGTAACATATTAGGTAGTACATACCATACAGACAGAGGTAACATATTAGGTAGTACATACCATACAGACAGAGGTAACATATTAGGTAGTACATACCATACAAAGGTAACATATTAGGTAGTACATACCATACAGACAGGTAACACATTAGGTAGTACATACCATACAAAGGTAACATATTAGGTAGTACATACCATACAGACAAGGTAACATATTAGGTAGTACATACCATACAGACAAGAGGTAACATATTAGGTAGTACATACCATACAGACAGAGGTAACATATTAGGTAGTACATACCATACAGACAGAGGTAACATATTAGGTAGTACATACCATACAGACAGAGGTAACATATTAGGTAGTACATACCATACAGACAGAGGTAACATATTAGGTAGTACATACCATACAGACAAGGTAACATATTAGGTAGTACATACCATACAGACAAAGGTAACATATTAGGTAGTACATACCATACAGACAGAGGTAACATATTAGGTAGTACATACCATACAGACAAGGTAACATATTAGGTAGTACATACCATACAGACAAGGTAACATATTAGGTAGTACATACCATACAGACAGAGGTAACATATTAGGTAGTACATACCATACAGACAGAGGTAACATATTAGGTAGTACATACCATACAGACAGAGGTAACATATTAGGTAGTACATACCATACAGACAAGGTAACATATTAGGTAGTACATACCATACAGACAGAGGTAACATATTAGGTAGTACATACCATACAGACAGAGGTAACATATTAGGTAGTACATACCATACAGACAAGGTAACATATTAGGTAGTACATACCATACAGGTAACATATTAGGTAGTACATACCATACAAGGTAACATATTAGGTAGTACATACCATACATACAGAGGTAACATATTAGGTAGTACATACCATACAGACAGAGGTAACATATTAGGTAGTACATACCATACAGACAGAGGTAACATATTAGGTAGTACATACCATACAGACAAGAGGTAACATATTAGGTAGTACATACCATACAGACAGAGGTAACATATTAGGTAGTACATACCATACAGACAGAGGTAACATATTAGGTAGTACATACCATACAGACAGAGGTAACATATTAGGTAGTACATACCATACAGACAGAGGTAACATATTAGGTAGTACATACCATACAGAGGGAACATATTAGGTAGTACATACCATACAGACAGAGGTAACATATTAGGTAGTACATACCATACAGACAGAGGTAACATATTAGGTAGTACATACCATACAGACAAGGTAACATATTAGGTAGTACATACATACAGACAGAGGTAACATATTAGGTAGTACATACCATACAGACAAGGTAACATATTAGGTAGTACATACCATACAGACCAAGGTAACATATTAGGTAGTACATACCATACAGACAGAGGTAACATATTAGGTAGTACATACCATACAGACAAGGTAACATATTAGGTAGTACATACCATACAGACAAGGTAACATATTAGGTAGTACATACCATACAGACAGAGGTAACATATTAGGTAGTACATACCATACAGACAAGGTAACATATTAGGTAGTACATACCATACAGACAGAGGTAACATATTAGGTAGTACATACCATACAGACAAGGTAACATATTAGGTAGTACATACCATACAGACAGGTAACATATTAGGTAGTACATACCATACAGACAGAGGTAACATATTAGGTAGTACATACCATACAGACAAAGGTAACATATTAGGTAGTACATACCATACAGACAAAGGTAACATATTAGGTAGTACATACCATACAAAGGTAACATATTAGGTAGTACATACCATACAGACAGAGGTAACATATTAGGTAGTACATACCATACAGACAGAGGTAACATATTAGGTAGTACATACCATACAGACAGAGGTAACATATTAGGTAGTACATACCATACAGACAGAGGTAACATATTAGGTAGTACATACCATACAGACAAAGGTAACATATTAGGTAGTACATACCATACAGACAGAGGTAACATATTAGGTAGTACATACCATACATACAAAGGTAACATATTAGGTAGTACATACCATACAGACAGAGGTAACATATTAGGTAGTACATACCATACAGACAGAGGTAACATATTAGGTAGTACATACCATACAGACAAAGGTAACATATTAGGTAGTACATACCATACAGACAGAGGTAACATATTAGGTAGTACATACCATACAGACAAAGGTAACATATTAGGTAGTACATACCATACAGACAAAGGTAACATATTAGGTAGTACATACCATACAGACAGAGGTAACATATTAGGTAGTACATACCATACAGACAGAGGTAACATATTAGGTAGTACATACCATACAGACAGAGGTAACATATTAGGTAGTACATACCATACAGACAGAGGTAACATATTAGGTAGTACATACCATACAAAGGTAACATATTAGGTAGTACATACCATACAGACAGAGGTAACATATTAGGTAGTACATACCATACAAAGGTAACATATTAGGTAGTACATACCATACAGACAGAGGTAACATATTAGGTAGTACATACCATACAGACAGAGGTAACATATTAGGTAGTACATACCATACAGACAGAGGTAACATATTAGGTAGTACATACCATACAGACAGAGGTAACATATTAGGTAGTACATACCATACAGACAGAGGTAACATATTAGGTAGTACATACCATACAGACAGAGGTAACATATTAGGTAGTACATACCATACAGACAAAGGTAACATATTAGGTAGTACATACCATACAGACAGAGGTAACATATTAGGTAGTACATACCATACAGACAGAGGTAACATATTAGGTAGTACATACCATACAGACAGAGGTAACATATTAGGTAGTACATACCATACAGACAGAGGTAACATATTAGGTAGTACATACCATACAGACAAAGGTAACATATTAGGTAGTACATACCATACAGACAAAGGTAACATATTAGGTAGTACATACCATACAGACAGAGGTAACATATTAGGTAGTACATACCATACAGACAGAGGTAACATATTAGGTAGTACATACCATACAGACAAAGGTAACATATTAGGTAGTACATACCATACAAAGGTAACATATTAGGTAGTACATACCATACAGACAGAGGTAACATATTAGGTAGTACATACCATACAGACAAAGGTAACATATTAGGTAGTACATACCATACAGACAGAGGTAACATATTAGGTAGTACATACCATACAGACAAAGGTAACATATTAGGTAGTACATACCATACAGACAGAGGTAACATATTAGGTAGTACATACCATACAAAGGTAACATATTAGGTAGTACATACCATACAGACAAAGGTAACATATTAGGTAGTACATACCATACAGACAGAGGTAACATATTAGGTAGTACATACCATACAGACAGAGGTAACATATTAGGTAGTACATACCATACAGACAAAGGTAACATATTAGGTAGTACATACCATACAGACAGAGGTAACATATTAGGTAGTACATACCATACAGACAGAGGTAACATATTAGGTAGTACATACCATACAGACAGAGGTAACATATTAGGTAGTACATACCATACAGACAAAGGTAACATATTAGGTAGTACATACCATACAAAGGTAACATATTAGGTAGTACATACCATACAAGGTAACATATTAGGTAGTACATACCATACAGACAGAGGTAACATATTAGGTAGTACATACCATACAGACAGAGGTAACATATTAGGTAGTACATACCATACAGACAGAGGTAACATATTAGGTAGTACATACCATACAGACAAGGTAACATATTAGGTAGTACATACCATACAGACAGAGGTAACATATTAGGTAGTACATACCATACAGACAGAGGTAACATATTAGGTAGTACATACCATACAGACAGAGGTAACATATTAGGTAGTACATACCATACAGACAGAGGTAACATATTAGGTAGTACATACCATACAGACAGAGGTAACATATTAGGGTAGTACATACCATACAGACAGAGGTAACATATTAGGTAGTACATACCATACAGACAAGGTAACATATTAGGTAGTACATACCATACAGACAGAGGTAACATATTAGGTAGTACATACCATACAGACAGAGGTAACATATTAGGTAGTACATACCATACAGACAGAGGTAACATATTAGGTAGTACATACCATACAGACAGAGGTAACATATTAGGTAGTACATACCATACAGACAGAGGTAACATATTAGGTAGTACATACCATACAGACAGAGGTAACATATTAGGTAGTACATACCATACAGACAGAGGTAACATATTAGGTAGTACATACCATACAGACAGAGGTAACATATTAGGTAGTACATACCATACAGACAGAGGTAACATATTAGGTAGTACATACCATACAGACAGAGGTAACATATTAGGTAGTACATACCATACAGACAAGGTAACATATTAGGTAGTACATACCATACAGACAGAGGTAACATATTAGGTAGTACATACCATACAGACAGAGGTAACATATTAGGTAGTACATACCATACAGACAGAGGTAACATATTAGGTAGTACATACCATACAGACAAGGTAACATATTAGGTAGTACATACCATACAGACAGAGGTAACATATTAGGTAGTACATACCATACAGACAGAGGTAACATATTAGGTAGTACATACCATACAGACAGAGGTAACATATTAGGTAGTACATACCATACAGACAGAGGTAACATATTAGGTAGTACATACCATACAGACAGAGGTAACATATTAGGTAGTACATACCATACAGACAAGGTAACATATTAGGTAGTACATACCATACAGACAGAGGTAACATATTAGGTAGTACATACCATACAGACAGAGGTAACATATTAGGTAGTACATACCATACAGACAGAGGTAACATATTAGGTAGTACATACCATACAGACAGAGGTAACATATTAGGTAGTACATACCATACAGACAGAGGTAACATATTAGGTAGTACATACCATACAGACAGAGGTAACATATTAGGTAGTACATACCATACAGAGGTAACATATTAGGTAGTACATACCATACAGACAGAGGTAACATATTAGGTAGTACATACCATACAGACAGAGGTAACATATTAGGTAGTACATACCATACAGACAGAGGTAACATATTAGGTAGTACATACCATACAGACAGAGGTAACATATTAGGTAGTACATACCATACAAAGGTAACATATTAGGTAGTACATACCATACAAAGGTAACATATTAGGTAGTACATACCATACAGACAGAGGTAACATATTAGGTAGTACATACCATACAGACAGAGGTAACATATTAGGTAGTACATACCATACAGACAAAGGTAACATATTAGGTAGTACATACCATACAGACAGAGGTAACATATTAGGTAGTACATACCATACAGACAGAGGTAACATATTAGGTAGTACATACCATACAGACAGAGGTAACATATTAGGTAGTACATACCATACAGACAGAGGTAACATATTAGGTAGTACATACCATACAGACAGAGGTAACATATTAGGTAGTACATACCATACAGACAGAGGTAACATATTAGGTAGTACATACCATACAGACAAAGGTAACATATTAGGTAGTACATACCATACAGACAGAGGTAACATATTAGGTAGTACATACCATACAGACAGAGGTAACATATTAGGTAGTACATACCATACAGACAGAGGTAACATATTAGGTAGTACATACCATACAGACAGAGGTAACATATTAGGTAGTACATACCATACAGACAAAGGTAACATATTAGGTAGTACATACCATACAGACAGAGGTAACATATTAGGTAGTACATACCATACAGACAGAGGTAACATATTAGGTAGTACATACCATACAGACAAGGTAACATATTAGGTAGTACATACCATACAGACAAGGTAACATATTAGGTAGTACATACCATACAGACAAGGTAACATATTAGGTAGTACATACCATACAGACAGAGGTAACATATTAGGTAGTACATACCATACAGACAGAGGTAACATATTAGGTAGTACATACCATACAGACAGAGGTAACATATTAGGTAGTACATACCATACAGACAAGGTAACATATTAGGTAGTACATACCATACAGACAGAGGTAACATATTAGGTAGTACATACCATACAGACAGAGGTAACATATTAGGTAGTACATACCATACAGACAGAGGTAACATATTAGGTAGTACATACCATACAGACAGAGGTAACATATTAGGTAGTACATACCATACAGACAAAGGTAACATATTAGGTAGTACATACCATACAGACAGAGGTAACATATTAGGTAGTACATACCATACAGACAGAGGTAACATATTAGGTAGTACATACCATACAGACAGAGGTAACATATTAGGTAGTACATACCATACAGACAAAGGTAACATATTAGGTAGTACATACCATACAGACAAGGTAACATATTAGGTAGTACATACCATACAGACAAGGTAACATATTAGGTAGTACATACCATACAGACAGAGGTAACATATTAGGTAGTACATACCATACATACAAGGTAACATATTAGGTAGTACATACCATACAGACAGAGGTAACATATTAGGTAGTACATACCATACAGACAAGGTAACATATTAGGTAGTACATACCATACAGACAAGGTAACATATTAGGTAGTACATACCATACAGACAGAGGTAACATATTAGGTAGTACATACCATACAGACAGAGGTAACATATTAGGTAGTACATACCATACAGACAAAGGTAACATATTAGGTAGTACATACCATACAGACAGAGGTAACATATTAGGTAGTACATACCATACAGAGGTAACATATTAGGTAGTACATACCATACAGAAGGTAACATATTAGGTAGTACATACCATACAGACAAGGTAACATATTAGGTAGTACATACCATACAGACAGAGGTAACATATTAGGTAGTACATACCATACAGACAAGGTAACATATTAGGTAGTACATACCATACAGAAGGTAACATATTAGGTAGTACATACCATACAGACAGAGGTAACATATTAGGTAGTACATACCATACAGACAGTAGGTATACATACCATACAGACAGAGGTAACATATTAGGTAGTACATACCATACAGACAGAGGTAACATATTAGGTAGTACATACCATACAGACAAAGGTAACATATTAGGTAGTACATACCATACAAAGGTAACATATTAGGTAGTACATACCATACAAAGGTAACATATTAGGTAGTACATACCATACCAAGGTAACATATTAGGTAGTACATACCATACAGACAGAGGTAACATATTAGGTAGTACATACCATACAGACAGAGGTAACATATTAGGTAGTACATACCATACAGACAAAGGTAACATATTAGGTAGTACATACCATACAGACAAAGGTAACATATTAGGTAGTACATACCATACAGACAGAGGTAACATATTAGGTAGTACATACCATACAGACAGAGGTAACATATTAGGTAGTACATACCATACAGACAGAGGTAACATATTAGGTAGTACATACCATACAGACAAGGTAACATATTAGGTAGTACATACCATACAGACAGAGGTAACATATTAGGTAGTACATACCATACAGACAGAGGTAACATATTAGGTAGTACATACCATACAGACAGAGGTAACATATTAGGTAGTACATACCATACAGACAGAGGTAACATATTAGGTAGTACATACCATACAGACAGAGGTAACATATTAGGTAGTACATACCATACAGACAGAGGTAACATATTAGGTAGTACATACCATACAGACAGAGGTAACATATTAGGTAGTACATACCATACAGACAGAGGTAACATATTAGGTAGTACATACCATACAGACAGAGGTAACATATTAGGTAGTACATACCATACAGACAGAGGTAACATATTAGGTAGTACATACCATACAGACAGAGGTAACATATTAGGTAGTACATACCATACAGACAGAGGTAACATATTAGGTAGTACATACCATACAGACAGAGGTAACATATTAGGTAGTACATACCATACAGACAGAGGTAACATATTAGGTAGTACATACCATACAGACAGAGGTAACATATTAGGTAGTACATACCATACAGACAAAGGTAACATATTAGGTAGTACATACCATACAGACAGAGGTAACATATTAGGTAGTACATACCATACAGACAGAGGTAACATATTAGGTAGTACATACCATACAGACAGAGGTAACATATTAGGTAGTACATACCATATAGACAGAGGTAACATATTAGGTAGTACATACCATACAGACAGAGGTAACATATTAGGTAGTACATACCATACAGACAGAGGTAACATATTAGGTAGTACATACCATACAGACAGAGGTAACATATTAGGTAGTACATACCATACAGACAGAGGTAACATATTAGGTAGTACATACCATACAAAGGTAACATATTAGGTAGTACATACCATACAGACAGAGGTAACATATTAGGTAGTACATACCATACAGACAGAGGTAACATATTAGGTAGTACATACCATACAGACAGAGGTAACATATTAGGTAGTACATACCATACAGACAGAGGTAACATATTAGGTAGTACATACCATACAGACAGAGGTAACATATTAGGTAGTACATACCATACAGACAGAGGTAACATATTAGGTAGTACATACCATACAGACAGGTAACACATTAGGTAGTACATACCATACAGACAGAGGTAACATATTAGGTAGTACATACCATACAGACAGAGGTAACATATTAGGTAGTACATACCATACAGAGGTAACATATTAGGTAGTACATACCATACAAGAGGTAACATATTAGGTAGTACATACCATACAGACAGAGGTAACATATTAGGTAGTACATACCATACAGACAGAGGTAACATATTAGGTAGTACATACCATACAGACAGAGGTAACATATTAGGTAGTACATACCATACAGACAAAGGTAACATATTAGGTAGTACATACCATACAGACAAGGTAACATATTAGGTAGTACATACCATACAGACAGAGGTAACATATTAGGTAGTACATACCATACAGACAAGGTAACATATTAGGTAGTACATACCATACAGACAGAGGTAACATATTAGGTAGTACATACCATACAGACAGAGGTAACATATTAGGTAGTACATACCATACAGACAAAGGTAACATATTAGGTAGTACATACCATACAGACACAGAGGTAACATATTAGGTAGTACATACCATACAGACAGAGGTAACATATTAGGTAGTACATACCATACAGACAGAGGTAACATATTAGGTAGTACATACCATACAGACAGAGGTAACATATTAGGTAGTACATACCATACAGACAAAGGTAACATATTAGGTAGTACATACCATACAGACAGAGGTAACATATTAGGTAGTACATACCATACAGACAAAGGTAACATATTAGGTAGTACATACCATACAGACAGAGGTAACATATTAGGTAGTACATACCATACAAAGGTAACATATTAGGTAGTACATACCATACAGACAAAGGTAACATATTAGGTAGTACATACCATACAGACAGAGGTAACATATTAGGTAGTACATACCATACAGACAGAGGTAACATATTAGGTAGTACATACCATACAGACAGAGGTAACATATTAGGTAGTACATACCATACAGACAGAGGTAACATATTAGGTAGTACATACCATACAGACAGAGGTAACATATTAGGTAGTACATACCATACAGACAGAGGTAACATATTAGGTAGTACATACCATACAAAGGTAACATATTAGGTAGTACATACCATACAGACAGAGGTAACATATTAGGTAGTACATACCATACAGACAAGGTAACATATTAGGTAGTACATACCATACAGACAGAGGTAACATATTAGGTAGTACATACCATACAGACAGAGGTAACATATTAGGTAGTACATACCATACAGACAGAGGTAACATATTAGGTAGTACATACCATACAGACAGGTAACACATTAGGTAGTACATACCATACAGACAGAGGTAACATATTAGGTAGTACATACCATACAGACAGAGGTAACATATTAGGTAGTACATACCATACAGACAAGGTAACATATTAGGTAGTACATACCATACAGACAAAGGTAACATATTAGGTAGTACATACCATACAAAGGTAACATATTAGGTAGTACATACCATACAGACAGAGGTAACATATTAGGTAGTACATACCATACAGAGGTAACATATTAGGTAGTACATACCATACAGACAAAGGTAACATATTAGGTAGTACATACCATACAGAGGTAACATATTAGGTAGTACATACCATACAGACAGAGGTAACATATTAGGTAGTACATACCATACAGACAGAGGTAACATATTAGGTAGTACATACCATACAGAGGTAACATATTAGGTAGTACATACCATACAAAGGTAACATATTAGGTAGTACATACCATACAGAGGTAACATATTAGGTAGTACATACCATACAGACAGAGGTAACATATTAGGTAGTACATACCATACAAAGGTAACATATTAGGTAGTACATACCATACAGACAAAGGTAACATATTAGGTAGTACATACCATACAAAGGTAACATATTAGGTAGTACATACCATACAGAGGTAACATATTAGGTAGTACATACCATACAGACAGAGGTAACATATTAGGTAGTACATACCATACAGACAAAGGTAACATATTAGGTAGTACATACCATACAGACAAGGTAACATATTAGGTAGTACATACCATACAGACAGAGGTAACATATTAGGTAGTACATACCATACCAAGGTAACATATTAGGTAGTACATACCATACAGACAGAGGTAACATATTAGGTAGTACATACCATACAGACAAAGGTAACATATTAGGTAGTACATACCATACAGACAAAGGTAACATATTAGGTAGTACATACCATACAGACAAAGGTAACATATTAGGTAGTACATACCATACAGACAGAGGTAACATATTAGGTAGTACATACCATACAAAGGTAACATATTAGGTAGTACATACCATACAGACAAAGGTAACATATTAGGTAGTACATACCATACAGACAAAGGTAACATATTAGGTAGTACATACCATACAGACAGAGGTAACATATTAGGTAGTACATACCATACAGACAAAGGTAACATATTAGGTAGTACATACCATACAGACAAAGGTAACATATTAGGTAGTACATACCATACAGACAAAGGTAACATATTAGGTAGTACATACCATACAAAGGTAACATATTAGGTAGTACATACCATACAGACAAAGGTAACATATTAGGTAGTACATACCATACAGACAAAGGTAACATATTAGGTAGTACATACCATACAAAGGTAACATATTAGGTAGTACATACCATACAGACAGAGGTAACATATTAGGTAGTACCTTTACCTGTGTTATATGTGATGAATAGCATTAATAGACTGAATGCATGAAGCATGCTTTTGGAGTGTACAGTTCAGTTCTGGAAATTCATTTTCACCATGTCATCTGACAGTGATGCAGGGATTTTCCTCACTCAATCCAATATGTCAGGTTGTGATCCTGGACTTAGTAAGGACACAGACAGTGTTTTAAGTGATGTTTTATCCATAGAAGAGATTGAAAATATGCCAAAACTTGATTTCACGCCAAAAAGTGACATGTTTCTGATATTTCGGAAAACAAAATGAAGGAAATAATGCAGGAAATGAACAAATTAGAAGAGCAACAGACAACAAGATTTCTAGCCCCATTACAGGAAGGTGATCTGGAAAACGTTTTGAAGAAAGGACTGGATTTTACACTAATCATTCCCTTACTGCAACTGCAGCTACAAGAGTGTATGCTGCTGGGGTGGATGGACGCTAGGGGCCGAAACCTACCTGCAGTAGTGCAAGGAGGTTTGAATTCTGAGTCACCTCCAAAAAAGGTGAAAATGCTGTGTGAAAAATCAGGAGAATTCCATTGCCCCAGGTAACAGAGAACTCAGCATCAGTGCTCCAGATATGTGTTTCACATTAAAATTCAAGGACGAATCCTTGGAACATACTCGAATTATATACATGTATGTGGATGTATTTTGTGCCAGTTGACAAATTTTCTTGGAATAATGACGCTTTGTTCTAATTTATTCATTTGTTTCTATTTGATTTAATTAAACAAAAGATGACTGTGTATATTGCTTTGTGTTGTGTGTATATAATGGATTATGGATACATTACCAGTAACTCCCCCTAAGTTACCTACAACTGTCTTAAAAGAGAGTCACTGTGACACATATAGGACAGTTACAGGTAATTGTCCAAGACTTCCGTAGTTATAGCACAGAAAGAACAATGGATGGCATCACAGCTATGTTTTAATGGTACAAATGATAGTATTAATTTCCGATACCCAAGGGTGTATCACTCTCCAAAATGTCACTTGATGTATATATATCATATGTACACGACAGTCCAGTTTATTTCGCTTAGTCATTTCATTTTTAAATTATAGATACTGTCTTTTTAGCGTATGGTTTTAGCAAGCAATTGTCACCGCTATTGAGAGATGAGTACGCAACGCGCATTTCGTAATTCATTTGCAAACATGATTTTAGAATTATTTCAATATCATAAATCAGTGCATTGACACAGAAAAAAAATAATTTGACGCATGATTTTTGCATGCCGCTCGTCAATTTGACACTTCAAATTTTGACTAACACTAGTCCTACATGTAGGTCCAATGTGTTGTCCAATATACAGACTCACCAAAGTGTATACATTGTATAAGAACTCCAGACTAGGTCTATGAAGGACAATCTGTTGTTTAGAGGTATCCGAATTCAAGATGAGGACTCGGAGGCGGTTCTGAACGGCTGGGGGATTCCAGCGTGATGGCCAATCCACCAGTGGACAGAGTCACGCAACCCTCCCAAACAGCGCCCGTAGGGAGACGCTACGATAGGCTGATCCAATGACCCAGATTTTTTTAAGAACAATTTGAAATTCGCGTTTTTAAATGTGTGTGGTATAAACTCCGAAATTAATTTACCGGAATTTGTTTCGTTGATAAAGTCGTATGATATTTTGGTATTGGTGAAAGTAAGACAGATGATTTAGATATCCTGCAAGTAGCACCTGATTGAAAATGAAAAAAAAAAATCTGGGGGTATAATCATTGTTTATAAGAAGAATTTGAAACCATTTCTCCATTTTTATAATACGAATTCCGAGTTTGTCCAAAGGGTAAATTGACAAAAACTGTTCCTTGCCTCGAGCATGATCATCTTATTAGGATGTGCATATGTTTCACCTGAGATCTCAAAATATTCGTCCAAAGATGCATTTGATGAAATTGAGAATGAAATGAGTGACTTACAAAACATTGGGGGTAATATAGCAGTAGTTGGAGATTTTAATTCAAAAACCAAAAATTGACCGGATTTCATTGAACCTTATGATAATATCGTAAACATGTTAGATATTGATAAAAATGATGACGTGTCTGATTATATGTATGATTTTGATAAATTAGAACAACTTGATGTTCCTTTAATGAGGACAAGTCAATGCAAATGTAGACTAAATAATTATGATAGTATGATTCAAATATCAAAACATAATATGATGATTTTCCAAAGTGTGCTTAGTTTTATACACTATTTCTGAAACAGTTTGGCAATCATTAACAGCTAATGATTTTCTGATCACCTAACAGGTGAGTTGATTTACCTGTGTTCTTATTTACCTGTGTTCTTATACTCTGATATGATACTATTTCTACTCACAATGTATGAGTGGATTATATTAAATATGTAAATTGATTATGAGTAATTTTATTAGTTTTAGTGTTTCATATTGTCTCATAAGTCAAATAATTATGGCTGGGTATTGATCACTTTTACTTGTACATTCTATATTGTGAATTGTATTTTACTGTTGAGCAATGCGTGACACTTTAATAAAAAAAACATATTACTATTATTATTATTACTGAGGATATTTCTGAAACAGACTATAACTACCTATCAACACACCTTAATCCCTGCACCAGAGTCGGTGTTCGGGGAAGACCCCTGCCAAATTGGGTCACAGGTGAAGTCTCCAATTATCAACTTGACATGATGTGAAATTATGTTATTTGTAACGTAGTTATACAAACCCCAAACTAGCAATGTTTGCTAACAAATCAGTTTATTTCAATTAGGGGGAAATACATATAAACAAACGTGAACACGTGCCTTCAATTAATGCGAATAACACAACAATCGTATAAGTGTTGAATAAACGTTTTAATTATATTTGTGAATAAGTTAATAACAAGTGCTACCGAAACGAGGGACATATAATTTCATTATATAACGGTTCGTATATAACATCTTATCAATTTTCTATTATAACGGGCCGTATATTATTTGTAGCATCATGCTTATTTTCTATTACTTAGTGTAATGGTCCAAATACAGCGTGTATCATATCTTACTAATTAGGGCTTTTCACTTTGTGGTGAAAAGACCTATTGTTCTTCTTCTTCTTCTTCTTCTTCTTCTTCTTCTTCTTCTTCTGCATTTCATTTTGTAAAAACTGTAACGCCAAACTGGTTAAAGTTATTCAGATTTCTTTTTCAGCCTTTATTATAGAATAATTTGAAGGGGTGCAGGAAATAAAATTTAAGTAGGTCGAAAAATCCAAAATGGCCGCCATGACGTCAAAGCTTATTTTGCTTAAATGGCCACAACTCAAAAACGGTATTTTTTCAAAGGTATATTCATGTAGGATTCATCTGGGCCAACTTTTACATAATAACGGCTTTGAGGTTAGAGGTCAAACAAAAAAGCTTGTTGGAGGTTCAAGTTATGCTTTTTTAAGAAATTTTTCCTATTTTTGAAAACTTCTTCTACAGATAAATAGAGTATGTCATTCCGATGATATTGATACCTTCGGTGTCTTAATAGCACTTCCGGTTAATGTAGTACGCCATTTTGAAAATTTCCCTATACTGTACATTCTATATTAAAAATCGTTTTACATTTTAAACTTCTTCTCAAATTCCACCAGTGCGACTCAGCACAAACTTTGACAAAATGACAAGGAGATAGTACTGACCAAGTCTTGTTGCTGTTAAAAGTTTTCAGGTCAGAGGTCAAATAAAAAAGTTTGCTATGGTGTCAAATATGTCTCTAAAAATCTTTTAAAGTATGATGCAGTATGTCATTCTGATGATTTTGATGTCCTTAGTTCTTTGGTAACATTTGTCGTTAACGCGGGACGCCATTCTGAATATTTCTCTCTATATCTTATGTATGCCTACAACTCACATTTTAAGTTTCTTCTCAAATTCCATCAGTGCGATTCAACATAAACTTAGATGCCAGATTAATTCAAAACTAGAATGTGGATGACCTATCAAGTGTTCTAAAATAGTTTTTTTTACGTTTGGAAATACCAAGCCTTTAGGTCATTTATGCTAAGTAGGTGAAAAGCCCGTCAAATTGTTAGCCAACAATTTCTAGTTTATATTATAACGGGTTGTGTAACAATGTATAACAATTGAATAATGTTCTATTATAACGGGCCGTTTGTAACATGTAACGACTACATCATGTAGCCTTTATTGTAGCCTTTATTATGAGGGCATGGTTTGTTGCATTCCAATATTGAATAGAAGTTTAAAATTCACACATAATGTGAATAAATGCTTAATAATTTGAATTCTTACTAGCAAAAAAACGGCAACGGTTACTTACAAATCCACTTGAAGATATATACCGCTATTTGTGATTTTCGGATAATTGTCCGAAATTGATAAAACTTGTTCATGAATTAAAGGTTAGTAACTCCCAGACAAGATTCAGTTTTAACAAATTATGAATCCCCAATACAGTATAACCAGAGACTTATATATACGTCTCTGGTATAACGCAATTCCGAACAAAACTTAAGCTAAATTTACGTACATGTGCATGGAAACCAAACGCGTCAACTCACAAGCAATTATCGGCGCGTGACGATTAGAACGCCAGAAATCACAGACACCTGTGGTGCAGTGACAGGTGTGACGAGCTTGTGGACCGTAATTTCACACCTGGTAATACCTAATTCTCCGAGCATGTTTGTATGTTTTATTATATTTTAAAGTCCTGTTTTAAGAAGACATGACTTGCGAGACACGACTGGAAAGTAAAATCACAAGGATCTCAATCACTTCACGATAATTTATTTAACAAAACACATACACTTTAATCATTGCGAGTTTAATAAGTTTTTAGTATTGATGATTATTAGTCATAATGGACTAAACTGTGTGTCTTTTTTGTTGTTATAATACACCATCAAATAAACGGAGCTAAAATTATGGTTTTAATAATTACCTATGATATGTACCTGTATGGAAATCAATACAATTGATGCGAAGCACTTTCATATATTTTCACTGACAATGATGGTATATGATATCTTTTTCAAGCATTTAATCGTCGGTAAGCCATGAGACCATGCCATGTTAAAAAAATGTATGTTGTAGGTTCCGATACTGGTTTTCATATGGGAATGATTTAGTCAATTGTAGATCATTATGCATCTATATAATATATTACTTTTTTCCTTTTTGAATGAAGTCTCTTTCATGACTATAAAAGCGGATTTTGTATAGAATACAATAATATAAGTTTATTGTGCGTGTATCGTCTTGTCTCACAAACCAGTGTATCCAGAACTGTTGTATTGTTGGTATGTTTATTTGAATATTATTGGTGACTAAAATGGCACATTATTTTATAAAAAAAAATGTTGATGCCGTGTTCCTTTATAGTAATCAGCGAGAAATGGCAAACACCTAACTAATATACATGCATTTATTGGTGATTGACCGATTATTGGACCGTGTATAACATCTGTATATGTCCCTGGTATAACACACCAGTCTGTGCTCCAAGCGGTCATTTTCAAAGTAGATTTCACTAAGATTTCCTTTTTTAATTTAAAAAAAATTGTATTGGTATAAACCATCGGTCTTTAAGTTGTAAATATACTGAATTCAAATAAAATAAAGGAGCTGCATAGATTAGGTAAATTCATAGTACAGGCAAATAAACAAATACAGATTTAATATGTGTTTAATTATATAGCAAATGCATTGAAAGTACATTGTAGAGACCAACCAACCAATTGTTTTCCCATAGACCTTAGTGTTAACGTTTTGGATTATCTCATTCAAATTCTTGAATTGAATATGACGATTATGGTTTATAACAAAAGTTTAGGGTCTGATATAACACCTAATCAAAAAAAAAGTTGGGTCCTTCAGCTCAAATTTTCTCCACGGTAGCCATTTTGAAAATAGGTGAATTTCGCAGTAAAAATTCTCAAAAATCTTAAATGTTTACCTGTTTACTATTATTACGTGAACTTTTGGGGAAAAAACAATCGGACTTAAGAAATTTATATCAACATTTCTTATTGATGGTTACCTATCCGGCTACATATCTATTTTCTCACTTCATAACATACTGGCCAATCAGTGGCTGCCAGACTATACACAGGGGCTGTTTCAAAAATATATTTTTTCAATTGGTTGGTTATTCCCTATACCGGTAGATGTTCTTAAAGTGGTAAAATTACTCGATAAAAGTAATATATACAATACAACATGTGACATATACGTCTCCGGTTCGGTTTAGGCCGACACGTATCGTATCACAATATCTACAATATAATATGAAGGAAAAACTGTTCCTCGCCAAAAGGAAGTCTTTTTACCAGTATCTATGTAAGCTTATTCATTTTCAAAACATGAAACCAGAAATGAAACACATAATTCGACTTTGATCACATCAACCTAAGTCGTGACAGCGCCTGACATAAATATCGAATTTAAACAAAGATTTTATTGTTTATGTGATTTGGAAGATATTGAAGATGTGTTTCCTTTCATATTAAAATGACCAAGCCTGACACAAATACAAAAGAGTTAGCAAGCCTGTCAAAATTTATCAAAGCTACTAATAGAAGGACGAATATTCTGCAGTGATTGGTGTTCGTGTAGCTCCTCGCACATCTTCACTAGCCAAGGTTTCTGGGTGTTACTCGATTCAAGTGGAGTGTAACCATTCAGAAAAGCTTGTAAAAATGAATTCATGTTAAATTTATTTATCAACACAAAACGCCAAAAAGAAAATTTGGAGTTAATCTAAGTGAACAAGAAACATTTCTATGTCACATAGAAACGCAAACGAAGCAAGAAGGCATGCATCCGGAACGAAAATTGATATATACGTTTGTCGTTTAGACTTGTTCCATGGTCTCCCCAAAGACCTGCTCTAACCAGGCTAGGCAATATGTACTCGCAGCAAGAAATCAAGAAATATTCGAAGTTAAAACAACTACGTCGAGTTGGTTCCATTTTTTGGCTACATCGAATTAGTTGCGGAAAGGAGTCACGTGATTCCTGTTGTTCCCGATATCCAGGCATGCTTTCTCCGTTGACATAGAGGACAAGTTCTTGTGCCAAGTTGATGAAATTGAAAGGGTTTTTAGTATGACAAATGCGAATACAGCTTTCGTAGGCATGTTATTGGCCCGCACGTTTTGCGAATGAAAGATCCCGATCCCGAGGGGCAGGTATTCATGACTTCCGTTCTGACCAACGGGTATTTGGCAGTGGTGTCTTTGAGACTTTTGCATGGCTTACCAAAACACCGCTGTCCTTTTAGACCATACAGGCCTTAAATGCTACGTCTTATAACTCCAACTGTTAACTTGGGTTCGTTTCGTCACTCAAAGGAGCTTAACTTCTAAATAGCTTTAACTGTAAGTCGACACCATTAAGAAGATACTTGCCGATTCCATTGAAACTTTATGACTAGTATGATTTAAAGAAGTTTCCTCTATTTACCCTATTTGACCCCGCCCCTCTGGACCCTTGGGGGTCAGAATCGTCATTAATACAAAATCTGTTCCTCTTCCCCCAAGGATGTTTCTGACCAAATCCATTCAGTATTTTGTGACGAATAGCGATTTAAAGGCATTACCTCTATTTCCGCTATTTGGCCCAGCCCCTCTGGCTCCTTGGGGGTCAGTCACCCTTTATGCAAAAGCTGCTCCCCTTCCCCCTAAGAATGTTTCTGAGCAAATTTGGTTAAAATCCATTCAGTATATTATGACTAGCAGCGATTTAAAGCAAATGTTGACGGACGACGGACGCAGTACCATGGCATTAGCTCACCCGCCCTTCAGGCCGGGTGAGCTTACAATATGGCTGGCAGTCATTTGAATTTCGACTATGAGAATTTGTTACCGCTATTTCAAATATCATAGTTTTGCATGATCAATTTTGTGAGTGATCCCAAAAACAAAACTGCCATTTTGAAAGTAAAATTTCAGCACTATTTCACACAAAAAATCCATGAAGAACTTTCTGAGAAACAGCAATAACAAACTTCAACTGTCAATCCAAGATGACTACCTGTCAGCCATTTTGTTTCCCCTAACCGACTCAATAGGCACAACTAGCCAATGAAGGAAGACTACTCGTGAAGTAAATATCCTTCCAGTACTTCTCAAACATGAGGCCCATGGGCCTTAATAGTCATCGGACTCTATCTGACTCTAAAGACCCTTCCTCTATTGTAGTATACATATTCTGTAGCAAGTATAGTGGTACTGTTGGCCATAGTGGCCATCTTGGATTTTGAACAGACAAATAAAAACACTTTGTTGGCTCCCCTTCCTTAACATCCTCACAAATTTCCAGCTCAATGCCACCAGTGAAACTGGAGAAGAAGTTTAAAATGTATTTTTTTTAAGATGGCTGCTTTGGTGGCAATCTTTGATATTTGACCGACCCAAAGTAACAACACTTGGTAAGGACCATCTCAGGATCATTCCTGGCAAGTCCCAGCACAGTCCATCCAGTGGAACTGGAGAAGAAGTTTGTAATGTGAAAAGTTTATGCAGGGTGCACGACGACGGAGGAAGCACAATGACTATATAAATAGTTAAAACAAGGATTGTTTATGGATAGACAGATGACCGACAAAGGGTGATTTGAACAGCCAACCATCTGATGATGGCTTGCCAATAAACAACAGAAGAAAAAGTACAGTTGACAGGTATAAAATTTACCAGATGTTTTAATAACAAAGTATTGATAATAAACAAATGAGAAAATTAAAATGCACATAAGATCATAATTGTTTATACAGAAATGTAGTCTGTAACCAAAACGAAATGTCCGTTATTAAAAAGGTCAGACCAACAGATGTCAAGCCCTTATTTATTGAAAAATCAAAATCAAGTTGTTGTATTGAATTCACTGAATGTGTTTATAACATTCAATGTAGATAAAGATTTCAAAATAATTCCTCCTTTTCCTGCCCAATGTATTTCTGCTGCCTTACTTACTGTATATACATGACAGTCATAATCACACCACAAAACTCTATTAAATTGGCAAACATCAACTCTGATCATTATGCATTCGCAAGGTGAATCATTTCCGATGTTAGAACTGAATCCCACTGGTGGAACTTGAGAAGAAGTTTGAAATAGGTGTTGTTCAGGAAAACCATGATTGCGCAATCAAGTTACAAAATGGCCACTGTGGCTGCTATGTCAAAGTTTTTACAAGGCTGAAACCAGAGACCTATATACTAGGGATTCGCGACAACCGCTTTTCTCGCAGAGTCACGACCTCACCTATTGTTCTCATAACCGGAGGTATATTTAGCACGAGATCTAGCGAGACCAAGCGCTGCGGCTGCGCAATAGGTGGATATCAGAGTTGTTTATATTAGTGACATATGTGCCGTGCCAAGAGTGTCACCGCGTTTGGCCGAGATAACTTCACACTGGCGATAGTTATACCTTTGCACTGTAATGTATATCGGCAGATGTGAACAACGATATTTAAGTAGTGTCTTACCGAAAAAAGCACCATTTTTCCGTTAAAGATTTATATAGAAACACATGGAAAATGTCGTCCGATTTTCTGCCATTAGACGATGATCTAAATTTCGATGTATAGAGAAATATACTGACGACGATTTTTATATTTTCGATAGTGATACTGACTTCAGTCAGTGCTTCCCTAATTATACCGGACTCTTACAAGGGGAAATATAATCACCTGTGTTATTTTCTTTGTATCTAAATACACTTTATTAATGACAACTGTCCAAGTATTGAATCACAGGGGCATGTCTAGTTTTATATTACAGAAATAGTCATAAATACCTATATATATTGACAATATATATAGGTATTTATGACTATTTCTGTAATATAAAACTAGACATGCCCCTGTGATTGAATTACAGATGCTTGATCTTTTCTTGCTAATGTATACCGACGACATGGCTTTATTTGTTAACTGCCCAGAAGATTTACAAATTATGTTGGATTCTTTATATGCATATATCATAAAATGGAATCTGGTGGTCAATGTTGATATAACTAAAATCATGGTGTTTAGAAATTGTGGACAAATAAGAAATAATGAGCCATGGAAATATAATAATGAATAATAATGACAATATAGAAATTGTTGACAGTTTTAAATTATTGGGTATGCTGTTCAACTACAATGGGAAGTTTTACAAAACACAAAAACATTTTGCAGAACAAGGCAGAAAAGCTTTATTTTCTCTGACAACTTCTCTTAGAAATCATTGCTTGAATGTAGAAACTCATTGTTCTATATTTGATTCGTATGTAAACAGTATTTTACGTTATGCATCGGAAATATAGGGATTTCATAAAGCACCAGATGTTGAAAGCGTACATTAGAAATTCTGTAAAAAAAAAATACTGAACTTAATAAGGTGCCTAAATCAACTTGCAATGACTTTGTTTACTGTGAATTGGGTAGATTACCATTAACTATTATGAGAAAATTAAGAGTGTTCAAATATTGGTGAAACAGTCGGGTAATCTGGTATTGAAAACAGGTCTTGATGAAATGGTAAATGAGAATGACGTGTGGATATGTGACATTAAGAATGAATTAGCCGCTTTAGGTATTGAGTACATGTTTTATTCTAAATCACCAGTAGACTATGCTTTTAAAAGCATTGAGCAGAGATTGACCGATGTTACAAAACAAAACATGTTAACAGACATCTAGTTCTTCGAAAGGTAGATTATATATCGATATCTGATAGATAGCCACTGTGTACAGTTTTAAACCTATAGAAACTAAATATAAATGTATGTGGAGCATCCTCACACAAATTAAATATAGAAATAGGTAGACATAATAATATTACCCAAAGAAATAGAACCTGTAACAATTGTGATTTGGGTGACATCGAGGGCGAGTTTCATTTTATTTTGATGTGTCCATTATATACAGGTCTGAGGGTAAAATGTATAAAACAATATTACTACAAAAGACATTCTGTTTTTAAATTAATCCAACTATTATCTGTTAATAATGTTAGAGAGTTGTCAAATTTAGGTTAATATCTATACTTGGCTTGCAAAAGACAAAATTTATTAGTGTAGATAATTTTATATTGAACAGTTTTCATGTACATGTATGTAACACTCTCCTGTACACATCTGTAGTTGTTTAATGTTATATATCTTGTATACCTATAGGCCTTAGAGCTCATCTGCACCCACCACTAGACCAGTAATTCGTTGATTTATTTCACCAGCAGTTTTACAGTATAAAAACCAGCAATAAAACTATGCCTTTTATCTTTCTTTAGAGATATTTCTTGTTTATTAGACAAATGCTATAGCAAAAGTCTTAAGTAAAATGAAAAAAAAAAAAAAAAAAAAAACACTGTCATGTTTGATGATTGATAATATTTTATTATTTAGTATTGAAAACTTTGATAGGTCATGTGCCAATGGTAGATCTTTTCTTCTTTGGCTTTCTGAAAAAAAAATCAAGTTTAATAAGTATTGATACATTATGGTATAGAATAGGCAGAGAAGCTTCTATAAGATTTAAATTTGAAACATTCAAATTTCAAATACCCTGCAGATAATTCATATACCCCAAATGTTGATTAAACAGATTCGTAAATTCAAAATTAACCTAAAACATATATATCTAAATATGAATGGACACATTTAAGTTTAATTAGGGAATGAGGACACACCTGAGGGATTTTTGTCTTCCAGAGTACAGGTAAATATTTAGATTGTATACTGCACAGCATGCCTTTAGTGAACTCTGGTATTTTGGGGAGATGGACATGGCCAGCCTCAGGACAGGTATTGACAATGAGACACACCTGTTGATTGATGTATATCTCAAAGGTAATAAAGGTGTGGCCAATGTCCTTATGGTTTGGATGGAGTGGGGCAGCCCAGGTGATCACCATGACAATATTTTTTCCTGTAGACCCAGAAGTACAGGTACATACAGGTATATACTCTACAGTCTGAATGGACCCCCTTTGAGTTTATTAGGAGATGCCCCATGACTAGGTGTTAATGTCTTTATCAAAGGTGAGGTGTGATCAATGCCCCAAAGGTTTGGGGGGGGGGGGGGGGGGGGGGGGGGGGGTTATATATATATCGGTCATAATGGGGGAAAAAATATATAACATTTTGATTTTATTAATTTCCCACACAATACAATAAAATATATACCGCAGTATTTAATGTTTTGCTATGTGCAAAAGATATAGCTATTATATCCCAACACACTCATTCCTCGATCAATCCCTGCAATTCTGTATCAAATATCTGTGTTGAAACACTAAATAATTTACAAAAAGTATAATATTTAATTTAATTTACATTAGACTGATTTATGCTTTTATCAATTAGTTTCAATTAATGCATTTCTTTCAAAAATGGCTTTATTATCATGAGATCAATGTTAACAGAAGTCATGATTATACTATATAAAATTCTACAGATTATAGCTATCAAATCACTAATCTAATCATAAATATGACATTAAAGTTGAATTGAATATAATTAATGGATAGTTTGAATTAAATACACCTTCCAGTTAAAAACAAAATAGACGATAGTATATATATATATATACCAGCCATCTTTTTCTCTTGTTTTGTTTACTAATTTTCACCGGGCAATAACTAAATATTCACAATGAATTACACAACAAATTTGACTAAACGCGATACAGTAACTATCGAGCAACACTTATTTGAAAACCATTTTGAAATTGGTCAATAAATAAAAAAGGAGTTTAACTGAAACCATGTAGCACTGTACATGTCCTTAACACCAGACATTCACAGTATAACCATCATTTGTTTTGTTTACTTATTTTCACTGGGCAATAACTAAATGTTCACAATGAATTACACAACAAATTTGACTAAACGCGATACAGTAACTATCGAGCAACACTTATTTGAAAACCATTTTGAAATTGGTCAATAAATAAAAAAGGAGTTAAACTGAAACCATGTAGCACTGTCCTTAACACCAGACTTAAGCGGCCCGACATAAGCTAACCAGCACGGTAATCGCCGTGAAAAGAAGTTGAACGGTCACATGTGCAGTCTTCCGAACATAAAGTACGACGGAATACGTTTGAAACACCAGTTTACATAAAAAAAATTACACTTACGTTTGATTCCCGTGATTGGTTATCGGACAATAGTCTTCTATGAGCTGTGATAAAGCTGACCGTGATTCAGGCGTACTTTCAATATGGCGTCTAAACAGTAGGAGCAGCAATGCACTCTGGGATAAATCACCCGAACTTCCGCTCGGCGGTGACGTTTGGTAAGCCAATGAGCTTGTTGCGAATCCCTAGTATATAGGTCTCTGCTGAAACATAACAACACTTCATAGGCTAACCAACCTTAACATTGTCAATTTCCAGCTCAATGGCACCAGGTTGACATGGAGAAGAAGTTAAAAGTGTGTTTTTCAGAACGACCCAAAAAAGTTTATCAGGACCATCTCAGGATCATTTCTGGTAAGTTAGGACTGAATCCCACTGTTTGAACTTGAGAAGAAATTTGAAATGTGAAAAGTTTAAGCATGATGCACGACGGACGAAGCACAATGACTAAAGGTCATCCTGACCCTACTAAAAATGCATTTGAAGAGTTACAGCACAAAAAGGCAGAGCTTAGTTTTGAACATTATAGCTAATTTCAATTTTTCTCAAAAAGCAGGGCTTGACAAGTACAGAGAAACATGTCTATTTTACATCTGATGTTATCAAACTATATTCAATTTACAAGAACTCAAATTCATATACTGAAAACATCTTATATCATCAAGCAAGGAAAATGAGGTTTATGTTTTTATATACCCTGTATAGAATACAGTTTACGTAATTGCAAGTGTGTATTATGCGATTTTTGCTATTAAAAATACATCTTTTCATGCATTTTGAACTTCATGAGTAATAAAACATGAAAGAACTCTCAATCAGCTGATAATTTTAGATTTTCATTAAATGAATCAAACAACCTTTTTCTATTCAATATCACATCTTATATATGAACATCCCATTTTGTGTGTGTGTGTGTGTGTTTGTGTATATATATAAAGGCAAAACTCGACAACTCGTCTTATAAAAAGACTATATCTTACATAATGCGACACACCAATGTGATCATGTCCATATGAAAAAATATCATTGTGTAATTTACACTTTTAACACTATACTGAAAATGTGAATCAAAAACAAAATTTTATGGAAAACGTGTTATTTCTACAGAGCACAAGTGCTTCCTACCTTAACAAAACTTTGTGTAGTTCACAAAAACATAATAAACATAAAATAAACAAAATTAGATGTAGCTATCTAAACTGACCAGTATTAATAGGAAATTCATTCCTTAACTTCAGCATTCGGTCTAGAGACTGAAGCATTCACTCAGATTCTACAAGTAACTAGTGGTAGGTTAATGAAAATAATAAAAAACAATAAAAAAAAAAAAACAACTGATCATCGACGACGACGATTTTTTAAAAGCAATTAATCTGAAAGTGAAAGTGTTTGTAAATCTTTGGCTTCATGTATTTTTGTGATGTTATTGAACCATGAAGTAGATCTTATATTTTACCAATATATTCAGTGTTCATTTACAAGCGATTAAGGATATTTAAATATATTGACAACCATTAAATACTTTCTTTGTGTTCAATATAAAAAATAATGATAAAAATGGCTAAGACGTATCATAAATGGACTTGAAATGTACATCTACGAAAGGCCAATTCTGTGCTAAATTTAGGAAACCGATTATAATTGATACATTTCGAGTTTCCTATTATCCATTCTGAAAGTAAAACCAATTCCCATCACTACAGTTCACTTAAGGTTTTAACAGGCGAATTGTACCTTAGAAATAAAGGAAAAGATCTAAATAAAGAAAAATAAAAGAAAGAAATTTGTATAAGATTTTAACTTATGATAGGAACAATAACTGTAACATGCTTCCCATTGATTGTCTTTATAGATATTACAATCAACACTGCTTGGCAATTTATGACAAAAAAAGACTCCACCAAAAGCAAATTAAAACTGGAAAAAAAACCACCGTGATATCTGCAGTTTACTCCTGGACGTATATATGCATCCCTGGTTTTGGGGATCCTCATCAACATAGTCATGTCACTTTAAATAAAACCTTAATTTCCACACAAGTATATGTTTTAGAGTAACACATTGTCATATAGTCACATTGATAAAAATGTTGAATACAGTCTCCACCACAAGTCCAAATGACTACAATGAAATCTACCACAAAAACATTATATGCACTTTTAATGTATAAGAATGCTAAATAAATGTCTAAGATTTCCGGACGGAAATGATAAAACATTTCATGTAAATGTAATTCTTAATAACAAGCTCATAAACATTCTACATTTACCACTGCCTAAATTTAAAAAAAATTTAAATGGGATATTTGTATCCCATAAATATTGGTCAAAATATATCATAGGGCAAGTTTATCACATACCTGACCAATGACATCAATAAAAGCATGGTTCTAACCATTCCAGCACCGCTTGTAAAAATTGAAACACTGTTAATACATGAATGTAAATGCATTCACTTAATCAGATTTTAACTAAAACACTTCAATGTTTTATTCAATATTAGCATCTCCAATGAGGATATCATTGCTGAACTCGAGATTTTATCAAGTTAAAAATTTGCTTGTGTCAATGGACAAAAAATTTTACAAAGGGACTTAAGGGGAACCAAGTCTGTATATATATATATATATTGTAATTAAACATGCACCATTATCGTCCAATCAGATCTCTCTCCAGGGAGAACTCTGGGTTATGATACTACAATCTGACAAGTCCTGGTAAAACCCTATAATTTTACTTCAATAGTTATCCCTGCTATCAGTAATTATCAGAACATTATAAATCCATCTTAAGTAAATACATGTATCTTGTAATGTCATTGGCACATTTAACTATCACATGACCACTGTGAAGTGAATCCACATGTCATATATATTTTAGGAGAATCATCTCCATCCTGAAAAACAATGTAATTAATTGCAATTAAAATAGCACTTTCATTACTCCAATACTCTACTTTAGATGTATCATATTTTTCCAACAATAATAGAAAATTAGAGAGCAAAACTAAATTATTTTTGGTCTACAAATAGTATCAAAAAGTTCTGTCAGTCTTTCTGTAAATCGGTATACCCATAAACTAGTACAGGCTTGATAATAATTGCTTAGATAGGCAAATTGGCCAAATTAAACTATTTATAATATTATACATTTATCAGTTTGAAAAGTTGGTTTTCTGGTTCATCCACAAAAGAGTTACCAAAATATCAACTGAGACATTTTTTATAGAAAATCGTACCTGTACTAATGTGTACACATATGATTATATAACATCTGGAGTATTTGTCTATATAAACATTTCTATATCATGTTACAACAACTGTTCAATTTGCCTCCAACATCCTTCAATGTTTGTCAGATGTCTTACAATTACCACCTCATTATTTCTTCCTGTGTGTCAGAGCAGTTGCAATTACCTCCCCAATAGTTTCTTCAATTTTTGTCACAGCTGTTATGATTACCTCCCCAGCATTGCTTTCCATGTTTATTAGAGAAGTTACAATAAACTCCTCCATCCTTTACAACTGCCATAAAAAGGTGCAAATAGAAAATAAATGTAGGCTGCACAACTTCAAAATGTGCTTAATATATTTGTGATTTCTGGAAAAGATTCAATGAAAGCTGCTGCAGCAGTTGTCCAGAATCTGTCAGACAGATGGCTGGACAAATTGCTTCCAGCGAACCCCTGCACAAAACTGTGGTATAAGCTTTCATATTTCCTTTCACATTTATAAGATCTGTCACTATTCTCCCTACCCCCATCATTCTTCAATATTGAGCAATACAGTGAAAGAGCAGTACTATCAGTAGTCATAAAGAATCTATTATCATTGATCACACATTCGTTGATGGCCAGACATTGAAGCTAGCGGAGGATGAAAGCCAGTAACAAGCCAGCATTACTTTAGCCGCACCCCTCCTTGGACCAGTAACACAATCAAACTTCATTACATCCAAAAATGTTCCATAGACAGTCGTCAACATTGTCCATTCTTACCCTAAATAGTTAATTTGGTGACAACTTCCATTGTTGCTGTCATCCTTTTCAGGTATTCTAGGGGTAACAAGGTGGAAGTTTTTAATATAGATCTATATTCACACTGTTAATAGTATAATAAATAATGGTTTATTTTTAAAACAAAAACTAGCTATATAAACAAGGAGTCCATGTCTTCAATAAAGCTCTGCAATTCTGTTTTTTAACTTGTTTTCATTCTTTCTTCCTGCCTGTTTCTTAAAAAATGTTGACGTTTCTATAAACATAAAACTTCAAGATGCCGAGGACTTGAATTTTGGTAAGCACAGACCAAACTTTGACTCCATTCCATCAAAGGTTGCCTTAGCAAGTCTGTAACCTCCAATGTGGTCTGGGTTCCGTGACAATTGCTCTTCAAGGACAGGAGACTTGCCTGCAGAACCTTCTGGCCGCCTACAACACAACACACATTCTTTCTTAAATAAATTAAGTTGCCATATTTTGAAAACAGATTTTGTATTCACACATGTCCGATGAAAGTGTACCCGGAATGATTTGCTATATTAATCTTATGAAATGTAAATTTAGGATAAAACTGAAAATGCTAAAAGTGTGACTTTCATAGTGACTTAAGACTTAGCGGTTTAGAGAAGTTCCACTGTATAAGCAAACTACTAAAATACCCACCTGCCACCAAAATCCACATAAAACAACCTTTGTAACAATTCGTATGTTAGCAACGTCACACCAAACTGCGGTGATGATCTAAATACTCGTGCTGAAAAAACATGACATCCAATTTAAGTTTATATATCTGTCTAAATAACAGAAACATCAAATATACTCCAACTCCATACAGTCTACTTCCAATAATAATGCAAAATCGAATTCAGCCAATATCTGTCTATCATAATACTGAGGTTTAAGTTCCTAGAGTGCCGGTAATCAAACATACATCTAGGTGGACTAAGAAAAGTAGTGTAAAGGTTTTGACATAAAACCCTTCGGCTTCAATTTTTAAGTCAAGTAATGGATCGGATCATATTAGTTATATTCAGCAATACCAATAATTAAAATTGGACAGAGATCTCAAGTTACACAAAGTACTAGTTAAGAGTAACACATGTGAGCAGAGACATATATAGAGAGATTGGCAGCTCTCTATTTGCCCTTATGTCTACGTGGTGGCCCCTGACCTTCCCACAATCCTTTGCGGTCGCTCAGTTCAGTCTTCTCCTGATGCGTTTAGGTTTAGGTTTATTTTGATTAACGTCCTATTAACAGCTAAGGTCATTTAAGGACGGCCTCCCGTGCGTGCGACATGCATGCGTGTGGTGAGTGCGTATGTGTGTTTTGGGAGGCTGCGGTATGTTCGTGTTAATTTGAAAGCCAGACACATAATTATCGATAATTTCTATTTGAAATCATCACCAAGATCCAATGATGTGCTTTAATTTTATTAATCAAAGTGCAGAAGTGTCATCAATATGAAATATATCACAATTTGCTGTCAAAGTGTTTGTATTTTGAGTATGAAAGTCAAGCACACCATAGGGAAGATCGTCGGGAATCTCCAATTTTCGAAAAGTCCCTATGGATTTTTCGAAAATACGGATAAATGACAACAGTGTGCATGATCAATAAGACTATATCCCATAAGTATGATAGTTTTTGGATAATGTAGTAACTTTTGTAGTGGCCTACATAAAACGATGTGCTTTTGTGTGTATTTAAAATTGACGATGTTTTGGTCTGACGTAATGGCGGATTAACCAGAACATGTCGAATAAGTTCCAGTACATCGATACACACATGCGCTCTCGATAAGGGATATGCTTGAGTGGTCACGAATAAAGGGAGCCACCACTTGTACAGAAAAATAGCGATGTTACTTTATCTTTCTATATATGTCTCTGATGTGAGCAAGTTAATCTTACACTTTACATATTTCTGTTTAAATGACTAAAGGACCATGCCTGACTAGTGTGTTACTACTGGAGTTGTCTGCCCCCACTATATTTAGATTTTTACTAAAATGTCCGACATCTATACCTGGTGCTCCTTTCCAGAAGGCAGCAAATCCCTCTTCAGCATAAATCTTTCTGGCACAGTCCATCAGACCTGTGTAGACTGTCTGTCCTTTACGAGCCTGAACCTGTAGTCGCGTTTTTATCACATCGGCAGGTGTGGGGAGAGCAGCTGCAGGCATACCTGTGTGAGACATAGACAAAACATATTTATACAAAAAGAATTACACATAATTTTATGTCTCGCCTGTGCCAACTTCTGTATATCATCAGCATGTGGTCTTTATTCTTTTCATTGTTCTAATGTCAAAACATGAAATAGATTTTTAAAGATTCCATTGCTATTTTCTCCAAATTTCAAAAGCTGTTTATTTTTCAACCTAGAATAGCCATGTTCTATTAATTAACTGATCTCAAAATGTCCACAAACCTGCACATGTAGCTGCCAGCAGCAAAGTACCAGGTGAGTTGTAACCATTTTCATCAGCAAACGCTTTCTTTAAATGTGCATAGGCAGGAAAGTAGATAGCTGAGAAAGGTATGTCTCTTAGAAAACAGGCCCGGGAACCCTGCAAATGAGAAATACATACATATACATGTGTAGTGTTATTATGTCTTTCCTTCCCACTTTGTCAGTACATTTTGTATGTTAAGAAAATACCCAAATTCACTAAAATTATTTTCAATCAAAGTACTGGAAGTACTGTAAACGAACATTATTGTTTAATGCAAAATCAGTAATCTTCTTAGTTTTAAGTTGATAAATTTACTGATATCGGTTTAGGAATTAATTGCAAATAATTTGAAATGTTTGCAGCTGTTCTGATTTGATTGTACATTTGCATGTTTCTGTAAGGTCCTAATTGAAATTGGAAGTTTGTTGATCTATCTTGGATCGATGAAAATAAAATATGTCTTCTTTCTTTCGGGAAGGCATCATCAGTTATAATACAGCCAGGACTCTGTGACCTTATTGATGCCAACTTCTAATATGCACTAAATTTAGGCTAGTTCCATCGTTAGTTTGGCATACATAGTTGTATTTCAACTAAATATAATGAAACACACATAAAGAATTACTGAAAACCAAAACCAGAGCTGCTAATCAAGGCCCGAATTAGGAATGTATCCTATTGAAACTGTACTCAAGCATTTATGGTACTTCAAAACAAAAAAACCTGACTCCTTTTGTTCAGGAATCATTTGATGTTAATAAATCTGTATATGAGAAGATAAACTTCTGTTATAATTACAGTATTGTAAACAATGTGATAAAGAATAACAACCAGATAAAGACTATCTTCATCGAATAATTCAGCAAACAGGAAAAGAAAACTTCAAGATTCATTTTCAACTTCAAACCTGATCACAAAGATTACAGTCCATTCGATGGGACGACACATTCCCTATTTATTGTCCTTTTCCAATGTTGACCATCCAATCATACTGAACCACACAATTCAGCAATGTAATTGCACAAATCACACCTTTATGTGGTGAGAACATTTTTGGGGGTGTTATAAGATTCCATAACTGTATGCAAATTGTGAAGCATTCCATATCTATAACTATATATATATAACAGTAAGTGTATATATTTACACCTATCAAAATTGGAATGACACAGGAGATTTGCAAGTTTAAGTTCACCATCAGTCATGGGAGGTTTATGTAAAATGTTATATTTACCGGGGTAATTAGTAATTTTGAGAATATATTTATGAAGCTCTATTCTGTACATTCTACCAGTGCTTAGAGAATGGACACAATTTTATGTTCCCAATGTCAAAATTAATCATATGTAAAATATTAGGGGTTTATTCGCCATTCTAGGCCTGATTGCCGTCATAGTAAAATTACCAAAATGGACTTGAAATCAATATGTTTAAGAGAATGATCTATGACTTGAATATTTCATAAAAATAATGTAATACATCGTTTATTCATTTCATTCAGATCTTCAGACACCACATAATTTGTGAAGTCATATATAGAAATATATGAACCATTTTGTTATTATTTATAGTTCACACAAGTAGGCACTAGATGTAAGCAGAAAGTATATGTACTGCTATCTACTGGCATGACTTTGAGTACAGTAAAACTACACTCGCTTTGTGGATATTGACAGGATAACATATATTTACATACTAATTCAATTTTAGAATTGTAACTGAAATCTTGTAACAGCATGGCACAAATAGTCATCTGAACATGCATACTGAAAAATTATTTAAGGTAAATCAATTCATTGATTACTCCGTGTTTGAAGTATGGTGTAGTGAGAATTTCAAGTCTTGATCCTGACTTGATGAAAATTTTAAATTAACAAATTATTAAAATGAATTTGTTTGAAAAATAACACAAGTTCCACAGCAATATTATACAGAGAATCAATCACAATATATCAAAAGTTATAAAACTACAAATAACAATTAACGGCTGAATATCAAATTAAGTGAATATCACAAGTCTTTTTGCATTTGTTTTTAGATAATCCGGATTTCGGTTTTCCGGCTTTAAAAAAAACGAGAAGTATTTTAATTGCCGTTATAGTTGAATTACCAAAATGGACCTAAAATCAGTATTTCTAAAAAAAGAATGATCTATGACTTGAATATTTCATAAAAATAATTTAATACATCGTTTATTCACTTCATTCAGATCTTCAGACACCGCATAATTTGTGAAGTCATATATAGAAATATATGAACCATTTTTGTTATTGATTTATAGTTCACACAAGTAGGCACAAGATGTAAGCAGTATGTATATGTACCGCTATCTACCGGCATGACTGAGTACAGTAGACTACACTCGCTTTGTGGATATTGACAGTATAACATATACACTGTATTTACATACTAATTCAATTTTAGAATTATAACTGAAATCTTGTAACAGCATGACACAAATAGTCATCTGAACATGTGTTGTATATTGAAAAATTATTTAGGTAAATATTAACTCATTTGCTTGACTTTTAGAATTGTAACTGAAATCTTGTAACAGCATGGCACAAATAGTCAGCTGAACATGTGTTGTATATATATAATTGAAAAATTATTTAGGTAAATATTAACTCATTTGCTTGACTTCAATTTTCAATTTATCAATTCATTGATTACTGTGTTTGAAGTATGGTGTAGCGAGAATTTCAAGTCTTGATCATGACTTGATGAACGTTCTAAATTAACAAATTATCAAAATGAATTTGTTTGAAAAATAACACAAGTTCCACAGCAATATTATATAGAGAATCGATCAAACTATTTCAGAAGTTATAAAACTACAAATAATAATTAATGGTTGAATGTCAAATTAAGTGAATATCAAAAGTCTTTTTGCATTTGTTTTTAGATAATCCGGATTTCCGTTTTCCGTCTTTGAAAAAAAATTACGTAGGCATATTGCATAGTAAACGTAGCCATGTGTACATATGTAACAGCTGATTTCAATCAGATTGACTTAACATGAACTTAACACTGTCTCAGTAGTTCGTCACAATCGAAAATTTGATCGTGAATTCGGTATTTTGCAAATTCTTTCAAAATACTTCCAGGTAAAGAAAAAAAATGCATATGGTCTCTATACACACACCAAAGATTAATAGATCTAGATCCTATATTGGGTCCATTCTCTCGTAAAAATATCGATTTGGGTCCACTATCGGCCATTTCGGTAATTCAACTCTAACGACGATCGGGCCGCGATTCGCAAATGAAAAATTAATTTAAAATTCGTAAACCTCTAATATTTTACATATGATACAATTAGGCATTGAAAAACATATATGTTGGTCAATTCTCTGAAAATAATGCCAATTTATATTATAATTAAGCCCCATTTTTCTTCGTTTCGGTATTTCCAAGTCTGCTTGGTCCGTTTCAGTAAATATTCTCGACTTTGCCGAAATAAAAACAAGCTATATAATTGTTCATTTTAAACATGACAACTGCCGACCACACGTATCTAAAAGTGTTATTGTTGATATCATCTGAATATTGCCGTAGTTATCTGTCACTTCGATTGTAAACCCATTGCCAAAGAATCGACCAATCAAATTGGTTTAACGTTTGATTTCCGTAATCTTGCAGTTACTTCCCTTACAACGGGTAAATACGTTCTAAGTATCGCCTACAACAACCAATCCCGTGCACATGGCAACAAGATATTATCATTTGCATTTGATTTATTGGTCGTTTTCGTCAAAGGAAAATGGAATGTGGAAATCGATGACAATGTTAATGCTATGACCAGTCACCCTGACCACAAATGCCACCTAGTATCTACCTTTCTCGCAAACATGTACTGTACAGTAACCTATAGTATGATACAATGTATCGTCTCGTATGCCGTTATTGATATATTTATTTCTCTAAATTATATAAATACTCATCTAGTTGATAATGATGTAACATTCTAGAATATATATAATACACATTTAAGTAAATCGCGGACATATTTGCAGACCGATGCTATCCTAATGTCAGCCGTTTTGGAATGAACTAGGAAGAGTAAAACTTTCTAAACATCCGGAGACGAATGCGCCTGCGCAATATTTGTTTACATAAATATATTGACCTGGAGTTATTCGCAAAGTTCAGGTTCATTTAGTCTTCACATTTCGCTAGCGTTATGCATTTCTCAAATCGTATGCATCTTGAAAACATCTACTGAATACATTTCAACATTTTCGGTAAAACTACTACATAAAACGAAGATGTTTTTGCAAGTAAATTATTTGAAGCGTAAGGCAATGGGGGCAGCCATATTTCATTGAAACAGACAGTAGATGGCGTATTGGTGAATGTGGCTACCAAATATGGTCATATTTCTCAGTCCAGTTCTTGATGGCAATAACCGAACATTAATGTTCGTTTAAAAACAAAACCCCCAGAAGAACCAGAAAAGAGGCCCATGGGCCTTAACGGTCTCCCGAGTTATGAACAAATTGGTTAATTTGACCCATCAACCATGGCCACGGAAGGTTTCTGAATAATTTCATTGAAATTGATTCAGGGGTTTCTGAGAATGAGTCTAAAATGTTAATTGTTTATGGACAGACGATGGCGGACAAAAGGCAATTAGAATTGATCAATTGAGACTTTGTCTCAGGTGACCTAAAAATATCTGAAGTGACTGTATGTGAGCATGCATTAGAAAATAAAGAGCAAATTTCTCAAAATCTGAGATTTTTAACCCAAAATTACACAAAATAATACAGTTCACAGAATCTATATAGGAGGTTGTGATGTCCACACTGCAATGTAACTATATTCAAGGTCTGTTAAAAAACACCAATACATTCTGTGAAACAGAACTAAAGACGATGTTTTGAAAGTCACTGCTGCAGCCAGAATAATTTCACTTTTGCAATGTACATGTCAGACAAGATAAAAGTAAATAGTAAGCTATAAGGAGCGAGTTGGAGTGAGCCAAATAAGCTGTCATCCCTTTCCTAGAGCCGAAACATGTAATCAATTCTCTGGGATAAAAACCGGATATACGTGTGAACTACCACGTTGGGACTCCTAATAGCTTATAACCTGGATCTTTCGTGAGATGCATATATTATCATATCTATAGTTCATAAGGATTTCACAGATTTTTACCTTTTGACTCCAACCCCCCTTAGTGATTAAGAGTAAATAAGTATCAAGATATAACTGTGTATAGGTAAGTTGTTCTGGACATTTTTGCCTATAAATGGCTGGGCAGATCAGACACCCAGATTCCAGTATTTAAACTAACAGTGAATTAATACATTACTTTCTCACTTTCTGTGTAATTTGATAGCTTTAATCCTGTTGCTGGTGAAGTTTAATCAAATCTCTAAAAGAATTATTTTTCAGCTTTGTAATCAGATTTCAAACAGACTTAAAGTCCAATCTATAATTGAATGGAAAATGTTTACTATCCTTGATGCAAAATTTACCAGTAACAATGTTGCGGTTTTACACACACTGTACTTGTATCACAGAAACAGCGAGAACAGGCCTGGATTACAGAAATATCCAGTAAGGTTTCATTTAAATAATAATATACAAACCTTGTACAGCCCAAAGAATCCGAGATCCTTAATCACGGTAAAGGCACTGACACGAGTCTTGCCGACTATTTCTCCGGCTACTTGCAGTCGGATCTTCACAATTTCTAAAGGATTTGTAAACATAACTTGTGATGCACCCGCCTGGAAAAAGAGAAAATGGAATTCAAAATTGATTTGGACTCATTCTTAGTATCCTAGGAATTGTTATAATACTGTACCACCGGTGCCAGTTTACTGTGAACTAATTCCATTGCTTTTCAATTGTACAAGGCATGTATGCTTGTCTTACCGTGCCTCCTGCAACACATTCAGCCCAGAGAGGGAGAGTTCCATCTTTGTCCATAAGATTGTCTCGCATAAAGTCATTCATCTGTACACGAAAAACAAAATGATAATCTTTACCAGGGATTTTACTCGGGGACACTACGAATCATATATAACATAGAATATTCATGTTCAAGATCATACCGTCAAATCTTTATAAACGACTACCTGTATGTTTGGAAAATCAAATGGTATTTTATTACAGGTGTCTCTGAACAAATGTACATTAATCTACAAAGACAGTTTATGTAACATGGTATTAAAACACAATCACTCATGAAAGGTGAACATGGAGCATAGTTTCTAACACTAGCAATTTCTTAAGAGCTGATTTCGTGATGAGCAGATTAGTTTCAAGTTTGCAGCAATATACTGTGTGGAGCAGCTCATTTGGGTTTCACAAATAGCATCTAGACAAAGGGGAAGATAAATTAAGGAACAAAATTGCAAAGTATCACCTGCAAAGTTCTCACAATCATCAATATAAATATTCTTTAAAGTTCAATAACTTGACAATGTCTTCAGCATTATGGAATACTAACCGTGAGTTTGATAGCTTTTTCCGGACAGACACCAACCAACTGGGGTCCTAAACCACGGTAAAGTCCAAGGACACCCTCGTGTCGAATGACTTTCTTAAAACAGTCAAAACTGTTCTTGTACATGAGTTCTCCTACCATGGAGCCCGTACGCTGGTTCTGTATACGTGTCTTCACCAGATCTATGGGATAGACTGCTGTGGCTCCAGTGGCTGGAAACAAAATCATTAACATTTAGTATGTAAATACTGCACTCTCATTTTGATCTAATTATCTTGACAAGGATTTCCTATCTCAATGTTTCCTTCATATCAATAGTACATAACCATGAAGTCTGAAAATAAATTATAGAAAGCAACTTTTATAGACTGGTTATTTTCTGAATTATTTGTTTAAATTTTTAATAACAACTTAATATCAAATATTTTTCTAATTTTGAACTGCCTCTCTCAACAATGGTTCAAACTACAAGTCGACCAACTCCTGTTATTCTTGAACAAGAATGATGCATATGTGTATGTGTCACCCATCTTGCTATGTTAATATATCATAAGCATTTTATATGACCTAATATTGGGTCTATGGGCCTTTTGGTTATCAAGAAGAAGTTGTTTAAAAGATTTTAGCATATTTGACCCCTGTGACCTTGAATGAAGGTTTTTAAGGTCATCCACTTTAACAAACTTGGTAGCCCTTCATACCAGCATGCTACAGACCCAATATCAGGTCTCTGGGCCTGTTGGTAATTGAGAAGTTGAAAATGTAAATTGTTTACGACGGACGATGCCGGACAAAAGGTGATCGCAACAGGTCAACTGAGACTTTGTCTCGGGTGACCTAAATATTTGATCCTATTACGGAACACACTGTACTTTTTATTGCCAGTCACATATTTTTATCAAATATTACGTCACTGACGTCATGACTCATTGGAATTCCATTCATAGTTCAAGGCTATTGGGAGTGATGTTGATCTGGATCACCATGATGCAGCGATGTTTCGTGGGTGGTAATATTAAATTCATGGTGATTTAGGCAACTTCATGTGTGAACCAGTCAACAGTGACTCAATACAAGTATTCGATCTTTTCTGTGTTATAGGATTAAATGTGAATAAACCGGTTTTCTTGATGGAATGACGAAGATAGGCCCGTTGATAACGATGATAATATTGAAAGGCTAGGGTGACTGGTAGTTTTCCTGGTAACTCTACACTAATATAGACTCTGTGTTACAATCAAACAAATATTGTCTTATATGAACATCGAGGGTGTCATTTTTACTGAATGTTCGTTAATTTAAGAGCCAGAAAATGCCTGAAAATGAGCTACATGTACACACAAATTCCAGGCCCCTGTGCTGACGTAGACGGCACTGTTTCATCAGTTGTGGCGTTTGAAATTTTCTTATAACCTATTTACCTATGGCATTAACTTCCTATCATTGCCCGGTGATTGTACGTGTGTGTTTGCTGCATGCTTTATTAATGACAAAGTGGCCAGTACTGTTACAATAGGCCGGCAGTCTACAATACAGTAACACAGTGTATACATTCTGAAGCAAGTGAGTATTTTACATTGCTCCTCTTTGAGATTGTTCAGGGAAAAGGCCACTCTTCACATTATTTACCTTTATATTACTGAATTTGTGAGACATTTTTAGGAGGTGTACTAAAAGGCCAAGGATCAAGATTGTCATCGTCAGTTTTGTTGACTGTTCAGAGAAATCATGTTCAATAGACACTTCATAGTTATCGGAACTCCTCGCCATTTTTTGCTTGGTGCAATACGAGGTGTTCCTATGTAGTGTTTAATTGAAGAAGACGGAGAGCAACGTAAACAAGGCAAATACGTGAGATATCCATTGCTTAGTTTCAGAGGAGAAGTTAGCCAAATTGACCCTGTTTGGCCCCACCCCTCAGCGCCCCGGGGGGTCAGCCCCACCATTTGTACAATTTTGAGTCCCCACTCAGTAGTGATGCTACCAGGCAAATATGAGCGATATCAATTGCTCGGTTTCAGAGAAGAAGTCGTTTATATCAATAGAGCCCAATTGACCACATTTGGCCCCGCCCCTCAGGCCCCTGGGGGGTCATCCCCATCATTTGTACAATTTTGAATCCCCACCACATAGTGATGCTACCAGGCAAATATGAGCGATAGCCATTGCTTGGTTTCAGAGAAGAAGTCGTTTATATTAATATAGCCAGATTGACCACATTTGGCCCCGCCCCTCAGGCCCCATCATTTGTACAATTTTGAATCTCCACCCCATAGTGATGTTACCAGGCAAATATGAGTGATAGCCATTGCTTGGTTTCAGAGAAGAAGTCTTTTATATCAATAGCGCTAAAATGACCCCTTTTGGCCCCGCCCCAGAGGCCCCCAGGGGGTCAGCCCCATCATTTGTACAATTTTGAGTCCCCTACCCATAGGGATGCTTCTGACCAAATTTGTTCAAATTCAGATCAGCGGTTATGAAGAAGAAGTCAAATAAGTCAATTGTTGACGGACGGACGACAGACGGACGGCGGACGGATGGACGGACGACGGACGACAGACGCCACGGTATGGCATAAGCTCACCTTGGTCCTTCGGACCAGGTGAGCTAATAAGGGTTATGAAGAAGAAGTCAATTGTTGCTGGACGGACGGATGCTGGATGCCAGACGCCACAGTATGGCATAAGCTCAGGTGAGCTAATAAAAGGTGAATTGTTGTAGTACACTGCATACCTACCTCCGGCTACAGATCCTAAAGCAAATCTGTACACACTCTCCAGTACACCAAGCCAACCAGATCGTTCCTTCCCTTGCTCTAGATTTAATTTTTCCTGGAAAAAAAAGAAGAATTCAGTCACTATGTTTAATTTAAGATTGACATCAGCCAGAAAGTTGAACATTTTCACCTGTTTCTATGGGTTGGTGAAACTGAAACTTACCAGAAATATTTAATAATGATCCACTAGTGTTAATATATTATATTAAGGGCTATTCCAAAAATATCTTTGGGAGGGGTGAGGTGGGAAACACTTGTATTGATATTGATATCTGATGGGTGGTGGGGGTAAATTTGCATTTTTCTAGTATTCTTTATAATAAAAATGTTTTAATATTTGATGGGTTGTGGGGGTCTCTGAAAAAATGCCTCTCACCTCTGGTATACAGATAATTTTGAAACAGCCCTCAAATAGACAAGAAAGAGGCCCAATGGGCCTGTATCACTCAACTGGCTCTTCAGCAATTTTGAAGTTGATTTAGATTATTTCTGCAGATACTTTGCTGTAAACCACTTTATTCAAATATCAGTGAAGCTAGGTTTATCAGTGTTTTCATTTAGAACCGGTCGCCGGCCAAATTGACCGGTTAGAATGGTGTTTTGGCCGGTTTAAATGACTTAATTCACTTTTTAAAAAATGTCTAAAAACATATTATCGTAATCCTCAGATACATGTATACCTGTTACTATTCATTTGTAGCCTTTTACAAATATTTTTATTGAATACCCTGTTTATTCACGTCAATAAATTTTCTAGTCCTTCATTCCAGTACACAATTGGCCTTATACATACATGCCATATTTTTGGGAGACCAATAAGGGAGATTGATGATTATTTTAAGGGATTTTTGCCTAAAATAAGGGAGATTTGTGCGCGACATAAATATCGACATTTTTACTCAATTTTTTTAGCAATTAACTAATTTTGAAAGTGATAAAGAATATTTGTATTTATTTTAGATATTAATCATATTGTATATGCAAACAACAAAAAGTTGTATAAGGTAAAAAATGCAATAAGTATACATTCAGATTCTGATGATATGAATTTTTTTCTGATTTTTTTTATGCAACACAAAAAGTTTCACAGCTTTATGCATATTGCATAACAGCATTTGAAAAGGGTATATTATAATTACATGTAGCTAAACATTAAGACAAGCAAGTTATTCATTTATCAGTTTGGATTTTCTTAAAATTAGAAAGCTTGATCCACTCCGAGGGAACACATCAGTTGTAAAAATCACCATGAAATGTCCTGTGGGATACCTTATGTTGGACCATTTAGATATAAAAATATTCCAAGTGTGCAAGTGTATACATGAAATTATGAGAACGGAAGATGTTAATGTTAGGAGACTGCAGTAAATCTTATCACGATCATTCTAGATTTTGTATATTGTCTCTGTCATGGACTGTACAGTCATTGTAAACACCATGATTGACCACTTTGTAACGACCAACAGATGTGCTAATTTTGATAGTTTTCTAAAAGAAAATATCGGATTTCATCTTGCTATCACTGATCCACGATACACATGGTAAATGAAAAACACGTGTGATTTTGCGTCTGACCAGACTGAGACTCTGTATCAATTATCATCATCAAAGTATGGTCCTAAAAGAAAACAAACCATAATTCAAGTCTGTTAGCTAAGGGGGTTAAAGTTGTTTGTAAGCGACTTGCCTTTATTTCATGGTGATATATATGCTAGCGCAAACATTACACTAGCCAAAGCTTCGTGTGAAAGCCGTGTCCAACAGGTGCCATTTTGATTGAGTGATCACGTGAACAGATGGATCACGTGATCGCTAAATTTAGCCAAATCTCGCGAGAAAAACACTGAATTGTAAACAAAAATGGCGTCGGCAAAAATACCGGAGGGAATTACAAAATACGGGAATTTTGGCTCTCCTGCCGGGAGGAAATAAATGATTAGAAAATAAGGGAGATTTTGTCTCACGCTGGGAGGTATGGCATGTATGCCTTATATCAGGTTTCTTTGCTATCGAGAAATCATTGTTTGAAGAATTAAGCCTTTTTGACCTATGTGACCTTGAATGAAGGTCAATGTCATTCATTTGAATAAACCTAGTAGCCCTTCGTCCCAGTATGCTACAGGCCTAATATCAAGTCCCTGGGCCTCCTGGTTATTGAGAAGTCATTTGAAGATTTTAGCCTATTTGACCCTTGAATGAAGGTCAAGGTTATTCATTTGAACAAACTTGGTAGCCCTTCAACCTAGGGTGCTACAGGCCAAATATCAAAGTCCCTGGGCCTCTTGGTCATTAAGAAGAAGTCGTATGAAGATTTTGGCCCATTTGACCCATTTGACCCATGTGACCTTTAATGAAGGTCAAGGTCATTCACTTGAGCATGCTACAGGCCCAATATCAGGTCTCTAGGGCTCTTGGATTTTAATAAGTTTTTTAAAGGAAAAAGTTGACGGTGGACGGAATTTTTACCATAGGTACAGTAAAGTTTACACTAGAGAGCCTTTGTCTAATGAATCAGGACATTTGCATGGTCTCAAAATAAACCTTGTTAAAGCAACAACAAGCAACACTCTACTGACAACACCATGCAACAGCAACCTGTCCACAACGAGTGTACAAAAAGGGAATTTAATGCATCTTACATCTGGAAAAGTTTAAAGGAATACCTGTGCAATAGCCATTTGAATTGTAAATGGAGTTTCTCGTCCTTTCATTGGTGAAATTTTGTCCAGATCTTCATATGACATTCTCCTGTTTGAAAAGGTAAACCATAATTTCATGAATGGAAAGTAACTGCAGATATGTTGGTTATGATTGGAATGATCGGATGTTTACACTACAGAAATAAAACAATTATGACAGACGAGACTATTGCTTTGCCCATCATTTTTTGGTTAAAATGATGACTTAAATACCAACTGACCATGCTTGTCTTCTTTGTCAAGGTTGTTATGAGTACACACTCTCACTAAATTGGGGACATAATAAAGAACTCGGGTATAATTGCTATCCAACAGGGACTTTAGGGATGGACTTAAACAGTGTTTATAAGAGGGCCCACTGAATATGTACCATCACTGGTCCTTTGAATCAGAAAAGCTTACCAAAGTGCTGAGACCACATAAACATGTTATAAAGATGTTATGCATGGTGGATAAAATTATCAGGATGAAGGCATACATGTCAATATTGATCTTTGAATTCAGTATTGAGGACAATTTGTGGACCACACACAATTTGATCACTGCATGTACCCAGTACATGTGTGTACCCGGTACATCAGTACACTATCACTGTGTGTACCCAGTACATCAGTACACTATCACTGTGTGTACCCGGTACATCAGTACACTATCACTGTGTGTACCCGGTACATCAGTACACTATCACTGTGTGTACCCCATACATCAGTACACTATCACTGTGTGAACCCGGTACATCAGTACACTATCACTGTGCGTACCCGGTACATCAGTACACTATCACTATGTGTACCCGGTACATCAGTACACTATCACTGTGTGTACCCAGTACATCAGTACACTATCACTGTGTGTACCCGGTACATCAGTACACTATCACTGTGTGTACCCGGTACATCAGTACACTATCACTGTGCGTACCCAGTACATCAGTACACTATCACTGTGTGTACCCGGTACATCAGTACACTATCACTGTGTACCCAGTACATCAGTACACTATCACTGTGTGTACCCGATACATCAGTACACTATCACTGTGTGTACCCGGTACATCAGTACACTATCACTGTGTGTACCTGGTACATCAGTACACTATCACTGTGTGTACCCGGTACATCAGTACACTATCACTGTGTACCCAGTACATCAGTACACTATCACTGTGTACCCAGTACATCAGTACACTATCACTGTGTGTACCCGGTACATCAGTACACTATCACTGTGTGTACCCGGTACATCAGTACACTATCACTGTGTGTACCTGGTACATCAGTACACTATCACTGTGTGTACCCGGTACATCAGTACACTATCACTGTGTGTACCCGTTACATCAGTACACTATCACTGTGTGTACCCGTTACATCAGTACACTATCACTGTGTGTACCCGGTACATCAGTACACTATCACTGTGTACCCGGTACATCAGTACACTATCACTGTGTGTACCCGGTACATCAGTACACTATCACTGTGTGTACCCGGTACATCAGTACACTATCACTGTGTGTACCCGGTACATCAGTACACTATCACTGTGTGTACCCGATACATCAGTACACTATCACTGTGTGAACCCGGTACATCAGTACACTATCAATGTGTGTACCCGGTACATCAGTACACTATCACTGTGTGTACCCGGTACATCAGTACACTATCACTGTGTGTACCCGGTACATCAGTACACTATCACTGTGTGTACCCGGTACATCAGTACACTATCACTGTGTGTACCCGGTACATCAGTACACTATCACTGTGTGTACCCGGTACATCAGTACACTATCACTGTGTGTACCCGGTACATCAGTACACTATCACTGTGTGTACCCGATACATCAGTACACTATCACTGTGTGTACCCGGTACATCAGTACACTATCACTATGTGTACCCGGTACATCAGTACACTATCACTGTGTACCCGGTACATCAGTACACTATCACTGTGTGTACCCGGTACATCAGTACACTATCACTGTGTGTACCTGGTACATCAGTACACTATCACTGTGTGTACCCGGTACATCAGTACACTATCACTGTGTGTACCCGGTACATCAGTACACTATCACTGTGTACCCGGTACATCAGTACACTATCACTGTGTGTACCCGGTACATCAGTACACTATCACTATGTGTACCCGGTACATCAGTACACTATCACTGTGTGTACCCAGTACATCAGTACACTATCACTGTGTGTACCCGGTACATCAGTACACTATCACTGTGTGTACCCAGTACATCAGTACACTATCACTGTGTGTACCCGGTACATCAGTACACTATCACAGTGTGTACCCGGTACATCAGTACACTATCACTGTGTGTACCCCATACATCAGTACACTATCACTGTGTGTACCCGATACATCAGTACACTATCACTGTGTGTACCCGGTACATCAGTACACTATCACTGTGTGTACCCGGTACATCAGTACACTATCACTGTGTGTACCCAGTACATCAGTACACTATCACTGTGTGTACCCGATACATCAGTACACTATCACTGTGTGTACCCGGTACATCAGTACACTATCACTGTGTGTACCCGGTACATCAGTACACTATCACTATGTGTACCCGGTACATCAGTACACTATCACTGTGTGTACCCCATACATCAGTACACTATCACTGTGTGAACCCGGTACATCAGTACACTATCACTGTGTGTACCCGGTACATCAGTACACTATCACTGTGTGAACCCGGTACATCAGTACACTATCACTGTGTGAACCCGGTACATCAGTACACTATCACTGTGTGTACCCGGTACATCAGTACACTATCACTGTGTGTACCCGGTACATCAGTACACTATCACTGTGTGAACCAGGTACATCAGTACACTATCACTGTGTGTACCCGGTACATCAGTACACTATCACTGTGTGTACCCGGTACATCAGTACACTATCACTGTGTGTACCCGGTACATCAGTACACTATCACTGTGTGTACCCGGTACATCAGTACACTATCACTGTGTGTACCCGGTACATCAGTACACTATCACTGTGTGTACCCGGTACATCAGTACACTATCACTGTGTGTACCCGATACATCAGTACACTATCACTGTGTGTACCCGGTACATCAGTACACTATCACTGTGTGTACCCGGTACATCAGTACACTATCACTATGTGTACCCAGTACATCAGTACACTATCACTGTGTGTACCCGATACATCAGTACACTATCACTGTGTGAACCCGGTACATCAGTACACTATCACTGTGTGTACCCGGTACATCAGTACACTATCACTGTGTGTACCCGGTACATCAGTACACTATCACTGTGTGTACCCGGTACATCAGTACACTATCACTGTGTGAACCCGGTACATCAGTACACTATCACTGTGTGAACCCGGTACATCAGTACACTATCACTGTGTGAACCCGGTACATCAGTACACTATCACTGTGTGTACCCGGTACATCAGTACACTATCACTGTGTGAACCCGGTACATCAGTACACTATCACTGTGTGTACCCGGTACATCAGTACACTATCACTATGTGTACCCGGTACATCAGTACACTATCACTGTGTGTACCCCATACATCAGTACACTATCACTGTGTGAACCCGGTACATCAGTACACTATCACTGTGTGTACCCGGTACATCAGTACACTATCACTGTGTGTACCCGGTACATCAGTACACTATCACTGTGTGTACCCGGTACATCAGTACCAGGGCTCGAACTTAAAGGTAGCCCGATAGTCTGAGACTAGTAGATTTTCTACCCGGGCTAGTGGTTTGAAATTCTGGTAGCCCGCTGACTAGTGGAAATCTTGTATAACTTTATCTTATCAAAATGTCGGGCTAGTAAAAATCACAGTGTCACATGCCCGATAATATTTCAATAAACAACTCACATACCTATGTGTATTATTTATTCGTATGTTCGCTGAAAAACGATCCTCCACTTTCCGTTTTCACTTGACATGTTGCCGTGTGTATACATTAGTAAACGCCCGAGAGTTCCGAAAGCATTAAAATCATAATGAAGTCCGAGAATTCCGATGTTGAGCACATGGTAAGTCTTGGTCATGTTCGCGTTTGTATCGAAAGAATTATTAGCAGCTCATTCAGGTTCGTTTTTGACAGCTCATTTTTTGACACATTGTAAAAGCGTTCGTAGTAACTGAATATGGACCGCTACATTCAACGTTTTAGGAAACGGAAAGTGGGTGATCGTAATTCTGATGATAATGAGGATGAAAGCAATAAAAAAGAGAAAAAGATCACAAACGTGAACGTAAGTTCAGAGAACAGCGACAACAAGAATGTCCGTGGGTCGAAATAGACACCACAGGACAGTCCATGGTATGCAAGGCCTATCCAGGGATAAGTGATCGTAAGGGTGCCTTTGTTAAGGGTTGTTAAGGGTTAACATGAGAAAAGACCCATTAACTGTTCATGCATTGACAGTTCAATGTCTGACAAACGTGGTCAAAAGTTAAATCCTACTGTACAAAAGAGAGTCGGTGCATTATTTGAGTGCGTTCTAATATGTTGCAAAGCATGGTCGACCATTTTCTGTCGTTTTTCCAAATTCCAAAACTCATTTATTTATTTTATTAATTTAAGTTATGATGTTATTAATATTATAATTACAGTTTATATTCTGATTATTATCACAACAGATTAGTTAAGTATTTACTGCTGATCTGTTACACATGAGGACACATACATACATGAGAAACATGATAATAAATATGTCACAATTTAACATAGATATTCATTATTATATTTCCAATATTTTTCGGGCTAGCAACTTTCAATTTTACTAGCCCGACTGGGCTAGTGAAATTTACATTTGGACTAGTAAAATTTTGAATGGCTAGCCCGACTGACTAGTGGTTTTGAAAATAAAGTTCTAGCCCTGAGTACACTATCACTGTGTGTACCCGGTACATCAGTACACTATCACTATGTGTACCCAGTACATCAGTACACTATCACTGTGTGTACCCGGTACATCAGTACACTATCACTATGTGTACCCGGTACATCAGTACACTATCACTGTGTGTACCCGATACATCAGTACACTATCACTGTGTGAACCCGGTACATCAGTACACTATCACTGTGTGTACCCGGTACATCAGTACACTATCACTGTGTGTACCCGGTACATCAGTACACTATTACTATGTGTACCCAGTACATCAGTACACTATCACTGTGTGTACCCGGTACATCAATACACTATCACTGTGTGTACCCGGTACATCAGTACACTATCACTGTGTGTACCCGGTACATCAGTACACTATCACTGTGTGTACCTGGTACATCAGTACACTATCACTGTGTGTATCCGATACATCAGTACACTATCACTGTGTGTACCCGGTACATCAGTACACTATCACTGTGTACCCGGTACATCAGTACCCTATCACTGTGTGTACCCGGTACATCAGTACACTATCACTGTGTGTACCCGGTACATCAGTACACTATCACTGTGTGTACCCGGTACATCAGTACACTATCACTGTGTGAACCCGGTACATCAGTACACTATCAATGTGTGTACCCGGTACATCAGTACACTATCACTATGTGTACCCAGTACATCAGTACACTATCACTATGTGTACCCGGTACATCAGTACACTATCACTGTGTGTACCCGGTACATCAGTACACTATCACTGTGTGTACCCGGTACATCAGTACACTATCACTGTGTGTACCTGGTACATCAGTACACTATCACTGTGTGTACCCGGTACATCAGTACACTATCACTGTGTACCCGGTACATCAGTACACTATCACTATGTGTACCCAGTACATCAGTACACTATCACTGTGTGTACCCGGTACATCAGTACACTATCACTGTGTGTACCCGGTACATCAGTACACTATTACTATGTGTACCCAGTACATCAGTACACTATCACTGTGTGTACCCGGTACATCAATACACTATCACTGTGTGTACCCGGTACATCAGTACACTATCACTGTGCGTACCCGGTACATCAATACACTATCACTGTGTGTACCCGGTACATCAGTACACTATCACTGTGTGTACCCGGTACATCAGTACACTATCACTGTGTGTACCCGGTACATCAGTACACTATCACTGTGTACCCAGTACATCAGTACACTATCACTGTGTGTACCCGGTACATCAGTACACTATCACTGTGTGTACCCGGTACATCAGTACACTATCACTGTGTGTACCCGGTACATCAGTACACTATCACTGTGTACCCAGTACATCAGTACACTATCACTGTGTGTACCCGGTACATCAGTACACTATCACTGTGTGTACCCGGTACATCAGTACACTATCACTGTGCGTACCCGGTACATCAGTACACTATCACTGTGCGTACCCGGTACATCAGTACACTATCACTGTGTGTACCCGATACATCAGTACACTATCACTGTGTGTACCCAGTACATCAGTACACTATCACTGTGTGTACCCGGTACATCAGTACACTATCACTGTGTGTACCCGATACATCAGTACACTATCACTGTGTGTACCCGGTACATCAGTACACTATCACTGTGTGTACCCGGTACATCAGTACACTATCACTGTGTGTACCCGGTACATCAGTACACTATCACTGTGTGTACCCGGTACATCAGTACACTATCACTGTGTGTACCCGGTACATCAGTACACTATCACTGTGTACCCAGTACATCAGTACACTATCACTGTGTGTACCCGGTACATCAGTACACTATCACTGTGTGTACCCGGTACATCAGTACACTATCACTGTGTGTACCCGGTACATCAGTACACTATCACTGTGTGTACCCGGTACATCAGTACACTATCACTGTGTGTACCCGGTACATCAGTACACTATCACTGTGCGTACCCGGTACATCAGTACACTATCACTGTGTGTACCCGATACATCAGTACACTATCACTGTGTGTACCCAGTACATCAGTACACTATCACTGTGTGTACCCGGTACATCAGTACACTATCACTGTGTGTACCCGATACATCAGTACACTATCACTGTGTGTACCCGGTACATCAGTACACTATCACTGTGTGTACCCGGTACATCAGTACACTATCACTGTGTGTACCCGGTACATCAGTACACTATCACTGTGTGTACCCGGTACATCAGTACACTATCACTGTGTGTACCCGGTACATCAGTACACTATCACTGTGTGTACCCGGTACATCAGTACACTATCACTGTGTACCCAGTACATCAGTACACTATCACTGTGTACCCGGTACATCAGTACACTATCACTGTGTGTACCCGGTACATCAGTACACTATCACTGTGCGTACCCGGTACATCAATACACTATCACTGTGTGTACCCGGTACATCAGTACACTATCACTATGTGTACCCGATACATCAGTACACTATCACTGTGTGTACCCGGTACATCAGTACACTATCACTGTGCGTACCCGGTACATCAGTACACTATCACTGTGTGTACCCGGTACATCAGTACACTATCACTATGTGTACCCGGTACATCAGTACACTATCACTGTGTGTACCCGGTACATCAGTACACTATCACTGTGTGTACCCAGTACATCAGTACACTATCACTGTGTGTACCCAATACATCAGTACACTATCACTGTGTGTACCCGGTACATCAGTACACTATCACTGTGTGTACCCGATACATCAGTACCCTATCACTGTGTGTACCCGGTACATCAGTACACTATCACTGTGTACCCAGTACATCAGTACACTATCACTGTGTGTACCCGGTACATCAGTACACTATCAATGTGTGTACCCGGTACATCAGTACACCATTATTGCTGCCAGTCTTACCCTCTCTGATGCTTCAACCCAACCAAGTGAAAGAGAATATCCAGTTCCAGCGGCGTGATCTGAGAGTATTCCTGTGCCTGATAGAGCATCTCCTCTGAAATCAATAAATATCCCATTTGTCACAAAAAATCCAACATTGCTACAAAGTTCTTATTTCCAATGTTGATAGCAGAATTTAACACTGGAACTGTCCAAATACATAGTTTTATTTACACTGTATATTGATGAGGGGTTAAGAGCTGGAGTTATAGACACCATATCATGGTATCACAGCTGAAAGTGATAAATAGAACAAAATCTTGATCTACCTTACATATAAGGTGTCAAGAATAGGTTAAGTTTGATAATACTATGTTTAATCTGTGGAAAACCAATCCCCACTCTACTACATCAAGTGCAAATTTATAATAGATATTATTTCTAAAGAGAATGTGCAACTGACCTTTTGTGACATCTTTGGTAGTATCACGTCGTGTAGCGGACATGTAAATCTTCTTCACCAGTTCCATGTTATTCAGCAGTGAAATAAAGGCCATAAAGAAGGAGTAGCTCACCTGTCTGTGCTTCTCCCCACCAACTGTTACCTAGCAACACATGCATATTGTCAGTTTCGTATTATAATATGATTATCATAGTAACACAGCGACAATAGATATATTGATTTACATAAAGTTTGTAAAATAGACCCTCGATAATCCGGACATCTTTGCTCCCAGTCTAAACCGTCTGGATTAGAGTTTTCCGGACTGCCAAATTTCATCAGCTTTGTGAATAAATCTGTCGCGAAAGAGTTATTTCCCTTGATTATATACACTTGGAAACGTTTAATTGACACTTCATAAATAATTTGGGATATTTTCGTGAATATAAATATTTACATATATGATTCCTGTTTTGGTCTACGTTTCTTTCCTTCTAAAATTGGAAATCGGAAATAAACGATATTTTAAGAGAAATTTGTTCTATTTTTAAGTGAAAGTTGCTTTATTTCTAAGTTACCCATTACAGAGCGGCTATATAATTATGTTAAAACCGACATTTCTGAATAATACTGTGCAGAATTTTGTTGTCTATTGTATGGTGTAACTATTATAGACATTTTTTTAACTGAACTGTCTTATTTAATGAATCAGTTAAGTCAGTCATGGTGACCTACAAACAACACACTTACGTACAAGACACCCATGTGCTGCATATCGCTACTATACATACGATCCGATTCTTTAAAAAGTTATTTTACTTAAGATAAAGACCCTGCAGAATGTTAAGATAGCACAAAGGTTTTGTCCACGTTTTGAGATTTTTATGTAGGTTAAAAACATAAAATAAACGACTAACCAACAGTCGATGTTTTGTGATTTATACAGGGGTTAAAAAACCTGAAATAAAAGACTTGCCAACAGTCCATGTTTTTTTTTGTTTCTTTTTTTATACAAGCTGATGTCTTTGTGAAAGGCCTTCTATTTGAACATCTAAATTTCATTTAGAGTAAATTAATATATAACAAAATATTTTTTCAGTATATTACTGATGATCAATAATAACTTCTTTTAGAGTAAATTAATATATAACAAAATATTTTTTCAGTATATTAATGATGATCAATAATAATCATATCTTGGTTATGTATGTTATTTTATGAACTAACTACTAACTACTAAATACTAACTACGGAATAAAATGTGTTTATATCATAGTTATTATCTGGTTTACATTTGAAACAAAAACAAGACCAATCTATAATTTTTTTTCTTTTCTACGCGGTGAGAAAAATCGTCTGGATTATTGCAGGAATTTTACTAACAAAATTACATTCCGTTCCCAAAATGGAGTTCTGGATTCGGAATGCAAAATTTCCGGACTATCCGTTCCTGGACAATTTTGTCCATATTGTGAGTTTTTACGAACTACCAGTGTCGGGATTATCGGAGGTCCACTGTACTTTATCATACTTTATGAAGAAAAGCAGAGAGTTTTCTGTCAGAAAACAAACCGAGATATCAGGAAAATTTAATAATGGTAACAGTTTTCTTACTGTTACGAGATTTTCCTTGACAAAACTTGTGAGGAGATAGCTCTTGAGAGACACCATGATCTCCTCAAAGTCCTTGGCATTGATGTAACCTGTACTCCTCTTGTCCAGCCTGCGAAACGCTTGAAGAGCATGCTCGTCGTGGAAGTCCTAAAACAAATTAAAACTGTTTAAATCAAAGTACTGAAGAAGGTGTTAGATGTAAAAGGTGATATTTTAAACAAAAGGCCCACAGGGCCTGTATCGCACACCTGGTTTATTTGAGCAAACATCAAAATAATGTTTATGTTTCCTTTGCTAATAGCTTTATTTGTTGATGTATGATTATATATAATTATGTTGTGGGGATCTAAACTGCTTCAAAGATATAACCCAGAGACAAAGTCAAGATTCAACATGATTGTATTTAAAGAGGAGTATTTAAATTTAAGTCCCTTGGGGTGGGGAAATAACGGTTCAACCCTTGGCCTATTTTTACATCAGGATTGTGATCATCTCTTGATGCCCAGCAAGGCTATATATGATTATGGGGTGGGGATCTAAATGGTTTCACAGATAAAACAACAGTAATAAGTCTTCAAGGGTGGTGAAAGACCCCAAACCCAAAGAGCGAGATGTCAGTCCCATTATTTGTATAAATTTGAATCCCAGCCTCCTGTGGATGTTACCACTGAAATATCAATATGTACAATTTTGAATCCTCACCCCATAACAATGCTACCATACAAATATGAGTGATATCCATTGCGTAGTTTCAGAGAAGAAGTTGTTTTCATCATTTGAGCCAAATTGACCCCATTTGGCTCCGCCCCTCAGACCCCCAGAAGGTCAGCCCAAACATTTGTACAATTTTCAATCCCCACCCCACAATGATACTACCAGTCAAATTTTGTTTGATTTCAATCAGCGGTTTTGAAGAAGTCAAATGTTGATGGACAGACGAACGATGGACGCCACGGTATAGCATAAGCTCACCTTGGTCCTTTGGAAAAATAATTTGTTCCTTCCAGAACATGTTTGGTAGATCTAGAGCATCATTATCAAAGTAAAGGATTTAAATAACCCCTCACAAAAAATACCCCTTTTTACTTTGACCTATCTTCAGTAGTTTTGCTGTGAATATTTCCACATTGAAACCCATATCAGTCCCCAAATTGATAATTTCCATGATGATTAAGTTACACTCACATGGATCATTTGGGTGAATTCGGGATATGTCACTTTACGTTCTTTATCTTTGCCAAAGTGGAGTTTGATGAAATCACAGTCGAAATCAAAAGGTATCTTTCTATTGAGTGTTGTATGTTGGATAATCTCTTCAAATTCCCCTGTAAACAAATGAAACCATTATCAGTCTTTGTTATTGCTTAGTTGAAAACAATGATTTAATTAGAGTAACATAATCAATCTGACTTGAATAATTGACAAATTTATATTGTTAAAAAATATTGGACACATACTCTGTGGCCCTTCTGGTCGCATAGAAAATATATTCATAGGTTGATTTCACCTTTAAAAGGTATCCGACAACCAATGCCCAATAAATTAATGCTAATTTAAGTTCTGATTACACTCAATAGCATACTTGCCAACTTTCCCGATTTAGTCGGGAATTTCCCGATTCCAGACTCCCTGCCCCGTCTCCCGATCGTATAGATAAAACATAGTGTATTCTCCCGATTTTGGAGAATATGTCTTGATAACCCCGTATGGAGCCCCTATTCATCTTGTTAGTTTCACTTAGGCCTATGACAGGTTAGGCTTGCTGGCTGGCGAAAGACATATGTTTGGGGCATTGGTCAGTTAACTGACCTGCTCACAGACCGTAACGAAATTCTGACACTTCACTGACTGCAAGGGTGACAATACCCCGATAAATAAACAATTAATTAAAACCAATTAAGCTGAGGACGCGTGGTGATGGTTTCGTAGCAGGTGGGTCATGGTTGATTAAACGCTTGCAAATGGCTTCGTATACTGCCTTTGATGTCAAGCGCATAAACGACCTCTATTTGACAGTATATCTCGGGACAGTAAAAGTGAAAACAACACTGGCAATGTTATCAACGGAGTATCGAATGTGACAGATTACTTATTGAAATATTAACTACATTTAAACATTGGCTGATCTTAAGATAATTAGCACAAGGAAATAAATTCACAATAACGACCATATAGACTGAAGGCCTGGTTGCCGGTAGGTAACATGTCGTTTCAATCACCGTATCATCAGCATACTTAGTATCAATTAGCAGAGACTTATTTTGGCAGAAACTTTCCCAATTCACATTTTGAAAGACAAAAACATGTCCAAAAATACTCACTTTCTTAAACTAAATACTGTCATGTTAAAAACTTAGAATTTTAGTATCAGTCCCCACCTACAAAGCACGGAGTTGTAAGCCTATAGTGAGTACAACTGCTAGTAGTGTACAGCCCTTTTTATTTAGTTATTTTTTTGTATTATTGTCTTTGTTTTAAACCAAAGGAAACATTTGAAATTTCATTCAGATATTATATTGTACTCTAGATATTTATTGTGACATTTTAGGTATTTTCTTTTGAAGTTTACTGCCGGAGAGAAAGCTTGATAGAAAGTGATATCATTGTGATAATTTGCATTCATTGACTGACATCTATCTTACAACATAATTTTCATAACATATCTAAGTAAATACTTTTATTTAGAGTGAACAGTCAGTTAAATAATTTTCAGAAATAATTAAAAATGATGTAATTTTGCAGCTATTTTTTTTGTAACTTGTTGCTTATATAATGATCTTTCCAAACTTGAATAAAAAAGATCATTGGCGAATCTTGAAGTAAGTTTTTCCTCCTTTTTTTTAGTGAGGGAAGGAAGATTAAGTGTTAATGCAAGGAATTTATTTTCAAATAGCAAATTATCTCCCCTTAGTTTTTGTTTGCTAAATGTGTCGCGCGTGAAATGTGTTTTCCAGTCAAAAATGTCGCTCTCGCACTTTCTCCCCCATGAGAATTTTAAAAAGTTGGCAAGTATGCAATAGTGCAGAATATTTATAGAGCAAACAAATTAAAACACAGTTTACTTTATGCATACACACAATGATAAGCTGGATGGATTGATATGGTGCAAAAAATAATTATAACCACTTTTTTTTTGGTCAAGCCTAGAGGGTGAAGCCTAATTTCAGGTCAATAAGCGATTTAATGATATATTATGGAAATATAAGATATATTCTGCCAAGATGTCTCTCGATTCTAATTCAAATGCTTACCGCATGAAATATATCCATTTCCATTTCTGTCAAAAATTTGGAAGGCAAGAGCATACATGGAGTCTGGCAGTCTCAGTAAAGATTCAAAGGCCTTGAACTCTGCAAACGAGATCTTCCTAAAAAGCAAGACATTAAACATTTCAACAATATCCCCCAAAAACCAAATATAATAGTCTTTTCAACATGTTATAATGGTTAATATCTACTAAAATTGTAAAATACAGGGTTGCCACTATCGAAAGATGCTAAAGAGGGAGATCTCCCACCATGGGACTGTTCGGGAGATTTAGCACAACAGGATAAAGAATTAAACATTCTTAAATACACACCTAGATGCCATATGGTAAGTGATACTAAGAAAAAAGTGGTTTTGTCTTTCATTTTTAATCATCAATGATCAGTAAATTATTACCGCATAGATGCAATGCAGTCTGGTACATTATAGTAATGGCTTGACAGGATATAGAGGGAGAATTTATGAAAAAGTGATGTCTCGCGTCATGTGAGAGAGGTCTTCGTGGGAGAAAGCTCTGAATATCGTGAGTCTCCCAACGAGGATGTGAGAGGTGACAACCCTATTTTAAATATCAATTACAAATGTGATCCTACTACTGAACTTTTCCTTAATTTGTTTCATATAGTTCAAGAAATGTTCAAAATGATTTATGACTGAGCATTTTGGCTGTATAACGAATGTCACTTGTTGATAACCTTAACTGTATATCTTATTAAATCATTTATGACTGTCTCAGAGACAGGAATGACCTGCGTGAACCTACAATGACCTGCGTGAACCTACAATGACCTGCGTGAACCTACAATGATCTGCGTGAACCTACAATGATCTGCGTGAACCTACAATGACCTGCGTGAACCTACATGTTCCTGGAAGTATCCACACTAGAACCAAACAACTGGAGCGTGTACTCGTCATAGTCATCTCCACGGAGAATACCCAGGTAGCTGTGGATCAGATCCGAGTAGGTCATATACTCCTCCCCTTCCTGTGTCTTACTACTCGCATACTGAAGAAAGAAACAGTCATACTAGTAAATAAATTGTACAAAGTCTCACAACATAATTTCTGCTAGTCTCAGAGCGTGCACTGATTTTGGCTATACATACTGTATATGTGCCTGATGTTAAGTACCTGGTGTTTTAAAACTCACAGGAAAGATTGTTTCTTTAATCAGGATATGGTCTCAAATTTAGAAAATAATGGATAATATATATGATAATTTCTTCTAACATATAACATGAAATAAAATGTATTTGAACCAGAGTAGCTGATTTTTTTCAAATAGAAAATTTGATCAAATCCTATCTCAGAATTATAGAAACATTTTCTACCTTGAGGAAGATTCGGCGAAGTTCATCGGTTTCTGCTCCTTTGAAAATCTCCACCTGCAAAACAATAAGAAATTTATACATGCATGATGTTCCTATTTTGTCTGTTTTTGTTTTTTGCTAAATACATTGTACATTAAAACCTGTTCAAGAGACCAACTATCCAGCTATAGATGACCTGCAAAAGAGGACATTTAATTAATTTACCTAAAGTTAATGATAATGGTCACAGTTATCTCTATCTCTGATGGACTGACTGACAAAATTACTCAGTGTTGCATTGGATTTCATGAAAAATTGTAACTTGTTGATGAGCTTAAAATGAGGACCACCTGGTATGTAATTATCAACAAAACACCTACAAAATTAATTAGTATGATCATATATTATCTTATTGGTGGACCCAGTCTGCTGGATACCTGGTTATTCAGTGATAACGCATATATATATATATATATAAAATTAAACCACTCAATCAAAACAGAAAATATACTTATACATATACATGTACTATATTAAGTCTTCTGTAAACTATATTGGGAGCTATATATACCGGTAGATGGATAATTGTGCTATATATAATGTTTTATAACATAGACATAAAACCACTCATGCAAACCTGTATGTTTTATTATCATAGCACTGGATGTTACACTATGAGATACTCCCATGCTTCAGAAGGCTTTTCCAGTTGACACACAACTATATATAAATAGCAATCATCACTGATTCAGAACAGGTGATATTTTCCTGCATCAACTATATAATGCTAGTAATGTTCAATGGACATGTCCTAATCAAATGAAATTTCTTTTGAATATACTTTTCAATGTGTGAAAGCACTGTGCATGAATCATCAAACACATTCAACATTTTGCAAATGACAAGAGGTCTATGAAGCATATCTTATATGCTTCTATTATAGGAAGAGATTTAATGTGTAAAATAATTTATCACAAATCGCTGGCTAAAATGTGGCTGAAAAAAATAACTGTCAGGCATTGTACACTGATTCATGTATGATGAGGACAATATGAATTTGTTCGGAACAAATATTAAAATTTTATGCTGACAGTTCAAACAAGAGGCCCAGACAGCATGTATTGCTCAACTGGTTGATTTGAGCAAACATCAAAATAAAGTTCATGTTCAATTTGTTAATAGCTTTATTTGTTAATGTCTAACAATGCTATACTTGGTGATGGGATGGGAATATTAACTGCTTTAGCTATAACCCAAAAACGAAGTTCAGACTCAACACAATTGTGTTTAAGGAAACTAAGTCCCTCAGGGAAAGACCCCAGAGCACTTTTTTTTTTACAAGTGGTTGCATTTATCTCTTGATGCCCAACAATGCTATCTATATATTTATGGGGTGGACATCTCAACAATTTCATACATATAACCAAACAAGAGGCCCAAACAGCCTATATCGCTCAATTGGCTCTACAGCAACTTTGCTGATAATCTTGGTAATTTCTGCAGATACTATATTTATGCTGATAACCACTTTATTCAAATATCAGAGTAGGCTAGGTTCATACATGTCAATAAGTTTTCTAGTCCTTCATTTCAGCATACGATAGGCCTAATATCAGGTCTCTTTGCTATCGAGAAATCATTGTTTCAAGATTAAAACCTATAAACCTATTTGACCCTTGTGAACTTTAATGTAGGTCAAGGTCATATATCTGAACAAACTCAGTAGTGGCATGGTTAGACTATCGATTTTGTAAACAAACTTCAGTAACGTACCTTGGTTTAGAATCAATGCATATATTATTATTCTTCTGTTGTGTGACAATGATATAAAGATTTTTAAGGCAAGAGGCCAATGAGCCTTAACTGTCACCTGAGTTTTAATATATTTTAGCATGTTTGGCCCCATCATGCTACAGACCTAATACAAGATGTATTGGGTCTTATTTACATAATCAGGCAAGGGTCGAAGTATTTCAGATTTTCAGGGTTTTATTAGGGATGACTGCAACCCCGATTCGAGAAGTGTAGCAAATTGGAAATCAGGAGAAATTTAATGATTTTCTGGGGCCTTCCCACATAATCTAGGATGGTTGACAACTATGCTGTTGGCAAGGGATGGTTCAACTTTTCGGAGACACTGGATGTTCTATGTGCATGGACATTTTTATTAAGCATATATGACAGCAGCTCTACAGTGTACCATTTTGATCTTATTGATATTATATATATCCTGGGTGTGTGGGTCCCAAACAGGACAGGTGTACTCCAGGGTTGGACACACTGATGATTTGTATGTCTGTGCTTTAACTGATGTTGATCCCATTTTTAAATTTTGACAGAGGAAGCCAGTGTCTGTAATAATTTCTAGTTGTAGTTGGGTTGAGCCAGGTCTCTGCCAATTACAATATCTGGCATGGAGCTTTCTAGTATGTCGCTGAGAAGGTTTTGCTTATTTCAAATGGATTGAAAGTTTATATTTAGAATCCTTAGCTGTTTACTGAGTTGTTTCTTATGAGTTCCCTTTTTTATGCGGACAGGGGAGGACAAATGAAGTGGTTTGTGATTGAGTACACTGGAGCTGGTATTGAAACCTGAAGGACCCAAATCATCAAGACTAGATAATGTATTGAACTGGTAGGATGTGTTAATGTCATAGAGATCAAACAAATTTAAAATATCGCTATAATTAGGTTGATAACATATAATGCAGTGCCAGGCAACGTCACTAACATTTAATTCCTCATAGGAGTTGGTACGGACATTTATAAAATGTATGTGGTACTGTATCACTAATTACAGGTTTCACACATGATACCCCTAGCCTGTGAACCCAGTTAATAGTATTATCACATGTACCATGTAGTTGGCACTGTTGTTAAACATGGTCCTGGATTTATAGTTTAAAACAATTTTCTTACAAAAGAACAAGAGTGAGCATGCAGGCAACAGAGTTTTGTAAGTTTTGAGTTTAGAAGATAATTTAGATGGTTTGAACAACTTGTACAACATATGTTCATAACAGGAGTCATAGGATTGTAGGTCATGCAGGGTGATGTTTGTTACAACATTTGAGGGAAGGTAGACATTTAGGTAATCTACTTTTGTTTCTGTATGATGGTATGATTTTGATACGAGCTCCAAGTGTTCCTTTGCTTGTTGGACATTATAAACACAGTTCCTGTTTGTAGGGTATAGTGAACTATTTGTCAAATCAGATGGATAACCATGTATTTATCTGAGGTTTTTAATATTGAATGTATACAATGAAATGTCCAATGAAATAAAATTCCAAAACTACTGGAATATGTGAACTTTTTAAGATCGCACAGTCATGTCTGGCTTTAATTAATCACAATTTCATGCAATATGATAAATAAATATTAAATATATACATTACAGTAATAAACTGAACAAAAGGAATCCATCATGCAAACTAAATTACACAAGATGATAATGAAACTTGAAATGAAAGGCATGCATTGGTATCAACAGACCAGGAGAAACCCAGTATAACAAACAAGGTATCTAGCATACAATATCAAGGTACTAGGTAATTCTAAAACCATTGCAACACATGCAGGGATAGTTTCACAACAAATATTAGACATAACTGTCTCATTAAGAAATAAAAGCCTGTAGAATAACGGTTCTATAATATGTATATATTGTAAACTCCGAAAAAGAAACAGTGGTCTAGATTCTGAACCCAAAATGTTGACTTGTATGATTTACATGAATATTTTGTAACAATTTATCAAGAATTTAATTGTAGCTAAAGAATGCATTGTGATGGGGATTTTGTTTTCTAGAAGTATTACAGGAGGCCCATGGGCCTTAACAGGAACAGTGTTTGTAATATTGGTGTTGTCAGTTGCACCAGAAAAAAATATTATGATATTAAATATAAAATATAATGACATATTAATATGTCTTTCTGTTGTTTCTGTCAAATCCATAACAGAATTGAGGTAAAGCAGTCTGTCTTCAAATAAAGTTATAAGGGGAATAAATAAAAATTGTCTGTATTTTGCGTTTAAGGTGGGTATTATTGTTGCTTTGGAATAGTGATATAGGGGAGATAAGTGCTATATACAGCCAAACCTTGCATGAGGTCAACTCAACAAAAATGTTGGTTAATGCTGCATCATATTTGGATATATGGTCAGGTGAAGTTTTGGCTACAGACAGTAGGGTAATTCGTCGCTCCCATTTCGGCAGCGGACGGAATGGCAAGAGGAATCGAAGTAAAACATATGTTTCCGACTAAGTTGTAGGGGGATAGAAAAATCGTCTGCATTTCGCGTTTAAAGGGAAGTAACTTGGTGCCCTTCAAAGTCCTTGGAAAATAAAAGTTGCAACAGTTTCACCATTACTAGTCTCTCAAATCAAATGCTAGATAATATCCCAAATTGAAGGAACAGTCACCAGGTTATACAGGCAATTAAAAAATACTTTCAGACCAAATGCTAAATATTCCCTGCAAACCTTTTCAAGTTTACCTGCTTTGAATCACATTCTGCTCTCAAAAAGGGCCATATTTTCGAAATAAAACCAAAGCCTTCATTCTGAAAGATACATAATCAACACAAAACAATGATATGATATGACATCGAATTTAGAACAATGATCATTGTGGGACGTGGTGGCATGCTAGAAAAACATAAATAAATGCATGGAAAAAAACCTTACTTCTCTTGTCGCCGCCATGATTCGTGTGCTACAAGGGCATCACGTGAAACCTTTCGTTTGATTGGTCCGTTGGTGACCTTGCGAATGTGAATGCGAAAGTAGATAGATTCTCCCATTTCTCTGATGGATAAATTTAGAGAAATTCGAAGTCACCGGATCCGGAAATTAGCTATTTTTATGTCGCGGGATCTACGAAAATGGCGGGTAAGAAGCAACACGTACACATTCGAAGTTTTGTTCTAAAATAGAACTTTAATGCTTCAAACCATCTGTTTCATTAATTGATAAATTGAAAATATATTCATTGAATACCCTGCCTTCATGTTTCGAAGTATAAGTGTAACATTATACGGTAAAAGTGAATGTCCGAAAACTGCGTAAATCTGAATTCCATATACAGTACAGTATCGTTACTGTAAAGTCGAAATGAAAACCGTAACGAACAACCAGCCATTGTTTAAGGGGTATTAGCGAGTGCAATGGCCGACACCATCAGGTGAAACAGAATATTCGGAAAACATGTATAGAAACATTTTCATACAAAAATAGTTATTCACTGACGTTAATAGAGTGTGCCATGTTTTACTTGTAACCTACATTGATATGGTCGCCTTTTAGCTTCGCGCTAGGGGGTATTTCCCTTTAGCTTAGTCAGTAGAGCGATGGACAGTAAGCCGAGGGTCGCTGGTTCAATCCCCAGTGGAGGCACACTGCTGTCTTTCCTGTTACATTTGGTGCCGTAGACCACTCTTATGTGCAAGCTATAGGAGTGTAGCAGGACTGGACTGGGTCGTTTGTCGGCGACCAGCAGGTAGCTCAATTGGTAGAGCATCTGGCTAGTGTTCAGAGGCCCAGGGTTCGAACCCTGGTCTGGCCATACATTTCCCTCCTATTACCATATGGCGTCCGACTGAAATACCCACGGAGGTGGTATAGGGACTTGTATGTGTCTTCGGGGTCAAAGATTTTGTTGAAGGAGAGAGGAATGTAGTGAAAGTGGACTGAGTAATTCGTCAGTGACCAGGTAGCTCAATTGGTAGAGCAGCCGGCTAGTGATCGGAGGTCCAGGTAGTGATGTCACAATGATCGATTTGTAATCGAAAATCGGTTGGTAACCCTTCCAATTCACGACAATCGATTGCAAAAGCTCATAATTGATTAATCGGTTCTGCAAAAAATACAACAGAGCTTACTTTTTATTTATTTTTCATTGTTTTCCAGTGTATGAAAGTATATATGAAAATTCCTTAGACAATTGGTCTACAGAAAATTGAAATCCCATAGCCCAAGTCATTTTTCCATAGACCAATTTTGTAAACACATTGTTAAAAGTCGCATAACTTCATCATGCAAACGCTTGCATATATGTATCATCCAGATCAAACTCACTCAAATGTTTGAAACTAATAGCGCGCTATTAGACATAAAAAGACCTCGATTGTTAGCTCTGATTTCATATGATAACCCTTTTGAGCTCAGTCGGTAGAGCGGCAGACCAGAAAGTCGAGGGTCACTGGTTCGATCCCCAGTGGAGGCACACTACTCTCTTTCCTGTTACAAGAGGATAGAATAATGGGGAAATGTTGGCAAAAGTGAAATTTGTACATTTTCATTACAAGTTATTTCATATTTTGTCTGTGTTTATGAGGCTGCAGTATTCTCGTTTCATGAAAGATAAATCATTTTCTTACCTTCATGTGTACATGTGTTATCCTGTACCTATGATCCAAAACAGTAGCTGAGCCTAAGCCTGGGCACGTGACGACATAGATAAACATTAATACAATGATATTATTGAAACTGTTCCACAAAAAGATGGACAGATTTACAGATCTGGAATGAAAACGTAACAGGGATGTACACATTTAAATGTAATTATTTATGTTTATATTCTGATAGAGTACTGTTAAGAAAATCCTGTGCTAGAACATGTCAAAATGACAGAAATATTTTCTAATAATGATATCATGATAACCATGGCCATAAATTAAAGCTTTGCCATAGCCTACGTGTTTAAATATACAGCTTGCATCCCTTGAAACTTTAGTGGACAGCTAAAGAGATGACATCAAAGTGTGGTCAGTTAGCAATTGACTCGAATACTTGCCAGCGCTGATCAAGATGTTATCAGTTAATGCTATGATATACCTACATTGCAAGTCAATCTAATTAAAATATAGATGCTCATTCTCACTACATAACGTTACATGAACATCTAATGACATCACATAAGGGGTCACATTTTGGTGACCTTTGTTATCTCAATATTTCACTTTAAGGTCAAATCGTCAATTTTTCGACATCATCGATCTCACCAATTCATCACATCGTGCATCTGAAGCTAACCATTTCGATACAGCATGTATATAGCTATATGCTTCGTTGGATGAAATGACTTGAACAGATTGACAGATTATGCAAGCTATGCACTCTAGTCATGCTATTTTGCACATACGAAATTCTCTTCCAAGATTCTTTAAGTAGTAATTTGATAGGTTAATAGAAAAAAAGTCATCCTGACGTGATCCCTCATGCAATGTCATTAGATGTTCATGTAACATTGTGAGAATGACCATCTAGATATTAGATTGATTGAAAGTGTAATTATAAAAATCATTTTTAAAAAAACCATTAAAATGTTACTGAAGACAAGTATTATGGTACATGTATTGTGTTTTATTTATGTCCAGTGTAAACTTTAATTTGTCTAGAGATTTCTTCCCTAATAGGTTTCAATTATGTATTCTCTTTGAAATTGTGTAGGCTTTATAATCATGTGTAGTCAAAGACTCTTCCTAATAACTGATGTTTTCCTTTCATTTACAGATAGAATATTAAATCTAGCTTGTATAGCTTTGTATTAGTATTGATTTTTTTTTCACAGTTGAAATATACAGAATAGAAAAATTTGTAAAATAACTATAATGTACCGGTTCATAAACATATATAGAATTTATAAACTTTTACACATGTTGCAGGCATATCATTTATGAAAGATAGACTTGAGGCCTACAAATGTTCCGCAAATGAAGCCATACACTTCAAACTGGGTAATGTATACACAATGACTACTCTCTATAAAAAATAGTAATATTAATGAATAAATGATGTAATAAATTGTTTTAAAAGTGTTTAATACAAAGAAATTAATTTCATGGCAGCATGTTCAAATTTATGATGAAATGAGTTTGTATAATTTTCAACAATGATAAATAAAATGATGTACTAATTCTGAAGAAGAAATATACAAAATTGTACATGTAAAATATAAATTTATGCAAAAATAATTTTTGCAATTTCATATGTGTAGTGTACCACAGCTTTCACTTGCATTGGCCTTTGATAGTTGATGGTATGTTTTTGACTCGCCAGAATTAATTTTGTGTCTTGTGTTTGCAAGGACATGTCCATTTGACTTTAAATTTCATTTAGATATATATGTATAAACTCCTATAAAGTCTTCATTGTTCTTTTTCAGTAAGACAACAATCTGATGTTGAAGATGACAGTACAACATTTTTACCTGATATGTCTCACCAACTGTTTGGAGATCAGTAAGTGTTGATGATTAAATATTTGATTTAGAATATAAAAAAAAACATCTTTTTATTAGGTCATCTTATGGCCAGGGTCAGGATAACCTATAGCCATCATGCTTTGCCCCTTGTCATACCCCATTCGTAAACTTTTTACATTTCAAATTTCTTCTAAAGTTCTATCAGTTGGATTCAGCTCTAACTTACCAGAAATAATCCTCACAAGCTCCTCCTGAACAAGTGTTGTTATTTAAAAAAAAAAAAATTTGGTCAGTCCCAAATTCAAGATAGCCGCAATGGCTAACAATTCTCCTATCTTTCTGCGTACTTAGTACAGTAAATATTCGCATATAGTGCACACCATTTTAGCTCACTTGCCCGAAGGGCAACTTCTTCTTAATAACCAAAAGGTCAAGGGACTTGATATTAGACCTGTAGCATTGTGGGGTGAAGAGCTACCAAGTTTGTTCAAATGAATGACCTTGACCTTCATTCAAGGTCACATGGATCAAATAAGTTAAGATCTTGAAATGACTTCTCGATAACAAAGAGGCCCAGGTACTTGATATGGGCCTGTGGTATGACGTGTTGAAAGGCTACCAAGTTTGTTCAGATGAATAACCTTGACCTTCATTAAAGGTCATGTCAGTCAAATAGGTTTTAATCTTGAACCAATGATTTCTTGATAGCCAAGAGTCCTGATTTTAGGCCAGTGGTATGCTGGAATGAAGGACTAGAAAATTTATTGACATCAATAAACCTACCCTTCTCTGATATTTGAATAAAGTGGTGATTAGCATACTATCTGCAGAATTGACCTCAAAGTTGCTGTAGAGCCAGGTAGGAGTTACAGGTCCATTGGGTCTCTTGTACTTCATATATATATATATATATATTGACGGTTTATAGCCTTTTAGTTTCCATCAGTCTTTAGGCCTCGAATGACTGACAGTCCTGTTTGCCACGATATTTCTGAAACTGGCGGTTATTGTTAACAGTGTTCTCCAATTTATGCTCTGTTTCCTGTATTGCTTGATTATGTTCCTGTTCTGAATCGATTGCACCTGTGAAACATTTACAGATTGATGATGAGTTTTTTTTAGGTCACCTGAGACAAAGTCTCAAGTGACCTATTCTAATCCCCTGTTGTCCGGCGTCGTCCGTCGTCCGTAAACAATTTACATTTTCAACTTCTTCTCAAAAACCCACAAACCAAATTCTATGAAATTTGGCAGGAAACTTCTATGGCTAAAGGTCAACCAAAATTGTAAATTATATGGTCCCCACCCCCCAGGGGCCTGAGGGGCGGGGCAAATAGGGTCAAATTGACTAAAACTTCAAAAATCTTCTTCTCTACTCTCAGATATGCTGGAATCAAACACTCTTCATAGATGGAAGGGTCTTAAGGTGCTTTACCAAAATTGTAAATTTCATGACCCAGGGGTTTCACGTTTTCCCCTGGGGAGGGGCTAAACTTTACTAAAGTTTATATAGGGAAATCACATTTTTGACTTTAATTTATTTTATTTCTATTGTAATTCATTCTAATTTTGTAAACATTGTCAGCATGGGATGACAGTTTGATGGCATGCACATGTTGGCCCTGACTGACCCCCAGGGGCTGATGGGCAGGGCTAAAAAGGGCCAAATTGACTGAAATTTCAAAAATCGTCTTCTCTACTCTCAGATATGCTGGAATCAAACACTCTTCATAGATGGAAGGGTCTTAAGGTGCTTTACCAAATTGTAAATTTCATGACCCAGGGGTTTCACTTTTTCCCCTGGGGAGGGGCTAAACTTTACTATAGTTTATATAGGGTAATCACATTTTTGACTTTAATTTATTTTATTTCTATTGGAATTCATTCTAATTTTGTAAACATTGTCAGCATGGGATGACAGTTTGATGGCATGCACATGTTGGCCCTGACTGACCCCCAGGGGCTGATGGGCGGGGCTAAAAAGGGCCAAATTGACTTAAATTTCACAAATCTTTCTCTACTCTCAGATATGATAGAATCAAATACACTTCATAGATGGCTGGGTTTGAAGGTTTTTACCAAAATTGTGAATTTCATGACCCTGGGGTCTCAAGTTTGCCCCTGGGGCGGGGCTAAACTTTACTATAGTTTATATAGGGAAATAACATTTTTGACTTTTATTTGGTTTATTTCTATTGGAATTCATTCTAATTTTGTAACCATTGTCAGCATGATATGACAGTTTGATGGCATGCACATGTTGGCCCTGACTGACCCCCAGGGGCTGATGGGCGGGGCTAAAAAGGGTCAAATTGACTGAAATTTCAAAAATCTTCTTCTCAAGACTGAAATAAGGTGGAATCAAATACCCTTTATAGTTTGAAGGGTCTTATGGTGCTTTATTGAAATTTTAAATTTCATGACCCTGGGGTCACAAGGTTGCCTCTGGGGAGGGGGTAAATTTTACTATAGTTTATATATAGGGACATCACACTTTTAACTGATTTGTTTTGATTTCTAGTGGAATTCATTCTGGTTAACATTTTCAGCATGGAATGAAAGTTTGATAATATGCATATGTTGGCCCTGACTGACCCCTAGGGGCTGATAGGGGGGGGGGGGGGGGCAAAAAGGGTCAATTAAATAAACTGAAATATTTCAAGTCTCAGGTGACCGTTAAGGCCCATGGGCCTCTTGTTTAATGAAGTTAACAAAGTGAATAGGTCTCGAGAGTGTAACAGGAAAAGGTTTACCTTGAACAGTGGAATAGTTGAACAATACACCTGTGTAATAGTCAAGTCTAATGACGCCATGTTTTAAGTATGAGAAACACCTCACACTATAGAATTGTCATGGTAATGCATAGTTCTCGGCCCTGGATGGCCTCCAAACTATCTTGACTATTCTCCAGTTTTCAGTGTTTCTCCAATGCATATTATTTTCACGTTTGGTCAAATCCAACCAGGTGAGCGATACAAGCCCTCTAGGCCTCTTGTCACTTACGATATAACATAAAAATTGTCTCCATTCACTACATGTTCGTCTGAAAAATTGAGAAAAAAATGCTAGAAAAATGTTTCAATCTTTGTATGAAAAATTTGTATAGTATGAAAAATTTGTATAGTATGAAAAATTTGTATAACCATGTATTAAATATGTGTTATAGGGAGAGTATATTTGGCTACAAGGATTTAGTGGTGGAAATGTTCTACAGTGCGGCGAGACTCACAACCTTTGTCAACATGAAATATTCTGACAAAGTCACACCGCAGCGATTTGATGGGATACAGGTGATTTCAAAGTTAAAACTATGTCTTTTTTTCAACCAGAATACTTCAATATTATTCAATTACAACTACAATGTATTGCAAAAACATGTGTTTTTGTTCTAGAGATATATATATATATATATGAAAATATAACTCATAATTTACATGTTTTTACAATGTTCAGGTGTACCATTATGCCCGACTTCCAGGGCTAGTAAATTTTGGGTCAAGGCTTCATGAAAATTGTGTTGTGATACTAGGAACTACATGTAAGACAGGTGAATTAACAATCCAAATGTCATATTAAATTTGATACTGAGTATGGGGAAGTATAAGTTTCACACTTCTGGTGTTACTCACAAGGTAAACTTAATATGTTTTTATTTTATCAATAGCCAGATAATGTGATGGGAACTTTAAACAGAAAACTCCCTGCAGGTTATCTCACAAATAAGGACATGTTCCTAGCCTCTCTAGAGAAGGATGCCACATTTAAACCATATGGCGAGATGATTCACAGCTACAAAGTTATCAAAGGTATACTAGTAGTAATACACTGTAGTTGGTGTTGTCCAGAGATCTCCTCCAAACGTTCTCAACTTTGAAACTTGCCTTTAAGTTACAATATGTAGTTGAGTTGTCTTGGGCAGCATTTTATTTTCGAAAATTTCGCTCATCTGGTCCAAAGGAAATTCTTTGAAAAAAGTCATATTGGCCTGAAGCATCCTTTGGTGAAGGGGAACCAATCTTGTATAAACAATGAGCCTGACGCCAACAAAAAAAAAAATCTTAACAAATAAGTATTCTACTGGTATATGGAGGTGGAAGGATAAAAGAGTTGCATTAAGTACAGTCTACCCTCGGCCTATTGCCACCTGAATCTACCGCGACCCTCGCATCGTGTCGACTAAATCTCTGGAACGAATTTCTCTCTTATGTAATTCCTTCATTGAGTGTCACCCTGGTATACCCCATCCAGGTTTGTTACAATACAAACATCCTAAATTGCTATATATTTCCCTTGACGATACCATCATTTTGTTCTGTTTTTGGTGATCGAGGAACTCTTTGTGTTCAATTTATAGACATAGGGTATTTCTCATTTTCAATTCCTTGTTTTCACTTCCAATTTGTACAGGTAACTTAGCTTTACGCTTGAACGATTTTCTGTTGCTCATGTAGATCAATATTCGGAAGTTTTTATTATGTCGCATCCACTGACACTTATGGTTTGGTTTGTAATAAAAGCATGAATGATTTCTACCCACTTTGTGGTCTTATTGTGTATAGAATGAAACTTTCGGCTTTGTCAGTCGAGATGGGAACTCCACTGTCTTTGGGACCAGTCCTCAGTTTGGTTAAAAGAAATGCGAATAGTATTTGTAACTTAGCTTCAGAGTACTTAACCAAAATTACTGAAATGTCCAGGTGAACAAATTCAACAATACAGACCCCACAAGCTTCTTGTATTTTTTTCTTGAATCTTTGGTTATTCTTCTCATGGAATATCTAATGAGATGAAGTATTGTGAAAATTGCTCCTGCATTTTGTATACCTTTCAGACAATCAGGAGAGAAACTTTGAGATATACAAAACAGATATATCACCGCCTGGATTCCAAGAATACCACGAACATTTACAGACGTTCATCCTCTTCTTCATCGACGCTGCTTCCTATATAGATGTGGATGATGACAGATGGATGTTTTATTTATTGTATGTAATGGCTAATCTTCACAGATATCTTTGTAAATATACATATAACATCAGGATTGTAGATTATTCTGTCATATTTTTACCATGTTAATCATGCCTATTTTGTTAACATTATTAGTAAGGCCTTGAAATTCTATCCTCACTACACTAATGTATGAGGAACTTTTCTGCTTTCTGCAAAAAAAAGCCTGTAGAATGTTGCCTGATTCATTTGTTTAAATGTTTCAGGTTTGAGAGATACAAGGTGGATGGAAACCCTGTCTACGCTATTGCAGGATACATGACTGTTTACAATTACTATGCATATCCGGAGAAAGTTCGTCCAAGAATAAGGTAATGGATCATCAACTTTGGCAGTTATTCACGTCAAATTTTGTTATTTGTTTCTCATACCTCCCCATTACCTTTTAAAAACCTTTTCTGAGAGAGCACCATCCCAAATTTTCTTCTGACCATCATTTATTAGTTTCGAAGTCAGTTACCTCACTGGAGGGGTTTGTCAAAGTAGAATGTTTAAATTTAGATATCGCTGGCCGGCTTGTAAGTGAATTTTCGATTATCCCACCATTTAGCCTTGTAAATTGGTTCTTGTGGATTCATTGATTGCAGTAGGCACATTTAGGTACCTGTCTTTCCCTTGGTTGGTTGTTATAGCAGTGTATTATAGAACAAATGTTCATAAACACCACATTCAAAACATTCTTTTTACCTATGGCTCACCGCCTTTGTGTACTTGTCAACATAACGTAATACTGTCTTTACGACAACGTAATACTGTCTTTTCGACAACGTAATACTGTCTTTTCGACAACGTAATACTGTCTTTTCGACAACGTAATACTGTCTTTTCGACAATGTAATACTGTCTTTTCGACTATTATACCCCTATTGATAATTCTTGGAACTTTTATTCATTGTGTATGGACTTCTAAGGACATATAAAATCAATTAGTTGGTTCTAAGGCAAATTTTTGAAAAAATAGATGAGGGAGGGTGGCATTTTATTTTACCGTTTTAATGGATCAAAAACAGATGCGGGCGATTTATCAAAAAAAAAAAAAAAATTCAGGGACTGACACTGCCTTTGTAAGCTATTTAGCATGTAAAGGTTTTATTGTTGGCAATTTAAGGTCAATATTAAGTTCCTTTTTAGCTCACCTGGTCCAAAGGACCAAGGTGAGCTTATGCCATACCGCGCCGTCCGTCGTCCGTCCGTCCGTCAACAATTGACTTCTTCTTCATAACCGCTGATCAGAATTTGATCAAATTTGGTCAGAAGCATCCCTATGGGAAGGGGACTCAAAATTGTACAAATGATGGGGCTGGCCCCCCAGGGAGCCTGAGGGGCGGGGCCAAAAGGGGTCAATTTAGCTATATTGATATAAACGACTTCTTCATCTGAAACCAAGCAATGGATATCGCTACTATTTGTCTGGTAGCATCACTATGGGGTGAGGATTCAAGATTGTACAAATGATGGGGCTGGCCCCCAGGGGCCTGAGGGGCAGGGCCAAATGTGGTCAATTGGGCTATATTGATATTAACAACTTCTTCTCTGAAACCAAGCAATGGATATCGCTCATATTTGCCTGGTAGCATCACTATGGGGTGAGGATTCAAAATTGTACAAATGATGGGGCTGGCCCCCAGGGGCCTGAGGGGCGGGGCCAAAGGGGTCAATTGGGCTATATTGATATAAACGACTTCTTCTCTGAAACCGAGCAATGCCTGTCGCTCATATTTGCCTGGTAGCATCACTATGGGGTGGGGATTCAAAATTGTACAAATGATGGGACTGACCCCCCAGGGGCCTGAGGGGCGGGGCCAAATGTGGTCAATCAGGCTATATTCATATAATTGACTTCTTCTCTGGAACCAAACAATGGATATCTCTCATATTTTACTGGTAGCATCACCTTGGGGTAGGGATTTGAAATTGTACAAATGACGGGGCCAGCCCCCTGGGGGCTGAGGGGCAGGGCCAAAAGGGGTCGGTTTTGCAGAATTGATATAAACGACTGCTGCTCTGAAACTGAGCAATGGATATCGCTCATATTTGCCTGGTAGCATCCCTATGGGGTGGGGATTCATAATTGTACAAATGGTGGGGCTAAACCCCAAGGGGCCTGAGAGGTGGGGCCAAAATTGGTAAATTTGTTTAAACAACTTCTTCTCTAAAACTAAGCAATGGATATTACTCACATTTGTATGGTAGCATGGTTATGGGGTGGGGATTCAAAATTGTACAAATGTTGAGGTTGACCCAGGCCGCCAGGGGGCTGAGGGGTGGGGCCAAAAGGGGTCAATTCGGCTAAATTGATTTAAACAAATTATTCTCTGAAACTTAGCAATGGTTTTACTGGTAGCATCCCTATGGGGTCGCACCAAAAGTCAATTTCATTTCATGGATTAATGCACTTTTTGGCATTTTTAGTATTAAAATAAAACCAATGTACATGTACCCATATAAAATGCTTATAATATATATTGACATATACTGAAGCATCATTCTTGTTTCATATCTCATGAAACCAGGTGAGCGATACAGGCCCTCTGGGCCTCTTGTTTCAACTTTTCTGTGACAGCACTTGCATAATAGTCCACAGCTTATTTGAATGTTTATACATGTTTACTGTTTCTTTAATCAGGCTAGTTGGAGTGGGCAAACCATCTCTGGTTACTCTTTTAAATGATTGGCTGTACATTGATAATTGAGAGTTACCTCCCCTATAACAATACATGTCACATGATAAGGGTACCACTCTGAGGGTAGTTAGGGGGTGTTAATAATAAAAGTACTTGTATACTATCAACTTACTCTGTGGAGGTGGTTATTGTTGAGAACTCATTCCTGATGTCTTTGTTAAATTAGAAACAGTTTCTAACCTACACTGTCACCTCAAACTTTCTACTTTTGAAAAATTGACAGGTAGTATATTCCAGTCTTCACCAAACTTGTGATTTTAAAAATCCATTTGATTTCTGTGTAAGACTTGACTGATGTCTGTTCATTACCAACAGGGTATATTACTTGGAATCAGTATGTATTGTAAAAACATGAAAATGATTTCACCTGCAACTGTTACCGCATAAATTTGATGAAACCAACTACTACAAGGAGACTCAGATCCTTATTCAAAATAGCCTTGGCTGTTCACAGGGCGATAAATACAGCAAACAAACATCTTATGATGTTTAGTATTGATCTAAACACAAAAGAAGATCTTTTTACAATAGGTGTTCAATTCATTTATATATCAAATTAGCAATGCAATGTAACTTATATATATATATATGAATTCTCGACAACTGCTGAAATTCTGTTTTACTCCCCCAGGGCCCTTACTTACAGTACTTCGATTATTTATTACAGTCAAGTTTTAGTTTTACCACCTTTCCAAAAACAAGGTCATGGATGTCACATGGTACAGACATTTTACAACGACTGTTACACAAGGTCAGAGGTCATGGACATAACAGGTAAGCACTTGAGGTCATTTTTATCCAAAGGGTTATAATGAAGGTCAACATTTCTGTCCAGGTCATCAAACTTATGACAAAAAAGTTTTACACATTAAATTATATATTGTTTTAACACCATTTTGGCAATGGTTATAATGAAATTTCAGAATATTCCATCTTAAAAGGGGTCTCTTTGAGTTTGACGAAAGCCATGTTAATTTCGATTTTGAGCGATTTTAACTTACTTGTTTAATCCAGTGGAAGATCCTTCAGAAAACTTCCAGAGGTTACGCGATTTTATTGATGCAAGAAACTGTATGAGTCTTCCAAGCTACGAGTCCTCAAAACTCAGGGATGGCTTCTCCGAGGATATGGCAAAAGAAGCAAGAGAAAAACTCAAGCTAAACAAGGTTAGTGATAGAGCTGAAACGAATAGTGGAATAGTATTCGAATATTCGGTACGATATTAACCTCTTTTAGTCCTTTGATCTGAAGCATGGACAAACATTCCAGTTGAGTTTGGAAGCATTTCCAGCTAAATTCCAATAAATCTAAAGCAGAATGTAAGCTTGGTGGTTTTAACGTACAAAAGTACTACATCTAATATAGCAAATCATCTCCGGGCCAAACTCATTGAAACTGTGTTCAAACGTCAGATTTCCGTTCCAATCCAGCATTCAGTGTAACATGAAAAAACATGTATATTGCAACTATTTTGACATGAATACCGTATTTGACCTAATAAAGGCGCCCCAATCTTTTTTCAAGGAAATAAATCTTTGACTGAGTGTTAAAATGGTGTTCAAAAGTAATAATTCATGTGAAATGTTTTGTTAATTTATGTGTTCAATTTCCTTCAGCAAATTAAGTAACTAGAACACAAGTTTTCGCCACATTTTGTCTATTCCTACAGATGACATGTCAGTGCAAAGAGCACCCGAAACTAAATACACATACAAATAATAACCATCTTTATTTGAAGATAAAGTAAAAGACTTCATTCTTGTTGATAAATAACTTTTGTTCAGAACAGAAAGCTAGTAAAAGACATTGTAAATCAATGATATGATCTGGGAAATCACCTGTGTCTATAAATTGAACACAAAAGAGTTCCTTTTGAACATAAATGGTGGAACACACGTTCTCTGGTCTAAAGATCAGCTGGTATGGTTTACAGGAATATTCAAGTAATGTTTAAGCTTAATATATGATAATGAATAGATATCTTCATCTGGAATATTTTCATGACTGAATATTTTACCGTTTCCACAGCCTTGGGTATTCTGCTATAAGATATAGTCCGTTTCATAAAACTTCAGAATAACTAATCTTAATAAGGGCGCCCCCACTGTCAATTACCCGCGCCCTGCGCCCTTATTAAGTCAAATACGGTAAGTTCCAAAACTCATGAATAATAAGATATAAATATTTTTCTGACATGACACGGTAATAAGGTGCAATACTGCTATCTTTTATATCCTTACTGTGTACTGTCAACCATGTTGTGCGACATACCTGGTTGCAAGTGCTCAACTGACAGAGGAAAATTTACCACGTGGACAGTTGGCGGTAGTTTTATTTCATCTTATTTTGCCAGTACATTGTATATGAATGTAGAGCATGAACATACAGACCAAGTGTAGTGAATGTTGAATATTTATTATTAATTGGTCTTGTAACACAAATATTCCTTTATCTTGACATTGACAATATGACAGACACAAGCACGTCAATCAGATAGGCCAGCTGTGTTGTGGTCATTAGGCGAATTTGTTGAAGTTTTTTACCATCATTAAAGTGAGCTTCTGACTTAGTTCTCGCTGATTCTTCAGTTGTATATCACTGTTAATTATTTAAAGCTTTTCGATTGTCTATCCAGTTTATTAAATCAGAAAAAATTACATTTTCTTAAGTGTCACTGTGACTTCTAAAAAGTGTACATAATCCTTAATCCAAATAATTTAATTAGTTGATAAAATAACAGAGCTTACCAGATGAGCATCATATTGTTCAAAAACTGTCTACAGGTATGACAGTCTGCAATAACAAACACTTTACTCATCAAATTTTCAAATGAAAACCTAATGATTGTTTGTGACAATTTCAGAGACAATCACGGAGAATATACGAGATCCTTAGATTGAAAGCGACGGACACGAGCGACCAGGAGATGTACCGAGCCTATAGACTGGATATCAAACGCAGACTCAATGCTCCCTTCCAGGTAAGCTGTCTCATCCTCAGATTCAATAACCAATTTACAAATAAGTTACTAAATATTGCTGTGTAAGATCCAATACTAAGAGTAGACTGACAACAGGTAGTTGTTGTATTACCAGTATATAAAGTATGAGAGTAGTTGTTGTATTACCAGTATATAAAGTATGAGAGTAGATCGACAACATGTAGTTGTTGTATTACCAGTATATAAAGTATGAGAGTAGATCGACAACATGTAGTTGTTGTATTACCAGTATATAAAGTATGAGAGTAGACTGACAACATGTAGTTGTTGTATTACCAGTATATAAAGTATGAGAGTAGTTGTTGTATTACCAGTATATAAAGTATGAGAGTAGACTGACAACATGTAGTTGTTGTATTACCAGTATATAAAGTATGAGAGTAGATCGACAACATGTAGTTGTTGTATTACCAGTATATAAAGTATGAGAGTAGATCGACAACATGTAGTTGTTGTATTACCAGTATATAAAGTATGAGAGTAGACTGACAACATGTAGTTGTTGTATCACCAGTATATAAAGTATGAGAGTAGACTGACAACATGTAGTTGTTGTATTACCAGTATATAAAGTATGAGAGTAGACTGACAACATGTAGTTGTTGTATTACCAGTATATAAAGTATGAGAGTAGATCGACAACATGTAGTTGTTGTATTACCAGTATATAAAGTATGACAGTAGACTGACAACATTTAGTTGTTGTATTACCAGTATATAAAGTATGAGAGTAGACTGACAACATTTAGTTGTTGTATTACCAGTATATAAAGTATGAGAGTAGACTGACAACATGTAGTTGTTGTATTACCAGTATATAAAGTATGAGAGTAGATCGACAACATATAGTTGTTGTATTACCAGTATATAAAGTATGAGAGTAGATCGACAACATATAGTTGTTGTATTGCCAGTATATAAAGTATGAGAGTAGATCGACAACAGGTAGTTGTTGTATTACCAGTATATAAAGTATGAGAGTAGACTGACAACATGTAGTTGTTGTATTACCAGTATATAATAGCCATGTTCAGACCCAATTGCTGATTATTCAATATCTCCTTTTCTGTCTCTTTGGTTAGAACTTGACTTAAACATCTTTAACAAAAAGCTTTGATGATGCATGACCTTGATGTTCATCCCATTGGTACATATGTGCTTGTAATCCTTTGTGTTTGATTTACACACATGAAAATATGGGAGAACAGTTTTGAACTACAGACTACTTAATCACAACTATTTTCTTAAAGCAATGTGAAGGGATATGTATTGGTATGTATTGTAGCGTGACCGATAAGTAGGGCATAAGAATTGTACCTGCTGTCCCCATTGCATGATCGTAAGAGGCGACTAAATTTGGGATCTTATCTTTTCTCTTCTGTCTTACTAACTTAATGTCTCCCTCAACAATGCTTTCACTTTTGGCCTTTAGTTGAGCGTTCGCCCCTGTGAGGAAGGCTTTGGGTTCTGTCCCCTGGCCGAGACATACCAGACTCTTTGAAAATGGTAGTTGCAACTCCTGCTTAGCGTTCAGCATATAAGGAGTGTGAAGACTGTTTCGCCCGTTGTTAGTATAATGTGACCGGGTGGGGTGTCCTGCTGGGTGTCTTCGGCAGTATGCTTCAGTGAGATAGCACTATAAATCAGCAAAAGTTCCGGACTGTCATAAGGAGACTTAAGACAAACATACCGTAGCCTCCCAAAACACACATACACTCACCACGTGCATACATATCGCACGCACTGGAGGACGTACTTAAATGACCTGAGAACGTTAAACAAATAAAACAAAACAAAACCAAAGTATTGTGACCCATGTATTGTAGTGTCCCTACATGTTTCCCTGTTTGATGTTGATATTTTACCAATATTTAGTTCCACCTTACATGAATGACTCTAATATCTCCCTCTTTTTTTTTCTCCTCTAGAAAAAAGGACGTGACTTTGATAAGTTGGAGAAAGTATTACGCCCCGATGAACTGTCAGCAACATTGAGTTGCTTGTCCAAAGAACAAAGACTTGCATATCTTGAGAACACATTTCAAGAAAATCTAGACATGTATCGCCATGTCATTGAACGCCTCAACATGGCGGTTTGAGGGAATGGAGTGAGAGAATAGGATTAAACAAAAATATTTCCCACTGATTGGCACTGAACGACAATTTCAAACTGTTTTTCCTGTGGAAGCCAGCCTTTGTGGAAACAGATGAATCTACAGAGCAGACTTGATAGTATATTCTTGATTAGATCTAAATATTTGATTGTTATAACGTATAGTTTACATGGTGAAGGCCGGATATTTTTTTGTACCTGAAATTTTTAGAGTGATAGAAAGAAAAAAGAAAAGATGTTCGCCTTACAGTCTGATAAGGCAACAATTATCAGCATTTTGTGTAAATGACTTTCGGCCAAGATGAACCTGAGTGAATCCAGTGTTGTTAGTGATATTTCATCTGTTACAGTTTATTGATCATCCATTCTTACATTGGCTGTTGTCATCTTATGTAATGTAGCACTGAAGTGTACTGTGTAGTGGAACTGGCCCTGAACACCATCTCACTGTACAGGCCATTTTGTTTTTTGCCCGCCTCTATAAAGAAATGTTTTAGACCATCTGTCTATAAAGTCCATCTGATATGGTTCCCAATATAACGCAATTCATTCTGTATCAATTTTGATAGTTCACCTGGTCTAAAGGATCAATGGTCTTTATAGACAGGTTTGGTATTGTTTACAGTGAACACGCCATGGAAAGTGCTAGAAATGTGGCGAAGCTTGTGATCCTTACATGTATATTTAACTTAGCATCTCTTTCCTGTGAAGGACTGCAATAAGTATTGTAGGCATGACCTTCATTGATAAGAGAATTGATAGCATACAATACATGGCATTATGTTCTATCTGTTACAATTTCTCATTTCAATATTGTTAAATTTAACAAATGGTTTGGGGATTTCAATAATTAACTTTGTGCAAGAAGCACAAATTGTAATGACATGAAACCCCCAGCCCCCATCTTGTGGGGAGGGGGGTGTACTTTGATTAAGAAAATTGATGTCCAGAAAAAACGGCACTTATACCAAAACATGATTAGGTATTCAAATTGAATTGATATTCTTTTTCACTTAGTTCTGAAGTGACGATTCAACATGGTGTGACATTGTATGTAAGGAAAAGATCAAATGATTGCTAGAAAAGCTTTGGTTGGTGGACATGTTACTTTTTCGACAGTTTGATATTCTATTATGTACTGGATATGACCTAATAAGTGCGTCTGCCCTAATAAGGGCACCCCTACCTTTTTTCTCCCAAGAAAAAAATCTTTGACTGAGTGCCAAAATGGTGTTCAAAAGTAATAATTCATGTGAAATGTTTTGCTACTTTATGTGTTCAATTTTCTTCAGCAAATTAAGTCACTGGAACAGAAGTTTTTGCCACATTTTGTCTATTCAGTGATACAGATGTCAGTACAAAGTGTGCCTGAAACTAATGCTAAACACACATACAAATTACTTATCAATAACTACCATACTTATTTGAAACTTCATTCATTTTGTTAACTAAATGTTGTAAAGAACAGAAAGCTAGTAAAAGACATTGTAAATCAATTATTAGGTCAAAGAAAACGATGTCAAATATGATTTGTGAAATCATGTTCCAAATAACAGCTAATATTGTTTACAAGTTTACAGGAATATTCAAGTGAAGTTTAAGCTTAATATATGATGATGAATACTCAATGTGATATCTTCATCTGGAATATTTTTATGACTGAATATTTTACCGTTTTAACAGCCTTGGGTATTCTGCTATAAGGTATAGTCTGTTTCATAAAACTTCAGAACAAGGAATCTTGATAACTGTCAATTGCCCGCGCCCTGTGCTCTTATTACTTACAGAAGTCAAGATAGAGGGTTGACTTTAAGTTTTTCAAAAGTGCTAATTTTATTTATTGAATTATTTGCTGCATTACATTATTGTGAATTTCATTTTCATGCCCAAGAAGAAAAAAATAAAAAATGTAAACAAATTAATTGTTAGTTTTTACTTTGTGAAGAAATTAAAACATGAGGAATGTGAATTATGAAGGCTTCCTGAAATTTGTTCAATCAGCAATACTGTGGCTATCTAGGTAGATACAGCAATACTGTGGCTCTCTTGGTAGATGCAGCAATACTGTGTTTCTCTTGGTAGATACAGCAATACTGTGGCTCTCTTGGTAGATCCAGCAATACTGTGGCTCTCTTGGTAGATACAGCAATACTGTGGCTGTCTTGGTAGATACAGCAATACTGTAGCTCTCTTGGTAGATACAGCAATACTGTGGCTCTCTTGGTAGATACAGCAATACTGTGGCTCTTGGTAGATACAGCAATACTGTGGCTCTCTTGGTAGATACAGCAATACTGTGGCTCTTGGTAGATACAGCAATACTGTGGCTCTCTTGGTAGATACACCAATACTGGCTCTCTTGGTAGATACAGCAATACTGTGGCTCTCTTGGTAGATACAGCAATACGGTGGTTCTCTTGGTAGATACAGCAATACTGTAGCTCTCTTGGTAGATACAGCAATACTGTAGCTCTCTTGGTAGATACACCAATACTGTGGCTCTCTTGGTAGATACAGCAATACAGTGGCTCTCTTGGTAGATACAGCAATACTGTAGCTCTCTTGGTAGATACAGCAATACTGTGGCTCTCTTGGTAGATACAGCAATACTGTGGCTATCTAGGTAGATACAGCAATACTGTAGCTGTCTTAGCAGATTCAGTGGCAACATTAATTTTCTGTTCCTTTCTGGATGCTGTGCAAGACCAGTTATACCGGTCCCGTTCAAGAAAATAATGTGGTACAAAAGGATATTATTTCAGGTCAGCTATCAAAGATCCTTATCAACGGCAAGTATGTACATGGTTTTACAGACATAGTAAAAAGAAAAAAACAGCAGAAAATACTGACAATTAAACAAAAATTCCAAATCAATGAAGCAAGGTAATAAAAACGGGAAAAGAAAGGACCTCATGGTGAACCTTACAAAAGAAAGGACTATCATGGAGAACCTTACAAAAGAAAGGACTTTGATGGAGAGGAGAACCTTACAAAAGAAAGGACTTTCATGGAGAACCTTACAAAAGAAAGGACTTTCATGGAGAACCTTACAAAAGAAAGGACTTTCATGGAGAGGAGAACCTTACAAAAGAAAGGACTTTCATGGAGAACCTTACAAAAGAAAGGACTTTCATGGAGAACCTTACAAAAGAAAGGACTATCATGGAGAACCTTACAAAAGAAAGGACTTTGATGGAGAACCTTACAAAAGAAAGGACTTTGATGGAGAACCTTACAAAAGAAAGGACTTTGATGGAGAACCTTACAAAAGAAAGGACTATCATGGAGAACCTTACAAAAGAAAGGACTTTGATGGAGAACCTCACAAAAGAAAGGACTTTGATGGAGAACCTCACAAAAGAAAGGACTTTGATGGAGAACCTTACAAAAGAAAGGACTATCATGGAGAACCTTACAAAAGAAAGGACTTTGATGGAGAACCTCACAGAAGAAAAGACTTTGATGGAGAAACTCGCCAAAGAAAGGACTTTGATGGAGAACCTTACAAAAGAAAGGACTATCATGGAGAACCTTACAAAAGAAAGGACTTTGATGGAGAACCTTACAAAAGAAAGGACTTTCATGGAGAAACTCGCAAAAGAAAGGACTTTGATGGAGAACCTCACAAAAGAGAGGACTTTGATGGAAAACCTCACAAAAGAAAGGACTTTGATGGAGAACCTTACAAAAGAAAGGACTATCATGGTGAACCTAACAAAAGAAAGGACTCGCGGAGAACTTTACAAAAGAAAGGACTTTGATGGAGAACCTTACAAAAGAAAGGACTTTGATGGAGAACCTCACAAAAGAAAGGACTATCATGGTGAACCTTACAAAAGAAAGGACTTTGATGGAGAACCTCACAAAAGAAAGGACTTTGATGGAGAACCTTACAAAAGAAAGGACTTTGATGGAGAACCTCACAAAAGAAAGGACTATCATGGTGAACCTTACAAAAGAAAGGACTTTGATGGAGAACCTCACAAAAGAAAGGACTTTGATGGAGAACCTCACAAAAGAAAGGACTATCATGGTGAACCTTACAAAAGAAAGGACTTTGATGGAGAACCTCACAAAAGAAAGGACTATCATGGAGAACCTCACAAAAGAAAGGACTTTGATGGAAAACCACACAAAAGAAAGGACTATCATGGTGAACCTTACAAAAGAAAGGACTTTGATGGAGAACCTCACAAAAGAAAGGACTTTGATGGAGAACCTCACAAAAGAAAGGACTTTGATGGAGAACCTTACAAAAGAAAGGACTTTGATGGAGAACCTCACAAAAGAAAGGACTATCATGGTGAACCTTACAAAAGAAAGGACTTTGATGGTGAACCTCACAAAAGAAAGGACTATCATGGAGAACCTTACAAAAGAAAGGACTTTGATGGAGAACCTTACAAAAGAAAGGACTTTCATGGAGAACCTTACAAAAGAAAGGACTTTCATGGAGAACCTTACAAAAGAAAGGACTTTGATGGAGAACCTTACAAAAGAAAGGACTATCATGGAGAACCTTACAAAAGAAAGGACTTTGATGTAGAACCTCACAAAAGAAAGGACTTTCATGGAGAACCGTACAAAAGAAAAGACTTTGATGTAGAACCTCACAAAAGAAAGGACTTTCATGGAGAACCGTACAAAAGAAAAGACTTTTACGGAGAACCTTACAAAAGTATGAGGAAAAAAAGATTAGGTGGTCAGGAAGGGTAAGCGTGTTCTGTTTCATTGGTGAAAGCCTCTGTTCCTAGACCAAATCCAGGTTATTAATATCATAGGTATTCAGCACTCAGTCAAAGATCAATGGTATGTATAGAAATGTCAAAGTCAATCTTTGACTAATGAGCATGCAAAACACATATGGCTTGTATGGTGTCCCTGGTGATTAGTAAAATTTGAGGTAAGCAGTTCAAGGTTTATCCAATTGACATGGTCAATAAAGTTCATTATTTAAAGATGGCAGATTGTCAATATATGCAAGGCCGGTTTCCGATAAGCTCTTAGATATAATCAGCATTGAATGAAATAAATAAATAAAAAAAAAATAATAATTTTTGCGAAGAGAGGAGCACAGGTTGTTCCCATGCCAATAGTCTGTTGGGAGATGTCGACCAGAAAATCAGTCATTCTCACGACTTGATCAGGCTGCGAGCTCCAGTCGTATGTTCGCAGACGCGTAAAGGGGCTAGGAATATAGTGAGAGAAAAGTATACATGCTGCAAGTTCTAGTTGTACCCATGGCTTCTGCGTCCCTGGACAGCTAGGTTAAAGTGTTGTTTCTTTTAAATCGTGTTAATACTAATTAGGATACAGCTTAGTTATTTTACATGTGTGTTCTTTGTGACAGGTCCTTTCCATTGGTAATGCATTCGGGGATCTGCTGACCTTGGAATTAAACAAGAATTTAGCTTTTCAAAGATCATGGTCACTGGGCCAAATTGTATAGGATATCTGGCTCCAAATGTAAAACAGGAGATCCCAGAGGGATCTTGGCGCCCACCATTGAATGATCTTTATAGGTTCCATGTCAGATTGATCTTTTCTCTACTTTTCCATTCCTCAGAAACAGCCCTCTAGTACTTTTCAAACAAGGGGAACCTATATCTAAAATTTAAGATTTAGCGATAATGGCTGTCTGTCGGCCATGTTGTTTTCGGATTGGTCTCAAAATGCAATACCAGGGACCAAGGGGAACCTGCATATGAAATTTGAGAAAGATCCCTTCAGTACCTTCTGTAAAATAGCGATAACAAACTTCAATTGTCAAAATCCAAGATGGCTGCCTGTCGGCCATGTTGTTTTCTGACTGGTCTCAAAATCTTATATGCATAATTAAGGACCGAGGGCAAAATGAAATTTCAGAAAGATCCTTTCAGCAATTTCTGAGAAATAGCGATAACAAACTTCAATTGTCAAAATCCAAGATGACTGCCTGTCGGCCATGTTGTTTTCCGATCGGTCCCAAAATGCAATATGCATAATAAGAAATCAAGAGGAACCTATATATGAAATTTGAGAAAGATCCTTTCAGTATTTGCTGAGAAATAGCGATAACAAACTTCAATTGTCAAAATCCAAGATGGCTACCTGTCGGCCATGTTGTTTTCTGATCAGTGTCAAAATGCAATATGCATAACTAGGCAGCAAGTGGAACCTACATATGAAATTTGATCCCTTCTGCACTTTCTGAGAAATAGCGATAACAAACTTCAATTGTCAAAATCCAAGATGGCTGCCTGTCGGCCATTTTGTTTTCCGATTGGTCTCAAAATGCAATATGCATAACTAGGCACCAAGAGGAACCTACATATGAAAATTGAGAAAGATCCCTTCAGTGCTTTCTGAGATATAGTGATAACAAACTCTAATTGTCAAAATCCAAGATGGCTGCCTGTCGGCCATGTTGTTTTCCGATTGGTCTCAAAATGCAATATGCATAACTAGGAACCAAGGGGATCCTATATATGAAATTTGAGAAAGATTCTGAGAAATAGCGATAACAAGAATTGTTTACGGACGGAGGGACGGCCGGACCACGGACCACGGACGCAGGGCGATTTGAATAGCCAACCATCTGATGATGGTGGGCTAAAAAAGTGGATTTCTGACTATGAGTTTGGTTCTTAGTGGGGAAGACATTTAAGATTGAAATACAACGAATCAAATCTTACACAAGAGTTCTATACGGGTATTTTCGTTACCCGAGCAAGATATGGAGGTCCGTATACTGATTATTCAATTCAACAGACCCGAGGGTCCCAATTACAGAATTGATAACAATACAAACAGGTATATTAAAATATCACAGTTACATATAAACAAGTTATAAAAATGTGTAACATTCTTAAAATAAGAGAGAAATACAAGTAACAATAGGCTCATTTAAAACATGTTGTCTTTAGGAGGGATTTCAAAGAAGGCAATGTACAATTAAATTTCCCGCCTAGGTCACCGGCGTTTGTGTTAATAGACATTACTGGGCGATTAACTGTACTATTTCTAAGATAAATCCAACTAGGGGAAGAAACAAAGTGTAAAACTCTACAAGGACGTAAACATTTGGGGACTAAAATACCTATCTTTTCTACTTAGAACAGACAATCCAAAGTCTGTGAATACATTTAAAAAGGAAACAAATAACCATATATTGCCGCGTACTTTCTATTGTAGGCAGGTTAAGATGTTTACATAAATCAGAATAAGAATGACTTTGGTAATCTAAGTCCGCCTTAAAGCACAAATATTTCAAACAAATTCTTTAGAGCGATACGAAGGTAGTTTGGTACGGTGACCAGATCTCACTCCAATATTCCAACTGACTTCTAACCAGACTGACATATAATGACCGTATCACTGAAACGTTTCTAAAATATTTACAAGAACGCTTTAAAAATCCAAAGCATTTGCATACCTTTTGATACAACATTTTTGACATGGTAAGAAATGTTAAATTGACAGAGATCCAGACTCCTAGGTCTAAAATTGGTATCTTGTGGGGAGGGTAGGGTCTTGTGGGGAGGGGTAGGGTCTTGTGGGGAGGGTAGGGGGTGTCTTTATTTCCCCAGTATGGAAATTTGAATTATTTCGGCAAGTTGAATATATCGAAAATCTTATCCCTGAAAGATTGCAAAATTTGCTATAATCATTTCATTCTCCGAAATTTTGGCCCCCAGACCCCTCGCCAAAAAATTCGGATCGCGCCTACGGCGCTCGCATTACCGCTAAATTACTGGACCCCCCCCCCCCCCCCCCCCCCCCCCCCTTTCAAATTCCTGGATCCGCCTCTGATATCATGCTTCCTTTTTGTTATCACATGAATTTGAATTCTCCGATTCGTACTCATTGCTCATTATTACTAATTCTCATCAGCGCGCACAGGGGGGATAACTCCGATAAACTGTTATTCTGATGCCCTTGGATTTACTCGTATTGCAACCCTATTATCATACTAAGGACCTCTGCAAGCCACGTGTCTCTTCTTACACACAATTAGCGTGTCCGAGTGACGAATGAAACCCGAAGACTGTCAAGTTTAATATGTTATTGAAAACGAAATCTACACTGTTATTTGTCTGAAATTTGGTAGATCTATGTCAGAATATGAAAAATTACCATTTTGCCAGCTGATAACATGTACATTCATAAAACAGTCGTTAGACCCGAGGAGAGTGACCTCGTATCCTGTATAATCTAATACTCTTCTTAAATTGTTGAACCGTTTTATATGTTTATACATGTTACTTTTTTGTATTGGCATCAAATCTACTTGTGTTATTAGAATTGTGCAACAACTATTTGAATCGAATTGAATTAAAATCTGAGAAAGTGTGCGACTCGATAACTTGATTCGCTTGATTTTATCATTTTTTTTTATCTTACGGATTTCTTCCTGACTGTACATACTATAGCTATCACTTGTTTTGTATCCAGGTCCAGCTTTAAATCTATTTTACTTTGATAGTTAATATTATTTGATATGAACTAATCTAGCATTAACTCTGTTCTGTATTACACAATGTTGTATATTTCATCTTGTCTCGTTCTTTTGTATATAACAAATACTCTCTGTAGTAAAATTGTACGTTTACTATGACACGAATCATAAAGCATGAATTGATAACGCCGAGGAGTATTTCAGGTGTATATCTACCTCTCTCGATCACAGGGACCTAAGAACTCCGGACCAGACTAGGTGTATATCGACCTATCCCACTTAACACATGGTCGGGTCCCTGCACACGTAACACATGGTCGGGTCCCTGTGATTGTACACGTAACACATGGTCGGGTCCCTGTGATTGTACACGTAACACATGGTCGGGCCCCTGTGATTGTACACGTAACACACGGTCGGGTCCCTGTGATTGTACACGTAACACATGGTCGGGTCCCTGTGATTGTACACGTAACACATGGTCGGGTCCCTGCACACGTAACACATGGTCGGGTCCCTGTGATTGTACACGTAACACACGGTCGGGTCCCTGTGATTGTACACGTAACACACGGTCGGGTCCCTGTGATTGTACACGTAACACACGGTCGGGTCCCTGTGATTGTACACGTAACACATGGTCGGGTCCCTGTGATTGTACACGTAACACATGGTCGGGTCACTGTGATTGTACACGTAACATATGGTCGGGTCCCTGTAATTGTACACGTAACACATGGTCGGGTCCCTGTAATTGTACACGTAACACATGGTCGGGTCCCTGTAATTGTACACGTAACACATGGTCGGGTCCCTGTGATTGTACACGTAACACATGGTCGGGTCCCTGTGATTGTACACGTAACAAATGGTCCGGTCCCTGTGACTATATATATCACTGTCCTTATTTCTGCGAGTATTTACGGTATGAGAGGATAATCGGTTCCTGTTTCGGCTATCTCCGCCTTTATGTTAGATCCAGTGTACCAGTACGAGATATGTCAACATATCAGGGTAGCCCTTACTGACATATTTATAGACAACATTTCGATCAGGGTCGTCCTATATCTAGGCCTAGCAGCTAAACCCACACACATATTTATTATCTAGAGTGGAACGCCAACATGTCTACCGACTCTAAGAATGTAGACTTGGTTCGGACCGATTTGGAGGGGATACGCACCAGCTTCTAACCTTGCCTTCAATGAGGAAGATCAGGAAATTGATTGAACAGGGAGAGAAGGTTTATCATTTCGCTTTTGGACAGTCGCCATTTCCATTGATAGAGATAGCAACAGAAGCTCTGAAGGAAAATGCTCAACAAAACGCCTATCTTCCCGTTGCAGGTTGGTATGCGCGCGTGTTTTTATAAATAGATCTAGCTTTAGCTTGCCGTGAATCGATGGCTTTAATCCTGTTGTGTCTTGGTGGACTCCAGCTATCTAATCACGACATTTTTCTTTTCTGACGTCAGGACATAGCCCACAAATCAGTCCACACTGTATAGAATATGAGCACAGGGGGTCGTATAATGTTATAATTCTAACACAGCCTCGTGATAGCTGAGTGAGTTAAAACACAGGGACTTGGTACAAACAGCCGTCTCCGTGGTCCTTGGTACTTGGCTGGCACGAATACATTCCAGCGGTTCGTATATATATAACATGTATCTGTGATATTTAAAATATTGTTTTGTTATCAGAATGACGGGTCACTTTCCATACTTTCGGAGAATATAAGAGCACAAATTAAAAGTTCAGGTCACATAAAAAGTCTCATAAATATATTTTCAAATTCCGCTCACAGTGAGTAGATAAAGGACGCATGCTTGAATTGGCTTCGGCTTGTAATCTAGTCAATATAAAGATGTATTCTAGTCAGTATAAAGATGTAGTCTAGTCAGTATAAAGATGTAGTCTAGTCAGTATAAAGATATAGTCTAGTCAGTATAAAGATGTAGTCTAGTCAGTATAAAGATGTAGTCTAGTCAGATATAGTCTAGTCAGTATAAAGATGTAGCTAGTCAGTATAAAGATGTAGTCTAGTCAGTATAAAGATGTAGTCTAGTCAGTATAAAGATGTAGTCTAGTCAGTATAAAGATGTAGTCTAGTCAGTGTAAAGATGTAGTCTAGTCAGTATAAAGATATAGTCTAGTCAGTATAAAGATGTAGTCTAGTCAATATAAAGATGTAGTCTATATAAAGATGTAGTCTAGTCAATATAAAGATGTAGTCTAGTCAGTATAAAGATCTAGTCTAGTCAGTATAAAGATGTAGCTAGTCAGTATAAAGATGTAGCTAGTCAGTATAAAGATGTAGTCTAGTCAGTATAAAGATGTAGTCTAGTCAGTATAATGATGTAGCTAGTCAGTATAAAGATGTAGTCTAGTCAGTATAAAGATGTAGTCTAGTCAATATAAAGATGTAGTCTAGTCAGTATAAAGATGTAGTCTAGTCAGTATAAAGATGGTATTCTAGTCAGTATAAAGATGTAGTCTAGTCAGTATAAAGATGTAGTCTAGTCTGTATAAAGATGTAGTCTAGTCAGTATAAAGATGTAGTCTAGTCAGTATAAAGATGTAGTCTAGTCAGATGTAGTCTAGTCAATATAAAGATGTAGTCTAGTCAGTATAAAGATGTAGTCTACTCAGTATACAGATGTAGTCTAGTCAGTATAAAGATGTAGTCTAGTCAGTATAAAGATGTAGTCTAGTCAGTATACAGATGTAGTCTAGTCAGTATAAAGATGTAGTCTAGTCAGTATAAAGATGTAGTCTAGTCAGATGTAGTCTAGTCAGTATAAAGATGTAGTCTAGTCAGTATAAAGATGTAGTCTAGTCAGTATAAAGATGTAGTCTAGTCAGTATAAAGATGTAGTCTAGTCAGTATAAAGATGTAGTCTAGTCAGTATAAAGATGTAGTCTAGTCAGTATAAAGATGTAGTCTAGTCAGTATAAAGATGTAGTCTAGTCAGTATAAGATGTAGTCTAGTCAGTATAAAGATGTAGTCTAGTCAGTATAAGATGTAGTCTAGTCAGTATAAAGATGTAGTCTAGTCAGTATAAAGATGTAGTCTAGTCAGTATAAAGATGTAGTCTAGTCAGTATAAAGATGTAGTCTAGTCAGTATAAAGATGTAGTCTAGTCAGTATAAAATGTAGTCTAGTCAGTATAAGATGTAGTCTAGTCAGTATAAAGATGTAGTCTAGTCAGTATAAAGATGTAGTCTAGTCAATATAAAATGTAGTCTAGTCAGTATAAAGATGTAGTCTAGTCAGTATAAAGATGTAGTCTAGTCAGTATAAAGATGTAGTCTAGTCAGTATAAAGATGTAGTCTAGTCAGTATAAAGATGTAGTCTAGTCAGTATAAAGATGTAGTCTAGTCAGTATAAAGATGTAGTCTAGTCAGTATAAAGATGTAGTCTAGTCAGTATAAAGATGTAGTCTAGTCAGTATAAAGATGTAGTCTAGTCAGTATAAAGATGTAGTCTAGTCAGTATAAAGATGTAGTCTAGTCAGTATAAAGATAGTCTAGTCAGTATAAAGATGTAGTCTAGTCAGTATAAAGATGTAGTCTAGTCAGTATAAAGATGTAGTCTAGTCAGTATAAAGATGTAGTCTAGTCAGTATAAAGATGTAGTCTAGTCAGTATAAAGATGTAGTCTAGTCAGTATAAAGATAGTCTAGTCAGTATAAAGATGTAGTCTAGTCAGTATAAAGATGTAGTCTAGTCAATATAAGATGTAGTCTAGTCAGTATAAAGATGTAGTCTAGTCAGTATAAAGATGTAGTCTAGTCAGTATAAAGATGTAGTCTAGTCAGTATAAAGATGTAGTCTAGTCAGTATAAAGATGTAGTCTAGTCAGTATAAAGATGTAGTCTAGTCAGTATAAAGATGTAGTCTAGTCAGTATAAAGATGTAGTCTAGTCAGTATAAAGATGTAGTCTAGTCAGTATAAAGATGTAGTCTAGTCAGAATAAAGATGTAGTCTAGTCAGTATAAAGATGTAGTCTAGTCAGTATAAAGATGTAGTCTAGTCAGAATAAAGATGTAGTCTAGTCAGTATAAAGATGTAGTCTAGTCAATATAAAGATGTAGTCTAGTCAATATAAAGATGTAGTCTAGTCAACATACAGATGTAGTCTAGTCAATATAAAGATGTAGTCTAGTCAGTATAAAGATGTAGTCTAGTCAGTATAAAGATGTAGTCTAGTCAATATAAAGATGTAGTCTAGTCAATATACAGATTTGTCTAGTCAATATAAAGATGTAGTCTAGTCAGTATAAAGATGTAGTCTAGTCAGTATAAAAATGTAGTCTAGTCAGATGTAGTCTAGTCAGTATAAAGATGTAGTCTAGTCAGTATAAAGATGTAGTCTAGTCAATATAAAGATGTAGTCTAGTCAGATGTAGTCTAGTCAGTATACAGATGTAGTCTAGTCAGTGTAAAGATGTAGTCTAGTCAGTATAAAGATGTAGTCTAGTCAGTATAAAAATGTAGTCTAGTCAGATGTAGTCTAGTCAGTATAAAGATGATTTGTATCAAGGAGGACAAACAATATAATGCTGTGAATTATTCTTATAAATAACATATTTTCATTAGTGTTTTAATATAAGCTGTGTTCATGAGTTTATTAAACTTAATAATATTTGGTATTGATTAATAATATTTGTCTTTATATAACATTCTATGAGCAGACAATGTTGTACATTCAAGTAAATGAAATTCGTCACCAATGTGTTGACCATTACAATATGGGCATTTTCTTTCAATATACTCTATCTGGCGCCATCTGCCAGTTTCAACAATGAATTTTTATGATTAGTTGTACGAAATTTACAACAAATGACTCTATCTTAATTATCAGTAAGACATCTAAATAATTATCAAAATGACAGTTATCTTCCAGGCACATGTTATCACGCTACTCGCACCCACGTGACTCCAATCGGCTATCTTCGTGTAGCATACAGTAGTTTATGAAGAAAAAATCATTCTAGATTTTGTACGTACATTATATACAACATTTTATTCATATAGATCGCATCAATGCGTAAAAATTTTCACATACAAATAATTTGGCAAAAGGGGCAATCCAACCCTCTTAAAACACAGCCATGCTGCTCTTAACGAGTATACAAAATGCCCCAAAATAATTATAGGGTATACATGTACATGACTTGGGTTTATGCGAACTATTCTTATATCTATGCTACATGTACATCAATTACCGTTCTATACATGTGTTATGTTATAATACCAAATCTGTACCAGTCTAACCACAAAACCATGGAACGTTCGGCTGTTATGTCTTCCATGGATGTCCTTGTATATCGACGATATGCGTCGGACGACCGTGATCTTTTATGTGAACATGCGTGACAGTCGTCGCTGCTCCAATACGAATCGAATGTCCATTATACAGACTGGAGTCGAGATTTACACAATCTAAGGTTATTAAGGTCTATAAACATCAATCGCGATAAAACTAGTCCTGTATTGCTCACAAACAAGGGATCAAAAGGATTTGTTTGCACGCACATTTCCTGGGCCATGTACTTACAACAGATAGTGTAAGGACACACAGAGTGGTTAGTTGGGAACAGTCTAATAACTACGCCCTGTCTAAAGGTGTCTATAATTACACCCTGTCTAAAGGGGTCTATAACTACGCCATGTCTAAAGGGGTCTATAACTACACCCTGTCTAAAGGGGTCTATAACTACACCATGTCTAAAGGGGTCTATAACTACACCCTGCCTAAAAGGGTCTATAACTACACCCTGTCTAAAGGGGTCTATAACTACGCCCTGTCTAAATGGGTCTATAACTACGCCCTGTCTAAAGGGGTCTATAACTACGCCCTGTCTAAAGGGGTCTATAACTACGCCCTGTCTAAAGAGGTCTATAACTACGCCCTGTCTAAAGGGGTCTATAACTACGCCCTGTCTAAAGGGGTCTGTCTTTGATCTTAGAGTTAGTAACTTGCGATCCTCGACGATCACCAAGTCTTTAATACACATGTTAAAAGATGCATCACATAGGCCAGACACAGTAAATTCTCCGCAACGTAAAAATCCGAAAAATGGTACGGTGCACACAGACTCTAACATGAGGTCTAAATAGTGGTCTTGCGGAGATGACCACATATTTTCTCGAGAATGGAGAAAGTAATGTGCAATCTTGGTTTGGAACTCTTAACCTGCGACCTCTTGACACCGTTTAGAATAGCATGAAGCCGAGGCATATCCTGTACATATGGATATACAATGTTCTTCTCTAAACTCGTGAACCTGATACCACAAAGAGAAAGTTTAATGTTAGTAAGTAAAGGATATGTTGCTGCTGAAGCAATAGGCGACGAACTGAATCAGGAAATCCTCACAGTTAATCGCAGTAAAAAGACGGTGGCAATTAGGCCCGAAAATAATAGGAACTGAAAGTAATTGTCGAAACCTGTTTGATAAGACCTTCTGGTGCTCGGTGCTATGGTTGCTGACCACAATTCTTTTATCGCTGGATCAATTCTTATAGAACGCCTCTCGGTACTCTGCATGGGAACCGAGCTGCGTGGGGTGTCAGACGAAGTCAGTTGAAGTTGTATGATGCCTGCACAAAGGGTGAGACTACGAACAAAAGAGGCATGGTATGAGAGGATTTGGGCCTGCCTTTCTGAGATATGCCTACTGTAGCTATATTGTCACACATAAACACTATCCGTTGACCTACCCACAGGTGCCACCAAATCATAGCAGCTACGGGTACAACTCCTTAAAGGCTATAGATAGATCGCTGTTCTCCGCGTATGGGTTATGTAGGTCTACTGGCCATGGTTCTGTGAACCATTGTCCTTGATAGAAATTACCATAGCCTATGGTGCCTGATGCATCAGTGAAGAGGCGTATGTCATCAGATGTAATTACTATGACATTGTAAAACACGGATACATCGTTCCAGTTAGACAGGAAACACATCCATAGTGTGATATCTTCCCGACAATTGTTGTTTAACTTCACGTGGTGGTGTAGTTCCTTGACTGCAGTTGATAAAATAAGAAGTTGTGATACGAACGCCCTTCCCTGTAGTACCACGCGACTCGCGAAAGTCTAATGACCTAGGAGCTACAGAAGCTCTCTCTTATTACACGAATGTCTTGACTGAAAGGATTTCAAGAGCTCTATAATCCTAGTCAGTTTATCAATAGGTAATCTAGCCTTTATCCTGTCAGAATCAAGCACAATCCCCAGGTATTCAATCAATGTGGCAGGTCCACAAGTTTTTGTGTTTGGCCATAGGAATCCCTAGTCGTTGGAAAATCAGGTGTATAAGGGCCATGTTCCTATCACCACAGTTGTCCGGAAACTCAAATGTGATGAAATCGTCTTAAGACGCAGTATGTGTTTGATATTATATTGATGTTGTGCTATCAAACACACTGCTACAGAAAGATTGTCAAACATTTTCGGACTTGACCTACAACCGAAGGCCAGTTTGTTGTAATAATAAAATTTGTTCCTCAATTTAATACAAAACATGTGTCATTGCGAAGGTAGAATGAAAATTATCTTGAATGCATCATAGTGGTTCCCTTCCCCAGTTCCAAGATTTTGTTGATAGCGTCATCTATGCTGACATATGTGAGGGAGCATGATTCCTTGTCGATTAATTCGTTCACACTAGAATCAAGTTCATATTGATGAGGTGCTGACAGATCAACAATGAGGCGCGGTTTCCCTGGATATTTACCGAAATATATCCCTATGGGACTTATGTAACATTCGAATGGTAAAGTATCATAGGGTCCTTGTCAAAACCCTTTATCCACTTCACTCGGAATCAGCTTACCTGCTACATCTGATTGTGTCACCATCCACTGACTGGAGGTTCTTGCATTCTTTGAAGGAATGCTTGTCCGAAAAAACAGATTGTCAAAAACCGTTAATAGACTGCCACATAATGCTGGGACCCGAGTCACTGTTTGCTTTCCCTATTATTCCCTGAGTTTCTGCACGTGTCAGCTGCGTGGCTGGTAGACTTGCGTGATAGAAAAATACAATGGTCTCCCCGCAGACATTTCCCAGTATTTAAATTGTTATAGACTTCTCTTCTGTTGATCTTAATCTTTTGTCGACAGTGCCCGTCGCTGGCTTTCTGATTGGAGTTGTTCTTGCTCCCAAACTGCAAGCTCCTTTTAAATTTCTGCTGAAAGCTGTATTGTGTGACGTTAGATTGCACATTGCCAGGTGTTTACACTAGTGTTGCCTACTATCATAGCTAACAGGCCATTTTCCCTAATGGACCAATCCACTTTCGCAATTCTGTTTCTTAGCGCTGCTGCAGCTCACGGCGGGAATTGGCAGTGGTAGTCAAAAATATGCTGCCATAGATGTTGTATAAATGGAGATCAAATGGAGATTTATTTGTTTGGTGCCATTTGTTTGTCTTTCGGAAATTGTATAGTATAGATGCAGTAACTGCTCGGAGAAGTTTTCATCTTCCTCAACGACCATCGATCACCTAGTTGGAAATTTTCTGAACACATAAAATGTACAAGGGCAAGACAACAACAACAAAGTTCTTCCTTATCTGAAGAACTTAAACGCAGAGTTAAAAAAGTATGAGTTTGTATCGTTTCAAAAGCTGGTAGCTGCAGGAAAATTTCCGCTTGACAACATAGCGATTTTGCTTTTTATAGACGTAAAGTTGATCTCCCAAGAATGCCTACATGAACCACGAAGTATTCATAAGAAGTCAACTTCTTCTGGAAAACCTGTTCGAGACTATTTCATGAACACCTTTTAAAGTTTATGGGAGGTCCGATATCATGTGACCAGATTATACGAGAGGATGCGACGCCTGAGCCCAGTTGTTCAAAAGGTGATTAGGCTATTCACAGTTTAACACCCATATTAAAATCCTGATAAAGTAGTTTCTGGTAAAACTTGTTTGGCAAAATTGTCTGAAACTATAGCAGCCATCAGTCTCTTCATACCCGTCTATTTTGAAGAATACACACACATATGATTTGAAGTAAAGGAGAAATGAAATTTTCACTAATCAAGCGATTAAGCTAATCACTTTTGAACAACTGGGCCCTGGTCTCTGTTTTCCCAAACATTCTAATGTTAATTCCGTTGTTACGGACAGAAATTTGTCGAGGAAAGGAGTCCATGAATCCTGCATGGGATGATACATACTATAGCATATAATGATCAGTTCTAAAGAAGACATAAGCTCGTGGAGCTATAATGACCTACCTACGTTCGAAGACAAAAAGACACGGTTTTCTAAGAAATTGAAACTATCCGTAGTTTTAAAGTGCGACTTACCAAGCTGATTTCGTATGGCCATTCCTATGTCAGAAACTGTAGTGAATCAGGTATTCGCTCCTTGTTTTTATTAACTATCGATTTTAAGATTTCGTGGTACGATAAATAACAAAAATGTAAATATCCGTTTATAAATATTAAAAGCCATGATTAATCATTATGAACCTTCGAAACCTTAAATTATACAACAACGGGTATGTGTTGTGTTGTGCACATACATTATCATGTATGATGCACAAAGTAAATGTATTGCATTTTTTTCAGTGAAATATAGAAATTTATCAAACTAATAAAACTGAAATTTATATATTTTTAGATTTTGCAGCGAAAATATAAGTTTTTCGTTTTTGACCAATCAGAGCGAACCTTTGTATTCACCTCGTTGAAGCTTGCGATTTTTCAAATCGAAGCGAATATAGATAAATTGGCTATTTCGCTATTTCTGAAAAGTTTTGACAAAATACTCGCTTGACGATAGAATGCACAGATTCTCCGATAACAGCAGAAAACGCTTAAATTGCATTAATCAGTCCTTTCAAAATGGCGCCGTCAAGTTGACATGTAGTAACTTCAAAAGAGATGACGTCATGAATTATGTTGCTGATTCTCGCACCTTTTTACACTATAATTTGTTCGATGTTTTTAATTTAGTTTTTATGTTGTAATACTTGTGAAATAAATGTAATATTAAACGGGGAAACCATTCAATATCCTCTTTATACAGACTGTTGGTCAACAGTGAGAGATTTCCCCATTTGAAATTATTGATACACATCTTCATGTTAATGTTTCAGGGAAATCCAGTTGTCATTGTTCGTAAGGTGATACACTTTTAGTTTAAATCAATTTTATTGCATAATGACAAATGGATTGGACAAAAGTTATGCAACTTACCAACGTCCTTTCCGTAACAAATGTGTATATACAATGTTTCACGTGACATAATTATTAAACTTTTTTTTAAACAAAAGGTTGGAAAATGTAAAGCAGCGAAATAGATTGTGAACACCAAGTATGATATAATGTTTATCGTTTATACATGCAAGAGGTTTCAGTGGCCCTGACGGCGCAAGTAAAACACTACTGTTCATACACTCCGATCCTTCTACTTTCTAAGAGCTCGTCACATCCTGTGCTTAGAAGCTTTCTCCAGTCTGACGTTGTCCATCTTTGATCACTCCATGGAATACCTAATTACTTAACCTTACTTCGCCGGCAGGACCACTGAAACACGATGCAGTCTATATATGTAATTTCATGATAAAGTAATATGATTTAAATGATACTTTAGGATACTTATGATATACTTATGGTGTTCGAAAAAGAGGTTTAGATTTATTAAAAAAAAATAATTGAAAAGGGAGAAAACAGTAAGGAGAAAAAAGAAAGGAAGAAACATAAGAATAGCACTAACAACCCGGCTTTTGATACAAATGGTAGATATCTTATTAGTAGAAACAAGCAAGTAGATACTATATGTTGAATCTTTTGGAATCTAGAATAAACGTTTGTACAGACCTACAGATAAGAATATTATGGTTAGTGTCTAGATTTGGGTCCCCAGACAAAAGATGTTCTACGGTGATTCTGTTATACCAGTTCAAGGAATCAATCATTTTGTTACGGGACTGTTCATGGTTTTTACAGTGTAGGAAGAAGTGGGAAGAATTTTCGCAATAGTGTCCACAGTCACAGATAGCGTTTTCTGAAAGATGGGCTTTATGAAGGTCGTGCTTTAAAGGACTACAGCGATTACGTAATTGACAATGTAAAATATTGGCTTTTCTTGAACCATATTCAAGGAATTGTTGAATTTGTGGTGGATTAGTATCTTGGTGAGTTAGAAAGGTCTTAAATTGTCTGATGGATTGCGATGATTTTGCTTCAGTTGGTAGGTTGTTCCAAGAATTAGTTGTGTTTGGGATAAAAGATGATTTTGTAATTTGCAGTCTATAGTAAGGATTTTGATAGTCATCTCTGTTTCTTAGGTTGTAGTTAGTATAGTTAGACACTGTGTGTGGGAGTAGGGACTTTAGGAAAGAAGGAGAGTTATCATTACGAATATTATAAAACATACACAATTTTCTATTTTTCCGTCTATCAGCTAATGACTGCCACCCTAGTTCACTATATATAAACTCTTTCTTAGTAAAGATAGGTAAACCGGTTATGATTCGACCAGCTTCGAACTGCATATTCTCAAGTTTGTTAGTTAAAGTGGCGTTACAGTTGTCCCATACTTCAGAGGCATACTCAAAAAGTGGTCTAATAAAAACAAGGTATATTTTTTCTAAATTTTTCCTTTTTAAAATGTATTTTAATTTTCGTAAAGTTGCTATGTATTTTATGGTTCTGTTTATATTGTCTTCGATATGGGTATTCCATGTACCGCCACTGTTAAGGACTACACCTAGATGTTTGTGACTGGTTACAATAGGGATCGGCGTGTTATCGAAAAGAAATTTAGGGTTAGAAGGAATTGCGGTATTAGAAATCATGATTATTTCCGTTTTAGTGGGATTGAAAGTCATTAACCATTTTTTCGACCAGAGATTCATTTGTTCCATGTCAAAGTTTATTACCTGTTCAACATCGAGTAAATTTTTGGAAGAGTGTGTTAGTGCGGTGTCGTCGGCAAATAGTCTTGTAACAGAAAGTAGTGTGTTGGAGATATCATTAATATAAACCAGGAAGAGAAGTGGCCCTAATACTGATCCCTGAGGAACTCCAGCTTTTATGGATAATTGTGAAGAAATAGAATTTTGCAGTACAACTGATTGACGCCTGTTTGTTAAGTAATTTTTTATCCAATCCAGAAGTTTGTCTTTTATCCCATATTTTTCTAGTTTTATTAAGAGACCCTTATGCCAAACTCTGTCGAAAGCTTTAGAAAAGTCACAAAAAACAATAGCAGTATATTCATGATTCTCCAGGGCAAGAAGTATGTTGTGATATAATTCGATTAGTTGGTGAGTAGTAGAGTGGTTAGGTAGGAAGCCAGACTGTAAGTTATAGATAAGTTCATTACTAAAAAGATAGTTGTAGATGTGCTTGTGGACAATGCGTTCAAATAGTTTTCCAAGACAGCTAAGAAGTGAGATGGGTCTATAGTTATTAGCAAGTTCAGGTTCACCTTTTTTGAAAATGGGAGTGACATAGGCAAGCTTCCATGATTCGGGAAATACAGAAGTACGAAGAGATTCGTTGAATATAAGAGTAAGCGGCGCAACTATTTCCGGGGTAAGTATTTTTAACATCTTATGGCTAATACCGTCGGGACCAGCGGCTTTGTTAGTATCTAGAGTATTGATAGTATCAGACACTTCTTGTTCAGTTATAATTATTTCGGAAAGGGATGTGTCAGTCTGGGTTTCAAAGTAGGGTGTATCATCATCGGGGTTGTCCAGGTTAGAAACAGATTGAAAAAAGTTGTTAAGAATATTTGATTTTTCAAAGTTGTCTGAAGTAAGGCAGTTAGTTGTTGGATTTAGCAAAGGAGGAAGATCAGAGATTGTATTACCTTTCAGCAGCATGCGCATTAGTTTCCAATAAGTTCTAGGGTTAGCTGACTTATCATTTATTTGTCCATCAATATTCTCGTAGAAAAGAGCCTTAGCGTGTTTGAGCATGTTACTTACTTTGTTTCTTGCACGTTTGAATTTAATTTCAGATTGTGGTGACTTAACTCTTATAAAGTGTTTCCTTAGTCTGTTTCTACGCTTTATTGCCTTTCGTAGATCTCCGTTCATCCATGGCTTGTCATTTTTATTCACAGTAATAGTTTTTTTTAGGAATATGCTTTTCCAAAATTCTAGTAAGGGTATTAGTAAAGATATCAGTTTTTTCACTTACATTTTCAACATTGGAAAAAAGGTTATTCCAGTTTACGTGAGCAACTTCAGTTTTAAGGTTCAGAATATCTGCTCTGTTAAAAAGCCAAATTTTTCGCTTAAAATAATTTTGTTTGAGCAAAGGGGATGATATAGAGACAAGAACTGCTCTATGATCACTTATGGTTTCTAAAACAGGTATAACCATGGATAGATCGGTTCTGATAGAGTCACTAGTGAAAAATGGGTCGATTAGGGATTGACTTGTATTAGTTACCCGTGTTGGGCTGGTGACAATGTTAGTTAGATTATATAGTTGGGTAAGTATGCTAAGATCGTTGTTATTACCTAGTAGTAGATCAGTGTTAGTATCGCCTGTCAGTAGAACATGTGGAGTGTAATTAAAAGCTAGATCAAGGGAGTGTTTAAGTCTTGTCCAGATGCCTGAATTTGAATGTTGCCAGGGGGGTTTGTAAAGTACACAAAGGAGATATTTATTATTGTCAATTTGAAATTCAATCCACATTATTTCATCATTTTGGGCTTCAAGGTCAAATCTGCGTTTGGGTAGCACTTCATTAGTTGTGTAGATACACTTAATATATATTAGATGAAAAAAGTACCAAAATATTTTACAATGATGTCGTTTTAAACCGGTGTCAACATTCGTAATCGATGGATTTTTCAAACTTGATTTAGATCATGGTGCACTAATATTTTTTCTTGTTTTTTTTCTGAAGGATTATATGAACTGCGTGACGGTATTAGCAAATTCCATGTGAAGTATGATGGCATTGACGTTGATCCCGACAACATAATTGTTGGCCCTGGGAGCAAGGAGCTGATATTTCTTCTCCTTCAGATATTTAATGGAGGTAGGTATTTGTACGTAAATCCGTTGGCCAATATCTGCCGAAAAATAATAATGATAAAATGAGCAGGATGCTAATCATATCAACAATGTACCCACCAAGTCCATATTTGTTTACGACATTTCAACCCAGTGAAAATACATTGCAGAATTCATTACATATTTTCTGTGTTAATATAAAATAATTAGCTAAGAGGTCTAGCAATAACATTATTCATTGGCAAGCAGTTATAGTAAAGTTTGAGATTGATGGGTAAGTAGAAGCTCGCGTAGTTAGTTATGTTGAAAATTTATCTATGGGGGATATGACTTGGTTCTAATTGTGTCCACTAGCGGACAACTGTGAACCGGTTGGTCATTATCAGGTACTGAGGAGTTTCACTCATATCCATATCTCCCAGATTTTATCGATTTCCGATCATATTAATAAAAAAAAACAAACAAAACAAAACATAAACATGTTGTTTGCAATGAATTCCCCCAATGGTACCTCTACGAATGGTGACATCAAAGACAGCACGTAACCAATCACTGCGTTTAAAGTAGGCTAGCCAATCAAAATAGACAAGACTATTTATATCCAATTATAATACGACCTTCCTGGGATGGTAGCAATGATCCCTGTTTGATTTGTTAAGTCTGTAGAATTACATACAAATTATATAACCGTTAAGAGAAGGGATGAAACATGACAAAGCATTTTGTTTGCATGGTCATCACTTTTTCACTCCATACTTGAGGGAAAGGATGATATTGGTAAAGTAACACATCGGTAGCCTGTTGTGCCAAAACCATAATATATTCCTCATTTCCTGCTATCTCATCCACTTTCAGCAGTCTTGAGCAGGAATCTGTGATGGAGTTTTTTTTTATCTTGGCGAATTGCACTTCTTCTTACATTGTTACGTATAGTAGATGTAATAATAACGTTCCTCGCTTTCAGATGTGATTGTAATTTCGCCATCGTGGACGACCTATAAACCGCAGACAAAGCTGGCCCATCACAAAGCCTATGTAATTGAGACCAACATAGAAAATGACTGGAAAATCACACCAGCGCTTGTTCATCAGGTACGACACAATATTGGCCAATTAGGTACAACACAATATCAACCAATCAGGTACAACACAATATCAACCAATCAGGTACAACACAATATCAACCAATCAGGTACAACACAACACTGACCAATCAGAATACAATAAACGGTCAACGATATACACTAACCTACTCGTGTAAATCAAATTTTCTAGGGGTCAGTTTTGGTTCTCTCAACCTACACGTGTCAATCAAATTATCCGGTGTCAGTATTGGTCCTGTCAACCAACACGTGAAAATCTAATTTCCTAGGGGTCATTTTTGTTCTCTCAACCTACACATGTAAATCAAATTTTCTAGGGGTTAGTTTTTGTTCTCTCAACCTACACGTGTCAATCAAATTATCCAGTGTCAGTATTGGTCCTGTCAACCTACACGTGTAAATTAAATTTTCCATGGTCAGTCTTCGCTCTAATCAGATGTGAACTTCATGTTTAATTTCCATGTTTCACCAGAAATTACGGTTGAACCAGAGAAATGAAAGTGACCCATGTTTGATTAACTACCTGAACCTGACATCCAATAAGCGAATCGCTATTACATAATGTGTGCATTTCAACATAAACAATAATCATCCCCTCGTCACGAGACGGGAACCACACGGTAGCCTCGCACAACCTACTTTATTAATTATCCGATTGTCCTGAAACTTTATACATTTATGTTTCAACCACATGGAGTCAAAACTGAGGTCACCATTACTATAAAAAGATTTTCGATATTCCCATTCTACCGACTTAAGTCATTAACTTACTCACGGGCATTTATGACAATGTCCAATTCAATTGATCAGCAACCATCAACATATACAATGTGTACTATCATCACTCAGTATATCAAATGGCCTCGAATGATACCCTTTGATTTATTGATTTATTCACCGGTGAAAAATTCTATATTAAGTATTAAGTGTTTCCTGAGCAGAAATAGAAACCATATATGGATTGAATAGATTTTTTAAATTTTCATTGCGGCTATGAATACCAGTAGCTAGCTACATATCCCGTGGCGCGCGGTAGCGCGCCTCGGAGGATATGTAGCTAGCTACTGGTATTCATAGCCACAATGAAAAATTTAAAAAAATCTATTCAATTCATATATTTACATAACCTTGATTCAAAAAATTTATATCGAGAAAACGAGAAATTTTATTAAAAAGAAAAATTTGTCATGTATACGACGAAACGCCAAATTATTAGAACAGCCGGGAGATCCCGCCTATGCACCACGCCATTGTTTTAATGTCGTTCCGCATTTTTCGGTCTTTTTTGTTTAATTTTGTATAAAACAAAAAAGAAAGAAGTATTAAAGTAAAAATAATATTAAATACAATCATTCAATATTTTTAACACTTATCTCGTACCTACGTTATCGATCCAAAGGAAGCTACTCTTCCTGTCTTACTGTCGATGTCGTATTAATATGACCCGATTAATCAGGTGATTTGCAGAGACAATGTTTTCATACGGTTTTCATAGTGTATTCATGGTCATATGTTTGTTGTTTTCACTTGGTATGTTCATATCAGCAAACCACATTAGGAATGTAAATATAGTTATATAAAGACAATATGTTTCATTTGTTTACCAGTTGATGAAAAATAACACGTTGAAGAAGAACCGACTGTTGATCTTCAATAACCCAGACAATCCAAGTGAGTGCACTCTTATACCGCGACTTCCCATTTATCGATGTGGTCGAAAGTTCATCTGATGCATTCAAGATTCTTTGCTGGCAACGGATTATTAAAAAATATGTGGTTATTTCAAACATTCAAAGACCACCCTCTTATACTGGCATTTTTGACGGTGTTTTCGTCAGAGTTACGTTGTTTCATCCGAAAATTTAAGCTTAGACGGAATATTGAGATGGAATAATGTCAAAAACACGTTCATCTAAACACAATTCACCTTTTTACTAGTACATCAACATTTTTGGTTGAAAAAGGGCAAATGTTATTACAATGTAATGGTATTTCTGTGTGGATTATTATTACAATTTTACGTGATTGTCCTGGCGGAAACACCATCAAAATTTCCAGTATACGAGGAAGGTCTTTGATTGTTTGAAACAACGACATGTTCTGTAAATAATTCTTCGTCAGTCAAAGAATCTCGGATGCATCAAATGTGCTTTCTACCATATCGATAAATGGGAAGTCGTCAGATAGGAGTAAAACGTCAGACAGACTTACAAAGAAGCGAGATATGCATCCGCCATTTTTTTTCTTCTTTATATATATATATATATTTCTACCACAATACCCTGTGTTATTCAACTCTCAGACCATCAGTTAATCATTACAGCTGTTGATTAACAATCTGTTTATACCACACGTGGTATAAACTCTGTACGCATTTCGATTGGCTAACACGGTGAACTTTGACCCAAGCTGCAATTGTTATTGACGTCATCAATAATCTAATGACGTCACATCACCGGGTCCCGGACGCCACCGGTACACTTTATTTGCATACGCGAAATTATACTTGGCCACGTTTCCCTTTGATTCAAGCCGATATTATTGTGGTAGAAACAGGTCACACGACTCGAAATTGTTGGATATGGAATTTATTTCACACTCGTAAGTTATTTTTTAAAAGTTGCAAAAAACACTCGCTAAAGCTCGTGTCTTTTGTAACTTATAAAAAATAACTTACTTGTGTGAAATAAATTCAATATCCAACAACCACTCGTTGTGTAACCTCTATTTCTACCACAATAGCCTGTGTTATTCAACTCTCAGACCATCAGTTAATCATTACAGCTGTTGATTAACAATCTGTTTATACCACACGTGGTATAAACTCTGTACGCATTATGATTGGCTAACACGGTGAACTTTGACCCAAGCTGCAATTGTTATTGACGTCATCAATAATCTAATGACGTCACATCACCGGGCCCCGGACGTCACCGGTACACTTTATTTGCATACGCGAAATTATACTTGGCCACGTTTCCCTTTGATTCAAGCCGATATTATTGTGGTAGAAACAGGTCACACGACTCGAAATTGTTGGATATGGAATTTATTTCCCACTCGTAAGTTATTTTTTAAAAGTTGCAAAAATTTGTTTTATAGCCTTAAAAATGGGAAAAAAATCGACTCGTGCCTATGGCGCTCGCATTATCACTAAATCACTGGAGCCCCCTCCCTTTCGAAAATCCTGGATCCGCGCCTGGTAATAGTATAAAGACATTCTCAAAGTGTTTAAAATAAGAAAATCAAATACGATAAGAAATGTTTACATGGTTATTTACAAAGTGTTAATGGTTATGCCTGTATATGTTTACTTCGCTTAACAAGTGTCAACTCTTCAATTAAATTCTACATTAGTCTTCTACATTAGACTACTATCGAAAACTATCTATATGTTTCATATGTCAAACATTATCTTGATAACACAAGGGGCGGGGCAAGGGTGGTTGTCAGTTACAAAATACAAACGTTTTTGCCTCAAAAGTACAAATCCATGTTCTGTTTGTGTATTTGTGTGTTATCATGAGAGTCTATTTTCAGCTGGAACCGGTTATAATCAGACAGAACTGAAAGCACTCAGGTAACCTTGAAACTGTTTTCATGTCATAAACAATTATAGGATTATCACAGAAACTGAGAAAAATAAAATCAAGGACATTTAAGTATACAATATTGATTATTTACATTTTTAAACAGTTTCAAACTAAAAAGGGCTGGGTATTAAATTTCTGTCATGCATCAGATTTCATTTTATGCTGTGTATATTTCGGAAGTAGTGAACAGACACAGAAAACGTTACGTCAGCATGTATCTGACAGAAAGTACCCGATCAGTATTTTAATCGTTATTTTTGTTTACAAGTCTACTATTACAAGAGTTCACCACTAGAAAAGTATAATCCATTGTCGATAATATTTCTAATACGCATGGCTCATGTTGAAAACGAAGTCTTCTTGCATTTATATTCCATAAAAACTATTAATTTTGTTATGATTGGTTTACTATCTATTAATGGCCAATACTTTTTATTTCAATAAAAGCATAAATTTTACTTGTATGGCAAATTATTGTTAGACATTGAGGGAATTGGCAGATCGATAAGTCGGACCAATAAAAGATGTTTAATTACTTGGTGGAGTCTTGCTTGGGAAGAAATCATAGTAGAGATGTATCGAACATGGTAGATTTAGAAACGAAACCTCAATATAATAGCATTATTCAGTTGAATCTTGAAATACATTTTACTTGCGGATCCTTAAAGGGACTTTACATTCAGTGTTAGAAACATTTTAGTTTTTTTTTAATTCCATTATTAATGATTTTGTTTACAGTGAGGTTTTCCGTGAATACAACATTCTGGTGTTGAGTGATGAGATCTATGGCCGTTTGCATTATGACCAGGCACATGTTTCTATGACAAAGGTTAGTTTAAGGTCACATTAAATCCTTAGTCCTTATCTTGAATATGCTCGTACATTTTTTAACTTTCATAGATGAGGACTATAAATGTGTTTGGTATCAACATCATGTACTTACAAATATATAGTGGTTTCCCTTTAATATAACATATATCATTTCTTGAGTATGACAGAATATTGATATTTTTACAAGTGAGAAGCACCAATGAAAAACCATTCAATTTTTTTTATTGCATTTTATGATAAAAAAATTAAAATCATCGAAAAATTAATAACGTAAAAGAATGCGGGAATCAGTAACATAATTAATGACGTCATCTCTTTGTGACGTTACTCCACGTTTTGAAAGGACTGATTAACGCAATTTAGCGCGTGGTGTTCTGTCATTGGAGAATCTGTGCTTAAAAAGCTAACGTCAAGTGAGCATTTTGTCAACAACCAGCCGAATATTTCAGAAATACAGCGAAATAACCCATTTTTCTAACTTCGCTTCGACTGGAAAAAGTTTCGATGAAGTGAATACAAAGGTTCCCTCTATTTGGTCAAAAACGAAAAACTTATATTTTGACTGCAAAACTTATATTTTGACTGCAAAATCTTATATTTTTACTGTCAAATCTTATATTTTCACTGCTCATCGCTGCAGTGAATATATAAGTTTTATTAGTTTGATAAATTTCTTAATTTCACCGGAGAAAATGCAATAAACAGTTGTTTTATTTTTTTATTATGTTACAGCATAGTTAAATGCAGTTTCCATTTGCGTCATATTCATTTCACGGTTCTTGCAGCAGCATGATACGATTCTCAAAAAACTGATATCATGTTCACAGCTAAAGAACAGGTTTTGAAAAACTGCGTTTGACACCTGAAGAAATATTATTCAAAACACGGATTCTAAATAACTTTTAGAATTATTAGGGCGAAACTTTACTACTACGTGTATTTATTTATGAACTGTTTAGAATTTCATTCTTAATACAATGTACATAGAAGTTAGTCATAAGTCTCAGGTGACCGTTAAGGCCCATGGGCCTCTTTAAAGATTGGAGTAATATTTGCGAATTTCCATTCATCTGGGTAGTAAGAGGAATGTAAGGATTTGTTGAACAATTGACATTGTGGACGAGACAGTTCATTTACACCTTCAATCAGTAATTTTGTACTTATCATATCTGGACCCGAAGACTGATATCCCGTATGATATACACGTCTCTGTACACTTATTGCATCTATAAAATGTACAAATAATTTCAAAGATTTATCAGTGCTGAGTTAATATATATATGATGCTACACAAATACGGAAAAGTATGATTTAATGTATATCGCCTAATTTTGAATTGTCCATTCTCTACACAATTTATATTCTTTGTTCTACACTGCTATCATGTATCAATTGTTATTCATGTTTGTACTGATGAGCTGTAAAGCTCAAGGTTAATAAACAAATTGATTTGAAGATCGATATTCTATGATACTCGTGAAATATATATATTATATTTAACGGGAAACCATTCAATATCCTCTGTTTATTTGGTCGGACTTTAAAGTGATAAAATGTGCTGCACACAGATATAATCATACGGAATGATTGTTAGAAATAGATTTTTTGTATGTATTAAAGTCGGCGATTAGAAAATAAAAAGTACTTAACACAAGTCATTTATATATCTTCACAGTAATACGTCGGATATAGGAGGCTATGTTAGACTTTATATATCTTCACAGTAATACGTCGGATATAGGAGGCTATGTTAGTTTCATTAACAAATGGCAACTGAAATTTCAACTTCATTATTCAGTTGGAATAGTTTATGCATTTTTTTCTGATAGTTTATACACGTATTTGCCTTTTGATATAGCTTCTAACCCAAGTTTATTCAGTAAGTAATATCCACATGATAGAATTTTTTTTACATGCAATCGGGGTTATTTTGGAATTCAATGCGTCCTCCAGTCGTTTTATATCTGCATAAAGTTGTAATTATAAGAATAATCATTGCTGTTTATAGAATACATTTGTATCTTCGTTACAATAAAAATCAACATGTAATATGAATTCCATTTAATTGTTCAGTTGATAACATTTTTTTAAATTCTAATTGCTGTATTTCAATAGATAATCAATATGTATCATTCACTTAACATGACCTAAGCTAAACTCCAGCAACCAGTTACATAAGACAGACTAAACACTGTATATACTGGCTGTAAATGGACCCCTGGGGTGTATTTCCGAAAGAAAGAGGGCGAGAACAGGTTAGATGCTGTGACACACCTGATGTTAGTCGGTGAGGTTGGTGGGGAGTGGGGAAGGGGGGGGGGGGGGGGGGGGGGGGGGGGGCGGACAGAGTCTCCCAAATCGGCCACCAACGGCTCATTCCCCGAACACCAACGCCGGTGAAGACGAAGGAAGGTGTTTCTGTAGGAAGTTCTTAGAATTTCAGTTAGTCTGTTTCAATATTGAATACTAACTCAGGTAAAAGATAGGGTCAACTCAGGAATATGAATCAGATCATTTTTTTCTAAATTCAAAAGTACTATCCTATAGATTATTTTACTATTATATGAATAAATATATATATATATAAAATGATTATTTTTTTAAATTGTCAAACCATTAAGCAGAGACTTGTATATACGTCTCTGCATTAAGTTATGCACTATAGAAAAAAATAAATAAAAAAATAAAATTGTTTTCAAAAATCAAAGCACTAATTACATGTATATATGTTACTATTATTAATGACAATATCACAGTTAATCATAAATATGAGTGTAAGCTTAATTTACTCATAAATCGTATAATTACCGTACAACACACATCTGGCGTTCGAGCGAAGGAATGACCCTTTAACAACTAATGATTTTCTGAGAACTGCAATTCTGTAACAGAATATAACTCTCTATCAACACGCCTTGTACCCCTTCTCTCATGGATTACCGACGATTAAATGCTTGAGAAAGATATATATATATATACGATAATTGGTAGTCGAATTATATAACAGTGGTTCACAACAGTTATATTATTGATAGTTTACGTAAAGGTACATATACATGTAGGTAATTATTGAATCCGTAATTATAGCTCCGTTAAAAATTATACAATTTAGTCCATCGTGACTAATTATGATTAATACTAAAAACTTATTAAACTCGCAATAATTAAAGTGTATGTGGTTTTTTGTTTTGTTTTTTTTTGTTTTTTTGTTTTTTTTTTAATTGTATAATTATCGTGAAGTGATTGAGATCCTTGTGATTTTACTTTTCCAGTCGTGTGTCGCAAGCCATGTCTTCTCTTAAAACAGGAATTCAAAAATACATGTATATATATATATATTCAATTCGAGTTGGTTAGTATACCGCTAAACAATTACCAGGTGTGAAATTACGTCCACAAGCTCGTCACATATGTCACTGCACCACAGGTATCTGTGATTTCTGGTGTTCTAATCGTCACGCGCCGATAATTGCTTGTGAGTTGACGCATTAAAAATGTCCCGAAGATATGCTTTTCAATTATTTTATTCCGTATGCAAATAGCATATAGGATCACAATATACATACACATGACAACAATTTACATTTGCGCAAGACGGCGGAGAACACAGCCAATGTAACACCAAGTATTATACATTTCAATAAAGCATGTGTTAATATTTTTTTGCCATCACAAAAAGTGTATATCATACAATTACAATATTACAATTGCAATTTTAAACTACACGAATTTTTAAGACATAAAAAGACAATCACATACTTGAAATTATATTCCTAGACATATTTTCTCTAGAAGGTTCTGATAAAGAAAAAACTATTGTGCAATTACTAATTAATTTACTATTAATCAAACATATAAATACTTATTAACTAAGTAACAGTGACTTCCTTTTGGCCGTCGCCTGAATTAAATATTTTCCAAAATTTCTTAAAGTTTTTACATTGGTACTACAGAACAATTCAGTCATTTTGAAAACAGATGGACGGCGATAAAAATATGGTTTTAAATACTTCACTCTTAAATCCAAATACTTTGGACATAACAAAATAAAATGGACTTCATCCTCAACTTCATGATTATCACACAAAGTACACAGCCTTTGGTGTCTAGGGATACCATTGTATCTACCAATTTCAATATTCAACGAATGAGCATTTAATCTGTATTTGGATATTATTCGTTTTATTTTGAAAGTTAATGGTTTACTGAGATAGTCCTGTATGATAAACGTATCAACGATGTGTTTATATATGGTGCACTTAGAAGAGCTTTCTAAACTAGCTCTCGTTTCTTGGATAAAAATATCTTGTATCTTTTACAGGCTGTACGTAAATTTAGCTTGAATTTTGTATAGAATTGTGTTTATACTATAAGGAATTAATATTTTGTTAAAATCAAACACATTTTTTTTAATTAATTGAGTTTCGTTTTTCCTTCAAGCAAAACAAATTCGTATCGCAAAGGTTTGCCTATAGAATAATTAACCTTGTTGGCTCATTCATATATCCACGATGTTGACAATTTACTCTATGAATCATGTCTGGGAGTTACTAATCTTTCATGAACAAGTTTTATCAGTTTCGGACAATTATCCGAAAATCAAATAGCGGTATCTTCAAGGCGATTTGCAACGTTTTGCCGTTTTGGCTTTTAAGAATTCAAATTCTTAAGCATTTATTTCATATCATAGCTGAAAAGGTATAGCAGGTTTTGGCAGTAAAACGTTATACACTATGATTACTGAGGAGTACTGACGTTATATCAGTATTATCTATATAGTTAAAAGTATCAATAAAAGATGTAGAAAAGACATGCAGCTCATTACTTATACATATGTACCAGTATACAGCGAACAGTTTAATTAAAACATGCTGTCTACATAGATATTAGATAGTATAATAACCAAGACTATAATGTTTACTTAGGTTACTGCACAGGAATCAGACGTTCTGTGAATTGTGCATAAGAAATATGTGTTCCAGCTGTTTAAGTAAAAATAGTAAATGTATAGACGTAAGAACGTCCGACTCCTGATTTAAAACGATGATCCCGCCAGTTTTGTAAGAGGTTGAATAATTCCCGATTGGATTCCTGTGGTTACTGCTAAAGAAGGTAAATTTCAGGAAATTTACCTTTGTGCCAAAAAAAAAATCAAGACCTTTGTAGACTCATTTAAAGAAAAGTATTTCAATATAAAAATGGCAAAAAAAAAAAAAAATTAAAACACGTGTATGTTAACATAAACATGTTGGCAAATTGTTGTCAGATTACATGGAGCAATGTGAAAGTAAATGTTCCTGATTGATGTTTCGACAGCGTGTAAAAATAGATACTTATTATAATTCTGGTACATTTTATTCATTTCACGAATTCACTGAAATTTATCAAAATGTCTAAAGGTTCCAACATTTTTATAGTACCTTACTAAATGATAAATCCGATTTGTTGATTGGAAGATTATTTTTAACGGTCACATTTGGGTCGAAACATGCCAAAAAGCACCATACTTCTTTGTATGGTGGTAAGTAAGGACGAGAGGCAGACTGTATCAACTGGAAACTATATCCTGTCGTTGGTTTCAAAGCAGCTTACACTCATATTTAACATATAAATTGTTTTAAGTTGTTACTCAATTACATCGACAATGAGCCTAACCTTATTTGGTCATAACTTCACCCCTCCAGCTGGTCATGGTTATTTGATCACGCGCGCGTGCAAAAAAGTTAAGCAATCTTAATCTAATGATACCACCTCACGGTAGGAAGCAGTGGAGGGATGCCGCAAATTAATGTTAGAGGGCTGCTTATTAAAACAGGCATTCTGAGTGTATTACATGTCCCCTACCCACTAAAAATAGGACATGTATGTGATATGAAAACATACTTTTTAGCTCACCTGGACCGAAGGTCCGGTGAGCTTATGCCATGGTGCGGCGTCCGTCGTCCGTCAGTCAACATTTGCTTCAAATCGCTACTAGTCAAAAAGTTCTTATTGGATTTTGACCAAATTTGGCCAGAAACATCCTTGGCGGAATGGGATCAGATTTTGCATAAATGGTGACTCTGACCCCCAAGGGGCCTGAGGGACGGGGCCCAATAGGGAAATTGAGGCAATTCCTTTTAATAGCTACTAGTCATAAAGTTATGAATGGATTTGAACTCAATTTAGTCAGAACCATCCTTTGGGGAAGGGGAACAGATTTAACATAAATGGTGACTCTGACCCCCAAGGGGCCAAAGGGGCTGGGACTAATGGGGAAATAGAGGTAATTCCTTCAAATCGCTACTAGTCATGAAGTTATGAATGGATTTGAACCCAATTTGGTCAGAAACATTCTTGGGGAAGGGGAACAGTTTTTGCATAAATGGTGACTCTGACCCCCAAGGGACAAAAGGGGCGGGGCCTAATGGGGAAATAGAGGTAATTCCTTTAAATCGCTACTAGCAATAAAATCATGAAAGGATTTGAACCCAATTTGGTCAGAAACATCATTGGGGGAAGGGGAACAGATTTTACATAAATGGTGACTCTGACCCCCGAGGGGCCAAAGGGGCGGGGCCTAATGGGGAAATAGAGGTAATTTCTTCAAATCGCTACTAGTCATAAAGTTATGAATGGATTTGAACCCAATTTAGTAAGAAACATCCTTTGGGGAAGGGGAACAGATTTTGCATAAATGGTGACGCTGACCCCCAAGGGGCCAAAGGGGCGGGGCCTAATGGAGAAATAGAGGTAATTCCTTCAAATCGCTACTAGTCATAAAGTTATGAATAGATTTGAACCCAATTTGGTCAGAAACATTCTTGTGTGAAGGGAACCAGATTTTGCATAAATGATGACTCTGACCCCAAGGGGCCAAAGGGCCCATAGGGGAAATAGAGGTAATTCCTTTAAATCGCTACTAGTCATAGAGTTATAAATGCATGTTGTAAACTCAGAGAGTCTGGACTTCATTATTTCTTTAAAGCAGTTGGGATCCCCACACTATTTAACAAATATTGCATGGCACTGAGGGCAATATGGGAGTTTATGGACTGGTCAGTCACCCAAATATATGTATATGGACCGAAGCGAAGCTGAGGTCCATATACATATATTTGGGTGACTGACCAGTCCATAAACTCCCATATTGCCCGAAGTGACATGCAATATTTGTTATATTATACCGAATATGACCAACATGACATGGAAAAAATAAACAACAAGTTGTTCTTAATCATTAAACATTTAATTTGAAACAAACAAAACGATGCAAAAATACAGGGTGTTCCTTACTCACTCACTTACTTACTCAGGTGTTCACTGCGTATTTAGTTGCTTGTTTGGTATTGATGGAGTCCTTCGCATCGGTTATCGAAACAAGTTCGGTTTCGTCCAAGGACGCAAATCTATCACTGCCAGACGCCATTTCGCTCAGTGTCTGAAATGATGACGTCATAATATGACGACGTCAACTTGGTATTATGACGTCATTTTCATATAGCGTCGGCCCGGAGTCAAGGACTTCGGCCCTTGACTCCGGGCCATATACTATATATGGACCGGAGCAACTACTAGACTCAAATAGGCACTTAAATGAATGAGGTATAATATAACCATATATAGAATTGTTTGAGGTTAACAAACAAAAGGAATTGAACATGAACATTATTTTTTGACATTTGGTCAAATCTAACCAGGTGAGCGATACAGGCCCCACGGGCCTCTTGTTTTTAATCTTACCCTTAAATTATGTACTTGTTACAGGTTTACCCAGAGGGTACAGTATTATGTACAGGGATGTCAAAATGGGCCAGCGCTGGAGGATGGCGGGTAAGTTATGTAGTGAGGGTCAGTTCTGAGATCCTAAACCGACGTCCATATACATGTACAATTTGTATTTGGTATCTTTGAACAATACACACAGAAACCAAAATTAGTAAACATTTTGTCTATATATCTACTACAGTATCTTTGATAGTAATATCTTATCATTATTAACAGGGAACGAATGACGACGGCCATTTTGGCCTCTTGTGCTTTATATTCTCATGCACAATATGTATTGCACTTTCTATATATTATGGCTCCAGTTAAAATACAGATTCAGCACTCACGTCACGAAATATTTGATATAACATTACCACTTATCAGTATGATTTCGGTATAACATTGTGATTTATAGTTGTTTTGTCAAAAAATGTCGGTGGAGTCTTAAGATAGCTCTTTTTACATTTGTTGACAGATTGGTTACCATATATATCCACCACAGTTATCTCCCCTGATGAGAGCGGTCCTGGGTGCTGCCAGTCATACCTACTCCTGTGCATCGGCCCCCGTGCAGTTTGCAGTATCCAAGGTTATTGCTTCGTTTCCATGAATGTTTGCACGGGATTTTTTTTCTTAATTCATAAAATAGGGCTTTGTCTTCTTTTATCCAAGTACGTGACATGGTAAGGAAACACTCGTCTGAGATGTCTCACTAAGTCTACAAGGAGAATACTATTTTATGGGTACAATTTCGATTGTACGGCTTCAAGTTTTTTCTTTCTATTGACAAAAATACAGGTACCTGTTCACTTCACCTGTCACTTCGCTTAGCACTTCGCCTGTCACTTCACATAACACATCGCCTGTCACCTCACCTGTCACTTCACCTGTCACCTCACCTGTCACTTCACCTGTCACTTCACCTGTCACTTCGCCTGTCACGTCACCTGTCACTTCACCTGTCACTTCGCCTGTCACGTCACCTGTCACTTCGCCTGTCACGTCACCTGTCATTTCACCTGTCACTTCACCTGTCACTTCACCTGTCACGTCACCTGTCACGTCACCTGTCACGTCACCTGTCACTTCACCTGTCACTTCGCCTGTCACGTCACCTGTCACTTCACCTGTCACTTCACCTGTCACTTCACCTGTCATTTCACCTGTCACGTCACCTGTCATTTCACCTGTCACTTCACCTGTCATTTCACCTGTCACTTCACCTGTCACTTCACCTGTCACTTCATCTGTCACTTCATCTGTCACTTCATCTGTCACTTCATCTGTCATTTCACCTGTCACTTCACCTGTCACTTCACCTGTCACTTCACCTGTCACTTCACCTGTCACTTCACCTGTCACTTCACCTGTCACGTCGCCTGTCACTTCGCCTGTCACCTCACCTGTCACTTCACCTGTCACCTCACCTGTCACTTCACCTGTCACTTCATCTGTCACTTCATCTGTCACGTCACCTGTCACGTCACCTGTCACTTCACCTGTCACTTCACCTGTCACTTCACCTGTCACTTCATCTGTCACTTCATATGTCACTTCATCTGTCATTTCACCTGTCACTTCACCTGTCACTTCACCTGTCACTTCACCTGTCACGTCACCTGTCACGTCACCTGTCACCTCACCTGTCACTTCACCTGTCACTTCACCTGTCACTTCATCTGTCACTTCACCTGTCACTTCACCTGTCACTTCACCTGTCACTTCATCTGTCACTTCACCTGTCACGTCACCTGTCACTTCACCTGTCACTTCACCTGTCACTTCATCTGTCACTTCACCTGTCACTTCACCTGTCACTTCACCTGTCACTTCGCCTGTCACGTCACCTGTCACTTCGCCTGTCACGTCACCTGTCACGTCACCTGTCACTTCGCCTGTCACTTCATCCGTTATCTGTTAGGACTATATCTAGTTTTTACCGGCCAAAGTATACTTATGACGTCATTAACCGTGGTATAAGAAATGATCATTTATGGTAAACCATAATGATAAAATTTGCTTTGTAGATGCTAAAGGACCTTGATGGCTGTGATAGGTACATGAAGCATTGTTCCCGAATCATGGGAATGGTGGGAAGATACTCCCATAGGTAGGTGTACCACGGTATAACTCGATGTTCCTCAATCGTCGACTTGATTTTTCATTTTATGAAGTTTCTACATGTTTTTAGTATCTTAAATTTTGACATAAAATGTTGTATTTCGAAAACAAGCTGTTCCATGTAATAATCAAAAGTGTAACCTTCTGTAACCCTGTATCGGATATTCCCCAATGTTGTTATAATCTACAGTGACTCAGTTAGTAACAAATCCATGACCATGACGTAATGACATTTCTCTCCGTAATAATGTAATCTTTCCTCAGAGAGCTGACCTCAGTAGGGGTGAAAGCGGTAGAACCAACAGCCGGCTATTACATTTTCCCTGATTTTGGTGTCGTAAAATACAAGCTGATGCAGCGTGGGATTGAAACATGCCAGCAAATGTGTGACGCCATCTTTGCTGAAACATGCGTAGCGGTAAGTTTTAACAATTAAAACACGGTAAAAACTTTCTTCTTAGAGACCGAACTTTCTAACAATACACTAAAAACTGTTCTGTGAGACCATGGAATCTGCCACTACAATTATAGAACTTGGATCTCAGTCTTGAAAAGCCACTCAATGTGCCAAAACAGCAGAATGCTTTTCTGAAATCGAATGAGAAAATCAACTTAATCTGTCAGTATACTGTAAACCATATCTTATGTGGCTGCCCTATCTTCCCCTAATGACAGAGTGTTTGGGAAATGACCAATGAAGTGTCCGATATCTTTGTAGCTGATGGCAGGCGGACCTGCGTTTTTACGCCCGGTCGGAGAACTGACCACTCGTCTATGTTTCGTTCCATTTGATGGTAGGTCTGCTCTTGAAGCCAGCCTGGCTATTGGATTGGACGTTGCATTACCTGAGAATTTTGTCAAAGAGTACTGCACACCTGTGTACGATGGCATACAGGTAAGACAGGGATTAAAGTCACCACTGTTTACAGGAATTACACTTAATAGGCAACTTTTCCAGCAAATTTTGGTAAAATTATTTTAGGCCTATATATTTTACGAAGTTATACCACGCCCAAGTATAAAAATGTCTAGAGGTAATCCGTTTGACTGATATTACACGAACTCCGATTTTCATTGTGTCTTGGACAATTTCCTATTTAAATATGGTTGTAATTTTTGATACAAAATTCCTGTCTAAAATGAAGACGTGTCGGAGGTTGTGTACCACTTCATCATCGTTGTTTGGGTGCAGTATCACACATTAATATATTCATTACATTATCTTCAGAATTTAAGAGGAGATTAGAATGGAAAACGTATACCTATGGCAAGCCGTTTTAACATTTAATCCCATTTCCTCTTAAGTGGATATTTTATTCACTTAAGTGAAAAAAGAATTTCACTTAAGTGAAAAAACATAATGCAAGCCGTTTTAACATTTAATCCCATTTCCTCTTAAGGTAAAAAATATGCTTCAAATTTATTTCACTTAAATGAAATACTTTTTACCTTAAGGTTAAAAGATTTTTTTTGTATTATGTTTTATTTCACTTAAGTGAAAAAGAATTTCACTTAAGTGAAATAATTTTTATTCATCTTAAGGGAAAATCTTTTTCACTTAAGTGAAATAAAACATAATGGAAATAAAGCATAAGGGAAATAAATCATAAGTGAAATAAAACATAATGAAAATAATTTTTTTTTTACCTTGGAGAAAATAAAACATAATGGCAATGAAACATAACATATATTGAAATATGTTTCACTTTACTTTCATGATGATAAAAAAGTATCTTCAAGTTATGGTTGTGGATATACAAATGTGGTATAAAACCGGTTTGGAGACAGGTCCAAGGGGAGGGTTCATTCCATTATACCATGGGGTGGATAGGAGGACAGAGCGATTTCATGAACATATGGTCAGTTTTATTTACCTTAAGATGAAAAGAATTTCACTTAAGGGACAAGTATTTTGCATTATGTCTGCACATAATTTTTTTTCACTTAAGTGAAATTCTTTTTGTCTTAAGGGATATTAACATTTATTTGCATTATGTTTTTTTCACTTAAGTGAAAAAAATATCCCCTTAAGAGGAAATGGGATTAAATGTTAAAACGGCTTGCCATATATACCCAGATACACAACGTCGAAGAGCGTTCACAAGTTTTTCTGAAGATACCTTGACGAAGAAAATTACCAAAAAATCCGTAATTAAAAGTCCAGACGCACAATTTTAGCAAGCTGCAAAATTGAGCTTATTTAGCTTATCGATAAACACTAATAAATATTATTGTAAATGTTTCACAAAAAGTATTTTAGATAAGCTCTCTGAATTCTATAGTTTCTGTTAATATACCAAACAACAACCTCGATTACATTGACAGTATTTTGCGGTCTCTGTCACTCAATATTTTTGTTAAATGTTCTTCATCGTAAGAAGCAAATCGGGTTGAGTCTTTCATGTTTGTTTACACCGGAACTGGGAACCAACTGGCAGACCCGCAAGGTCCCGGAGACGTTTGAAATATCACCCAATCAAATTGCAAGTTAAACCCGGATCGCGGGAAATTAGAAATGTAACCTTGGCAACCACGCCAGGGCGGGTGGTAAAAAATAAAAGACCGGGCCAGGAAAGCTGTTTTCTGTTTGCAACATGGAATAGAGAAACTGTTGCTTGTCTTTAATTACAGTTTGTATAGGGAATTTTACACACTAATATAACAATAAGTTTTTGTTTGTTTCAGATCTTGAAGCAGTGGGTAACAAAACAACTTGAATCCTAAATCTAGAGTAGGCAGTCAATATCTCTGACCGGATAATAATGAAGGAAAATGACACTTAATTTATCCAGATCGCCCTTGACTTGGCGTTCACATATAATTTCAACATATCGTAATACATGTAGAAAGTTGTTTTTATACTGAAAATGGAACAGATATTTCACTGGGTTTTCTATTTTAAATTGCAATGTCTTGTGAACATTAAGATTTAATGTTGATCAGATCACTGGTAAAATAGGTGAGAAAATGGATGAGTTATTAAACGAGTGAGAGCTTGTGGACATGCCGTGAGTGCATGATAAGACGAGTGAGAGTTTGGTCACGTGCCGTGAGTGTTTGAGTATACTATGAGATTGTGTGCGTGTGCAACCGGTGAATATTTGAGAACACGTGTGAGACTTTGTGCGCGTGTTGCCGTGAGTATTTCGTTACACGATAGTAAGAGCACAGGTCCTAGCCTCGTCTGTCAATACACCCAATATATAATCAAAGATTATATATTGGGTGTATTGACAGACGAGGCTAGGACCTGTGGTAAGAGTTTGTACGCGTGCGGCAGTGAGGATGTGAACATGCGAGTGACTGTTTGTGCGCGTGTGGCCGTGAATATTTGGGGACACGAGAGTAATTATTCTTGTCTTATTTACCTTCATACGTTTTTTTAAAAGATATACTAGTATTTGTGGCGGCCGAAAGAATGTCTGACATCGGCCATTTCTGTAGATAACAATGTTAGATTTCTAAAGCATAAACATTAGATATATTTGTGAAGGCCGGCAGAATAACGAGATATAATGAATGATGTAATGTACAGACGAATGGGGGTTATAACGAGATTTTATAAAGTGATGTAATTAACAGAAGAATGGGGGTTTTAACGAGATTTAATAAAGTGATGTTATTAACAGAAGAATGGGGGGTTTAACGTGATATAATAAAGTGATGTAATGTAAAATGTGTATTTCCATACCGTTATTGTAGGAGATATAAGAATAAGATGATTTCGTAAAACTCCAAAAACTCCAGTTTACAGATTGTGCAAACTTGACAATAAACAAGATAATCTATGTTATTGTATCACCAATAGTTCATACCATTACATGTCTTCCGTATGTCACAATATGATAAACTACAGTAAGTGAAGGGTCGTAGTGACATAACTTCAGATACACGATACTTTATAATTATTCCGCCCCGAACGGAAAGAAAATGAAATCTGGACTTCAAACAGTGCCATGTGTGCGTATTTAAGGTTATAAATGTATCTATTTCATCAACTGCGAACACCATTATTGTATGTATATATGTGTTGTGATGTTTATTTAAAGAAAATGAAATAAAACTATTAAACTGGACTATTGTTGTTATTATTTCCTTTATTTCCTCCAATATGAAGAGTTACAGAACTAGAGAACAATACGAATACATCTCCAACAACACTGAAAGATCACAGCTTTACATAATGACGTATACATACACTTGGATAGACACACACATAGTATGATAATGATAAACTCGTAGAGTATCATAAAGAACTATAACACAACGCTGTGATATAATTGGAAATATCAATTTTGGTTTGTTTTTTGTTTAACGTCCTATTAACAGCCAGGGTCATTTAAGGACGTGTCAGGTTTTGGAGGTAGAGGATAGCCGGAGTACCCGGAGAAAAACCACCGGCCTACAGTCAGTACCTGGCAACTGCCCCACGTAGATTTCGAACTCGCAACCCAGAGGTGGAGGGCTAGTGATAAAGTGTCGGGACACCTTAACCACTCGGCCACCGCGGCCCCGGAAATATCAAGTAATGTATGGTGATAGACGGTATAGAAACCTTACATGAAATCACAGTGATACAATAGACATCTTCACACTCTTCATACTACAATATCATAGATCAATATATATATATACATGTATATACATACAGTAATACCAGTACCCTTTTCGTACTAAGCCATCGTACAAAAAGTCTGAAGTGTGAGGTGCACCATGTTAAACGCTTTATGATACAATCACATAATATTAACGCTAACAAACAGAAGAATTAAAATATATTAACTGAACTGTTACCAGATGATAGGGTGAAGATATGAATACAAGTTGTATGACAGATGGATACTAATCTGCCCCTCCTAAAAAAATAAACAAATAAATAAACAAATAAATAAAACTCTTCAAATCAACCAGTAGTCGTACGCCGACCAAATTACAAATTATAATAGTGAAAATCCATCACAGGACAATGTTGATATACCAAAAGGCAAAACATTCCATCCACAAAAGAATCCACCATATCCCACCATATTGCGTGAAATAATTACACTATATCCTATCATATCGCGTGAAATCATTACACTATATCCCGCTATATTGCGTGAAATAATTACACTATATCCCACCATATCGCGTGAAATCATTACACTATATCACACCATATTGCGTGAAATCATTACACTATATCCCGCCATATTGCGTGAAATCATTACACTATATCCCGCCATATCGCGTGAAATCATTACACTATATCACACCATATCGCGTGAAATCATTACACTATATCCCACCATATCGCGTAAAATCATTACACAATATCCCACCATATCGCGTGAAATCATTACACAATATCCCACAATATCGCGTGAAATCATTACACAATATCCCGCCATATCGCGTGAAATCATTACACAATATCCCGCCATATCGCGTGAAATCATTACACTATATCCCACCATATCGCGTGAAATCATTACACAATATCCCGCCATATCGCGTGAAATCATTACACAATATCCCGCCATATCGCGTGAAATCATTACACTATATCCCACCATATCGCGTGAAATCATTAAACAATATCCCACAATATCGCGTGAAATCATTACACTATATCCCGCCATCTCGCGTGAAATCATTACACAATATCCCACCATATCGCGTGAAATCATTACACAATATCCCGCCATATCGCGTGAAATCATTACACTATATCCCACCATATCGCGTGAAATCATTACACAATATCCCACAATATCGCGTGAAATCATTACACTATATCCCGCCATATCGCGTGAAATCATTACACAATATCCCACCATATCGCGTGAAATCATTACACAATATCCCACCATATTGCGTGAAATCATTACACAATATCCCGCCATATCGCGTGAAATCATTACACAATATCCCACCATATCGAGTGAAATCATTACACAATATCTCGCCATATCGCGTGAAATCATTACACTAATTCCCGCCATATCGCGTGAAATCATTTCACAATATCCCGCCATATCGCGTGAAATCATTACACTATATCACACCATATCGCGTGAAATCATTACACAATATCCCACCACATCGCTCATTACACTATATCACACCATATCGCGTGAAATCATTACACAATATCCCACAATATCGCGTGAAATCATTACACAATATCCCACCATATCGCGTGAAATCATTACACAATATCCCACCACATCGCTCATTACACTATATCACACCATATCGCGTGAAATCATTACACAATATCCCACAATATCGCGTGAAATCATTACACAATATCCCGCCATATCGCGTGAAATCATTACACAATATCCGACCATATCGCGTGAAATCATTACACTATATCCCGCCATATCGCGTGAAATCATTACACAATATCCCGCCATATCGCGTGAAATCATTACACAATATCCCACAATATCGCGTGAAATCATTACACTATATCACACCATATCGCGTGAAATCATTACACAATATCCCACCACATCGCTCATTACACTATATCACACCATATCGCGTGAAATCATTACACAATATCCGACCATATCGCGTGAAATCATTACACAATATCCCACAATATCGCGTGAAATCATTACACAATATCCCGCCATATCGCGTGAAATCATTACACAATATCCCACAATATCGCGTGAAATCATTACACTATATCACACCATATCGCGTGAAATCATTACACTATATCCCGCCATATCGCGTGAAATCATTACACAATATCCCGCCATATCGCGTGAAATCATTACACTATATCCCGCCATATCGCGTGAAATCATTACACAATATCCCACCATATCGCGTGAAATCATTACACAATATCACACCATATCGCAAAATATGCAGTATATCTCTATAACGGGATGTTTTGACGAATCTTAAAATCTTGATACCCTGGTTAGTGTTATTAAGGATAATTGTTTTGAGTTTGGTAATGTTGCAGGTCGTCAGGAATGTTTTGTTTCAATCGATCGCAGAACATTAATGTAAATCATGGATATCGCTGGCCTTAATACGCTTCCTTGAGGGTTGTCCTGGTCACGTCTATATACATGTACTTCGTTTTCCAGAAACTTTCAACGTATTTCGTAATGCTTCCTTTCTCACCAGAACCTTGTAGATTTTTATCAGTATTCAATGAGGAAGAGTTTTTTTTATAGAAATCTAGGTATATGGTTTCCATTTCATTTCTTTCGTCGAGATTTCTTGTCCATTCCTCAAATACCTAAATTAATTGTGTCACACATGAGCCGTGCTTTCTGAACCATGCTGATCTTTGACAAATATATTGTTCTGTTGAAATGATTCGAGAGATTGAGTGGTTATAAGGTGTCCCGACACTTTATCACCTCTGGGTCGCGAGTTCGAAACCCACGTTGGGCAGTTACCTGGTACTGACCGTAGGCCGGTGTTTTTTCTCCGGGTACTCCGGCTTTCCTCTTCCTCCAAAACCTGGCACGTCCTTAAATGATCCTGGCTGTTAATAGAATGTTAGACAAAATAAACCAAACCAACAATTTCGATAGAACAGTGGTCAGACTGATTGCATGATCTGTTATTTTCGGTTTTGTTTTTAGATCCCTCCTTGTCATCCGGTACTTTGATTTATTTGTGGACTTTTGACGAGTCAAATTAAAAATTCAAATTCTTTTATTGCCAGCTTTAAAGCTCATCATAGAGAACGACAGCATATTAATGATTTTCTCAAATCATTTGCATCGTACACAAACTCACTCAACAAATTTTACTCTTTTACATTCGTAGTAAAGCTTGACTAGTTTAAATACAGATGTTTTTTCCAGTGGTATCTTTTTATACACTTCGTTCTTATACCTTGATACACAAAGACAAAATGACATTCGTCCTCAATATTATGTTGAGGATCACAAAATTTAAAAGATGAAACTTAAAACAATATGGCCACCACAGAGATGACTTCTGTTTGGTCAAAATATAAATTTTTGTCAGATTTTGATGACATTTTGTACGTTGGTAAATCATGGAACAAATGTCACTCTCGTAGCCTCAGTTTCATATTTTAACAAAATGGCCACCATTTACCGGCCTCTGATTTAGAATAAAGTCAATCTAATTAAAATTAAGATGGTCGTTCTCACTGCTACGTTACATGTAACGTAGTGAGAATGCCCATCTAAATTTTAATTAGATTGGAATAAAGTATGTTAATTCCCCTTTTGATATAAACGTTATTTCATTCATAATATAATACTAACTTCATAACAACACATAGTATAGTAGGAAAGAACAGGATCCGGACACAAGTTGAAGTAACTTATGTAAATCCGTTTTCTGACGATATCTATTTGTTCGATGAAAAGTGATTATTCAAATCTGTTGGAGAGGATGATGAAATTTTGAACAATTGAAAAAAATAAAGCATTTTCATCTTTTGAAAGCTCATCGTTCCCGAACAAGAGTAAATCATAGTTGCGGATATAGACAATGTTTCATTTGCATGAACATAGAGGACTATCAATAAGGTTACGTTGGAATAGATAACACTTTAGGGAGCTACATTCCAATCCTTAACCTAGCATGGTAAATTTGCCCAGTCTAGAGCCATTTAAGTAAAATATTGGAATTTTTTGAGCGGGAGTGCGTAGATAGGTTTTAAGGTTATAAATTAAAGGGTCACCTTTAATAAAATTTGGCAATGAGTTCCAGATACTGATGACAGATGGCAAAAAGGACTTATAAGATAGACTCGTGTCACACACTGGAGGACGGAAATTACTACCCGTGCGAGTATCATGGTTGTGGTAATTTTATTCCGTTGGGGAAGAATATTGAGAAGATATTAAAGAGCAAGACCATGAACCATTTTGTGGAATAGAATAAGTTTGTGCTGCTTTCGTCTTTCCTCGAGGGGAGACCAGCCTGTTTTAGTACATAGTGAAATGAGTTTTCTCCTAAATAAATCATAATTTTCTAGCTCAAAACGTCAAACATTACGTTTAAGTATCTGCTGCTCTAGCTTTGGAATATGAAAAGACCAGTATATTGGACAGTGGTATCTAACTGGTTGGTCGAGGAAGCTTTTTTCAACAATTTACTAATAAGATTATCGCTACTAGTGCAGACAATATCTAACAATGACCCCGATGCTTCTATATAAAAAGTTGGTGATTCAACAAGCTGAGATAGATTAAAAGAAACAAGTATATCACGTAAGTGGGATGAGAAGTGGTCTACTAAAATATTTGCATTAAAGTCACCAGTTATTACAATGTGAGCAATACCTGTGTTATACGCTATAGAATGTGAGATCTGGGATCATGTGTTTACAGAAGAGTGTGGAGGCCGATAAAAAGTAACATATCATATTTTTTCTGAACCGAGTACAATCTGTAACCAGACACATTCAATGTTAACTATTCCTATATCGGATCTTCTCTTTGTAGAAATGTAATCGTATACATAAACCGATACACCACCACCTATTCTGACAGGTCTACAGTAGCGGAAGTGGTCAGAGTATTAAGGCAGGTTTAGATCTAACAAAGACATTTAACCATGTCTCAGTAAAGGATAATATTGTTATGTTACTTAACTCGATGTACAGGATATATCGAGTTTTTGTTTTAGACTTTAAACATTTAAATCTACAAATGAGAAATTAGTCTCTACGTCAAACTGGCCACTAAAGTTTGAAAGTATAGATGAAGAAGACGAGCTATAAGATATCGGACCAGGGTTCAGCTCTATATCTCCAGATATGAATAAATGTCAATAGTTCAGAGCAGAACATAAATATAACGACACATTTCGTAAGCGTACCTACTACAAGAGGAAGTGAAGTTAGCACTTATGTAATGCATATCGCTTTATCTTTGAGACTGGTGACGCTGAGAAGGACAGAAGAATATCTTTTATTACAATCTGGATACTTGAAGAGGAAGTAGAAACAAATGATCGAATGGTAAAAAAAGGACAGGAGTTAAACTCAATGTCACCTGATATGCACCAACTTCTCAGCTCATAATGGAAAGATATAAAAGTAAATAGTTCCGTTAGAGAGGATGCTACATAGTAACAAGAGCTAGCTTGAAATCACTCTCTGAATGATGTAATAATCTTATGTAAATAAAACGTAAAACATATAACAAAAATAAGAGTACTGAAATATTTAGCATGTCGGGAACGGTCACATAAAGGGCAAAACTAGTGGATTGTATAAAGTAGTTGACACCAATTCCAACACGATTGATAGCGACATCTATAGACATTATTTGATACCATAATCCCCTTTTTGGAAGTAATATATATGTATACCATCTTTGGCTCCATTGTGGGGATTGTCATATGCTCGGTTAGGCATTTGGGAGGATCTCGCCTATTTAACTTGTAAAATATAATTCTCCCACAGGCCACCCACAAGGTGGCAATGAACAACAAACACATCACAGCATATTCACAACGCACTGCACGATTGCCATTTATATATAAAATTTATATATGAAATGTCATCAAGTCATCAATCATAATTTTTTTCATACACTCGAATAATATTTAATATACTATACAAACACATTTTATAAGCCCCCCCCCCCCCAAAAAAAACAACAATCCCTCTGTCGTCGCCCAGTGCACTGCCTGAACTGATACTCTGCGGTGTACACGGGTACAACCCCGTGTGTCACACCACCCAGCGGAATACCCGTGGGAGAAAGTAATTTCGTGCTAATTCATTTCATTCAAACGCGCGAAATATGATGTATTCTTCAGACAAAGTATGTAAATTTTGCCAGGTTTAAAGGATGTACATAGACAAGCTTATCATGTTGATTTCACTGCTGCAAAGTATCGATAAATTATATATAATTAGCTGATAAAACCGAATAAATGTAATTTGGATTACAGATTTATAGAATATAAAAAGTGTGGTGAATGGGAGCCCTGATACTGAATCCGGGGTCTCGACCTTGGCTGAAGTCTATACGTGTATGAATGTTCTGGGGAATAAAATCGGTTGTACACTGTACTTTAAAAAAAAGGAGAAGAAAAAACAACTTTAATACTGCCTGTCAGTTGTTTTCTTCTCATTTTGTCTCTGTTCCTGTTATGTATTCTGTATTGCATTTTTTAGTTTTTTTACGGATTTACGTTGTTTTTCTTCTTATTACAGCATCATTTTTCTTTTTCTTATTTCCACAGATCTTGTAAACAATCGTGCTTTGTGATAAGTTCAAAGGTCAAGGTCACAGACATCTAGAAACGGGGCGTTTAGATAGCTTTTCGAACAACGATATCTTCATAATCGTTAACTCCACTGTATGTACTTTTAATGCTGTATGTAGTTCATGGTCGGGGCTATTTTCTCAGTGTTATCAGAGAATATATCAGGGTCAAAGCCTCAAAAGTAGGTCAAAATAAAATAAAATGAACGGTCAAAGGAGAGAGGCGAAGAGAGAACGTAGGAAAGAAGTCTATAAAACGTATACAAACGACCGTCAGATTCATAGCATATCCAAAATAAGAAAATGTTCTGGTTAGAAATCCCGTGTTTTTATCCTGATTAAATCTTGTTTTGTTTTTGTTTTGTTTTGTTGTTGTTGTTGTTTTTTCCTACTCGCGCTATTGTACTTTTCTTCATTTGTGTCATGGCCGTAACCTTCCGCAATGATTGCATCAATAAATGTCATTCGTTGTGTTCTGGGGTTTATTGGCATAACTTGGTCAAGATCCCGACTGTCACTATTTAAATACCATCATTTTTAAACAGAAATGCTGAGTTCGGAGGTGAGTAATGCTCAATATGTATTGAATATCGCCTTTTAAAGAAGGGAGACGCGTGATATTTCTACTGGTTCCATTTCTCTCTTCGTTCCTGTTATGATATTCAATATAATCTTGTCATTTTCGACTGATGAACACCTAAATGAATCATCCATTCGGGTTGTGGGCAGTGCGCTTAAATTAGACCATTGTAATTATGGCCTCACAACCAAAGGTCAATTAAGTGCAGAGTTTCCAAGATACTTTTGCCCGGCCTATACAATTTGAAAACTGTCACTACAAATACTGACAGATCTGTTATGTCATCATGTGAACAATAATAATTGAATATCTACACTCCGAATCAATTGATATGCCAACCTAAAGTTAATTAAGTGAATTCTAGATCTGGAACTCAAGTTATTAGGCATCTATAACATAGAACAGCTATCTCTGGTTACACAGTATCTACAATTGATCACATGCGTCTGCATCTGGTTAATATTTATGGGGGAAAACCTAGGAGTAGGGGCTACTATTTTTTTCTATAAATAATAACCAGATACAGTCGCCTATGAATTAACCCAGTTTTGCCTGGATTTGAATAGTTTGCATTATTACTGGGATGTAAAACTGAAGTAGGTTAATGGTGAATGAGTTAACTCTTGGAATTATAATTGTCGTAAGCACAGTACCCAGGCAAAATATCTTGAGGTTAATTTTACATGAAAAAAATATTGAACTGAAATTGACCTTAATTTTTTCCGAAGTTTGCATGGAAGGAATCTCAGGTCAATTTCATGTCAAGAATTTGACCCAAATTTTAATTTCTTGACATGAATTAACCTGAATTTTGACTTGGAATTGGTTTGAATTTCACTTGAACTTTTTCATGTCAAATTTAGGTCAATTTCAGGTCAAATCTAGGTCAATTTCTTGACTCTGCTCTTTTCAGATAAATTTGATCTGAAGATATTAACCTGAAACTGACCTGAATTTGACCTGAAGACAGTATGGTTTCACTTTCCTTTCCAGGAAGTTTTCTCCTACGGGACTTAGATTTTAATCGACAATTAAATGATAATCGAAGTGACTTGTGTCGGATATTTTGAGAGGAAGACTTAAACATTGGTAACCATCAAAGAGTGTCAACTCAAGAAATTGCACGTGGAAATTGATTCAAAATAAGTCTGTGATTTAAGTTCGGTCCACTCAGAGACGTGTATATCAGATATTATTACTGTCATGTATTTAGGGGTCATTTAACTGTTTATTCTGTATATAATTTGTTATGCATTTTATTAGCCTTGGCTCCTGGACAGAGTTAAAGAGGTATTTGGGCAGCTAAGTAGCCATAGATAATTGTTTTGGTTCGGAAGCTGTATATTAGAGTGACCGTGTGAAATCTTGTGTGGAGAAGTCTAGTCTGTGACATCACTTGTTAGGGAGGCCGGATGAGCTGACCTGTAAGTCAATCTATTAAAGTTATCCTTATCAGCAGCCTCGTTTTAGGTACCAGGATTATGACAAAGGGGAGCACATTTAGACTAGGGATTTTGGAGAGAATGGTCAGTTAGTCAGTAGTCAGCGGTCAGTAGTGAGTAGTAGGACTAGTGGGTTGGAGATCAGACAGTAAAGAGGTCTGGAGGTTAGGTGATTCGAGGAGATCTGAGAGTTGAGAATATATTCCAGAGATTGGATAGCTTTAGTAGTCTTAGAGTAGTTTGTGGTAGATAGTGTGAATAGTAGTGTGTAGTTTTAGTAGCTGGAGTTAACAACTGTATCAATTGATGTATTTATATGAGTTATGGTGTTGTAAATAAAGTGTAAATATAATGTTACATACCTTTTTGTTCAATTAATTTTGAACTGGTGGCAGCGGTAAACAAACTGTGAGATATAGAAACGTAACACTGGTACCAGTGGTGGAATTGTTAGACAGATAGGTTGGATTTACATAAGAGTTATCTCCCTTATACCGACGGCTATTACATGTAGATTTCTTTGCAATACCGTCTTATATGTGTATACATATATATATATTATATAGGCATACAACAATCATTTAGCGACATCCCGAATCCTCATAGGGATGTATAGCATTAAACATCCTTGATCCTCCTAAAACGTCCTTAAAATGCATATAATGAATTACGACCAGTCGCCCCGTTACATATTACATCGGGTGTGTTTAATTGATACCCAGTGAAACACCCTAGTGCGTGATTTTACTAGATTCATCGAAATATTGAAGGCCCTCCAACACTGATGAATATTGACACAACAGGTGCCCGTTTATCCAATTTATTTCACATAGTATATGGTAACTACACGTGTCACGGAAGCTCTACTTTAAAACGAAGTGTTTGAAGTAACAATTAACGCAGATTAAAATTATGAAAATGTAATGCGGTTTAAGGCGATCGATGGACGTTATGAAATCATAACGGTCCCGAAGAGTGTATTGCAAAGCTCTGCATGATAATTGCGTTGACATCGCATTGCATCATGGGTATTGACACATGCGCAATGAACCGTCAGCCATTTTCTGCAGAATGTTTTGCTTGATGAAAAATTCCGTGTAAATATGGCTTGCTTTGAATCAACATTCTGTGAAAATGGCTTCATCGTGTGGATATACAGCTATACAGGAACGTCGGACTGCATTGTGCATGGTATGTTAATACCCTCGTTTGTTCGGGGAGATATTGGCTTTCGTTCAATGACCCTAATGTTGACACTAATCGGTTGCTCGCGTCCGGGTTTGGGATGGTAAAATTATAGACGAAATACTAAAATTATTTTGACAGCTACTGTATAGGATCTGTATCTTTCATTTGAAAGTCCCAACAGCATTTTGTTAATCGCTTATGCATAATCCATGTAAAAATTGTTAACAGTCGACAGTGAAATCATTTCGCAAATCATGTTTATATGTCTACAAATTTCGTAACCGCAAAATGTCAACAAAAAGTCGAGGGAACGTTCATTGGTGTATGTCTTGTAAACAGTGTGCCGTCATGACCGATCATAACGGCACTTATGAAAACACACATTTATAGATGTATTTAATGTCGTAGTGCTGTGTTTTAGAACATTCCACTGTTAACTTCGACAAGGGAGTCTGACAGACAGCCGTCTGCTTTCCAGTTTATTTAGGTCATGATACCAGACATCCTGATACCTACACAGAAGTGTCCCAAAATAACTATGATTTTGTCATTTGGGTTAAATTTTGCCATCTAATGGAATGGTTGCTGTTACAGTTATAGTCAGGATATCATTTTCATTGTGAAATGATAATTAATATTCAAGTTACATCATGATCACTACCTGGTACTAGTCAAAGCTAACAATCAATTGCATGTATAAAAAAATTCAGTATAACATGAATTTGACAGTTTATTTCTTGGGAAAGAAGGTGATGAATTTAACCTGTCCCAAAATTATGACAAGTGTGTTTAATTTCAGATCTTATGTGTATAATATAACACAAAAATGCAATTTATACTGTTTCCACATAGTTTTTTTGGCAAATATCAAAACGAATATATTCTAATTTTCATTTTTGTGACAAACCCCCCCTCCCCCCTCCTACTTTGTCAAGCAAGTGATTGATAGGGATATACATGAATATATGTAACATATATATGTCCCAATAATGTAGACAGTATATATATGGCCTATATATAGATATATAAGGCAATATATAATTAAAAAAGTTAGCTTGTACCAGTTAATTTAGCAAACACATGTATATACTAATTTGTATTGTTTTGATAATGATTTAATTGTGATACAATTCTTTGTTTTATGTGTTATAAATGTGTGTTACAAATGAGACTTGCATTGGTTTCTCATTAAGGCCAGAAAAAATAGCTGTGTTTTACTGTAACATGTTGGAAAAAAAGAGGGTAGATTCTCCCCCCCCCCCCCCCCCTTTTTTTTTTTATTTGCAGGGCTGCCAACCTCTGAAAGTATGTAACATATGTTTGAAACATTGTTTACTAAGTTTCTTTTTAGCCTTAATTTAAGAACAGCTTTGACAAACTTTATTTTTGTCTGTACATGTACTGTCTGTATATGTTATAGTGTTATTATAAATATATCTATGTCGGCGGTGGCCGAGTGGTTAAGGTGTCCCAACACTTTATCACTAGCCATCCACCTCTGGGTTAGGGCTGGGACGATACAGTGATTGCACGATCCGATACGTATCACGATACCTCACCTACGATCCGATACGTATCACGATACTTTATTTATGATATTGTCAAAGCAATGAACAACTTCAATGTGTGATTTTTTTTCAAATTTTATTTATTTGTTAAACACAAAGTTCGACAAGTAACAAAACCATTTTAAACAGTACTTTCAACCTCTTGCTATAGGCTCAATCATTTGAGTATTGCATGAATTGACTAGTGAACTGAGGAAACATAAAAATGCATTGCATCTTGACTAGTAGAATAAAAGAAAAGATCTGGACTTGAAGAATAAAACATAAACTAATATGTAATACATGATGTAATACATGGAGCTCTATATTGTCACAGATTCAGAACTGACTTGCATACCTTGCATATGGTTTTTGTTTTGTCAGTCTTCCTGATGCCACTGCCATCTTGGTTTTTATAAACAGGCTGACCGAACGTCTTCCACACGGACGATTTTGTGCCTTGCGGCGTAACTAACTCATCCCAGTCGTCCATTTATAAACACATTTAGTCTAGCAATGGTTTTGTAATCTACTATTTGATTGGCTAACCATGAAACAGTCATCGTGAAACGACCTATCAAACGCATTCCTAACATAGTGCCCCATTCCCGGAAACGAGACTCGCAAGTACTTTCACTTTCAGAATTTTCGATCTTTCGGTGTTTTTTTTACAATTATTTTACTTTAAAAGCTTTGTTTAATGGATTTCAAATGATAACATGAAGCAATGCTTTTTGTTTTTCACAAAAATAGAGCGGATCGATACCGTATCGTATTTTGCTTATTTGGATCGATACTTGTATTATGTTGAAGTGTACCGCGATTCACCGATGCATCAGTGTATCGTCCCAGTCCTACTCTGGGTTGCAAGTTCGAAACCTACGTGGGGCAGTTGCCATGTACTGACCGTAGGCCGGTGGTTTTTCTCCGGGTACTCCGGCTTTCCTCCACCTTCAAAACCTGGCACGTCCTTAAATGACCCTGGCTGTTATTAATAGGACGTTAAACAAAAACAAACCAAACCAAAATCTATGTTATTGATAAAATCTGTAGCAGCTGGAAGATCATGTGATACCAAGATGTAGATTTTGTGCTCATGTCAGCTTTGATTTCAATGTCGAGGCAGATTTTTAAATTTCGGTAAAAATTCGGGCGGCTCCCTCCACTTGGGGAAGAGTTAGCATGCCTGAATTGTTTATCAAATTAATATGTATTATTAAAAGAGATACTAAAGAACTCAGCATTAAGACATCATTTCTTAAGTTTAATTAATATAGAAGGAAACATTTAACAGATTAAGCACATCAATCCAATGGGAAAACATATATTCATGGTCTAAAGCTACAGAGTCAGGGATTGTTTCACAAATGTTCAGGTCAGAAGACCTAAAATGGTCAAGCTACTGCCTGTTTTCCTTTGCCAGTGGAAGATGCACTGTTTTGTATTTTTTGAGTAACTGTGTGTCCATGTCCGTCTGGGGAAATCCAATCCTTTTGATGCAAACTTGTCTATCAACTTGTTATTTAGCTTGTCTTTTCTGTTCAAGCTTGCTTTCATTCCTGAGCTACAAATACACACAACAGGAAATTCATTGTTGACAGAATTTTTACATATTTTTGTGCAAACCACTGTATTTAATGCAAATGTCCGACTAAAATCTCCTTGTAGTATAAATATTGTACGAGAGATCCGTCGCACGATTTTCACTAGTGAAAAATATATGTGAGAACATCATGTCACACGACAGTACACACATATTCTCGGACTGTGTAAGTGAAGTATTTTTGTTTAGATATATATTTTCTTGACTAAATAAATTTCCAAACATCATTTTGTAGCAGATTCATTGTATTACCTCTGGTAATTTATTGTTGAAATACCACATCAAAATTTACACATTTAAAACAGTTTTGCATCAGTTGGCAATTTTAGAGTTATTATATAACATTCAACATTTGACCAGTTTTCCTGTAGAAAAAGTCATCTTTATACCTTGGATGGGCTACGTACATGATAGACTGTTTTTAAAATTATGAGTGGAGATATGGAATGATAATGTTTTTAAAATTATAAATGGAGATATGTAATACAGGTGTGGTTGGACAGTTTCCCTTATGCTAGCAGAAACATACCACAAATGCGATGATTTTTTTTTTTTTTTGTGTGCTTACCTGCTTTTTTTCTTTAAGGGGAGATCTAGACCTCCCACCAGCCAACATTATATAGCTCCAATGCATTCACAGCTTTCTTGGTCACCACCTTAATGTGGACGTTGATTGCAAAAAATCAAATGCCAAAAATTGCAACACACTTGAATCGCTGCAATCACCTGCCATGTTTGTTTCCAACAAGTCTTGGCCACTGAATTCGAAGCATTTACATAAAGCCATTTTTTATTTGATTTTGTTCAAGTGCTTTATTGATATTAAAAAGATTGTCTAACTTATAAGCAAATGATTTTGGATTTTCTGAAGAAGAAAAAATAGTAGGTCCGTCGACGGACAAAAATAGGGTCGGTCAGCAAACTGTTAACACGTACAGCTATGTTTTGTTTTGTTTTTCGCTTTACATATTAGATATTTCAATTACACTTAATCTGAAGAATCACAATGTGATAAGCTTAGCTTGCAATTGTGTGAAATGGTTCAAAGAATTTGAGTACAAGGAATTGTTCAAAAGAAATTGACCGAAATGTGACATCAATTTACAAAAGATGGAATTCGGTGAATATGTATTTGAATTGGATGACAGTAAATAAAATTTTTTGTTTTTGTTTATATGAATCTAAGTTCAGTATCATTAATGAAAACAGATTGTTCAGAACTAATATAACTAACCCTGTACTCATCTAAACGTGTTGGTTTGTAACAATTGACTTGAATAAAAGCAACTAATTAACTTGACTTGAATATTTCTACCCCTGCAACAAAGTTAAGGGGTATACTGGAATAAGGTTGTCTGTCCGTCCCTTTGTCTGTAGACACATTTTGTCCGGACAACTCCTCTTAAGCCGATGGGCCGATTCCAATGAAACTTCACACAAATATAAATGATCATGTGTAGATGTGCATGCCGCTTTCTTTTTCTCAAAATTATGGTTGCTAACTGGTCACTATAAACAGGTTTTCCGATAAGAACCATAACTTATATTTGTCCGGTCGACAACTCCTCCTAAACCAAAGGGCAGATTTCAATGAAACTTCACACAAATTTGAGTGTGTAGATGTGCATGCCAAATTTTTTTCCTCAAAATTATGGTTGCTATGGGAACTGGTCACTGAATTCTCTTTATTGTGAACAACACATATTTCAGACATTCTGAATTTCAGAAATATCGGCATGCACAGGTTATCTTATAGTTAGCCTCTAATATTAATTAACAGTTCCAATTCACCATTGACTCGTGCAGATTGCGGGGCTATTATATAATTAGTCAGCCATCCTGGCAACAGTTCTAAGACAGTTCTAGTTGGAACTTGCCTGGGGCCAATGTTACTTAACATTTTCCACTTGTCTGAACACTAAAATATGATGTCATTGATATTGGCAGAGGAGTTTTACCACTATCCTATATATTCAAAATACAATGTATATACCTAATGTACGTACATGTGTACCTAAAAAAAAATTTTCCTTTTTTTCTTTTCAGATATATTTAGTGACATAGTTTTTGAAGCATGATGTATTTTTCTGAATGGAAAAGGAGAAGATAGTGAATGAATTATATGAAGACATTGTCTAAAGAGTGAACTTGTGCCACATAAAAGAACTGTGGCGTTTGTGAACTTTAGCTTAAAGGCTATTGATGAGACAGATGATGGGATGAAGGCCCAGGGAGAGGTGGCGTGATAATATGGATCCTAACCACCGGAATGCCCAGCCTATGGGAACCGGCATGTCCCACATGTTTCCTGTGGCCCAGGGAACGGGGTATGAGCTGCAGTATGGCCAGGTGCAGGGATTCCAGCAGGCACAGAACAAACCCTTCAATATACCTGGCATGATGGGAAGTAATGCCTTCATTCCAAATTATCCCATGATGCACCAAGGCCAGGGGTCTGTCCTCACCAATGTTCAGGGTGGGATGCCAGCTGCAGGTTCTGGTAACACTGGAACTCTGCCATCCATGGGTACATTTGTTGGTAATTTCAATCAGGCTAATATCACCATGGGGCATTGTGTGCTGCCCAACACAGGCTATAAAAGTCTGGACAGTTGGCATAGCCCCTCCCAGCAATCTGCAGGGGCAGTCAATGCACTACCCAGTTTTGGACACTTTCTCATGCACCAGCCATACCAGCAACCATCTACACAGCAACAACAACATCAACAGCAACAGCAACTTCAGCAACAACAACTTCAACAACAGATCTTTCAAACTAATCAAAACCAAAATCGATTCCCAAGCGCCTTACTACAACATGGAAGTCTTGGTCAGTTTGTACCCAACTCTACCAGCGTTTCCGGAATGCTTGCTAATCTTGGAAATCAACAGCAAAGTTTCAGTAGTGTAAATATGAAGATCAACATGAGTGCTAATCTGGTTGGTAACTTCAGTCAGTTTTCGAATGCAAATGTGATGGGATGTCAAAACCTGCCTGGACTGGCTAACCCTTGTGGTGCTTCTGTATTGTCTTCGTCTGAGGTTCCCAGCAGTTGTATAACTCCCTGTCTACAGCCACAATTAACTCTGTCATCCCCGCCCATCATGTCTTCACATGTCGCCGCTAGCTGTAACCAGGTTACCAGCACCACTTCCTCTGTGATCACCATCACCAGCACTACATCATGTACAACACCAGTTATGGCACACATGCACAACATGTCTGTCACACCGGCTGTTGTCCCATCAACACATGTCACCATGGCAACATCACATAGCAACATATCAGCTGTGGTAGACAGGAAGTTGATGAGTGCAACCACTACAAAAAAGGAACCATATCTACAAGGTTGTGATTATAAAGGACAGGAGGATGCCAAGCCTACACTTCAGTGTTCCAGTAAGGGAGGGTCGGACACTCCAGTTCAGTCAGGACCCCCCTCCTCTAATCATGTGATTGTCCCCTTCGGTTGGAGAAGGGTAGTAGAAGAAGGTGCTATTGTCTACTACAGGTAAATATAGAACAAGCATTTTTAAGACTAAATGAGTCATGATATATATATATATATATACCTCTAACATAAAATTGAGTCATGATACCTCTAACATAATAAAAGAGGAATATATATATATATATAGAATAATTTTTTCGTACTATAAAAATTGAGTCATGATACCTCTAACATAATGAAAGAGGGATATATATATATATATAGAATAATTTTTTAGTACTTACAGCAGATTTAGTTCATATTCACATCATGACCACAGTGTCGCCAAGTTGCTACATAATATGATAATTTGCATTATCTCATATACATCATATGTATATATAATGCTAATAAAAAACTACAAAATTTATATGAATATTCCACAGAATTTCTGAATGAAATCAAATTTGTTTACTCTTTCAGTCCAAGCAACACCAAACTGTCTTCAACTCAAGAAATTGGTCAGTATTTATCCCGGGAAGGTACATGCAAGTGTGGGCTTGAATGCCCAGTGATGGTGGAAAAAGTGTTCAATTTTGACATGACAATTCAATCAAGGCAGTGGACGCTAGATGTTCATTGTGCAGAAGATCTGACCAAACTCTGCAATCATAAACGAAAAATAATTGCTATGGCAACATTTCATAACAGTCGAACATTTCAATCGTCATCACCGGTGACTTCGCCTGTTTCAACACAGTGTGTGTCTAGTGTGGTTGTCAGTTCCAGCCTAACTACATCTACCACCAGTATTACTACCCCGGCACCAAGTAATACCAAAAAAGGTCAGTATATTTACTATAAAACTACTGCCAATGTATTCTTCTTATCTGTTGCAGATGGCTACCACCAGTATCATCTTCCCTGTCAATGTACTACCACCAGTATTACCTCCCCTGTCTGTGGACTACCACCAGTATTACCTCCCCTGTCTGTGGACTACCACCAGTATTACCTCCCCTGTCAGTGGACTACCACCACTATTACCTCCCCTGTCTGTGGACTACGTATACCACCAGTATTACCTCCCCTGTCTGTGGACTACGTATACCACCAGTATTACCTGCCCTGTCTGTGTATTACCACCAGTATTACCTGCCCTGTCTGTGTATTACCACCAGTATTACCTGCCCTGTCTGTGTATTACCACCAGTATTACCTGCCCTGTCTGTGTATTACCACCAGTATTACCTACCCTGTCTGTGTATTACCACCAGTATTACCTCCCCTGTCTGTTGACTACCACAAGTATTACCTCCCCTGTCTGTGGACTACCACCAGTATTACCTCCCCTGTCTGTGTATTACCACCAGTATTACCTCCCCTGTCTGTGTATTACCACCAGTATTACCTCCCCTGTCTGTGGACTACCACCAGTATTACCTCCCCTGTCTGTGGATTACCACCAGTATTACCTCCCCTGTCTGTGGACTACCACCAGTATTACCTCCCCTGTCTGTGGATTACCACCAGTAATACCTCCCCTGTCTGTGGACTACCACCAGTATTACCTCCCCTGTCTGTGTATTACCACCAGTATTTCCTCTCCTGTCTGTGGATTACCACCAGTATTACCTCCCCTGTCTGTGGACTACCACCAGTATTACCTCCCCTGTCTGTGGATTACCACCAGTATTACCTCCCCTGTCTGTTGATTACCACCAGTATTACCTCCCCTGTCTGTGGACTACCACAAGTATTACCTCCCCTGTCTTTGGATTACCACCAGTATTACCTCCCCTATCTGTGGATTACCAATCACTACTACCTCTGGATCCCCTGCTAATTTTTTCCTGCCAAAATTCAAAATTACCCAAAATTGCGCATAAAAGGTTTCTGCTCTTTTATCTATACACATCAAGGCTAAATAGTATGCTGATCTTTGACCTTCATTCAAGGTCATTGGGGTCAAATGATGAAAGATGAAAAAAGAAATCTTTCAAAATGATTTATTTGGGTCACATTTTTTAAGAGATTGCTCTTATGAAGCAAAGGTGTGTTCAATGTTTCAAGGTCAAATCATAAAAAATGACACAGAGCACTTTATATGTTTTCCTGTCAAAATTGTAAATCATCTAAAATTTGCAATAAAATTGCAATTCAAATGTTTTCTTTCATTACTATGACAAATGATATTTAGCACATTTACAGAACAAGTTTCAGACTGCAATAGTTATGCAAATAGTTGACCTTGACCAACAAAGTTCAAGTTACAGTAATCAAATGACCGGTCAAAGAACGTAAGTGAAGAAAAACCAAAGAAAAAACATATGTATAGAATATGAAAGCGACTGTCAGATCGATAACATCTGAAATTATTTCCTGGATGTAAATGCATGTTTTAGGTCAAATTAATTGGATTTCAAAAATCTTCTTGAGACCCATATTAAGTACAATCAAATGCTCTTCATGGATGGAAAGGTTTTAAGGCAGCTTATCAAAATTGTAAATTTCATGGCCCTTAGGTTTGATTTTCTGCCTGGAGCTAGAGGTGCTAATGTTTACTATAGTTTATACAGGAAAAACACATTTTAATGGAAGTGATTCAAATTTGGTTAGATTTATGAAGTGGGTGAAACTGTTCTACTATTTACATAGGCTTAGAAATACATTGTAAATACATAGAAGATCTAGATCGCTTTATGTTTAAAGCTCAGGTGACTGTTAAGGCTCATAGGCCTCTTGTTAAAATTGGGAAGTAAATCCCTGCCTATATATATCCATGGTCATGATCAGCGGTCTGTCATCTATCTGTAAACAATCCTTGTTATCACTAATTTTAGGTCATCTACGAAGGGTCAGACCAAAAATCTTTTACCAAAATGGCTAATATTCCTGACTACAACAAACATCGCTTTGGCTTGAATAATTCGAGCATAAATGCGTGACAAACTTTTTATAAACAACACCTAGGCCTATCAGGTCCCTGCTGGATGTGATTATAGGGAATGTGTGCCCTAAAAATGTAATTATTAATTGAAATTACATACAGTCAAACCTGTCATATGTGACCTTCCAAGGGAGTCATTAAAAAAGGTCACATATGACAGGTGGTCTCTTAATCCAGGTTCAAAGAAAATGACCCGAAAAGTAAAGTTCATAATTATTCTGCCACATATGTAAAATTTATCAGCTACAAGTATTAGTACATATATGAAAAGGAATTACCTCAGTCATCAATTAAGATTGTGTATATAATCAAATATGTAAGAGACTTCTTGAGGAAAACGAAAGAAAGAAAAAAAAAGAAAAAAAAAGAAGAAAAATCACTATTCACTTTATGAAATAAAATGCTTATAATAATGAACAATATATAAAAATATCCCCATTTCTACATATGAAGTACAATACATGTATCTGTTTTTATAAATTTAATTAAGTTTCTTTTATTTTCATTGATATATATATAATTATATTTAAATTATTTTAGCATGTTACAATAAAAAATAAATATTTTTAAAAACAAAAAATAATCAAAGAGTTTGAATGGCTAATTTGATTATTTCCAGTGCCGGATACATTTCCAAAAAAAAAAAAAAAACTTTTTTTTTTTTTTTTTGCATTCCTGAATTCCTGGTCCGGACTTCCGTCCAGATTATTAGTCACGTAACTGCATTTCCTTCATAACGATGGAGACGTTTTTAACTTGCAAATATCTGTCCTAATGTCTCAAAAAGAACATAAATTCCAGTTAAACAGTAAGTTGACTGTTTGTTCACTCTTTTTGCATACTTCCCAAGCAAATGTTTGTATTTCTATCTATCAAAATTTCGTGAAAATCGTCTGAATGGCGAGGACGTTTTTTCGCCATATCCCATCTCCTTCTTTCATTCTTTAGAAGTAAAATACAGTTTCGTTCGTTTTTGGGTGTTATCAGAGCAAATATAATCAATTCAGTACATTTTTTGAGACAGAATAAGACATTTCATGCATTTCTGAAGTATTTTTTAATCTTTAAAAGCAGATAAGTTCGTCCGGTTTCTTCTTGATTATGACTTCTGCTTCCGTTTTAAAACTCGGAAAGTCGCTGAAAAAAGTCGCTTTTCAGCATTTGGGAAACGGAAATGACGGTCGTTAGTCGCGTCTGACAGGTAGTCGCTTAATTCAGGTCACTAGTATAGTAAATAACGTTGGGAGGAAAAAATACGGTCGCATATGAAAGGAAGTCGTTTAATTCAGGTGGTCGCTAAGGCAGGTTTGACTGTACTTAACAATAACAAACCTGGCTGCAAGGTAAACCACAACCTCAGTTAAACGACGACACCAATGCTAGTAAAGATTGTAGATTTATTTGCAGCAGTACTAGCCTATTACTAACTGGGTCTGATCATGGCGATAAACAGGTCAGGGTAGCAACAGTTCTAACAGCAATCTAAACTCGATTGGATGAACCACAAACAGGATACGCTGTCAATATTCCACTGGATATGAGAAATTCCTGTTTCTGTCGTTATTTTGATCACTGGAGACCGATTACAGTAAATTCTCATCAACACTTACATGCATGCCAAATTTTCCTAGAGGTAGTAAGGGAGATTGACAACCATTTTAAGGGATTTTTGTCTGAAATAATGGAGGTATACGCGTGGCAAAAATATGGGCACATTTTGTAACATACAAAATAGAAAACAAACACATAATTTCATGTTCAGTCACATTATTGCTTCATTTTTGTATCACTTCTGTCTCATTTTCACATGGCATAAGCTTTCTTAGCTTTATGAAGTACATCATTTGTCAGTGTAATTGAAACAGTCTGAATGCATATTAAATTTCACAGACATCAAATTAAAGAATGTATAGTCTTGTTGGACAAGTTTCCTCTCCAATCAGTTTGAATTTTTCTTAGGAAAAACTCCTCTCAGATGCAGCATTTGAGTGGGCCATGCTGCATAAGGCAAGGGCAAGTTGAGAAAGATTCTCATAGAAAAGCTTTCCAGATTGGTCTTTTTGGTGGCCAATTTCTACCTAGAAACTTTCAGGCTTTTGAGGGTCATGGGAAGGCAAGGATGATGATGGTGACAAGATGAAGTCTAGCACCTCATCCTCGATGAGTTGGCGAGCAATATTCGGCAAAAACCTCTCTGCAAGGTCCCATACTGAAAGGGAAAATTACAATTGGATTGCAAATTAAAGGTAATCCTGGTACATTGATAGCTAGCCCAAATTTTATATAGTGTAGCTGGTACTGATAATAACATTAAAGGTGAATTTATTGGACACCTACCTTCACTCTGTGTAACAGATTCCCTCTCTGTAGGGTTCAACAATTTCATCTGCTGGAGAACTTTGTCATCAAACAAAAATTTTTTCATCATCTTTTCTGTTACCCTGTCATAAAAGGTCCTGATATATAGAGCTGCAAGATAGGAAAATTCTAACAATGGTGTTTATGATATAGATACATAAATTTGATTGTTGTTGTTCAATAATGTTTTAAATTCTTTAAACAAACTCAATGAATGAATAATTATATAACAAACCTAAATACTGTTTCAACATCTGTGGGTAGGAGGTCATCAGAGTGATTGGAAACGAATGTCCTGGTATCAAGTCCGATTGCAAGGAAGTTGTTTGCTAGCTGTTTATCCTGATAAGAAACTTCACTTTTCTCAAATCTGTATGTGCTGTAATTTCTTTCACCCAGGAGCTTTCTCATCAGCCTCTGCATCTGGGTATGGGGGTGGCCTATCAGAGATACATCAGTCTAAAAGAATAAAAAGATGTAAAAGTCATTATTATTTTGTTGTAATTTTGACATTACCTTCAATTTAGTTAAATAATTTTAAACTGTTATGAAAAGACTACACAGAATGTTGTTTTAAAGCATACCTGGAAAAGTGTGTTGAATTCATTCAGCACTGGCAGAAAGTAATCAAGGAAAAGGCAGTAAATATGCACTGTGTGTGACTGCAGTGCATCTGCACATCTCTTTACTCTGCCAGGGGAGTCACGCTCTGCATTACTTTCAAAGTAATTCTGGAGGGCAGGCCACTGTTGCAACAGTCTCCCAACACATTTTTCTAGACTTAGCCATCTTGTTCCGCAATGCTTGACAATCTTCATTGGGTCTGTGTCAGTAAAGTTTTGGAACTCCTTTAATTCTTCCTTTCTTTTTGCACTGAAGTAAGAATGATTTTAATTTCTTATGGTGTGTGATAATGGGGGTTTTGATTTTCAATTATGACTTTCTTATCAAATTGTTTCAATCATACCATGGTTTTTTCATAGCAAATAAAAAAAATATTGTGATACTTTAACTTACCTATAGTGAAAATGAAAATAGACATCTGTAAGAATGTCCTCGACTGAAATTGGCAGTGATTTGATTCCAGCTTGCGCACAAAGATTTGCAAAATGACAAATGCATCCAAGATCATAAATATGTGGGGAAAGCACACTTTTTTTTGCTCCAATAATGACATTTGCATTGTCACTCATGTAACCAATACAGTTTGCCCATGGAATGTTTCTTTCCGTGAACACTTGTTCAATGGTATTAAATAAATCTTCAGCCTTACTGAGGTTGTAGTGTGGGATTCCCAGAAATTTATTACATATTTGACCCTGTTTGGCATTATATAATCTGGCGAGCACAATCATGCACTTGTTATCCCCCTTGTCATTGCTCTCATCCACCAACAAATAAAAATTTCTGCTGTTGGCACAAAGTAGTCACATCCTTGTCTAATTCTGGTGCTATAGCATTGTTAGCTCACCTGGTCCGAAGGACCAAGGTGAGCTTATGCCATACCGTGGCGTCCGTCGTCCGGCCGTCCGTCAACAATTGACTTCTTCTTCATAACCAGTGATTAGAATTTGACCAAATTTGGTCAGAAGCATCCCTGTGGGGTGGGGACTCAAAATTGTACAAATGGTGGGGCTGACCCCCCAGGGGTCTGCAGGGCGGGGCCAAAAGGGGTCAATTTGGCTCTATTAATATTACGACTTCTCTGAAACCGAGCAATGGCTGTCGCTCATATTTGCCTGGTAGCTTCACTATGGGGTTGGGATTCAAAATTGTACAAATGAAGGGGCTGACCCCCCAGGGGCCTGAGGGGCAGGGCCAAATGTGGTCAATTGGGCTAATTGATATAAACGACTTCTTCTCTGAAACTGAGTAATGGATAATGATCTTATTTGCCTGGTAGCATCACTATTGGGTGGCCGGATTCAAAATTGTACAAATGATGGGTCTGACCCCCCAGGGGTATGAGTAGCGGCCGGGCCAAAAGGGGTCAATTGGGCTATATTAATATAAACAACTTCTTCTTTGAAACTGAGTAATGGATATCGCTCATATTTGCCTGGTAGCATCACTATGGGGTGAGGTTTCAAAATTGTACAAATGATGGGTCTGACCCCCCAGGGGTATGAGTAGCGGGGCCAAAAGGGGTCAATTTGTCTCTATTAATATAAACGACTTCTTCTCTGAAACTGAGCAATGGATATCGCTCATATTTGCCTGGTAGCATCACTATGGGGTGAGGTTTCAAAATTGTACAAATGATGGGTCTGACCCCCCAGGAGCCTGAGGGGCGGGGCCAAATGTGGTCAATTGGGCTATATTGATGTAAACGACTTCTTCTCTGAAACCGAGCAATGGATATCGCTCATATTTGCCTGGTAGCATCACTATGGGGTGGGGATTCAAAATTGTACAAATGGTGAGGCTGACCACCACCCCCCACCGGGGGGGCGGGGCCAGGAGGGGTCAATTTTGCTAAATTGATATAAACAACTTCTCTGAAACTAAGCAATGGATATCGCTCATATTTGCCTGGTAGCCCCCCCTTGGGGTAGGGATTCAAAATTGTACAAATGACAGGGCTGAGCCCCCGGGGAGCTAAGAGGCGGGGCCAAAAGGGGTCATTTTGGCAGAATTGATATAAACAACTTTTTCTCTGAAACTAAGCAACAAATATCTCTTATATTTGACTGGTACAATTCCCCTTGGGTTAAGGATTCAAAATGTACAAATGACGGGGCCAATTCCCGGGGGGCTGAGGATTGAGGCCAAAAGGGGTCAATTTGGTTATATTGATATAAACAACTTTTTCTCTGAAACAGCTCACATTTGACTGGTAGCATCCTTATGGGTTGGTATTCAAAATTTTATAAAGGAAGGGTATAAAGGGGTCAATTGGTTTAAACAACTTCTTTTCTGAAACTAAGCAATGGATATCACTCACATTTGTGTGGTAGCATCCCTAGGGGGTTGCGCCAAAAGTCAATTTCATTTCATGGATTAATGCATTTTTAGCTCACCTGCCCGAAGGGCAAGTGAGCTTATGCCATGGCGCGGCGTCCGTCGTCCGTCTGTCGTCCGTCCGTCCGTCCGTCCGGCGTCAACTTTTCCATTCAAGCAACTTCTTCTCAATAACCAAAAGGCCCAGAGACCTAATATTGGGCCTGTAGCATGCTGGGGTGAAGGGCTACCAAGTTTGTTCAAATGAATAAAGTTGACCTTCATTCAAGGTCACAGGGGTCAAAAAGGCTAAAATCTTTAAACGACTTCTTCTCAATAACCAAGAGTCCCAGGGAGTTGATATTGGGTCTGTAGCATGCTGGGGTGAAGGGCTACCAAGTTTGTTCAAATGAATGACCTTGACCTATCATTCAAGGTCACAGGGGTCAAATATGCTTAAAAATCTTTAAACGACTTCTTCTAATAACCAAGAGTCCCAGGGAGTTGATATTGGGTCTGTAGCATGCTGGGGTGAAGGGCTACCAAGTTTGTTCAAATGAATGACCTTGACCTTCATTCAAGGTCACAGAAGTCAAAAAGGCTAAAATCTTTAAACGACTTCTTCTCAATAACCAAGAGTCCCAGGGAGTTGATATTGGGTCTGTAGCATGCTGGGGTGAAGGGCTACCAAGTTTGTTCAAATGAATGACCTTGACCTACATTCAAGGTCACAGGAGTCAAAAAGGCTAAAATCTTTAAACGACTTCTTGTCAATAACCAAGAGTCCCAGAGACCTAATATTTGGCCCGTAGCATGCTGGGGTGAAGGGCTACCAAGTTTGTTCAAATGAATGACCTTGACCTTCATTCAAGGTCACAGGAGTCAAAAGGGCTAAAATCTTTAAACGACTTCTTCTCAATAACCAAGAGTCCCAGAGACCTAATATTTGGCCTGTAGCATGCTGGGGTAAAGGGCTACCAAGTTTGTTCAAATGAATGACCTTGACCTTCATTCAAGGTCACAGGAGTCAAAAAGGCTAAAATCTTTAAACGACTTCTTCTCAATAACCAAGAGTCCCAGGGAGTTGATATTGGGTCTGTAGCATGCTGGGGTAAAGGGCTACCAAGTTTGTTCAAATGAATGACCTTGACCTACATTCAAGGTCACAGGAGTCAAAAAGGCTAAAATCTTTAAACGACTTCTTCTCAATAACCAAGAGTCCCAGGGAGTTGATATTGGGCCTGTAGCATGCTGGGGTGAAGGGCTACCAAGTTTGTTCAAATGAATGACCTTGACCTTCATTCAAGGTCACAGGAGTCAAAAAGGCTAAAATCTTTAAACGACTTCTTCTCAATAACCAAGAGTCCCAGGGAGTTGATATTGGGTCTGTAGCATGCTGGGGTGAAGGGCTACCAAGTTTGTTCAAATGAATGACCTTGACCTACATTCAAGGTCACAGGAGTCAAAAAGGCTAAAATCTTTAAACGACTTCTTCTCAATAACCAAGAGTCCCAGGGAGTTGATATTGGGTCTGTAGAATGCTAGGGTAAAGGGCTATCAAGTTTGTTCAAATGAATGACCTTGACCTTCATTCAAGGTCACAGCAGTCAAAAAGGCTAAAATCTTTAAACGACTTCCTCTCAATAACCAAGCGTCCAAGGGAGTTGATATTTGGTCTGTAGCATGCTGGGGTGAAGGGCTACCAACTTTGTTCAAATGAATGACCCTGACTCACATTCAAGGTCACGTCGATCAAGTATGCTTAAATCTTTAAATGACTTTTAGTGAATAGCTTAAGTGCCGAGAGACATTATATTGGTCATGTAGCATGCTTTCAAATAACTGCAGGATCCATATATGAAAAGATCACTGCATTGCAGGTGAGCGATTTGGGCCCATTGGGCCCTTGTTTGGCATAAAAACCTCATGTAGATATATATTGACATAGCAATACCTGTGACAAATATACTTAAGCATCATTCTTGTTTTATATCTCATGAAAACCAGGTGAGCGATACAGGCCCTCTGGGCCTCTTGTATCAGGAGAAGGTTTACTAGTACTGATAAACATATCGGTAAGAGATTGATTTGTCTGTGTAGTTTTTGCACGTCCTGAGTGACGGTCAGTTAGAGAAAGTTGCTTGACGTCGTTTCGTCCACCGTGACCTAGTTTAAGTCACATAGCTTACAGTAAGCATGGTTTACTCCAATTCCACTACCTCTGACCCATGGGAATTCTACATTCCATGTAGGGTTGAATTTCACCAAGTATTTTGACGTTTGAGAAGGCTCTGATGAATGACGACGCTTTTGCATAATTACAACTGAACGTGTCCAAAGCTCCTCTCCAAATGACCAAAATCTATTACTGAACGATGTATAGCAAACAAATAGTGATATCTGAACACTACTCACCTTCGATTGTTGTCAATATTCCCGTGATCTATGCGGTGACGTCGAACACTCAGCGAGTGAGTTGTTTCTGACCGCCATTTTTACCGACTGATCACATGGTCGCTAAATTTAGCCAAATCTCGCGAAGTCTTGTACAAAAACTACTCAGTTCGTAAACAAAAATGGCGGTGGAAAAAATACCGGAGACATTTACAAAATACAGGAATTTAGTCTCTCCTCCCGGGGGACAATAAATGACTTGAAAATAACAGAGATTTTTTCTCACGCTGGGAGGTTTGGCATGTATGCACTTATCAAGCTTAAGGTAGTGAAGTACTTTTGTCGTCCACAGTTATGGTTCAATGCATGGCAGTAAAGCCAAGTTGCAGTGTACTGTGGCATGTACATGTACTGCCATAAGGTCAAAAGTCAAATTAAATAAGTGCATATTTTTAGGCTACCTGAGAAAAATCAGATGACCTACCGTATTTAACCTAATAAGGGCACAGGGCGCGGGTAATTGACAGTGGGGGCGGGGCGCCCTTATTAAGATTAGTTATTCTGAAGTTTTATGAAACAGACTATACCTTATAGCAGAATACCCAAGGCTGTGGAAACGGTAAAATATTCAGTCATAAAAACATTCCAGATGAAGATATCTATTCATTATCATACATTAAGCTTAAACATTACTTGAATATTCCTGTAAACTTGTAAACCATGCCAGCTGATTTAGACCAGAGAACGAGTGTTCCACGTGTGCACCATCTAATGTTCAAATGGAACTCTTTTGTGTTCTATTTATAGACACAGGTGATTTCCCAGATCATATCAGACATCGTTTTCTTTGACCTAATAATTGATTTACAATGTCTTTTACTAGCTTTCTGTTCTGAACAAAAGTTAGTTATCAACAAGAATGAAGTCTTTTACTTTATCTTCAAATAAAGATGGTAAGTTATTATTTGTAAGTGTGTTTAGTTTCAGGTGCTCTTTGCAATGACATGTCATCTGTAGGAATAGACAAAATGTGGCAAAAACTTGTTCCAGTTACTTAATTTGCTGAAGAAATTTGAACACATAAAGTAGCAAAACATTTCGCATGAATTATTACTTTTGAACACCATTTTGTCACTCAGTCAAAGATTTATTCCTTGAAAAATAGGTAGGGGCGCCCTTATTAGGGCAGGCACCCTTATTAGGTCAAATACAGTATACACCATCGCCTTTTGTCCAGTGCATCCTGAACGATTTAAATTGTTTGGTCCCAACCCTCGGGCCTGAGGGGCAGGACCAAAAAGGTTCAAATTCAGATGTTCAAAATTGTACAAATGGTGGGGCTGACCCCCCAGGGGGCTGAGGGATTGGGCCAAAAGATGTCAATTTGTCTTTATTGAAACTAAGCAATCAATATCACTCATGTTTGCTTGATGCTTTAGCATCATTATGGGGTGGGGATTCAAAATTGTACAAATGGTGGGCTGACCCCATGGGGGTCTGAGTGGCAGGGGCCAAAAGGGGTCGGTTTGGCTAAATTGATATAAACGACTTCTCTGAAACTAAGCAATTGATATCTTTCGTATTTGACTGGTAACACCCCTATGGGTTAGAGATTCAAAATTGTACAAATTATGGTATGGCTGTAAAAATAGGCACTGAGGTCTTTCCCCACCCCTAGAGACTTAGTTTCTTTTGGTATGTCTTTGAAACCGCTGTTTTCAACTAAAATGCTGTCATACAAAACACTACAAAACTTATTATTTTGTTGAAAATGTGGCCCTAACAGTCTCGGAATGCAGGATTTTGAACCATTTCTTCTAAAGCTTCTGGGCGTCTAGAAGGCCGTTAGCTATATGCATAATTTTCTGTCTCATGCACCCAATAACATCAAATCCTGAATCAGCCCTTGTGACATACATTCTAAAACTTTGAAAATGAAGATATTTTGATGAAACTTAGATCATCATTTGATCACCTGAAGCTGATGTCAGTTCACTGCAGCTATGTCACTGACCTTGACCTAAAGGTCAAACAAGTGCAAATTTTTCAGCAATTTCTTCAGGCCAAACTTTCTATGCTTTGAAAGATGTGTTGATGAAACTTCAAACGTGCAATGCTATGCTGTTTGGTCACTGTGACCTTGATCTCATAATGTCAAAGGTCAGATCAGTGCAAATTTTCTTGTACTTTTTTGTCTGCAAGATAACTGGAACTGTTAAAGCTTGAAAGATGCTGTGTACCTTTAATTATCACCAAATAACAAAGTGCACTGCTTTGTCATTTGACCATTGTGACCTTGTCCTGAAGGTCAATGGTAAAATAATTGCAACTTTTCCGATAATGTCTGTCTGGGTGATAACTTTTAAACCACTGAAAGTTGCTATATACTGTTATCATCCACTGACAAATTGCAGTGCTCTGATCATTGCAGCAGTGTGATCTCAAGTTTAAATGTGAAATAAGTGCAAATTTCGTGAAATTTTCTTTAGAGTTGAGAATATCCTGATGAAATTTGGAGTCTATTTTCATTACCTAAAGTCGTTGTAAAATGCCATGAGATCAGTTTGGCCTTATTTTCAAGGTCAAAGAGCACATTTTTTTCCAGCAAAAATTTAAAAACCATTTACGACATATCTGAATGAAAGCTGTTGTAATGACTTTTAAACCATATAAGATCTCTTAATGAAAGTTGCTTAATACCATTATTACCTCTGATGAATTGCAGTGCCATTGGTTCATTGCAACCTTGACTTCAATGCCAAAGGTCAATTGAGTGCAAACAACTGGATGCCAAGTTAGGGAAGAGCGGAGACACATGTTTTTGTTCACAAAACAATCTCTTGTTCAATATATGAGATTGTTTCACTGTTATTGATGTCAACAGTAAAATAACGTTATGTATGTATATCATATCACAGGAACATTTCTGGCTATTTTGGGAAATGCCACTTGGTCCTAATTTGAAAGATTTTGTACAATAATTTAGGTCAAATTGGAAAAATTCATCAAGAAAGAAAAGCATTTTAAAGAAACTAGATTTTGAATCATTGTTGTTAGAGAGATGTGTAACAGTTTCATCATTAAGCTTCTGCTTTTTACTCATGAAAAAAATATTCCAAACTTTTAGTCAAAGTTGCATCCTTTTTTGTAATTTTCTTCGAGTAATATTTTCCATTGTGGACGCCATTTTGGCAGACCCACTTCATACTGAGTCTGGAGAAAGTTGAATTACAAAATCAATCATCTATTGAAATGAAGCGCACATGTACAGGTGACTATGGCCAAGTCACAGTGATAAGTTGTAAAAGGAGAATGACCCCAAAAATTCTGGAAAATCAATCGGCCGGTCGGATTGGGAAAAAATCTATCTTGATTGAGAAAAAATCAGGCTATTTTCGATTAGGAATGCCACCGATAGTCGGGGTCATTTATATATATAGTAAAACTCACTTGTGTCGAACACGGTTGAATCGAATACATCGGATGTGTCAAATGTTTCGTTTGGTCCCGATTTTTTCCCTTCTTTATATTAGTAAATTATATATATACAGTGGAACTTCGTTAACTCGAACTCGGATAACTCGAATACCCCGCTTAACTCGAAGTACCTCGCCGGTCCTGGCCGAATTATCTCTTTATCTTAGTAAAAAAAACTCAGAAAATTCGAATTCGGATAACTCGAAAAACTCGGATAATACGAAGTAAAAATTTGGTCCCAACAATAAAAATCCTACTTAAAATGTTCGAATAACTCGAGGTATAATTTTCGTCGATCGGTGGCAAACGCCGACATTTTTTAAGAGCTAAATTCCGTTTGTAATACTGAACATATCGGCACGACTAACCTACATGCTATTATAAGTGTTTCATAAATTCATAAAAGAAATTGTCGGTTGAATCTTATAACAACAAGTCTTGGGGATAAAAAGTACTGCTTTACTTACATCAGGTAATTTCCCAAGGCGGTCGCCGATATCAGTACACACGATAGTCAACAACTCATCTACCCGTTTGCTCAAGCGGAACTAATCTCTGACACACCGGTAGATCTACCTGGCTGATGTTTTTACAGGTGTAGAAATGACACAGTCACCGGCGCCTATTAAATCTTTAAACTGCTGAAACAATAGCGTAATTACTGCCGAGGTGTTCAGAGTACAACTGTAACGGTCAGTGCTGTCTATTAAATCGGATAAAACGCCAACTCAGTTACAGTAACATTTTATACGCACATGCGCAGCCCGACTTCCGGTGCTAATACACATGGAAATGGCGTGGTTATCAATAAAAAGTAAGTAGGCCGATCAAACAGTATTTTGTATATGTCCAATAAAAGGTAATGGTTCTGTTACGTTTTGTATGCAATCTGTGTTAAACTTAAACGGTTATTTGTTTTGACATTAATAACTTGTTATTTTGTCGAATTCCGTTTTATCGTTTACCTTTTGCAAACATGACTTGCACATCAGATCGTTATTGAAGTGACTAAGTGAAAGAAACTTTATCGTGACTGTATATCGGCAAAAATACACCAAATTACAAGTGACAAAACGAAACATTACATATATATTTACATGTACTGACCAGTCTTTACACTAAACTGATGAGCGACAGAGCGAAGTTATAATGATTATATAATGTTGACAAATATTGACCAAACTTTTCACCAAAAACGATAACTCGCTTAATTCGAACACTCGGATAACTCGAAGTTTTTTCGTGGTCCCGTCGACTTCGAGTTAACGAAGTTCCACTGTATATATATATATATATATAGGCAGGCTAAAGTCCCTGTATCTTCTATACATTGATTCTTCTATTGAATTCCCTAGACGTACTTCCATATATGATAAAAGTATCTTCTGGCTTTTTTTTTATATTTAATGATTCTTTCATTCATACAGTGTGAGTATACATATTCAAACCTCTTCATAATGCTACATGTTATATACTGCTGGAGAACTATATTGTATAGCTATATATGTCATACATAGCCTGAGGAAAACCATTTGCTTGTGTTTAAACTTTCAGTAGTGTTGATAAACCAAGATCAGTGGAAGCTAGCTACAGGCAGCACTTGCATTAAAAAACTGAAAAAATGCCCAGATCAATAATAATAGAATTGGTAGGGCAATGAAAAGTGGCTGATGTGTAGATACAATCGACAACTTGGGTTATCTCGAGTGACTAACTCGCAGACATGCGTGCAACAATCGATTGTTTCACTATCAGAATTTGCATTGTTTACTTGGCTTCTTGTGCCCAGCATGCACTTGCAGACATATATGCCAAATCTCCAGGGCAATCAAAGTGCTTGTCATCCAGTACAGAAGTTTGCTCAGAGCAGATCTGTTGAGTGCTGTTCGAACATTAAGTTTTAATGTCCGAGTGGTACACCATTTCACATAACACTGACTAGTTGAATCCAGTTCAATATCATCTATTGACTAGATCAGTCCAGCAACTCCCATGAATAGTTAAAATTGCAATGTAAAATTTTTTTTGAGTGAAAAAATATCAACCAAATAGAATGTGTCTCTGTCTGAAATGTTTACAATGAGAAATAGATTAATTGGGAAGCTATAATGTAGGAATCGGAAGGTAAACAAAAAAACAAACAAAACTTAAGATCTACTCTGGTGAAAAGTCAAAATTTTCTGATGACTTAACAAGTCGACCTATTGCGATCACCTTTTGTCCGACATCATGCGTTGTCCAGCGTCCGTCATAAACAATTACATTTTCAACTTCTTCTCAGTTACCAACAGGCCCAAAGACCTGACATTGGGTCTGTAGCATGCTGGGATGAAGGGCTACCAATCCAAGTTTGTTCAAATGGATGACCTTGACCTTCATTCAAGATCACTTGGGTCAACTATGCTAAAATCTTTAAATGACTTCTTTTTGATAACAAAGAGGCCCAATGTTAGGTTTGTAGCATGCTAGGATGAAGGGCTACCAAGTTTGTTCATTGTAGCTATAGGTCACTACCAAGTTTGTTCATTGTAGCTATAGGTCACTACCAAGTTTGTTCATTGTAGCTATAGGTCACAACCAAGTTTGTTCATTCAAGGTCACAGGGATAAAATATGCTAAAATTTTAAAACAACTTCTCAATAACCACGAGGCTCAGAGACCCGATATTTAGTCTGTAGCATGCTAGGGTAAGGAGCTATCAAGATTGTTCAAATGAATGACCTTGACCTTCATTCAAATTCACAGGGGTCAAATATGCTTGAATTTTTAATTGACTTTCTCTCATTAACCAAGAGGTCTAGAGCCAAGAGGTCTAGAGACCTGGTATTAGGCATATCGCATGCTGGGATGGCTTCATAAAGGGGCAGATTGCCTCGAATATTTGACATTTTTCATGTCCATACTGTTAGAATTCTTTGCCCCATATATAGGGTACAGGCAGTAAAACACTGGATTCATAACTCAAGCTTTAGAGATCTTCTTGTCCCAAGAGATTTCCCAATATATGCATTTATGTAGTGATCATGATACATGATTAACTAAATCAATTGGACTGGCTTTTGGCCTGTCAAGTTTGAATTATAGCTCATAATCACTTGATGAGCTGAAGGCTCTATATGTGAGATATAATTACTATGGGATATAATGTATATGTGCATATCTGTAAACTGCTTTCAGTACAGATAAATATAATTGATGAGACTAGCTTGCTTTTGAATAACTTATAAATAAAAATTTCATGACCAAATATATAACATTGTGAAAAACAGGAATTGAGTCGGGGTCTGCAGTGATAAACCTGGCCGTACCTCCTTAGCCGAAGAGGCATGCTTAGTCACCTAGAGCTCTGTTTACATATATGCTATATTTTAAATATATTTTTGTAACTCCGATATATAAAGGTATGTGATCAGCTACACACAGTCAGTAGCAATAATAGGACAGCTGTACATGTATATATTTTAATGATTCAAGACTGAAACAGGTTTTGGAGTTGATGTTCGAATCAGTCTTCATCCATGGTTTGAAAATTATCTGTAAACAATTCTTGCTATTTGATAAAAAAAAATTTGATTATTAAAAAATCCTGAAAAGGATTTTTTTTTTCATTTTCATTTAATTCAACAGATCCAAGAGTCCAATTACAGAATTGATAACAATGATAACAAAAATACAGTAATATATCACAGACAAGAACGTTACCATGCATGTGATGTAAAGATTGATGAAATTTCTCTTTCTAAAATTACATATATATATGTAGGGTTCACCCTTGGATCCTATATATAGTTAGTTGTTTTTGTTCAATTTTGCAGCTTATGAGACATTAACAAATTGGATAGTTGTGTGTGTTAATTTCATAATTATACCCGGGGGCCCCCGCAACGAAGTTAGGGGAGGGTATACTGGAATCAGGTTGTCCGTCCGTCTGTAGACACAAAGATGTACCGGCTATTCCTCCTAAACTACTGAGGGAATTTCAATGAAACTTTATGGCAATAACCCTTATACATTCTATATGTGTGTAATCTATATCATGTTGTACTTTAGTGGTTACCATGGTAACCAGGTCACTGTACGTTTTTTGTGTGAGGGGGAATTTTGTCCAGTCAACTCCTCATAAACCTGTGAACTGCTTCAAGTCAAACTACACAGGAGTGATATAGGGACCATGTGTAAATGAACATGCATGATATTTCTCTACAGACTTTTTGGTTTCCATAGTTACCAGGTTTCAATACCCATATTCTTGTGGAAAACTTTGTCAAGACAACTCTGACAACTCATATATAGCTATCAACCGATTTTATTTTAAATACACAGGAATGTTAGAGACTCATAATGTGTACATATGCATGCAGGTTTTCCCCCCACAAATTTAAGCTGCTGTGGTAACCCATGGACTAAAACAGGTTTTTATCAGAAAAATCTTCACCTCTGGACGACACAGTTCTATTTAGACTGATAAACTATTCTTGACTTTTGTTGCTTTGATAACAGTTACACAAGTGAAACAATTTAATTGCATGTACACAAAATAGAGTTGAACACCAACCTCAATTTATAATCTAGTTTGCATTTAAAATGGCCCTTGGCCTTTTTAAAAAAAGAAAATAAATAAAATTTACATGTTATAGAGTTTAAATATATATATTGATGTTTGGTTAGACAGTGTTTTACATTTGTACTAAATATAAAACTTTCTGATCAGTGTTGCTTTGTTTTACTTTCAGAAAGCAAGGGGAAGAAGAAAAAGGGTAGAAGTGGCAGCCAAAATCCATATGACCGCCTCTTAGTCTCTGAGCTTTTGGCACAAAGAGAAAAGCTGAAGAATTCTGCCCTTCAAACTGCCAGCAGGGAGAAAATAACCAGCCCCAACACCTCAGAATCTCAGACAGCTGGAATAAAGCAGGCTGGCCCGGGAGGAATGAACGAGGGCAGACAGACCTCAGGGGATCCCTTCAGTGAACATTTACCAGACTGCAAACAGGACAGAAAATCACCAGGTGCTCAGAGTGATGTATCGCATGTGAAATCAGGGTCAGCTAGTAGTGATCCCAGTGATGACCTAGGGCCAATCAGTTCTAGTAAGGTGGTAAAGCTTGACTTCAGTCAAGGCAATCAGGAAGATTGTGGCGTTCCTCCAGGTTCAAGTATGCCCAGTGACAGTAATGCTGGACAGACTGGACAGACTGGCCACTTCCTACAACAACAGAACCAGCTTACAGTTCAGACGGTCTTCTCTCAGGAACATCTCAAAGAACAAGTTTTCATTCAACAATCTCCCACTAATCCACTACGAAGCTCACCTGGCTATGGATTTATTCCTCCGAACCATACCCTACCATGTGGAAACTTTGGTTCTAACATCCAATGTGGAAGCTCTCCAGTTAACGTTCCCCAGAATATGGGTGTAGTTGTTCAAGGTGTTCACCAAGCCAACTTTCCAGTGTACCAGGTCCAGAATGCATCCAGCAGATTCATGAACCAACAGCTTGATCAGAACCATATCATGGCTGGCCCACCATATCACATTAACGCTATGCATGGCATGGGGTTTGGAGGACGGCCTCCATTTAGTGCAAGTCCACAACAGTCTATGTACCATTCACCTAACCCTGTGTACCAGTCTGTCGACCCTTTATGGACAGAGAAAAAGAAAAGCAAACCCAAGAAAACAAAGGCAAAAAAGGAGAAACAGAAAGTGAACAGTGTATTTGAAAGTGATACTCCTCCCCCAAATGTTGATGTTAGCCAGCTTCATGATCAAGGGAGAGGTCCCATTCCAAAAGTCAAATCTTCTTCATCATTTCTAGAAAATCCCACAGCTTTTTTGGCTGAGCAGACAGCACTTATAAGTAATTCTATGACCTCTACTCTTTCTAGTCCAACCTGTTCTTCGGGCAACATGTCTGAGAGCACTTCTGCTTCTGTCAGTAAAGATGGAAAAAATGACACTGTTGACGGCGATGTCGTCGTCAAGACCAAAGCTATGTCTCAGACATCCAGCAGTTCTGTGATGAACACCACTAGCATTTCACTTTCAAAGCCTATATTTACCTCGACACAAGCATTAGCATCAGTGTGTGGGGGAACAGTTTCTAAAGAATCCTCATCATTTATCAAGCCTTCACAGCATCCATTGGAAAATGCTGGAATATTTCTGAAATTACCCAACACAGGATCTGAATCTCATATACAACTGCCTGACACTAATCAGGACATGTTTACTAAGGACCGTTGTGAATCACTGTCACCAGACTCGGGCAGTGAAAGTTTAGTGTTTACAGAGACTATCACACCTAGTTCTGTGGTTCACCACACACCGTCAAACACTGAGGATGACAGTGAAGGCAAGAACAACCAACAAACAAAAGATAAATCTTTTCTCATTGACAAAAATGTAGTGACATCACAAGTGTTAAATGTGACGGGTCACAATGTGTTGGTACCATGTAAAACTGGGAGTAATGATCACAACCAGGAGAAATCTTCATCACTGGATACCAATCTGGCCAGTGGGCCAAGATTTAACAGGAATACAGGAACAAACCTGATACAGCAGATGCTAGGACATCACAGCTCAACAGAATTCCCAGCCAGTAATCTGCTGTCGGCCGCCGCCAGGGCTCAAATGGTACAACAGCAACACAATCATATGAACATCATGATAAACCAGCAACAACCCGTTCCTAATATCCAGATCAGTCAATCATTCCCGATAGGCATTAACCCAGGATCCTCTCTGCCTGTAGGAGTGGACGGAAAACTGGCCCCAACCTCCACTTTGATCAGTGCAGGAGCTGAAGGCAGTCCAATGATAGTCAATCAAAGTTTATCTGGTGGTCTAGGTGTTGTCAGCAATCCTTCACATTCAAGTAGCATTGTGTCTGCATTACAGAGTCAGTCGTCAACAGATTGTACTTCATCCTCAGCCACTTCACTTGGGAAAAGCTACACAGGTGAACAAGACTCGGAGACCTCCGGCCCTGGCACTGACACAATCTCCAAAATTCTTGCACAGCCTGTGAATGGAATCAACACATCAGCATTACTCAAACAAGGTCATTTTGATGGAAATCTTATGAAACACCTAGGTAGTTTGCCTGTCCAGTCGGTGATGGGTCAGACTGGCATCAATGCCCTGGAGCATGTTCAGGCTAACAGTGTTAACACACCCATGCCACCTATATCCCTGCCACTGGTTACCGCTGTGACCAACTCCCTAACACAAGTTATCCCAGCAATAGGCACCAATGGCTCACAGAACCTCCTTAGTCAGCAGGCCATGATGAATCTGTTCAACAATCTAGGACTCAACACAATGCAAAACAGCGCTGCCAATGGTCAGGGTGCCCAGATGGTGTTGACAGGTCAAGTCCTGCCACAGGATAATATGTCATGTTTATCACTGGTGAACAATGCAGTTGGACCCAATACCTATCTCAATGGCATGAACCAGTCCAACTTCCCACGCTTTATTGGTTGTAACAATCTTACACAGAACATTGACTTGGGCAACATGGTCTCAGGCCAACGTAACCTGATGGACCCAAATGTTCTTACTAAAGCTGGTCCAACGATGACACAGTTGATACCGTCGGAACACCAGGGAAATGCCATGCAGATGAAATCAGCGATGGCATCACAGCCTGATGACCTGCAAGATCAAGTCAGTAAGATGCAGTTGCCATGTGAACAGGTGTTGCCCTCAGTGACTACTACATCAGGACAGATGGTGCTGCTTCCAAATGTACAAATGCCACTGTTACAGGTGCTTAACGCCAACCAGATGTCAGCAGCCTCTAATCCTGCAATGCTGGACAAGACAGCTGACTGTAGCATCCAACAACAACCCTACCCAATACAGAGCCAGGCCGATATCCAGGCATTGATTGGTCAGCTGCAGGCAGGTCTCACCCAGGTGGGCACACCTCTAAACATGATGAATGTTCAGCAGGTGTGGAACAACTTGACCACAGGCAGCAACCTGACTGCAATGCAGCTGCAGACACTCCAGCTTCAGCAGCAGTTACTGCAGCAGATTCAGCAGTTACAAGGGATGCAGACGCTTATCAGTCAGTTTAATATGCAGAGTAACCCAAGCAACCCAATCAGCAGTGTAGCCAACAAAACTGCCACTACCACAGTCAGCAATGGCCTGGCTGCTGTTGCCATGACCACAGGAAATAATACTGAAAATTGTCTCTCCATGGATGGCAAAACCTTCCTCACTCATCCAGTTACCGGAGACAGCATTGTTATGCCTATGAGAACCGTGGCTGATGTAAATGCACCTGATCTAAAAATTGACATTCCGACATGTAGAGTTGTAAGCAATAAGGAAAACAAACCTGATTCCTTCGATACTGTATTTGAAAGAGAAGATGGAAAAAATGGTGAAAGTGAAGATGGCAAGCCTAATGTGAGCTCTTCTGTACTGGAAGGTAATAGTTCAGCAAGTTCAGATATGTCAATAGACATACACACATCTGAGCTGCCAAGTGAGACCTCTAGTACAACATCATTCAATGGTACTCAGTTGAACTCCACTCAATTGCCAACGAGTTTGGAATCGCGCCATACAGTCCTATCTTGCTCTAGTAGCCAGAAGACTCTCTCCGAGGATTCTATCAATGGTACACAGTGTTCATTAGTGACAACTTCCTGCATCACAGAGCAAGATGTGTCTCCTCAAAGTAGCAATAATTCATCAGTTTCTATCAACTCGAATAAACCAGAAGATGGTAATGATTGGGATGATCACTTTGAAAAAGATATCGTAGATGAAACTGTGTTGCAAGATAAACAGTCGGGGTCCACAGAGAAGCAGCCATGTATTGACCAGAGCTATGACCGAGCTACTGACTGTAGAAAATCGGGTTGTGCCACGCCCAGATCATTATGCTCTGAATCAGGGATGCAAGAGACTCGGAACAGAGCCACGTCTTCATGTCATACAACTTCTAAATGTGAAGATTTCAACCAAAAACCAAATAGTAAAGTTAGCAAAGACACTTGTCCAAGTACACCACCTCGGACTTCAGATCATAGTAGTGTGTCATCTGGCAGAACAGATTCCTCAGGTTTTGAAATCAGGGATGGGAGCCAGCAGAGTCGCCCACGTCCTCAATTAGGTGTAAGTACTGTGTCCTCAACTGTAGGTGCTGTCAACAAGACTGACAAAATCCGCCAAAAATCTAGTCCAGAGCATGATCCCAGTATTGCTGAGAAACCCAAGGAGGCCAACCTTCCATCAGATGTTGTCACAGCTACTAAGTCTGACCTTGGACAAAGGGTCGAGGCTAACTTCTTCAGGGCCAATCACCTTATGAACACCGTGGAACTCTCCAGTGAGCGTGCCCAGAAAGCTGCTGATGCTCTCACACTCGTTAACAGGGTGGGCAAGCGATCACGTGAGATAGATACAGACTCCTTTGATGATGGTAAGTTTAAGAATTACATTATAAAAGTAGCTTTATAAAGTACATGTATGCTCTTTTGAACAAACTTTAATGATGTATTCACAGTACTTGTCAATAGATCTCAATTGAATAGAATTACAGTCAAACCTGTCTATAAAGGCCACCCAAGGGAAGCAACAAAAGTGCCCTTTATAGACAGGTGCCCTTTATATAGGTTCCATTCATACTGTGAAATTTGATCACCAGTAGCCCTTTATAAAGTATAACAAGCTATAAAATAAGGTTCACATTTTATTACAGTATTAAATAAATACATATATACAGCACCATTTTATAATATTACTCATCATAAAAATTACATTTAATAAAAAAACAGTAAAAATTCTGTAAAACATTTACCAAACTTAAGATAATGCTACCGTAAAATGTTACATAAAAACACTACTCATTGATCACAGTTAATTCCACAGCACTATTTGTTTACACAATCAATGTATCGTAGGCCGCCTTTGTCGTTTCCTCTCGGGCGCAACATTGTCCTCCAGATCAGCGAGGTTTTCCAATTTTCGTTTTAAAATCCTATCGATTTGTGTTTTCCCAACACCATACTTCTCGGCAATTTTGCGAGAACTAGTACGAAATTTCTCCGATTCTCTGATGACTTCCAATCGTTGCTCGTGGGTTAAAGCGACCCGCCGTTTCTTCGACATCTTGCATCAATTGGTGAACTACAGATCACTGATCACTTCCTAGTTTCAGTAAACAACCTCGTTCTCGATAATTGGACGACATCCGGATCCCGCGGGATTTGGTTTATTTGTCTCAAAATATATTTATGTATCAAATGCTATCAGATTCCTACTGTAACTTTTAATTACTGAATAAAAGTTAAAGACACACAACGTGCATACGTTTATTCAGACAAATCATTTATAAAATAATTACTCGCTTCAAGATCAAGGTGAAGGCCGCGACACAGTCGCCATTGCGTTAGGAAGTGTGCTCTGCAGTTGGAGATGTAATCAATAAAAAAACCACTGGAAATACCTTTTGTGGGTTTTCACCCGTAAACACACTGCCTTGGGCAATATATATACAGACTTATATGCCGCAATCACGGTTAGTACATGTATTTATACAGACACGCTCGATTGACTTCCAGAGCTTACCTGTGTCTCGGTGAATGCTGATGTTTTTACAGTACCATTGATCAAGATATTATGGTCTACTGATTTTCCAGGGGGAAAATAGCCTCGACTTTTGTGCCCATTATAAACAAGTTTGTTTATATTTTTGCTGAGAATAAGGTGCCCGCTGCCCGCGTTGAGCAGGTCCCGCTATATAGAGGTTCAATAAAGAGTAAAACTTGTCGGGGGGGGGGGATTGAAAGTGCCTGTTATAGACAGGTGCCCGCTATATAGAGGTGCCCGTTAACACAGGTTTGACTGTATGTTTATTTGACATTCCCAAACAATTTTCTGAATATTATATCAATGTTTCTAGATGGCAAAGTCCCCTATAATGAAACTAAATACGTACTGGGTATTATATTATTAATTTCTCATTTCTTGTAAATACTCACAATTTCACTTATTGTTTGAGAAAAAAACCCAATATTTTTTAGCTCTTCTGGCAATATTGTGCAACATTCTTCATCTACTTTGTAGCTCACCTCCATAAAGTTGAGGTGGCCTTTTGCTATACCCTGTGTCTGTTTCAATTTAATAAAATGGTTGAAGTCAATTTTGAAATAATTTTACAAATACTATATCAACTAAACCATTGAGAATGGAGTCAAAGGTCAAGGTCAAATTTGGTATCTTTTAACTATCCCACCATCATCAGATATATCAAATGCCCTATGCAAGTGGTCCTTGGTTTGTCTTTGTTCTGCTTTCCATCTGACTGTCCGTCCATCTGTCCACCAATCCTTTAACAATTATTGTTATATCACTATTTCTAGTGTTGTACTGATGATTGGTGAGGATCGATCAACAACGGAAAAAAGGTTACCGATATTCCTATCATTGTTTTTACATAAATGATCATTGGAAATAATCTACGTTGAATGCACCAACACAGTTGCAAACAAACGCTTCAAACTTTGACTAACAGCCAGTGCTGTATATAAGTCTTGTGTGATGTCAAATATACAGCCTCTGTGGCAGAGTATATTAGCTGTGGTCATCAGATGAGTCACACAACTGTCGCCAAATTGGTTCTCAGGTGAAGTCTCCAATGACCACTTACCTGTAGTTAAATTATTATTTGCAATGTAGATTGTTTCAAAAGTAGTCATACAAACCCCAAACTAGCAATCTTTGCTAACAAATCAGTATATTTTAATTGATTTAAGATCTAGAATATTGGCATAGAACTGCAATCAATCTCTCACAAAAATCGGTACCATGCTATTGGCGGCAGCCATGATGGTTGTGATGAGATTGAGTATTCTAAAAATGGATCCGGAATCAGGAAACGGACAAATTTTTTAATATTTTCTCTCTCTCTCTCTCCTGATTATAGACTTTTGTTTGATTACATTTTGCTGATCATACAACACTAACTATTTGTGTTTTACAGAAGACAGTTCTTCATCAGAGATATCACTGTCGTCCTACCCACACAACTTCACTACTGGCGACCTTGTGTGGGGACAGATCAGGGGCTTCCCATCATGGCCAGGCAAGGTTGTGGATGAGAAAGAGGTGAAGGAAGGCCATACTCCTGATGCTGGCAAGGTAAACAATGCAGATTTGATGCTTGTACAGTATTAGACATTCAGTAATTAACATTGTACACAGTTTCACAGTTTGATCAGGAATATAGCCAACAACATCTGCCATCTTGGATTTTGACAATTGGAAGTTTGTTATTGCTATATCTTGAAAAATACCAGAGGGATAACTAAGTACCTTAGTCCCTAACTCTGCCCATTCAATTTTGTGGTAGTCTGATCAAGAAAACTAAATGGCTGCAAAGCTGTCTTGAATTTTTAGCTCACCTGGAGCATTTTAATTCATTTAAGCAATGAACTTCAACACTTATATTTACATTGTCTTACCATTTCCGTCAACTTTGAAAAAAACTGAACCAACAAAAAAAAAAAAAAAAAAATAGAATTCTGCCTTTTTAGGTCATCTGACCCGAAGGGTCAGGATGACCTATAGCCATCATGCTTCGTCCGTCGTCGTCCGCCGTCCGCCGTGCGCCGTGCGCCGTCCGCCGTCCGCCGTCAGCCGTCCGTAAACTTTTCACATTTCAATCTTCTTCTCAAGTTCCACCAGTGGGATTAAGCTGAAACTTGCCTGAAATGATCCTGAGATGGTCCTGACCAAGTGTTGTTATTTTTCGGGTCAGTCCGAAATCCAAGATGGCCGCCATAGCCGCCATTTTGAAAACACATTTTAAACTTCTTCTCAAGTTCCACCAGTGCTGTTGGGCTGAAACTTGCCAGAAATGATCCTGAGATGATCCCGACCAAGTGTTGTTATTTTTCGGGTCAGTCCAAAATCCAAGATGGCCGCCATAGCCGCCATCTTGAAAAACACATTTTAAACTTCTTTTCAGGTTCCACCAGTGCTATTGAGCTGAAACTGGCCTGAAATGATCCAGATATGATCCCGACCAAGTGTTGTTATTTTTCGGGTCCGTCCGAAATCCAAGATGGCCGCCATAGCCGCCATCTTGAAAAACTTATTTTAAACTTCTTCTCAAGTTCCACCAGGGCTGTTGGGCTGAAACTTGCCAGAAATGATCCTGAGATGATCCCGACCAAGTGTTGTTATTTTTCGGGTCGGTCTGAAATCCAAGATGGCCGCCATAGCCGCCATCTTGAAAAAACACATTTTAAACTTCTTCTCAAGTTCCACCAGTGCTATTGAGCTGAAACTTGCCTGAAATGATCCTGATATGATCCCGACCAAGTGTTGTTATTTTTCGGGTCGGTCCAAAATCCAAGATGGCCGCCATAGCCGCCATCTTGTAAAAAAAAATTTAAACTTCTTCTCAGGTTCCACCAGTGCTATTGAGCTGAAACTGGCCTGAAATGATCCTGATATGATCCCGACCAAGTGTTGTTATTTTTCGGGTCCGTCCGAAATCCAAGATGGCCGCCATAGCCGCCATCTTGAAAAACTTATTTTAAACTTCTTCTCAAGTTCCACCAGGGCTGTTGGGCTGAAACTTGCCAGAAATGATCCTGAGATGATCCCGACCAAGTGTTGTTATTTTCCGGGTCGGTCCGAAATCCAAGATGGCCGCCATAGGCGCCATCTTGAAAAACACATTTTAAACTTCTTCCCAAGTTCCAGCAGTGCTATTGAGCTGAAACTTGCCTGAAATGATCCTGATATGATCCCGAGCAAGTGTTGTTATTTTTAGGGTCGGTCCGAAATCCAAGATGGCCCCCATAGCCGCCATTTTGAAAACACATTTTAAACTTCTTCTCAAGTTCCACCATTGCTGTTGGGCTGAAACTTGCCTGAAATGTTCCTGAGATGATCACGACCAAGTGTTGTTATTTTTTAGATTGGTCTGAAATGCAAGATGGCCACCATATCCGCCATCTTAAAAAACACATTTTAAACTTCTTCTCCAGTTCCACTGGTGCCATTGAGCTTGAAATTGGTGAGGATGTTAAGGAAGGAGTGCCAACAAAGTGTTGCTATTTTTTCGGCCTTGTAAAAACTTTGGCATGGCAGCAATGGTGGCCATTTTGTAACATGATTGCGCAATCATGGTTTTCCTGAACAACACCTATTTCAAACTTCTTCTCAAATTCCACTGGTGGGATTCAGCTCTAACTTACCAGAAATGATCCTTAGATGGTCCAGACCAAGTGTTATTATTTATTGGGTCGGTCAGATATCCAAGATGGCCACCATGGCCAACAGTGCCACTATATACTTGCTACATAGAATGCATACTACAATAATATAAGGGTTTTAATTTAGAGTCAGATGACCGTTAAGGCCCCTGGGCCTCTTGTTTAATGTCACATGACCCACTGGGTGTTATAGCCTGAGGCACTGGGTGTTATAGGCGTATGGTGGCAACTGCCTCTTAGCATTGTGTCAATGGGGAAATGCGGAGCAAATGTAAATATAGAATTTTGAAGAGTTTTTTTTTGTTTTTTTGTTTTATTTAAGTGTTTGATTTCACCCAGATATCTTCGTGCCTTTACTTAAAAGGACCATGACATGCAGTTTATAAGCAGCATTTAATGGAATTCTTGTTGTGTTTCCATATACAGTTTATATGCTGACGACAACATGCTGAGATTAGGGTTCTCCAGTTTGTTCAACTACATTTAACCTCTCACCTGAAAGGTTCCTTTAAACAGTTACTTCATTACAGGATTAAATATCTGTTGCTACATTTTAACATTTTGGAACTGAAGATTTATTACGAGAATGTTAAATCTGGAGTGGAAACATATTAACTCTCCTTTGATTTCAATCCTTTTGTTTGGAATAGGTTTCTTATGCAGCGTTAGCCACAGTAAAACAATAAATAGAATTATATGTAAAAATGCTTCACACTTATTTACCAATCATAAAAAATAGTTTACTTATAATTAAAAGGATATTAATCTTCCTACTTTATTTTCCTACAAGGTGTTTGCATTTCAGTGCTTTCAGAACTTTGATGTATACATGTAGATAGTTTAGAGGAAAGACCAGAACAGATTTAACTTACCGTATTCAGAACCAATGAATATCCTACAATGTTGGTCGCCAATATCCGTCTTGGATCTAGTTTGAAAAAATGATGTTTGATCTCTGCGTTTCAGTGCTGGGTGCAATGGTTTGGGGATCACACATTCACGGAAGTTGAACCGGACAAGCTCAAGAGTCTGTCTGAGGGTCTGGAGGCTCACCATCGCGCCAGGAAAAAGTACAGAAAGTGAGGCGATATTTTACAGTTAAGGTTCAACAGTCATTTCAGTGATAGATCTATGATCTAAATACCAAGTTCAATACTTACATGGTTTAACTTAAGAATTTAAGGTTGAATGAATTATTTCAGGTTTCTTGTAGTATTATTAGCTCACCTGGTCCGAAGGACCAAAGTGAGCTTATGCCATACCGTGTCATCCGTCCGTCGTCCGTCCGTCCGGCGTCGTCCATCCGTCAACAATTGACTTCTTCTTCATAACCAGTGATCAGAATTTGACCAAATTTGGTTAGAAGCATCCCTGTGGGGTGGGGACTAAAAAATTGTACAAATGGTGGGGCTGACTCCCCAGGGGTCTGCAGGGCGGGGCCAAAAGGGGTCAATTTGGCTCTATTAATATTAACGACTTCTTCTCTGAAACCGAGCGATGGATATCGCTCATATTTGCCTGGTAGCTTCACTATGGGGTGGGGATTCAAAATTGTACACATGAAGGGGCTGACCCCCCAGGGGCCTGAGGGGCGGGGCCGAATGTGGTCAATTGGGCTATATTGATATAAACGACTTCTCTGAAACTGAACAATGGATATTGCTCATATTTGCCTGGTAGCATCACTATTAGGTGGGGATTCAAAATTGTACAAATGATGGGGCTGACCCCCAGGGGCCTGAGGGGTGGGGCCAAATGTGGTCGATTGGGCTATATTGATATAAACGACTTCTTCTCTGAAACCTATAGGCTATAGGTTTCCCCTCCATCCCCATCTTGTAAGTATGTAAAGTATGTAGTAATGCCAATGTATTTGTCAGCACTGTAATAGCTTCATTCATAATAAGTTTTTAGGTCTAAGTCATGGTTACTGTCATACTATTTTTAACAGGGGCTGGTAGAGGCATGTTTTCCTATAGTAATACCCGGTATTCTTGTTGTCCTAACCAGTTAGTGTGGATGATCTCAGCATTGGTTTGGTTTTCATTGAGACTTATTATAAATGAGAAACTTGGAATATTTTTGTGTTTGATTAAATAAAAACCTGTTTGAGATTGCACTTTATCATTACATAAATGATTTCTCTTTAACAGGGGAAGGAAGATGAACTCAAACCTGGAGGCGGCCATTCATGAGGCCATGACGGAATTAGACAGACAAGCCCAAGAAACGGAGAATAAGATTCAGGCCAAATCTGCTATCCGGGGCAAAACCAACAAGAAGAGGAAGGCTAGATGACCTGGTGTTTCCATAGGCATTAACATGATTTAATGATAGGGTGTTAGTATTTCTTAAGATGATATATCCTGAATTCAACAGAAAAGCATGCGATAATGCAGCTTTTTATGGTGAATTTCTAAACAAATGTTGCAATGTTCCAAAAATGAAATAAATTTTACATTTAGAGATGAAATATAAAAGATTAATATTGAGAGTGTTGCATCATGAGAATGAAATTAGAGGTTTCATACTATTCATAGTTATTTGGTTTAATAACCATGTTTTGTAATAGTTGAAGTGAGATTAAATGATGGGTGGCTAGATGGTTCCAGTTAAGTATAGGTGTATAGATACTAAGGTATGGACAACTTCACAAAACATTTCATATGTGTGTAAAGTGTAGCAAATGAAACAGAGAAGGTTGGTTGGATAAATAATCATGTGCTGCAGACAGAGTTATCACCGCTAGGTGCTTGGCAGGAACTTCAGATGCAATACATTTACTTGGTTTTGTCATTGGTCATTATAAACTATTGATATATATACATGAAATTGTATATTCTTTTTATCAGCTTTTTAACTTCATGTAAAAACCGTTGTTGGCAACCCCATATCCTTGGGCTGTAGTAAACATTTACAGAAAAAATGTTTTTACTGGATTCAGGCAATAAATGTCTGCATTAAAAATTCAATTTCGCACCGTAACAAATAGCTCAAGCATGGTTAAGTTTATTGCATAGAAGTTTGCTAGAAAGAAACAAGACAATCCAAAGATTGATGAATTTAGATTTAGATAGATGAAAAGTTTAAAGCATCATTGTGTGTGAAATCTTGTGCATTCCATACACACCACATTGATTCCGTTACTTGACAGACTGTGTCTCAACTCCAGTACTATATCTATAGTGAAAACACGTGTATAAAGTGTTGTGGATTTACTTTTTGGCAGTTACTCCATGACTTTTCAACAGAATTTTACTGGTTACACTTCACTTGAATCATTCTCGGAAAACTTCAGATGTTGTATATCACTATTCTCTGTAGGATTTCAGGATATCCATGTGCTTTTGATCCAAGTACAGATTTCTACCACCAAATTTAGAAATTAGGACATTGAGGTAATGTACAACAGACAGATATACAAGTGTATATTCAAAGCTAGACATGGAACATATATCAAGTTAAAACAATGGCATAACAAAATAAAAACAAAAAATACAATAATTAACAAAGGGTTAACTGGATAGTCCGAGGAAATACAGTATAACTGTTGATATTGTGGCCTGTTGAGGACGCTGCATATTGAATATAAAACTCAGAAGTTTGTGAAATTATTGTTTCGTATACATTGTAATTTGTTAAAGAAATTATTGATGTTGATTGTCTCTCAGATAATAGCATTTCTACCTAGTACTTTTTAGGTAATGTTTGCTATTAGGGGGGTTGGGGGATTGATTATGAGAAGATGGAAACTTCATACTGATAATACCAGGAATGGTATAATGTTAAATTAATGGCTGGAACATTAAGAGTTTTTATTTGTTCTGAACTTCTTGGAGCATGCAAAATTTATTTTTAAATTTTAAATTGTTTTTAACTAATTTGTTTATGATTATTTTATCAAATAGGAAGCAAAATTATATACATACCGAGGTGAGGGAAGGAAAGTCATTAAAGAAATGAGTTATATTTGCCGTGGAAATTATCAATATATAGATGTTTGTTTGTCCCATTGTCAGAATTTACTTACATTTAAAACATAATGATATATATACATTAGTGCTACACATTACACCAAAAGGTTTTGTTTTACTTTCAGTATGCTATTCAGTGCTATTAGGTTAAAAGTTGGGAGGAATCTGACGTTTACCTAAAATACTCCATACCGCAGATGGTTTAAATTTGTTTTCATGTAGAGATAGGTGCAATCAAATGAAGCATAGTCAATTATCTTTTGTAAAATGTTTTCATTTTTCCCTGTTTACATCAATTGAAATTGGAAATGACAGTCCCCACCTACACCAAAAAACAAAACAAAAATGAATGAAAGCCATCATAAACAGATGCTGTTGTACAATATATAACAATTCTAAATGATTTATTTTATTTCTAGTGCTGATCCTTATTTGGATATTTAAATCATCTCACAGTTGTTTTTTGTCTGTTGTCCATTTTGTCTGGCTGTAGCAATTCAACATTTTTGACCTTTTATTAAAAACCTTGTAACCAATTTTGATAAATACCAAACAATTCTCTGTAGACCTACTGGGTAGTCATGCTGGCATCAAATTAAACAATCCTCTTTGATGGAAGTGCATACTTCTTTTCAAAATTGTGTGCATTTCATTATCCCCAGGGCTTCATCTTTGCCTCTGGGGAGTGAGTGAAGTTGACTATAGGTGTATAGGAAAATGACACTTTTGGGTATCTTTTGGTTGATTTTCAGGTGGAAATGATTCAAACTGGTTTCACAATATATGCATGAAATGACGGTTTGTTGGTGGTAACATTTTGATTCTGACCCAACTCCATAGGCCAAGGGGTGTGGTCTAAATGATTAAAATTTCAACAATCTTAGATTAATTGAATTAACTAATCTTTGACACTTGCTTTGTATACTATGTAATAGATAAGGAATTTTATTAGTTTAAATGGCGTAAAGTGCCAGTGATTGTATGGTGCATGAGTAGGCGTCCATTTTCCATCTGTCCATCAACTTTTAACTTCTTCTAGAAAATTATAAGTATCTGAGAATAAATAAAGGACACGAGTCAAATCTAGGGTGGTCGGATGCCACAGTGGTAACATCATTGCCTTTCACCTAGGCACCTGCCCGACCACATGGGTATCCCCTGATACTCCGGTTTCCTCCCACAATAAGACCCATTGCGCGATTCCATCCGGGCCAAGTCTAAGGGAGGTGGGAGATCCAATGTCTGTGTACAGTTTGAATGAATCTTCTAAGTGCTGAAGGATCCAGGGCACTCATCTATGGCCATAAGGTTTGTGTTTTTTAGTGCTATGAAATTTTCTCACCCCAATGACCTTGACATATTTTCAAGGTCACAGGGCTTTAATATGTTAAAAACTTCCAAAACCTTCTTCTCAAGTTCCAAAAGACTCATAAGCCTGATATGTTGCCAGCAGCTACCAAGGACAATGTGGTATAAGATTTCCTCATATAAATGACCTTGACCTATTTTCAAGGGCACAGGGGTCAGAAATGATGAAAAAAAATCAATGATCTTTACAAATTTCAAAAGACCCATGTGCCTAATATTTTGCCAGCAGATAACAAGGTTTGAGTGCTCTAAAGATTAAGCATACAAATGATCTTGACCTATTTTTAAGGTCACTATTATGAAATATGTGACTACATACACCATATATATTTCACAGGATCAACATATTTCACATTGCATCTTGTAATTAATTTCTCATTGTTTGTTTAATTCAACCAACAACAACAAAAAAACAAGGTAATTTTCGATATTTCAATACACTTAACCACTAGCAGACTTGGACAAGGCATCTATGCAAAGCCCTACAATATCATGCCCTAATGCATCTGTGAATATTGTCACCTCTCTTTGAAATGTTGTACATGTATACCATTTCCTGAACCATCACTGACATATTTGGTCAACAAGAAAATTGGAAAAAGTAATTTTACCATTATTCCTTACTGGCCATGTGAGTGATTCAGGCCCTCTGGGCCTTTTCTTGATAATTTCCATGTCGGGGTCACACCAACAAACACCTATCGGATTAAAGATCAGAACTCAGGTGACTGTTGGGGCCCATGGGTCTCTTGGTTGCATTGTGTTGATGCATTTTTGTTATGAATTTTAGATGGTAATGGGAATTAGTTTGTTCAATATTGGTAACTTAGGTATTGTTCAGTTATAAGCACAGGGACTTGGCACACATTCTGACTCACACTCCTATATACATTGTACATGTATGTATTATATAAAATGCACAAAACATGTATAGGTTAGGACTTTGTGCCATGTTCCTGTGGTTGTAAACTATTCCAGGGTCATGATTGTTGTACATGCAGACATGAAACAATAAGTAAATACAAGTTTTAGCTTGGTGTGACAATTGGCTTTACAATATGACAATGCATTTTGAAAAAGCCTTGATTTTAATGTCTTCTGAATTTGATATGGCTGTGTTTTTGAATAAACTGGCCTTTTTTGGTTTTGAGGGAATCTATCTCCAAAATATTAAAATAATGGTGAAAATGAGCATGAAGCCGTCTTCAATATGGATAATTTGTGTCTGGTATGTCTTATTGTTAAGTAATGGTAGTAATGGCAGAATCACACTTGTTTATTCTGAGGGATATGATTTAATTGTTACATAATCTGAATAGAAACCTATATTGTACAAGAGAAAAATGCTTGCTTGCTTAGTAAGATTAAAAACTATATTGTTTTAAACATATTGACATTGATGTTTTACTGTGGAATCTGTTGGACTTTATATAACATCATCTGTGTACTAAGTGTTATATTATTTCCACATGCACAACACCAGAGGAGGACATTTTAAGTGTTGTTACATATTAAGTATAACACTGTTTTCATTGAAGACTTGTGCCATAATACCTTCCTCTATATAATATATATATATATATTGTGATTTCCTCAAAATAGTGCAATTTGCTAAAATAACGCTATACTGTATAACATGAAATATTTGTGTGTACTTTGCCGGTTTGGAGCTTTCAAATTATTTAGTGGGTACAAATTTTCGAGGTTTGCCTATAAAACAATGATAACAATAATACAACAATATTTGTTGTATTTATATTCGTGGTTACATGGCAACCATAAAAACAATGAAAGTTCAAACACAACAAACATTTTATGTTATACAGGAGTAGAAAATAGCCAAACTAAATGTTACGGATCTGGATATTTTTATTGTGATGTTCAGTACCAAATTGTTGAACATTTTTAAGAATGCATGGTTGCGTAGAGTCGATCGTGGATTTAATAAGATTTTGTTGATATTGATACAGGTAGAAGTTTTGTTTTTAAATGTCTTCGTTCTAGAGCTTTAGAACATAAATTGATGGAAACGGTTGTTTGGTTTTCGAATATTTTTTGCCTTAAAATGTAAATAGTCAAAACTAGATATGATATTTTATGATATTTCTGTTCTAGAGCTTTGGAATGTGAATATAGCATTGTATGTACCCCTGATCGTGTTAATGGTATTGAATACTGTCCATGAGTACAGATTGTTACTGTTGTATATAATGATACATCATCTAATGTATGTAATCGTGTGTGCTCACTGACACTGAAGGAACTACACAAACTATTATATATGAAAGACTTTCATAGACGTGTGTATATAAAGTTACGGAGTGAATGGGTTGCCTTGGGCAGGCGAGTGCATCTGTTACAATGTGTTGTTACTTTGTTTCTGGTGATGTTATTGGGTACTTGTAAAGTACAGCGCAAGAGGCTGATGACCTTGCAATATTTGCAGTGCTGCGTTTAAATTATTTTGTTATTGTTATGTGAAAGTTGTGATACACATTATATAAAGGTATGCAGAGGACCATATCTTCTGAATCCTCCCTAGGTGAAGTACTGCCAATGAAACTTCCATACCTACTGATTTGACAGGATAAGTAACATAAAACACTTCAATATGTTAGTTTTGTTTGTCTGTAGAATTGTATTTACCTTGCATTTATTATTATTATTATTATTATTAATTTTTTTTTTTTTTTTGCTTGGCAGATTTTGCCGTTAATTCTTTTACATGAAAGTTAAAACTATAATAAGCTTTATTGAATAATAAAACCACAAAATAAATGGCTCTTTGAGAGAAAAGATATATTGATGAAAAGCATTTTTTGTGTAATTTTACCATTCTATATTTCTGTTGTTTATGTCCAATATCATTCAATATATACTGTTCTAAGGAACCCCTATTTTAAGCATTGGGAGTATACTACACAATGTGCACTGGAGTTGTGCATAATGTTATAAAATTATCAAAAGCTAATTCGTCTCTTGTGATTTTTTTTGAAGAAAAGGTTCAGCATGTGATAGTTAGATACAAAAATGACTCTGATCAGGCACCAATGTGACCTTGATTGGATACCAGGTAACCTTGATCAGACTTCAATGTGACTTTGGTCGGATACAAATATGACCATGATCAATTACAAACATGACTTTCAGGGGACCTTGATGATATTCCAATGTGACCTTTGTAACCCTGGTAAATACTAGCCGCAATATACCGCTCGGCTAGAGAGATCTTCTCTTTAGCTCGATCGGTTGAGCGCAAGACTAGTAAGCCAGATTTAAATTTATATAATTCCTGCGCTCTGTTACACCTTGATGAGATACCAATGTGACCTTGATGATATTCCAATGTGACCTTGATTGGACACCTACGATGACCTATATCACATACATATATATGACTTGGGGCAAATACAAACGTAACCTTGGTCATGATCGATACTAATGTGACCTTGATTTGATATCAAAATGGCCTTGGCCAGATCCCTTTTTCATCATGACTGGACACCAACATACATACCAATATGTCTCATTTGATAAGATAGTTGTATGATAGGTCTATGACATCATGACATTGATGTGACCTTGAGATACCAATGTGACACTGATGGAAATTATTTTATGACTGGAGGCACTCTGCTCGAATTCTGCACCTCATTGTAGAGAGTTTGTTTCTCCCATCTTGGGTGTTTTGTAACACACTTTTGACAATGCATAAATGACATGAAATTAATTATGACCATTTCATTCATCACACTTCCCTAAAGCTTGCTGCCATTGAATGGAGGCTCTGTGAAGTATGGTAGGACTCCTGACTGGGAGGTATCATGTGTCTCGCTGGGATCGTAGGGACTTGGCAAGCTTTCTCAACTCATAGTCCATAAATATATACATGTATATGTTTGAACTTAATCAATTTTAAGCTTACCTGCCCAAAGGTCATCCATCTGGCTGGCCGTCCGGTGTCAACTTTTTCCCTTTAACAACTTATTAGCTCACCTGGTCCGAAGGACCAATGTGAGCTTATGCCATACCGTCTGTCCGTCTGTCAACACAATTGACTTCTTCTTCTGAACTGCTGATCAGAATTTAACCAAATTTGGTAGGAAGCATCCCTAGGTGGGTGGGATTCAAATTTGTACTTATGATGGGGGGGCTGACCCCTGAGGGGCGGGGCCAAAAGTAGTTCTTTTGGCAATATTGATATTAACGACTTCTTCTCTGAACCTAAGCAATGTATGACATTGGTATTTCAGCAGTAACATCCCTCAGTGGGTGGGATTCAAATTTATACATATGATGGGGCTGACCCCCCAGAGGCCTTGGTGGCGGGGCCAAAAGGGGTCCATTTCGCAATATTGATATATAAACGGCTTCTTCCCTGGACCTAAGCAATGTATGACATTGATATTTCAGTGGTAGCATCCCTAGGTGGCTGTGATTTAAATTTATACAAATGATGGGACTGACCTTGCAGGGGCCTGAGGGGTGGGGCAAAAAGGGGTCAATTTGGCAATATTGATATAAACGACTTCCTCTCTGGACCTAAGCAATGTATGACATTGATATTTCAGTGGTAGCATCCCTAGGTGGCTGTGATTTGAATTTATACAAATGATGGGGCTGACCCCCCAGGGGCCTGAGGGGCAGGGCCAAAAGTAGTTCTTTTGGCAATATATATATTAACGACTTCTTCTCTGGACCTAAGCAATGTTTGACATTGATATTTCAGCAGTAACATCTCTAGTTGGCTGGGATTTAAATATACAAATGATGGAACTAACTCCTCAGGGGCCTGAGGGGCGGGGCCAAAATGGGTCCATTTTGCAATATTTATATTAACGACTTCTTCTCTGGACCTAAGCAATGTTTGACATTGATATTTCAGTGGTAACATCTCTAGGTGGCTGGGATTCAAATTTATACAAGTGATAGGTATTTTTGAAACAATTAAGGTCAAGAGGTGAACATAATCCTGATGTAAAAAATAAGCCCAGGTGTCTTTCCCCACCCCCATGGGACTTAATAGGTTTCTTTAAACACAATCTTGTTGTAGGTTTCTTTAAACACAACACTTTTCTAGTCTAGGTTATATCTTTGAAGCAGTTGAGATCCCCACCCCATAATCATTAATATACAATGTAGCATTGTTAGACATTAACAAATATAACATGAACATTAATTTTATGTTTCCTCAAATAAACCAGGTGAGCGATACAGGCCCTCTGGGCCTCTTGTTCTCAAAAACCTTAAAATAACTTCTCAATAACCAACAGGCCCAGGGACTTGATATTTGTCATGCAAGATTCTGGGATGAAGGGCTACTAAATTTGTTCAAGTGAATGGCCTTAACCTTCATTCAAGGTCACAAGGGTCAAACAACTTCTTCTCAATAACCAAGAGGCCCAGGGACTTGATATTGGGCCTGTAGCATGCTGGGGTGAAGGGCTACCAAGTTTGTTCAAGTGAATAACCTTGACCTCGTTTTAAGATTACAGTACTCAAATCTTCAAACAACTTCTCAACCAAAAAAATCACATGAATCGGCGATTAAGGGCCTCTTTCTATTTGATATTCAATGAAGTACACAATCACCAATAGTGTGGTCAGATGATCGTTAAGGCCCCATAGGCCTCTTGTCCAGTATTAAATTCCATAAGCCAGAGATCAGTCTGATCGCACATTTTATCTATACATTCTTGTAGTTGTTTCCTGTCATCTGGAGGCGAGTTTATAGAGAATATTTTGGTATCATTCCTGAAAATTTAGTAAAACATTGTAGCATATATCTGGTAGGTCATTAATGTAAACTAGGAATAGAATCGGCCCGAATACACTCGAGGGACCCCACTCAATACTGGCAGTGGTTCTGAAACGGTGCTATTGATGATTACCTATTGTGCAACGTTCTGGAGGAATGATTGAATCCACAAGAGAACTTTTCTTTTAATCCCTTATTTTTGTAGCTTGTATAAGAGGAGCTTGTGAAGGCTTTGCTAAAATCCATGTAGATAACATCCATGGTTTTTCCCTGATCTAGATGTTGTTCTAAACGCCTTTTGTCCGTCGTCCTGCGTCATCCGTCGTCCATCCCTAAGGCCTGAGGGGCGGGGCAAAAAAGGGTCAAATTGACTAAAAGTTCATCTCGGATATGGTGGAATCAAACACTCTTCATAGATGGAAGGGTCTTAACGTACGCTACCAAAATTGTGAACTTCATGCCCCTGGGGTCTCACGTTTGCCCCTGGGGAGGGGATAAACTTTACTATAGTTCATATAGGGAAATCCCGTTTTTGAATATCAATTATTTGATTTCTGTTGGAATTAATTCTAACTTTGTTAACATTATTAGCATGGGATTTCAAATCTCATGTGACCGTTAAGGCCTATATGCCTCTTGTTATAGTTGTAATGACACTTGCCAATCATGAATGATCCGGATATACTATTTCAATGCCAATAGACAACTTCGCTAACATTCTAATTCCAGCAACTAAAAAAAGCAATGTCTCTTAGCCTTACACTAACATTGGAGGAAATAACTAATACTAATATGTCAAGTGAAAATAACAGCGCCTTGTATATTATTTAGCCAAGAAAAACATTGGATTGAAGTGACGATAAAACAGCCGCTGTATTCACAATGACAACTGACTACTATTTTCATAGTCATCTAATTAATATACAGCCGGCACATCCAATATCAATATATTGCAAAAGTGACAAATTGAGGATGGAACAAATACAATTTCAAGATTATAGATTTAAAAGTAACAAGACCATTCCGATGATTTAGTCATCCCCCACAGGATGTGAAAGTATATGTCACGAATACACAGATAATAAATTTGTGTTAGAATACACATTGATTATTTGACAACCACACAGCATTCAAACTGTAGTAGTTGGTATTAAACCTCCTTGTAGCACTCATGAAAAATATCAAAGTTTCCCCAACAATTGATGATATATAAGAGGTAAACTGTTATTCATCAAGAGACCAGGAATGTCATCTACACTGGTGTGCAAATTACACGAGTTTTTACTTTACATAAAAACTAGACTATTAAACAATTGGACCTTTTCATTATCTGAAGTTAAAACTTGTTCTCTCGGTACAATTAAGGCAATCAACTGGACAATGTGAGTTTCTTGAGGTACGTTCTCTATGTTCCTCCCACTTGAAAGCTTCTTGATCCTCGCCAACTATTGATTTACTTGAAAAGATAAAGAATAAATTGCTAGAAATCTACCCTTGCATTGCAATACCACAACGTAACAGTATGATAAATATCTATGTAGAAGAACTGGGTATGGCACCCCATGTGATTAAATGTAAAAAGTAAAAATAACATTGATACTCATGTAAATGACATAGTTTTGCTGGTAAGCAGATAATGTATATATATATATGTGTGTCTGAAAAAGCTGTTTCATTTATATCAAATAAAAATATCAGAGGAATGTAGTATGGTGCTCCATTCATTGAAAGTTTTATATTAAATTTCAATGATATCAAACATACAATCATTTACCAGTTCATTTTACTTTTTATATCACAATAAATTATATGTACCATTTCCAATATTTGATAAAAAGGTAGATGTAACGTGCACCCGGTTCGTCCCAAGTGTCACCTGGGATATGCTGTTGCTTCAGCGCACTTAAATGGTCTAATCGAAATTGTTATGGAATCGGTTATATTTCCAGATGATTAATTTGTCTGCTTTATACAAAAACTAGTCAAGTGGTCGTGCTGCGTGCCACGGGACATCTAAACAACGATACAGATGTAACACTAATAGGCACCATGCTAGCCTCCACAGGTGACTGTACTGACCATTCCAACACGCCTACTGCAAGCGCTCTCGGTACTGGTACGTCGCAGTGGCTACCTTGCGCACTGGCTTATCCAGCCCCGCGCAACGGTAATGCAAAGGTTCCCGGCATTGCTACAGTGGACTACGTATTCCTAGCGCACCAGCCTATCCAATGGAGCGCACCAGCTTCTCTCAACGCAACAGCCACCCTGTACAATGGCAAACAAGCCCCTGCTGCCTCACGACTAATGGGCACTTATTCAGCGACCACAACTCGCTACATCTCGAAAGACTTTCAGTCTCTCAGCGACCGCTCAAGTTCAAGTTCTTTATTTACCAAAAGCCCTAAGGCCTGTAGGTATACAATATATATATCATTAAACAATTACAGATGTGTACAGGAGAGTGTTTCATACATGTACATGACAACTGTACGATATAAAATTATCCACACTAATCAATTGTCTTTTGCTAGCAAAGTATAGATATTTTCCCAAATTTGACAACTCTAACATTATTAACAGATAGTAGTTGAATTAATTTACATTTTGTAAAAACAGATGGTCTTTTGTAGTAATATTGTTTTATATATTTTACCCTCAGTTCAGTCTTTCAGCGACCGCTACTCGCTACATCTCGAAGGTTCATTCCAGTCTAGCCAACATTCTGATTGAACACCATTCCACTCTGGACAACATTTCTATTTTCACACCTTTGCCAGGCTTGGTCATACTTGAGTGACCACCAGGTGAGTTCCAGGTAAAAAGTCGTCACTTACCTGTATTTGGTAAATTTCAAATCTATCACTTCACATTTTACTATGGCCAATGTACAGATACAGGTGGATTTTCGGGAGAATGGAAGAGGGGGGCATTATCTCCTAAATGCTGGCTACAAATGTTCTATTAAGACAAGAAGGACCAATAGGGAAGGATTTCTTATAACCTAACCGGGGGGGGGGTCAAGATTCAGTCAGAATCACGTTTTTTAAGGTTGATAAAAATTGTATTTACATATTTATAAGTAAAATCAAAACACAAACAGAATACCAGTTTAGCTTAATATAACATTAAATGCTTAAATAAGACACGTATTGCAAGAAACGCCCTCTTTTTCAGGTAGGTCTACCGTACATTTGTATATTACACATTTTGTTCTAAAACCGAGTATCAGCTTTATATACAGTTATATCTACATGATAAACTATCCTTCTTATCAATACAAGTATAATTAGGAATCATTTATAATTCATAGAAACCAAATGTTTATTAGTAATCATATGTTAATTAGAGTAATCATCTGTTAATCAATGAGATAAAACAGCGCTTAACAAATGTACGTAAAAGGGAGATCACTCCAACAGAAAACCAATTTTCATCACAAAGACATAAAACTGTCATAATTTTCATAATTGCTGTAACTTCTTATTGTACTTGACATGATCAACATACACTATCGTCTTGTTCATTTTGTAGCGCCTTCCTGCAGTCATTCATTCCTCTCGCATTTCTTTCACAAGTTTTTCGAGATGAAGCGAGTTGTGGTCGCTGAATTAAAGACATCATCACACTTTTTCAGGCTTCTCTGCTCATTCATGTCTTATTACAGTAATACCATTCTGCTACTCCCTGATATGTTGTTGCCATTCTTAGTGTCCTTGAATATATCTTCTTCAGCTTCATAAACTTTCCTTTGACCAGTCCCCCCAATTTATTTTGTTTCCAGATTCTGCTTCAACTCTTTTGGATATCTGACAGTCCATACCGGACATAGACTTTTTCGATTGCTTGATCTGTTTTGGCAATTTAAAAAAATCATTGCAAAATTAATGAAATATAAGCTGGATCAGAGACTTGTATATATATCTAATATGCACGTCTCTGGCTAGAACTAGGCCTAGTCTAGATTTAATGAAATATAAGCTGGATCAGAGACTTGTATATCTAATATGCACGTCTCTTGCTAGAACTAGGCCTAGTCTAGATCTAAAGTAATCCAGAGACCTATATACTATATATAGTATACTGTATAGGTCTCTGAGTAATCTTGTGACCAAATACTTTTGGTAACTGGTAAAACCCGCGATAGAATAAACACGACCCGGTAGACTATCGTAGCAACGTCACAGCATCAACTGCTACATTCGCCCCAAATAATGCATTTTAAATAGTGAGCATAATGGGTTTTTTCAACTTATGCAAGTGATACTACAAATTCGATTTCACATCCGCCATCTTGGATATACCTGGGCCCCTTGACCTTCTTCTTAATGTTTTGCTAATTCCGTCAGAAATGACGATTATATTAGCATGGATCTGTTGAAGAAATTAGATCTACAGGGGCGTGAGAAGGGTAAATATACATTGACCAAAGCGTACCAGTAGACGAACCGCCAGTAAACGTATACGTATGGAACGAAAGCGTGTCGCGTAGTCCGTTCATTGGTCTGACCGGTTTGGCCGTTCCAACCGCATAAACGAAAGGGCCCAAGCATTTCGTTGATAAGGCAAAGCGTGTATTTGACAGAGACATTTTAAAAGTGAAACTACACAGCTTACAAGACGAAATGGCATTAGCGTGTCAAAGAAATAGTTATCTACGAGAGGTAAAGTACATCTACCAGATCCTGGCCTATAGGGACGGGGGTCTCACTACGACTTTATCTAATAATATCAGCGACTTGTATATCTGATATACAAGGCTCTGATAATATTAAGCAAAATCGCTTATAGTTTCTGTATGATTTTGTTACTAAAAATAGCGAAAGTCGCATAAATGGTAAATTTTGCAGTATATTATTTAAAATTCAATTAAAAGTTAATTAACGAAGAAGGAATTAAATGAAATTTTACTATAAAACATGTATTGAGAGTGTTGGTTTCTTAGAAACTTCGTGTTACTCTACTAGAAGTATTGCATCATTTCATGGAATTTCTCACCTGTTTTTTTTTTATTTCATTTGTATTCATATGCGACTTACTTAGAAACTTGGTGTTACTCTACCAGAAGTATTGCATCATTTTATCATTTTATGGTATTTCTCAGGTGATTTCCCCCATTTGTATGATGTTTCATGACTAAATAAATGTGACTTGGACAGAAATTTTTAAAACGTATGTTGAAAGTGATTTTGTCTCTTTTAGTAAAAAACCAAGACCTCAATTGGCATATGATAGGCAAGTTTGCATATGAAACGGAACTGCATGGACTGAGCCAAACGCTGGTGGCCAGGTAGCTCAAATGGTTTGATTAGAACGTCTGTCTAGAATTCTGAGGTCCCTGGTTCGAGTCCTGGTTTTGTCATTGCATTTTTCTCTCCTGTTATATTTGACACTCAACTAAATACCCATGGATGTTGCATAGTTTCTTGTCAGTTGTGTGTGTCTTCAGGTCGAAGACTTTGTTGAAGGCGAGAGGAATGTAGCGGAAATGGACTGGACTGAAAGTCAGTGGCCAGATATCTCAAATGGTTAGAGCATCTGTCTAGAGTTCTGAGGTCTGGGGTTTGAGTCCTGGTCTGGTCTGGTCGTTGCATTTTCCTCTCCTGTTACATGTATTATACATAAGTTTGAGGTTAAATTTCCAAAACCAGATAATAGCTATATAGATACATTTAATATACTGTATGTATACATAAAGAGCTAGCAGCAAATGACATTGCTTCCTCCAGGAAAGGCGCAGAGCAAGAGTTATGATAACTGCATACAAGATTCATGTTCTCGGTTGTTTCAATAACAACATTAAAATTGAAATGTCACCTGTGTATTTTTATTTAAAGTGTAATATTGGCTACAATCCTTTTAATAACCCTGTACTTCTATATCTATTTTTTAGCGAGTTGAAGATTAATTGTTATCAGGTGGAAAGTCTTTGCAAAAAAGTTGATTTGAAGGTGCCGGTATGTTACTGAATCAAGTTTGAAAATATTTTTTGGGAGATGGTTCCAGTCTGATATTTTTCATGGGGAGACAAGTTATTTTCTGGCTTCAGTTTTGAGAAATGAAATTGGTTGAGCATGCCTCGAGAGATTTGCTGGTAGAGTAAGAAGTTCTTTTGATACAGCCATTTGATCATGTACTGGCGTTTATCCCAGTCCATCCCAGTACAGTTTCACAACACATATATCCCAACAAATATTTTAAATTCTTTCCTGTAATTGATTTTAAGCTGTCTGGTGAGCTTCTGGTATAACACAGAGCCCATTGTCTTTTCCTCCAATTTCCCTTAAAAATGCAGGGATGTAAAAATCAACTTTCCCGGCGTTGACGTCCCGGGCAACCAAAATTTTAGTTCAGGCAACCAAAAATTGTTTGTACACTTGCCCGAGACAAGTAAGATATTTCTATCTCTAACATGATTTTCATGTTCGTTTTCCTGAATTCTGTGTTATTAGGAATTTATCAGAGTGACAGAAGTGTAGAAGTATGTTGATTGTATTAAAATAAATGATTAGTAGTCAAAACATCTTTATTTTCCCTTTATGTAAATCTAATTTTCAAGGTGGGAAAAGTATAGGTCTAAATGACTAGATGTTTTTATCAGACAAAGGAAAGAATTCTTTATCTGTAAAATTATTTTTGTTCGTTTTATTTGTATGACTAATTTTCGAAGAGGAATCCGGACAGAAATTAACAAAATATAAGAAAGAAGCAGGAAATAATACAAAACATTACTGCAATTCAAATTAGAATAAATATATATATTTATATTCTTTCATATGTTTGAACTATGGATTGTAAATATTTTCAAATTGTTTAATATTAAATGATGAAATATTCATAAATAATTTTTTATAATGACAACTTTTTTTAGATATTTTATTGGAATGCCTACAGTATGGGGCAAGTCAAAAATTGCATTCGGGCAAGTGACTATCTGAGCTCTGCTGGGGCAAGTGGCTTGAATTTTCTTACACTCCTGAAATGCTACTTGTCATGAATGGCTCAGTCTATTTGATTAATTTTTAGTCTTATGTATCCTTAGGGGAAACGGAACCAATTTTATATAAATGGTAGGTCTGGCCCACCAGGTGCCCGAGAGATGGGCCCAATAAAAAGATTTATAAAATGAGGGATTGTTTAGCTCTAGGGAATAGGAACCAGATTCTATAATAGCACCTTCTGCCCCCCCCCCCCCCCCCCCCCCCCCCCCCCCCCCCCCCCCCTTCTGTAGGAATGAAAGGATTTGGACTGAAGCATCCTGTGGTGAAGGAAAACCCTTTTCTTTTTTAATAATGATGGGTCTGGCCCCTAGCTATATATAGGGACCTTATTGTTTCGCACATTCACTGCAATGTCTAGGTGGGAGGTACAAGCCCCTCTGGGCCTCCTGTTGTAAGTTGAAATCTTACTGGAATCATGATTGTTGAAGTACCAAAGTCACATTTAGTTTAATGTGTAATATGATGGAGTACTGAAATTTAAAAAAAACATACCCGTGCCCACACTAGGCCTCAATTTAGTGACTTTGAGCCTCTCCAATTGGACATCCTACCACTAGGCTAAAAGGAAATCCCCAATAGACTCAAGAATAAGGTCACTGATCATACTCTCCATTTTTACAAAAGTACCTTGTATTTTGAAATTCTACCATTAATTTTTGTGCATTATTTTTAAGTTCAAATCAAAGGTAAAAAGTTGCATACCAGCTGAATCAACACTTGTAACCAATGGCAAAAAGGACAAGGTCAAAGGTTTTGAAGTCATCTTGGAAGATACCATTCTGTTTCCAGAAGGGGGTGGACAGGTATACTTTTTTCTGTTAATCTGGACTCTCATTCATAGAGAGATATTTCCACAAAAATCATCATCTCATTAATATTTTCCTGATGTCATTTCCTTAAAAATTTGATCAGAATCAGGGTCATAGTAAATATTTCCCTCATTTGCATGTTCATTAGCTCATTTGTCTGAGTGTCAGCCTTTTGTTCAAATAAATAACCTTGACATACTTCAAAGGTTACATGGGTCAAAATTTTGTTAAAATCTTTAACCAACTTCTCAATAACCAAGTAAGAGCTTCAGGGTATCAATATTTGGTCAGTAGAATGCTGAGGTGAAGAAGTCAAAACAATAACCCTTGTCTGGTTACCTTGATCTATACTTTCAAACTTACATGTGTCAGATGTGTAACAATTACTGAAAAATAGGTTTGAATTTTAGTTCTGTATCTACTTTTAAATTCAATTGTAATTAATTCTTTCAATTAAAACTTCACTTCACAGGATGTACAATGCAGGTCTGTTAGGCCCATTTCTTTCAAAGAGACAATATGATTCAATTCAAATTCAGTTTTGAAAACTTCAATTTTTAATTCATAGCAATTCCAGAAAGATAAAACAGCCTTATTTTATTGAATGTCATGGCACACATTTGTATATAATATGTTAATTACCGGATTTTTTGTTTCAGCCGGATGACAGAGGAACCGTACGTATATTTGATCTGCAAATTTTGAAGTAAACATACATATTTTAGCAGTATTTTTATTGTAGTGCTATGCATTGACAGCAACATGTTACGGTTATATAATCATGATTTCTGTAATTGCATTTTTAGCCCACCATCATCAGATGGTGGGCTATTCAAATCGCCCTGCGTCCGTGGTCCGTCCGTCCGTCCCTCCGTCCGTAAACAATTCTTGTTATCGCTATTTCTGAGAAAGTGCTGATGGGATCTTTCTCAAATTTCATATGTAGGTTCCCCTTGGTGCCTAGTTGTGCATATTGCATTTTGGGACCGATCGGAAAACAACATGGCCGACAGGCAGCCATCTTGGATTTTGACAATTGAAGTTTGTTATCTCTATTTCTGAGAAAGTATTGAAGGGATCTTTCTCAAATTTCATATGTAGGTTCCCCTTGGTGCCTAGTTGTGCATATTGCATTTTGGGACCAATCGGAAAACAACATGGCCGACAGGCAGCCATCTTGGATTTTGTCAATTGAAGTTTGTTATCTCTATTTCTGAGAAAGTATTGAAGGGATCTTTCTCAAATTTCATATGTAGGTTCCCCTTGGTGCCTTGTTATGCGTATTGCATTTTGGGACCGATCAGAAAACAACATGGCCGACAGGCAGCCATCTTGGATTTTGACAATTGAAGTTTGTTATCTCAATTTCTGAGAAAGTACTGAAGGGATCTTTCTCAAATTTCATATGTAGGTTCCTCTTGGTGCCTAGATATGCATATTGCATTTTGGGACCGATCAGAAAACAACATGGCCGACAGGCAGCCATCTTGGATTTTGACAATTGGAGTTTGTTATCGATATTTCTGAGGAAGTACTGAAGGGATCTTTCTCAAATTTCATATGTAGGTTCCCCTTTGGTGCCTAGTTATGCATATTTCATTTTGGGACCAATCGGAAAACAACATGGCCGACAGGCAGCCATCTTGGATTTTGACAATTGGAGTTTGTTAATGCTATTTCTGAGGAAGTACTGAAGGGATCTTTCTCAAATTTTATATGTAGGTTCCCTTTGGTGCATAGTTATGCGTATTGCATTTTGGGACCAATCGGAAAACAAAATGGCCGACAGGCAGCCATCTTGGATTTTGACAATTGAAGTTTGTTATCGCTATTTCTGTGAAAGTACTGAAGGGATCTTTCTCAAATTTCATATGCAGGTTCCTCTTTGTGCCTAGATATGCATATTGCATTTTGGGACCGATCAGAAAACAACATGGCCGACAGGCAGCCATCTTGGATTTTGACAATTGGAATTTGTTATCGCTATTTCTGAGGAAGTACTGAAGGGATCTTTCTCAAATTTCATATGTAGGTTCCCTTTGGTTCCTAGTTATGCATATTTCATTTTGGGACCAATCGGAAAACAACATGGCCGACAGGCAGCCATCTTGGATTTTGACAATTGGAGTTTGTTAACGCTATTTCTGAGGAAGTACTGAAGGGATCTTTCTCAAATTTTATATGTAGGTTCCCTTTGGTGCTTAGTTATGCATATTGCATTTTGGGACCAATCGGAAAACAAAATGGCCGACAGGCAGCCATCTTGGATTTTGACAATTGAAGTTTGTTATCGCTATTTCTGTGAAAGTACTGAAGGGATCTTTCTCAAATTTCATATGCAGGTTCCCCTCAGTGCCTAGTTATGCATATTGCATTTTGAGACCAATCGGAAAACAACATGGCCAACAGGCAGCCATCTTGGATTTTGACAATTGAAATTTGTTATCGCTTTTTCTGTGAAAGAACTGAAGGGATCTTTCTCAAATTTCATATGTAGGTTCCCCTTGATGCCTACTTATGCATATTGCATTTTGAGACCAATAGGAAAACAACATTGCTGACAGGCAGCCATCTTGGATTTTGACAATTAAAATTTGTTATCGCTATTTCTCAGAAACTAATGAAGGGATCTTTCTGAAATTTCATATGTAGGTTCCCCTCAGTGCCTAGTTATGCATATTGCATTTTGAGACCAATCAGAAAACAACATGGCTGACAGGCAGCCATCTTGGATTTTGACAATTGAAGTTTGTTATCGCTATTTCTCAGAAAGTAATGAAGGGATCTTTCTAAAATTTCATATGCATGTTCCCGTCGGTGCCTAGTTATGCATATTGCATTTTGAGACTAATCAGAAAACAACATGGCCGACAGGCAGCCATTTCGGATTTTGACAATTGAAGTTTGTTATCGCTATTTCTGTGAAAGTACTAAAGGGATCTTTTTCAAATAGGTTCCCCTCAGTGCCTAGTTTTGCATATTGGGACCAATACGAAAACAACATGGCCGACAGACAGCCATTATAGCTAAATCTTAAATTCTGTATATAGGTTCCCCTTGTTTGAAAAGTACTAGAGGGCTGTTTCTGAATTTACACAGATAAGTAAGACTTAGAGGATGGGAAAAGTAGGGAAAAGATCAATCTGACATGGAACCTATAAAGATCATTCAATGGTGGGCGCCAAGATCCCTCTGGGATCTCTTGTTTATACCGTTTTCTATTGTCAGGCGCCAATTCATGATGGCACTAATCTATTTAGATGTGGTTATGTGCTAATTAAATCTGAATACACCAAAATAAGAATGTTTTCAGTTTTAAACATGAAATGTTACAGTGGTATTTTATGAAATACATTGTATTTATATCTCGCCTTCATGTTCATATTTTATGATATTGAGCACTAAGCTGCAGTAGGGAAATTTAATCATAAATTTGTTTAATCCTGTGTCCTTATGCATTGATGCAGCATCTGTCATAGACTAGTACATCTGGCTTCAACATGATCCTTCAAATGACTTCTTCTCGATAACAAAGAAGCCAGAATCATAACATTAGTCTAGCAGCATGCTTGGATGAAGTGCTATCATTTATTTTAATGAATGACCTTCAACTTTTCTGGATCAGATGTGTTAAAATCTTGAAACAACTTTTTCTCATAAATCAATTGGCCTATGATGATAATATTTGGCCAGTAGCATGTTTGGATGAAGCTCTATATTTGTTCAAATGGATAATCTTGCCTTTTTCAAATTAATGTGAGTTGAATGTGTTTGAATTTGTAAATGACTTCTTTAAAACCATGAGTCCCAGGTTCATGACATTTGACTAGTAGAATACTTAAGTGAAGGGCTAAGAAAGGTTTATTCTGGAAAGAAGGTAGTAATTTCTGATTAACTTCAATGATCTAAACAACTTCTGAAAGTTACATAAATCAAATTTTCTAACAAAGACTTATCTTCAACCTTGCAGAATAGGTAAGGGATACAGGCCCATGAAGCCTCTTGTTACTAAAAAATAACCTATCTAAATTTAAAAAGGCACAAGAAACTACTACCTTGGTGGCATTTTAGCATGTTCAAATCACCCTGCTTCTGTGGGCCATCGTCAGTTTGTTGTCAATCTGTCCATAAACAATCCTTGTTATTGCTATTTCTTGAAAAGTATTGGAAGGAATTTTCTGAAACTTCATGTGTGGGTTTCCCCTGGTCCCTAGTTTTGATTTTGAGAGTGATCAGGAAACAAAATAGTTGCTAAGCAGCTATCTTGGTTTTTGTGTCGCCTTTGAAAAAGGAGACATATAGGTATTACTTTTCGGCGTCGGTGTCGGCGTCGGCGTCGTCCGGAAAATGGTTTTCGTGCGATAACTTTAGTAGTTTAGAACGGATTAAGGTTCATTACCATGATAGCTCGGACAAGTTTGATAACCAAAATTATTCGCACCTTTTTAAAAGAGTTATAGCCCTTTAATTTTTTGCGAAAATGGTTTCCACTCAATAACTTGAATAATTATTACAGGATTAATTTGAAACTTCATGGGAAGGTTCGTTACCATAATACTGTGGACAAGTTCGTTAACCAAATTTATTCGCACCATTTTAAAAGAGTTATGGCCCTTTAATTTTTTGCGAAAATTGTTTCCACTCAATAACTTGAATAATTATTACTGGATTAATTTGAAACTGCATGGGAAGGTTCGTTACCATAATACTGTGGACAAGTTCGTTAACCAAATTTATTCGGACCTTTTTAAAAGAGTTATAGCCCTTTAATTTTTTTTGCGAAAATAGAATGTTCGTTACCATAATACTGTGGACAAATTTGTTATTGTTTTTTTTTTTATTCAAGTCCTAGTTTTAAAGAGTTATGGCCCTTTAATTACTGGAATTAATTCAAAATTTCATGGGAAGTCTTTCGCAAGTTTTTAAAAGAGTTATAGCCATTTATTTTTTCAAGTCCTAATTTTAAAGAGTTATGACCCTTTAATTATTCGCATACACAGGCGACACCTCCACTTCCGTGGAATTCTTGTTGATACTTGAAGTTTGTTATCGCTATTGCTTGAAAAGTACTGGGAGCATTTTTAGCTCACCTGGCCCAAAAGGCCTGTCAAATTTTGTATCTCTTAGATTTCATATGTATACATCCTTGTTATCAGATCATTTGGCATAGAGAAAAGATCTTACATAGAATGAATAAAGATCATTGAATGGTGCGCGCCTTTTGAATTGAATTTCATGTTTTTATTGACATGCAGATAAACAACATAGATGTACTACGTATCACAAGGAAAGGGGCAGAGGCTGTGAATTTTGTAACCACGGAAATCGCTGCCGACACAGATGTTGACATGAAGGTGGACTGGTCACGTAGGTTTGACCACATGCAGCAGCACACTGGTAAGGAGGTCAACAAAACTGAGTCAAACCTTTCTTAGCATACAATTTATTAGTTCACACTACAAAAAGTGGTATCGTGCATGAGTGGGCATCTGCCGTCTGTCCGTCCATTAACTTTGAACTTCTTCTAGAAAACTATAAACAACTGAGAACCGATGTTTGGCTAGGAGGTACATTTGGAAGAGCTAATGATGAAATTTTCCTCATATAAATGACCTTGACCATAGGTCAAGGTCACATGGGCGAAATAGTTAAAGTTAATTTGTGAATCTTCTTTTCAAGTTTTAAATGATCTATGGCACTCATCTTGGGCCAGTAGGTACTACTATGTAGTGCTTTGAAATTTCCTATAAATGACCTAGACCTTGACCTATTTTCAAGGTTGCAGGGCTCATATATGTTCAAAGATTCAAGAATTTTCCTTGCAAGTTACAGAAAGCCCAGAAAGCTGATAGTTTGCCTGCCAGTGTCTGGGATAGAGTGGTATAAAGTTTCTCATATAAATGATCTGGGCCTATTTTCATGGACACAGGCCAAGTAGTTGAAATTAATTTGCAAATCTTATTCTCAAGTTCTTAAAGACCTACTTATCTTACACCAGTAGGTTCCTGCTATGGAATATGAAATTTCTTCAAATCAATAACCTTGACCTGGTTTCAAAGTCACAGGTGTTTAACACTTCAATGATCTACTTTTCAAATTCAAGTAGACTCATATGTATAATATTTTGCCAGTAGGTAACAAAGAGTGCTAGAAAGATTCAGCATACAAATGAACTAGGCTTAATTTTAAGGTCACAATTGAGAAATATGTGACTGTTATGTACATCTTGTTTACTACACAGGATCAACAATATGCTTCACATCGATATTATTTTTGTTTCAAACATGAATTTTTTCAGCCCACTTTTATCAGATCATGGGATCATCAAATTGTTCTGCATCATTCGTCTCTAAACAATCCTTCCTACCACTGTTTCTCAGAAAGTAAATCAGGGATCTTTTTAGTCCCCTGCCGTTTGAAAAAGGGGGGGACTATAGGTTTACCCTCCGTCCGTCTGTCCGTCCGTCCGTCCGTCCGTCTGTCACGCAATAGTTGTCCGGACAACTCCTCCTAAAGTACTACTCCGATTTTAATGAAACTTGATATACATGATCAGTATAACATGTAGTTGTGCATCTCACATTTTTTTTTTCCAAAAACCAATTTTCAAAATGGCTGCCGACTTCTCATTGGTTGAGACTTGTCCGGACAACTCCTCCTAAAGTACTACTCCGATTTTAATGAAACATGGTATACATGATCAGTATAACATGTAGTTGTGCATCCTATATTTTTTTTCTTTAAAAATTCATTTTTCAAAATGGCTGCCGGCTTTTCATTGGTTGAGACTTGTCCGGACAACTCCTCCTAAAGTACTACTCCGATTTTAATGAAACTTGGTATACATGATCAGTATAACATGTAGTTGTGCATGCCACATTTTGTTTTTAGAAAAACCAATTTTCAAAATGGCCGCCGACTTTTCATTGGTTGAGACTTGTCCGGACAACTCCTCCTCAAGTACTACTCCGATTTTAACGAAACTTGGTATGCATGATCAGTATAACATGTAGTTGTGCATCCCAAAAATTCATTTTTCAAAATGGCTGCCGGCTTCTCATTGGTTGAGGCTTGTCCGGACAACTTCTCCTAAAGTACTACTCCGATTTTAATGAAACTTGGTATACATGATCAGTATAACATGTAGTTGTGCATCCCACATTTTTTTCCCCCGAAAAACCAATTTTCAAAATGGCCGCCAACTTCTCATTGGTTGAGACTTGTCCGGACAACTTCTCCTAAAGTACTACTCCGATTTTAACGAAACTTGGTATACATGATCAGTATCACATGTAGTTTGCATCCCAATTTTTCTTTTCGAAATAAAACATTTTTCAAAATGGCCGCCGGCTTCTCATTGGTTGAGGCGTGTCCGGACAATCCTAAAGTACTACTCTGATTTTAACGAAACTTGGTATACGTGATCAGTATAACACGTAGTTTAAAAAATGGGAAATAAATAGTTGCACTCCTGGATAAGGCAGGGGACTTTGTATTGCTGCTGCAATACTATCCATCCTTGTTTAAATTTCATTTGTCGGCTGCCCTTGGTCCCTAGTTGTACATGTTTAGTTTTGAGATGGAAAAAAATTCATGTCTCGGCAGTTTATGAACTTGGAGGATTCTTGCACCACCTAAAGCTGATGTGAAATACACTGCCATTAGGTCACTGTGACCTTGACCTCAAGGTCAAAGGTCAAATAAGTGCAAATTTACAATACCTTCTTGGCTTTAAAATGACTTCTTCTCATTAACCAAGATTGACAAGCCTGAAAGGTACCTTGGATGAGGCCCATAAAGTTTGTGAAAAAATAAATGACCTTGAACCATATTCAAGGTCACAGAGGTCAAATTGTTCAAACATATGAAGAACTTCTTCCTATCACCTGAAAGGCCTAAAATGAAGTTCATTTGGTCAAATGAAAGCCAGAAAATCACCAAACAAGTTGATACCAGGTGAGCTATGCAGGCACATTGGGCTTCTTGTTTGTTTGTTATGATACAGGCATTTTCATCAGTGCAGAATCCGTGTATTGCATAAGTTAAGAGTCTCTGGAAATTAAGAATACATATTAAAATTGAAGCAGTTCCCAAAATGGGGAAATGTTTGTACTATAACTTGAGATTATTTCATGAGCAGGCCTTCTGGGCCTCTTGTTTCATTTGTTGTATTTTGAAATAAAACAAAAAATTATTTATTTTGCTATTTTATAACATGATCACATTAGTTTATTGATTTGTAGGGCAGCATCTCATCACCGCTGTGGCAGAACAGTTGTTTGGTTGTCCCACCACCTCATGGTAAGTCTTCTAACATCACAACAGCATGTAAATCTCAATAACTTTGATTGTTGTCTTACACTGCAATCGTACATTACATGTAGATATGCCTACGATGAGTCATGGAGAGGATAGAATGATAGGGTCGTATGTACATACATATGTTACTAAATGATATCCACTACCAACTTCATTGATTATCCAATTTTCCTGAAAATTCATACACTTACTCACAGCAATCATATTTTGTTCAAGTTTGCATTTAAACTACCTAGAGTCAAAAATGAGGTCATTGTTACTATAAATAAGTTTTTCAAGCCTACGCTAACAGACTTCATTAATTATCTATTGTCATGATCAGAAACTATGTTGAAGTCACAAGTAAAGATTTTTAGATGTCACGTTTATCTTTACTTTAAGATGATATATTGACCTTCTGTAACTCTGCAGGTGTTTGGGAGAAAAGACATCCTTTATAGAGTTAGATATCCCGAACATGAAGGAAGAGGATGTTGTCAAGCTGGAGGAAACTGTTAACGAAAAAATTCTGGCAGAGATCCCTGTCACCCCTCATGTGTTTGAGGATAAAAATGACCCGAAGCTGAAAGAGGTAAATTAAACCTTACTCAACAATTTGAAGCATATCGTCACGAACGGTTACACGTCACACATCACTTGTTTACATTATAAGTAGCCACACATCATCTGAATATAAGTGAGCCCTTTCCCTTAAGGTCTATATCATCCCCACTAGAGATTCAGGGGGCAGAGGGAGTGATCAATTTGTTTAAACATCTTCTTCTCTGAAACTAAGCAATGGACATCACTCGCATTTGTGTAATAGCATGGTTATGGGGTGGGGATTCAAAATTGGACAAATGTTGGGGCTGACCTCCGGGGGCTGAGAGGCGATGCCAAAAGGGGTCAATTTGGCTAAATTGATATGAATATGAATGACTTCTTCTCTGAAACTAAGCAATATATATCACCCATATTTGTGTGGTAGCATCCCAGTATGTGGTTGGGCCAAAAGTCAATTTCATTTCATGTATTAATACACTTTTTGGAAAAAAAAACGAATTACACTAAAACCAATGAACATGTACCCATATAAAATGCTTATGATATATTGACATAGCAAGACATACGGCAAATATACTTTAGCATCATTCTTGAAACATATCTCATGAAACCAGGTGAGCGATACAGGTCCTCTGGGCCTCTTGTTAATAGTCTGTTCAAGGTCACACGTTTAATACGCTAAAATCTATTTAATACGCAAAAATCTATTTAATACGTAAAAATCTATCAAGAGCTAACTCAATAACCAAGAGTCCAGGAGACCTGAAATTAGGCTTGAAGCATGCTGAAAGTAGGTCAAGGTCATTCATTTGAACAAACTTCATAGCCCTTTACCCCAACATGTTATATGCCCAATATACCAGTCCCTGGACCTCTTGGTTTTTGTCAAATGCATGCTGAGATGAAGGCCTATTATGTTTGTTCAAGTTATTGACCTTGATAAACTTTTAATGTCACAGAAAATGATAAATTATTTGTTTCCGAATATCAAAATCACATAGTTATGATATTTGACATGTACCAATTACTGAAAAGAAACAGCATGATTGAAGTCTTAACCTTACAAAGTACAGAACAGGTGAGCAACACAGGCCCATTGGGGCACTTGTTTCACCTAAGATACCGGTTTATAGACACATGTAGCCTTCGTTAACTTCACCCATTGATGAACTTGTTTATCACTGTGACTAGGAGTGAATGTGACTGGATGTGCCAAAATAGAATGTACAATTATATAATCTAAAGTATGAACCAACCTTTCAAATTTCAAGATTTTTTCTTTTTGCAATGACAGTACCGTTGCCGGGGGCTACCAGATGACCATGTGGGACCAGTGCGAGTATTGGACATAGAGGGAATTGATGGAGGCACACTCTGTTGTGGAACCCATGTTTCGAATCTCTCACATCTACAGGTAAATTAGTCTAAATCAAATAATAAAAAAGAGAAAATCTCAAGCTATGAGACATGATTGTTAATTTGATATTGACTAATTACTATTGCTATGAATTGTTAGTTGATGGAATTGAGACAATTTAGACAAAGTCTTAAGTGACCTATTGAGATAGCCTTATATACGGCGGTGTCTGTTGTGCGTCATGGGTCATAAACAGTTTACATTTTCGACTTTTTCTCAATAACCAAGAGACCCAGGGTCACGATATTAGGCCAGTAGCATGCTGGGATGAAGGGCTTCTAAGTTTGTTTAAAGGAATGACCTTGCTGTACTTTAAGGTCATAAAAAGCCCATGGGCCTCTTGTTTTGTCAAAAAATCAGCAAGGGATGGTAATGATAAATGTATTTCTCATTTCCAAAGATACGAAAATAGGGGTCTGATGCTAGATTTCCAAATATGTCGTTTAAAATGATTTGTTTAAAATTTTGTAGAATATCATGTTCTTTTTTTTGTTTTTATTTCAGTTAATTAAATTACTTTTCTCTGAGAAAGGAAAAAAGAACAAGACCAATTTACACTTTGTGGCTGGAGGTCGAGTCAGAAGTTACATGGCACGGAGTGTGAGGACAGAACGGTCACTGACGGGACTTCTTAAGTATAAGAATATATACATCCCTACTTCCTTTAACTTAATCCGAATTCCCTCAAACCCAACACCAAATGCTAGGCAGTTTCTATGTACCCCTCAAATTTGATGGTAGTTTTATGGTATAGTGTTGTCTGGCCAGGGTAAATTTGATGGTAGTTTTATGGTATAGTGGTGTCTGGTCAGGGTAAATTTGATGGTAGTTTTATGGTATAGTGTTGTCTGGCCAGGGTAAATTTGATGGTAGTTTTATGGTATAGTGATGTCTGGCCAGGGTAAATTTGATGGTAGTTTTATGGTATAGTGTTGTCTGGCCAGGGTAAATTTGATGGTAGTTTTATGGTATAGTGGTGTCTGGCCAGGGTAAATTTGATGGTAGTTTTATGGTATAGTGTTGTCTGGCCAGGGTAAATTTGATGGTAGTTTTATGGTATAGTGATGTCTGGCCAGGGTAAATTTGATGGTAGTTTTATGGTATAGTGGTGTCTGGCCAGGATAAATTTGATGGTAGTATTATGGTATAGTGGTGTCTGGCCAGGGTAAATTTGATGGTAGTTTTATGGTATAGTGGTGTCTGGCCAGGGTAAATTTGATGGTAGTTTTATGGTATAGTGTTGTCTGGCCAGGGTAAATTTGATGGTAGTTTTATGGTATAGTGTTGTCTGGCCAGGGTAAATTTGATGGTAGTTTTATGGTATAGTGATGTCTGGCCAGGGTAAATTTGATGGTAGTTTTATGGTATAGTATTGTCTGGCCAGGGTAAATTTGATGGTAGTTTTATGGTATAGTGGTGTCTGGCCAGGGTAAATTTGATGGTAGTTTTATGGTATAGTGTTGTCTGGCCAGGGTAAATTTGATGGTAGTTTTATGGTATAGTGTTGTCTGGCCAGGGTAAATTTGATGGTAGTTTTATGGTATAGTGGTGTCTGGCCAGGGTAAATTTGATGGTAGTTTTATGGTATAGTGGTGTCTGGCCAGGGTAAATTTGATGGTAGTTTTATGGTATAGTGTTGTCTGGCCAGGGTAAATTTGATGGTAGTTTTATGGTATAGTGTTGTCTGGCCAGGGTAAATTTGATGGTAGTTTTATGGTATAGTGTTGTCTGACCAGGGTAAATTTGATGGTAGTTTTATGGTATAGTGGTGTCTGGCCAGGGTAAATTTGATGGTAGTTTTATGGTATAGTGGTGTCTGGCCAGGGTAAATTTGATGGTAGTTTTATGGTATAGTGGTGTCTGGCCAGGGTAAATTTGATGGTAGTTTTATGGTATAGTGGTGTCTGGCCAGGGTAAATTTGATGGTAGTTTTATGGTATAGTGGTGTCTGGCCAGGGTAAATTTGATGGTAGTTTTATGGTATAGTGGTGTCTGGCCAGGGTAAATTTTCGTTTGTCCCGATATCACTTCCTATATTTCTTTTGAAGAAGAAATTCAGTTGCTATGAAAACAAAGCCAGTTACCCTTGCATATTACCTATATCAAAGTATATCTATATACCGTCAATTTGCATGTATAGTGCATTCTCATGTAAAGTGAGCTGGTATGTTTTTGAGGTTCATTTTAAGAAGAAGAAAAAATGAAAAATAATATGGATTTTTTTAAAATGATTATTCTTTAACTGCATGGTAGCTGAATACTCCCAACATAAGAGGATAGAAATCTGTAACTAGTCAAAGCTGAATTACAACATTTAATTGGAATCACAGGTCAGATTCAACACATGACAGGTTGTTTACATTACTGCATGTTTCCTTTGTTTCATTACTTATTACAGTTAGTAGTATAATATACTTTTATACTTTTTATACTAAATATTTCCTTGATTATTTGTTCAATATTTATTTACAAAATACTTTATATATTTAGGCATTAAATCATTATCCTGCTTTTAACGGAAACAATTACAAATCTCAAATCACATTCATGACATCCATGCATCTGAGGCAAAAGCTTGTTCATGCGTATAGTGCACAGTGGATTTTTCGTTGTGCTCATTCAACTGTAAATCTGATCTGAAAAAATATGGCTGACATGCGTTTATCTTGGATATTGGCAGTTCAAGATTGTTATCGCCATTTCTTGAAAAGTACTGGAGCGATATTTCTCAAACTTCACATGTAGGTTCCCCTCTGGTTGTTTCCATTCAATTTCTGATCAGAAAAACAAAATGGCAGAAAGGCAGCCATCCTGGATTTTATCGGTTGAGATTTGTTATTGATTCATTTAAAAAAATCCCCATGTTATCACATACATGTAGTTTAGAGGGGAAAGAAGGGAAAAGTATAGATAAGTACTGAGGTCTGATAAAGATCTCTCAATGGTAATGTTTGACCTATGACCCTTCTGATTGTTTAGTAATGCTTGACCTTTGACCCTACTGTTTATTTAGTAATGTTTGTCCTTTGACCCTTCTGTTTATGCTGTAATATTGACTGTATGATGTTGTCCTTGTTTCAGAGGTCCACTAGATCAACACTTTGAGTTAGCTGACAAAGCTGTGAAGGGCTTTAAAACTTGTCAGAAGGTAACTAGGTTACTGGTACTCGGGTTTAGCTGACAAAGCTGTTAGGGGCTTTAAGTGGTGTTTTGGGGTGTGGATATATGTGAGCCCCACTCCTTTATCTTTATTTCCTTTAATTTAACTAGTATAATCATTAATATAGTAAGTGGAGCTACTAGTGTATACTTTTAACTCCACCAGGGTATCTTGTAATAAATCTTTATTAAGATACAAAATTAAAAGGATGCATTAGAACGAAAGTCTGTGACGTCAGTGTATTTCAGCAATACGCTTATTATTACCAGTAATGAAATTTACATGTGGGTAGATCTGTATTGAGAAATGCTATTTCTTTTTATTTTAAGCAAATTTATGGGTGACATAAATCTGACAACAAACTGTGAAAATAAAACTGAAACAATATATATGTATATATTGAGTGCTTTGTATCTTAAATCTCAGAATGAGTTTAAAAAAAAAATAGCAGAAATGATTTAAAGACAACTTACCAATATTTTGATAGATTTTCAAAATGCTGAAAATGATATGGCAGAAAGGTGTGACACATCAGTATTGATATTTATCACCATTGTAGAATGTGACCAACTTATTAAGAGATCTGGCAGTGTTAGAAGCACAGAAATACAAGTCTCTGACTGACCCAGATCCTTTGTTTGTATTACATCGGTAAGTGTACTTCGACCATTCATTAATAAGGACAAAGATGCTATACCCGATTTCTTAATTTCCTTTAAAAAATAATTTCCAAAGTCTTAGTATTATTATCTTTTTGAAACAGAAACATAATTACTATCAATATACTGCAGTGTGCTAAAAATAACCATGTCAATTTTGTTATTGACCTTGGATAAAATTTGCATTAGATTTTATTGACCTGCAAATGTACATACCTGGTAACATCAATAACCAGCAATAAAGTTTTAATTTATCTTTTCATTACACAGGAAGGAAGGGGACAATGATTTCATGAACATTGTTGTACGAGAAATCAATGATAAGGTAAATTTACTGTCTAATACTGCATTTTATTTTAGCAATCTTCATGTTAGAAGCATTGCACAAAATCATGACTGTGCTAATAACACTTTCTATATACTGTTTCTATAGAAAATAATTCGGGTGCATCAAATCATCAATGAGTTAATGTGCTAAGATTAGGAAATGCACTAAACGTTGAGTCTGTGATATTAAGTATATTTATGTGACCACATATCATAGTATCAGATCCAGTTGTCTCCATTCCAGGCTGTCTGCTGCTTTTTAACAGTTGGGGATGACAAGGGAGCAGGACTGTTTCTCCTCTCGGGCAGAGAGGATATTCTCAAGGAGGTGGGACCAAGGTAAACTTAACTCTCTTAGGAAATGACTTACATCTGCTTGATGTCAACTTTTTTCCTTTGAACTCTTCTCAATAAGTAAAATGCTGAGAGAGATGATATAGGGCAAGTAACATTCTTTGTTGAAGGTCAAAACTAAGTTTGGACAAAGAGCTATCATATTTGTTCAAATGATTGACCTTGACCTAATTTTGTTCATGAAAGAAGGAGTATTAATTTGGGATTAGCATCAATGAACTCAATCAACTTTACAGTCGCATGAACTATGTTCTCTAACAAAGTTTTAGCAGGCGACATATAGATATCACTATGTCGGCGGTGGCATCCACACAGAGGTTTCTGTGTGATAACTTGAGTTCCCTAAGGCCTATCAAGCTCAAACTTAATGCAGACCTTCCTTACTGAAAGTGCTTGCTTGGGATTGCTTTCCTTATTCAAAGGTCAAAGGTTAAGGTCACTTTTACTAAAAATAGAAAATCTGTTTTTGTGCATTAACTTGAGTTTCCTAGGGCCAATCAAACTCAAATTTCATGGAGATCTTCCAACCAAAAGAACTTGCTTGGGATTGTTTTCCAAGTCCGAAGGTCAAAGGTAAAAGTCGCTGTTACTAAAAATAGAATTTGTTTTCCATGCGATAACTTAAGTTTCCTTGGACCAGTCAGACTCAAACTTTATGCAGATCTTCCTTACCGATAGTGCTTGTTTGAGATTGCTTTTCAGGTCTGAAGGGGAAAAGGCAAGGCCACTGTTACTAAATATAGAAAATTTGTTTCAATGTGATAACTCTTGTAATCATCTAACTTTCTGCACAGGTGACAAATCCTTTTCCGTGGAATTCTTGTCTTTATAAAATGCAGAATCATGAATGATTCAGGCCTATTGTGCCTCTTGTTTGGTTCTTTCTTCCAAATACAAGGGGAAACTACATTAAACAAAAATTATTCAAACTTAGTATCAAATAAAAAATACTTGTCTTAATTAATTTTGTTTAACCTTTCTGTTTATAGAATGGCAGAGGTCATGGACGGCAAAGGGTCAATGAACCGTGGTAATTTTCAAGGCAAGGTCAATAAACTAGGTCAACGACACAAGGCGGAGAAAGTTTTCAGAGAGTTTCTACAACAGAGTCAACAGCAGGCTGTAGCCAATGAGTGTTAATGCTAACTTTCCAAGGACATGCCTATTTATGTAGACAAACTGGTACCACCTTCATGTGATCATGTGATGGTGGGCTATACAAATCACCCTGTGTCCATGGTCCATCTGTTGCCAAGTCGAGGCCAAGATCCTTCTTTGATCTCTTGTAAAATGTAACACTTCTGGACAAGTAAAAGTAAAGTAAAAAAAAAAAAACTCTTGTCTAACCTGTGCACTTGTTTTATAAAATGTTTGGACCACGATAAAAGAAAATGACCTTTGTGTTTTTAGTGAGTCTTAAGACCATTTCTTAACCTGCTAAACCATCCCTGAATTCTCTTATAACTATCATCTTTTTTTAAATGTTTTTGACAATAAAATGTATTTTGAAAATCTAGTAGAGCTGTATATATGACTTCTGATTTTCACTAGTAGAAGTATCTTAAGTTATTTTCCACAAATCTGGATTGGTAGAAATGTGAACAAGTGTGTTGACTGGTGGGCAGAGGAATTTATCTCACCTGGTTGATATTGAGGCAATGATGCAGTGTTTGTCGCCTTTTATGAAAGAAGGGACTGGTATTCAGAGTGGCTGGGCTTTTCTATTTAAGTCAATTTCACCAATGGTTCAGAGAGGCAGATCCCTAAAGGAATGAATGGTTACTGTAATATCCTTATGTTTAACTGATAGTTCAGTATATTTAGCATCAAAGAGAATATTACTAATTAGTGCAATTATACTTAAGATATCATTAATTTTACTGATAATATTGTTAGTTATACTGATAATATCAGGATTACATTGTTGATTTTTTTTTGTTTTTTGTTTTTGTCTCAAGAAAAATCTCCCTCCTTTTCGTGAGGAATATTTCTCTGCTATTTGAACTGGTTTTGTTCACAATATACAATTAACAGCATGGTCATCTGTATAGCTAAGAGAAGTTTAAAAGTTTGTGAATGACAAATGAATTGATAGCTGCCCTTGGAGATTGGATTTGACAGCTACTTAAATAGAGACTATGTAAATACACGTAGTACCAAAGAAACCTTGGACTCGAATTAACTATTAATACAAGAGCATTTCCTTGGAAATGAAACGCTAGTGTATCAACAAGCATTGTAAAATGAAAGAAAAAGCTGTTGAAGTGGTATATAGGTATAAAGGAATATTGGGGGAAAGACAAGTGGCTGCAGTGGTCAGTGAGCAATCCCTCCCTCCCAATGTAGGATGACATCCATCACACAAAGCTAACAAGTTTACCTGAGTTCAGAGTATTTAAATAGAGACTAAAAATTACTCAATGGGCTGTAAAGCATTCGTTGCGAATCATGTGATATAGAAAAAGATAAGAAATACTGTTAACACTCGTGTAATTTGCGCAGTAAAGTTTAAAGTTTGGATGCGCAAATTATACAGGTAGAGACGTTTTTAAGGGTTTTTTTACAGAGAAAAGATCGTCAATTCTCAATGTCCGCCATCTTGGAAAATGACGGAAATTCCTGTTAGGAACTTGAAGATTAATAAACATACACACAGCAATTAATTCTTGTTAAATATGTCAGATAATGAAGTGATGTATAGCTACCTACTATATGTGTTGATATTTGAGTTAATTAGGGATTCATCACAATTAAATAGAAATCAGTTCGGGAAAAACGTAACTACATTTGCCAGTCACCAAACAATTTAATGAGGGATTGTCGGGATAATAAGAACCAAAACGATAACATCAAACAAAAACAGGGAAACTCTTACGATAACATCAAACAAAAACAGGGAAACTCTTACGATAACATCAAACAAAAACAGGGAAACTCTTACGATAACATCAAACAAAAACAGGGAAACTCTTACGATAACATCAAACAAAAACAGGGAAACTCTTACGATAACATCAAACAAAAACAGGGAAACTCTTAATTACATTATATATATATATTACATTTTGTCCATTCCCACTCATTAACCAACATGGTGATTAACTGAAGAGAAATCTTCTTTCTAAAACTATAAGTTATAGATCTTATTACAGCATAAGATGAAGTCATACACATAAAACAATTTATACAATAATAAGCCCGGTTTTAAATATTGTTAACTATATAACATTTTCCAAACATATGATAATTTTAGAGGGACAAAAAACGAGGTTTTATCGTTAATTTTGATATTTTTTAGTGTTAAGAGGTTTTCCGTAGGTTTTGCAATACTTTATTCCAACGCAAACCACTCTAGAGTACGAAAATCAGCAAAAAAATATGAAAATTACCGAATTAAAAAACATGATTTTATCATTAATCTGGAGTTTTGTTAATGTTTTCATGGTTTTCCGTAGATTTTGCAAAATCTTAAACCAATATATAATATATATTATACATTATATAAGATATCTTATAAACTTTAAATAATATATCTCATAAACATAAAAGATATCTCATATAATTTGGTAAAATACTGGATCAACATTGCTCGGCGAATAAATGACAACTTGGCTTGCCATACTCTTATGCCTCGAGTTGATCCGACATCGTTCAATGCCCCGTGAGTGCCTATAGATCCGGATCTAATTATCATCATCACTATTGAGGTGTTCACCGATGTAGACAGCCGCCAGTGATATTTGGTATGTACCACAGGAGATTGTCCGAAGGTATTCCATTTTTATCACTAAGGAGCTTTCATTTTGTCGGTCAGCGCTCTTTACTTTGCGTTTTGCTCTGTTGTTCAAACATATATGGGCCCTCGGATTCCATTCAGACAGGCTGTTACTATTCTAATACGTGCTTCGACGACATCGATGAAATAGTTGGAGGCAAGTTGTGCTTTGAAAAGTATCTATTGATTGAAGCGTCCGTGATATGACTCCACTACCCGTCTGGATCTAGTTATGGATCTATCAATGTAAGATTGCAGGTCGTCATGTTGAGTCTGACCAGGGTTTCGATACCACGGTAAGACTTCTCTTGAACGCTTTCTCTCGTAAGATGTTCACGTCCAAAGAACTACGGAATGATTGTTATGTGTAATGGTTTTACTATGGAATGAAATACTTTCGATGTACTGGAAACCGACATGTTAAAAAGAGTTGAACACTGTTTCCATGATATGACTTCTTCCACTTTTACCCACAGGCGCTTGCATAGAAAATATCACTTTCATTTTTTTTTATATGACAGCGGTATGTGTAATGTGTAATAGGGAAGGTTGGCAACTACGCCACGAGCGAAACGGCACCCCATCTCACTTCAATCGACTAAAAAACACATTTATTCAAACTGACACGGCGCACACTATATGCGACCGTCATCAGAAAACATTCATCTTTAACCTACCGTGCCACTCAATACGAATTGTTACATCCAAAACACAATAATCCGTGAAAACATCGCCGCCTTCCTCGCTTAGAACGCCATTTCTCAAACGGCTCCCTGAGCCTGTCCAGATTCTTCATTTACATACGGGGTTCAAAGGTCATGCGATTATATAATCGACTGTCACCAGGTGCACTTTTTGGGGTCATCTCCGCATACTTTATTTTACAGGTGCATGCACAGGACGTCGTTTGCGATATCACGAACTAATAAGATAGCATGTTTTAATGCCAGTGATGAGATCGTCCTTTCCTTTTCTTCAACTGCATCATTTCGGTAGTTGTTGAACTTCGTTTTCAATCAAAAAGATTGCATATAACGGTGCTCAATAACTTGTTCAAGACAGGGCCGGGACATTATACGTATACCATGAACAAGCAGTATCAGTTGGAATTTTCGAAGTTAAAATTTTGATGGGGTAATAGCTGATAGTTGTTTGATATTTTGATTTTTTATTGTACTTGCCATCTATTTAGGGCTATGCCAATCTTAAATTTTTAAAAAAATTGACCCCTACATGACTAGTTAAAAATGTATATACCGCACACAATACCGATAAGAATAAGAGGTTGTTCTGGGTATTCTGGCGTTAGCCCTAAAATACTATAAAAGTCTGGCGTTGACACAAAATAACCACTACTTCCCCCTCAAGTATTCTCTTTTCTTTCTCATTTTAATTTAGTTTCATAATTCTGTAAACACTTCAGCCAGCTTGATTATTATTAGAGTAGCGTTTGATGCTTACACACTCAATTAATCAGGTAATTCATCAATAACTTAAATTTTATATATGCGAGCGATGTAAAGTGGAATAAATGGATAATGTGTATTACAAAAAATAAATTTTACAATGCGTTAAACTCTTTGACATTGTCACTGGCGGATTTAAAGCCCCCCCCCCCCCCCCCCCCCCCCCTTTAATTTCGCACGCCCCCTATTTGAAAATCCTGTGTCCGCCCCTGATTGTAGACACTAAGGGGCAAACTGATATCGAGTGCATTAAAACCGAAATCAAGTAAGAAAGTAATACTGTTTCGAAAATTTGAATAAAAAGGGGTTTAAAACAAAATAACTGAAGGAACTCAATATTTCGATAATCATACAGTGATAGATGTACTCATAAAATTTGGATTGAACATGATATTTGTAAAATGTGCAGAAATAAATGAACAGGTCTGAAGTAAGTAATGTTGTTACACATGTATACGTTCCAGTAACCTGATGACAGTCTTATTCGTGATTCACTTTTCTTTTTGTTCGTCCAGATTTCAGTAAACTGACAAAAGTTAATCAATAAATAAGCATTTTGTTCTACCTTTGTGACAATTATTTCATTATTTAGAAAACGAATTACGATAGTGACATTCTGTGTGAATCAATTTATGCCCCCTCCCCCCTTTCCACTTATCGAAAATCTTATTCTCGAAAGATTGCAAAATTTGCTATAATCATTTCATTTTTCCGAAATTTTGTTCCGAAATTTTGGCCCCCAGACCCCTCGCCAAAAAAAAATTTCGGCTCCCGCCTATGGCGCACGCACCACATTACCACTAAATTACTGGACCCCCCCCCCCTTTCTAATTCCCTGGATCCACGCCTGCTGTGTACTGTCATATACGGTGCATGGTAATCTAACGTTCAAAATAATGAATAATTTATGATTATAAATCATCGTTCATCGACGAAACTCTTCAAATAATCGTAAATTAGACAAAACTCTTCAGCGAGCCGAAGCATTTTCCGGACAAAATGCATGCGGAGATGACCCCCAAAAGTACACCTGACGACTGACGATGATATAATCGCATGACCTTTAAACCCCGTATGTAAATGAAGAATCTGGACAGGCTCAGGGAGCCGTTTGAGAAATGGCGTTCTGATCGGGGAATTCGGCGATGTTTTCAAGGATTATTGTGTTTTGGATGTAACAATTCGTATTGAGTGACACGGTAGGTTAAAGATGAATGTTTTCTGATGACGGTCGCATATAGTGTGCGCCGTGTCAGTTTGAATAAATGTGTTTTTTAGTCGGTTGAAGTGAGATGGGGTGCCGTTTCGCTCGTGGCGTAGTTGCCAACCTTCCCTATTACACATTACACATACCGCTGTCATATAAAAAAAAACAAAAAAAACGAAAGTGATATTTTCTATGCAAGCGCCTGTGCTTTTACCCAGAAAAACAGTAGTGCATTCTCGTAGTTTGGAGTGTAAATACCAGTGGTAATAGAGGAAGAACAGCGTGAAATAATTCTTAGAAACTGTGTTTTTGTCCGTCCTGTCCAGGTTTTACAATTTGCACAATCCAGAGAGGAGAAACGCAGGCTAAAGGAAGACTCCTACTATCTTATGTTTCTAGCAGATTTCTTGGTTTTAATGTCTCTACTAAAGACAACTCTACAACCCGCACCTACACACCTATCTCTCATTGTGAGTACAGTACCGCACGTACACACCTATCTCTCATTGTGAGGACAGTACCGCACCTACACACCTATCTCTCATTGTGAGAACAGTACCGCACCAACACACATATCTCTTATTGTGAGGACAGTACCGCACCTACACACATATCTCTTATTGTGAGGACAGTACCGCACCTACACACCTATCTCTCATTGTGAGGACAGTACCGCACCTACACACCTATCTCTCATTGTGAGAACAGTACTGCACCTACACACCTATCTCTCATTGTGATAACGGTACCGCGCCTACACACCTATCTCTCATTGTGAGTACAGTACCGCACCTACACACCTATCTCTTATTGTGAGTACAGTACCGCACCTACACACCTATCTCTCATTGTGAGGACAGTACCGCACCTACACACCTATCTCTCATTGTGAGAACAGTACCGCACCTACACACATATCTCTCATTGTGATAACGGTACCGCGCCTACACACCTATCTCTTATTGTGAGTACAGTACCGCACCTACACACCTATCTCTCATTGTGAGAACGGTACCGCACCTACACACCTATCTCTCATTGTGAGAACGGTACCGCACCTACACACCTATCTCTCATTTTGAGAACGGTACCGCACCTATCTCTCATTGTGAGGACAGTACCGCACCTACACACCTATCTCTCATTGTGAGAACAGTACCACACCTACACACCTATCTCTCATTGTGAGAACAGTACCGCACCTACACACCTATCTCTCATTGTGAGGACAGTACCGCACCTACACACCTATCTCTCATTGTGAGGACAGTACCGCACCTAACACACATATCTCTTATTGTGAGGACAGTACCGCACCTACACACCTATCTCTTATTGTGAGGACAGTACCGCACCTACACACCTATCTCTCATTGTGAGAACGGTACCGCACCTACACACCTATCTCTCATTGTGAGTACAGTACCGCACCTACACACCTATCTCTAATTGTGAGTACAGTACCGCACCTACACACCTATCTCTCATTGTGAGGACAGTACCGCACCTACACACCTATCTCTTATTGTGAGGACAGTACCGCACCTACACACCTATCTCTCATTGTGAGGACAGTACCGCACCTACACACCTATCTCTCATTGTGAGGACAGTACCGCACCTACACACCTATCTCTCATTGTGAGAACGGTACCGCACCTACACACCTATCTCTCATTGTGAGAACAGTACCGCACCTACACACCTATCTCTCATTGTGAGTACAGTACCGCACCTACACACCTATCTCTCATTGTGAGTACAGTACCGTACCTACACACCTATCTCTCATTGTGAGGACAGTACCGCACCTACACACCTATCTCTCATTGTGATAACGGTACCGCACCTACACACCTATCCCTATTGTGAGTACAGTACCGCACCTACACACCTATCTCTAGTTGTGAGAACGGTACCGCACCTACACACTTATCTCTCATTGTGAGTACAGTACCGCACCTACACACCTATCTCTCATTGTGAGAACAGTACCGCACCTACACACCTATCTCTTATTGTGAGGACAGTACCGCGCCTACACACCCATCTCTTATTGTGATAACAGTACCGCACCTACACACCTATCTCTCATTGTGAGAACAGTACCGCACCTACACACCTATCTCTCATTGTGAGGACAGTACCACACCTACACACCTATCTCTCATTGTGATAACAGTACCGCACCAACACACCTATCTCTCATTGTGAGGACAGTACCGCACCTACACACCTATCTCTCATTGTGAGAACAGTACCGCACCAACACACATATCTCTTATTGTGAGGACAGTACCGCACATACACACCTATCTCTCATTGTGAGAACGGTACCGCACCTACACACCTATCTCTCATTGTGAGAACAGTACCGCACCTACACACCTATCTATCAATGTGAGGACAGTACTGTATTAGGTGTTTAAAGTCTCCGTCAAACGCGATTTTATAAATAGGAAGGAAGCGCTTTAATAATATATATCAAATCATGGATATAGAAGTTATTTTACATTATGAAGAAAATTTAAAAAGAAATGGCAAACGAACAATGAGATTTGGGTATATGGGATATATTGTTGCAAGATTTGTTAAGTCACTATCGGTCATGTAATATATCGTATTTAACGTCCTTATTATAATTAACAGCGATGGTCATTTAAGGTTCATGTAAACAGTAAATCAAGTGATATTTATCCAGATTAAAAATGACTATTCTGTTACAATCTAACACAAGTAACTTGACCAATTGTTAATATGTGTCATGGCTATCCATGGGTCTTGATTTTGACATTTAATTTGTTAAGCTACCTGGTAATTTTGGCAAAACAGACATAAAAAGCATGTTTCAGGAGAACAAATAAAGCTCATGTGGATCAGTCATATTGCACAAAATAATTATGCCGTTATGGTCACAAGTGTCTATAACAGGTAGTGACCAGATTTTACTTTCTCAAGCATAAACGTTTATGCTGTGACCTCCATATGTCAGCATTACTTGTATGCGTGCTAGGGGTTTTTCTTTATTAGGAAAGGCACATGTATACATTAAGGTTTGGAGTGTAACAGGGTGGTCTGTTATACCCTCTATCGTTCAACAAGTTATTGGGGGTGACGCACATCAATGCCAAAAATCAACACTTTGCACAAATGGTCAAGCTTTGATCTTTGGGCAGACTTAGGGTAAGTTATAAAGCTCTCTTTACGCTATGCTAAATAATTTTGAATGAACGGACTATGGAAGACATTCAAAATGTCACTTGTTCACAAAAAAATTGACGTTTTTTTTCACAAAATGGTTAAAAAATATTACCGGCGGTATACTAACTGTTGAAGTATTCTGTTATTGAGTTTATGGTTCAAACTTTCCTATTTATTTAATATCATGAATATGGTCGCTGAAGTTAAGGTTGCTATCAGTTGTAATTCTTAGGTCCTTTTCCCTTGTTACTTCCTGAAGGGTGGTCACAACTCTTCCTTTTGGTGTCTCTTGGTATACGTTGTTGGATTTCTTTCCTAGCTGCAAAACTTTACATTTGTCTGGATGGAATTTTAAAAGCCATTGTCTAACCACTTTTGGAGTTGGTCTAGATCATTCTGAGGATTGTTATTTTCCATATAATTACATATTTTATCATCATCTGCGAATAAACGCGTGGTTGCATCAATATTTTCCGGGGGTCATTGATATAAATTACAAAGAGTGTCGGTCATAAAATACTTCCTTGGGGTATCCCACTTGCAACCTCCATCCATTTGGACAGTTCTCTGTTTACAGATACTCGCTGTTTCCGGCCAGTTATGAAAGTTCGCACCCAATGGATGGCTTCCTGTGATAATCCATATGATTTTAATTTGCTGATAAGCCGTAGATGTTGAACCGTATCAAACGCTTTCATGAAATCTAGGTATACTATTTTGATTGATCCTTGTTCTAAAACATTTGTCCATTCATCAATAACTTTCAGGAACTGCAAAATAGTCGACCTTTCTTTTGCAAATCCATATTGATGTTTACTAAGGAGATTGTTGTTTTCTAGATGAGCCATTATTCTTGACCTAACAATATTTTCCATTGTTTTACATATACCGCTAGTTCAGCTAACTGGTCTGTAATTCCCTGGCATTTTCTTGTCCCCTTTCGTGTGGATCGCAGTAACCCAACTTTCCTTCCAACTATCTGGAAGCTCTCCTGTCTGCAAGGAACAGTTAATTGTTTCGCACAAAGGCTCAACCCGCTTTTTATATCAATGCAACTTATCATATCTTCTTCGTTTGTGAATATTAAATCCAAATACTTGCCTCGTTGTTTGCTCTTATTCGTGTTGGATTCTTTAAATGTTGAAATAAAAACATGTTTTGCTCCTCTAGACGGAATCCATTGATTTCAATCTATCTTTTTAAAAATTAAAGTCTCCCGATAATTATATGCGAGATGTTTTTACTTCAACTACATCGAAAAGTAGCGCGCATACCTTTGCTTACTTTGGATAATGGTTTTCAATGATTTGATTTTCTCCTAAAACATCTTTATTATTTCAGCACACTTGCGTTCATTCTGAATTTCCGTTTGGATATTTTTCTCCACTCTGATGAGACATTGAGGACAGAACCACATGGAGTCCACTGAGTTAAATAATATAGCATGTTCAGCATCACTCTTGTTCAGGCAGCTGGTACAATATTGGCTGCTGCATCTTCGACATTTCAACACTTTCGTGCTAGAATCCGGTGCCACTGAGCACATTTTACAACAATCTCCATCCCACGGAAGTATGGGTTTCCTGACGTCTCAGTCCCAGATTTGCTTGATGATCTTGTAGTACGGGTCGTGATATCTTTATCCTGTTGTTTTCCATTGCTACTGCCGGGTTGCGGCATATCGGCTTTCAGATGTGGGCGGGAAGTGGCTTTTGGCATGCCGTGCCACGTACATTTGTATTACAGAAATCAGTCCATGTTTACAACTTAAACCGTAATATTTCACCCGTATCATACGGAGCTCAGGACAATAACGTATGTTGCTCTCGATGACGTCACAGTTATATCATTAAGATTTAAAAATGATTTTTTTCCAATTTACAGTTCTACATAGATGTACCTTATTTTGTCACATTATGTATAAAGTTCTCAATGTTAATACAACTGTAACACTTCAAATTTCCATTTTATCATTTATCTTTTATGCAGCATAAATGTGAAAGTAGCAGTCTACATGTGGAAGTGAAAACTATGAGATGTATATTGACACCACCGCTGAGGAAAAACTCACTTAGTTTTTTTTCAATTAGCGGAAGAAACAGGAAGAAAACACAGAACTCTGCTATTTAAATGTATATTTTGGAATATTTTATTAAATCGATTGTACACCCAATATCGGGTGGCATTATTTACAATGCAAGAGATTAAGTCAAAATGTCAGACGCCCTTCATGATAGTTTACATATATGTACAGATTCAATTTGAGCATCTCACCAAAGAGGAAAAGAATAAACGGGCATTCTGCCTAACACCTGGTGACTAGGCCAATGATATATATGTACAAGTATGATGAGTAAATGTGAATTTCATTTGTAAATTAAGTGATAATCAGGATGGCAATTATATGTATGATTTGGGTGCGAGAAGTAGTGTGGAATGGAAAGCATACATCCAACTTTACTGATATGCATTTAGATTGTAAACGTTAAAAGTTTATAAACAAGAAGCCCAATGTAATTACAAAACAATTCCCCTGGGGAAATGTATAACTCTGGGACCATGACATTTACAATCTAAAGATCCTTCTACCCATGAATAGTATTTGATTCTACCATATCTGAGGTTTTTGAAATTTTGATATCAAGATTTTGAGACTTCCGCAATTTCAGTGAATATGAAATTTTCTGGTACCGTCCCTCAGTCCCTGGGGGTCAGCCAAGGTCAATATATGCACACCATCAAATTGCTAGCTATCAAATACTAATTATTCTAACCAGGTATGATTGGAAATGAAACAAATTGTGCTAAAAATGTGATTTTCCTATATAAACTATAGTAAAGTTAAACCCATTCCCAGGGGGAAATGTGTAGCACCTTACCCTTCCATCCATGAAGTGACCTAGACCTGTGGTCAGCTGACTTATAGTTCTGAGCAACTTTGCTTCAAAATTCAATAACAAAATGAAAGTGAAAAGATACTACATCTGACCTTGACTTTGCCCTCTGTCCTTCATCATTCTTGATCTGTTTAAAATGTCTTGTTTGGGTGCAAAAAATATCGGACCAAGCTATATCAATTACAGCCAGGTCATTTCTGGTATAGATGGTGCTAACAACAAAAACAAAAATTAAACTCCAGAAAACAGCAAACAAACACACATACAGGTTTATATGTACCATTTAACCATGATTATAAAAATTCATAGAGAGAACACAATAAATTCCTGTCATTGTTCTGTAGAACAATTCATGATGGTTTGAAATCTTACACATATCCCTCACAAAAACAGAATTTTGTGTATTCAAATGTATTCCTTCTCTTGAGAAACTTCAACACAAATTTCAAATACAATCTGAAAAGGCCTTGTCCATAAAATTTAGCAAAGAAACTAATAAATATAAACTAGAAATTGTCATGGACAATTTGATGGCCTTTTCACACCTTTTACAAACTTAAGGCAGAAATGACCATTATGACCTTGAATGGAGGTCATCCTTATCAACGAACTTTGAAGCCATAAATTCTAGCTTGCTACAGACCTAACATCGGGTCTCTGGACCTTTTGGTTATTGAGAAGTCGTTTAAAGATTTATGCCTATTTGACCTCTGTCACCATGAATGGAGGTCAAGGTCATTCATTTGAACAAAATTCGTAACTCTGCCCCGAAGCATGCCACAGACTAAATAGAGAAGTTGTTAAAAATTTTTTTTTTTTTTTTAATCCTGGTTATTTTAAACGTTTCAGGTATGACGTCAAAGCAGTCATATTTGATTCAGACTGACCCAAAAAATATAAATCTTGATCATCACCAACTCGGTCATTTTATGAAAGTTTGTGCAGAATCCGTCTGGTCGAACTTGAGAAGAAGTGTAAAATGTGAATGGTCGGCATACCCAAAAGATCAAAGGAAATATTCAAAATGGCATACCATTTTTATGTGACCTACTTATGGCCTTTATTGCACACAATAGACATTGGCCATATCTATTTCCAATTTAGAGATCTAGAGGCCACAATTCCTCTCCAGAAGAATATTTGGTTTATTTTGTTTAATGTCCTAATAACAGACAAGGTTGTTTAATTTCATGCCAGGTTTTGGAGGTGGAAGAATCTGGAGTATTCAGAGAAAAAAAACACCGGCCTACAGTCAGTACCAGGCAACATGTGGGTTTCGAACTCGCAACCCAGAGGTTGAAGGCTAGTGATCAAGTGTCAGGACACCTTAACCACTCGGCAACCGCGGTCCCTCCAGAATGATGATAATAATAATAAGAATATGAAGAAACATAACAAAAACAATAGGTCTTTTCACCATTGGGGAAAATCCCTAACAATAACAAGATGCCCATAGGCCTTTTGGTCATCTGACTCTAAAGACCCTTGTATTATTGTAGTATACATACTCAGTAGCAAATATATAATGGCACTGATGGCCATGGCGGCAATCTTGGATTTTGGACCGACCAGAAAAATAACACTTGGTGATAACCATCTCAAGATTATTATAGCCAAGGCTGAGCTGAATCCCACAGGTGGAACTTGAGGAGAAGTTTAAAATAGGTGTCGTTCAGGAAAACCATGACTGTGCAATCATGTTACAAAATGGCAGCAGTGGCTGCCATATCAAAGTTTTTACGAGGTCGAGAAATGAAAACACTTTGTTGGCTCCCCTTCCAGAACATCTCACCAATTTCCAGCTAAATGGCAGCAGTGCAACTGGAGAAGTAGTTTAAAATGTGTATTTCAAGATGGCTGCCATTTCAAACCCTCCTTAAAAGTAACAACACTTGGTTAATACCATCCTCGAATCATTTTAAGTTTCAGCTCAATCCCACTGGTGGAACTTGAGAAGAAGTTTAAAATGTGAAAAGTTTACGCACGGCGGAATGCTGACGAGGGAAGAAGCTAGATGACCAAGTCATCCTGACCCTTCAGGTCAGATGACCTAAAAATTCCAGAGCCATCACATTCTAAAATACACAATGTAATTCAAATATCAGTTTATATAAATTAATGGCAGCCTAACTCCTCACAAAATCACCTAATGATACCCAGGTATGTTTAGAGGTTTTTAAGATTAAACTTTTAACAGTTTTGCAAAACCAAAAATCATGTATTTTCAGCATAATTTTTTCAGTTGATTTTATCTTCTATTCCAGTATATACAAGCTTTTGCAATTTTTAGTGTATCCTCAATATTGTGAAAAACAGACCACAGGGAAATGATCTTTTAATGCAGTATACTTGACTGTACAGATACTGGACCGATGCTTGAAAGCCATGCATTGTAAAAAGGAGTATAATTACATTTGGGCATCATATGTGCCGACCTACACTGTAATGGAGCTGACAAAGTATTCCATTGTACCATATCATTGCCAAATAAACAGAATTGTGCTACACACAACCTTATGAACAAGGAACTTCTGTGCACATGTCGGGGATAAATAATATCTGTTTGGTGTGTTAGTGGAAATAAATTAATCAGAACCTTAAATTCCAACATCTGACAATGGGGAAAGTATGACCAATTAAGCCATACATCAATTTCATTTTCATATATTCAGATAATTAATCAAGGACCATTGTAAATATAAACTGTGTAAACATTTTTTCTGACTTCCTAGACAAATTAGCATTAGTCTGGGCAACTCCAGATTGCCACCTCTCAGACATATACAGTTTATTTCAAAGTAAAAGTACTTCATGTATTTACAAATTCCTTTGGAGGAATTGGGGTTTGCAACAATCTAACAAATGGGTATACTGTATTCACTTTCTTAATTTTTTCATGAAAGCTTTTGCTGCATTATATTTAAACAGAATGCACCAAAAAATACCCTGATCAAGGTCAATGTGATCTTGGAGAGTATCCGATAGTTTTCTATTTTCTTCTTTCAGATTTCACCTTAAAAGTCCTTTTTAACATCTAATTTCTTTACATAATAAAACTAAAATAGATGTTGTGTATCATACCTTCAAAATATATATAAACATTACAATATTACTGAAATACAGATACCCATAGGTGCTCTGCCAAGTCAATCCTATTTCATCTTAAGTCTGTGAAATATTTCATCATCGGTTTTTCAAAAAATTTTCATCACCATATAAGATGATAAAAAAACCTGCAACAGAGCATTACCAAAGAAATTCTACACTTCTGAAATCTCCTATAAATAGACAGAACAAGAGCATGCATCTTAAACACTTTTTTTGTTTTTAAACAAGTCATGAAATAATTCTGTGAAAAATCCTTCCCTCACAAAGTGCTCATATACATCAAAATGATAAATGGATTGGACCATGCATATATCTACCTTTAAAAAGACCACCATGACACTACTGTAGTGCATGTCCACGTTACAAGTTAACAGTGGTGAGGACGGTCGGACAAACAAAAAGCTAAACCAATTCAGGCTCAGTTCAGAACAAGGTTTCTCACTCCCAGGTATAAATAAAGCCATTTGAAAAGAGCAGACTTTGCCATCAATTGACAATTAATGCGCGACGAACAGTAACCTTCACAAAATGAGCTTCGAAATACAGAATGACAGACACATGACAAATTCTCCATGCATCTAGTTGTCATCTTCATCCTCCAAGAGACTGGAAAACTTGTTTTTGTCACTCCAATCCTGCAAAATGAATTTAAAAATATAATAAATTGGAACATCATTATTTTATATGAAATACTGTATTATATGTATAATATACACCCAAAAATAATAAGTATACAAGTCATGTCCACAAAATATTTACTTTCTGTTTGACATATACCCACAAAATAGCTATTACATGTACAATGTGCATCAATTTACTAGAATTCTGCATCAAGCTTTCTTACATTAAAATCTAAGGTCATATGTATGGTATGATGATTGCATGATAATCTAGAGACCTAAATTCTCACCCAAGAGATTGAAACCCAAATTTCCCCCAAAATGACTTGAGGAAGTCTGTCGAGTTCTGGACTATGAGAATATTCATGAAGTTGGTAGAGCAAGAACATAGTTAAAGCCCTACACACCAGCATGCTACAGACTCAATATCAAGTCCCTCAGCCTCTTGGTTATCGATTAGAAATTGTTTAAAGATTTTAGCCCATTTGACCCATGTGGCCTTGAATGTAAGTCAAGGTCATTCATTTGAACAAACTTGGTAGTCCTTTGCCCCAGCATGCTACAGGACAAATATCAAGTCCCTGGGCCTCTTGGTTATTGAGAGAAGTTGTTAAAATGAAAAAGTTGACGCAGAATAGACGGACGAAAGACGCCGCACTACGGGCATAAGCTCACTCAGGGCAGGAAAAAAGGAATATTGATACAGGGTTCAAACTTAAATTATTATTCATTATGACAAAGCTACATACTAAGTTACTAATCGTGTACCAAATGTCAATATAGACATAAAGCATTTCCTGTTTTCACTCGCAAATTTTACAGGTGATTTAGCTCCATGCTTGAATGATTTTCTATCGCTCAGGTAAATTCCTATTTGGATGTTTTTATTAAGCCACATCAATCGACACTCTGGTTTTGTTGAGTTAACACTGTAGAATGGGCAATATTATCAAATTAGTCACATTGCCTCTTTGAATTATTTGTTTTCACATCTGAATCCTGATATAAAATCAGTGATACTAAAATTCATACCATCTAATAATGAATAAGTGTCACCAGATCCAATTTCCAGGTAAAAGGACACCACTTATCTGTTAATATTCATCAGATTTATCTATCATCTGTGCATTCTTGGCATATAACTTCACCTCCGGTGGGGACTGTAATTCGATGAATTGTCTTGTGGCACTAAGAAAACTACATTCAGTCTTGTCATGATATTGTCAAATTTCTCCATGTTTTTAAGTTTGTAAGGAAATGTAGATCTGGTGGGAATAAATGAGCCCCACTGTAGTGTTTCTATACAAAAATCAAACTAGAAAAGCTAACCATCAATCTTTTTTCTACATTACCTGTTTGGACTTATTTTCCAATTTGGGCATTTCGTCTATGCTTTTGGGAAGAACCTTTTCCTTGGGCCTAAAAATAGAAAAAGATTCATCACATCCCGTTTGTGTTAATTGCACACAAAAACAAGGCATCGCAAACGATACAAATCCCCTCGCGTGCTTACACATGAACTCCGACGCAAAATGGGGGGGTGGGGTTATTGCAGGACATTGAAATAACATCAGTTGGCATTTGCACTGAACTGCAATAGACATGGATGGGCTTATAATCAGGCATGGGCTCATTGCCAGTTAAATATGGTATATATGCATTCAACAGTATCTGGTTACGCATCATACTAGCAACTTCATTTCCTGACAGTTATTATAATTATAATTGGCGCCCTAAAACATGAACTCGGTCGAGGTATTCCCATGCTGGACCCATATATGAAGTTTGGTCAGGATCTGTTCAGAAATGAAGTCGCAAGAGTGCTGACAAAGATTTTCTATAAATAGTAACGGTGACCTTAACCTTGACCTTGGCACCCTGAAACACAAACTCGTTTGAGGTATTCCCATGCTGGACCCATATATGAAGTTTGGTCAGGATCCGTTCAAAAAAGAAGTCGCAAGAGCGCTGACAAAGATTTTCTATAAATCGTAACGCTGACCTTGACCTTGACCTTGGCACCCTGAAACACGAACTCGTTCGAGGTATTCCCATGCTGGACCCATATATGAAGTTTGGTCAGAATCCGTTCAAAAAAGAAGTCGCAAGAGCGCTGACAAAAAGTGAACATACGTACGAACGGAACGCTATATCCCCTCCCCGACTTTCGTCGCAAGGGGATAATTAAAACATACTTTGAATTCCCTCTAGAAAAGCTAGGTAATCTAGCTATGATTCACATTTCCATTTTAAAAGCAATCCATTGATTAAATATCCCAAATATTTAAGCAGATCAGTGTTAAGGTGTGACTTGGACACCCTTTTCCAGTGTCAGTTGTTTTCAAGCTATAGCTAGCTGTCAGCAATTTTGAGCTGTGGTCACAAGTAAAAGCGGGACCAAATGCCCAAGTCAGGAGAAAGCTAGAAATTATGCATTTCGTCTGGATATGAACTTTAAGAAATTTTGTGAGTGAAAATCTTTGTACTAATATCAACGACTTAAGCGACACATAATCTCTGTGTTGTTTAAAGTTAACATGCAGTTGACAATTATTTCGACCTGCAGTCTTAACTAAAGTCTTAACTACACACCAAACAGAGTACAAACTTGAGCACAGCCATTCTGTTTGGTAACTGTCTTTGAAATGCTGATTGGCCGTTTGTATGGTGAATAAACAGGCAGTCCTGCTTTATCAGTATGTTTTGGCACTTTGAACGGCCCATTTTCAACACATGTCTAAGCGTATGCGAATTCTTTAAAATGCTTGTTTCCACCTGTTGTCTGTTAAAGCGTTACTTGACCTCGATTAGTCGAAAGCTTGTGGATTCGGAAAATTAATCGACAATGAATCACGAAATGTATGCAGAAATTTAAGTATGAAATTTATCAATACATACATAACAAATGCATTGTTTTTCATTTATATTAATTTGTAAACAAACTAAATCTAAACAAAACAACAAAAAGAAATATAACTTTTTTTTCATTTTATTTTTATTTCAGCAGCATGTTACTGTCAATCTGTAGTCTGCTAAATTCTGTAGCGATTATGGACAATCCACACAAGTTCCCAGGTCTGTGTTAAGTTTGTTGAGAACTTACTGTGATTTGCCCCCTCGTCCCCAGGCGTTTCCTCCTGACGATTCTCCGCGTCCCGATGGCCTGTGCTGATCCGTCTGTCTCGGATGATCTGTAAAAGGATTACATTTGATAATATTTGATTTTGTTTTTGAGAATCAAAATCTGCTGTCTTCAGCCATACATGATTACAGTTTCTATCTTAATAGAATACATTGTTGTAAACATTAGATATGATGCTGAGCAATTGTAAGTCAACATGTCTGGTCCGGCTCCCTCGTGGTACATAATTCAACACATGAATAACAGACTGATGTTTAGGTACTGTTCACATAAAAACATGTGTCCTCTTCTCTCTTACTATGTAGGTCAAGTCACACAGCACTTTGTCAGTGGGGTGATAAAGGTACTTTAATGGTTTTAATGTTATTGCCAGATAAGAAATTATTTCAAAAATATGCATTTTGACCCTGAGATAAAGGTGATCATAGGTACTGCATTGCACATAATGTCATTGGCTTCAGGTAATGCAAGTATACTGCAAGATTTCACATGATATCTTCAACAGTGAAGAAGTTATGGCATGTACAAAACTCACTTACTTCGACAGTGCACTGCACTACATAAGTGGGTGATTAAGTTATACAGCAAGTTTCATTGAGATGTCTTTAAAGGTTGAAAAGAAATCGCCCAGAGACAAGAAATTTTGGAAAAATTAGCACCTTGGGGTTAAGGTCACAGTGACCTTACTGCAGTGTATTGCACATCATCTTTAGGGGATGCAAGTATCCTCCAAGTTTCATGAACATTTTTCAACAGTTCAGAAGTTATTTTCTGAACAAAAACTCATTAGAAGAATCAGAAGAAGAACCAGTACTAATACTATGTCTGCCTAAAATCTATGGCGAGACATCATTATTTTGCCACAAAGCCAGCTTTTTAAAAGACAATAAAACAGCATTCCTTAGTAACATGATTGTCTCCACTATTATCGGATAAATCAGTAATATATTCATAATCCGTAATGATTTGAAAATGATGAACGTTAACAAGAGACGTACCATGTGGTTTGTCATGAGCCTTCTTGGCCCATGCATTACTGCTTGGGGCGTCTTCAGCATGTCCATCAATGTGGCGGCCCCGCCCCCAGGCAGATGGAGCAGATGGTGATGTCTGAAAGACAATACAGTCACACATTAATAGATATCTAAGGCAGCATTCAACTAAATACATAATCAACTATATCAAAGGATCTGGACACAAACAAAAGGGCCTGCAACTTTCACAAGGATATTTCGGTTATCAAGGCAAAAATACATTAAGCTATATCACAATTATTTTTCTACCTTTTTCACTGCATCTTCAAACTATGATTTAAACAAAATCCTGTCATTCTTCAAGAAGAAGAAGGAATTTAGAGGTTTTTTTTTATTAATTTACTCTTTTTGCAACGTTTCCTCTGTTAGGCAGACCCCAAGGGAACAACATCTTACATTTATACATTACCTTTGCCCAATAATTTTCCAGATTAAATTTCATCAAAATCCATTCAGTGGTTCAGGACAAGTAGTGATTAAAAAGATTTACTTATATTTCCTCTATTGAGCCTTGCCCCTCCCACCCCACAAGAGCCTCGCTGTTATTAAATTAGATCTCCTTTGCCAAACAACGCTTCAGACCAAACTTCATTAAAATCCATTCAGTCATTCAGGATTTGTAGGTATTTAAATGATCTATCTCAATTTCCCCTCTGGCCCCAAGGGAGCTACACCGTCCATTTAAACAAAATTAGATCTCATTTGCCTAATAATGCTCCAGACCAAAATTTCATCAAAATCCATTAAGTCGTTAAGGACAAGTAGCGATTTAAAGGATTTACCACAATTTCCCCTATTGGGCCCCATCCCTCCTACTCCATTTACACATTAGATTTACTTTGTCAAATATTACTCTTGATCAAATTTCCATATTTGATTAAGGCTTTCAGGACAAGTAGGGATTTAAAGGAAATAATGTCGGACGATGGAAGGACAGACGAATAGACGATGGATGCTGCACCATGATATCCTTCGGACCAGGTGAGCTAATAATAACGTATATATGTGTTAATTGGTGAACTAGCCTTACAGGTGGTCCAGTGGTACAGTAGTAATTGGACTCAAAAACTAATTGGGGGGATCACCTGTCTGACCACATGGTTTTTCACCGGGACCTGGCACAATTCCAATGGGGCCTATTCAAGTGATTAAAACAATGTTTTAGAACTTGTTCTGCATTTGTTATACAAAACAGCCTAACTGACCTAAATTCTTTTGTATGTCTATATGTGTAAGCCTACCTCTGTCTGTGGGGGTGGCAGTGTGTAAGCCTACCTCTGTCTGTGGGGGTGGCAGTGTGTAAGCCTTCCTCTGTCTGTGGGGGTGGCAGTGTGTAAGCCTACCTCTGTCTGTGGGGGTGGCAGTGTGTAAGCCTAGCTCTGTCTGTGGGGGTGGCAGTGTGTAAGCCTACCTCTGTCTGTGGGGGTGGCAGTGTGTAAGCCTACCTCTGTCTGTGGGGGTGGCAGTGTGTAAGCCTAGCTCTGTCTGTGGGGGTGGCAGTGTGTAAGCCTAGCTCTGTCTGTGGGGGTGGCAGTGTGTAAGCCTAGCTCTGTCTGTGGGGGTGGCAGTGTGTAAGCCTAGCTCTGTCTGTGGGGGTGGCAGTGTGTAAGCCTAGCCTCTGTCTGTGGGGGTGGCAGTGTGTAAGCCTACCTCTGTCTGTGGGGGTGGCAGTGTGTAAGCCTACCTCTGTCTGTGGGGGTGGCAGTGTGTAAGCCTACCTCTGTCTGTGGGGGTGGCAGTGTGTAAGCCTACCTCTGTCTGTGGGGGTGGCAGTGTGTAAGCCTACCTCTGTCTGTGGGGGTGGGAGTGCTGACTTAGATTCACTTTTTGGAGGTGATGTGGTTGTATTTGGACCATCTGTCTTTCGTTTCTCCCAGATGTTCACAGGGGGTGGAGGAGCAGGGACCAGCTTAACTTCCTCGCGCTGTGTTGTTGACACCGGACTCTTGGGAGCATCTTTACTATCTTCACCCCCCATGAACACCTCCGAGGAGTTATTTGATATCTCACTGTCCCGTCGGGACCTTGACGGTGATGTGATTGGGTGGGGACCTACAAGAAACCATTGTTTTAGAAATTAGGTTATATAATATTCAATGAAAAATAGTGTAAATATTTCAAAGGTGTTTACATGATTTAATACAGAAAATGACAAAAATGACAAAGTTTGTTATTCTGCCACAAACATCAACAGTATGTCTTTTTTTTTTTTTTTTTTGAATTTCCACAGATGTAAGAGATCTTTGTTTGGGTTAAGTATAATCAACTCCTTACTATGTCCTACAATCTTAAACCTTCATTAAAATAATCTGGTCCAAGTGAGAAAATGTCTTAATAATTCACAAATTCTATTTGCAAACCTCATAAAACTTCTCTACCAATCCGTGAATGATGAACAGACCGATGGCTGGATGAACTTTTTACACACAAATAACAACACAGCTATGGCTTCACATGTTCGTTATACTGAATTTTAACAACTTAACAGACAAAAATGAGTGTCCGCTGTCCGCATTAGGAAGGTGTCCGCTATATACATGATATTTATATCGTGACTTTCATTGGGGATTCCTGGAACTGTCCGTTATGGACAGGTGTCCGCTACAGGTTTGACTGTATACTACATTACAATAATTCTGTCTCATACCCTGACTAACATACAGTAACTGTTAAAACTCACCAGGTCGGCCTTTGCCACTACTGCCACTGCTAAGTCTACGTTGTCGTCCCTCCATTTTCTCCGTAGAATCATGTCTGGTCCGTCCCGGCCCACTGTGACTGACATGCTGGGAGTTGTTGTGGCTGTCATTAAAACATTTACACAATATTTTATATAATCATTTATATGTATCTGATTACATCTTTAACAAAATATGAATATTTTTTCTTATTTTTTTTTGCCTATCAATGCCTAACATATGTAAATCAAAGTGCTGGAAGTACTGCAAACGAACATTATTGTAAAAGAGCAAAAACAGCAAAATTTAGAACATATAATGATACAGGAGGCCCAGGGGCCTTAACGGTCATCTGACTCTAAAGACCCTTGTACAATTGTAGCATACATACTCAGTAGCAAGTCTAGTGGCACACTAATGGTCATGGCAGCCATGGCGGCCATTGTGGATTTCTGACTGACCCGATAAATAAACAACACTTGGTCATCTCAGGGTTATATGAGGTAAGTAACAGCTGAATCCCACTGGTGGAACTTGAGAAGAAGTTTGAAATAGGTGTTGTTCAGGGAAACCATGATCGTGCAATCATGTTACAAAATGGCAACCATGGCTGTCATGTCAAAGTTTTTACGAAGCCGGAAAATAACAACACTTTGTTGACTCTCTTTCCAAAACATCCTCACCAATTTCCAGCTCAGAGGCACTAGTGGAACTGGAGAATTAAAAAATTTGTCTTTTAAGATGGCTGCCATGGTGGCCATCTTGGATTTCTGACTGACCCGAGAAATAGCAACACTTGGCCAGGATCATCTCAGGATCATTTCTGGTAAGTTACAGCTGAATCCCACTGGTGGAATTTGAGAAGAAGTTTGAAATAGGTGTTGTTCAGGAAAACCATGATTGCACAATCATGTTACAAAATGGCCACCATGGCTGCCATGTCAAAAGTTTTTACGAAGCCAAAAAATAACAACACTTTGTTGGCTCTCCTTCCTTAAGATCCTCACCAATTTCCAGCTCAATGGCATGAGTGGAACTGGAGAAGAAGTTTAAAATGTATTTTTCAAGATGGCTGCCATGGCGGCCATCTTGGATTTCTGACTGACCCAATAAATAACAACACTTTGCCAGGACCATCTCAGGATCATTTCTGGTAAGTTACAGCTGAATCCCACAGGTGGATTTTGAGAAGAAGTTTGAAATAGGTGTTGTTCAGGAAAACCATGATTGCACAATCATGTTACAAAATGGCCACCATGGCTGCCATGTCAAAAGTTTTTACGAAGCCAAAAAATAACAACACTTTGTTGGCTCTCCTTCCTTAAGATCCTCACCAATTTCCAACTCAATGGCATGAGTGGAATTGGAGAAGAAGTTTAAAATGTGTTTTTCAAGATGGTTGCCATGGCGGCCATCTTGGATTTCTGACCAACCTGAAAAATAACAACACTTCCTCAGGACCATTCCAGGATCATTTCAGGCAAGTTTCAGGTCAATTTCACCAGTGGAACTTGAGAAGAAGTTTCAAATGTGTTTTCAAAATGGTGGTTATGGCGGCCATCTTGGATTTCAGACATACCCGAAAAATAACAACACTATGTCAGGACCATCCTAGCATCATTTCAGGCAAGTTTCAGCTCGATCCCACTGGTGGAACTCTAGAGGAGTTTGAAATGTGAAAAGTTTACGCACGGCGGACGGCGAACGGCGCACGAAGACGGACGAAACATGATGACTATAGGTCATCCTGACCCTTCGGGTCAGATGACCTAATAAAACTGTGAAGTAAAACTAAGTGTAATGGACGCTTGAAATATGAAATATCATAGCCAATATGGGCAGCATGACTAGTAGTTGAATTAAGCAGTGTTCCCTGTCACATTTGTTATTCGGGGGGGGGGGGGGGGGGGGGGGGGGGGTTGTATCCCCATACATCTCAAAATGGACTCCCCAGGGGACCCTCCGTTTATACATCATACGATCTCCTTTGTCCAATAAAGCTCCAAACAAATAATTTATCGAAATCCATTCAGGCACTTAAGCTGACAGTGCAAGTTAAAAAGCATCCAATTGAGATTTAAAAAAAATAATACATGTACAGATTTCCAAAAATCGTTTCCGAGACATCCCCCAACTAAGGACGGGCAGACATTTTTGTTTTTTGTAATGCGTAGATACGAGCCGCTATAAAAGCGCGTGCGTTCATTGAGACAAGTATCAGTCTATCGATACACGCGCATAGCGACACATCTCTCCATTATACATAGTATACGTTCTCAATACAAACGCAAATGAGTTTTTGTTCACATTACGGAACTTGAATATGGAATTTGAAGAGGTAACTTTATATATATATACATATATATTTTATTTTACAATAAAAGAAAGAAAAGAAAGTATTGACAACACAAACTATTTGGGCCCCAACAAAACATGTACCTAATGAAATTATAAACAGAGTAAATATGAGTAAATTCCTACCTGAGTCTTTCCAGTGGGATATGCAGCAAGAACAACTTTACAACTGTTACATCATTATATCCATAGTTTCCATCGAAATATGTTCCGTGTCTTCGTACAAATGTATTATTTGTGCACGTGCCATAACGCAATTAAAACGTGATAAAACCGCACAACAGCCCTAGTGTAGTGTAGACAAAAGGAAAACATCCGAGGAGTGCTAGTGTAGGATACGAGTAAAAATCGGAACTCCTCGGACTGTTTACTTGTTATGAAAATGGCTGCACCCACGAAAAACACGTGAGAAGATGGATAGAGTATTTGGGATTAATTCGTTATGCATTTTCAAGCATTTATTTGGAGATTTTATTTTCAACAAGATTTGAAAGATAATTGAGAGACACTGACCATCTTTCTGCTCAAGTTACAGGTAAGTGCTTCTGTTTGGTGTCGTTCGCGAATACAGTTATAGGTCACGTGGTGTACAGATATAGTGTAGAAGATACAGGTGTGTCACCGTCAACACCTGAAGTTAGAGTGAATGCGAGTGTGACGAAGCACGTTCCTTTTATAGCAGCGGCGGCTTGGTTGTATCCACGCATAACAAAAAAGAAAAATGTCTGCCCGTCCTTAGATACGACACTACCATAACTGGGGATTGTCTCGGAAACGATTTTTGGAAATCTGTACAGGTATTTTTTTTTTTTTTTTAATTTCAATTGGATGCTTTTTAACTTGCACTGTCAGCTTTAATGATTAGTAGGGATTTAAATGATTTACCTCAATTTCCCCTATTGAGCCCTGCCCTTCCAACCCCAGGGGTGCCACACCTCTGTTTATACAAAATTAGACATTTTTTTGCCAAATAATGCTCCAGACCTTATTTCATCAAAATCCATTCAAATGTTCAGGACTAATACAGATTTAAAGGATTTATCTCATTTTTCCATACTGGGCCCCATCCCTCCGGCCTCAGGGGAGCCACACCTCTGCTTATACAACATTAGATCTCTTTAGGCCCATTATGCTCCTGACCAAATTTCATTAAAATCTATTCAGGCATTCAGGACTTTTTAGGGATTTAAAGGAAATGTTGACGGACGACGGACATTACACCATGACATAAGCTCATCAGTCCTTAGGACGAGGTGAGCTAAAAATGATTAAAGTTTACTTTTTTTTTAATTCCACTGATTTACTCACTAGTTCCTGTTTTCTTTCTCATCATCATAACCTCGACGGTATTCTTCTTCTTTCTTTTTTAGTCGTTCTTCAATTTCTCTTTCTTTAGCTGCTGTGTCAACAGGTTTGGCACTCCCAAATATAGAAGCTGACCTATTGAGGATGATAAAACACTTTGTAAATATGAACGCTTTCCAATCCAAAGTTTCCCTGTCACATGTTAGATTTCTTTGTCAAAATATAATCCTTAGAATAAATGATTTTCATATATGCATGGGTGAAAGTGTCCCGGTTCCTGAAATACTGAAATAGCTGGTTTTGTCAAAACTTGATATAAGCATATATGGCAGAAAATATTTCCAAAATACTGAATTCAGTATTAAAACTGAACACTTTCATCCATGTATGATTTGGTGGACCGTATTTGTAAGATATTTGTAATTATTAGTGAACATTAAACAAAACAATTACATCAGCATATCAAAGTACTGGAAGTAGTGCAAACGAACATTATTGTTTGATGCAAAGTTGATAAATTGGTTGATATAGATTTAGGAATTAATTGCAAGTAATGTTGAAACATTTTGATATGATTGTATACAGTGTTTCTGAAAGATCCTCAATGAAATTGGAAGTAAGCTGATCTATCTTGGATATTATTCAAGGATGAAAGTAAAATTTGTCAGTTTTTTTCTTTTTCTTTTTTTTTTATGGGAAGATCTCAACAGTAGTTACAATACTGGCAGGACTATGTGACTTAATTTATGCCAACTTTCCAATATGCACTAAATCTATCTATCTATAGCAACAAGAATTATCATTTGTGTTTTGATTTATTGACCGTTTTCGTATGGTATTTGGAAATTAGTGTCAATGTTATGATCAGTCACCCTGACCACAGATATTTACGCCTACAGTACTGTATCTCCCAACACGCAGCTTAATATCTCCCAACATGTAGCCTGACCATATAACCCTTCAGCATCCACCATAATACAATGTAGTATCTCAAATGCCGTTGATACCTTGTTGATAATGATGAGTATGTGTTTGAAGGGAACGTTTTGATGTCAACCATATTGGATTGAACACGGAAGTGGTATTATAGATGGAGAATTGGTGAAATGGTCTCCATATAAGGAAATGACACCCATTCTACTCTGGATTCTTATAAACAAAAAAATGTGAGTTTAAAAAACAACAAAATATTTTGATTATAATCTTCTTTTAGAATTTGAGAATTTTGGAGACCAAAACCACTACAATCAATTTTGAGGACATCATATAATACGGTATATGTACACCAAGGTACACCATTCCAGTGTATTACAAGATCCAACCTTACCTATTTTCTGCAGGTTTGGGCTTTGGAACAGCCGCCACCTTGACTGGCTCCTCTACCGGTTTTGTACGCGGTTGTAAATTCAGCCTTGGTCTCTCTTTAGGACCCTCTGAAAAAAGTGCAACATTTTGAAACTCGTCAACAACTGATGCAGTTTTTTAGTTCAAAAAATTACCCCGATACTTTTGTTTTTCACTTAATGCTTCCCTCAGGTATATTTATATTTTGAATATATACCGTAAATTTTGGCGTATAGTGCACACTTTTTTTCAAAATTTGACAAGTGAAAAAATCTGCAACACACTATAAAGGAACAAGCGTTTGCCGGTCAGATGCATGGATGTCATGAATGTGAGAGATTTGTTATCATTTCCCTCGACAGTAGGATTATGATTTAATACTTAGATATATAAAGCATTAAGCAAGTAAATATTGAACAAATAATCAAAGAAAAACTTTGTATATCTATCAGCAATTACGTGGATTTGTTGGTCGATCATGAGCCACACATATTCCACACACCTGTTCCACGCACTTGCAATCTCACTTGAGCAAGTCACCATATTCAGGTCCAAAACGATTTATAATGACTCAATTAACATCAAGCAAAACTTGAAATGATATATCAGTACTTAGTTATAATTCTAGATAAATCACCTTATAAATCCAGAGCTTTGCCAGAAACTGATAACATTCAACTTGTTTATTTACGGAAGCTGTAACAGCACGCATGCGCAATTCGGTAGGGATAACACTAATGCCTTGATCTTGTGGGCAGTCACTGACCCACTGGCCCTATAAAGTTACAATATGACTGTTAAAACTGCTCTAATTCATCGTCTGCATTATAAAATTTATCAAGTCAAAATATTTATTTCTTTTGATATAAAAAGTAGTGACCAGCACACTGATAGCAGAATTGTTTCCACATACAAAATGGCAGCCAGTGTTACATTAGCTAGCATACTGTACTCAGTTTACAAGTCAATCTTGCAATAATTGGGCCTATTAGCTTTGTATATATCCCAAGGTAATTGAGGGAAGGATTAATTATTTTGTTTGCACAAATATCGTAGACGGGACTGCTCCAATTTGCAAGCTGACTAGGCCCGTCACAGTATAATGTTAACAACCAGTCAATTCAATATGTCAAATCTGACGGGTGATTCCAATTAAATGTTGTAATGTAGCTTTGATAACTCACAGATTCCTATCCCGGTGTTATGCTATAGAATTCAGCTACCGTGCAGTTAAACATAAACAAAATTGATTTTCTTTTATAAAATGAACCTCAAAAACGTACCTACGCACTATATGCCAATATTTACGGTAACCAACATTTGTAGTAAATCAAGGAGCCATTACTCCATCAAATAAAGTCAGAAAAAAGTGGCAATCAAACTTGAACTAGCCCTTAAGGTATTTAGCCTTGTTATCAAGTTCGAAGAAAATCTGTTAACAACTGTTCCAAATAAATTCAAATAAAGTCGGGCAAAAGTTGGCTGAGCCCTTAAGACTATAAAACCTTATTAGAATTTGACGGAAATCCATTAACATTTGTTGCAGTTATTGCACGGAAACAGTGATGGACTGACACAGATGGACTGCCGAGCGAACCTATAATTAATATCCCTGTTTTGGTGAATAAATTTAAGTTTTCAGACTTCGTGATTTTATATGCCATGACTTGGTAAACTACAAGGAACTTCTGTTCTATATTACCTTATGACTCTGCATCATGTTTAAAATACCTGAAAATATTCTAAGTTGATGGACTTGCCCAAGACCCTGCATGGACAGGACATTTTTCATTACTTTTACAGGTTTAACGATTATTGGAGAGTTCTTTCAATTTTTGGTTGATTACGTTCTTCTGCTAGCATGATACTATCTGATGTTAAAATACCCTTATACAGTACTCCACACTTACCTTGACTTTGCTCCTTGCTACCTCTGTCATACCTGCAAAAGTCAATGTAGGTGTTCACTACAAAGTTGGATAAACACTTCTCAAAGTAGGTAGTAACAATTTACTCCTGCAATAACACTAAAATGCTCAATAATTTTATGAGGATCAACAATACAAGAGATTAACTAGTCTGATCTCTGATCAACACATCTATATAAAATGCTACATAATTATTACACTTTGTGCAAATTAAGTCATACATGTATGAAATTTGATATCACTAAACAAATTGATATATGTGTAGAGGAAGATTGAGGACTCGCAGGATTCTAGAGTGTATAGAGGAAGATTTAGGACTTAACAGGATTCTAGAGTGTATAGAGGAAGATTTAGGATTAACAGGATTCTAGAGCATATAGAGGAAGATTTAGGACTTAACAGGATTCTAGAGCATATAGAGGAAGATTTAGGACTCGCAGGATTCTAGAGTGTATAGAGGAAGATTTAGGACTTAACAGGATTCTAGAGCATATAGAGGAAGATTTAGGACTCGCAGGATTCTAGAGCATATAGAGGAAGATTTAGGACTCGCAGGATTCTAGAGTGTATAAAGGAAGATTTAGGACTCGCAGGATTCTAGAGTGTATAGAGGAAGATTTAGGATTAACAGGATTCTAGAGTGTATAGAGGAAGATTTAGGACTCGCAGGATTCTAGAGTGTATAGAGGAAGATTTAGGATTAACAGGATTCTAGAGTGTATAGAGGAAGATTTAGGACTCGCAGGATTCTAGAGTGTATAGAGGAAGATTTAGGACTCGCAGGATTCTAGAGTGTATAGAGGAAGATTTAGGACTCGCAGGATTCTAGAGTGTATAGAGGAAGATTTAGGACTCGCAGGATTCTAGAGTGTATAGAGGAAGATTTAGGACTCGCAGGATTCTAGAGTGTATAGAGAAAGATTTAGGACTCAACAGGATTCTAAAGTGTATAGAGGAAGATTTAGGACTTAACAGGATTCTTGAGTGTATAGAGGAAGATTTAGGACTCGCAGGATTCTAGAGTGCATAGAGGAAGATTTAGGACTTAACAGGATTCTAGAGTGTATAGAGGAAGATTTAGGACTTAACAGGATTCTAGAGTGTATAGAGGAAGATTTAGGACTTAACAGGATTCTAGAGTGTATAGAGGAAGATTTAGGACTCAACAGCATTCTAGAGTGTATAGAGGAAGATTTAGGACTCACAGGATTGTAGAGTGTATAGAGGAAGATTTAGGACTTAACAGGATTCTAGAGTGTATAGAGGAAGATTTAGGACTTAACAGGATTCTTGAGTGTACAGAGGAAGATTTAGGACTCGCAGGATTCTAGAGTGTATAGAGGAAGATTTAGGACTCGCAGGATTCTAGAGTGTATAGAGGAAGATTTAGGACTCGCAGGATTCTAGAGTGTATAGAGGAAGATTTAGGACTTAACAGGATTCTAGAGTGTATAGAGGAAGATTTAGGACTTAACAGGATTCTAGAGTGTATAGAGGAAGATTTAGAGGACTCGCAGGATTCTAGAGTGTATAGAGGAAGATTTAGGACTCGCAGGATTCTAGAGTGTATAGAGGAAGATTTAGGACTTAACAGGATTCTAGAGTGTATAGAGGAAGATTTAGGACTTAACAGGATTCTTGAGTGTACAGAGGAAGATTTAGGACTTAACAGGATTCTAGAGTGTATAGAGGAAGATTTAGGACTCGCAGGATTCTAGAGTGTATAGAGGAAGATTTAGGACTTAACAGGATTCTAGAGTGTATAGAGGAAGATTTAGGACTTAACAGGATTCTTGAGTGTACAGAGGAAGATTTAGGACTCGCAGGATTCTAGAGTGTATAGAGGAAGATTTAGGACTCGCAGGATTCTAGAGTGTATAGAGGAAGATTTAGGACTCGCAGGATTCTAGAGTGTATAGAGGAAGATTTAGGACTTAACAGGATTCTAGAGTGTATAGAGGAAGATTTAGGACTTAACAGGATTCTAGAGTGTATAGAGGAAGATTTAGAGGACTCGCAGGATTCTAGAGTGTATAGAGGAAGATTTAGGACTCGCAGGATTCTAGAGTGTATAGAGGAAGATTTAGGACTTAACAGGATTCTAGAGTGTATAGAGGAAGATTTAGGACTTAACAGGATTCTTGAGTGTACAGAGGAAGATTTAGGACTCGCAGGATTCTAGAGTGTATAGAGGAAGATTTAGGACTCGCAGGATTCTAGAGTGTATAGAGGAAGATTTAGGACTCGCAGGATTCTAGAGTGTATAGAGGAAGATTTAGGACTTAACAGGATTCTAGAGTGTATAGAGGAAGATTTAGGACTTAACAGGATTCTAGAGTGTATAGAGGAAGATTTAGGACTCGCAGGATTCTAGAGTGTATAGAGGAAGATTTAGGACTCGCAGGATTCTAGAGTGTATAGAGGAAGATTTAGGACTTAACAGGATTCTAGAGTGTATAGAGGAAGATTTAGGACTTAACAGGATTCTAGAGTGTATAGAGGAAGATTTAGAGGACTCGCAGGATTCTAGAGTGTATAGAGGAAGATTTAGGACTCAACAAGATTCAAGAGTGTATAGAGGAAGATTTAGGACTTAACAGGATTCTAGTGTATGTGCCTACATTGACACCCACCTGCCCCCATACCTATTATCATATCCACCTCGGTCATCATTACGATATCCAGATCCATAGCCACGTCTACCGCCATCTATAACACACGACAAAATTATTTAATCAAGGTTCTGTACATTTTTCAATACACTGCATAATTCTGTCCACAATATTTGTGACATGCAAATTGATATGCTTTTTTCTACTATGTATATAGCTGTGTGATCTTCAAAATGGGCCAAGGTTAAATTTATTTGAACAAACTGGAGAACCCTAATCTCAGCTTGTTGTCGTCAGCGTATAAACTGTATATGGAAACGTATCAAGAATTGTTTGATCAAATGCTGCTTATACATGGTCCTATAAAAGCAAAGGCACAAAGATATCTGGTGAAATCAAACACTGAAATAAATGAAGAATAAAAAATAAAGAAAAGAAAAAAAGATGGGCCCAATGGGCCCGAATGGCTCACCTGCTATCCAGTGATCCTTTTTATACATAAACATATAACTCAATATCAAGTCCCTGGGAGTCTTGGTTATTGAGAAGATGTTGTTTAAAGATTTTAGCCTATTCGACCCCAGTGACCTTGAATGTAAGTCAGGGTCATTCATTTGAACAAACTTGGCAGTTCTTCACCTCAGCATGCTACTTACCCATTATCAATTCTCTTGGTTATGAGAAGAAGTTGTTTAAAAGATTTTAGCCTATTTGACCCCTGTGACCTTGAACAAACTTGGTAGCCCTTTAACCCAGCATGCTACAGACCAAATATCAGGTCTTTTAAAGGGTTAGCCTATTTGACCTCTGTGACCTTGAATGAAGGTCAACTTCATTTATTAGAACAAACTTGGTAGCCCTTCATCCCAGAATGCTATATGCCTAATGTTAGGTCTCTGGGCCTCTTGGTTATTGAGAAGAAGTTGTTTTAATGGAAAAGTTGACGCCAGATGGATGGCCGGAGGGACGGTCAGACAACGCACCACAGCATCTCACTTGCCCTCCTGGCAGATGGGCTAACAATGAATGAGATCAAAAGTAAAAAATGGCTGCTTCAAATACTTTTCAGGAAAACACAACTTCATATCATGACCATAATTGATATCATGTTTTGAAAAGAGGGGTCGAAATATGTAGGAAATCTGACAAACAAAAGTTTGCGCCGGAAGGACAGACAGACAACTCCATGCCATGAAGCATATGAAAATTAGCATGCTAATTTGTTAACTCTTCTGGGTTTTTTTGCTTAGAAGTTATTTGAACATGCTTGACTTAAATAATGACATGAAATATTTACAATACATAAATGGTCTCAGCCTTCTTGTTCAGAAGAACATCATTCTAGGAAATTAAAGATGACAAAAGCTGGTCAGACTCTTGTCTGATGAAATGTCCGGGCACTTTAAATTGGTGAACCTCAAGCATTACCTTACAAATTTGGAGCAAGTGGTGAGCAACGAGCTGAGAATCGGAGGATAACAGCTCACCTCTGTCGTAGCCTCGATCTCCACGACCTCTGCCATCATCATATCTGCCATAACCTCTGCCTCTATTACCTCCATAACCACCATCCCGCCCTCCACGGTCGTCATAGCGATCATATCCTCTGTCATCTCTGTTATAACTGCCACCCCTAGGGGGCCCCCGATCATCAAAGCCCCTCGAGGAGCCTCGATCATCATATCTGTCTCTGCTTGGTGCCTCCTCATATCTGCTGAAACCACCACCACCCCTTGGTGGGCCTCTGTCAAAGCCCCCTCTGTCGTTTTCATAGCCTCCTCTTGATGGTGGCCCTCGATCATCCTGATTGCTGCCCCAACGGCCCGGTGCACTGCTCCGATCAGGTTCTTCAATATCAAAACACCACAATTCAACAATCATATGTAATGTAATCTCTCATAAACAAGAGGCGCAATGGGCTTTATCACTCACCTGGCTAAGTTCATTCATGTCAATACTTTTTCTAGTCCTTCATTCCAACATACTAAAGGCATAATATCAGGTCTTGGAGTCTCTTGGCTCCAGAAATAATTGTTTATTAAATCCCCGGTGACCTTGAATGTAGGTCAAGGTCATTCATTTGAAGATTTAGTAGCCCTTCAACCCAGCATGCTATAGGCCCTGGGCCTCTTGGTTATTGAGAACTTGATGAAATTTTTAGCCTATTTCACTGCTGTGACCTTGGATGTAGGTCAAGGTCATTCATTCGAACAGACTTGGTTACCCTTTATACCAGCATGCTCAAGCCCCAATATCAACTCATTGGGCCACTTGAGAAGATCAAAGATTTTAACCTATCAGACCCACTGACCTTGAATGTAGGTCAAGGTTTTTCATTTGAACAAACTGCATCCTACAAGATAAACATCAACTACCTGAGCCTCTTGGTTAATGAGAAGAAGATGACTTGATATTTCAGTCTATTAGACCCATATGACCTCGAATGTATGTCATGGTCAATCATTTGAACAAACTTGGAAGCAGCTCTTCACCCCAGCATGCTACAGGCCCTATATCAAGTGCTTTGGCCTCTTGGATATTGAGAAGTTGTTTACAGATTTCAGCCTAATTGTGACCTTGAATGAAGGTCAAGGTAATTCATTTCAACAAACTTGGTAGCCCTTCACCCCAGCATGCTATAAGCCTAAAATAAAGTCCCTTGCCTCTTGATTATTTAGAAGAATTTGTTTGAATATTTTAGCCTATTTGACCCCTGTGACCTTGAATGAAGGTCAAGGTCATTCATTTGAACAAACGAAGTCGCCTTTCACCCCAGCATGCTACAGGCCTAAAGTTAAGCCACTGGGCCTCTTGATTATTGAGTAGAAGTTGTTTGAAGATTTTAGCCTATTAGACCCTTGTGACCTTGAATAAAGTTCAAGGTCATTCATTTGAACAAACGTAGTAGCCCTTCACCCAAGCACGCTACAGGCCTAAAGTCAAGTCACTGGGCCTCTTGGTTATTGAGAAGAAGTTGTTAGAATATTTTAGCAGATTTGATCCTTGTGACCTTAAATGTAGATCAAGGTTGTTAATTTGAACAAACTTGGTAGCCCTTCAACCCAGCATGCCACAGGACCAATATGAGGTCTCTGTGCCTCATTTGTTATTAAGAATTTGTTTAAAGAAAAAAGCCAGATGGCTGGACAGACAGACAGACAGATGATGGATGCCAAACCATGGCATAAGCTCACTTGCCCTTTGGTCTGTTAAGTTATGTATGAGTTTTACCTGGGTTAGGTGCATGGTCTTGTTGAGGATCTCTTCGTCTCCAGTCACTCTCTGTTCGGTCTGGGCCATCATTCTCTCGCTTGTCGAACCCGCCTCTGTCACCTCCACCTCGATCTGTGAATAAGGCAAGGTTATGTTACCAGTGGTAGATATTAGATAAACATTCTCTAAGGCAAGGTTATGTTACCAGTGGTAGATAAACATTCTCAAAGCTAAATTTCCCATAAGCAATCATCAAACAAAGCCAGCATACATTTGTCTATGTAGATTCCTAAATCTAACTCGATCATTATGAAGATTCCTAACACTAACTCGATCATTATGAAGATTCCCGACACTAACTCAATCATTTTGGAGATTCCTAACACTAACTCGATCATTATGAAGATTCCCGACACTAACTCAATCATTTTGGAGATTCCTAACACTAACTCGATCATTATGAAGATTCCCGACACTAACTCAATCATTTTGGAGATTCCTAACACTAACTGCATCATATAATTTGGAATAGAATATGAAATGAATGTTGTTTAGTATTATCATGTTTAAGGAATATTGACAATCATCTGATACAGATGCATTTTAGAAGATCATTTTTCTATTGAATGTTTATAGTGTGAATGAAATGGAAACCTTTTCATAATAACACAGAACTCTTCAAAGAATAATACTTTGTTCAGTGCACTAATCGAAATGGTGATGTACAGAATCAATCCTTCTTTAATATACAGTAGAACTTCCCTAAACTGATAATACATGGTGCGTGAATACTTGTCCTTATCGTATGCAAATTTGTCTGCTGGAAAAATAACCCATTCGGGGCCTCATGCAAACAAGATGCATAACTCTGGCTTTCTAGCTTTCTGATGGTAATGAGACTGTACAGCTTTGATGATGTATTGTTCCATCTTTACCGTTTTGATTAATACACAAGTAAATCCTAATGTCCCTCTAGTTGTAGGTGATATGTACCTATTTACCTACTATACCTATATGTCCCAAGACATCTTTGCCCATCCAGAAAAGAATCCCCCCTATAGTATTTGTATCCCCCTTTGACCTGATGTCTTATTTATAACTTTATCGGGAAAATATAACTCAGACAGCTAGGAAATTGACCATATACCCAAACATAGGTGTTGGGGTAACTGTAAAGGTAGTTATTGGTTACCTGGTCTGGCATTCTTACATAACAGCTGTGTTATCAAAAAAAAGTCCACGGGAGACTTTAAAATATCAGGGAGGATACAAATATGATAGCCATCATAAATGTATCTGGGGGAGACTTTGAAATATCAGGGAGGATAAACTTTTTCAAAGATATCAAACATCATCCTATCAATATATTATCTCTGGATCTTGACTGGTCAAAATACTATTTCTTAAAGAGTCCAAATATTTAAACAAAAGAATAGAAAATAGAATAAGAAGGATAAGGTGATATTCATTATTGACTTGCAATTGGACTGTCTTTGACCAAAATAAATGGAGCCCTCTCTAAACCGACCAAATATTTATCTACCATGCATGATTGGTTTTGAGATATTCCACTTTACCAGGGAAAGTTTACAAACCATTTTGCTGATTCTGTCCCGCTAAATCTACACGTATCTGACGTCCACCCATGGTCTGTAAAGAGAAGATGACATGCCGTTTTACTAAAACTTTCAAAAAGAATCAACAAGGCCCTTAACTGTTATCTGACATCAACAGACAGTAGTACTATATTGTAGTATACATACTCAGTAACAGTATAGCGTAGTGAAATGTAAAATATACTTACAGATAAATGATCACCTAAGAATCAGCCGCTTTCTCAAAAAGGTATATACAGTAGTCCCCCGTTAACCCGCCACCTTTTGTCCAGTGCCGATTTTGGCGGTATAACAGGGGTGGCGGTACAACGGGGTTTCAGTAGGACGGCAATACATTGTAAGTATAATTAGTCATAACTTTCCATAGCGGTTATCGCCATTTGTCTGCCATCTTTAAAACGATTTAGCCACCCGTTTGAATATTGGAAGTCAGTTATTCCAAGTTCATGGCCCGTCCTTAGATACGACACTACCATAACAGGGGAATGTCTCGGAAACGATTTTTGGAAATCTGTACATGTATTTTTTTTTAATCTCAATTGGATGCTTTTTAACTGTCAGCTTTAAATTCTGCTACCCCAAAATGGCAAAATTAAACGGGGGCGAAAATTACCAGGTATACAATACATGGTACAGGATACATGGTACATGTACTATGTATATGTATCCCATACCCTGTATCATGTATCCTGTGTCTATATAAAGGACACCTCTCTATAAAGGACACTTTTGCGTTGTCCTTTAGGTGTCCTTTATACACAGGTTTGACTGTATACATAACACACAGTGTTAGACATGAAAAACATTCTATTGTAAAACAATAATTGTACATCCAGATGATGATAAAATTACCTCATCATTCATAGACAAAGCATCAATTAGAGATTGTCTATCAGCAAACTCTACATATCCAAATCCTCGCAGGCGTCCGCCATCATTGGGTAGACGTACATTCACAACCTGTAAAATAAATCCATAGATTCATGTCACATTGTGCAGCATTAGTAGTCAAAGGTTCATTCTTCATACAGATATTTTATTAAAAGAAACATTTCAAGACAAACTTTAAACTGTTATGGCAAAATACTCTTAATTTAATTTAAGTGATATTTCAAATATTTTCCTGCTTTTGAACTGCCTCTCCTAACAATTCTTCAAACTACATGTAAGCCAAATGCTGTCATTCATGAAAAAAAAAAAAAGGATTTTTGAAGTTTTTGTTGTTGCTATAATTCCCTATTGGGCCCCCTTCTCTCCTGCCCGCAACATCTTTCATATATACAACATTAAATCTCATTTGCCCAATAATGCTCCAGACTAACTTTCATCAAAATACATTCAGGCATTCAGGACTAGTAGCTATAGGGATTTAAAGGATTAACCTCAATTTCTCCCTATTGGGCCCTGCCCCTCTGGCCCCAGGGAAGCCACACCCTCTGTTTAAACAACATTTGATCTCCTGTATCCAATATGCTTCAGACCAAATTTTATCAAAATCCATTCAGGCGTTCAGGACTACCTTAGAGCCAGATGAGCTTAAAACACTTTGTTGGCTCCCCTTCCTTAAAATCCTTACCAATTATCAGCTCAGTGGTACCAGTGGAACGGAGCCCAAAAATAACAACACTTGGTCAGAACCATCTCAAGATCATTTCAGGTATGCTAAAGCTGAATTCAACAGGTGGAACTTGAGAATAAGTTTGAAATAGGTGTTGTTCAGGAAAACCATAATTGCACTTTTGTTGGCTCGCCTTACTTAACATCCTCACCAATTTCTAGCTCAATGGCACCAGAGAAACTTGAGAAGTTTAAAGCATGTTTTTCAAGATAGGGTCAGGGACTATCTCAGGATCATTTCAAGTAAGTTACAGCTGAATCCCACTGGTAGTAAGTACTTGAGAAGAAGTTTGAAATGTGAAAAGTTTATGCAAGACGCACGGTGGACGACGACGGATGAAGCACAATGACTATATATAGGTCATCCTGACCCTTCGGGTCAAATGATCTTTAAAAAGTTGATGCTGGATCCATCCAAATGGACGATGCAACATGGCATAAAACCTTCAGGCATGTGTGCTTATATGACTTACATTTAATTTTTGGAAAAACTCTTCTATACTCATTTCAGATGCCTCGTAAGGGAGGTTTCCTATGAAGGCAGTAAAAGGAGGACTACTTGGTACTTTAGACATGTCTACATCTGGCCCTCGTGATGCTTTTGGGGCTGTTGGCAGCTTGGAGCGGTCGATCATTGGTTTGCCATAATCCATATCGCCCATATCTGAAATACAGTAGAAGAAGTATAGAATATAATTTTTTCAAGTGACTTACCTGCTTCTAGAGCAATGAATACTTTGAAGTTGATCTAACCCATTTATGCAGATTCTAGGCCGATATCCACTTATTCAAATATCAGAGTAGACTATCTAGCTAGGTTTATTCACATAAATTCATTATGTAGTCCTTCATATCAGCACACTGTTGGCCCAATGTCAGGTCTCAGAATCTCTTGGCTACTGAGAAATAATTGTTTAAAGATTTTAACACATTTGACCCCCGTGACTTTGAATGTACCACAAAGAACTAATTTTTAATCTTCAGGGGAAAGGGCCTATGTTCATGTCAGGATGTCGTTTGATGTCAAGCAATGCTATATATGGCTATGGGGTGGGGATCTAAACAGTTTCAAAGATATAACAAAGAAACAAAGTCTCTAGGGGTGGGGAAAGACCTGAGGGCCTATTTTTACATCATTATTTTATCTATCTTTTCATGCCCAACAATGCTATATATGGTTATAAAGTGGGGATCTAAACACTTTCAAATATATAACAAAGAAACTAAGTCCCTAGGGGTAGGGAAAATTTCTTCATGCACAACAATGTTTATACGGTAATAATAGGGTGGTGATCTGAACAGTTTCAAATATATTTATAACAAAGTTTCAAATATATATGATAAAGAATAAAGAAACAAAGTCCCTAAGGATAGGGAGAAACTTCAGCCTATTTTTACCACCAGGACTGTATTCTTCAAAAATACAAAAAGTTATTTATAGCAATATCGTCAAATTGCTCCCTTATGGCCCCACTCCTCAGCCCCCTAAGGGTCATCCAGTTGTTTATAGCAATAAAGGAAAATTGATTTATTTTTGCCCCATCCCTCAGGACCCTGGGGGTCAGCCCCATCATTTGTATGAATTTAAATCCCAGCCACCCAGGGATGTACCACTGAGGTATAAATATCATACATTGCTTAGTTACATATATAGAAGCTGTTAATATCAATACTGCCAAATTGACCCCTTTGGCCCCCGCCCCTCATGTTGTACAATTTTGAATCCCTACCCTATTGGGAATTATTCCCTTTTGGCACCACCCCTAAGGCCCTCGGGGGTTCAGCCCCACCATTTGTACAAGTTTGAATCCCCACCCCATAACAATGCTACCAGACAAATATGAGCAATATCCAATGCTTAGTTACAGAGAAGAAGTCATTTATCAATTTAGCCAAATCAGCCCCTTTGGTCCCATCCCTCAGTCTCCCGAGAGGTCAGCCCAGCCATTTATACAATTTTTAACCCCTAACCCAATATGAAGCTACCAGTCAAATATGAGCAATATTCATTGCTCAGTTTCCTGCCTCTTAGGCCCCTGGGAAGTCAACCTCACCATTTGTACAATCTTAAATGTCAACCACTTAGAGATGCTTCCAGCCAAGTTTTGTTTAATTTCAATCAGATGAAAAAGCCAAATATTGACAGACAGAGGGACGACGGACACTGGGCGATGGACACTGGATGTTATGGTATGGCATACCAATCATCCTACCATTTTCAAGTTTATCTAGATTTGATCAGGACTGATTAAAATTATTCTACTTTCGTTTCCTTATATCTTATGGTTTAACATGTACAGGGCTTTTTCTCACTGGTTTGGGAAGGGTCCTTTTTGTCCCATTTTGGGAAGAAAATTGGTGAATTGAGAAAGATTTTTTTGGGAATTTGGCTTTAAATTGAAATAATTCCAATTGAGAATGGGGCCCATTAATGGCCCCAGAAAGCCCTCAGAAAAAGCCCTGCGGCTATCTCCCTAACAATAGTAATTAATTTATCACTGTAATGGATACTAAGCTTAAGTTTAAATTGTAGCATGTTAAACATTTTTTCTGCCATTACTTACAAGGCACATTTTGAATTATGAACCCCTGTTAATTTTGCAATATTCGATGTTTATTGTACATTCACTACATGGTAGCATGCATGGCTTCTTCATACACAAACTCACCATCCATAGTTAAGGAATCCATCTCAGCAGCCCAACTGTCTACCTTTCCTCCGTAACCTCTCGTGTCTCGCCCTCCGTAGCCACCCCTTTCATAGCTGTTGGATCCTCCGGGTGAGTCCTGATTGCCGATCTTGTCATCCGACAAGAAGTCGGTCAGGGCCATCTTGGTGCCCTTCATCTTCTGTTTCTTCTTCCCTAATATAAAAAGATGAATTGTTATAAAACAAATAAACCGGCCAAGTTAATATTGATTAAACACACAATTGATGTTAGAACATATATCAGTAGGAACATTACAGCTCAAAATGAAAATAAGCAACAGAGTCAGACACACAACAGCTATCCCCTTTATATATACATGTATGTGTTTCAGGTTTAAATTGTTAATAGTGATATGGTCGCCTTCTAGCTTCACATAAAGGGACGGTCAACTTCTAGCTTCACATAAAGGAACGGTCGCCTTCTAGCTTCACATAAAGGGATGGTCGCCTTCTAGCTTCACATAAAGGAACGGTCGCCTTCTAGCTTCACATAAAGGGATGGTCGCCTTCTAGCTTCACATAAAGGGATGGTCGCCTTCTAGCTTCACATAAAGGGACGGTCGCCTTCTAGCTTCACATAAAGGGATGGTCGCCTTCTAGCTTCACATAAAGGGATGGTCGCCTTCTAGCTTCACATAAAAGGATGGTCGCCTTCTAGCTTCACATAAAGGGAAATTTCAGTAGTGCAGCAGACCAGCAAGCTGAGAGTTGCAGGTTTGATTCCCATTGTTTCCATCAAACTAAATAATAGTCATTTTAGCAATTTGACTCCAAAGGCCTGCTACATATGATGACTAGACATCTAAATGCCTAACCATAAGGAAAATAACAGATGTTAAAATGTAACAAATTTTGACTCATATCCTATTATCCCAACTCTAGTTTCATAAACAAATATGGTTATAGCTACAGTTCAACATTTTATATTTTGTCTTGCAGTGTACAAATTTCTGATTATACACAAAATTTACTCTTAAGAAAAAGACACTGCAAATATATTTCAGAAAAATGAAGGTTCAATTTCAGTTCTTTTTTACATACTTATAATTAGCTTATGGCAGATCTAAATCATAGATCATAGATTAAGCCAACTTTCCCGATTATTCAAGAGTTTCCCAGTTTCAGACTCGACCTCCCTGCCCAGTCTCCCAATGGTATTGATAAAAAATAGCCTTGGGGTAAGGAAACCTATCTTGAAAACCCTGTCTAGAACCCTTAAAATTATTCATCTTGTTAAGTTCACTATATATAGTTAAAGGCCATTGACAGGTATCATTTTAGCTTGCCGGCTATTTATAGGAATACATGCGAGGCATGGGTTGGTTAATGACTGCTCATGATCACTAACCATAACAAAGATTTGGCACCTCACTGACTGCAACTGGTGTCATAATTGGCAAAAAACTTTTGTATGTTTGAGAAAAATTGCCTAGCTGACAAATGATTGGTCTGAATGCAACACACGTGCACAGGTAACCAGGTTGTCTGTGTCAAGACAAAGCTGGAATAAGTCTACATTTGTTAGCTACACACTACCTATGTATGGTTAACTTACACACCTTTTTGTGTGTAATGTAAAACTAAAGAATTCAAAGAGTTTATATTTATCTAAAATGCTTTTTTGTAAAACAGTTACACTAATATCATTGAATTAGTGTTTTAATATCTTTGTTGTGCCAGGCTTTTTGTTTTTGGTAAAAAAAAAAACAATGTGAAAAAGCTCAAATTAAGAGTTTATATATGGTTTTACATGAATATAAAAAACTTTATATTATCATGAAAATTATCAATGCAACGCTATTTTGATCATTATGACATTTGAACAAAAACAAGCTTGGCACGACATAGATGAACACTAGTTATATATAATTAATATTTTTGTAACTGTCTCACAAAAAAATAGTTTAGATAAGCTCTCTGAATTCTAGTTTGATTACAATTATTTATTAGCATTTATTAGCATAAATAATGGACGCAGGCTTGTAGCCTCTATATCCATATCAATATCAATACATAGTATAATATAAATATTTCCTATGTAATTAATGGCTTTATATTAGTTCCTGTACATTCATGAATAATAACGTTTATTTTTCCAATGATCATCTAACATTATTTCAAATTTTATGACAGAATCAGCATCGACAACAATTTGTGGCAAGCTATTCCATAAATCAATAACTCGGTAACTGAAAAAATTGTTTCCTCGGGGATCCCATCAAGACAACATCGCTTTTTGAATATTTTCTTATCGTGACCTCTGGTTCTACTCATCTTGTCCATTTGGAAAAAGTTTTGAGTTATTCTACTATCGTATATGTTATTTACTATCTTAAAAACGTTAATCATATCTCCTCTGGTCCTACGGTGCTGTAGCGTCGGGAGATTTAACCGTTGTAGCCGTTCCGGGTACGATATATTTTTAAATCCAGGGATCAGTTTTGTTGCCCTTCTCTGCACATTTTCAATGAGTTCTATATCTCGTATATCTTTTACTTTTGATGGGTTCCAAACACTTGCACTATGTCATTTGATCTAATCTGAATAATCTTAGATTGAAATATCTGTTTTTAATATTTCTGTAAACATCCCTTAACAAATATGTCACATCAAAACATTTGTGGAGGGGTTCACCATTGATTACTACAAACCGTTTAGTTATTTCTCTTATCTTTCTCTGTACAAGTGTAATGAAGCACTTGAAGACCAGAGGGAACATCTTCAGTCTATTTTTAAAAAATCGAAACGTGGAGCATATGTGTGACTGAAGTATAAGGCAAATCTTATGATTTCACTGTCTTGAGTGCGTAATCGAAATAGAGCAATCCCGATCTGTCGTCCGAAATAGCCTTGTGGAAGTGCCACGGTGCTCCCACATGGTACTCGTGTTTTCGTTGTAGACGATAAGGTATTGCTGTATATATAACGATTTTATGACAGACCAAGCATAACGCTTTACTTAGGGAGTTAAAACTAAAGTTAAGTGGGAGATTTTGACAACAGCACGATATTAAAGATTCAATGCCATGCGTTCGCCTACCCTGTGCCGCCATTTTGTCGTGCAAGTGTCTCACACTGAAAAGAAAAATCTTATTTAGTATGTACCAAAATATTGATTTTATAAAATTATATGAAACTTCATAAAATAAACATGAACACCTATGTTTAAAATGAGTTTCTATTCTACAGAAATTTTAATATGTGTATATTTGCCGCGGACCTGTCAAGCCTCGGTCTCAAACAGGAGTCGCATCCGTCCACAAACAGGAATTTCTTCACCGATTCATTCCGTCCATCGAATACACACTCTCTGCAAGATGGTAAGAGGTGTACATGATAGCTGTTTGAGATATACATGATAGCTGTTTAGTGTACCACTAATATATGATCATATTCATTACGAAACGTTTAATTCACTCGGAACTGTTTCTGAATGCAATGTATATATAGCCCCGAGCCCACATAATACGTCGTAATCCTTTACATGTACCAATACAGATAGTACGCACTCAATACAAATACAGGTAAATATATACAATACACGTGCAACAAATGAACGATCATTACACATAATATAATTTTAGGCATGGCCTATGTGAGAGCGCAGCAATCCTGGTGCCCATGGAATTCGAGAAACAAGCACACATAATCTAGTGTACTAGAATAGTAAATCCCACGTTACAAAATGAATATATTGCCAACAGATCTATACACTGGTTTGTAATAAAGTATATATCAACAAGAATTATGATTTAGATAACTTACTACAAAAACTAATCGTAGAATAAGCCTTAAAATAGACTGATTAAGCGATGACAAGGTGACGGGACAGCAGATCTCGCAGATGAGCAGCAGACCAGCAGACGACAACAAAAAATTCGGAAGCCCTCTTTATTTTATGTGCTTTATTTGGTAAACTTGTATGCAACTCGAACAGACCGGAGCTGCACTTGTAAAACACCGGAAATATTTTCGTTGAAAATTATACGGTTACGTTTTGAATATAAAAAATTAAGAACTTGTTCGTGATAAATTTTATTAACAAATTCTAACTAGTGTGAAGTCAAACATTTGCATATTTTTAAAATCTTGATATTTTGTAATCTCCCGAGAATGTGACTTTGAATACAGTCTTGCGCAACACTGGATCTTGTCGTGACTTCCTGTTTCCGGTTACTGAGAAAGTTTTGAACTCTAAGTATATTGGGGGAAAAGGGGGGTTTCCGAGACATCTCTACCATGTCTTTGCTCGTTCGAGCTGCGCTCTCTATGACATCGTTTCTTACCGGTTGGGGTATTCACCGAAACGGACTTGGAAATACGAAAACGGATAGAAATGGGGTTAAGATTGATCATTGGCATTATTTTCAGAGAATGGACCCAAAAGGCCTAGGGTTTCCCATTGAAATAAATTAATAATGTTCTTCATATGCCCAATTGTATCATCTTACTTAGGTGTTTATTTGACCGAGAAGTATCTTAGATTATTTTTTAGTTATTTGCAACTCGCAGCCTGACATAATTGACTTAATACACTCTGATTTACACATATTATGTGATGCACCAGATAACCAGACTTTTTGGAAAGGACCAGAATAGGTTTAGCCTGTTGTCTAATCCATGTATTTATGTAATTGTGCATACATGTAATACTTGATAATAAAATATTTTGAAACAGTGCATCAGGTTAACATTAATTAACAAGAGATCACAGAGGGATCTTGGCGCCTACCACTGAATGATCCTTATCAGTCAAATGAAAGACTGACAGGACTGATTCATGACAGGACAGACCACAGACGCAGGGCGATTTGAATAGTCCACCATCTGATCATGGTGGGCTTAAAAGCCAGTTGACTATGGGGATAGCATAGGTACCTGTACAGGAATCATTGTGATCATGACTGATTACATCTGGTCAGGTATTGTTACTGAACAACTAGCCTAGAAGCAGGTCTGTGTCTATATATAGCCACTAAACTAGTAATGATACTACTGCAAGGCTGTAATAGCAGATGTAAAACCCTTTAAGTAAATGAATAAGTAATGATACACTGGCAATATTAGATATAAAAACAGTTAAATAAATGTGTAATGATACAGATAATTTCTACCTGTCATATGCTTTAAGGTAGAATGTTCCATGTATACCTATACAAGGAAATTACATTTGTTAAATTAGTTTTTTACTTGAATTATTACTTTTTGGCTGCTGCCACATGGCACATGCACATTATATACCTTGGAGGGGTCAAATATACTAAAATCTTTAAACAGCTTCTTGTCATTAAGCAAGTTACCCAGAGACTTGCTAAGGTAAATTCGATGAGCTATTGATCAGAGATTGCATGAATGACCTGACCTTCGAATCATTCAAGGCCACAGGGGTCAAATATGCTAAAATTCTAAAATGACTTCTTTCCACTAAGCAAGAGGCACAGAGACTTTATATTGGGCCTGGGGTGGATCAAATATGCAAATATATATATCAGGGGACCATAAAGACCTATGGGCCTCTTGATTTAAAAAAAAAAGTTTGAATAGTTTTATTGCTCAAACAGTAAAATAAGAAAGTACAATTGGTGTCCTCACCTATGAGACTTATTTGACACTGGATTATCATTCATACATCTCAATTGGTGAGATACATTAATGTAGTATCGTTAAAAATAGATATGCACATAAATCATTGTACCTCTCAACTATGCTGTAGATTCAAAACAAGCTGTTTTGGCTGATGAGGTGTAGCTTCACCTAACCTAATTGTAGGTCACTGACAGGTTTTATTATTGATTTAACTATGTACATGTGTAATTATAACTCCGCCCATATTTTGTATTCATTAGAGTTCTTTATTAGTCCCCTACCGGTGAAACCTGGGGGGACTATAGGTTTTGCCTGCGTCTGTCAGTCCGTCCGTCCGCCCGGTTAAAGTTTTGGTTAAAGTTTTATAATGGCACACCATTCACTTAATAATGGTATTAGGATGCTGATTCTTTGCATAGAGGTTCTTTGGATGTGTGGCATTACTTTTGTATGGTTAAAAGTGAAAAAAAAATCATTTTTTGAAATTTCTGCCATATTATGAACTTAACTTTTTTCTCTGTATTCTTCAGGTTAAAGTTTTGGTTAAAGTTTTATAATGGCACACCATTCACTTAATAATGGTATTAGGATGCCGATTCTTTGCATAGAGGTTCTTTGGGTGTGTGGCATTTCTTTTGTACAGTTGAAAATGAAAAAATTATTTTCATTTTTTGAATTTTTTTCCGTAATATGGGCTTAACTGTTTTCTCTGTATTAAATGCTACACTGATGTGAGATTCTTTTAGAATAAAATCAGTGTACTACTATGTTGTGCTATGCAGAATTATTTTTATACAAATATGTATTTCAATCCAAGGCTGTTATTACACATTTCAATTTAAATTCACTTAGATTCTTTTACTCTGTAGAGTAGACATACCAAAAGAATACCTGAATATCTTTTATGGGCAGGAAACATTGTTTATTCACCCCAATAGAGTTGAATTTACACATTGTTCGGAATGAACTTATTTTCATAAAATGGTCATAATCATATTTCAGTTGTGGCTAAACTTTTTTTACTCAAATTTGGCTAAAGTTTTAACTTGGGGGCACCGGTAGGGGACATGTATTGGTTTAGCAATACTCACAGAATGCTTGTTGTCTTTTAATTTATTAGTATTTGGTTTACAGACAGCAAAGCTAGGAGTCAATGAGCACCATCAGGCTCAAGTCATCAACTATATGAGATTTGCCCGTTACCAACGAGGTCAAAGGTTGAGAGCTGTTGACATGTGTTTTGAAGATTTAAAGAGCAGCAGGTATTTTCCTAAATGAAATAGTGTATACTTTAGCAATTGAATTTCTATACTAAGGTTTTTGTGCATTTTATTCATCTTTGTAAAATCAACTGGCACATTGCATGGTGACCACATAAAAAGAATCAATGTGATAAAGCAAAGCAGAGATCTTGTTTCTAAAATGTTGTTTTTAATTCCTTTTTTACCTTTTTTTATTAATTAAAACAGAAAAAATCATTTAATGTTACCTTCTAATGCAGAGGACAAATACTAAAAACAATTTATATGTCAAAAATATTGAATATAAAATAATGATGAAATGATAAATATTTAGAAGTTGCACAATGAGTGGACGTTGTATATGGTATTTCTTTCACTCAAGCTTTAGTGTTTTTTGTAACTTTTGAAAAATAACTGATCAGATTGAAAGAAATATCAAATAAAACAACCATGAGTTCGTGTGACCACAACAGAAAAGCTATTCTGAGGTGAATTGACCTGTTTTGTGTCATTGTGTATTCTTTTCCCAATATCAGGTTGGGTGAAATGATATGACCTAAAGTGAAATGCTGTTAATTAATATGCAAAACTGACGATGTGCAGGTATTACAATTTATTGTTAATAATAACAAATTATTAGCAAGTTCATTATTTGAAAGAAATCCTTATAAAAATGAATCATCACAAAAACAATTGAAAACTACTTTTTGTGTGTCATCATTTCCACAACCCTGTGAAGTGGCTTTCAAGTGTTAGCCAATCAAAGCCCATTGAACCACTTGATTAAAATTTCAAAAGTCCCTGCCAAAGGTCACTGTGTAAAACCAATCAAACCTTGTTTAGAGTTTATTCCATGTGTGGTATAAATTTTTGTTGTTCAACAGTTTTTATGATTATTTTTTATGCCTTGGGAGTTTAATACCTACCATTAGTTGTGGTAATAAAGTTTTAGATCTGTTCTTCTTTATGGAATTGCAATTCAGCAAGCAATCATTAGGCTTATAGATCTTTTCACAAATGCCATTTTATTCTATTTTACCTTTTAAAATGAATGTATTAACCATTATCAAAATCTCTGTCTGGCATATGCATATCTAATTTCACTTTCACCTCATGTAGATACTACATTATACTGTCATATGTAATTAGGGATTTTTACTCCTTTAGACAAACTATCAATCATGTTCGTTATCCTGAAGGTTGATGTTATGCTTAGATTTGTGGGTATGGTATCAATGAAGGAGAAAATTGTTGATCTGAATTCAATTTTCATTTTTCCTCATGCAGACTCGATGAGACAACATACACCATAGATGAAGTTACAGATATGTTAGATGGACTACTGTCTGTGGTAAGAGGAGAAGTAGATGATGAACTCATCAATACCTCACACACAAATATCCTGCTGTGTCGACAGATGTTCATGCAGGCAGAAAAATGGCATCTCAAGCTTGGGGCTGATATCTCTGAGCTGGAAAATCGGTAAGAGATGCAAAAAATGAAAGGAAAATGTTCTGTGTACATGTGACTGTCTTTTATTTTACAGGTATAATGCAACATAGTAAATACATAGTATAATGTAAATTTTCATAACCCACCACTGTCAGATGGAAAGATCACAGGATGGTGGATGCCAGAATCCATGTGGGATATCGTATCAGTACGTCATAGATTCCCAGTTGGGCTATGACATGATCTCTTTTTTCTGAATTACTAGTATTTGTCAAATTACTAGAATTTTATAGCATTTCTATGTATCATTGAACTGTTGAATTTTGAAGCAACAAAATATTAGAAATAACAAAAACAGAAATAACCTTTCTGTATGATTGTTTTTGTAGAGATCTATTAGAACAAATAGCAGACTTTGAAGAAAAAGAATTTGCTGGTACAAAAATGGATTCTGATTTACAAGGAGTACTTAAAAATGTGAAACTTACACCAATAAATCAGAAAGGAGGCACAGAACTACTACACAGGGTAGGTAACTCTGTTGTTACTACTACACAGGGTAGGTAACTCTGTTGTTACTATACTACACAGGGTAGGTAACTCTGTTGTTACTACTACACAGGGTAGGTAACTCTGTTGTTACTACTACACAGGGTAGGTAACTCTGTTGTTACTACTACACAGGGTAGGTAACTCTGTTGTTACTATACTACACAGGGTAGGTAACTCTGTTGTTACTACTACACAGGGTAGGTAACTCTGTTGTTACTACTACACAGGGTAGGTAACTCTGTTGTTACTACTACACAGGGTAGGTAACTCTGTTGTTACTACTACACAGGGTAGGTAACTCTGTTGTTACTATACTACACAGGGTAGGTAACTCTGTTGTTACTACTACACAGGGTAGGTAACTCTGTTGTTACTACTACACAGGGTAGGTAACTCTGTTGTTACTACTACACAGGGTAGGTAACTCTGTTGTTACTACTACACAGGGTAGGTAACTCTGTTGTTACTACTACACAGGGTAGGTAACTCTGTTGTTACTACTACACAGGGTAGGTAACTCTGTTGTTACTACTACACAGGGTAGATAACTCTGTTGTTACTACTACACAGGGTAGGTAACTCTGTTGTTACTACTACACAGGGTAGGTAACTCTGTTGTTACTACTACACAGGGTAGGTAACTCTGTTGTTACTACTACACAGGGTAGGTAACTCTGTTGTTACTACTACACAGGGTAGATAACTCTGTTGTTACTACTACACAGGGTAGGTAACTCTGTTGTTACTACTACACAGGGTAGGTAACTCTGTTGTTACTACTACACAGGGTAGGTAACTCTGTTGTTACTACTACACAGGGTAGATAACTCTGTTGTTACTACTACACAGGGTAGGTAACTCTGTTGTTACTACTACACAGGGTAGGTAACTCTGTTGTTACTACTACACAGGGTAGGTAACTCTGTTGTTACTACTACACAGGGTAGGTAACTCTGTTGTTACTACTACACAGGGTAGGTAACTCTGTTGTTACTACTACACAGGGTAGGTAACTCTGTTGTTACTACTACACAGGGTAGGTAACTCTGTTGTTACTACTACACAGGGTAGGTAACTCTGTTGTTACTACTACACAGGGTAGGTAACTCTGTTGTTACTACTACACAGGGTAGGTAACTCTGTTGTTACTACTACACAGGGTAGGTAACTCTGTTGTTACTACTACACAGGGTAGGTAACTCTGTTGTTACTACTACACAGGGTAGGTAACTCTGTTGTTACTACTACACAGGGTAGGTAACTCTGTTGTTACTACTACACAGGGTAGGTAACTCTGTTGTTACTACTACACAGGGTAGGTAACTCTGTTGTTACTACTACACAGGGTAGGTAACTCTGTTGTTACTACTACACAGGGTAGGTAACTCTGTTGTTACTACTACACAGGGTAGGTAACTCTGTTGTTACTACTACACAGGGTAGGTAACTCTGTTGTTACTACTACACAGGGTAGGTAACTCTGTTGTTACTACTACACAGGGTAGGTAACTCTGTTGTTACTACTACACAGGGTAGGTAACTCTGTTGTTACTATACTACACAGGGTAGGTAACTCTGTTGTTACTACTACACAGGGTAGGTAACTCTGTTGTTACTACTACACAGGGTAGGTAACTCTGTTGTTACTACTACACAGGGTAGGTAACTCTGTTGTTACTACTACACAGGGTAGGTAACTCTGTTGTTACTACTACACAGGGTAGGTAACTCTGTTGTTACTACTACACAGGGTAGGTAACTCTGTTGTTACTACTACACAGGGTAGGTAACTCTGTTGTTACTACTACACAGGGTAGGTAACTCTGTTGTTACTACTACACAGGGTAGGTAACTCTGTTGTTACTACTACACAGGGTAGGTAACTCTGTTGTTACTACTACACAGGGTAGGTAACTCTGTTGTTACTACTACACAGGGTAGGTAACTCTGTTGTTACTACTACACAGGGTAGGTAACTCTGTTGTTACTACTACACAGGGTAGGTAACTCTGTTGTTACTACTACACAGGGTAGGTAACTCTGTTGTTACTACTACACAGGGTAGGTAACTCTGTTGTTACTACTACACAGGGTAGGTAACTCTGTTGTTACTACTACACAGGGTAGGTAACTCTGTTGTTACTACTACACAGGGTAGGTAACTCTGTTGTTACTACTACACAGGGTAGGTAACTCTGTTGTTACTATACTACACAGGGTAGGTAACTCTGTTGTTACTATACTACACATGGTAGGTAACTCTGTTGTTACTACTACACAGGGTAGGTAACTCTGTTGTTACTACTACACAGGGTAGGTAACTCTGTTGTTACTATACTACACAGGGTAGGTAACTCTGTTGTTACTATACTACACAGGGTAGATAACTCTGTTGTTACTACTACACAGGGTAGGTAACTCTGTTGTTACTACTACACAGGGTAGGTAACTCTGTTGTTACTACTACACAGGGTAGATAACTCTGTTGTTACTATACTACACAGGGTAGGTAACTCTGTTGTTACTACTACACAGGGTAGGTAACTCTGTTGTTACTACTACACAGGGTAGGTAACTCTGTTGTTACTACTACACAGGGTAGGTAACTCTGTTGTTACTACTACACAGGGTAGGTAACTCTGTTGTTACTACTACACAGGGTAGGTAACTCTGTTGTTACTACTACACAGGGAAGGTAACTCTGTTGTTACTATACTACACATGGTAGGTTACTGTAATAAAAATAATCTTCCACAAACTATGAATCTATACAACATGTATGTGTTTAGTATCTTTAGTATCTTAATATCAGGGACATTCAGGATAAGAATAATCAGAAAACAATTTATCCCCAGGAAAAATCAGATAACAATGTTTTGTCAGTAGTAAATACGTGTTTAACAGTAATATCTATGCAATGCAATCATGATGAATAATTGGATAGCAAGGATTGAATATTCCTGATGGTGTAATATGCCTAAGAAACTTGAGATGTGAGCTAGGTTGGAGGTGTATTGAATAGCATATCTCAAGACCACATCTGCTATGATTTTTGTGTCTCTCACAGAATAATTTATCATATCTTTCATAGTTTGTTAAAAATAATGCCAATTCTGGCTATCTTTAATTAGTGCCTGTATTTTCTTTTTCTTTTTTTTCAGAAAATTGAAGAATTAGACAGAGAAATGAAGAAATTAATGGCAGAAAACAAAAAAGCAAAGGAAAAACTTCTCAAAATGGGTGGCACGGTGAGCATAAATACAAGACCTCTGCTTTCATGGTTTCACTAAGTTGCTCTAGAAGCAGTGAAGTGATACAGGCCCATTGGGCCTCTTGTTTTCTGAAAGAACTGATGCATGAAAATTGAAGTACAGCGTACCAATAATTGCTTTAAGTATCTTTATATCAAGGGCACAAACTAGATTTGACATATTTGTTTTATTTTGTTTTCGTTTTGTTTTTTTCAATTTACAGTCCGCTTTAGCTGGATTAACTTCAGTGAGTGAAGATGACAGTCGCTCAGGAATGGTGAGTTTTAACCATTTTTGTGGTTAAGGACACAACTGCATTCCTAAATTGTTTCTTGAATGCTTGATGTTTTCGATTAATGGATTTTTCTTTGTCTCAATATCAATTTACATAAGTTGATTATCAAATATCAGTCCACAGAAATAAGCTTTCAATATCATCAGACTGGAACTAGGATATGTTTAAATATCCTAGTGGAATAGATGTTAAATTGTCAGGTTTACAACCGAGTGTTGTATCAGAATCTTAGTAACATTTCAACTTCAATAATATGATCAATACCGCTTGATTTACACTGATAATAATTATCTTTATCAGCATGATTTGGAGGTGGAAACCATGAGGAAACAGTTACAAGGCATGTCAGCTGAGTTAGCCGAGGTAAGTACCGTAAATAGACCTCACACTCCACTCTCCAATATACAAACATGTCAGCTGAGTTAGCCGAGGTAAGTACCGTAAATAGACCTCACACTCCACTCTCCAATATAGAAACATGTCAGCTGAGTTAGCCGAGGTAAGTACCGTAAATAGACCTCACACTCCACTCTCCAATATAGAAACATGTCAGCTGAGTTAGCCGAGGTAAGTACCGTAAATAGACCTCACACTCCACTCTCCAATATACAAACATGTCAGCTGAGTTAGCCGAGGTAAGTACCGTAAATAGACCTCACACTCCACTCTCCAATATACAAACATGTCAGCTGAGTTAGCCGAGGTAAGTACCGTAAATAGACCTCACACTCCACTCTCCAATATAGAAATATGTCAGCTGAGTTAGCTGAGGTAAGTACCGTAAATAGACCTCACACTCCACTCTCCAATATACAAACATGTCAGCTGAGTTAGCCGAGGTAAGTACCGTAAATAGACCTCACACTCCACTCTCCAATATAGAAACATGTCAGCTGAGTTAGCCGAGCTAAGTACCGTAAATAGACCTCACACTCCACTCTCCCAAACCTAGTACATGTCAGCTGAGTTAGCCGAGGTAAGTGCCGTAAATAGACCTCACACTCCACTCTCCAATATACAAACATGTCAGCTGAGTTAGCCGAGGTAAGTACCGTAAATAGACCTCACACTCCACTCTCCAATATACAAACATGTCAGCTGAGTTAGCCGAGGTACTCCACTCTCCAATATACAAACCTAGTACATGTCAGCTGAGTATGCTTTTGTACGGCGTTAATTATCATCAAGTCTTTCCTTTTAACAACTTCTTCTTGATAATATTGAGGCACATAGACCTCATTTTGGTCCTGTGGCATGCCAGAGTAAAAGGCTACTGAGTTTTTTCAAATATGGATGACATTGACCTTATGTCAAGGTCACAGGAGCTGCATATGCTAAAACCTTTAAAACAACTTCTCAATAACCGAGAAAGGAACCTGATATTGGCCCTGTTGCATGCTTGGATGAAGGGGTACGAAGTTTGTTCAAATGATTGACCTTGATCTACATTCAAGGTCACGGGGTCAAACATGCTAAAAGCTTTAAATGACTTTTTCTCAATAATCAAGAGACCTAGAGGCCTGATATTGGCCTTGTAGTATGCTTGGTTGAAGGGCCACAATTTCTTTTCAATTGAATGACCTTAACCCTCATTCAAGGTCACAGAGGTTAAATATGCTAAAATCTTTAAATGACTCCTCATTAAACAAGAGGTCCACAGACCTTGACTTCTATTCATAAAAAATCTTAGTTAAGCATATGCTTAAGTCAATAGATTCTGCTATAAAATCATATTGACTTTTTTGTTTTGATGTTTAAGAATATTCACATGACAGCCATCTTGAAAAACACATTTTAAAATTCTTCCCCAGTTTCACTGGTGGCATTGAGCTGGAAATTGGTCAGGATGTTAAGGAAGGGGAGCCAACAAAGTGTTGTTATTTTTCAGCCTTGTACAAATTTTGACATGGCAGCCACGGCGGCCTTTTTGTGACATGATTGCACAGTCATGGTGTTCCTGAACAGCACCTATTTCAAACTTCTTCTCAAGTTCCATCAGTGGGATTCAGCACTAAATTACCTGAGATGGTCCTGACCCCAAGTTCCATCAGTGGGATTCAGCTTTAACTTATGTGGAATGATCCTGAGATGGTCCTGATCAAGTTCCATCAGGGGGATTCAGCTTTAACTTATGTGGAATGATCCTGAGATGGTCCTGATCAAGTGTTGTTATTTTACGGGTCGATCTGAAATCCAAGATGGCCACAATGGCCAACAGTGCCACTATACTTGCTGCTGAGTATGTGTACTACTATAGTAGAAGGGTCTTTAGAGTCAGATGACTGTTAAGGCCCATGGGCCTCTTGTTTAAATAGCCAGATGAAACAGTCCAAAACCCAATGCAAAGTATAGGAGAAATTTCACATAGAAATCTTTACGATGATGATATTAGGAAAATACATAAATAACATTACTACATGACTAGTAAAAAATATTCACTGGAATTAAGGAAAAGGTTGATAATTTACATTCTGCATGCATCTAATAAGTATGTACTTATCATTCAGAAGTGATTTTTTTTTTTTAATTTTTATTGTTTGTGTTATAATTACCTGGTATAAGTGATTGTCACTGTGCTGTTTTCTGAACAGTATTATTTCACTGTCATTTATGCTTGCAGACAAAGAAGAGTGGTGCTGCATCTTTAGGCAACATGGAATCCGATCTCACAACCACAAAACACGAGCTTCTTAGGATTCATGAAATGCTAGAAATGGCAGAAAAAGTAAGAGAGACTTATCATATCTACAGTGGTAGTTATCGATGCTTTACACCTTACCATGTTGATTTCGTACAAAATATGCATGTAGTTCCGCTCAGCTTGTCAAAAAGAACACCAAACTCTCAGTTAACTCTGATAATTAATACTTATTTTAATTTCTTTTCTGAATAATATATTGTTATTTAACATTCAAACGTTCCGAGTCAGGTCATATTGACGTCACCCTATCGAGATCAAGAGCACGTTCAAAGAGCACGTTTAGCTTGTCTTTTCCTAAGGGTGAGATAAGAAAATATGCAAAACAACTTTGTCCTGTCAGTCTAATATTGAACTTGCATTTTACAAGAATGGACTAGGAATTGCTATTGCCGCTCAGAAGAAGGTGATGTTCACAGAGATTTGTAAAAACTCTTAAGATTGTTTTACCACATTGTCAATCAAGTGCCAAAATTGGACGTACTCTAATTGTGCAAAGGCATTTTGGAAAGAAAACTTAATCTTCCAAGTGTTCAAAGCTATTTTTCAGTTTATTGTAAATAATCTACTGCACGGACAGTCAAACTTCAAATATACATTTAAGTTGATCTTTGACATCATTGACATACTATGGGACAGGTTTGGTCAGTCTCAGCGATCAACTAATTTTTGTATTTAAAAAACAACCAATATAAAGTCTCAGTATCTTCCTCCATTTCTATTTGATACCGTATGTATTCAGTATACATTTATTAAAATATAAGCATGCATAGAATTGATCATGTTCACATACATTTAAGACTTTTGTTTTACATGAAATGCTATTTTTTGATTGAAATGTTTTAACCTCTATACACCAAAATGTACACAAAAACAATTTAATAATAGTTTATGGCATGGCATATCAGTTGTGAAATGGGCGTATAGTTATGGGATAAAGAAAGGTATACTCCTGTCATTGTTTACTATAGTAAGGTTATTGATAAAATCTAGATATTGAAAAACAATTGGACAGAATAACAGTGTAAGAATTTTACAAAATCATGCTCCAATTATAATAAGTACTTTGTATAAAATGAGATTTGTTAAGAATGGCTGATCAGATAAATTTGAAAGGTTAATACAGATTCATGGTTCTCTTGTTAATGATGGAACATAGATATGAGTAGGACAATATGTGATGGGTTTGTAGTCCCTTTCCTGGATAGTGGAAGTAAACCAGCAGATGTCAACACTTTTGATAGTGTAAATGTTCAATTAGAAAAAAATTATAAAGCAATACAGCCTTTCACCTCTTACGCTGTGAATGCAGTTATTTGTAAAAATAATATTCCCCATCACCCAGATCCGATCTGTTTATAAGTATGTATTGTATGCTGAATGCTTTTAATTACAAGTTAAATTTTATTTGGTAGGAACTTGAAAAGAAAGTGCATCAAACAACACCATTTAAAAATCTTAAACAAATGCTGACAAAGAAAAATGATCAGATTAAAGATCTAAGGCGGCGATTATCAAAGTAAGTATAACTACATTATAAGGTCCACTGTTTATAAGGTTACTGGTTGTTTATCATCCTGTCAATAAAGTTAGGTCAGTTGAGGATGGCCTTGGAATCTTCTGTTGATAATTTTTCTCTTTTGCATGAATCCGGTAATGTTTTTTTTTTTGTAATTAGGGCCTGAAATCAAAAATACTGGTGCCCTATATATCAAGTTGGCTCTGTTTTTTGGGAGTTTTTACACAATATTAATTATTAATAAAGTATATCAGTTATGTTTCTATGATTTTACATGGTGATTTCCCATGCATCCTTGTTTTGCTTGGTGATTTTTCAGGTTGATTGGATTCAAAATGACTGCTAATCGGCCATCTTGGATTTTAACAAAAAAATTCAAATGTTTTTGCTCTTATCTGGTAAACATTTTGTTATGACATTATGAAGCAAAGTTGGTCACCATACAACAAGAAGTCAACTGATTGAAGGTCAAGGTCATGGATCTTTTAACTGTTTAACATTTTGTTATACCATTATGAAGCAAAGTGGATAAAAATCAAACAAGGTTTCATTTGTTAACTATTTAGGTTATTGAGTCAAAGGTCAAGGTCAAATTTTACATCTCTCAACTGGTTAATATTTTGCTAAGACGTTATGAAGCAAAGTTGGTCACAGTCACCAAGGTTTGAAAGCTTAAGGTTTTTCGGTCAAAGATCGAGGTCAAATTTTCTATTTCTTAACTGGTTAACATTTTGTTATAATATTATGAAGCAAAGTTGCTTGGAATCAAACAAAATGTCAAGGAACAAATCTAGTTCATTTGGTCTAATAAGATATGACATGATTTTATACTGTGATATGTAGATGTGCAATAAGGATTAAAAAGGGTTAAGGTAACTTTTGAATTTGGGTGGGCAGCCTTCAAAGCTAAGAATGGTCACTCCTGGTCCTTATTTAGGCTGAATATGAGTGTCAGGGTTTGGTCAATGTCACAATTACAATTTTTAGAAAATCATTGTCGGCGTTCTATAGTCTTCATTACTTGAGGGATTTTAAGCAATACTCAGTATGGTTGTTACAGAATAAAGAGGTAAATAATAAAAAAAACTTTGAACATAGTATGAAATACCAAGTAATAGGTTAATTTGGTTTGATAGAGAAATGTTTGTCATGCTTGTAGATACGAATCTCTGGACGACTGATTCTGCGACACCTTTCCAGACAGCAAGCTATACACATGCCACTCCTGATCTGCGACTAGATTGAACCTGAGACTCAGAAACTGTTCATCTGATGTTAATGAACCTGTGTATGATTATCTGAGAGTGTGCCTCTAGAATAAAATTCTTTTATTGTGCATTCTTGACAAGAGACATTCTTTTTGTAGAGTTCATATCATACAAGAAGGTTGCTTTACATAAAACATCTCGCTCATGATTACCTGTTCTTCTAGCTGTGTCTATGCTTAATTGTTTTTAATTAAAACAATTTAGATATTAAAAAATTCCTAGGTGAGTCTTTCAGATTTTTCCTGTGAATTTTCTGCAAGTTTATACATGTATTTAGGAATACAGATATATTAGTGATATCATACATTTACCTAACATATTGAAAGGTATGGCATTTAACTTATTCTGCTGGTATATTTCTCTTCTATTGCCTAAGAAATAGAGCACTTCAGTTAACATATGATAAAAATTGTATTATATAGAACTTATAAAATATGCCTGCTACTATTATTTTCAAAGACATAGATAAACACTGGGCAGCCAACAGACCCTTGAAGGAATGTTATTGCTCCCTGAAAGAGATTTGACTCTTGGGTTCAAAGGGACAGTCAATCTGACTATGTTTTGACCCTTCTGATTTCTGAGAAATGCTGATTTGACTTCTGAAATTGTTAACAAGTAAAGGTCCGCAGCAAGCGCTGGCAGTATACAAATTTATTGTGTGGTGTTAAGACAGAGTTGCATTGACAATGCTACTGTCACATGTAGTTATGTTTAAAATGCATTGGGATATTTACCAAAACATATTATTTGCAAATTAAGTCTACATGCAAATGTGAAACTTTCCACCTTTGCAATTAGATACAGTTGTAGCATAATTCCGATACACTGTACATGTAATGACATTTGTATTGATATTTGTTGAAATGTGTTCTGTGACGATAGAGACTAAAAGCTCTGTCTGTTATTGTGTCTGCCTTTCAGATTTTACGTACGTGTTGGTGATCGTGTGACAGAGGTGACAGTAGAGAGAGTGAATTATGACAACAGTTTACTATAATTGAGATTTCTGTAATGAAAGAGTAACAAAGCAACCCATTCCCTTTAAGATTTTAACATAATTGTGATCTTGGACCAGAAGACGAATATTGTATTTCAGTTTAATTTATTTACTGTTTACAAATTTCATGCATGTTATTTTGGTTTACAAGTCAATGTTGTTTCAATTCTAAAGGAGGAATTTTATATACATGTAGTATTAGTTTAATATTAGAAATTCATTGTTGAACTAGTGAACAAATTAAACTGTGTATACAGGACATATTTTTCCAGCATCATAAAACTCGTTTTTAATGCTGTTAATTTGATCCAATTTAGAATATACTGATGTATTTTTAGAAATTCTGTTATTGACTTTTTAAAATTGGTTGTGAAGTTCTTAAAATTAACTACATGTATATGGTTTCTGAATATGATTTTGATGTAAAATGCATATATTTTTAAAAATTAGAATGGGTTGTCTTCACAGAATGATCAACTATAATAGCACTAAATATACCTCATAACTTAGATAAGTGTTCAGTGATGGGCGTGACCGTCAATTTGTGAATATCTTATTTGCATATTCAAGAGATTTTCAAAATCTTGAATGTTAAGTTATAATCATTTTAGCCATTGTAAACAGGGTAGATAGGGTTAAAGAAAAATAGGTGATTAACAGATGTGAATATTTCATCATAATTGTATTCTTTTAATGATATTTGGTAGGTGTTATTGTAATGATTAATCAAGGAAAGCTTGTTTTCTAAAATGAACAAGAGTATGGAATGGTAAGACATGTATATGTAGCTAATATTTCTAAGAATGAACAAGTACATGGAATGGATCTAACATCGTATAAATAGAAGGGGTGGGGCCCCGGGGGCAATATAGGTAAATCCTTTAAATCCTTACTTGTCCTGAATGGATTTTGATGAAATTTGGTCTGGAGCATTATTGGGGAAAAGAGAACTGACATTGTATAAACAGAGGGTATGGCGCCCTTGGGGCCGGAGAGGTGGGTCCCAATAGGGGAAATTTAGATAAATCCTTTAAATCCTTACTTGTCCTCAACTCCATAATGGCTTTTAATGAAATTTGGTCTGGAGCATTATTAGGAAAAGCAGATCTTACGTATACATGTAAACGAAAGGTGTGGTTACCCTCAGACCGGAGGTGCGGGGCCCAAAAAGGGAAAATACAGGCGCTCTGGGCCTCTTGTCTTTAGGCCTAGTAATGTCAATGTATAATGTGATTATCATATTCACCATATCAGTTCAAAATATGTTCTGTCTGGAGGTAAAAATGTTTTTACATTTAAAACATGTTATTTTTAGAAAACGAATCATTATTGTCAACTTTGTTTCCCTGCCTTTTGTATCAACGTTATTCATTTGCTATGTTTTCATTAAACCTGCTGCTGTAGTTATGTGTAAAGAATCTTGCGAATATGTCAAAACAGTCTTTTTAACTAACTTGACAATTCTAGGATTGAAACTATTACAATTATTACATAAACTCCAAAAATGATTGTTATCTATCATATTCTGCATATTGGTTGTGTTGAATTAAAGTGATACCCTTAATACTCCAGGAGCTATGTTCACTTTCGTCCTCTGCACCCCTGGAATATGTCATGGCAAAATTGAAGCCACATAGCAAGTGTAATGATTGGTTGTCAAGAAAGAAACCCGACCAGTTGCTAAGACAATGCATTTCTTTTGAAGATTACAAAGGGGCAACAACCAATTTCAAAGCTAACCAATTTATGATAATGCAACAAGTGTGGTCTGTTTGATGTACATCAAAGGATCAAACTATTCTTTTTGTTTTATTCCACAAGATGGCAGTGACTGAATCTTTTACACATTCAGCAAAATTTAGATTATTTTCATTATAATAAATCCTCTCAATTCTTTAAAATCAGCAAAGTACATTAAGGAAAATTTTTCAACAACTTTTCATCTTTCAATGTCATGATGAATTGGTTATATCAGTCAGATCACTGTTAGTTACAGTGAAGAGTCAATGTTGTACTGGGATGTTAAATGGGTAACTGTTTGAGCGACTGACTGTGATTTCCATACACTAGGCAATTTTACAATTTGTGAATCAATAAACTGCAATATATTGAATTCATATTTGCTTCTTTATAAACCTATTTATATTATTTGATATCAAATAGTCATATGTTTAATGTCAAATTATTAAATGTGTAATGTCAAATTATTAAATGTCTTGGTTTTTTCTACTAAGAGTGCATGTGAAAAATGTTTGCTTCAGAACAAATAACCAGTACCTTTCAGTTTGAATATCTATAGATGTATCGACCCTGCCCCAGGGGGGCGAGCTGATCTGCTTATTATCCTTTACCCAAAGATACTGCGGACTGTAAAAGACCTACAGTCCCCTTGGCACGAATCGTAGGAAAAATACAGATAGGCTGAGGGAACCTACAGCCCCCATAGTATGAATCGTAAGAAGTAACTTATTTGCAGTCTTTTCTCTTCTACCTGGTAGTTGTTTATGCTTTTGGCATTTATTTTTAAGAGAGGTCACCCTATTATGTGCTTTTTGTTTTGGCAGAGACAAAAAAAGTCTATACTATTAGTACCTTTAAGGCTTAAATGCGACTGAGTGAAATGTTGCGCTACAATGTTCTGATTTTTCTTAGATGCTCAAGACCAGAATTGGTCAAAATCGGTTAAGGCATTTTGGGCTGGTAGTGTAAAGTAGTACCGGTCTGCCTTGGCATGACAGTCCTGTGAACAAGGTGAACTGGAAAGATTCGGGACACTTGTTGTCTATCTCTGAACCGAAGAATTTTACATCCATCTCCATAGAAGGGATAGTTTACAAAAGGTAATTATTTGAAAGTGATCGTGTACAATTTCTCAAATGTAACATGATAAACATTGGTTTATAATGCATTAAATGATGTTTTAAAGCAGTTTAATGCAATCTATATAATATTTTGCCTTTTTGCCTGAATGGTCTTTTATTCATTAACCTGCAATGACCATGTGGTAGGTTTGACAAATTTCCTTTCTTACCTGCAATGACCATGTGGTAGGTTTGACAAATTTCCTTTCTTACCTTCAATAACCCGGTGGAAGGTTTCACAAATTGCCTTTCTTACCTTCAATGACCAGGTGGTAGGCTTCACAAATTGCCTTTCTTACCTTCAATGACCAGGTGGTATTTTTTACAAATTGCCTTTCTTGACTTCAATGACCAGGTGGTATTTTTCACAAATTGCCTTTCTTACCTTCAATAACCAGGTGGTAGGCTTCACAAATTTCCTTTCTTACCTTCAATAACCAGGTGGTAGGCTTCACAAATTGCCTTTCTTACCTTCAATGACCAGGTGGTATTTTTCACAAATTGCCTTACTTGCCTGCAATGACCAGGTAGTAGGTTTCACAAATTGCCTTTCTTACCTGCAATGACCAGGTAGTAGGTTTCACAAATTGCCTTACTTGCCTGCAATGACCAGGTGGTAGGTTTCACAAATTGCCTTTCTTACCTTCAATGACCAGGTGGTGGGTTTTACAATTTTCCTTTCATGCCTGCAATACCAGAATTCCACCACTACCAGAATTCCACCACCAATATACCAGAAATAAACTGTACAAAAAGTTAATATTTTGAACCAGTAATGGGTTTATCTAGTTCCTGTTTACCAGTAGAAGAGATTCAGTGTACCATGCTGTATTTAAAAAAATTGAAACATTTAAAACATATTTTGATTAAACTTGTAAACTACTTGCTTCTTATAGTGGGTGTGTATTGCATTATTATTTTTTCTATGCTAACTCATATTGACCATGATTTTCAGCAAGAGGGTCATAGAGTCATATAGGCGGTAAATCAGTAACTATCTTCAGCTTCTGGGACTGAAGATCTGTGCAATGATCAAAACACGCCAGGGTTTGGTAAAAACTATATTAGAGATCTAGATTTGGTCTTCGTTGACTGTGTTTTATATTCAAGACCTCTACAAAATTTCCCTGATGGTTCAAAGCTGCAATCAGATCTAAGGAACATGGGCTATAGATCTAACTAAATACCGAAAATTTCAGGTCAATATGACGTCAGTTTTATCGTGCAACAATGTTGTTGATGACGTCATTAGAAAAAGTTGAATCAATTTTTACACCTTTCTGTATGACTGGTCAATGTATGAAGATAAGCTCAAGCGTTTCCGTGCTGTTATAGTATAATATACAGTACAAGCTCTTTGTTAGTTTTATCTCATACCTGGAGCGATGGTATTGTCTTATTCAGCATACTTTCCATGTTCAGTTTGATTGAGGTAGGCGAACTTTACCAAATACTTTTATAATTTAGATTTTTTTTGGATGACAACATTATCTATAGGAAGCAACAATGTATGAGTCGGAAATCATTCGGGATTTGACTTACACTATAGTTTTAATTTTTACCACGTCAAGGTAGGTTCTTATTTATAAGAGAATGACGGACATATTCCAAAACATTCTGATATGAAACCATTTACATACAGTGGGATCATACAAACTTTAATTGTTAGTTTTTTCTCTTTATATGACTACCAGTTGTTGTTTTTATCTAACGACTGCCAGCTTTTTTTTTCTAATGACTACCAGTAGTTTTTTTTTCTAATGACTACCAGTAGTTTTTTTAATGATTACCAGTAGTTTTTTTCTTATTACTACCACGGAAACGTAGATATTGCATATCACTGTATTTACTTGCCAAGCAGAAAGTGGAAAGGTAACGCTTTTTTTTTTTTTTTTTCATGAGGTCAAGGTCAACAGTGAAACTGATAAATGCTTATTATATCATACATAATATATAATGCATGATCTATGAACTATTGTTTGTATGTACTTGAGTCTGGACACAACTAAGGGGTACAATCTGTCGTCGGCGGCGGCGGCGGCGGCGTCCTCCTCCTCCTCCTCCTCCTCCTCCATATCCATTTACTAATATCATATTCTAACTTACGGTACTATTCCCTTCTAGTCTGGTTGGCTATATTTACTAAGTTGATTTGTACAGAAGGTTTCCTTGGGCTGCCGATCACATGAATGTTTCTAAATGCTTCGCGTATAAATTATTGGCCACTGCCACAGGTATTATCCGCTCAAACACACACACAGCGCCAGGAAAATGTCACAGGGCATCGATCATCGACCGAACCTGGAGTAAGGATGATTAAAATCAAGGAATCTAAAATACCTCTTGGGACTTCAGGAGCAGGGATGGAATCGAATACAACCGCATTATATATATACAGTATAAGCTGATTGGCTGTGGATGCGATGGATGCACGTGGTTAGGGACGTATAGAGCATTAGGCAAGTATTAATGTGATCGACAACGTCGATAATTTACTTCAATAGTCATAACTCTGCATCACGGAATCCCAGATGCACACAAATATGATGGACGGGTTCCACACCGCTAAAGTATTTGTGGTGAAGTGGTCGTTATGTTGATATGTGAACCTCCCTCCTTGGACATTGTACAGGGTATTTTTTAGAGGAAACGTTTTTGTCGTGTTTAAGGTAAGTTAACGTTTTGTAAAGTAATATTCGTTCTCCACTGTTTCCTCCTAGAACACCTGTGATTTTAACATATTTATGTTTGTTTGTTTACAGGTGTCAGATAATGTGTTACTTGGAAATACGTGTAATATTGTTTACATAGAGCAGAAATTATATATTTATCAAAAGCGATACATATATACAATACAACAATCGATTTGACATGTAAAATGTCAAAAGATAGTGATGATCTGTCTGATATCAGGTGAGCGGTCTTACCTACCAGTCTATGTCTTTTCGGTTCCTATTTGTCTTTTTTATTCCTTTTCTTTCTTTCTAATCCATAGTACAATGAACTGTTTGTGTATATGTGTGTATTCTTCAAAATGTCCATCATACTTTATCAACTGATACATGCTCACTTTGTCCTCAATTTTAAAATTCTTACGATAATTTGATATTCTAATAATCACACATGAGAGATATTTTACACTGTTGGACAATACCAATGGGAAGTAATTCATAATTATTCTATTTTTAGAAACACCCAGTCAAACAGAATTTTTTACCAGTTTTTTTCACCTCCAGCACGAAGGCTATATATACCGAAGTCTATGACATTCCCTGACGACTGTAGAGGAGGTTTCTATGAATAGCTCCCTGAATCTTGAATACGTCATCGGTTTAATGAGCTTCATTAATACATACATACCAGTAAGATTACTAAACACAAACTCATCAGCGTCACAATAATCCACGAACTATCACGACATTTATACATCAGTCTTCGGACGCCCCACACAAATCTCCATATACGATGGGCTTATCCTTGTATCTGTTCTTCTTAACGCCTCTGCGCTCCTCATAAAACCTACATACTATAATAAACACATGGTAATAATTCTCTGAGTATACAAGTTATTCTCATCCAACAGTTTATCATAAACATAAAACAATCAAGAACTGAGCTGGTCATCGCCGTTTCTTCTGCACTGGCTTAGTTAATAGCCTTTTCGCTCCCTCTAAACCGTTCTGAACTAAAAAGGACACGGTGGGAGATGATTTGCCAACGATATAGTGTGCCCATCTGACACCGTACATGATATCTCTTAACAAACCAATGTTTCCATTGTTTTTCACCAAAAACGATAAGTACATACACAGATGAAATGGCTTTACAGGTAAAATGTTTTCTCCTCAAACTCATTCTGTTTAGCCCACTTCCGCCACCGTAAAAATCCGTAATAAAACTTTCTGACAGTACTGTCGGCTTTACAGCTCTGAAGAAGGTCGGGAACCCCAGAGCTGATTCCTTAAGATCATCCGGTATCATTGCATATTCATCCCGCATGATGAAACAAATCGTAGAAACAAAAAGATACCAAACAAAAAAATTAATTCATGTCTAGAATTTAGAGAAAATCAAAAGAACCAAATCGAAATAGGACACAATAATCAATATATACATGCATATCATCTGTTAAAAGAAAATTATTCAAAACTATAGGCTAATCAAACACTTATATATCGGATCTCGGAACCTTGCTACTAAACCTAACTTAACACATTTTGTCAGCAATAACGCAATGTCCTAATACACCAAAAACACACTGCTGGGTACTGACAACAATGACGTTATAGCATTAGCAACACATAGCTCAAACCAACCACAATATCGAGATAACATCAGAAACACATGCCTGAAAACCAACTACAATGTCGAGATAACGTCAACAACACATAGCTAAAAACCAACTACAATGTCGAGATAACGTCAACAACACAAAGCTAAAAACCAACTACAATGTCGAGATATCATCAACAACACATAGCTAAAAACCAACTACAATGTCGAGATAACGTCAACAACACATAGCTAAAAACCAACTACAATGTCGAGATATCATCAACAACACATAGCTAAAAACCAACTACAATGTCGAGATATCATCAACAACACATAGCTAAAAACCAACTACAATGTCGAGATATCATCAACAACACATAGCTAAAAACCAACTACAATGTCGAGATATCATCAACAACACATAGCTAAAAACCAACTACAATGTCGAGATAACGTCAGCAGCACATAGCTAAAAACCAACTACAATGTCGAGATATCATCAACAACACATAGCTAAAAACCAACTACAATGTCGAGATAACGTCAGCAGCACATAGCTAAAAACCAACTACAATGTCGAACTAACAACACATAGCTCAAAACCAATCACGTAGGGCGTGTATCCACGGTCTCATTTGGTTGGTGTAAACAAGACAAGCGGCTTTTGCAAAATGGACAAAATCGGTGAAAGAGCAGTGATCCAATATTTGCATAACAAGGTTTAACACTTAAGGATATCCATAATGATATGGTAGCAACACTAGAGAAAGATGCCCTTCATATGATACAGTGAAAAGGTGGGGGGCGGAATTTAGCGCGACCGACAGAGCCTTGATGATGACCCCCCGTCCTAGGCTTGTCAAGGTTGCAACCCCAGAAATGGTCAATAAAGTTTATGATATTGTTATTACTGACAGACGAGCCACAGAAAGATATATAGCCAATAGAGTTGGCATTTCACACGTAAGAGTACATTCCATTATGACCGAGGATCTTGCAATGAGAAAGTTTTCGGCCCGATGGGTAGCTAGACTTCTGACAGTTGATCAGAAGCACACCAGGCGCACATTATCGTGTGCTAATCTTGACCTTTATGAGGATGATTCTGGCAACTTTCTTCAGGGATTCGTCACTATGGATGAAGCAAGGGTCCATCGTTTTACCTCAGAGGCCAAACAACAATCGAAACAATGGAAGCACCCTAGCTCTCCCCGCCAAAGAAGGCAGGGACTTTGCCATTAGCTGGGAAGGTTATGACCTCGGTTTTTTGGGATGCTGATGGTATTCTGCTGATAGATTATCTCCAAAAGGGACAATCAATGGCACATACTATGCTTCACTTCTGTGGCAGTTACGGGAATATATGTAACTTAAGCGCCACGGAAAGCTTACTAAAGGTGTGTTATTCCATCAGGACAATGCTCCTGTTCACAAGTCTGTCATTGCCATGGCTGCCATTCACGACTGTGGCTTTAAATTGATTGAGCATCCGCCTTATTCACATGATCTCGCTCCATCAGACTTTCATGTATTTCCAAAACTGAAAACAGCTGTTTCAAACACCCTTTTTCAGTCCGATGATGACGTCATACGTGCAGTGGATGGCTTTCTGAACAGTCAAGGAAAGGAGTTCTATAAGAGTGGCATTGAGGCCCTTAAACACCGCTGGCAAAAGTGTATAGATACTAGAGCCGATTATATTGAAAAATAGTACAGTTTGTTAGGCCAATTTAAATTGCTTCAATATGAGGCTCACAACATATCAATCAGCCCTCGTACCAACGGACACTGTATGACTGTGTGTCGTACACTTCTCCACTTTCTGATATTTGAGTCCATCACAGGTTTGCTATACTTCAAATATAACACAGAAAGAAATTGTTTTCAGCAAATTTATTCATGACCAACATATATAACAATGAGTTTAAATATACTCAATGCATCAATATACAATCACAAGATCTCATCTTGGTACCCACCAAACGATTTCAGTTAGTTCTACGACCAATAGTTCTTTTTCTAATGTGCATGGCAAATAAAAATGTCACCCTCATTTTCAATGCATTACACCAAAACCTAATTTGAAATTTCATTTTTATTGAGTTACATTTCAATTAATTTAGACTAGAACTTTTTTTTCAGTACAATCATACAAAATCTTAAGTTTGACCAATCCGAGATGTCAAAAATTTAATTCTTTGATAATCTGTGTTGTGGAGAATCTGTTATTTCATACTCAGTGGCTTATATTCCTTTTACTTGGCCTTACAGCAATCTGTAACTTAGGACTGTATTTTTCATCCATAAATCAATTTAAAGTTATTATGTAAAGAAACTAAATAAGTATAGGTACAATTGTAAAAGGAATGGCAACACTGGGTTTCAAAATGGTTTCCATTTTATTTTGTATCCCAAAAAACTATGCAAATTTTCATTCAAATAATTTGTATTAACTAATTTCTAACTAAACTCACAGGCATGGTACCAACGAAACACGGTGTTTCTTTATTGAATGTAGGTCAAGGTTATTTACATTAATAAACACTGTAGCCCTTTAACCAAGCATGCTACACGTCCAATAACAGGTCTCTGTGCCCAATATGACCTTGAATGTAAGTCAATGTCATTTATATCAACAAACATTGTAGCCTTTCATCCGAGCATACTACATGCTTAATATCAGGTCATCATATCATTAAGTTGTTCAGGACAAGTAAGGATTTAAAGTATTTACCTCAATTTCCCCTATTGGACCCCGCCCCTCTGGCCCAAGGGGCCCCACCCCCTCCGTTTATACAACGTTAGACCCCTTTGCCCAACAATGCTCCATACCAAACTTCAGTAAACTCCATTCAGGCGTTCGGGACTAGCATGGATATAAAGGAAATATTGGCGGACGACGGATGCTGCAACATAGCATAATCGTACCAGCTCTTCGGGGCTGAAATACTCCAGAACTACCGTATATGAGCCCGTGTAAAGGTCATCAGGAGTTTACCGTATGAGGCCGTCTAAATGTCATCAGGAGCTACCGTAAGAGGCCGTCTAAAGGTCATCAGGAGTTTACCGTATGAGGCCGTCTAAAGGTCATCAGGAGCTACCGTATGAGGCCGTCTAAAGGTCATCAGGAGCTACCGTATGAGGCCGTCTGAAGGTCATCAGGAGTTTACCGTATGAGGCCGTCTAAAGGTCATCAGGAGTTTACCGTATGAAGCCGTCTAAAGGTCATCAGGAGCTACCGTATGAGGCCGTCTAAAGGTCATCAGGAGCTACCGTATGAGGCCGTCTAAAGGTCATCAGGAGTTTACCGTATGAGGCCGTCTAAAGGTCATCAGGAGCTACCGTATGAGGCCGTCTAAAGGTCATCAGGAGCTACCGTATGAGGCCGTCTGAAGGTCATCAGGAATTTACCGTATGAGGCCGTCTAAAGGTAATCAGGAGTTCACCGTATGAGGCCGTCTGAAGGTCATCAGGAGTTCACCGTATGAGGCCGTCTAAAGGTCATCAGGAGCTACCGTATGAGGCCGTCTAACGGTCATCAGGAGTTTACCGTATGAGGCCGTCTAAAGGTCATCAGGAGTTCACCGTAAGAGGCCGTCCGAAGGTCATCAGGAGTTTACCGTATGAGGCCGTCTAAAGGTCATCAGGAGCTACCGTAAGAGGCCGTCTAAAGGTCATCAGGAGTTCACCGTAAGAGGCCGTCTGAAGGTCATCAGGAGTTCACCGTAAGAGGCCGTCTGAAGGTCATCAGGAGCTACCGTAAGAGGCCGTCTGAAGGTCATCAGGAGCTAGTCTCTACCTTAGAAGATTCCTTATCTGAACATTTTTCCATAGTAAAGTGTATTACAGAATTTAAGGAGATGGTGGACTACGTTATTTGTTTTAGCATTAAAGAGGGGGTTATATAATCAACTAGGTTTAATCGTAATAAAAAGACGATTCTTTTGTCCATCTCAAGATGTGATGAATCAGTTTGAATTTCATATATTGTATTTCCAAAAAAAAATTATTTTTTATTATTTTACATTAAAAACTATTGATCTCAAGGGACTAGAAAACAACATACAACACTATATATAGTTCGTAATTGGCATCAACATGAACTGAGTTTTTTCAAGAAGATCCTGCTTATCATCCACAGGGGCTTGGCACGATTTTCCAAATGATGGTCCATATATATATGTATTATAGTGTCAAGGGACACTATAATACATATATATATGGACCATCATTTGGAAAATCGTGCCAAGCCCCTGTGTTATCATCCATTGGAATCGGAAAAAACCCCACAATATTTAATCTTCTAAGTCATGTACAGTCTTTAATTTTTTGTCCTATTCATCAGTCAATAGAAAATAATTCTACAAACAAAGAAACTAACTTTCGGGGGGAATGACTTGGAACATTCAAATCATTTAAGGGTGGTCGTATGGCAAACTGGCAACACCTGCCTTTCACAAAGCCGGCCGGGGTTCAATTCAACAATCAAACGTGAAAAGGTACATGTATGGGGTCATTTGCCCGACCACGTGGGTTTTCCACGAGTAATCCAGTTTTCTCCCACAGTAAGACCTCTCTCACTTCCATCCGGACCAACAATAGTTACTTATATAAGCTTGTTTAACTTGTTTCGCAATTGTTGCAAAATAACTAGTTTAAATTAAATATGAATAATTGTTATTGTTTGAAGGATTAGTATCGAAGTGATTTGCAGTAAAATCACGATTTTGCTTGTCCTTTGTGAAAAAGAACAGGATATATCGATCACAACCAGGTAATATTTCCTTATGTGATCCGACCCATCGCGTACGTACACAACGTCTGTTACAGTCACCAGGGGGTAAGTCATTATACCATCAGGTACCACTAATGAGGAGACAAGGAGCCACTCCGCCGTGAATTTAACATTGATGTTTGTAACCGGAAGTAATGCTTATAATCAATACTATTCCTTCATTTCTGTAGAAGTTTGTTTCATCATAATGAAATAAAATCATGGTTGATGATTGTAATGCATGATTCTGAATTCATGATATACACAGAGCTAAAGTCAGCTATATGTACCTTTTTGTGGACTAAAACAATTGCCTTAAATGTCATTCAATAACAAATGACTGAGATAAATAAGTTCTATAACTATTTGATTCACTAGTTCGACCCTGACATACAATTGAGAAAGACAAATTTTGTCTACCTCTTCCACATTGGTAAGACAATATCTTAACAAGTCCGTCTTAAATTCTTTACATACATTCGGTATAGTAGCCCGAGTTTCCTCTGGCCCTGACACTATGTCTGGTAGTTTCCTCTGGCCCTGACACCATGTCTGGTGTAGGGGCCCCACACCAGACATGGTGTCAGGGTCAGAGGAAACTCGGGCTATCGGTATAGGTAAACGAGCAGTAAATGTTGCTACAGAGGAGGGTCATTATCTTGTTGAATCCTATAATAAAATAATGGCTTGTAATCACCTACTGAGAGCTGTCAGTAATGACAACAACTCTCTAATTACCGAGGCACTAATTAAACCACTCATGCTAACGACACCTATAGTTGGTTTACATTCATAAAACGTGTAAAATATGTAAAATATATAAAAATTAAAATGTTATATGAAAAACTAGCGTCATTAATTAAGACCAAAAATAATGAGAGCAGTACAATATTTCTATACAAAATCTTTTAAATAGTTTTTTCGACAAATACATTGTGTGGACATTCCAAGAGTACAAATTACTTTACACAAAAACCTGTAATTCATTGGAGGATGAAAGACAATTTTTCCACTGTTCCCTAAACCAATCTGCTCGAAAAAAAACCTATTTTAGTAGTATGTGGTTACGTTTTCTCCTCAATATATTTCCATCTGACAGAGAAGTTCATACTTCAGTCATTAAATAGTCGTTCGATTTGTGGGAGATTGGCTTTGTTTATTATAAACATGCATATACAACGTGATCAAACGAGTACATTCCTTTGATGAGGCTTAACGGGAAGCATGTTTATATAGGACAATGTAATATATACGTTAACAATGTGTTAATATAAGGTAACAGTATTTATATGAGGTAACATAGTGTTTATGTAAGGAAACATATTCTTTATATAAGTTAACAGTTTTGTATAAGGTATCACATTTTTATGGTAACGATACCACACATCTAATAAAGGTAACGTTCAAGGTGACCCTATATCTCCATATCTGTTCATACTATGTGTAGAAATACTAGGAATTATGATTCGTAATAACAAAAACATCAAAGGTATTAAATTAAATGACAAGGAGATTAAGTTATCACAATATGCTGACGATATGAGCATCATATTAGATGGTTCTGAAAGATCTCTCAGAAATACACTAAATATCTTGGACCAATACGCAAAATACTCTGGTCTTAAGCCTAATATTGACAAAACAAAATGTGTCTGGATTGGTAGCAAGGCACACAGTGCTGATAGAATCTGCTTAGAAAAGGACCTGACCTGGACTGATGAACCCTTCACGTTTCTAGGAATAAAACTTAGTGTCGATACACATCTAATTACTGAAATAAATTATTTAGAGAAACTAAAAGAAGTAAAATCACTTATACATACATGGTCCAAAAGGTTACTAAGTACGTTAGGCAAAATAACAGTCATCAAAAGTATAATTTTGCCTAAGTTAATCCATTTATTTACAAATATCCCAAAACTAAATGGTGAAGTTTTAAAATACTTGGAACAAACCTTTTTCAAATTCATATGGAATGGTAAAAATGATAGAATCTCAAGAAACCAAATAATAAAACCTTATGAGGAAGGTGGACTAAAAATGTTCAACATAGAATACTTCATAAAAGCCCTAAAATTATCATGGGTCCAAAGGATACTAAAATCAAACGGAGCATGTAAAGCCATCTTCGAAAGTATTATTGGTTGTAATATTAACTCCATATTTAAATTCGGAAAAGAATTTTTAAATAAAAAGGCAAATGTAATTAAAAATATTTTTTGGAAGGAGGTACTTTCTGATCTATACATCTTTTCAAATCGTGTCGATGAAGATGACAACATATATCAACACCTATGGTACAATGATAACATAAAGGTAGATAACAAACCTATTTACTTCAAGAGATGGGCAGATAGAGATATGTTTTACGTATATGATCTACTAGATGAGAATGGTAGTCTAATTCAATCGTACGACATATTTTGTGCCAAACACAATTTTTACCCTCCAATCACTCAATTTTATGGTATACGTAACGCCATCAGAGCAACTTGGTATGCTATTCAAAATAGACACCACACCTTTTCTCTACCACATTGTCCAATTCATATATACTATATACTCACAAACAAGCAAAGAGGTCGTTCTGTTTATAATTTATTTATTAAAAACTTAAAAACAAACAATAAATACATTACAAAATGGTCAGAAGAACTGAATTTGGTAGAAGGTACAGTATGGTGGAAAAAAATAAACATAATCCCTTTCAAATCCACTATAGACTGTAAATTAAGATGGTTTCAATATAGAATAATACACAGGATTGTAAGTACAAACAAATATCTACATATGATAAACCTAAAGGACTCTCCATTATGTACTTTTTGTAACCGTCATACAGAAACTATAGTCCACATTTTTTGGGAATGCAGACTAGTAGCAATCTTCTGGGAAGATTTCAAAGTATGGCTATATGATGATACTTTAACTAATTTACAATGACATGTTACGGATGAAATCTTGGGAAAGTTACATAAAGATCAAGAAGTCAAATATCTCAATGCGTTAGTATTAATAGCAAAATTCCATATTTATAAACAAAAAATTAAAAATTGTCTCCCCTGTATTAATGGATTCATAAAAGAACTAGATTTGTATCTAAAAACAGACGAGGTAATTTACAAAAACAACATGGAGTATGATAGTTTTGTGAAAAAATGGTCTATATAAGTGAATAATTTTTCAGATCTTCTTCACACATATCATAACATGTACTTAAAAGTAAGTCAAAAGTTTTTCTTTTTTTATACCTTTAAACACAATATATTAAAATGAGAGAAAGCGTGAGTGGAAGGTTGTTTGTTTGTTTGTCTCTGTATTGCAAAAAAAAACCAACCAATCCTTTTTTTTTTCTATTCATCACTTAATACGTATTGTACATCTTACTGCTGTAATGATATGTCTGTATTATTATACCATGTAATATAATGTACCTGTATGTATACTATATGTAAAAGGATGAATAAAAAAGATTTCAAAACTGAAAAAATAAAGGTAACGTTACCATATATCAAACAGTAACGGTACCATACATCAAACAAAGGTAACGATACCATACATCTAACAAAGGTAAGGATACCATACATCTAACAAAGGTAACGATACCATACATCTAACAGTAACGGTACCATACATCAAACAAAGGTAACGATACCATACATCTAACAGTAACGATACCATACATCTAACAGTAACGATACCATACATCTAACAGTAGCGATACCATACATCAAACAAAGGTAACGATACCATACATCAAACAGTAACGATACCATACATCAAACAGTAACGATACCATACATCAAACAAAGGTAACGATACCATACATCAAACAGTAACGATACCATACATCAAACAAAGGTAACGATACCATACATCAAACAGTAACGATACCATACATCAAACAGTAACGATACCATACATCAAACAAAGGTAACGATACCATACATCTAACAGTAACGATACCATACATCTAACAGTAACGATACCATACATCTAACAGTAACGATACCATACATCAAACAAAGGTAACGATACCATACATCAAACAGTAACGATACCATACATCTAACAGTAACGATACCATACATCTAACAAAGGTAAGGATACCATACATCTAACAAAGGTAACGATACCATACATCTAACAGTAACGATACCATACATCAAACAAAGGTAACGATACCATACATCTAACAAAGGTCAGGATACCATACATCTAACAAAGGTAACGATACCATACATCTAACAGTAACGGTACCATACATCAAACCAAGGTAACGATACCATACATCTAACAAAGGTAACGATACCATACATCTAACAGTAACGATACCATACATCTAACAGTAACGATACCATACATCAAACAAAGGTAACGATACCATACATCAAACAAAGGTAACGATACCATACATCAAACAGTAACGGTACCATACATCTAACAGTAACGATACCATACATCAAACAAAGGTAACGATACCATACATCAAACAGTAACGATACCATACATCTAACAGTAACGATACCATACATCAAACAAAGGTAACGATACCATACATCAAACAAAGGTAACGATACCATACATCAAACAGTAACGATACCATACATCAAACAAAGGTAACGATACCATACATCAAACAGTAACGATACCATACATCTAACAAAGGTAACGATACCATACATCTAACAAAGGTAACGGTACCATACATCAAACAGTAACGATACCATACATCTAACAGTAATGATACCATACATCTAACAGTAACGATACCATACATCAAACAAAGGTAACGATACCATACATCAAACAGTAACGATACCATACATCAAACAGTAACGATACCATACATCAAACAAAGGTAACGATACCATACATCAAACAGTAATGATACCATACATCTAACAGTAATGATACCATACATCAAACAAAGGTAACGATACCATACATCAAACAGTAACAATACCATACATCTAACAGTAATGATACCATACATCTAACAAAGGTAACGATACCATACATCAAACAGTAACGATACCATACATCTAACAAAGGTAACGATACCATACATCTAACAAAGGTAACAATACCATACATCAAACAGAAACGATACCATACATCTAACAGTAACGATACCATACATCAAACAAAGGTAACGATACCATACATCTAACAGTAACGATACCATACATCTAACAAAGGTAACAATACCATACATCAAACAGAAACGATACCATACATCTAACAGTAACGATACCATACATCAAACAAAGGTAACGGTACCATACATCTAACAGTAACGATACCATACATCAAACAGTAATGATACCATACATCTAACAAAGGTAACGATACCATACATCAAACAGTAATGATACCATACATCTAACAAAGGTAACGATACCACCCATCTAACAGTAACGATACCATACATCTAACAAAGGTAACGATACCATACATCAAACAGTAACGATACCATACATCTAACAGTAATGATACCATACATCTAACAGTAATGATACCATACATCAAACAAAGGTAACGATACCATACATCTAACAAAGGTAACGATACCATACATCTAACAGTAACGATACCATACATCTAACAGTAATGATACCATACATCTAAAAGTAACGATACCATACATCTAACAAAGGTAACGATACCATACATCAAAAAGTAACGGTACCATACATCTAACAGTAACGATACCATACATCAAACAGTAACGATACCATACATCAAACAAAGGTAACGATACCATACATCAAACAGAAACGATACCATACATCTAACAGTAACGATACCATACATCAAACAATAACGATACCATACATTAAAACAAAGGTAACGATACCATACATCAAACAAAGGTAACGATACCATACATCAAACAAAGGTAACGATACCATACATCAAACAAAGGTAACGATACCATACATCAAACAGTAACGATACCATACATCAAACAGAAACGATACCATACATCTAACAGTAACGATACCATACATCAAACAGTAACGGTACCATACATCTAACAGTACCGATACCATACATCAAACAAAGGTAACGATACCATACATCAAACAAAGGTAACGATACCATACATCAAACAGTAACGATACCATACATCAAACAAAGGTAACGATACCATACATCAAACAGAAACGATACCATACATCTAACAGTAACGATACCATACATCAAACAGTAACGATACCATACATCAAACAAAGGTAACGATACCATACATCAAACAGTAACGATACCATACATCTAACAGTAACGATACCATACATCTAACAGTAACGGTACCATACATCAAACAAAGGTAACGATACCATACATCAAACAGTAACGATACCATACATCTAACAAAGGTAACGATACCATACATCTAACAAAGGTAACGATACCATACATCTAACAGTAACGGTACCATACATCAAACAAAGGTAACGATACCATACATCTAACAGTAACGATACCATACACCAAACAAAGGTAACGATACCATACATCAAACAAAGGTAACGATACCATACATCTAACAGTAACGATACCATACACCAAACAGTAACGATACCATACATCTAACAAAGGTAACGATACCATACATCTAACAAAGGTAACGATACCATACATCAAACAAAGGTAACGATACCATACATCAAACAAAGGTAACGATACCATACATCAAACAGAAACGATACCATACATCAAACAAAGGTAACGATACCATACATCAAACAGTAACCATACCATACATCTAACAAAGGTAACGATACCATACATCAAACAAAGGTAACGATACCATACATCAAACAGTAACGATACCATACATCAAACAAAGGTAACGATACCATACATCAAACAGAAACGATACCATACATCTAACAGTAACGATACCATACATCAAACAGTAACGATACCATACATTAAAACAAAGGTAACGATACCATACATCAAACAGTAACGATACCATACATCTAACAAAGGTAACGATACCATACATCAAACAGTAACGATACCATACATCAAACAAAGGTAACGATACCATACATCAAACAGTAACGATACCATACATCAAACAAAGGTAACGATACCATACATCAAACAGTAACGATACCATACATCCAACAAAGGTAACGATACCATACATCAAACAAAGGTAACGATACCATACATCAAACAGTAACGATACCATACATCAAACAATAACGATACCATACATCAAACAAAGGTAACGATACCATACATCAAACAGTAACGATACCATACATCTAACAAAGGTAACGATACCATACATCAAACAGTAACGATACCATACATCAAACAGTAATGATACCATACATCTAACAGTAACGATACCATACATCAAACAAAGGTAACGATACCATACATCAAACAGTAACGATACCATACATCTAACAGTAACGATACCATACATCTAACAGTAGCGATACCATACATCAAACAAAGGTAACGATACCATACATCTAACAGTAACGATACCATACATCAAACAAAGGTAACGATACCATACATCTAACAGTAACGATACCATACATCTAACAGTAGCGATACCATACATCTAACAGTAGCGATACCATACATCTAACAGTAGCGATACCATACATCTAACAGTAGCGATACCATACATCTAACAGTAGCGATACCATACATCTAACAGTAGCGATACCATACATCAAACAAAGGTAACGATACCATACATCTAACAGTAATGATACCATACATCAAACAAAGGTAACGATACCATACATCTAACAGTAACGATACCATACATCAAACAAAGGTAACGATACCATACATCTAACAGTAACGATACCATACATCTAACAGTAACGATACCATACATCTAACAGTAACGATACCATACATCAAACAGTAATGATACCATACATCTAACAGTAGCGATACCATACATCAAACAAAGGTAACGATACCATACATCTAACAGTAATGATACCATACATCAAACAAAGGTAACGATACCATACATCTAACAGTAACGATACCATACATCTAACAGTAATGATACCATACATCTAACAGTAACGATACCATACATCAAACAAAGGTAACGATACCATACATCAAACAAAGGTAACGATACCATACATCAAACAGTAACGATACCATACATCAAACAGTAACGATACCATACATCTAACAGTAACGATACCATACATCTAACAGTAGCGATACCATACATCAAACAAAGGTAACGATACCATACATCAAACAAAGGTAACGATACCATACATCAAACAGTAACGATACCATACATCTAACAGTAGCGATACCATACATCAAACAAAGGTAACGATACCATACATCAAACAAAGGTAACGATACCATACATCAAACAGTAACGATACCATACATCTAACAGTAACGATACCATACATCAAACAGTAATGATACCATACATCTAACAGTAACGATACCATACATCTAACAGTAACGATACCATACATCAAACAAAGGTAACGATACCATACATCAAACAGTAACGATACCATACATCTAACAGTAGCGATACCATACATCAAACAAAGGTAACGATACCATACATCAAACAAAGGTAACGATACCATACATCAAACAGTAACGATACCATACATCAAACAGTAACGATACCATACATCAAACAAAGGTAACGATACCATACATCAAACAAAGGTAACGATATCATACATCTAACAGTAACGATACCATACATCTAACAAAGGTAACGATACCATACATCAAACAGTAACGATACCATACATCAAACAAAGGTAACGATACCATACATCAAACAGTAACGATACCATACATCAAACAGTAACGATACCATACATCAAACAGTAACGATACCATACATCTAACAAAGGTAACGATACCATACATCAAACAGTAACGATACCATATATTAAACAGTAACGATACCATACATCTAACAAAGGTAACGATACCATACATCAAACAGTAACGATACCATACATCAAACAAAGGTAACGGTACCATACATCTAACAGTAATGATACCATACATCTAACAGTAACGATACCATACATCTAACAAAGGTAACGATACCATACATCAAACAAAGGTAACGGTACCATACATCTAACAGTAATGATACCATACATCTAACAAAGGTAACGATACCATACATCAAACAAAGGTAACGGTACCATACATCTAACAGTAATGATACCATACATCTAACAGTAACGATACCATACATCAAACAAAGGTAACGATACCATACATCAAACAGTAACGATACCATACATCAAACAGTAATGATACCATACATCAAACAGTAATGATACCATACATCTAACAGTAGCGATACCACCCATCTAACAGTAACGATACCATACATCTAACAAAGGTAACGATACCATACATCTAACAAAGGTAACGATACCATACATCAAACAGTAACGATTCCATACATCAAACAGTAATGATACCATACATCTAACAGTAACGATACCATACATCAAACAGTAACGATACCATACATCAAACAGTAATGATACCATACATCAAACAGTAACGATACCATACATCTAACAGTAACGATACCATACATCTAACAGTAACGATACCATACATCAAACAAAGGTAACGATACCATACATCAAACAGTAACGATACCATACATCAAACAGTAATGATACCATACATCTAACAGTAGCGATACCATACATCAAACAGTAATGATACCATACATCAAACAGTAATGATACCATACATCTAACAGTAGCGATACCACCCATCTAACAGTAACGATACCATACATCTAACAAAGGTAACGATACCATACATCAAACAGTAACGATACCATACATCAAACAGTAATGATACCATACATCTAACAGTAACGATACCATACATCAAACAGTAACGATACCATACATCAAACAGTAATGATACCATACATCAAACAGTAACGATACCATACATCTAACAGTAACGATACCATACATCTAACAGTAACGATACCATACATCAAACAAAGGTAACGATACCATACATCAAACAGTAACGATACCATACATCAAACAGTAATGATACCATACATCAAACAGTAATGATACCATACATCTAACAGTAACGATACCATACATCAAACACCGGTAACCATAATACTCTAGAATCATTACGTTAACTCATAATCAGGTTGATCCGAGAAACCACGAGAAATCACAATAATCACCGTACTCAAAGAGAATACCTGTGAACACGTGATTATCGATTGATAGGTTGATGTAATGTCTGTGACACATGTTTCTATTTCCATCATCGTCCTGTTTATTGTATGAATTGAATATGCTTGAAATGAAATAAAAGAAAATGTAAACTAATTATCGATTGCTTCAAACACCATATTTATCACTATGAACCAAACAGAGTGTTGCATTTCACAATAGTCTGTTATTCATGCTAATAACGCAATCAGCTACAGTCTTGTCTCTTTTAAAAAGCCTGTCTGTTTCATATTCAAATACAAGGCCAGATTGTTATTCATGAGTTGAGAAATCAAAAGCTATTTCATATTTGAAACATATGTATCTCGAAGTATGACAATATTATTCCTGACTTAATGGTATTTGATTCCTATTCTTTTGTTATAGTCACAAAGAAAATGTCGGTAAATCTAGTGTGGAATTGATTAGTGGCCGTAGGTCTGCAGTACCAACCATGTTGTTATAAGTGGAAACTATCAGCCGGCAATGTTTATTTCCCGACATTTATCAGAACACGTAACTTAAACATACAGTAGTTGTGCTTCACTACTTTGAGGAGTGATTTAATCACGATTAGATCAAATATTTGCATATTTATAATTTTTAGATACGCGACAGAAAAACAATTGGGGTGCAGACATGTAGAGAGGGTGAAAGATGGCAAAGATGGAGGGACACGGGTCGATAGAGCTACACCGGTGCTAGAGAGCGACACGGTGCGAGAGAGCGACAGGGGGCGAGAGAGCGACACTGGGCGAGAGAGCGACAGGGGGGGGAGAGAGCGACACGGGCGAGAGAGCGGCACGGGGCTAGAGAGCGACAGGGGGGGCGAGAGAGCGACACGGGGCGAGAGAGGGACACGGGCGAGAGAGCGACACGGGGCGAGAGAGCGACACGGGGCGAGAGAGCGACAGGGGGCGAGAGAGCGACACGGGCGAGAGAGCGACACGGGGCGAGAGAGCGACACGGGGCGAGAGAGCGACAGGGGGCGAGAGAGCGACAGGGGGCGAGAGAGGGACACGGGCGAGAGAGCGACACGGGGCGAGAGAGCGACACGGGGCGAGAGAGCGACACGGGCGAGAGAGCGACACGGGGCGAGAGAGCGACACGGGCGAGAGAGCGACACGGGGCGAGAGAGCGACACGGGCGAGAGAGCGACACGGGCGAGAGAGCGACAGGGGCGAGAGAGCGACACGGGGCGAGAGAGCGACACGGGGCGAGAGAGCGACACGGGCGAGAGAGCGACACGGGGCGAGAGAGCGACACGGGGCGAGAGAGCGACAGGGGGCGAGAGAGCGACACGGGCGAGAGAGCGACACGGGGCGAGAGAGCGACACGGGGCGAGAGAGCGACAGGGGGCGAGAGAGCGACAGGGGGCGAGAGAGGGACACGGGCGAGAGAGCGACACGGGGCGAGAGAGCGACACGGGCGAGAGAGCGGCACGGGGCGAGAGAGCGACACGGGGCGAGAGAGCGACACGGGGCGAGAGAGCGACACGGGCGAGAGAGCGACAGGGGGGAGAGAGGGACACGGGCGAGAGAGCGACACGGGGCGAGAGAGCGACACGGGGCGAGAGAGCGACAGGGGGGGGGGAGAGAGCGACACGGGGCGAGAGAGCGACACGGGGCGAGAGAGCGACAGGGGGGAGAGAGCGACACGGGGCGAGAGAGCGACACGGGGCGAGAGAGCGACACGGGGCGAGAGAGCGACACGGGGCGAGAGACCGACACGGGGCGAGAGAGCGACACGGGCGAGAGACCGACACGGGGCGAGAGAGCGACACGGGGCGAGAGAGCGACACGGGGCGAGAGAGCGACACGGGGCGAGAGAGCGACACGGGGCGAGAGAGCGACACGGGGCGAGAGAGCGACAGGGGGGAGAGAGCGACACGGGCGAGAGACCGACACGGGGCGAGAGACCGACACGGGGCGAGAGAGCGACACGGGGCGAGAGAGCGACAGGGGCGAGAGAGCGACACGGGGCGAGAGACCGACACGGGGGCGAGAGAGCGACACGGGCGAGAGACCGACACGGGGCGAGAGAGCGACACGGGGCGAGAGAGCGACACGGGGCGAGAGAGCGACACGGGGCGAGAGAGCGACAAGGGGCGAGAGAGCGACAGGGGGGAGAGAGCGACACGGGCGAGAGAGCGACACGGGGCGAGAGAGCGACAGGGGGGAGAGAGCGACACGGGCGAGAGAGCGACACGGGGCGAGAGAGCGACACGGGGCGAGAGAGCGACACGGGGCGAGAGAGCGACACGGGGCGAGAGAGCGACACGGGGCGAGAGAGCGACACGGACCGAGACCGAGAGAGCGACAGGGGGGGAGAGAGCGGACACGGGGCGAGAGACCGACACGGGGGAGAGAGCGACACGGGGCGAGAGAGCGACACTGGGCGAGAGAACGACATGGGCGATAGAGCTACACGGGGCGAGAGAGGGACACGGGCGAGAGAGCGACAGTGGGCGAGAGAGGGACACGGGCGAGAGAGCGACACGGTTCTATATATCTACACTTTTCTATATATCTACACTTTTCTATATATCTACACTTTTCTATATATCTACACTTTTCTATATATCTACACTTTTCTATATATCTACACTTTTCTATATATCTACACTTTTCTATATATCTACACTTTTCTATATATGTACACTTACCTATATATCTACACTTTCTTATTGATCTGCACGAAAATATACACTGAAAAATATCAATGTTTCATATCTATTTTATCTGTAAAAGGTAAACACAATTATTTTCTGAAACATACTCAAACTTCTTTCATAGCGCCAACATCGTACGTATTCACTGAACTGTTAAAGAGTAAATATGTCGATACAATTGTATTCATTTAATACAAAACACACATCGAGTTTCCCCAGTTATTATTGACATTGTTATACAAAAAACACTTGTTATATATTAATGTTTGTGTCATTAACATCATAACAGCTGTCAATATCACAATAGGGAGATTAGTCAAAGTATAGAGTTGATTAATTAAGATTCCAATATATCGATTTTATGCTCTATTTTTATTACTAAATCTCTAATGAGCTGTTGATACTAATTAGACTGTCCAGATGTTGGTTTCCATGCTTAAAAAAACAAACTCTTTGCATGGGGCTTCAGTGATCAATGCAAACAAATTAAAATTTCAAAAATGAATATATAGGTTATACGTGATGTTTCTACAACTGTACCTAGTACTCTTATCTATAGGCCGATTGTTCAGACTCCTATTTATAGATTGATTGTCTTATTTATAGAACGATTGTCCTATTTATAGACTGTTGTCCTATTATAGACTGACTGTCCTATTTATAGACTGATTGTCCTATTTATAGACTGTTGTCCTATTAATAGACTGACTTTCCTATTTATAGACTTAGTGTCCTATTTATAGACTGTTGTCCTATTAATAGACTGACTTTCCTATTTATAGACTGACTTTCCTATTTATAGACTGATTGTCCTATTTATAGACTGATTGTCCTATTTATAGACTGATTGTCCTATTTATAGACTGTTGTCCTATTAATAGACTGACTTTCCTATTTATAGAACGATTGTCCTATTTATAGAATGTTGTCCTATTAATAGACTGACTTTCCTATTTATAGACTGATTGTCCTATTTATAGACTGATTGTCCTATCTATAGTCTGACCCTATTCTTCATTTGATTAATCATCTACAGTAGAGATCACTTCCCATTTGTATACCAGGTTTTAAGGATTTTATCCGGACACATGTCAGTGTTGGAAATTAGTATTGAGCTAATATATTTCGTTTAAATACTGAAGGATTTGGTAAATTATTATCAAATACATTTGTAAATTCTTTGGCGAACTATATCTTGGAAAATTAAAGAATTTGCCAAGAAATTTCTTTTCATTAAAGGATTCTAATGACTCAAAATAGCCTCTTAATTACAAATAATAAACCTATCCAATCTGTTCGCCTGTGGTACTCAGCATGAAAACTAAGCAATCGTTTTAAAGTGATGGGTATGTAGTTGATTTCATAATTTGCATGTTATGCTGGTGTTCACCAAAGGTTAAATATCACGACCTCTATGTATTATCTATCAAAGAAGGGACATGTCATTCAAACAGTGTGGACAATGGACATTGTCAACGAGGCAATCCACCCCTTTATCAAAGCACAAAGAATACCAATACGACCAGGTGTTTTGGAAGAGTAAGTGTCTTATCCTTCATCCACGACACCTGACATGCAAATCTAGGTCACAACGACACCTGTCATACAAATCTAGGTCACGACGACACCCGCCATACAAATCTAGGTCACGACGACACCCGCCATACAAATCTAGTTCACGACGACACCTGCCATACAAATCTAGGTCACAATGACACATGCCATACAAATCTAGGTCACGACGACACCTGTCATACAAATCTAGGTCACGACGACACCCGCCATACAAATCTAGGTCACGACGACACCCGTCATACAAATCTAGGTCACGACGACACCTGTCATACAAATCTAGGTCACGACGACACCCGCCATACAAATCTAGGTCACGACGACGCCTGTCATACAAATCTAGGTAACGACGACACCCGCCATACAAATCTAGGTCACGACGACACCCGCCATACAAATCTAGGTCACGACGACACCCGCCATACAAATCTAGGTCACGACGACACCTGCCATACAAATCTAGGTCACGACGACACCTGCCATAAAAATCTTGGTCACGACGACACCTGTCATACAAATCTAGGTCACGACGACACCTGCCATACAAAGGCATGTTCAGATATACCATTAACCTTGTTGATTCTCCTGTTCGGTACATTTCTACTTTGTCACCACTTAACTGACAGTAAACACATATTTTTATTGCTTTTATTCATTTACATAGTTACATTAATCCTCGATGATGTCTCCCTAACAACCAATAAAACAGACCCGAGCGATACAATATCAAATAAACATTAGAAAAATATTTATATTTCTTTCTGCACTTTGATGTCCGATAAACCAGCTCAAGGTATCATAGCATAGATGAAAATTTTGAAGTTGTAATTGAAATAGCTAGGTAATGCTGTAACGACGCCTACACTATGTTCGATTCAGTTTTATTGCTTCGCCAATAACAACAGCATGCAATCAATATCTCGCGCTTACAACACTTTCAATTAGAAAAATTGGATCTGACATTTAAAAAGAAAATACAACAGTGAATGGTTAAAAATGTCGATACATAAAATCAATGTTAGTTCACATAATTCTGACTCCGGGGAGAGTTTGAAGTACCATGCCCTGATAATGGAAATTAATGGATTTGATATTGTCACATTTTGTTTACGATGATTAAAATGCAGCATCAAGAAGTTTGATATTTGGTCAATATTCTGTATTTTAAAAATATAACTTATATATTGAAATAATGAGGAGGTTAAGGTATTTTACATGTACGTTTATGGGTATCTTTAGCTCAAACTTACACATCTGATTACTGAACATCTCTAATGGATAAAACGTTTAACTTTTATAATAGGGAATTTTATTTGGAAAAAAAAAAATAAAGAAAAACACACACACACATAGTTAGAAACAGAACGGAAGAGTAGACGAAAAATAACAGACATATCAAGTTCAAAAGAAAAACAATAAGCTATCAATATCAAATATATCACATGTGTCTTAATATAAAGACACTATGTCATCAATGTTAGATATATTAACTGTTTTATAACTAAAAACCTGGATTAATTCTCATATTTACAATACTTGTTATGTTCCGCGTAAAAAGAAAGTTAATCGTGAAGAATTAGAAAATCAGTAGGCATATGGAGTTGTAAAGTTGTCGTACATACATCTTATCATACAGAGTACAATATACCAAGTGTTGACGACACAAACTCACAGGGACCTGGAGGATATATTAGTATAGTGGGGTTGTGTATAAAATTATATATATGTTCTAGAACCCAGGCACCTGTGCATAACATCTGTACTATCGATTATCGAGATGTGACAAACAACATACTTTATGTTATAGAGATGTGACAAACAACATACTTTATGTTATGGAGATGTGACAAACAACATACTTTATGTTATGGAGATGTGACAAACAACATACTTTATGGTATAGAGATGTGACAAACAACATACTTTATGTTATGGAGATGTGACAAACAACATACTTTATGTTATAGAGATGTGACAAACAACATACTTTATGTTATAGAGATGTGACAAACAACATACTTTATGTTATGGAGATGTGACAAACAACATACTTTATGGTATAGAGATGTGACAAACAACATACTTTATGGTATAGAGATGTGACAAACAACATACTTTATGGTATAGCGATGTGACAAACAACATACTTTATGTTATAGAGATGTGACAAACAACATACTTTATGGTATATAAATGTGACAAACAACATACTTTATGGTATGGAGATGTGACAAACAACATACTTTATGTTATAGAGATGTGACAAACAACATACTTTATGGTATAGAGATGTGACACACAACATAATTTATGTTATAGAGATGTGACAAACAACATAATTTATGGTATGGAGATGTGACAAACAACATACTTTATGGTATGGAGTTGTGACAAACAACATAATTTATGGTATGGAGATGTGACAAACAACATAATTTATGGTATAGAGATGTGACAAACAACATACTTTATGTTATAGAGATGTGACAAACAACATACTTTATGGTATGGAGATGTGACAACAACATACTTTATGGTATAGAGATGTGACAAACAACATACTTTATGGTATAGAGATGTGACACACAACATAATTTATGTTATAGAGATGTGACAAACAACATAATTTATGGTATGGAGATGTGACAAACAACATAATTTATGGTATGGAGATGTGACAAACAACATACTTTATGTTATAGAGACGTGACAAACAACATACTTTATGTTATAGAGACGTGACAAACAACATAATTTGTGGTATGGAGATGTGACAAACAACATACGTTACGGTATAGAGATGTGACAAACAACATACTTTATGGTATGGAGATGTGACAACAACATACTTTATGGTATAGAGATGTGACAAACAACATACTTTATGGTATAGAGATGTGACACACAACATAATTTATGTTATAGAGATGTGACAAACAACATAATTTATGGTATGGAGATGTGACAAACAACATACTTTATGTTATAGAGATGTGACAAACAACATAATTTGTGGTATGGAGATGTGACAAACAACATACGTTACGGTATAGAGATGTGACAAACAACATACTTTATGGCATGGAGATGTGACAAACAACATACTTTATGTTATGGAGATGTGACAAACAACACACTTTATGGTATAGAGATGTGACAAACAACATACTTTATGGTATGGAGATGTGACAAACAACATACTTTATGGTATAGAGATGTGACAAACAACATAATTTATGTTATGGAGATGTGACAAACAACATACTTTATGTTATGGAGATGTGACAAACAACATACTTTATGGTATAGAGATGTGACAAACAACATACTTTATGTTATAGAGATGTGACAAACAACATACTTTATGGTATGGAGTTGTGACAAACAACATACTTTATGGTATGGAGATGTGACAAACAACATACTTTATGTTATGGAGATGTGACAAACAACATACGTTATGGTATGGAGATGTGACAAACAACATAATTTATGGTATGGAGATGTGACAAACAACATACTTTATGTTATAGAGATGTGACAAACAACATACTTCATGGTATAGAGATGTGACAAACAACATACTTTATGGTATGGAGGTGTGACAAACAACATATTTTATGGTATGGAGATGTGACAAACAACATACGTTATGGTATGGAGATGTGACAAACAACATACTTTATGGTATAGAGATGTGACAAACAACATACTTTATGGTATAGAGATGTGACAAACAACATACTTTATGGTATGGAGATGTGACAAACAACATTCTCTATTGATGCTGGTATAGACTCAATCGTATAGAGATGTGGCAAACACCTTTGCAAACATTTCTGAGTTCAAACTTCATTTAGATAAAATTCAACTCAATCTTTTTAAACTTTTTTTTATGGAACAGTAAGGTAGATAAAGTAAAGAGGGACATACAAAATTAGCATGAAGGAGGTCTGAAAATGGTAAATGTAAAACTCTTTATTGATTCATTAAACCTTAGCTTGGTAAGGCGATTGCTAGAAAAGACACAGACTGATATGCAAACATCATTAATAAATAGCGAGTTTATTGAGGAATGTCCAACAAAATTTAAGAATAGATTCTGGAAAGATGTTTTAAAAGCATGGGAAAAATGTATTGATTCTGAGGGGGTGAAAGGAAAAACAAAAGTCTGACATGTACCCTGGCAATACCACTTTGGTATAACAAAAGTATAAGTATGGGAGGAAAGAGGTTATATACAAGCCATGGTATAATGGAGGTGTAATAATAGTAAAAGTTACAAGCTCCTTCTAAGCATTTCAAGAATTTACATAGATATATCAGCTCTACAAATTTTCTTCAGTTTCAAGGTGTAATCTCAGCTATCAAATCACTTTTGAATGTCTGCACGAAAATAGAATATCCAGTTTTTCCTAATAGTATAATGATAATAATATATAAAGCATCAAGGGGACAAATGATTTTTATAATAGAAGAAAATGGGAAGAATCATTTGAAGACTTCGAATTGAATTGGGACAAGATGTATAATAATTTCGTGGTCACTAAAACAAGAAAAATACAATGGTTCCAGTTTTTATTTGAAGTAGGATTAGTAAATAATTCAATATGTAACTTATGTAATTTTGAAAGAGAAACTGAAGCGATGATGATAACGATGAGGATGATATCTTGATTACATAAATTCTAGTTGATAAGGATGACTGAATATCAGGTGTGACGACGACGACAACGATGATGATGATGTTCATGTAGATAGTTTTAATCTATGATGATGAAAAAACTGATGATGATGAATGATGAGGTTGACGATAGATAATGATGAATGATTAATTATGTAGTGTATTAATTGTAAAAAATGCTCTTGAAAAAATAAACGATTAAAAAAAGATGTGACAAACAACATAAGTATTGGTATGTTTGTATTCCTTGATTCCAATCCAAAGTCATTACACAATATCATTTTGTTTTCTTCAAAATATACCACGACTAACGATTTTGGATGGATGAATATCATGTATGTCTCACATTCAATGAACGGTGGGTTATTATCACAGAAGTTTTGAAATGTATACAAAAATTAATATAGATATAAAGTAAAAAGGCAACATTTTTTTTCTTTTTCCAGTGAAAGTACTGTACTTTAGAAAACTGATATCAAACACTTCATGTAGCTTAACCACTATGAGTAGTATATACACATTGTGCAGGAAGATATAGAAATATTCCAAGAGAAGAAAGAATTTGTAAACAATGTAACTCCCTTGATGTGGAAGATGAGTGGGGCCGCGGTGGCCGAGTGGTTAAGGTGTCCCGACACTTTATCACTAGCCCTCCACCTCTGGGTTGCGAGTTCGAAACCTACGTGGGGTAGTTGCCAGGAACTGACCGTAGGCCGGTGGTTTTTCTCCGGGTACTCCGGCTTTCCTCCACCTTCAAAACCTGGCACGTCCTTAAATGACCCTGGCTGTTAATAGGACGTTAAACAAAAAGAAACCAAACCAAAGTGGAAGATGAGTTTCTTTCTTATTAATTTGTAACAAATTTCAGATTCTTAGAGTTAAATATCTAAAAGAATATTATTGGAAAAATGCTTCATATTTTGGATAAAATTTAAATTGAAATTTAAATATTTAAAGTAAAATATTTTCAACTAAGTTTAAGAAATTTTTAAGGGGGGTTTTAAATTTTTTTCAATTTTTTTATAAATTTTCTTAAATTTTTTTTTAAAAAAAGGGGGTAAAATTTTGGAAAAAAAATTAAATTTTAAAATTTTATATATTAGGAAAGAAAAAAAAATTTAATTGATATAGAAAATTTTTTTGTAAAAGAACTAACCGATTTTATTGAAATATCTCAATTTTTTTTAAAAATTTAATTTCTTTTTTCAACATTTTTTTAAAATTTTTTATTTTTAAAATTAAAGTTTTTTTTTTTTTTTTCAAGAGAAAAAAACCCCCCCAATTTTTAAAAAAAAAGAAGTGGGGGGCGTTTAAAAAAAGGGGGGGAAAAGCGAAAACCAAAAAAAAAAAAAATTTTTTTTAAACCAATTTGGTTTTTTAAAAATTTTATGAAAAAAATTACGGGTGTTTAAAAAGGTTTTATTTTTTTTAAAAAATTTTTAGGTAATTTCCTTAAAAAAGGGGGGATTTAAAATAATTTTTTTGGGTTTAAAAAAAAAAAAGGGGGAAAAAAAAAAAAAAAAAAAAAAAACCCCCCAAAAAAAAAAAAAAAAAAAACCCCCCGGGCTTTTTCCTTTTTGGTTTTGGGTTTTTTTTTTCCCTTTTTTAAAAAAAAGGGAGTACTGAAAAACGTTAACAAAAAATTGTTAACTGATGTACTCCCTTTTTGGGTGAAGATTAACAATACTTTGGGGAAGTTGTTTAAAAAAAGGGGTTTAGGAATTTGTTTTGGAAATTACGCAATTAAATGATTTTTTAACCTTTTTTTTTAAAAAAAACCCCTTTTTTTTTTTTTTTATTTTCCCCTCATTTTTAAAAATTTTTTCAAAAAAGGGGGTTTTTTTTAAAAAAAATTTTTTTAAAATAAACACTGTTTCAATTAAAAAAAATTTTTTTAAACACCCCCTAGTTTCCAAAAAAAACACAAAAATAACTACTAAGACCTTTCCAATGGGGAAAATTTTGTTAAAAATAAAAACCATCCTTTATAAAAAAAAACAGGGGATTTATTAAATAAACCCCAAAAAATATTTAAATAATTTCCCAAAAAAAATTTCAAAAAACGTATTTCAGAAAAATTTTTTTATTTTTAACATTTGCATCCATTTTGTTTTTTAAAAAAAAAAAAATAAAAAAAGAACAAAATTTTTTTTTAAAACAAAAATGTAATCAAAAAAAAAAATATCAAAACACAACAAATAGTCACTTTATTACAAACCCCAAAAAACTTTCCAAAAACAAACCTTTTTTAAAAAAAAAAAAAAATTTCCCTTAAAAAAAAATTTTCATAACAAAACAAACCCTTTTTTAAAACCCAAAAACCCTTTGAACATAAAAACTAGTCATTGTAAAAACAAATATCACTTTTGTAACAAACAAAAAAATAGTCACTTCATGACATCCAACAAATAGTTTTCAGTAACATAAAAAAAAAACTTTCTTAAATAAAAAAAACAAACTTTATTAACATAAAAAAAAACTAGTCACTTAAAAAAACAAACAGTTTTTTTAACATTCCCAAAAAAAAAACCCCTTTAACAACAACCCCCTTTTAAAAAAAAAAAAAACAAATTCACTTTAAAAAAAAAAACAATGGCAAAAAAAAAAACCGTAAAAAAAAAAACACCAAAAAAAACAAATAAAACAACAAAAACCCCTTTTTTAAAAAAAAACATCTGAACACAAAAAACTAGCCTTATGTAACCCAAAAACAAAACCCTTCATGTAACAAAAAAAAACATTTTTTTAACTCAACAAAACCCCCGTACTTCAGTAAACAAACAAAATGCACTTTTTAACATCAAAAACTAGTCACTTATTTAAAAACAAATGTCCCTTAGAACAAAAAAAACCCCAAAAAAACTCATTTTAAAACAAAAAACACATTCATTAAATAAAAAACCCAAATAGGCCTTTGAAAAAAACAAAAAATATCCTTTTAAAAAATAAAAAACAAAAAGCCTTCATGTACATCAAAAAATCACCATAACAAAAACTAAAACCTTTTAAAAAACAAAAACCTTTATTAAATAAACAAACCCGAAAAAACCCAACCAAAAATTTTGTAAAATCAAAAAACACTTTAAAAACAAAAAACCAAAAATTTTTTAAAAAAACAAAACACAACCGTACCAAAAAAAAAATAAAAAAAATAGGGTTTCTTAAAATAAAAACCTTACATTCACCCCCTTTTTTCATTCAAAATCCACCCTTCCCTTGTTTTAAACCCAAAAATAAATTTTTTGAAAAAACAAAAAAACCCAAAGTAACTAACAAACAGTCACTTCCTGTAACATAAAAACAAACTAGTCCTTCATGTAACCAAAAAAAAACTAATTTTTTGTAAAAAAAAAAAAAAAAAAACCCCGACAAAAACAAATTTTTAACAAACAAAAACCCCTTTTTTCTAAAAAAACTAGTCATTCATGTAAAAACAACTAGTCATAAATTTAAAAAAACAAACAAAATGTAAAATTCATAACAAAAAAAAATAAAAAACAAAAAAACAGACTTCTTAAAAATAAAAAAAACTAGTCCCCTTTTTTTAAAAAACAAAAAAATTTTTCCAAAACAAAAAACTTAAAAACAAAAAAAACCAACCTTTTAAAAATTAACAACAAAAAAGTCACTTCAGTAACCCAAAAAACTAGTCACTTTTGTAAAAACCCAAAAAAAGTCATTTTGTAAAAACAACATTTTTTCCCATTAAACAACAAACTTCCCTTTTAAAAAAAAACTTTTCATAAAATACACCTTTTTAAATCAAACAAAACCAATTAAAATAACAAATTCCCAAAAACAAAACCTTAACTTAAAAAACAAACTAAATTTTCCCCTTTAAAAAACCCAAATAACCCATTAACAAAAAAAAAACTTCATTAAACAACAAACACATTATGTAACCAACAAAATCCCTTCAAAAACAAAAACTTCACTTCATTAACACAACAAATAGTCACTTCATTTAACCCAAAAAAAAAAATCTTTGTAAAAAAACAACTTTTTAAATAAAAAAAAAACAAAATTTAAAACCCCCCAAAAAAAAAAAAATTTTTTTCAAAAACTTTAAAAAAAACCCCCAAAAAAACAAAAAAACAAAAAAAACCAAATGTCACTTTAAACAAAAAAACCATTTTATTTTTCAAAAAAATTTTTTTAACAAACAAACAGTCATCATGTAACAAAACAAATAGTCACTTTTTAAAAAAACAAACTTTTTTTTAAAAAAAAAAAAAATTCTTAAAAAACAACAAAAAAACACCCAAAAAAACACCCAAAAAACAAACCAACAAAACTGTCATTCATGTAACAACAAAAAAATTCAGAAAAAACAAAAAACCTTTATTTAAAAAACAAAAATAGTTTCAAATAAACAACAAAATAGTCACTTAAAAAAAAAAAAACTAGTACTTCAATGAACATAACAAAAAACCCCCTTAAAAAAACAAACTAGTCACTCAGTAAAAAAACACAAACCCTTATTAAAAAAAAAACCCCCCATAAAACAACAAACTAGCCCTTTATGAACAAAACAACAAAAAAATTCATCTTAACAAAAAAAACTTTTCATGAAAAAAAAAAAACACAATTTTTGTAAACCCAAAAAACTACCTCATTTAAAAAAACAAAAAACTTATGTAAACAAAAAATTTATTAAAAAACAAAAACCCAAAACAACAAACTAGCACTTTATTCTAAAAAAAATCCCCCCCCCTTTTCCCCCCCCAAAAACCCCCCCCAAAAAACCCCCCCCAAAAAAATCCTCAATCCCAAAAAAAAAAATTTTTTTGTTTCCCCCCATGTTTAAAAAAAAACCCCCCCTCCCCTTTTTTTTCCCCCCCCCAAACCCTCCTTCTTTAAAAAACCCCCCAATTTTCAAAACCCCCTTCTTAACATAAAAAAAAAAATTTTTCCCTTTTTTTAAAAAACATCTTTGTCCTCAAAATCAACTTTTTTCCCCTTTCAAAACAAAAAACAAATATCCTTTTCCCCCTTAAAACCCTTCTTTCATCCCCCATCCTTTTCCCCCTTTTAAAAAAAACCCCATTTCCCCCTCCTTAAACACCTGTCATTCCGTCCCAAAAAAAATCCCTTTTTAACAACCAAACTTCCTTCCAAAAAATTTTCCCCTTTAAAAAAAAAAACCCCATTCCCCCCAAAAAAAAAAAACCCCTTCATCCCCAAAAAAACCCTTCCTTCAACCCAAAACCCCTTTTTTCCCAAAACACACCCCTTTTCCCCCTTTTTACTCCCAAACCCTGTCCCCTTTTTAAACCCCACAAAACCCCCCCCCTTTTTTTTAAAAACAACCCCCTTTTTCATAAAAACCCAAAATTTTAAAATTTCCCCCCCAAAAAAAAAAAAAGTCCTTCCTTTAAAAAAAATTTTTCTTTAACCCAAACCCTTTCCTTCCCCCCAAAAACCCTTCCCCCCCCCCCTTTTTTAAAAAAAACAAAATCCTTATTTAAAAATAAACAAACCCAAAATTCGCAAAAAAAATTCAAAAAAAAACTAATTTTTCCCTTAAAAAAAAAAAAAGTCACTTCATGTAAAAACCAAAAAAAAAATCATTCATGTAAAAAACAAAAAATTCACTTTGTAACAAAAAACAACTGACTTAAAAAAGTACCCCAAAAAAAAAAACCCTCATGTAAAAACAAAAAAAATTTGTAAAAAACAAATTTTTTAACAACAACAAATGCCCATTAAAAACAAAACAAAAATTTTAAAAACAAACAACATATTAAACAAAAAAACAAAAAATTTTAACATTAAAAACAAAATTTTTTAAAACAAAAAAAAGTCACTTCATGTAACAAAAAAAAACTAGTCACTTCATGAAACAACCCAAAATAAATTTATAAATTTAAAAACCCCAAAAAAAACCCTAAAAAAAAAGTCACTTTTAACCAAAAAAAAATCCTTTTAACAAAAAACAAAAAGTCACTTTATGAAAAAAAAAATTTTAAAAAAAAAAAACCCTTTTTTTTCAAACAAAAAAATTCTTAACATAAAAAAAAATTTCCTCTTTAACAAACAACTTCATTCATTAACCAAAAAACTGTCACTTTGTAAAAAACAAACAACTTTTTTAACAAAAACAAACTTTTATTAAAAAACAAAAACCCCCTTTTTAACAAACAAAAACTTTTATTAAAAAAAACAAAACCCTTTTAAACCAAAATTATTTGTAAAAAAACAACAAAAAGTACTTTTTTTTAAAAAACAACAAAAAACCCTTTATGTAACAAAAAAAACTAGTATTCATGAAAAATAACAAAAATACCCTTTTTAACAAACAAATAGTCACTTATTTTAAACAAAAAACAAAAAATTATTAAAAACAAAATTATTAAATAAACAAAAATTTTTACTTAAAAAAAACCCAAAAACCCCAAAAACCCCCCCTTTTTAACAAAAAACTAGTTTATTAAAAAACACACATTTTAAAAAAAATAAAACCCCCCAAAAAAAAACAACTTCATTAAAAAAAAAAACCCTTATAAAACAAAAAATCACCAGTACAAAAAAAACCCCAAACTTAAAAAAACTTCAAAAAAAAAACTAGTCATTCATGAACATCAAAAAACAGTCATTTCATTAACAAACAAAACTAGTCATTAAAGAAAATAAAAAAAAAATTCATTTTTAAAAAAACAAAATTTCCCCTTAAAAACAAACTTTTAAACAAAAACTAATTTAGTAAAATAAAAAATAGTACCATTAAAAACCAAAAAGTCACTCATGTAACATCAACAAAATACACATTAAACCCAAAAAAAGTCACTTATGTAACATAAAAAAAAAAACTTTTTAAAAAAAAAAAAAAAACTAGTACTTTTTGGAAATAACAAAAAAAATAGTCATTAATTTAAAACCACAAACTGTTTACTTTATGTAAAAAACAAACTGGCACTTATGTAACACAAAAAACTATCACGGGCTAAAAAGTCATTCGAAAAAAAAAAATCCTCAAACAACAAAAACTAGTTTTTAAATTAAAAAAACAAAAAACATAAAACCCAAAAAAAAAAAATCAAAAAACAAAAAAAGGGACTTAAAAAATAAAAATATTTTCCTAACAACAAACACCTTTTTTTAAACCAAAAAACTATACTTAGTAAAAAAAAACCCCAAAAAAAAAAACAAAAAAAAAACCCCAAACCAAAAAAAAAAAAAAACAACTTTTAAAATCAAAAAAAAGTCACTTATTAAAAAAAAAATATCTTTGTAAAAATCAACAACAAAATTTTCATTAAAACCAAAAAAGGCACTTCGTAAAACAACAAAAATATCCCTTAAGTAACACAAAAAACTTCCTTAAAAAACAACAACAATAGTAATTTTTACAAAAAAAAAACTTCATTATTTTAAAAAAAATTCACTTTTATGAAAACAACAAAAAAATCACTTATGTAAAAAAAAACATCCCCATGAAAATAAAAAAAAAATTTTCCTTAAATTAAAAAAAAACTTTTAAAAAAACAACAAAACTAGTACTTTATGTAACCCCAAAACAAAGAAAAAAAAAACGACCATGTCCAAAAAACAACTTTTAAAAACAAAAATTTACTTATGTAACACAACAAACTAGTACTTAAAGTAAATAACAAAACCCAAAAAAAACAAAAAGTACATTTTCCACTTTTTAAAAACAAAATTCCCCCCAAAAAACAAAAACTATCATTAAAACAAAAACACCAATAAAATTCCTTTCATAAACAAAAACTAGTCATTCATGAACACAACAAAACTAGTCCCTTAAAACAACAAATAGTACCTGTAAATAAACCAACAAACCCTTTTTTTAAAAAACCAAAAAACTTCACTTTATTAAAACAACAAACTTTTTCCCCCTTTAAAACAAACATTCCCCTTTTTCATCAAAAAAATAATTTTATTTAAAACAAACAAAATTACTCAAACCAAAAAAACAAATTTATTTCCCCCCCAAAAAAAACCCAAAAAAAAAACCCAAAATTTAAAAAACCAAAATTTCCCCCTTCAGTACACAACAAACTGTACTTAGTAAAAACAACTATCATTTGTAAAAATAACAAACAGCACTTCTTTTAAAAAAAAAAAAATGGCACTTTTAAACAAAAAACTAGTCACTTCAGTAACAACAACAAAAGTCCTTTTATGTAAAAAACAAAATACTATTAACCAACCAAACTAGTCACTTCATTAACCTCAACACAAAACCCTTTTTATAAAAAACTATCACTTATGTAAAATCCCAAAAATGTCCTTCATTAAAAAAACCAAACTTATCTTAAAAAAATAAAAACTAGTACTATGTAACAACAACAAAAGTCCTTCATTTAAAATCAAAAAAAATTCACTTCAAACATAACAAAAAAATTTTTTTAAAAAAAAAAAACGCACTTATTAACACAACAAATACTTTTTTAAATAAAACCCCAATATTTCAGTAACCAACAAAAAATATCACTTCGTAACACAACAAAAATAGTCACTTTTTAAAAAAAAACCCAAATTTTCCCAAAAAAAAATGTTTTTGAAAACAACAAACTAAACCCAAAACAAAAATTTTAAATTCATTTTAAAAAAAACCCCCAAAAAAAAAACTTTACTAAACAACAAAAAATTCACTTTTAAAAAACAAAAAAATATTTTCCCCTTAACAAAAAAATTCCCTTAGAACAACCCAAAAATTTTAGTAAAAACAACAAAAAGACTTTATTCCCCCCAAAACAATAAATATAAAAACAACAAAAACTATACTTCATTTTAACAACAAAAAAACCCCTTTTAAAAAAAAAAACACCTTAAAAAAAAAAAATTAAAAAACAAAAGTCACCTTTTTTAAAAAAAAAAAATAATTTTATTAACAAACAAAATTACTTCAAAAAAACAAAAAAAAACCCTAAAAAAAAAAATTTTTTAAAAAAAAAACCCGAAAATTAAAAATAAACCCTTTAAAACAAAAAAACTACCCATTTTTCTCAAAAAACCAAAAATACCTAAAAAACAAAAAACACTATACCAAAAAATCCCAAAACCCCAAAAAAATTTTTACCCATAAAATCAAAAAAACCCCCCTTTTAAAAAAAAAAAAGAAAAAAACAAAAAAAATTTTTAAAAATTTTCAAAACCCAAAACACTTTATTAACACAACAAAAAAAGTCACTTCTAAAACAAAAAAACAGTCAATCAGTACAAAAAAAACTTTCATTAAAAAAAAAAACTTTTCCCCAAAAAAAAAAAATAAAAAAACAAACAACTATTTAATAACAAAAAAAAATTTCCCCAAAAAACAAAAATTACTTTAAAAAAAAAACAAATAGTCCCTTTTTTCACCAAAAAATAGTCCTTCTTAAAAACAACAAACTAGTTTTGGTTTTCCCAAAAAAAACTTTTTTAAAAAAAACCCAAAAAAATTTTAAAACAAACCCCCCCCTTTTTTTTAAAACAAAAACAGACTAATTAACCCAAAAAAAACCCCCAAAAAAAACAAAAAAGTCCCAAAAAAACAAAAACCCCAACTTAAAAAACAAAATTAAAAACAAAAAATTTTAGTAAAAAAAAATTTTTAAAAAAAAACTAGTCACTTCAGTAAAAAAACAAATATCACTTCAGTAAAAACAAAAACTAGTACTTCAGTTTAAAAAACAAATGTCATTTAGTAAAAAAAAAAAACTTCATTCTGACCAAAATTCCCAAAAAACAAAAACCTTTTTTTAAAAACAAAATCCTTTTAACAAACAAAATCTTTTTATTAAAAAAAACCCCCTTCATACATAAAAAAAATTTTTATTAAAAAAAACCCCCAAAAAAAACCAAAAAACAAAAAACAAACCTTCATGGGAACAAAACAAAAACCCTTTATTAAAAAACAAAAACAGTATTCATGAAAAAACAAAAAATAGTCATTATTAAAAACAAAAATTTTCATTTAAACAAAAATGTCCTTCAGAACATAAAAAACTGTCCTTAAAGTAACTAAAAAAAACATACTAGTAAATAAAACAACCCCCATGTTAAAAATAACAAAAATAGTCACTCTTAAAAAAAAAACAAAAACTAGTCACTTCATGAAAAAACAAAAAAAAGTCCTCATTAAAAAAAAATGTCACTTCGTAACAAAACAAACACAATTTAAAAAAAAAACAAAAATGTAAAATCAAAAAAAAAACTTCATGAAAAAACCCCAAAAACCCCGTACTTTAAAATAAAACCATAAATTAAACAAAAAACAAAAGGAATTTTTAAAAAACAAAAAAGTCCTTTGTAACAAAACAAAAACAATCAAAAACAAAAACAAACTAGTCCTCATGAAAAAACAAAATATCACTTCATGTAACAAAAACAACAATTTAGAACCCTTTTTTTCAAACACAACAAACTGTACTCCCTGTAACACAACAAATACACCATTTAAAATAACCAACAACTGTCACTTATGTAACATCAACAAAAAACGTCACTTCATGTAAATCAAAAAAATCACTTAGTAAACCCCCAAAAACTAGTCATTTTTTGTAAATAACAACACTAGTCCTTTTAAAAAAAAAATTTCAAAAAAAAAACAAAAATAAAAAAAAAAAAAAATAGTCATTATTAAAAACAAAAACTTCCTTCGTAACAAACAAAACAGTCCTTCATGTAAAAACAAAAACTTCTTAAAAAAAAACAAATAGCACTTAATTAAACCCAAAAACTAATTTGTCACAACAAACTGTCACTTAGTAACAAACAACTAGTACTTTTTAAAAATAAAAAAAAAAATCCCTTTATGTAAAAAAACCCAAAAAGTCACTTATTTAACATAAAAAAAAACCGTCACTTCATGTAACATAACAAACCGTTTAAATTAAAAAAATGTCCCTTCAAAAAAAAAAAAATTTAAAAAAAAAAAAAAAAAAACCCCAAAACTTTAAAATTAAAAAAAACCCCTTAAAAAAAAAAATTTTTAAAAAACAAACAAACCCCCCAAATTTAAAAACCCCAAAAAAACACCCAAAAAAAAAAAAATTAAAACAAACAAACTTTTCCCTTCATTAACAAAAAAAATAGTCATCGAACATCAACAAAAAAGTCACTTATGTAACAAAAAAACTCATAATTACTCAACAAAAATATATTCATTTGTAACATAACAAACTGTCACTTTAAAAAAAAAAAAACATAATTTTTTCATAACAAAAAACCCTTTATTAAACAAAAAAACTAGTCACTTATTACATAACAAAAAAACCTTTATTAAACAACAACAACTAGTCATTTTAAAAAAAAAAACTAGTCCTTTATTAACAAAAAAAAAATAGTCAAATTTTTTTAAAAAAAAAAAAAAAACTTTTAAAAAAACAACCCAAAAAATTTTTTTAAAAAAAAAATCACTATTAAACAAAAAAACTAGCACTTCCCTTAAAAACAAAAACCTTAAAAAACAAACTAGTCCTTAGAACATAAAAAAAAAACATTTAAAAAACAAAAATAGGCACTTTTGTAACAAAAAAAATAGCATTAAATAAAAAAAAAAATGTCACTTCTTTAACAACAAAACACATAGTAACAACAAAAAATAGTCCTTTATTAACCAACAAAAAATTTTTTAAATAAACCCCCCAAACAAACATTTTTAAAACAAAAATGTCACTTTATAACAAAAAAAAAATTTTTTTCCAAAAAAAAAAAACACATTCCCCAAAAAAACCAACCCCGGACATAAAAAAAAAAAGTCACTTTATGAAACAACAAAAAGTACTTCATGAAACCCAAAAAAAATAGTACTTTTAACACAACAAATAGCCATTATTAAAAACAAACTATCCCGGAACAAAAAAAAAAATACACTTCAGAAAATAAAAAATTTTTAAAAAAAAAACATTTTTAAAAAAACCAAAATAGTCATTATGTAACAAAACCAAAAAAAACCCAAAAAATTAAACAAAAAAAAAAAGTACTTCATGTAAACAAAAAAAAACCCTTTTAAAAAAAAAAGTTTAAAAAAAACCCCCCAAAAAAAAATCACTCATGTAAAAACAAATAGCACTTCTGTAAAAAAAACAAAAATCACTTCAGTAACAAAACAAAATATACTTTATGCCCAAAAAAATTTTAAAAACAAACCAAAAAACAAAATATATTCTGTTTTAAAAACTATCCCTTAAAAAAAAAAAAACTTTACCCTTTAAAAAACAAAAGTCTTCTTTAAAAAAACACCACTTCATTTAAACAAAAACAATTTCATAAAAAAAACTTTTTAAAAAAACCAAAATTTTCCCCTTTTAAAAAAAAAACTTTTATTCCAAAAAAAAAAAAAAAAGGAAAAAAAAAATTTTTTAAAAAAAATTTCCAAAAATTTTTTGAAATAAAAAAAAAGGGGGGAAAAAAAAAAAAAAAGGGATTTTTAAAAAAAAAAAAGCACTTGCCCAAAAAAAAAAACTCGAAAAAAAAAACCCAAAAAAAAAAAAAACCTTTTAACAAAAAACTAGTCACTTAAACAAACAAAAATTCCTTTAAAAAAACAAAAAAATAGTCACTCATGAAAAAAAAAAAAAACTTCTTAAAAAACAAAAAACATTTTTAAAAAAAATTTTTTTTTTAAAAAACAAACAATTTTTAAAAACAACAAAAATATTTAAAAAACTTAAAAAAAAACTAGTCACTTATGTAACAAAAACAAACTGTCCTTAGAAAAAAAAAAATAAATTTTTAAAAAAAAAAACATCCTTATAAACAACAAAATAGTCACTTTGGAAAAAAAAAAAGTCACTTTTTGAAAAAAACAAAAAACTATGTAACAAAAAAAAAAAAATAGTCACTTCATGTAAAAAAACAAAGTACTTCATGTAACAAACCAAAAAATATTCTGTAAATAAAAAAACACACCTTTAAAAAACCCCCTGCACTTTTGTAAAAAAAAAAAAAGAAACCAAAAAATTTTTAACAACAAAACCCATTTTAAAAAAAAGTTTTTTTAAAAACCAAAAAAAATTTCCCCAGTAAAAAAAAAAAATCCCAAAAACAACAAAAAAACACCGAAAAAAACAACAGCCTTTGTTTTTTAAAAAAAAAAAAAAAGGCCCCCCTTTTAAAAAAATTGTCCAAGTTTAAAAAAAAAAAGGAACCCCTTTTTTCGGGCACAAAAACCCCTTGTAACATAAAAAATAAGAACACCAAAACTGTTTTGAAAACCAAAAAAAATAGTAATGAAAAAATTTTTTTTTAAAAAAAAGGGGCCCCAGAATCAACAAAAAGTTTTTTTAAAAAAAGCCTTAGGATAACAACAAAAATAGCTTAAAAAACAAAATCCCATTTAAAATAAAAAAAAAATACTTGAAAAAAAAATATTCCAAAAAAACTTTTTAAAAAAAAAACAATTTTTTTTCAAAAAAAAAGCACTTATAAACCAAAAAATGAATATGCACCCAAAAACAAAACTGGACCGGGAAAAAAAAAAATTTTTTTCTCCAACCCCGCAACTTCATGTAACATCAACAAACTAGTCACTTCATGTAACAACAACAAACTAGTCACTTCATGTAACATCAACAAACTAGTCACTTCATGTAACATCAACAACAAACTAGTCACTTCATGTAACAACAACAAACTAGTCACTTCATGTAACATCAACAACAAACTAGTCACTTCATGTAACATCAACAAAACTAGTCACTTCATGTAACATCAACAACAAACTAGTCACTTCATGTAACATCAACAAACTAGTCACTTCATGTAACATCAACAACAAACTAGTCACTTCATGTAACAACAACAAACTAGTCACTTCATGTAACATAAACAACAAACTAGTCACTTCATGTAACATAAACAACAAACTAGTCACTTCATGTAACATCAACAAACTAGTCACTTCATGTAACATCAACAAACTAGTCACTTCATGTAACATAAACAACAAACTAGTCACTTCATGTAACATCAACAACAAACTAGTCACTTCATGTAACATCAACAACAAACTAGTCACTTCATGTAACATCAACAAACTAGTCACTTCATGTAACAACAACAAACTAGTCACTTCATGTAACATCAACAAACTAGTCACTTCATGTAACATCAACAACAAACTAGTCACTTCATGTAACAACAACAAACTAGTCACTTCATGTAACATCATTAACAAACTCATTCGTTATGTTGTATACCCATATTTCGTCTCACATATTGTCTTGTCCTTACAGCTGGTTTAAATGCAATATAGCTTTTTCATTATTCTGTTATTAGCCGATGACGTAAAAAATGACGTCACTATTTGTATGTCGCTTTTGATTGAATGAATCGGCGACGTTTCTAAGAGAAAAGAGTCCATCAATAAAAGTGGGTTTTCCCCAGGTATTGTGTAGAGTTCAGTTATAAGGACCTTAGATAACACTGATATCCATACTAGATAAATTAGATAACACAGATATCCATACTAGATAAATTAGATAACACTGATATCCATACTAGATAAATTATCTAAAATTAATTACCTTTGGAACCCCATTAACTATTACGTATTTGATAAAAAAAACCCACTATGTTGTGGTCATATAACTGGGAAAGGCAACGCCAATCAGATGTCAGGCGTATAGATATGCCATGCCAAAACGACCTAGGATTTTCTGTGACAACCGGTAAACTGTAGGTAAAATGAAATGTCGTTTCTTCAGCCTCTAGCTATCTGCTAATACGAAAACCCGGACTATTGTTACTTGTGACCAACTTGTTTTTTTACTTTATTTATGTATGATATAGTTTATAAACAACCCAGTGTGTAGACATTGTCGCTGCATGTTAATTTTTTTTGCTTTCGTAGAATAAAACTGGAATTATTTGTTAGTTTGGTGTGTGATCTGTATACGTCTCACACCAATAACTTAAATTGTAATTTGGAGTCATGGAAAGGAATTTAAAAACAAAAATGTTTTCTTAACATATTGAAATGGAATGTCATTGTTGTTAGTCAAAAATGTTTATGTTAAAATGAATGGTGTGATGGAGACAGGGTATTGTCGTTTAATTAATTTTTGTATTGATTGATTTGTGTGTACATTGTACTTACTCACGCGTCAGAATTGTTGATTAAATGCTATGAACATTTGACCTTCAAAATGGTGCTTATACCCTCAGCGGAAGTGATATAGCAAACAGTATTCATGATTAATTAAAGATTGATGTTACTGAGAGCGGCTATCTACATTATACTATCTGCAGTTATAATACCTGACGCACTTGTTATTAGCATTCCAATGTCAACCGGAAAGGTTTTATCAGAAAAATACCTAGCTGTGTGCCAATAGATCAGGAGCGAACCGGAACTTTTTGTAGGGTTTTCACATCCTGTCAGCGAATAGTACCATATAGCACGCGCACTAGGTCTTAGTTTCATTGTTAATATACATGAACTTTTTGACTTGCAAAACAAGTCATTGTCGTTTTAAATGGGCGAAAGAATCAACACAGACATTTGCAAACTAAGACCATTGACACTAATGGCATTCCCCTGTCATCGGGGTTAATGACTTTCTGGTCTAGAAAGCTTGTCATTAATAGAGCATGTCTTTATCGGCAAAGGTCTAACCAACTATCAACAAGCGTATACAGAGTGGATTTCATCATCGTCCATAGTTAAGGATTTAAATACTTATTTTTTGCCATTATGTCATCGCCTATAGATCACAAATGTAGCACACCAACACACACACAGAGTTTGAAGGAAAAATGAAAGGCGAAAATTAACGTAGAACTCACTGTAGCAATGTCGCAATAAAGCAGTGTAACAATGAACCCAAGGAAATACAGGATGATTCAGAACATGAGTTCTAGAAGAATGAGTATTTCTATCATCGACACACACATTGTAAATCTAGGTCGTATTGCTCAACGTAATGCTGTTTCTAATTAAAGAAACATGATTAGTGACGAAGAAATCACAAGTTAAACTAATGAAAATATTTTTTAAAAGTCCTTGACACATAAAAAGTATATATCATTTCCTAACGCGACCTTTGGGGCCACGGTGGCCGAGTGGTTAAGGTGTCCCGACACTTTATCACTAGCCCTCCACCTCTGGGTTGCGAGTTCGAAACCTACGTGGGGCAGTTGCCGGGTATTGACCGTAGGCCGTGGCTTTTCTCCCGGTACTCCGGCTTTCCTCCACCTCCAAAACCTGGCCCGTCCTTAAATGACCCTGGCTGTTAATAGGACGTTAAACAAAAACAAACCAAACCAAAACCTTTAATCCTTCATCGGCCATTATTAGACGGCAAAGACGCCGTAGAGGTAAAATAGAATATTGCCTTTCCCATTCAAATATTCTTTTGTCTGAAGAATACTGTATAATCATAGTTCGCATTGAGTTTTACAGCAAAGCAACAATACTGGGACTCTTTAATACTGATGGTAACGTTCATCTGTGCCTTTCTCAGGGAATTACAAATGTTCGGCATCAAAATGAAAGATGAATTCTCATTTGCAAAGGAAGATAACTCTTACCATGAACATTTTCCCTTTTTAAAATATTTTTTTTAGTATCTTAAGTATCGTGGGTCTAAATTCGCTGACAAAGTAGGACAATTGATTTTGTCCGTATTAAGGATTGACTGTAGGCAGTTCTTATAAGATACACTGTTCTAAACAGTTAAATTGTAGTGAAGTTTGTTGGTGTTCTCACCTGACGAGATATTCTCCTCCCTTTGTGTTGATGCTCTAGTTAATTATGCTTTCCTCATATTCCCATGCTGTTTGTAGGACTTATATTCCTCCAAGGACATTGTTATAGTGGGATTGTGTTCTTTTATGCTATTTTTTGTATTGATACTAAATTCAATTATTGATCAATAAATAACAAATAATATTCTACTCCTATGGCTTCGAAACGATTTAAATTACCCTACTCGGGCTAATAATCATTAATCGATAGAACAGGATACAAGGTGTGACTCATAAATAGTACATTACGGTGAGTTAGCAATTGATTGACGTGTGGTACACAGAATGGGAATATGGTTTCTACCTGTCAACGTTGTTTTATCAGGCTAATTTCACCATCACCGTAAATACCTTAAAAAGAGTCGGGGCGTGAATGACTGGTACATCGATGGTAATATTGAGTTTTGGAATGGGAGCTTCGTTCTAATAAACTATACACTAACAACTTAAATAGGGTTGATGAAGATTTAAGATGTTGTACTCGTCACTGTGGTCCCATTGAAATATGCTCTATTTCCCCGTTAAATACGCTTGGTAGATCCGTTGTCAGTACATTTTTCTAATTTTGAGAACATGACATTTTTTCTAATTTTACTTTTTACATGGCCATTACCGATGTTTTCCCTTGGTTTCCGTGTGCAATTAATTTTTGCTCCTAGCCTTTCACTGTATAGATTTTGAGTTTAAACTAACACTTCGTTGACACGGCGGTATTAATTGCCTACTGCCTACCACGTGCCTACTACGTGCCACCACGTGCCACCACGTGCCGTCGTATTTTATGGATATGTGATAAAATCACCAGAAAGACACGTTAATCCTTAATCCTTATATTTACTGTCCAAAGTTTATTTTTTTGAATTTAGATTTTCGCTCAACCCACTTTGAAATATTCACAGAGGTTAGATTGAATAGTATCGTTTGGTTTGACAAGCACAGCCGCCACATCATTTCTGGAATTCCCGCAAATTAAGTATCAAGTAAATCAAGTAAACAAACATATATGAAATACGTACTTTCAGTCTAGTTTTCCCTGAAAGTGTTCTCTAACGGCTTTCTTTATTTTCTGTGTTAATTCAATATGGCACGAATTAAATTTATTAACTCCGAATCGTTTCTCAAACTTTGAAGACATTACGTTGCAAGATATGAAGTAGTTGTTTCGTATCTGACTCTATATACGTATTTACATTAATTCTCGTTTGACCTTGAAATGCAAATGGTGAGCCAATTCAATCACCCAAAATGCTCTTATTAGACACTATTAGAACACTGAACATGGCAAGAAGACTACTTTTAGCAGCATAACGGTATGGCTAGGCTTCACTCTGCTTCATCTTACCGCAATGTGACTCCACGGAAGAGAATCTATATGTCCAGGAAAACACCTGCTTTATAGAAATCTGATCTTTTTCTCTATTCAACATTTCCCCTATATGCTTAATTTATGTACGTGTTCAGTTCTATACCCAAGAAAGCATACGTAATTAGGTCGATAAATGAAACACGTGTTCTGGTCCGTGGTTGAGCAGACGAAACCACTACGCCGTAGCTTCTGTACTACGGTACATTAAAGGTAACGAAGTTTAACTTCTTGTTTCAAAAAAATATATGGCATATTTATCGCAATAACAAATAAAAAACAAAATAAAATAGTAATACATACCAATTCTAGCCTTCGCCATACGGCATCCTCGAGAAATACATATGCATGGCCACGATATCACGCTGAGCAGTCGGAACACCTCGGATTTCATTCTATGACAACACATCCAAGGTGTTCCGAGATAGTGAGATTAATCTACCAATTCCTTTCTTTACTGATTATTATTGTTATCTATATAGATTTCTATTTCATTAATGTTATAAAAAAAATTAATAAATAAACAAAATGTAAATATCCATAAAACGAGAAAAAGTGAAAATATGCTGATTGCTGAAAGTAGAAAAAATATGAATGAATGAGTGAAAGCCCTCCTGCGGAGGACACCTATTGTATTGTATATACATGTATTATGTGTAATATGAATAAAATGTGTTTTTATCAAAAAAAAAAAAAAAAAAAAGAACAGGACACTGGAGGTCGGGCAGTGTACTGATAAAGCGAAACCGTGCGTGACCTACAGTTTCCATCAAAAATAAAGTTAAGTAGCATTTGGTTGAAATCAATACAGTTTTAAGTGTTAAGCTGCCTTCTTTTCCCACTTGCCCTGCCTTTTATAATATATAATTTTATAATCCTGACCAAACAAAATAGAACGTTATCAGATCATGATATTCCCCATTAGTGTAGTGAGATGATGAACTGTGTTCGTGACGTTGTCTATAAATTAATCATGCGACACTTAACGAGCGTTATTTGTCGTCAATCGTGTGAGAATTGTAGGACAATAACTATTCAACCTGTAACAATGTTATCGCATTCCAAGGTCAAATTTAACGCTGTCAATTGGACCTGTTTTTGTGACGTCACGACCATAGTACAAAATCATTAACTTTATCATTTTAACTAATATATTCCACGTGAGGATATTCACTTTTTATGGAGTATAGCGACATAATTTATAGCGAGTTACATTGATCCATAGGGTTTTTTGACCCGGTAGAAGGAATGTTGGGACGTCATAATTACACCTGATACAATGACGTCAGTCCAGCCACCGTCATTTAGTGAGGACATCTCGGACATTGCTCCTCAAATCACTGCATTAATGGAAATTATGCGAGGATTATGATCTGATAAAATCCTTTTTAGTTTGGTAAGGTTATATCGTGATCATGGAAATATTATTCACCACTGAATGCAAATATTGAGAGAAAAAAACATATACACATTATAAGAGAAAACAATGGAAACACCTCAATGGACAGCCATGAAAACGTGCTATATAAAAGGGCCAGGAAAGTTAGCGCTTCCTGCTTCATCGTCCCATACAAGATCCCACTGTTTAAAATGAAAGGCACGAGTTATATTAATATTCCAAACAAGAAATATCTTTAAATAAAGATAAACGGCATAGTTTTAATGCTGGTGGTTATAATGTAAAACTGCTGGTGAAATAAATTAACGAACTAATCAATGAATACGTTTCAGCACGGATAACAAAATTATATCAGTTTGAATCATTTTCGGTGATAATAAGACTGCATTTGAATCAGGAATATAATTGTATTAATGTGTCATTTGAATAAATACATCCACTTATTCAGCTTGCATTCAATCTTAATTTTGTTTCGTCTTTAACTGCATATCTGCATTTTGCATTTACCGCTACATTGACCAATCACATACTTCATCTTGACCAGTAACGCCACCTGTCGCGTCATATCCGGAGCCAAAAGAAAATTATACGGCTATGCCGTAAAACGTTCACGTTCTTTTAATTTTTCGTTTAACCAACATTTGGTAAGAATGGTCTTAACGAGGACACAAACGCCTGTTTACATTACCACACGGACTATTGAGGACACAAAGGTCTGTTTACATTTTCTGAAAGGTGTTGAACATTTTTGTGAAATTCTCTGTTGTTGTTGTTGTTTGTTGTTGTTGTTGTTGGTGGTGGTGGTGGTGGTGGTCTTCTTCTTCTTCTTCTTCTTCTTCTTCTATTCTTCTTCTTCTTCTTCTTCTTCTTCTTCTTCTTCTTCATTCTTTTACCTGGAAGGATAAATCGTAAAATCGATTTTTGAAGTAGAAAAGGGTAATAAAAAACAAAAAGAATATCAGCCATATTTATGGCCTCCAATTTGGCGATCGATTTTATTACATTGCTTTGTGTTAGATCGATTACGTGATAGGGCTACGCCAATGCTATATCGGGTACCACAATTACTATCATGTTATCGAGCGGCCAGGCAAAAAGACGAGATTGCTTTGAAGCAAGCATGTTTATAATTAGTCTGGCTGAATAACATCATTTTTTAAGTATCGGGTCAATTTTAAAATTAGAAAAAAAGTCTGCTGCCTACAGTTATATCGACCTGGATTGATAGAGTAACAATGTAGACACACACTACGCTGTATTAATGGAAATGGTAAATAACGAGGATTAGACAAATATTGCTCAAAGGTTGAAATAAAAGTACATTGTATAAATAGGGAGGGGGAGAGGGGGACTTTAAACTTGAGATAAGACATTGCAGTTGGTATACACGGCCTAGAAACAGTTATAAACCTCAGTGGTGGGACATTGTAGAGTTGGTATACTATATACAGTTATTAACTAGGCGGGACATTGTAGAGTTGGTATACTATATACAGTTATTAACCTCAGTGGTGGGACATTGTAGAGTTGGTATACTATATACAGTTATTAACTAGGCGGGACATTGTAGAGTTGGTATACTATATACAGTTATTAACCTCAGTGGCGGGACATTGTAGAGTTGGTATACTATATACAGTTATTAACCTCAGTGGCGGGACATTGTAGAGTTGGTATACTATATACAGTTATTAACCTCAGTGGTGGGACATTGTAGAGTTGGTATACTATATACAGTTATTAACCTCAGTGGCGGGACATTGTAGAGTTGGTATACTATATACAGTTATTAACCTCAGTGGCGGGACATTGTAGAGTTGGTATACTATATACAGTTATTAACCTCAGTGACGGGACATTGTAGAGTTGGTATACTATATACAGTTATTAACCTCAGTGACGGGACATTGTAGAGTTGGTATACTATATACAGTTATTAACCTCAGTGACGGGACATTGTAGAGTTGGTATACTATATACAGTTATTAACCTCAGTGGCGGGACATTGTAGAGTTGGTATACTATATACAGTTATTAACCTCAGTGACGGGACATTGTAGAGTTGGTATACTATATACAGTTATTAACCTCAGTGCGGGACATTGTAGAGTTGGTATACTATATACAGTTATTAACCTCAGTGACGGGACATTGTAGAGTTGGTATACTATATACAGTTATTAACCTCAGTGGCGGGACATTGTAGAGTTGGTATACTATATACAGTTATTAACCTCAGTGGCGGGACATTGTAGAGTTGGTAAACGCTATATCAAATTAATGAATCATGGGGAATGTTATTGCTTTTGTAAAACGTGGAGCAATTTGTGATATTAGAGTTGATATACATTGCAAGCACGAAGTTCTTAGAAAATGGTTATAAACTATTGAATTTGGTTTGTTTGGTTTGTTTTTGTTTATCGTCCTATTAACAGCCAGGGTCATTTAAGGACGTGCCAGGCCTACGGTCAGTACCTGGCAACTGCCCCAAGTAGGTTTCGAACTCGCAACCCAGTGGTGGAGGGCTAGTGTTAAAGTGTCGGGACACCTTAACCACTCGGCCACCGCGGTCCCACATATAAACTATTGAAGATATACAAGTATGAACAATGACCCCAGTGGTAGGAAACATTGTAGAACGTTTGATAAGAGTTATAAAAACCTCGTTATTCCGTTGTCAGTGTGGTCATAAAAAACTCGAGATTTCCCGAGTATTCGAGGTGACCGGGTATTCGAGATTTCCCGGGTATTCGAGATTTCCCGAGTATTCGAGGTGACCTAGTATTATTGTCGGATCGAGACGGTATAATATAGTTTGTGCAACTTCCATTTCATCAGTATCTCTATCCAAATCACTTAATGCTTTATTTGGTAATCATGTAATTTTAGAAAATCAGTAACTTCTATACACACGCGGATTGTTCATGTTTCCGTTATTACCTTTATTATTCTATTTTGTGTTTTAATTCTGTTATTTGATGTCTCAGTTTTCTTGACAATTATGTTGTCCCTGTGTTCTACAGATTTTATCATACTGTATTCATTCGATGTCTGTTTATATTAGACATAGAGTAACCTATACGTTTAGTTAAACCAAGGATGATCTTCTTTACTTTTTAGAAGTTGTATTCATATTACCTACGATTTTCTTTGAGCAAAAAGGCGACGCCAATTCGTTAAATCGAACTGTAAATTGTTTAACATTTTTGTTAATAATATTCGGAGAAAGCTCTTCTACCTGACACAACGACAAAAGTTCGATGACATTTTCATCAGTTCTTAATATCATTGGCATTTGCTTCATTCAGCGGTGTCCTGTTTGGGCGCCAGGCTAAAGTCTCGCATTCTTTATATTTGAGAGTGATAGTGACTGGAAAATGGTCCGAGAAAAGTATTGAACTTCCCGTTTTTATAGTCAGTTATAAATCTAAACATCGACTCTGTGAAAACGTAGCCGATTAGAATGGAACTCTTGTAAAAGGTAAAACTTCACTCGAGGTCACCCTGGTGCCTCTCGTTAACAATACTCAATGAAGTGGTTTTACCAAATGTTAACAGTTGCCGACCAAAAAAGTTAATCGAAGTACCCATATAACAGCGTCTACAGACAGCATTGTCCGGAATATACAGACAGCATTGTCCGGAATATACAGACAGCATTGTCCGGAATATACAGCAAGACGTTGTCCAATGGACCTGTTGAGTATAAAATCATCAGTATTACCAGTTCTACTATTGACATCCCCTATCACAATGATATTATTTTCCTCCTCTCGATACTGACCTAATAAATCTTTCCATACACCAAATATATCTTCATCGTTGTACGTACCATTTACTGATGGTATTTAACAAGCAAAGATAGATAAATCCTTGGTACTCGGCGTTACTTCTCCGGATATTTTCATTACTCTGGCGGGACCCCTAGTCCTGGACGCCTTTAGTGTGATGTCGTGTCATCGGTTTGTGTTGTACCAGTTTGGCTCCGTTGTTTCGTTTTATCACACAATTGTTGGTTTGACCTAATTTTGTGTGTTGGTGCTCTGGCACGTCCATTGTCCAAATATCTCGTGGTTGTGTAACCGACATGTATTATTCAAATATGCACGGTACAGATATTTCATTCCAAAGGTTGTTAATAACATACGACCTGTTTATAGTTATCGTGAAGCTAAAAATAACCTTTGATTTTTATGCTATGAACCAAACTCCCACGACAGAGGGTAATTTTGTTTTATTCTTTTATGAATTCGTATTTGATATTCATTGTTATTTTCATTCAGTATATAAAGTAATTTGTCTGTTGTTTTCCACCTTCTTCATTACAAACATGTTTTTAGCGATGCCTTTTCTTCATTAAATAATCGGAATTGTGTAACTTACCGTGGTACAGAAGCCATATAGATTAAATGTTTATCTACCGTTAACAACTGTATAATAAACAAGGAAATGTAGGCTTGAAATCGATAAAATTAATAGAAAAATTAAAGCTTTGTAAACTAAATTGTCAAATGGACATAACCTAAATATATTTCAGTCATTCATTATGGCAGTTGGTGGTTCAATACATATGGAATGCGTCCAAACTGAAATACTGGCGTTGTTTGTTTAGATGTTTGGTCCATGCAATAATTTATGACTTTCATTATCGCGATAATACATTATGCCATATTGGTTGACGGGTTTGGTGATGGCGATGAATCTTTTTTGATTTATTATTGTGACGTTATGTTATGTATCCTGGTAATGTAACATAGGACTGGTTACTGACGCTTAGTTCCACGGGAACAAGTGACGGACACGTTCACGTGCGGTCATTCTACTGACAGGTACCTACACGATGACGGAATACACAGGTACGTTGTTTATGGTTATGGACATTGTTGGTATCTTGCGTCATGGTCGACTTGTGTATGATGAGGAACTTATCCATTCAAACGATATTTTCATCGCGTGAATGATAATTTATATATATATATACATAATCTGATTCTGTATATTATCTCATTACTGGTGGATGATTTTAATTAATGGCAAGTTTATTTTACAGTGAGAGTTAATACACCTCTAAAGACATAGGATTAATACACAACTCAAAGACTGAGAGTTAATACACGGCTCAAAGACTGAGAGTTAATACACAACTCAAAGACTGAGAGTTAATACACGACATACAGACTGAGAGTTAATACACGACTCAAAGACTGAGAGTTAATACACGACTCAAAGACTGAGAGTTAATACACGACATACAGACTGAGAGTTAATACACGAGTCAAAGACTGAGAGTTGATACACAACTCAAAGACTGAGAGTTAATACACAACTCAAAGACTGAGATTTAATACACGACATACAGACTGAGAGTTAATACACAACTCAAAGACTGAGAGTTAATACACGGCTCAAAGACTGAGAGTTAATACACAACTCAAAGACTGAGAGTTAATACACAACTCAAAGACTGAGAGTTAATACACAAGATACAGACTGAGAGTTAATACACGACATACAGACTGAGAGTTAATACACAACTCAAAGCTGAGAGTTGATACACGACTCAAAGACTGAGAGTTAATACACGACATACAGACTGAGAGTTAATACACGACTCAAAGACTGAGAGTTGATACACAACTCAAAGACTGAGAGTTAATACACAACTCAAAGACTGAGAGTTAAAACACAACTCAAAGACTGAGAGTTAATACACGACATACAGACTGAGAGTTAATACACGACTCAAAGACTGAGAGTTAATACACAACTCAAAGACTGAGAGTTAATACACGACTCAAAGACTGAGAGTTAAAACACAACTCAAAGACTGAGAGTTAATACACAACTCAAAGACTGAGAGTTAATGCACAACTCAAAGACTGAGAGTTAATACACGACTCAAAGACTGAGAGTTAAAACACGACTCAAAGACTGAGAGTTAAAACACGACTCAAAGACTGAGAGTTAAAACACGACTCAAAGACTGAGAGTTAATACACAACTCAAAGACTGAGAGTTAATGCACAACTCAAAGACTGAGAGTTAATACACGACTCAAAGACTGAGAGTTAAAACACAACTCAATGGCTGAGGGTTGATACACAACTCAAAGACTGAGAGTTAATATGTTAAGCCACAAACGAATTATTTCAAATTTCTTTTTTCTTTAAAACTGTTGAAATATAAATGAACTCGGGACGAAATGTAATTGTTAGTAGTTTCATAAATGTGCTGAGTATTGTTTTAGGCATCGAGCTGTGAGGGAGTCTTTACCCACGTTTGTCTTTGTACCCAGTCATTATAAAATATCGATCTTCATTTATTGTGATATGCTACAATGTTTTACAAGCGTTATTAATGTTCGTGTAGACAACTGATCTATCGTTTATTAACAGGTTGATAGAAAAACGATTTGATGTCTATTGATAAAGTACGAAGGGCCAACCGATGGATTGGCATTATCCTTGAAGGTTGATTGCCATCACGATTGGCTATATAGTTATGTGTATCCCGTGTTTCCCAGGGCGACTCTCTTAATGTATAGGCTACTACTCGAACCATTCACATCCGCATCGTGTCATTGATGAGTGTGTATGGAATTCATAATACAAGTCAATTGATTGAAACAACATCAACACAAAACGCTACATGATCAGGATTTGTATAACGCAATCCTGCGAGATCAGACGTTTACACGAACATTGTAAAAACTTGAAGTGGTAGTAACTCTGTGGTCGTCTAGGATTGGTCAGGCGGATTGACATACTACTCTGAGGACAAGATGTTGTGCCCGTGTGGCTGAGGTTGATGAAGCTAGCCATAGACAAATACGGCTCATATGAAACGAAGAACCAGTAAGAGGGGCAGTATGTTTGTCATCGTAATGTAATGGTCGGTACCTGAGTTAAACAAACAAGTCTAAATCGAATGTTTAGTCGATTATCTAGAGCTCAACGTGTACAGAAGATGGAATCAATAAGTCTCCTAGAAAGTGAAAAAGTCTGAGTGAGTTTATCGACAAATATTACATTAGAGATTCTACCCCGTGGAAAAAAGTTATTTCGTGTGATACTTCATTAAAGAGAACAAGCCCGGCGTGTCCGTTGAGGGTAAGTGGATAATATGTAATTGTCAATCTATCGGTCATGTGGTTAAGGTGAGTCAGTTGACTTTTCGCTTGAAACTAGTGTTTTAACTAGGGTTATTATGGTTTATGTATAAAATCATTTTTTTTAAGAAAGCATTTCCTTTTTGTTTACGCAGTAATTTCCCATTGATCATTCACGATATAGTTAATTGTTATCATCACCATTTAAGATGATTATCACTTTTTACAATATGTATATGTTGTAGCATCGCTCAAGATGCATATTACTTAAATGTTATCAATTATGAGAATGTTAACTACCACGCTATAAGAAATCGCGTATGGAACAAATGTCCAACTGTAGACAAAAAATAATAACATTCACACACCGAGATATTCGTACACTCTCTCACATCAGTGATATTTGAATCTTTACTTCAATATCGTGGAGCTGGGATGCCCATTTCGATGTAGAAAAAAATGTGAACTTTTAATATTTCAAAATACAAAAGGATAAAAACAGAAACCGTGAACAAACTTTTTATAACGGATTATGTGCCACAAAACTGCTCTCAGTGTTGTACTAGTTCACATGGCCCGAAGGTTGTGGCATGGCGCGGAACGACTGAGCGAATTTTAATCAAATTTGGTCTGAAGCATCCTTTATGGAAGGGGCTTCAATTTGGTCTGAAGCATCCTTTATGGAAGGGGCTTCAATTTGGTCTGAAGCATCCTTTATGGAAGGGGCTTCAATTTGGTCTGAAGCATCCTTTATGGAAGGGGCTTCAATTTTGTATAAGGCGGGTCTGGCCATACAGGGGCCTGAGGGACAGGGCCCAGTGTTGGAATAGGAGGTAAATCTTTTAAATCGCTACTTGTCCTGAACGTCTGGACGGATTTTGTATGATATTTGGTCTGGAGCATTATTAGGAAAAGGAGATCAAATGTATAAACGGATGGTGAAGATGATATATAGCAAAAAACTTTACGTGGGATAGACATTTGATATTACTAAATTACCGTGAATATACAATTGTTGATTATTTTAAAGAAGCCACCTGTTTCTAACACAAAATAAACTAGTAAACCGGAGAATGTTGTGAAAATAAGAAAAGTATACAAAACGGTTGTCTTTGGAATCCCGAGGTTTATTGAATGACCGGTATATCAACTCATTTAACCTCAAGCGGGTATGTTTTAACATAAGAAGGACATCAGTTGCTAAACATCAGATAATCATTTTTGGTTGTTTTTTATTTTCATATTGTTTTTGATGTTTGTCGGTTCTATTAAATAGTTTAACTTCAATGTTAAAGTAAGATTTCTAAGTATAAAATAACGGATATAACAATATATCAAATAGGATTGATATTCATAATAAAGACCATGTTCGCTTCGATATTAGTTAGAAATATGTTACAGTATCGACACCAGCAATAAACGACTGTTGTTATTATGTTTTGATTAAATTAGATATATCTTTGTATTTATTAATCATCCTATACTACATTACCTGTATACCGAGCTATAGCAGTGTGAAGACCCGGAACAAAGAAGATACTCAGTATAGTGTTTAAAAATATAAAAGGTCACTAAGTGTATAATAATCTGTTTATCAGTTTATCCAGACACTTGATGTATGTGTATTAGGCATAAAAGCAAATTTGATTGGTATACCTTCCTTCGCTCATAGTTCAATAATTAATTTTTCTTTGTTTTCATGGTAAATACTCAAATGTGATTGGTTGAAAAATTCTTTTCATTCTTCTATGAAAGAAATTCCGAGAATGGCGCGAAAAATTTGTCGTTACAATATGACAATTGACGTTGCGTATTGATTTGAGAAAAAGAATCCCATTTAAAACCAGTAAAATTGTACATAAAACATGTTTTAGATAAGAAAATCATTTTCAAAAATTAATTATAAGCGTTGATGTCAATTACTTTTTAGTTTCATCGTGGTATGAAACAAATTTTGTTTGCAAACTTCTGTATGAATCCGCTACGCGGATTCATACAGTTTGCAAACAAAATTTGTTTCATACCCCGACGAAACTAAAAAAAAAAGACATCAATGCTTAAATATTTAACCCATCCCCAAAATGTACATCAGTACAAACAGCGTATCGTCATGTAAAACAAATTAATAAAGAAAAATACGGATTTATCATATCCTCATTGTATCCAGACAATATACGGATTGATCATATCCTCATTGTATCCAGACGATACACGGATTGATCATATCCTCATTGTATCCAGACGATACACGGATTGATCATATCCTCATTGTATCCAGACAATACACGGATTGATCATATCCTCATTGTATCCAGACAATACACGGATTGATCATATCCTCATTGTATCCAGACAATACACGGATTGATCATATCCTCATTGTATCCAGACGATATACGGATTTATCATATCCTCATTGTATCCAGACAATATACGGATTTATCATATTCTCATTGTATCCAGACGATATACGGATTGATCATATTCTCATTGTATCCAGACAATACACGGATTGATCATATCCTCATTGTATCCAGACAATACACGGATTGATCATATCCTCATTGTATCCAGACGATACACGGATTGATCATATCCTCATTGTATCCAGACAATACACGGATTTATCATATCCTCATTGTATCCAGACAATATACGGATTGATCATATTCTCATTGTATCCAGACAATACACGGATTTATCATATCCTCATTGTATCCAGACAATATACGGATTGATCATATTCTCATTGTATCCAGACAATACACGGATTTATCATATCCTCATTGTATCCAGACGATATACGGATTGATCATATTCTCATTGTATCCAGACGATACACGGATTTATCATATCCTCATTGTATCCAGACGATATACGGATTTATCATATCCTCATTGTATCCAGACGATATACGGATTGATCATATTCTCATTGTATCCAGACGATACACGGATTTATCATATCCTCATTGTATCCAGACGATACACGGATTTATCATATCCTCATTGTATCCAGACGATATACGGATTGATCATATCCTCATTGTATCCAGACGATACACGGATTGATCATATCCTCATTGTATCCAGACGATACACGGATTGATCATATCCTCATTGTATCCAGACAATACACGGATTGATCATATCCTCATTGTATCCAGACGATATACGGATTGATCATATCCTCATTGTATCCAGACGATACACGGATTGATCATATCCTCATTGTATCCAGACGATACACGGATTGATCATATCCTCATTGTATCCAGACGATACACGGATTGATCATATCCTCATTGTATCCAGACGATACACGGATTGATCATATCCTCATTGTATCCAGACGATACACGGATTTATCATATCCTCATTGTATCCAGACGATATACGGATTGATCATATCCTCATTGTATCCAGACGATATACGGATTGATCATATTCTCATTGTATCCAGACAATATACGGATTGATCATATTCTCATTGTATCCAGACAATATACGGATTTATCATATCCTCATTGTATCCAGACAATATACGGATTTATCATATTCTCATTGTATCCAGACAAAAGACTTTACTATACATCACATCTCCTTTGAAAAGCAATCAAATCAAATATCGGCTGGCATTCTGCTTATAATATTGTTATTTTGGCGTTACTTCAAAAAGAACATATGTCTGTATCTGCCATAATTGGAACATGCCTTTGAATAAAAAAATCTACTGCGACAAATAAGTGCTCTATGTTTGGAACAGGTATGTGGAAAAGAAAAAGAAATAAAAGAAAATTTTAAAACAACACGCTAATCAGTTTTCTTTGATGGATACTGTTTGACTAGATATCGTTTAAATCGGCTGATGCAGCAGTCCTTGGTTCTCAAATCCATGACGATCGACTAACTTAACTTGTTACCTAAAGACAACACATCAAAGATTCATCTTAATGTAAATTGGAAGGCATTTACAATGTTATTACTACCTATTTTCATCTCGTAACATTATGATATAAGTAGGTCACTGACGCCTATATAATGGTATTGTAAAATAAAGTGTGTCACATGTTTTATTTTCCCCGATTTTCCAGTTTATGGATGTGTATGACAGCCATATCCCCTGAGCAATAATCATTAAAAAAACGCAAGTCCTGTTTTCCCATATGTGAATCGATTTACAGTGCTAGACGTCCTAAATCATTTTCTGAAGAAGATCTGGTACAATTTTCGATATCGATATCTGATGAAAATGTCCAATACCGTTCCCATGATTAAGTATGTATAATAGTGCATATATACCATGTGCTACTTACATAACAATACACGGAATAAAAATAACCTTAACTCCTAAGCATTCTTTAATCGTGTTCAATCGATTTGCAAACGACATCAAAGAAACCTCCAACCTGTCAGACAAGCGCCATTATTGATTAAATATATACCTTCTAACTAAAACATTAAATACATCTTCAAGTTACTTTTTAATTATAACAATTTCTCTATTATCATCATTACAAAATTACCTCACGTGGGGTCTTTTGACCCACCCGTTAATAAAATCAAGTTATTGATTTTTGGAATAAAATGTTGGTACAAAAACAATGTTATACTTGGAATTAATTAGCTGAATACATTAAGACTATAAAAAACATTATTGGCTTAACAACATATTATCGTAAGTAACTTTATAATTAATAGAGTTTAAAATGTATGTATGTTCCGGCGTTCACGATGATCATGATTATATCCCGGTAAAAATGTGTTTGTGTTGATTGATTAATACGGCTTGCGAATAATGTATCCTTTAAAATATCGATACCTGAGACGGCTAGATACACATAAACTACTGCTGTCGTATTATCTAGAGACCGGTGACCCGTGTAACAGTCAATAATTCAATAGCTCCAACTATACACTACACTAAACAATTAAAAGGTAGCATTGATCTGTACATGACAAAGTGTGTCTTTAAGCAAGTCAGAGACAAACTGACTCGGTACTTTTATAAAAGGAAGATCTGATTACCAATACTCCTGGATGTTTAAACAAATGAGGTGAACGATATTTGTTCGTTGTCATGGCATGTTTTCATCTGTATTGTTTTTGATATCATTTGTAGGTATAGAGGTAAGTAAAGCGAGTTTCTAAAGTGTATTCATAAGCTGATTTATTGCTCATGACATGGAAATCATTATACTTCAGACAATTCCTGAAAATGTATTCAAAATATAACCGGATACAATATTGTCCTATCTTATATGAAGCCTGTCAACGTTAAGCACTGAGATAAGTTTAATAGCCATTGTCATTCTTGATGATTTGTAAGGTTATAAAAGACAAAATAGACTTGATGAAAGTATGTGTACATCAAATGGGCTGGCCTGTAAACCCCCCGAACACTGACTATCCAATCTGATACTGGTCTGGTTAAAGCCATTTATTGACATATTATATTGATGTTCCTCGTGAACCACTCAGTTTGACGCGATACTGATTTTACATGGAAATGGAATGCGAACAGTGTTGACTCTTTCGGTGGATGAAGTTAGACGTAAGTGGCATCACTTTTTGTGATCGACCTCTTTTTTCTTCCTTTTTTCCCCTCGCTGAATGTGTAAGTGGTATCAATATTCCATTGGAACAAAGTATATACAATGGAATATTATAGATCTGGAAAGTGTGCAAAACAAAATGGATATCAGTATATAGTTCATTTAATAGTTGTAACAGATCAAGCAGTGATTTTTAAACTGTTTGAGAAATCTAGGTTGTAAGTATTGAATTCATTGTCACTTATGGTAATGTACGAGGAAAAGAATACACTTGTCCTTTAGAAACGTCTGTGAACAGAAAATTTAAAATGTTGTAACTATTTGGGAGCATGTCACACATTTTACTATGACATACCCATGGCGTATTTTGTTTGGTAGTCCTAGTGTTTCAATATCTACCTTAGGTATTCAAGATGTTATATGTCTGTAAATGTACATTCGCGGAGCAATGTTTTTCCTGTAATGGTGCTCCATCTTCTTAGTCACAGAGAAATCCATTTTTACAGTGGAGTTTGGTCAATTCTGTCTCAAAACAGAAAATCATTGGAAATTACCAATCGCCTAACTGGTGAGAATGGGTAATGCCTTAAAATTTTAGTGATGCAAGAGCCGTGTTTTTTTTTTTATTGTATGACATTTTTCTTTAAAATGACTTGATATTATCATATTTTTACTAGCACATGTATGTCTATACGTTACATTTAAATATTTTATACTTATGAAATTGCTTAATTTTGTTTCGATTCTTGTATTTGGAAATATATATACAGAACAGTGCACATTGAGTTGCTTTGGGTTAAAACTATGTTGATCATTCCAGATTTATTGTGTGAATTGCGGACATTGATACATAGTATGTTGTCAATTAGTAAATACATTACATGGTAATCTACTGAAATCCAACCACTAATAAGTAGACTTTTTCAGAAAAAACAACAACAAAAAACAACACAATAATCAGATTTAGAGAATCAGCCCATTAGAAAATTCCTCTGCACCCATAGAGATATGAGAACTAATAAAAGAGACATATGGTGGTGTATAATAATATAAAATTCATGTAGAGAAATAAAAACTAAACAAGCGGACACATGATGCTGAATAATGATATAAAAGTCATGTTCACACATAGAGATATGAAAGGTATTTTATAATGGTCCTCTGTCAAGATTGCTTAGTCACTAACTCTGGCGAAAGAATTTTATTCAAAATGCCCTTTTTAAGTATATATACGAAGTCCCATTCCTTTTGTGTGAACATTTGATGTAAATATGTAGTTGGTGCAGTGGGAGTTGCGTGACTCATATAAATTCTATGACTGACACATGCCCATATTAGCTCTAAGAATAAGCTTCTATAGGATCTGCATGAAATTATGCTGACTGATAAAAAGTTATTAAAATTAGGTTTGAGGTATATACCACTTTCATACCATGAGCGATAAATTATTGGTCGACCTGTTTCATTTTGAGTTAATGACATACCGTTTCAATTTGAGTTAATTGCACTCCTTCTTTATGAGTTAATTACACTGCTTCATGATGAGTTCATTAAACTGTTTCATTCTGAGTTAATAACAAACTGTTTCATTTCCAGTTAATTACCTACCATTTCAGTTTTGTTTAATATTGAGCTGTGTTATAAACACTGTTTACCATATTCTTATTGTTAAGTATTAAGCCCAGGCTTGTAACATCGATCCTAGAACAGAGAAATCAATAATGTCCTGGCTGTATGTGTAATGTGTACTAAGAATCCACGTATACAATATCGGTATGGATATGTTTTGTATTATCTAACAAACAACTTTGGAAAGCTTGCCTGAAACGCAATTACAAAAGAAGGATTGTGTATCTGTCAAAATAATACGATATATACTTCAGGCTCGTGTTTTTGTGTATCTCTAAAAAATAACACGATATATACTTCAGGCTAATATCTTTGTGTATCTGTCAAAATAACACGATATGCCTGTCAAAATAACACGATATATACTTCAGGCTTATATCTTTGTGTATCTGTCAAAATAACACGATATGCCTGTCAAAATAACACGATATATACTTCAGGCTTATATCTTTGTGTATCTGTCAAAATAATACGATATGCCTGTCAAAATAACACGATATATACTTCAGGCTTATATCTTTGTGTATCTGTCAAATAACACAATATGCCTGTCAAAATAACACGATATACACTTCAGGCTTATATCTTTGTGTATCTGTAAGATGACGACTATATGTATAGCGGCAGTCATATACACACACATTCCAGCTTTAAACATATGCGCTTATATAAGTAGATACATATTGTACTTGGTCTCTCCGTGTTTTTGGTTGATGAATTTGAATATCATATAAGGTCATGGTACAAAGCCACTAAGAATATTATTTCGAGAACAGCACATCACCCATTACAATCGACAAAGTAAGAATAGATTCTTACGATTCAGAATTTATTTTGTATATTGGTTTGTTTTTGTTTTTTTTCTGTAACCCCATGAAATCAAAAATGTATTCAAGTTAATCCTTATAATTCAATTTAAACCCTGCTCAACTGTTTTGATGGAATCTTTCTCTTTCAAATCATTACGCTGCTCCATCCGCCAATCAAAAGCGGCGTTATAAATGGCGACGTAAATTTATACGCTATGGACTGATACCAAAAATTTCTAAGCCAATGAAAATGCTTGTTACAAACAAGATTATATTATCACGTCATATACAGCCAAATGTTTTAAAAGACTAAAGGTGTTTATACATAGCTACATATATCCTTTGTGTGCTCACGATAAGTATCCAATAATGACCGAGTTCAATGTTAAATTAGTTGATCACCACATGGATGTCAGTAAAACGTTAGACAAGGAATGTGTACGACGCTTCATTTTGTACATGTGAAGGTTTGGTGAGTGTTTATCATTCATATTGCCGGCAACCTTCAAACGCTCTTGTTATAACCTTGGTAATTGTGCGAATGGACTTCGTGAATTGGAGATAACGATATTCCCTAGATTGTTTGTCCGTTTTCTTTGCTTGTTAACAAAACCAACCACTCGTTTGATTAAAGAATATGTTTTTTCCCAATAATAGGCAATATAGACTCGACAATATTGATTATCGAATATAAAAAGGGGTATGCAACGCGATGCTGCAAGTTTCGAATTGGTGTTACAAGACAAACATCCGGTGATATCACAATCAGACCTGAGATTTCCATAAACAAGATAAACAGTAAGATTTCGTACACGCTGTTAAAAGGCCGACAGGGCTGATTAATTCTAGCTCGATAGAAGTTTTATTGTTGTTGTGAATCAAAATAAAAGTGACGTTACCAGCCGGGGTCGCTTGGTCTAAAACTGACAGCTAACTTGTTTAGGTTTCGTCGACCTATAGTGACAATGTGGAGTAAATGAGTATTTCTCTATTGTCATATTGCATATACATTCTGTATGTTAAATATAGTATTTATTACATAGTATATATGTTATCTATACGTATAGATATAACCATTATTTATTACATATCATATATTACATAGTATATATTTAACCAATATATATTACATATATGTATGTATGTAACCAATATATATTACAATGTACATAGTATATATATAACCAATATAATATTACATAGTATATATTTAACCAATATATATTACATATTATTTATATAGCCAACATATATTACATATTATTTATATAGCCAACATATATGACATATTATATATATAGCCAACATATATGACATATTATATATATAACCAATATATATTACATATTATTTATATAGCCAACATATATTACATATTATTTATATAGCCAACATATATTACATATTATATATATAACCAATATATATGACATATTATATATATAACCAATATATATGACATATTATATATATAACCAATATATATGACATATTATATATATAGCCAATATAATATTACATAGTATATATGTAACCAATATATATTACATATTATATATATAACCAACATATATTACATATTATATATATAACCAATATATATGACATATTATATCACTATCCATGTAATATTCCACCAGGTCAAGTTCATATCCATTCTGAAAATAATTAGTCATTTTACAACTTGTTTTCTGATTAGTATGTGTCGACACTCCATCTATCTACTATACCATCAGTCGTAAAAATGTCGTTCCCTAATCAGGCGATCTCCACCACTCAACAGTCGTTCGTGTCACCAGGTAATGTCCGCTGCTATCAGGATTATCCACCGATGTATTCTGTAGAAATACGCCATTTACTCTTCTTATCATGTGGCAGATAATTTCATTGGAGAATTACGGAAATCATTGCTTCATGATATGGGTGTACAAGTATAGGCCTGCCGGGAAAGCGTCGATGTTGTTTTCTAAATAGGAATTAATAACCTTAGATGTCAATGGAAAACGGTACAATTTTCTGTGCAACCTCTTTTAGAATCATATCATTGTATGGTGGGTTGTACAAGAAAAGAGTATGATGGAAAACTCTGTGGCAGTGACATTATATTGCAATACGACAACTTAGAAACAAATAAAAAGCAAATTGTTTATGATTTTAAAGAGATGTTATTGTGTATAAAGGTCTGACACTAATTGCTTCTGACATCTGAAGTCAATATGCATATAACGGTACGCTTGGTCCCCAACGCTTTCAAACTATAGAACTGTATATCACACAAAGTCGATGGTGTTTATCAGAAATCATTGTCAAAATATCCGGATTGTATCTGCCAAAGGTTTGATCCACACCTAACGAAGGCCCGAACAGTCAAACACTTGATCCAGACCTAACGAAGGCCTGAACAGTCAAACGTTTGATCCAGACCTAACGATGGCCTGACCAGTCCTTTCAAAATGGCGCCGTCAAGTTGACGAGGAATAACGTCACAATACAAAGAGATGACGTCGTTACTGATTCGCGCACTTTTTGACACTATTAATTTTTCGATGTTTTTAAGTATATATGAAATGCAATAAAAAGAAAATTGAATGGTTTCCAGTTTAATATAACATATAGTTCACTCGTATGACAGAATATTTCGATATTTTTAACTCGTGCTTCGCACCCGTGAAAATATCGATATTCTGTCATTATTGTGAAATATATTATATTAAACGGGAAACTATTCAATATCCTCTATCTATGTTTTAGTATGTGTTAATATATCTCATATGTTATGACTGTTTCATTTGCTGATCTCATTTTTTTTCTTCCAGCGGCTTTATTCAAAATCAGCAATTTGAATAGTTTATTAAATGAAATATGCATGTTCGGTGTCAGTAGCGTCGGTAAATCTCAGGATTTACTTCCATGTTTCTGATCATGGGTATTTTCCTTATCTATCTACGACAATAACCATCGCCATAGGGAAATATTTAACATATCTAACAAATAACAATCACTAAAATAAAATCAAAGGTCACCCGGTCCTTAACATGTAATTACTATGTACGGGTCATGTCGTACAGTGACGTTCGCATTCATGATCGCTTGATGCCCATTACAGTTTATATTGAAAGAGTGGCCAACATTTCTCGATATATCGTTGAAATTAAGAACGTTTATAAACAGCAAGCATACGAAAATTTGACAGTAAGGAGAATGGTTTGCACGCGGAGGAAAACCATACCATGTCTTGTCTACGGTGTGACGTCGAGTGGTAACATAGTTCATAATACTGCCCAATCCATTCAGTGGTGTTGGTGATATTTAAGAAACAAGTGCAATCAATGATTGCGAAAGCTCACCGGCGGCAGCAATCACACTATGCATTCAGTTTTTATGTATGTATAAGCATGTCATTTTGAAAGTGTATGTCACATAATATCGCTCCTAGACCTCTAATGGATGTATCAACCAAATAAGAAGGGTGTGGACTTACAAGCTTTTCAAAACTAACACCCAAAATCTTTAAAGTGAGTTTTTGTGTCAAAAAAAGTAAGTCCACTAAATGGTAAAATGCCAAAATGCCAATTTTTTTTCTGCATGATTTGCCACAGCATCACTCCTGGACCTCTAATGAATGTATAAACCAAATTAGAAAGGCAGACATGAGGTGTATACTTTTGGACTTACAAGCTTTCCAAAAACTTACCACAAAAACTTTAAAGTGAGTTTCGGTGCCAAAAAGGTTAAGTCCACAAAATGGTAAAATGCGAAAAAATCACAATATTTTTCTGCATGATTTTGCCATAACACCACTCTTAGACCTCTAATGAATGTATAAACCAAATAAGAAGGGTAAGAGGTGTATACTTTTGGACTTACAAGCTTTCCAAAAACTTACCCCCAAAACTTTAAAGTTTTGGGGTGGGACGCCGACGCCGACGCCGACACCGACGGGGACGCCGGGGTGACATCATCAGCTCTCGGTTACTCGTAACCGGTGAGCTAATAAAACTACAATGCACTATGAATATAAAGCATGAAACTCTTTGTTTATAAACAGCGTATATCGATATACGCGAATAGACTAAATTATTATCTGGTACATTTCCCATTTCGTATTCTGTGTTTTGAATACCAAAACGGAAAATTACGACTCTTCAATTTACATAAGCACGATCATATCTGTTGATAGGGAAGGTAATTTGACGTTGTCCCAGGCAACAAGAACACAACGAATACAATCAAAATACCAAGTATGTTGTTCGAATTGTCAACGGTTAACTACAAATCAATGGTCAACGGTTAACGACGTAGCAATGGTAAACGGTTAACGTTGTATCAATGGTCAACGGTTAACTACAAATCAACGGTCAACGGTTAACGTGGTATCAATGGTCAACGGTTAACGTCGTATCAATGGTCAACGGTTAACGTCGTATCAATGGTCAACGGTTAACGTGAGACCCCAGGGTCATGAAATTCACAGTTTTGATAAAGGATCTTAAGATCTTTCTATCTGTGAAGAGTTGAAGAGTATTTGATTCTACCATGTCTGGGAGTTGAGAAGAAGATTTTAGAAATTTTAGTCAATTCGACCCGTTTTGGTCCCGCTTCTCAAGCCCTTGGGGTGTCGGGACCATATAATTCAAAGTTTTAGTTGACATTTAGCCATGCAAGCTTCCTGTCAAATTTCATTGAATTTAGGTTTAGCGGTTTCGGAGAAGAAGTCGAAAATGTAAATTGTTTACGGACGCACGACGCACGACGCACGACTTCGTCTCAGGTGACCTTAAAAATATCTCTCTCCAAAATTTATATTGGTACAAACTGCCGTAGAACTAATAGATATGAAATATCACATTTTAAAGTTTACACAAATGTAGATGCGCCTGCTTCAGTCATTATATTCAATAGTCACTGACAACGTTGGTATATCATTTTATTTTTTTCTGTAATAATGTTCAGAACCTGTACGAAACGAACGTTATTTTAATTTCACAAGATATAGCTAAATTTGTATTACATGAATAAAAATGAATATTCAAATTTATGTATAGATATTATATGACAATGATACAACGACATTATTTTCTATCGTGTCAATCATTGCTGTCACAATATAATCAGGTCAAATGGGGCCGAGTGTAAATAGCAGAACCGGCGTTGATATTTTATTTAACATTTCTGTGGAATTTTGCCCTGCATTGTTAAAAAATAAGATAAGTGGCATAGAAATTCTCTAAAAGACACAAAGAAAAAACATAAAATCTAATCATACCATTTTATTTTAATAAAAGCCGAAAACCGTTCCCCTATTCACAATATGTCAGAAAAGTCTTTTTATCTTCAGACACCGAAATAGAAATAATTCTATTAAAATGGACAGTAAAGAGAGAGAGAGAGAGAGAGAGAGAGAGAGAGAGAGAGAGAGAGAGAGAGAAAATTCTATTAAAAAGAACAAGAGAAAGAGAAAAACAAATTATTCTATTAAAATATATTGAAATGGACAGAAGAAAGAAAAACCGATTAATTCTAATAAAATGGACAGTAGAGAGAGAGAAAAACTAAATAACTCTATTAAACTGGACAGTGAAAAGAGGAAGAAAAATCTGTTTAAATGGACAGTAGAAAGAGAAAAAATAATTTTGTTAAATTGGACAGAAGAAAGAGAAAACAAATAATTCTATTATGAGCTAAAAAAGCAATTTTATTTCACGTCAGATGTGTCTGTTAATGATTTTATTTTTGTCTTATTGGATAGGAAGACATTTCTATTCAAGCATGTAAATCGCGCCATTTCCAAGTGTGAATGCATAAGGACATGTCATTGTCTACCGAATCACAAAGCTATCTAGGATTGGTCTCTGGTCGAGGAGAATTTTATAATATTGGTCTGTTATTGTGGGTAGAGATTACGAGGATAACTTAGAGAGCCTCGTTTATGTGAAGCTGAAATCAATAGTAGGATGGCGAAATCAAATATTCAGCTAAATTCTAACATTTTGTTAAGACCTTTCCACGTAGAACACATAATGACAATGATCGACTCGAGAGATTTAAGACGAAATCAATGTTGTTTTGCAAATGTTGGTCAGGCATTGTCGGCCAGGTAGCCGTGGGAGATCAGAGTGTGCTAGGAAAACGTATACTTACATTGATTTTTATATAAAAACCATTATCAGGTGTACTAGTTAGTATATGTACAATAGCCAATGAGAGTAATATGCGAAAGCATACGTTTTTTTATCATTGCAAGACAATTAAAGGTTTGTTGTTGATTATTTCTGAGACCGATCGCCAAGCTTACAATGGTTTTGATGATATACGGAATTGCTTGCCTCCCGTGCATCACTTCTAGGTTACCTAGCTGGTAGTTTTGCAAAAGCCATCTCTATGAAACCAAGGCTATATAGCGTACATAGATTATATTGTATATAGACCTGTCAGTATTACAATGGCGAAATAGGATTCACATTCTCAACCAGACACCCGTGAAAGTTTCAAACAAGTATAATGTAAATAGTTCAATACCAGTGATTGATTTCTAAAACTCTCTCACATATAATAGAAATATGTTTTTATTGACTTCGCGTCAAATACCCGCAATTACTGTAATATCCTTTGATTCTCTCCAATATTTCCCCGTGCCAGGCACGTGCTGGCTTTGTGATGTACCATTTATCATCAATAACATCGTCATGTCATTTCATAATGAGAAATATATTCGACAATCATTTTCACCAGAGCAATGCCATCAAATATAACTGACACATAAATGGCACGTGCTATCTGTGTGTATCAGTATCACCAGTCTGTATATAAGTAAAACATATATTAATACAATTGTGGGGGGAAAGGTGGTCATGTGATAGTATATAGATATGTAATCATATAAGTAAAATACTTTTCTTTATTTTGATTTTTTTTTCAAAATACCAACACATAAAGGATTGGTTTAGGTTCCTTATTTACGTTATGGTCAGGGAAGGGTTAAGGTAAGGTGTTTGAGTAAAAAAATACATAGTTGTAAGTTACGAAAACTGTCGTAATACCCATATTTAGCCATTATACAACAATACATCTGCCCCACAGGTAGGGAGTTAGAATCGTACGTACTAACAACATTACAGGGTCCGTAGAAGCGACTTAACATGACATATTTTTTCTCTCTCTTCTTTCTATTCTACTGTCTAAGTTTTTTTATTCATGCTTCCTAATGTCTTCCTTGACACAGCCTCTCTTTTGACCTTTGGTTGAACGTTCGCCTCTGTGAGGGGTCCTGCTATCTGTTGCAGTGACATACCAAAAACTCTAAAATGGGAGTTGCACTCCTGCTTAGCGACCAACATTTTCGGGACAGGCAACTCGTTCGCCCGTTGTCGGTATAATATGACCGTGTGAGGTGTCCTGTTGGCTTCAGTCAAGTAGCACTTTAAAAACGTCATCAGTTCCACGCTATCACCAGGAGGCAAACACGATTATACCCCAGCCTCCTAAAACACTTACCTTCATCACATACAGCTCACACAAAAGGTAGACCGTCCTCATATGACCATAGTTTTCGATAGGACTTTAAACAATTACAAACCTAAGCGACACCGGGAAACCCGTCCTTAAATGTCCATTGCTGTTGATATGAGTTTAAACAATATAAAGAAACCTACATATTGGAGGCCCTCCTTAAATGACTTTAACTGTCAATAGGACGTTAAACAAAGTAAAAATTACCGAACCAACCCACGAAGGGGGAGACGAAGGGGGAGGCCGTCGTTAAATGATCGTAACAGTCGGTAGGACGTTAAACAAAACAAAACCCACACAGGGGAGTCGTCCCTTAAATTATCTTGGCATTCGTTATGACGTTAAACAAAGCAAACCTAACCAAACCCACACAATGGAGGCCGCCCTTAAATGATCTGAACAGTCGGTAGGACGTTAAACCAATCAAAAATAAACCAAACCTACACAGGGGAGTCAGCCCTTAAATGATCTTAGCAGTCGGAAGGATGTTAACCACAGCAAACCTAACCAAACCCACATACCTCTGCTGTCGATAGGTAATGGTTGTTTCAGGTATTTTCTCAGGAATATCGTTAGGTTAGGAATATCAAAATATGCCTTAGGATTTATTTAGCGTTATTGAAAGTGCATTAACTTTTAATAAAACCTAATACAATATAATCACAATATGATTGATTTTGGACATCTGATATTTCAATATGTGTATTCTGAGCCACCATTGATAAGTAAAATCGTGTAGACAAAACATGTACAACGACAATGTTAAACAATAAGGATTCGTCCTGATCGTTAAGACGCCGCACATCTTGTCACGCAATTCTTTACTTTTGGAAAAGTACCATCCACAATGATTATTTATCCTGCAACTGGCACCGAATACACCGACCAGATATAGTTTTGCTGTATTCGGCAGTGACGGAAAACAGCTGTATTTTGGGATCTTAGCACGTGCGTTAATTCGACTGACCTAAGTTCAAGTGAAACAACGTTTAAAAGGCGAACAACTTTGGATCATTGTTGATACCGTTTCACTTCAAAATGATTATTTTGATAACTCTTGCAGGATAGATAGAATACATGGTTAGTGTCTTAAAATATAAGCTGTATTTTTGGCTCGGGAATGAAAGCCAAAAGTGGCTCGCCAAGGCTCGCCACTTTTGTCTTTCTTTAACCTTGCAAAAAAAGCTTATACAGTAAACCCCCGTTATAATGCCACCTTTTGTTCTGGGAGATTTTGGCGTTATATCGAGTTTGGCGAAATAACGAATTTGATCCAATAATGAGATAGGCCCGACATGTTTTAAGAAGGCAGTGTTGGATCAACGTGTACCTTTTATATTGTAGAAATGATGTTAAAAATTCGCAAAATATATACAAAATATGTTTTTATTATCATACAATTTGACATTTTAAATATATGTAGAAATAGATTGATTTCATCAAACACATCAGTAAAATCAGTCAAAATTATTCACGGCTAGGAATCCGACGTCGACAATAACAACGATCATGTCACTGTAAATTTTTTACATGTTCAAAAAGTCGTACATTGTTTTCTGTTTTGCAGAACACTGTGGAATATTATTTATTTTGTTTTGGATAGATACACATTTGTCTATGTCACTTGATACAGTACTCGTTTGGTATTCTAAAAATTTGATTACAGTTTCTATAGCACGCTTTGCTTCCGTGAATGTTGGGGGCGGGGTCAATTGTGTTTCCTGTCGTTCGTCGTCTGAGTCACTGTCATTAGTTTCAGTTACCGATTTCACGATTTCATTTTCAGGAATGACCTCTGTTGGTTGTAAATGTTTGTCCATGTCCACAAATTGTCTTACTGTAAGATGTAATTCTGGATCTAAGCCCAGGTCATCTTGCACAGTGTTTAATAAATTCCCAAGTTCTACATCCGGGACCTCAAGTGATTGACGTTCACTTGCTTCATCGTTGCGCGTGACTAAACCGCTGTGATACCAACAATTAATGATTGTTAGAGGGGTCACGTAATCCCAGGCATTTTTTACAAATCTGATGGCAGTGTTTAATAGTAAAACTGGTGCTTCCTTTCTGTCTATGCAGTCGACAAGGTGTGTCAATTGTTGTTTCCGATAATGTTTTTTAAAACTCTGGATTATACCAGAGTCCAGGGGCTGTAGATGGCTGGTAGTCGTTGGGGGTAAAACGTGGATTTTCACATTAGAAAGTTTGGGAATAATGTGGCTTGGGGCATTATCCATTATCAACAGCACATTTCTACGTTGACGCTTCATAGATGTGTGGAAATTCACCAACCAATCGTGAAAGAGGGCCGATGTCATCCAGGCGTTTTTGTTGGATGTGTAGTTTACATACAAGTTCACATTAAAATTTTTAAAACACCGTGGGTTGTTCGATTTCCCGATCACCATCGGTTTTATTTTTTCACTTCCATCAGAGTTACAACATAGTGCCACAGTAATACGATCTTTTATTTTTTTAATGCCTTTCGTACAATCAGATGTCGTTAGTGATCTGTCTGGAAGTAATCGGTAAAATAGACCCGTTTCGTCAATATTAAACACATCCTTGGGTTCGTAATTTTTTATAACATCTGCAGCTTTTTTCCTGCCTTCATCAATGAGAGCAGTTGGGATACCGGCACTGGCGTTATAAAGGAGTTATACTGTATTTTAAGACACTGACCATTCTCTATGTCCTCACCAACTCGCGATATAACAACTGTTCCGATAAACAAAGACAGTATTGATCCGAATACCGTTTAGAAATATCTCCAAAATATAAGATAATTGAAATGTTAACAGATAATTGAGTTTGTGAATCTGGATACATATGCTTCAGAAAAGAGAAATTAATTATTTTACATACAGTATTTTAACTTGTGATGCTCTATGACAGATAAAACAGAGACAAACACGAGTTATATTTTGTGACCAGGACAAGAATTTCAAAATTAGAGTGTACCCGAAATGTTGTTTTGAGCCTGTCTTTCTGTAATGTTTGATACAAGCTATTTATGATGTCAAATTCACATAATGTTTGTACAAACTATATACGATGTCAGATTCACATAATGTTTTATGCAAACTATTCATGATGTCAAATTCACATAATGTTTGTACAAACTATATAGGATGTCAGATTCACATCATGTTTGTACAAACTATACAGGATGTCAAATTCACATAATGTTTGTACAAACTATACAGGATGTCAAATTCACATAATGTTTGTACAAACTATATACGATGTCAAATTCACATAATGTTTGTACAAACTATACAGGATGTCAGATTCACATAATGTTTGTACAAACTATACAGGATGTCAAATTCACATAATGTTTGTACAAACTATATACACTATGTCAGATTCACATAATGTTTGTACAAACTATATACACGATGTCATATTCACATAATATTTAAAAAAAACTATTCATGATGTCAGATTCACATATTATTTAGTTTCGTATCGTGTTGATATAACGTTGGATGAACATTACACATCGAAACCACATGATGATATTATTATTTTTATTGATAGATATTCGTAAATAATCAAGCCCTAATGATGTTTTGTATGAGTCATTTGGTTTACTGGTGATAGAAGGCCACTTGAATTGATTTTTACGACAATACATTTTTCAGACGGCCGTCGACCAGTGGACGGGAACACTTTGTACGACGTATTTAGCCAAGTATACGGAATGCAGTATATGAATGCTCGCCGTGTCCTGAACAACAAATACCGCCGTCATAACGCGAACGATGGCCTCACGTTGGCGGAGCGGATAAAAAATAGACGGTACGGCAGCCAGGTATGTTGGTATCTTGACGCTCGGATTTACTGATGTGTGAAAATCAACAGGATCCCGGGGGGAAAAGCCAGTAATTTTTAATACATTCTAACTGTTATTTTACTAAATATCATCAACTACCATTAGAGATGATTTAACCGTTATTTTATTAAATATCATCAACTACCATTAGAGATGATTTAACCGTTATTTTATTAAATATCATCAACTACCATTAGAGATGATTTTAACTGTTATTTTTCTAGATATCACCAACAGCCATTAGAGATAATTTTAACTGCTATTCTATTAGATTTCCCCAATTATCATTAAATATCATTCCAACTGATTTTTTAATAGATATCCCCAACTTCCATTAGAGAACATTTTAACTGTTATTTCACTAGATATCACTAACTACCATTAGAGATTATTCTCACTGATATTTTACTAGATATCACAACTACGATTCGAAATAATTTTAACTATTATTTTACTAAATACCACCAACTACCATTAGATATCATTTTAACTGGTATTTTACTAAATACCACCAACTACCATTAGATATCATTTTAACTGGTATTTTACTAAATACCACCAACTACCATAAGAGTTCATTCTAACTGTTATTTCACTAGATATCACCAGCTACGTTATAACATTAGAAAACACTCGATGAAGAGTAATTATACTTCCCGCAACGAAGTTAAGGGGAGGGGGTTATACTGGAATCAGCTTGTCTGTCTGTCTGTCCGTAGAAAAATTGTCCGGACAGCTCTAAACCGCTGGGCCAATATTAATGAAACTTCACACACATATAAAAGACCACACGTAGATGTGCATGCAATTTCCCCCCTTAAAAGGTATGGTTGCTATGAAAACCTGTCACAATAAACAGGTTTTCCGACTTTTGGCCAATTTTATTCACCTTTGGTCAAATGTTGTAAGTAAACAAAACATGTAATTTGAGACATAAGATGTTTCCCATAGTTATCACCCTGGCAACACAATCCAGGCCTCTGGTTGGTCAAAATTTAGATATTGTTTGATTTTTATTTATCAAATTTGGTATATAGGGCATTATGATATGCCAAATAGCACTATATATGTTTTGTTGCCATGACAATCATGCTGCTAAGGAAATGGTGGTCCCTGATTGGTCAAAATTTAGATATTGTGTGATTTTCATCAAATGTGGTGTACAATCATATAATGAAAGTATGATACATGTGTTGTTATACACAGGCAAAATGTCTTCATGTCAATTTGACCTGTAAAAGTATTGACCTGAAATTGACCTGAAATTGAGGTCAATTTCACATGAAGAAATTTTCAGGTCAATTTCAGATCAATTTCAGGTCAAATTCAGGTCAATTTCTTGACATGAATTGACTAATCTGCTCTTTTCAGGTCAATTTGCCTGTGTAACAGACATCATCAATTTCAGATGAAAGGTCGCTTTACTTTTCTCATTTCATTTGAAGAGTTTGACATTTACATATGCATGCAAAATTCATTATCAATTTGTAAAAATTCAAAATAGTGTGAGTACTTTAAAACTGTATTTTGCAAATAACAGAGAGAGAAGGGGGGGGGGGGGGGGTATTAGTCAGCCATTACTTTCAGACTGAGCTTATTACAATCGCAATTCTTTATATCAAATTTATAACCTGACTAAATTACTTGTTTTCTCTCCTTCTCTCTCTGCCTCTCTCTCCTTTTTCTGGATGAACTTTATCTAGATAGCCTATTGAACGTGTATCCTAATTTGATACAGCATGTCAGAATCCACGGCAGCATTGGTGTTGATGCAGCATAGGAAAGATAACTCGTGCTTCCTCTTCACACGTGTAGTGTAATGTTACAGGGGCAGTGTTCTCCTCAATATGTAAAGTGTTGACCAAACATGTCAGTATAGGACAGCCGAGTGACGTAGTGGGTTTTAAACTCCCCTTTGACCAGTCGACCAGAACCGAATGGACATGGAACAGTGATGGTCTGACAGTTAATGTCTACGGATATACTTTCTTCCTTCTACATAAAAACCCCCACGTTCACTCCTATCTGGGTCCAGATGATTGCGTTAGTTAAGCCCTAATAATGTAACCTGACTGACATAAAGGATGTAAAATAAGTTCAAATCACTAAACAAAGCATTAGAAATAGAAATGAATAAAATATAAACATGTGCCGATAGAAAAAAATACATTTAACAAAAATGTGACATCTTTTCTGTAATATCAGTAAATCAAAATTCATTCAAAAGGTTTTAAAAACAGAAAAAAAAACTACAGGAAAAATAAGTTGTAGTACTGTATGTTATGTAGGATCTACTGGTGTTGCTACCTTTGTAATAATACTAAAAAGATACTGAATTCTCCTGTTAGTTTTATTCAGTTTGAACAATAAAAGTTAATTAAATTACGTAGGCGCGCGTTTACTTTGACGTTGTTCATGGGAGTATGTTATAACCGTTAACTGAAGGAACTGTGAAATTAAATCACAGCGAACTTGTGTGACGTGGTTAAACATATACAGGGTTCATATCAATACTTACCTACAACCCGAGACCACATCTAGAATATAACAAGGCATTATCTCACTGATTCTAAAAATATTTTAAACCAATATACGTCATCTGCCAGCGTGGTCCCATATAGTCAGCATGAACAATGATTATATGTATACATGTCTCAAATATTGATTGATTTATTAGACACAAAGACTGATTCGATCGTCCGAATTCATGTCCTTACAGGTTTTTGTATGTTCGATGTTAATCTCGCTGCTTGATGAAATTTAGATATTGTATACAGCACACCTGAGCATTGACATGGTACAGCAATCAATTATAACTTTCCCGTTCGATATTCATGAATAAATTGATGCTGAAATATCATTTGTGTTAAAAAAAATTTTAGACATTTTTCATTCGATCAATTTTCCAAGGCGCCGCTACCTTTTTAAATGCATATCGATTAAATTAATCAGGTTATTACAACCTCACCCTCTAGTATAGTCACCACATCACCAACCTTACCCTCTAATATAGTCACCACATCACCAACCTCACTCACTAATATAGTCACCACATCACCAACCTCACCCTCTAGTATAGTCACCACATCACCATCCTCACCCTCTAGTATAGTCACCACATCACCAACCTCACCCTCTTGTATAGTCACCACATCACCAACCTCACCCTCTAGTATAGTCACCACATCACCAACCTCACCCTCTAGTATAGTCACCACATCACCAACCTCACCCACTAGTCACCACATCACCAACCTCACCCACTAGTCACCACATCACCAACCTCACCCTCTGGTATAGTCACCACATCACCAACCTCACCCTCTAGTATAGTCACCACATCACCAACCTCACCCACTAGTCTTCACATCACCAACCTCACTTACTAGTCACCCCATCACCAACCTCACCCACTAGTATAGTCACCACATCACCAACCTCACCCTCTAGTATAGTCACCACATCACCAACCTCACCCTCTAGTATAGTCACCACATCACCAACCTCACCCTCTAGTATAGTCACCACATCACCAACCTCACCCTCTAGTATAGTCACCACATCACCAACCTCACCCTCTAGTATAGTCACCACATCACCAACCTCACCCACTAGTCACCACATCACCAACCTCACCCTCTAGTATAGTCACCACATCACCAACCTCACCCTCTAGTATAGTCACCACATCACCAACCTCACCCTCTAGTATAGTCACCACATCACCAACCTCACCCACTAGTCACCACATCACCAACCTCACTCACTAGTATAGTCACCACATCACCAACCTCACCCTCTAGTATAGTCACCACATCACCAACCTCACCCACTAGTCACCACATCACCAACCTCACTCACTAGTATAGTCACCACATCACCAACCTCACCCTCTAGTCACCACATCACCAACCTCACTCACTAGTATAGTCACCACATCACCAACCTCACCCTCTAGTATAGTCACCACATCACCAACCTCACCCACTAGTCACCACATCACCAACCTCACCCTCTAGTATAGTCACCACATCACCAACCTCACCTCTAGTATAGTCACCACATCACCAACCTCACCCTCTAGTATAGTCACCACATCACCAACCTCACCCTCTAGTATAGTCACCACATCACCAACCTCACCCTCTAGTCACCACATCACCAACCTCACCCTCTAGTATAGTCACCACATCACCAACCTCACCCTCTAGTATAGTCACCACATCACCAACCTCACCCTCTAGTATAGTCACCACATCACCAACCTCACCCTCTAGTATAGTCACCACATCACCAACCTCACCCTCTAGTATAGTCACCACATCACCAACCTCACCCTCTAGTCACCACATCACCAACCTCACCCTCTAGTCACCACATCACCAACCTCACCCTCTAGTATAGTCACCACATCACCAACCTCACCCTCTAGTATAGTCACCACATCACCAACCTCACCCACTAGTATAGTCACCACATCACCAACCTCACCCACTAGTATAGTCACCACATCACCAACCTCACCCTCTAGTATAGTCACCACATCACCAACCTCACCCCTCTAGTCACCACATCACCAACCTCACCCTCTAGTATAGTCACCACATCACCAACCTCACCCTCTAGTATAGTCACCACATCACCAACCTCACCCTCTAGTATAGTCACCACATCACCAACCTCACCCTCTTAGTCACCACATCACCAACCTCACCCTCTAGTATAGTCACCACATCACCAACCTCACCCTCTAGTATAGTCACCACATCACCAACCTCACCCACTAGTATAGTCACCACATCACCAACCTCACCCTCTAGTATAGTCACCACATCACCAACCTCACCCTCTAGTCACCACATCACCAACCTCACCCTCTAGTATAGTCACCACATCACCAACCTCACCCTCTAGTATAGTCACCACATCACCAACCTCACCCTCTAGTATAGTCACCACATCACCAACCTCACCCACTAGTCACCACATCACCAACCTCACCCTCTAGTATAGTCACCACATCACCAACCTCACCCTCTAGTCACCACATCACCAACCTCACCCACTAGTCACCACATCACCAACCTCACCCAATAGTATAGTCACCACATCACCAACCTCACCCTCTAGTCACCACATCACCAACCTCACCCACTAGTCACCACATCACCAACCTCACCCTCTAGTATAGTCACCACATCACCAACCTCACCCTCTAGTCACCACATCACCAACCTCACCCTCTAGTATAGTCACCACATCACCAACCTCACCCTCTAGTATAGTCACCACATCACCAACCTCACCCTCTAGTCACCACATCACCAACCTCACCCTCTAGTATAGTCACCACATCACCAACCTCACCCTCTAGTATAGTCACCACATCACCAACCTCACCCACTAGTATAGTCACCACATCACCAACCTCACCCTCTAGTATAGTCACCACATCACCAACCTCACCCTCTAGTCACCACATCACCAACCTCACCCTCTAGTATAGTCACCACATCACCAACCTCACCCTCTAGTATAGTCACCACATCACCAACCTCACCCTCTAGTATAGTCACCACATCACCAACCTCACCCACTAGTCACCACATCACCAACCTCACCCTCTAGTATAGTCACCACATCACCAACCTCACCCTCTAGTCACCACATCACCAACCTCACCCTCTAGTCACCACATCACCAACCTCAACCTCTAGTATAGTCACCACATCACCAACCTCAACCTCTAGTATAGTCACCACATCACCAACCTCACCCTCAAGTATAGTCACCACATCACCAACCTCACCCTCTAGTCACCACATCACCAACCTCACCCTCTAGTCACCACATCACCAACCTCACCCACTAGTCACCACATCACCAACCTCACCCAATAGTATAGTCACCACATCACCAACCTCACCCTCTAGTCACCACATCACCAACCTCACCCACTAGTCACCACATCACCAACCTCACCCACTAGTCACCACATCACCAACCTCACCCTCTAGTATAGTCACCACATCACCAACCTCACCCTCTAGTATAGTCACCACATCACCAACCTCACCCACTAGTCACCACATCACCAACCTCACCCTCTAGTATAGTCACCACATCACCAACCTCACCCTCTAGTATAGTCACCACATCACCAACCTCACCCTCTAGTATAGTCACCACATCACCAACCTCACCCTCTAGTATAGTCACCACAACACCAACCTCACCCTCTAGTATAGTCACCACATCACCAACCTCACCCTCTAGTATAGTCACCACATCACCAACCTCACCCTCTAGTATAGTCACCACATCACCAACCTCACCCTCTAGTATAGTCACCACATCACCAACCTCACCCTCTAGTCACCACATCACCATCCTCACCCTCTAGTATAGTCACCACATCACCAACCTCAACCTCTAGTATAGTCACCACATCACCAACCTCACCCTCTAGTATAGTCACCACATCACCAACCTCACCCTCTAGTATAGTCACCACATCACCAATCTCACCCTCTAGTCACCACATCACCACCCTCACCCTCTAGTATAGTCACCACATCACCAACCTCACCCTCTAGTATAGTCACCACATCACCAACCTCACCCTCTAGTATAGTCACCACATCACCAACCTCACCCTCTAGTATAGTCACCACATCACCAACCTCACCCACTAGTCTCCACATCACCAACCTCACCCTCTAGTATAGTCATCACATCACCAACCTCACCCTCTAGTATAGTCACCACATCACCAACCTCACCCTCTAGTATAGTCACCACATCACCAACCTCGCCCTCTAGTATAGTCACCACATCACCAACCTCACCCTCTAGTATAGTCACCACATCACCAACCTCACCCTCTAGTATAGTCACCACATCACCAACCTCACCCACTAGTCACCACATCACCAACCTCACCCTCTAGTATAGTCACCACATCACCAACCTCACCCTCTAGTCACCACATCACCAACCTCACCCACTAGTCACCACATCACCAACCTCACCCTCTAGTATAGTCACCACATCACCAACCTCACCCTCTAGTATAGTCACCACATCACCAACCTCACCCTCTAGTCACCACATCACCAACCTCACCCTCTAGTATAGTCACCACATCACCAACCTCACCCTCTAGTATAGTCACCACTTCACCAACCTCACCCTCTAGTATAGTCACCACATCACCAACCTCACCCACTAATCTCCACATCACCAACCTCACCCTCTAGTATAGTCACCACATCACCAACCTCACCCTCTAGTATAGTCACCACATCACCAACCTCGCCCTCTAGTATAGTCACCACATCACCAACCTCACCCTCTAGTATAGTCACCACATCACCAACCTCACCCACTAGTCACCCCATCACCAACCTCACCCACTAGTCACCCCATCACCAACCTCACCCACTAGTCTCCACATCACCAACCTCACCCTCTAGTATAGTCACCACATCACCAACCTCACCCTCTAGTCACCACATCACCAACCTCACCCACTAGTCTCCACATCACCAACCTCACCCTCTAGTATAGTCACCACATCACCAACCTCACCCACTAGTCACCCCATCACCAACCTCACCCACTAGTCACCCCATCACCAACCTCACCCACTAGTCTCCACATCACCAACCTCGCCCTCTAGTATAGTCACCACATCACCAACCTCACCCTCTAGTATAGTCACCACATCACCAACCTCACCCTCTAGTATAGTCACCACATCACCAACCTCACCCTCTAGTATAGTCACCACATCACCAACCTCGCCCTCTAGTATAGTCACCACATCACCAACCTCACCCTCTAGTATAGTCACCACATCACCAACCTCGCCCTCTAGTATAGTCACCACATCACCAACCTCGCCCTCTAGTATAGTCACCACATCACCAACCTCACCCTCTAGTATAGTCACCACATCACCAACCTCACCCACTAGTCACCCCATCACCAACCTCACTCACTAGTATAGTCACCACATCACCAACCTCACCCTCTAGTCACCACATCACCAACCTCACCCTCTAGTATAGTCACCACATCACCAACCTCACCCTCTAGTATAGTCACCACATCACCAACCTCACCCACTAGTCTCCACATCACCAACCTCACCCTCTAGTATAGTCACCACATCACCAACCTCACCCTCTAGTATAGTCACCACATCACCAACCTCACCCTCTAGTATAGTCACCACATCACCAACCTCACCCTCTAGTATAGTCACCACATCACCAACCTCGCCCTCTAGTATAGTCACCACATCACCAACCTCACCCTCTAGTATAGTCACCACATCACCAACCTCACCCTCTAGTATAGTCACCACATCACCAACCTCACCCACTAGTCTCCACATCACCAACCTCACCCACTAGTCTCCACATCACCAACCTCACCCTCTAGTATAGTCACCACATCACCAACCTCACCCTCTAGTCACCACATCACCAACCTCACCCTCTAGTATAGTCACCACATCACCAACCTCACCCTCTAGTATAGTCACCACATCACCAACCTCACCCTCTAGTATAGTCACCACATCACCAACCTCACCCTCTAGTATAGTCACCACATCACCAACCTCACCCACTAGTCACCACATCACCAACCTCACCCTCTAGTATAGTCACCACATCACCAACCTCACCCTCTAGTCACCACATCACCAACCTCACCCACTAGTCACCACATCACCAACCTCACCCTCTAGTCTCCACATCACCAACCTCACCCTCTAGTATAGTCACCACATCACCAACCTCACCCACTAGTCACCACATCACCAACCTCACCCTCTAGTATAGTCACCACATCACCAACCTCACCCTCTAGTCACCACATCACCAACCTCACCCACTAGTCACCACATCACCAACCTCACCCTCTAGTCACCACATCACCAACCTCACCCTCTAGTATAGTCACCACATCACCAACCTCACCCTCTAGTCACCACATCACCACATCACCAACCTCACCCTCTAGTATAGTCACCACATCACCAACCTCACCCTCTAGTCACCACATCACCAACCTCACCCACTAGTCACCACATCACCAACCTCACCCACTAGTCACCACATCACCAACCTCACCCTCTAGTATAGTCACCACATCACCATCCTCACCCTCTAGTATAGTCACCACATCACCAACCTCACCCTCTAGTATAGTCACCACATCACCAACCTCACCTTCTAGTATAGTCACCACATCACCAACCTCACCCTCTAGTCACCACATCACCAACCTCACCCTCTAGTATAGTCACCACATCACCAACCTCACCCTCTAGTCACCACATCACCAACCTCACCCACTAGTCTCCACATCACCAACCTCACCCTCTAGTATGGTCACCACATCACCAACCTCACCCTCTAGTATAGTCACCACATCACCAACCTCACCCACTAGTCACCCCATCACCAACCTCACCCTCTAGTATAGTCACCACATCACCAACCTCACCCTCTAGTATAGTCACCACATCACCAACCTCACCCACTAGTATAGTCACCACATCACCAACCTCACCCACTAGTCTCCACATCACCAACCTCACCCTCTAGTATAGTCACCACATCACCAACCTCACCCTCTAGTCACCACATCACCAACCTCCCCCTCTAGTATAGTCACCACATCACCAACCTCACCCACTAGTCACCACATCACCAACCTCACCCTCTAGTATAGTCACCACATCACCAACCTCACCCACTAGTCTCCACATCACCAACCTCACTTACTAGTCACCCCATCACCAACCTCACCCACTAGTCACCACATCACCAACCTCACCCACTAGTCACCCCATCACCAACCTCACCCTCTAGTATAGTCACCACATCACCAACCTCGCCCTCTAGTATAGTCACCACATCACCAACCTCACCCTCTAGTCACCACATCACCAACCTCACCTTCTAGTATAGTCACCACATCACCAACCTCAACCTCTAGTATAGTCACCACATCACCAACCTCACCCTCTAGTATAGTCACCACATCACCAACCTCACCCACTAGTCACCACATCACCAACCTCACCCTCTAGTATAGTCACCACATCACCAACCTCACCCTCTAGTATAGTCACCATATCACCAACCTCACCCACTAGTATAGTCACCACATCACCAACCTCACCCTCTAGTATAGTCACCATATCACCAACCTCACCCTCTAGTATAGTCACCACATCACCAACCTCACCCACTAGTCACCACATCACCAACCTCACCCACTAGTATAGTCACCACATCACCAACCTCACCCTCTAGTATAGTCACCACATCACCAACCTCACCCTCTAGTATAGTCACCACATCACCAACCTCACCCACTAGTCACCACATTACCAACCTCACCAACTAGTCACCACATCACCAACCTCACCCTCTAGTATAGTCACCACATCACCAACCTCACCCACTAGTCACCACATCACCAACCTCACCAACTAGTCACCACATCACCAACCTCACCCTCTAGTATAGTCACCACATCACCAACCTCACCCTCTAGTATAGTCACCACATCACCAACCTCACCCTCTAGTATAGTCACCACATCACCAACCTCACCCACTAGTCACCACATCACCAACATCACCCTCTAGTATAGTCACCACATCACCAACCTCACCCTCTAGTATAGTCACCACATCACCAACCTCACGTTCTAGTATAGTCACCACATCACCAACCTCACCCTCTAGTATAGTCACCACATCACCAACCTCACCCTCTAGTCACCACATCACCAACCTCACCCTCTAGTATAGTCACCATATTACTAACCTCACCCACTAGTATAGTCACCACATCACCAACCTCACCCTCTAGTATAGTCACCACATCACCAACCTCGCCCTCTAGTATAGTCACCACATCACCAACCTCACCCTCTAGTATAGTCACCACATCACCAACCTCACCCTCTAGTATAGTCACCACATCACCAACCTCGCCCTCTAATATTGTCACCACATCACCAACCTCACACATCACCAACCTCACCCTCTAGTATAGTCACCACATCACCAACCTCGCCCTCTAATATTGTCACCACATCACCAACCTCACCCTCTAGTATAGTCACCACATCACCAACCTCACCCTCTAGTATAGTCACCACATCACCAACCTCACCCACTAGTATAGTCACCACATCACCAACCTCACCCTCTAGTATAGTCACCACATCACCAACCTCACTCACTAGTATAGTCACCACATCACCAACCTCACACATCACTAACCTTACCCCGGTCATTATCACTGCCAAGCCACAATAGATACATGTTACTTTATTGATGATTTATAACAGATCAATTGATTTTACGTCTTTAACAGCCTAGGTAGTATACATAAGTACATTGAGATCAACCCAACAATGTCACACACCAGCCGACCTTGCTCAATTACATATCGCCATTGAAGCGAATCGGCTACATTTACCATATATCCATGACGATGCCATAAATTTTTCAACAGAAAATTGTCCCACATGGGGTTTGATAGAATATTGTTTGGGGTCGGCAATATTACCAGGTGTTTCACTCACAATAGATATTCTATTGAACAACTAAGCTTTAATGTTTTCATAAAATTGCATTTCCATTACGTAAGTGAACTAGGATGGAAAGGACTCGCTTCCCAGCATATTATTAACGACATTTCACAGAGGATTATTCATTTGACTAGGGAACCAAGATGGCGGTAATTATCATTGCACGCTTTTTATTTGTTCCTTGGTTTTCGAATTTACACAGGGACATTTTAACTAGTTCAATATTCTTAATTCGACTAGGTTTTAGATATATGTATTAATTAATGTTTAAAATCTTAATGTTAGTAAGATATTTCATGAAAAAATATATCCTAAACACAAGAGACATACCAAAAGAAGAAACATAAATGTGTTATTGATTGATATCAGTAAAGATTGGATGACATGATGTATGTTACGGAATAATAAAGATGAACTATCTCCAATATTGTTGTTACGTTGACATAAACAAATAAGTAAAATTAGTAAAAACGGAGTGTGATGATATTTCAAGAGAAAGACATATCATAAGATTCTTCTATTTCATATAGTTTACATATTCTTCTCGTATGGTCCTGTATTTGCCAGTTTATACATGATTTAGGAGTTTGCATGAAAATCACCTTTTTTCACACGAATTAAGAATTCGCATCCATTGTGGGAGATGAAAATATCTCCAGCATTTCTGAGTGTTTGTTTATTTATCACTGTGACGTCATGAAATGATGACATCATAGTTGAAACACTACAGAAACTGAAACAGTTGAATTGGTTTTGGTTGTATTTGTTTTACGTCCTGTAAACTGTTAAGGTCATTTAAGGACGGCCTTCCGTACGTGCGATATGAAACAGTTCAAACTGAGTATAAACAACTAATTTGATAAATATACAGAAACACAATATAGAGATACAGTTTTAAGTAACATTCCAAAATATCACCAATCGATTACTAACAATGAGAGTTCTCCTTTTAGCAGTAGGCCTAGCATGTAACCGATAATTACGAAATCTATTCCAAGTTTAACACTTTTACTGGAAAACAATTCTGTTAATTTATAGATATTTGGACGACAAAAGTAATTGCAGGACAAAGAAGTACAAACTGTCATTTTGTCACAAACTGCATTGTCTTTGACTTCTAAGAACGTCCTAGATTCAGTATCAATACTGCGGTCTTGCATGCGGTCAATAACTTTTTTTTTTGAATTTATAATCAATTGGCTTAGTTAAATAGAACAGGGTACAAGAGGTATCAACAATATATTTGAACAAATAAAATTCTATATATGTACATCAAACGCTCTGCGTAATTCCTGAATAAATACATCGTGTACACGTTGTACATATATTTGCAAACAATGGTTTTCATTTATAACATATCGGCTGGTCCAAATATAACCAAACTCCAAACACATCGTTCATGCTTACTATGAAAAACCCAATTACTCTCATGGCTAGATTTTTTCTTATTCAAAGCATCATAACATGATTTTGAAAATTAGTCTTTAAAAGTTTCAGCCAATATTCCATTATGACTGTTTTAAGTGACATATACAATGAATATCCATCAGTTTCGAAGAAACCCATGGAAGAGTTTAGCGTTTTCTTAACATTCAGTAAGTCTTTGAGAAAAATAAGAAGATTTTTTTTCTTCAAATTTTCGGTGATAAATAAGTCCCCAGAATTTGCATACATAATTCACGACAGATATAGTTTTTATAGATAACCCGACGTAAATACCTACACGGTGTCGTTCTCTATGTAAGATAGTAGAGGGGACAGGTTATTGGGCTATACCACAATACTGTAGAGATAATATTGTTTTATACATAGTCTTTGTGTAGATAGCATATCCAGAAAATCTTACAGGGAGTGTTGTATTATTATTAATCATAATACCAACGGATGATATATGGATATGTGTGTTTTCTGTTTACTTTTTACAAGTCCTGTATTGTGCAAATACTGATCCGGTTTAACATACATAACCCCAACTTTTTTTTTCGTGTTTTAATATTAATTCTAAAGTCACTCGAACAGCTGTCAATCATGGTACACACGATGTAAATCCTCAGTAAATAATACATCTACTTCCTTATTTGGTTACTACAGTGTCATAAACAATATCAATTATAAATTAATATCAATCATAAAAAAGTAATATTGATGTTTTCTAGTAGCGTTGATATAGCAATATAATCACGTGACTAGACCATATCATTTTTCTCGTTGTTGTTTTGTTGAATAAAATTGTTTCTCAACGGGAATCAATACCATGTTGAAAGTGGCATATCACTTTAAAATCAGGCGATACACGTGATGTATATTACTTACCAGACACATAGACAATTGTGTACGATTTTTATTATTATCACGCTGGTTTTAATGGTCTACTAGCTAGTCTATAAATATATAATTTTTAATGATTTTTTAAGATGATTTCAACACCTGTATCATCTCCATAACTACTGGAAATCTAAATAAGACATGAAAACTTCGGAAACCTGGTATAACGAGGATGTCAATGTCACAAATCAATATTTACAGGATGGGAAGCCTGTTAAAATTCTATTTGGATAACGAATCGTTATTGGGTCAGTATCATCCAATGATTTCAACCGCGGGATCAATGAACACGCCAGGCAGAATTAATCCAGTTTGACTGTACCCAGTGGTATATGGTTACAGAATATTAAGCGACCTAGCATGGCTCCCTTCGCCGCCAGAATTAGCCATGCATATTAACTACAACAGTGGCGACATGATGTTGATTGCAATATTAACAAACGGACTTTATATATATTTACAGTAAATTTTTGCAGAAAACCAGTTAATATCAATAGTATGTATCGTAATGTCTTGTTGAGTATCTTATCGTGAGATTAACAACTGTATAATGTTCATAAACGGCAAGAAAGGATATGACAGATTTCTAAGGGCAGTATTTCCGTTTTCAGAGCGGAAGTGATGATTCCTATGGCAATGGCGACCCTAGTTACAGTGAGAGGAACGATAGCTCGTTTTCTAGTGTAGATATAGCGGACTATGCTGACATTGATGATAGCAAGAGAACTCCAACACCAGAACCTACAGCTCCACAGCGACAAACAGTCAACAACCACAAGGTGAGTCTAGAGAAATCATAATTGATCTACAGTAAAGAAATTTTAAGATCAACTTGTCAAGGAATCGCTGCCTACAGTTGAGTCTAAATGAATTGTTTTCTGAAAAAAAACCAAAAAAAAAAAAAAAAAAAAATAAAAAAAATAAAAAAAAAAAAAAAAACACGCCACCCAGTCAGGCTCTTTCAAACATACTGTCAAATTGTGAAGAAAAATCCACTCAAAATAAAATCACGTCATAAAAAGGAATCCATTAAAATGTAACATCAAGTTATGTTCAACAATATATACAATGTATTGCATAATGTAAAACATCAGAATCATAACAAAATGTATATGTCACTAAAGAGAGATCAAAACAAATATGGAAAGATTCCATCATCCTATACAAGCAACACAGGTGTCCCGGAAGAGTAAGCGTGCCACATGCGGCATACGGATAACTGACTTCATTTCAAAAGAAATGTTAAAGTAGAACTACTGATGCATGTCCAAATAAGGATTCAGATTCAGATTCTTTTCTTTCTTTGTGTTTTTCAAAACATCAGAGAGAATACATTACTGAAAAATACAATGTAATATAGTATGATACAATACACAATTACAAAAGTACATGTATAAGGACATAGCCTATAAGATTTGATCTATCAGCCAATCAGAGTCGATATTATTGTTTCTGGTGTGCATGAAAATTCGACCACGTGATGTAATATTCTTAATAATTTCTCGGTGTAATTTTCGATGGGAATAACTTGTCGATGAAGCGATTTACTAGAATTATAAATAACACAATATATAAACAGTGTATATCATATCCCTCGCAAATCTCTGTTTTATCAGGGCAAATCGTCTTCTTGGAGCTTGTAATTGTTAGGTTTAACTTAAAGACTGAAATCTTGTTTTATCAAAGAAACATTCAATTAAAGTAACAAAAACACCAATACTAGCTCAGGTAAGTATGGAAACAGAGTTGTAAAGTGTGTATATTGCATTGCATAGAAACAAATGGATAAAAAGACAGACATATTTAATCTTTAGTCTTAAATATGTTGTACATTTTGTATACATGTGTATATACTAATAGATTCATACTGTATTATATATATTTAGTATATACTGATGTTATTACACTGTATAATATATTTAGTATATACTGATGTTATTACACTGTATAATATATTTAGTATATACTGATGTTATTACATTGTATGATATATTTAGAATATACTTTTGATATTACACTGTATAATATATTCACAGTATACCAATGTTATTACACTGTATGATATATTTAGTATATACTGGTGTTATTACCCTGTATGATATATTTAGTATATACTGATGTTATTACCCTGTATGATATATTTAGTATATACTGATGTTATTACACTGTATAGTATATACTGATGTTATTACACTGTATAGTATATACTGATGTTATTACACTGTATAGTATATACTGATGTTATTACACTGTATAGTATATACTGATGTTATTACACTGTATAGTATATACTGATGTTATTACCCTGTATAGTATATACTGATGTTATTACACTGTATAGTATATACTGATGTTATTACACTGTATAGTATATACTGATGTTATTACACTGTATTATATATGTTGGCATTTGATGTTGACCTAAGTATGTTACAATGTTTGTCCATTGTATACTTCTAATTTATGTTACACATGGGTACTCGTTATATTAATACATATCCACCTAATTATAAGTATGAATTTTCAGGACAATACAATGTAGGCACATAACACATTAACAAAGAATATTGATGTCCTTAGTTTGATGGTACACAGAGTACAGATCGATAAGGGTTGTCTGTCGCCCACAGCGTCAAGCTGCTTAGCTACTCCGACATGTCTTCTGTTCTAAGTGGATGTATGTACATCACACCATTCCTCATATTTAAAACATCCCCATTCATCCCTTGTATACCTATATATATCTATGTATACCTATATATATCTATGTTGACGTGGGACAGAAAGCGTTGGTCTGTATCACAAATATAATTCGATTTTAATGCCTAGCATTTCATCTTTCGTATTTTCAAATACTTTGCAATCATTATGAACACTAAATAAGAGATCATGTAAGCTATGATAACAGAAAAAAATAAGATAAATAATTAAAAAGAAAAACAAAACAGAACATTCTTTCTAATAATACCTTTTTCCTAAAAATGCTCCCTAGATTTATTATTTAATTGTATAGATAGTACTACAGCAGAAACATCTTGAGCTGTAGTTTGTGTAATAGTTCTCTTATTTAATCATAACTAACAAATTAAGCCATACAAGTTTCTCCGAAATCTTCATTTTCTTGTTTTCTGTGGTGTGTCACATAGAGCAAGATATATTTTTTCCCTCCAAGCAACAATGCGACAGTACGCCATGCGAAGAGCGACACTGCGACAAAAGTATCTTGCAAATACGACAGGGCGACAAAATCTGTATGTCGTGCTGTTGCGTATTTTTGTCGCATGGCGTACGTTCGCTCTTCGCACGGCAGGGGCACCAATGCGACAGTGCGAATGGCCGAAATTAGCCATCATAAACATTTAGTTTGTCTAAATCTGTTCTTTTCCAGCTTTCTTTTCGTTCTGTTTTGGTACCTTAGTCTATTGTCGGGGTTATCAAACCACATAAGACGCACCAGCCTATAAATCACAGCCTTACCTGTCCATATTTACATCAGTAACGTATGTTTAATATATTCCAGGTCTCGCCCTCTACATCCCGTCAACAGGACATGGAGGGGACGCCCAAAACTAGGGTAGGTTAGAGTAAAAAGGACTCATTTTAGAACATTGTATTATAAATACATAACGTGTTCTTTTATCACTCAAATTGTACTTACTGTAAACGACATCTCTAATATACTTTACGTATATCCTGCTGGATTGACAGAAACACGTCTCAACTTTCTAAAAGTCGAAAAAATTGATATACATGTATGTCAAATCAAAGCCGCCGATTTATCGATTTAAAGTCTTTTTCATTGTGTACAAATAATACTAATGAATAGGAGATATAACCTTGGTAATCCAGCATTGTAAAGGTATTATCAAACTTTGTTAATTTAGAATAGCAACTCTTACCTTCGTTCCTTTCCTTTCTAGAGAAAGCCGACAAGAACAGAGTCTAGACACTCGGTCTCCTCGACCCCACCGTTACCACCTATCCGATCTATAACACCAAAGTCCTCTCGACAACGGTCCCAGTCGTCGGAACAAAAACAGCAATCGCGCACAGTCCTCCCTCCGATCAAATCTCAGGGTTCTATACAGCGGGATTATGATGATCCGTCTCGTGATGGCGTAATACCACCACGTGACACCAGTAATTTTGACCCGGATGTTGGAGTTGCAGTGATGGTTGTTGGCAATGAAAGACTGAAGAGTAATACTCCCCCACCTGCTAACACGGAAAGAAGACGAAAATCTAGGTCACCAAGTCCAAGAAGAAGGTCGAGGTCAAGGTCACATTCTAGAAGGCGAAGTAACGTAGATGTACACGTGATCAACCACGTGAGACATCACAGGTCCGAATCAAGAGAAAGGAAGAAATCTGTCGAAAATAATAGGCGGAGATCACATAGTAGGACACGAAGGCCAAAATCAAGATCCAGATCAGGATCGAGAAATAGGAACGTTATCATCCATAATGTCAGAGATAGGTCGAGAAGCCGGACTAGATCCCCTAGAAGGCGATCACCGTCACGGTCAAGGTCAAGATCAAGATCAAGGTCAAGATCTAGGCGACGAAAGTCCAGATCGAGATCGCGAGACGTACATGTCGTCATGGCACAGAGCCATTCGAGAGGTAGAAAAAGTCGGTCTCGATCACCTGACAGACACAGGAGTCACTCTAGAGGGTCGTTCTAAAAAGAGACAAAATTACAAAAGTCTGTCAAGGTCACGATCACGAAAGAGGTCGCATTCACGATCAAAAGTAGTGGTAGTTGCTGCACCAACGGAACGATCAAGGCCGAGATCTCGATCAAGGTCTCGTAAACGTAGATCAAAGAGCAGGTCTAGGTCTAAGAGCAGGCATCACAAATCTCATTCAAGACAACGTAGGAAGTCTCAGTCACGTTCAAGATCAAGGTCTCGGAGTTTGAGCGTTACGGTGGTGGCAGGTTCGTCAAGAAGAAATCGATCTCGTTCGAGGACGCCAGAGAAAAAACGAAGAAAGAGCCCAACACCGACCCGATCTAGTAGACGATCTAGTCCGAAGAAAAGTAGATCTCGAACTCCAGAAAGACATTCCAAAAAATCAAGTAGGCGGTCAAGCCCAAAGAAGAGTAGATCTCCAACTCCAGATCGACATTCAAAGAAATCGAGTAGAAGATCGAGCCCAAGGAAAACCAGATCTCCAACTCCCGAACGACATTCTAAAAAGTCGAGCAGAAGATCAAGTCCAAAGAGAAGTCGATCTCCATCACCTGAACGAAAGTCATCGAAACCTCCTCCAGCTGCACAGCCAAATAAAAGACGGTCGCCAGATATAGCAGTGTCAGTAGCAACGGCAGCTGCTGCATCTGCTAACAATCGGTCGCCTGAACGAGAATCAAGAAAATCAAGCAGGAGGTCAAGTCCCAAAAAGAGATCGCCATCACCAGCGGATTCTCCAGATCCCAGACGCTCGTCTCCGAAAAAAAGTCCAAAAAAGAGTAAAACGCCAGAACGTTCTGCAGCACCACCGGCAGCGAAGCCTGATAAAGCCGGTTCTCCTCTTGGTCCGGTGAAAGCGGCTGTTGCTGCTGCTGCAGAAGCGGCACCTTCTCAGTCCCGCCCTCCATCAAAACGTCCACCATCGGACAAAACGAACGAGGAATTACCAGAATCTTTATCAGGGAAATCCCCAAGCGATGTAGGTTCACCTCCTCCTGCGACAAATATGCGACAGACCCCCAAACCAAAGAAAGAGAAAGCACCACCTAAAAAATCCAAAGATAAGGAGGACATGGAAAATATGATTGCACAGCTTGACAAATTAACGGACTTTAACCTTAAAAACCTCGCTGGGAACGGTGGAGATGAGGCGGAACCGGAAGTAGACAAGAAATATCTTGACAAGATGAACGACCCAGACTTTCAGAAAAATCTTAACGCCTTTCTATCATCGTAAGTTAATGAGATAGTGTGTTATCTTATGATAAGAGTGTGACGATCTTGGACGTAGTAATTATATTGGCGAAGCTTCAGTGTTACAGATATTCGACTCCGCTAGCAACGCTAAATGGTGAACAATGAAATGCCCTTAGTATCTTGCAAATCATGCACTAGTTGTCGATTACTGAGCGTATCAATATGCAGAGGTGGGTTGAGGATGATTAATTTTTTGTTCTATAACTACAGCGGGCTCCCGCTGTTGTGAGGCATTAGGACATTTACGTTCTAGATTAGAACGCTGACGTCACGTCGCTGTGATTATATGGAAATATATATAGAGAAAGTAATTGACAAGGCGTTACATTGGATTGTCAATTACTATTTTGTGATATACATTACTTGCATTCTGTCACATTGATATATATGATTTTCGCTGCAATGTCAAAAACATTTAAATTTTGTATATGTGTGAATGGAACAAGTATCTAAAGAATGTGATGATAATCGTGATGATGCTAGGAAAGTTGCGTCAAAATTCTACTTTGTCTTTTTTATATGAAACATTTTTTGTTTCTCTAATTTGTTCTGTAATAGGTCATAAATGTTGGTGAATATTACAGACTAGGTTAGACATTATAGATTTTGGTTAGAGATTGTGTCGTGATAAGTCTATAATTATATAAATATCACCAGTGTATTTATAAAAAACACTAGTGGATAATTTATTACTAGCTGTGAATAAATATGTCTAATATTCGTATAAATATTCCCTACTGGCCCCAGTTCATCACCGTTCCTTATCCTTAGTAAAAATTCCTTAACTTAAAAGTTTCCATAGGAAAACATTGAATCTAAGAGGAAAATCTTAGTAACGGAACTTTTCTTGATTCTGTAATGCACTCCTATGGAAATATAACTTAAGTAATGTTCTAAACTTGGAAATATCGATAAAACTGGTGCAAGATCAGATTTCTAGTCTAGACTAGGTTATAGTGTCACAAAATCGTAGTATTACAACGATGACGTCATGATGGCGGTCATGTCCTGTGATATGTATCTAGCTGATTGGAATTAGTAACATGTGTTATTTATTGGTGACCTTGTATGTAAACTTGTATGTGATGTACTCGTTTGATGAATCCTGCTAACATAATATAACATTGTTCAGTAGTATGTACGGAATGTATTATTTTGTGTAGATGTAGTTTGTATTAGTACGTTGTTTTGAAATAGAAAAAAAAAACAAATTTGTGTGCAATTTAATGAGTAATCTCAAATGTATTTAAATACTGTAATATATATTTATTTCTATAAGATAAACTTGAGTGGTACGTTTGACAAATTCGTTAATATATTAATGGATTGAAACTGAAATACATGTAGATTAGTTTCACTCTAAGAGAAAGTTATTTCTATTTAATGTTTTTTCACTTAAGTGAATTAAGACATAAGAAAATTATATAAAACGGTTTAGGAAAAGTTTAAACGTTAAAAAACCTACTGCAGTAAAATAAAACGTATTGTGTCCAATAAGTTTTTATTAAGTATAATTATTTTCCTAGTGTTAACGAAGCTTGTATCTTTAAATAAAAAGTTTTTACCTTACGAAGAGATACTTTTAAATGTTAAAACGTCTTTCATTGAAATCTGGATGTATCCTCTTTTGGTGTGTAACAGGAGAGGAGAAAATGTAGCGGCCAGACCGGGGTTCGAACCCGGGACCTTCGAACACTAGCCGGATGCTCTACCAATTGAGCTACCTGGTCACCGATGATCGACCCAGTCCAGTCCCGCTACAGGTGTATAACGGAGATGGGTGTTGGTGAGATGAGTGAGAGTGTTGGACGAGATTTAATTGAACACAAATATGAAGATGAATATGTTAGATAGATATATATTCATGTGGTACAATCAATGAGATAACGTCATAATTGACTTTCCCTGTGTATTTTGTGTATTTTCTAAAGCAACCTAAAGGCCTACGCTTCAAGTACATGACTGTACTCACCAAACGTTGGTACTATGACGCACAAGAAAATTTGCAATTTTCTATTATTGTAATTGGCGATCGGCGTTAAGTAAAATGTGTATTTGTGTGTTTATTAATGATACAGATAATTCATGAGTATGTCGTGTGCATTTTATGTCCGATATTAATCGAACTTCGTTAACACGAAGTCAGATATCTAACCATGAATTCGTTTATATCGAAGTCGAGATATAGTCCCATAGCAAGCAATATCTACTACATGTGTATATATATGTGTTAATCTCAAGCCTATAGATTACATTATTTTGATGCATTTGTATGACACTAAATGTATTTAATGTAAAGGAATTTGATATGAACAAAATGTATTTAGACAAATTCTGTTCTTTCAAATTGACAAAATACCATATTATCTGTTTTAAATTACATTTTGTTTGCTTTTGCATTTGTTGGCTAATGCTGTATATAAAATGTACGTCATGTTTTGAAAAATCAACATTACTGAAACAAATACGAGTATGTTTGTAATGGATTAAGTCCGCACTTTACTTGTTATTGTTGTTACACGTCACGTTTCTCAGCTGCTGTAGCAAATCTCAAATTAATATTTACTCAAAAATGACTACGATTGTTTCCATAGTGGACTGATAACGCCTGAGGGCCTCTATATCTAAAACCACTCTCGTATTTCTCCCGCCGTTGGATCCAAGTACATTCTGATTACATTTTTACTCTTCCTTATTATACTGCTTTTAGAAGTTGGAACACATTTATATGATCTATAGTGTCTCATAAGCCACCAAGTGGCTGGAGGTTAATATTGGTTCTTTAATTTATTGTGCCTCAAACAGCTTTTTTTTATTATGTAATGTATTAAGATGTGACACTAAAATAAACTATGATTGATTGATTTGATCTAAAATATTATCGAAAAGTCTTCAAACAGTGACATACTGGATCACAAAATATTCGTTGAAATACCAATAATTAACGTTTTTGTTTTCATTCTAAGGTTACCCTGTGTTAATATATATTTAGTTCTTGGTAATTGTTGAATTTCTAGGATCGAACTATTTTCAATGTTACATGGAAACTAAAAATGTATTTCCAGTCATTCGATTGCCTTGATCCAGGGAGAGCCACTCACTCGATAAACATAGATTCATCAGCTTTAGATCGCATCTTGGCCTCTTTTTGTAATGTCCTTAGGTCGTTAGATTGTTGTAAACCTCGTTTCCGTACTAAGCTGCCTTATGATTTTAAACAAGGTTCTTTCTTTTTTTAAGAGCCTAACTTTACAATAATTGGTCTCGGTTTTACCTTGGTATCTGCTGATGTTTCTCAAGCCTGTGTATTTTAGTATGTATTGCTAATTTCCAATTTACATTATATTTCTATCTCGCTTTCTCCGAGTAAGTTTCTTTTAACAAAAACTCGGCATGGGCGCAAAACCCAATTGAATCACAATTGACTAGGGTTTTTATACTGACGGTCTATCATCGTTTAGTATCGTTTTGACATGAGGATATATCCATGATTCCTCCAAAATCCACACACACACTTATCTATACGTTACATGCATGCATCTCGCGCACAGGAAGATCGTCCTTACGTAAAACAAAACAAAATGTGATAAGTGTGAACCTTTTGTGTTAATTGTTTTTGTTTGGATCAGTGAATACCTGCTTCTCTTACCTAAAGTATTTTACATATTGATGTCGATTCGAGATTCTTCATCTGAGAACCTGTCCACGTTAACACCTCTGGCACAAATAAAACTACGATTTCGTTGTGAAATAGTTTAGCATATTACTACCCGAATCTCCCTTTGACAGCGTGACATTATTTTACCAAAATTTGCAAGGCGAATGTTGCTTACCCCTCGTAAATAATTTAGCTTTCAAAAATGTCTGGTTTCGTCTTTATATTTGTATTCGACCACAAATCAATTGCTTAAACAAAGGTTTCCTGATTAATAGGAGGTTGTTACCGCAGACATGTTCCAACCATTACATCAGCTCTTCTTACCACAAACGGTCGTGTGTCATGTTGACTCAGCAGGCTATGTATTAAAGTCTATCTGATTGCTACTAATAATGTTAATGCATTTGCCGTTTACGTAATAAAAGTGTTTGTTGATGTTTGTCTGTGTTCACAATTTGTTGTATGCACACTTAAAGATAATCCAATAATCCGTAACTACCTCTCATCCGAAATCTTAAAGATAATCCAATAATCCGTAACCATCTCTCATCCGGACTCGTTAAGATAATCCAATAATCCGTAACCATCTCTCATCCGGACTCGTTAAGATAATCCAATAATCCGTAACCATCTCTCATCCGGAATCGTTAAGATAATCCAATAATCCGTAAATATCTCTCATCCGGACTCGTTAAGATAATCCAATAATCCGTAACCATCTCTCATTCGGAATCGTTAAGATAATCCAAAAATCCGTAACCATCTCTCATCCGGAATCGTTAAGATAATCCAATAATCCGTAAAAATCTCTCATCCGGACTCGTTAAGATAATCCAATAATCCGTAACCATCTCTCATCCGGACTCGTTAAGATAATCCAATAATCCGTAACCATCTCTCATCCGGAATCGTTAAGATAATCCAATAATCCATAACTATCGCTCATCCGGAATCTCATTAATCTAGACTCGCAGAATTTGGAGAAATATTCTATCGGCAATTTGACATTAAGAAAACTCGTTATTCCAGGAATATATTTCTTGATTACTGAGATCTCAGTGTAAAAGTGTTACTTTGTATAGATGAATCATATGATAAGATTTGAGTAGCTGATTTAACCTGTACGGGAATCATTAATGGAAGACATACGTCTGTGAGAAAGAGGCGGGTCGCTTTAAAACACGGGGCCTGGTTTTAACATCTCCGGTTTTTAAGTATAAGCACAAAAGTATAGTGTGTCTTTATTCTGGTTTAAAAATGAATTAAAAAGAGTACTACTTTTTTATCTTTAAAATCAATAGAATCGTCAAACTATACCAATTTATTGCATTTTCGCCAGTGAAATGTAGAAATTTATCAAACTAATAAAACTTATATTTTTTCATCGTGCTTCGCGCTCGTGAAAATATCGCTATTCTGTGATGCTCGTGAAATATCTGTTATATTAAATGGGAAACCATTCAATATCCTTTATATATTTATACAAACATAACGATATTGTTCGTTGTTTACCTACTAAACATGTGTAATTGTTCCATGTTCTATGTCTATGTGATCGTTTGTAACTACTTGTGTCTTGATAAAGGGGCAGATTTCCTCGAAAATTCGACAATTTACTGTACTGTCGTTATTATTTCACGACCGATTATCTAGTTCAAGTAATACGCATCCAGCGAACATTTGTTTGTTAGGATCCAGTTTCTGTATTGAACCATACTGTCGTTATTACTTACTAGACCCTATCTATCACACGAAGTAATACGTATCATAATCTAGTCTCCCTATACTGTGATCCGGTATAGGAACCACGGAACCAAATGATTTCCCATAGACGATAATGTTAACGTTTACCACTGTCCTGCTTAAATGGAGTTTTCAACTCTGGTCCACTAGCTATTTTTTTTTTTTAATGTTGAAGAATGTCATCTCGGAAACCTGTAAATAGAATGATTAAAAATTCTACCGATTTGAACTTTTTTATATGGGGGCTACCATCTTGTAATGAATTCAGCACCAAAAACTCATCTAAATTTACAACAAAATACACACTTAATTAACTCCCCCTGACAAAAACAAGCTAGGAAAAAAATAACTTTTTTCTAAATATTTTACATCTACATGTATTGCCCAGCACACACATAAAAATTTGGAAACTTACAACCTAAATATCCAATCAGTAGGCCCCGATGCATTCCTATTAAATCTTCTACCCAAATGGGGAAAACCCACAATCTATTTTTGATTTGGTTCTGTGATCCCTATATCCAGTCTGCTGTTTTGGTTTATGTATATTTTGTTCTTTTCGTTGTCTCTGTGTACATGTGTTCAGTTGTCACCCACCTCATACTACAAGGAACATTCCATATTCTCAAGTTTTGAGAATCGAGCGTATCATCTCCGACGACGATGACGTCAGACGTCGTTGCTCAGAGCTAAAATCCCATCGTCTCAGTAGCGGATATTAAACAGTCCTGATTGGTCGTGAGATCGATAGGGCTAGGACGAGTACACTGGAATACAAAGCCAGACCGAAAACTGGAAGAGTGTCCTGTGTAGTGTCATTTCATCCCGGCATTCCAGCATTGTCTATAATCTTCCAAAAGCACTGGTACATCATGCTATCGTCCAATAAACTCAAGGATATTTCCCGGAACCACCAATACTAGTTTATCGCAGACCAACGAAAAAAAAAAAAAAAAAAAACATCAAAGATTTGACAGTCAGCGGTAGGCTACCTTCACCCTCTAATGCTACTGGCACTGGCCGTTGTCGGAAGGGTACTCTGCTATAATATTTTAATTGAGTATAAATACCAACAAATCTTTGACACATGTCTAGTTTTTCCTGCATAGATATTCATATACTGTCTAGAGGCTTGGAACATGACACAGCCCCCTGTGGTAGCGACATACCGTCGGGAGGTATAGAACATGACACAGACCCCTGTGGTAGTGACATACCGCCGGGAGGTACAGAACATGACACAGACCCCTGTGGTAGCGACATATCGCCGGGAGGTATAGAACATGACACATACCCCTGTGGTAGAGACATACCGCCGGGAGGTATAGAGCATGACACAGACCCCTGTGGTAGAGACATACCGCCGGGAGGTATAGAACATGACACAGACCCCTGTGGTAGCGATATACCGCCGGGAGGTATAGAACATGACACAGTCCCCTGTGGTAGTGACATACCGTCGGGAGGCATGGAACATGACACAGTCCCCTGTGGTAGCGACATATCGTCTGGAGGCATGGAACATGACTTAGTCCCCTGTGGTAGCGACATACCGTCGGGAGGTATAGAGCATGACACAGACCCCTGTGGTAGAGACATACCGCCGGGAGGCATGGAACATGACACAGACCCCTGTGGTAGAGACATACCGCCGGGAGGTATAGAACATGACACAGACCCCTGTGGTAGTGACATACCGTCGGGAGGCATGGAACATGACACAGTCCCCTGTGATAGCGACATATCGTCTGGAGGCATGGAACATGACTTAGTCCCCTGTGGTAGCGACATATCGGCGGGAGGAATGGAACTTGACACAGCCCCTGTGTAGACATACTGTCTGGATGCATTGAACATGATACAGCCCCCTGTGGTAGCGACATACCGTCGGGAGGTATAGAACATAACACAACCCCCTGTGGCAGCGATATACCGCCGGGAGGCATAGAACATGACACATACCCCTGTGGTAGAGACATACCGCCGGGAGGTAAAGAACATGACACATACCCCTGTGGTAGAGACATACCGCCGGGAGGTATAGAACATGACACATACCCCTGTGGTAGAGACATACCGCCGGGAGGTATAGAACATGGCACAGCCCCCTGTGGTAGAGACATACCGCCGGGAGGTATAGAACATGACACAGACCCCTGTGGTAGAGACATACCGCCGGGAGGTATAGAACATGGCACAGCCCCCTGTGGTAGAGACATATCGCCGGGAGGTATAGAACATGACACATACCCCTGTGGTAGAGACATACCGCCGGGAGGTATAGAACATGGCACAGCCCCCTGTGGTAGCAATACAAAAATCCTGTTTTGTTTAGCTATTCCCGTGCATGTACTGTAGGAGGTCGGGACCTTAATGTACATAATAAAGTTTAAAATATCAAAATGGCCACATCAAATACATGTATCTCATTAAGCACGATAAACAGATTAAGGACATTTGAAATCGTTTAGTTTTATACATAAATTGCATAAAAGTCGATCCAGTACAAAACAACACGAGTGTCACTTATAGAAGAAAAGCGACATGGGACAGTCCTGAAAAGTGTCAGAGAAATTATTCAAAACAAACAACCATGAACTGGTCTTGAGCAAATCCAAACCATAGAACATGGCCGAGACCATTTCCCTCCAACATATATCGATGTTTCACCAGGTAACTGATGGTGTCGTCTGCTCCACACCGCCATAAAACAGTGCGTATTGATCGTCCCCAATCAGTCACGATTGTCAGACTTCAATACACAAACACCATTAACGGCTATATCTAAACCATTTTAGAATATTCAATATTTTCTAGAGTCCAAGACTGTTCCAGTTCTGTTACACTTTCAGGTAGACCTCCGTGAATATATAGTGTTTCCGTTAAATGTGGACTTTTTATTTTGATGTTTAGAAATTCAGCTCAAAATGTAATAAAATGCTGACAAACATGACCAATGATCTGAAACAATATACATGTATAAACATACAATGTCAATTATATACCAACTCTATTTGAAATTATGAATAGAGAAATTAAGTCAGAACATTGGAAATGTTTATCAAATGTCTGGTAGTGTTTATAGCATATTAAGACTATTATTCTATAGTACAAAGTGATGTCACTTTCCGATTCAAATGATAATATCATATACGTCCCGTTAAGACAGAACATTTAAAAAAAAAAAATGTTGTATACGTCCCGTTAAGACAGAAAATTATCAAAATGTTACATGTTATATATATACGTGTCGTTAAGACAGAAAATTATTCAAATGCTACATGTTATATATACACGTCCCGTTAAGACAGAAAATTATTCAAATGCTACATGTTATATATACACGTCCCGTTAGGACAGAAAATTATTACAATGTAACATGTTATATATACACGTCCCGTTAGGACAGAAAATTATTACAATGTAACATGTTATATACACGTCCCGTTAGGACAGAAAATTATTACAATGTAACATGTTATATATACACGTCCCGTTAAGACAGAAAATTATTACAATGTAACATGTTATATATACACGTCCCGTTAAGACAGAAAATTATTACAATGTAACATGTTATATATACACGTCCCGTTAAGACAGAAAATTATTACAATGTAACATGTTATATATACACGTCCCGTTAAGACAGAAAATTATTACAATGTAACATGTTATATATACACGTCCCGTTAAGACAGAAAATTAGTCAAATGCTACATGTTATATACACGTCCCGTTAAGACAGAAAATTATTACAATGTAACATGTTATATATACACGTCCCGTTAAGACAGAAAATTATTACAATGTAACATGTTATATACACGTCCCGTTAAGACAGAAAATTATTACAATGTAACATGTTATATACGAATGATAAGGTTAGATCAATCCGTAAGTCACGCTCCTCTTTTAAGGATGTAGGCTGCCGAAAACAATTTTTTCAAAGCTAAAAGATGTTCCCTCTAGGGAAATATTTTGTCTCATTTCATCAATTATCCCCAACACCAAATACGAGTAAGACATATCTAGTCGACCGAGTTGCAAACAGATTGGTGTAAAATTTTACCAGCGAGCCTTCCTTCCAACCTGCTGATGGCGACCGTCTGTTCAATTCGGTGTCATTGGTTCTGGTAGCAAACGAGGATATTTCAATAGAGTTGAGATACAGAACTTGTCTGCAAATAATCGCTCATTAAGACACCGAATTCTACGCCACAAATAACGTTCACGTTTTAGTCTTCTTTCGCCGGATTACGACGAATCATGTCTCAACGTCTCAACTGTGCTGGTATAGGGAATGGTTCTTCTAGTACAAATGTATATAGACGATGGCAGCACTAGCATACGTAATCAGGGTACCCATCAAGTCTGTCTACCCCTGGGTGAATGGAGGTAAAGACTGATCACTACATTAGCACAAACAGAATATCAAAGTGTTAATCCTATCAAGATTCTGTGGACAAGCCTGAATCCTCCAAGACAGGGTAGAATATGGATGCCAAGACATTTTGTCGCTCTGATACGAAGTTCACGTACATGCAAAGCTCAAGATACCATGGTTAGGGATTTTTCTCATTTTGAAAACGCTTCAACTCCTACATGCAAACGTGATATACATGTACAACACCATACAAAAACCAATTCACCAACAACTACACAAACGAGCTATGTTTCTGAGAACAGATATGACGTATGAAGTTCTGACTATGACAGTGACAATGACTCAATGGCCGACATGGACAAACATGACATCTCTGACGAAATTCTCACACTGACATAAAGTCTGAAAACGTTACTGACGCTGTCACCGAGACTGAAACAAACTGCGGCGACTTCGACGACGTATTTCTAGATACCGATGTAGTTTGATTATTACTATTACAGAGTGACTGTCCATTAGACAAGATACCAAAAGGTGTTAAAGAAAACAAATATTTCGTTATTAACAACAGGGCAAATAAACTGAACAGAGACAAAAATGTTAAGAGTAGTTTTACAGACTACTGTGGGGTGTGGAATACCAAGAGTGGAGCTTCTCTAAAGACAACATATATAAAGACACAGTCAGGGTCACTCAAAAAGATCTTTGTTAGAAAGGGGGTTTATTGCACAGAGAAGGTGTTGAACAGAGTGACTATACATACCCATAGAACCCAGCCCTCCTGAAGAGTTGATTGTAGTGTTACAAAGATGTTATTCCGCACTGAATGCAGACAAGACAGATAAGAAAAGGTGACATGGGTAGGTTCATTAGGACAATCCGGATGTGCTGTAGTAGAATACTTGTGAAAGCTTCCGATATCATTGCCGCATGGCAACTCACAGCAGACGGACGGATTTGTTAGGACTGACGACCAAGTCATGACAGAAATGGGTGAGTTAGGCAAGACCATGAAACCGCTGGAAGTTTACCGAAAACTGAACCTCAAATATGACGACGCGACGGGAGCAACTTAACCTGGGCAGGTTAGGTACAAGAAACGGAATGACAAAGTGAAAGAGAGAAAGACTAACGGAGAGTTCACAAACCGACAAAACAAAGCTGACCACTTTGTATACTTGCAGGACATGGTTCGTGAAGGACATCCTATGGTACGGCAGGTACTGATGACCATTGTAAGACCCCAGTAGTCATACTATATACGGACGAACAACTGACAGATATTAAGAATTTGTGCTGTTCAGGTCAAACTATATCGGGTTTTGAGAAGACATTGGACATGGGTGACATACATGTCACTGCTTCTTGCTTAAAGCATTTTAGAAAACCAAACACGAGTGAGTCACCGCTCTTTTTCGGACCTATGTTCATCCACGAATTGACAGGTACTGACCATAGTAAGTTGGTGATTTGGACAGACAACGAACAGACCATGAAAAAAGCTATAACCAACACATTCACAGACTCATCTCATGTGTACCTGGCATTTACGTCAGAATACTTTGGACAAAACAACAAACTTAAGAATAAATAAAAGTGACCGTAGCCGACAGCTAAACGACATTTTCGGACACGATCGATGGTGTGACGGACGCTGACGACTCGCTCACGTTTGACGAAAGGAGTGACGAACTCCAGACTATGCGCCAATCGGTCTCTCCTGAGTTCGGTAATTACTTTGAAAACAGACTAAAGCCTCTGTGAAAAGAAAAAGTAAAAGATTCACAAAGATTGGGCAGCATAGCAAAACAATGGATAAACGATAACTGTGAGTTAATTAACGATATTTTGAAGTATTTAGTAGATTGGAAGTCAAAGCCGTTAGTTGATTTTGTAGAATCTGTACATGCTCTGATACAAGTACAATACAAAGATCTCAAGGGATCCATCCTGTGTACGGGACAATATAGACTGACTGAACAGTGAGGACGATACAGGACAGACAAAAATCAAATGGGCATCACTGAATCACTGACCAGAAAAAAAAAAGAAAAAAAGGGGGAGGGAGGGGTGGGGGGTGGGGGTGGGGTGGGGGGGGGGGGGGGGGGGGGGGGGGGGGGGGCTAGTTTGATTATCATACTATATATTGAATATTATAATTGTGTTTAAATATCTGTTTGAATGTGCCCATGTTGTGTTGTGAATGTGTCTGTTCGTTTATTTGCGTTACATGTTACAGGGTGTGATTCTTGTAGTCTGTATAATGTTTTGAATGGGGCTTTGACTGTTATTTTATTTCATTTAAATCTAATTCAAGGGTGGCTATGGGAATGCATTTCTGCTTAACAGCAATTATTGAAAATCAGGTTAATAAAGAGAGAAATGATCTGTCTGGATCCCCCTCTTGTTATTGTATTGGACCAATCTGACTTAACACTATATGGGCCAAACATTGACACACCTTTTTATGATAATATAACAAATACTTTAGAAGACTTTGGCAATAATAAATACATCATATGTGGGGATTTCAATCTGGTCATGAACCCATGGGTGTTAATAGGACGTTAAAAAAAACAAACCAAAAGGTCATGAATCCGGATCTAGACTTTGAATTTCTTTTCTTCTTAAGACTGTCGTCAAGGCGACCCGATTGTCCCATATATATTTTATTCTTTGCGTTGAAATTCTTGAAATCGGGTTAAGAAAAAACAAGAATATTAAGGTCATAGATGTAGGTAATTCCCCATCCTAATTTCTCAGTATCCTGATGATACTAAAGGAATTTAAAGGATCCTTTAAAGGAATCCAATACTGAGTTGGACACATTTCCAAGAATTTCTGGGTTAGAACTTAATGTTGATAAAACACAGGTTGTTTGGATAGGGAGTAAAAGTAAGACTGATGATACCTTTCTACCCGAGTCAAATACAATAAGCAAGAACTAAACTTGCATCGTTTGGAATTGAATTCAATGTGAACCTCCATGTAATTCCCAAACTAAATTTTGGTAGAAAAACAATTAAAATTTAAAGCACTGATAAAGACATGAAGTAGAAGAATACTTACACCCATTGGGAGAATAACATTAAGTCTATCTTGTTATCTAAATTCAATCATCTATTCATTTCTTTATCGAATCCTAATGAACTACAGTGGAACTTCGTTAACTCGAACTCGACAGGACAACGAGAAAACTTCGAGTTATCCGAGTTTTCGAATTAACCGAGTTGCCATTTTTGGTGCAAAGTTTGGTCAATATTTGTCAACATCATATAATCATTATAACTTCGCTCTGTCGCTCATCAATTAAGTATAAAGACTGGTCAATACATGTATATGTAATCTTTTGTCCTGTCACTCGTAGTTTGGTGTAGTTTTGCCGATATACAGTCATGATAAAGTTTCTTTCGCTAAGTCACTTCATTAACGTATTTCTTCAAGAGCTCAACTCAATCCTTTTAACTTTTCATGGTACATTAACACCATATACACCCGCATAATTGGGGATGTGATATTGTGGGATATGTGGTGTCGGCACCAAAGCGACAGAGTGACCAACAAGGGAAGCAAAATTACTTATATCTTTTTCTAAACGTATCTATTTTACTTCAAATGATGTGCATGGGTCGAGGGAATGTGTCGATGACTTAACTGTCTAAAATAGTTAGTGCAATTCCTACTGAATGTGCAAACACTCGTGTGACAGTGTCAATACCTATGCTGAATTCGTAATGCATGCGAGTATTTTCTTCAAATATACCTGTGTTTCCTATTTGTAGAATAGGATTTCCACATCTTAGGAAGTAATTAAGAGTTGTGCGATATTATTCAAGTATTTTTTATGTTACTGTCGCTTTTAAGCTGTAAAATATTATTTTTATCCAGAAGAATCTGCGAGGGGCACTGGGTTACGGTTAAGGAGAGCAATCGGGTTTCGACACTCTGAATGTAAATGTGTTAAGTGAGCTTACAGGGGTATCTGTTTATCACACAATGAATGTATATGCTATATAATTCTATTTTTTGTGCTTTCACGGCAATATATGTAGCAGAATGTATTAATAGGTAATATCAATGTAATGGTTGGATTGTTATTTTTCTCGCACTCATGGGGATGTTTTCCCGTTCTTTACTGATGTGATATTTGTTTCTGTTTCAACCAAGCGTGACACACTTTGTGTGATTATTTTGACGTTACGATGATAGTAATTGTGGCGTCATTGCAAAAGTCTATTGATTATGAACACGATATCCATGTGGAACTATGACTTTATCTCCTTTGACAGTTCTAAGATGGCTATATCTATAGGATATTGCCCAGCTTCAACAAATTGCTTATAATTGGCAAAGAAGGGAGCTAAAACGCTGGTTAAAAATTGATAAAATAAAAAAGGTTGGTCTTACTCAGGAAAAGTTTGCGTGCATTTTGATTTTTTTCGAACCTATTTTGATGTTTCTTCTTTAAAAGCCCAGGGCTAAACATAAGCTTCCCAGTTGAGATTTGACAGGAGAGTTACTCTGAAGTATTTCGCTTCTGTTACATGATTGAGTTCTTTTCCGTGTAACTGGTGAGAGAGCTGCACTGGGTTTTTTTATTGTTAGAAATGGATAGGATGGAACATTTATCGGGATGGAATGACATATTCCAACGACTTTCCCAGAGTGACAACTTGTCTAGGTCTTTCTGTAGGCTCTCAGCATCTGACTTAGAACTCACTGTCAGATACACGAAGGCATCGTCAGCAAAAAGCCGAACAGTAGAGTTGATGTTTTGGGGATGTTTATATAGAGGAGGAAAAGACATGGGCCGATGACAGATCCTTGAGTTACCCATGACGTTACTTTGACGGGTTTATTTGTTTGGTTACTCACAAGTACACATTGTTCTTTGTCTGATAGTAAACTTTCTATCCGGGTGTTGACTTTACCATTTACTCCATAGTATCTTAGTTCGTGACAGAGTAGAGAATGATTCACTCTGTCAAACTCCTAAGAGAAGTCCATAGTATCTTAGCTTGTGACAGAGTAGAGGATGATTCACTCTGTCAAACTCCTAAGAGAAGTCCATAGTATCTTAGCTTGTGACAGAGTAGAGGATGATTCACTCTGTCAAACTCCTAAGAGAAGTCCATAGTATCTTAGCTCGTGACAGAGTAGAGAATGATTCACTCTGTCAAATTCCTAAGAGAAGTCCATAGTATCTTAGCTCGTGACAGAGTAGAGAATGATTCACTCTGTCAAACTCCTAAGAGAAGTCCATGATAAGGACATATCGCTCTGCTTTCCATCATCTACAGTCTGTGATACATCTTCTAGGAAATCTAAAAGCTGACTCTCGCATGATCTTAATTTGGGGAAACCGTGGTGGAGTCGATACAGGATGCCATGGTTGTCAGCATGGTTCATAATGTTGGATACTAGGTGACACATATGCTAACTTCATATACATCACTTATTTGATGCAAATCATTATAAGTCTCAGTTTCTGTCACTAAGCTATATTTTAAGCCACAATTCTGCCATTTCAATATAGATATCTGGAATCGTTTATGAAACAACGATTTAACCGGGTTTATATGACCGATGGACATTCTGCTACCAGCATTTCACTTGAGAAAATAAAGAAGACCATATATCACGGGACTCCCGACTCGACCAACGCTTCGGCCTGCTGGACAGTGAGCGTCGATTCTGTACGGCTGTGAATAGATCGTACAACTGAATTACAAGCTAGACGATTAGCAGTCCCGTTACCTCAGAGCCAAGCGAGGCGGACTACGAACCTTCCGCTACGGCTACAGACTCCGAATGTCGGTTGTCGAAGGCCTACGGAACATGTACTACGACTATGCCCACCAAAAAGCTGAAGACATATCCGGGCTACGGAAGGATCTGTATGGCGAAATCGTGGCTGTTGTTTCTGGATCAGAAGACAAAGATGAACTGTGTTTTTGTTGTTATTTATCTATCGTGCTACACTACATGATATACAAAGCCTAATCGGCACAAACATATCTCTATTTAATTAAAACGAAATTTACTATTACATTGTAATTGAAATACATTTCAAAACACGGTATTACGTATAATTAAAAAAGAACTTGACGGTTAGACATTTGAAAATAAAATGTCACTAGATTAGTAATTTACTATTTTTATAAAAATGTATGTAGATAATCTAAAGAAGTTTGATACGATAGATTCCCACTTCACAGGGGCCGGACACAATATTCGTAGGTTAATTACTAACTTTTGCTGACTGTGCGTCGTTAATTAAATGAAATTTGAAACGATAGATTCCGAATGCACAGGGGCCGGACACAATATTTGGAGGCTAATTACTAATTTGAATTAATGTATGTCGATAATCTAATGGAGTTTCGATACGATAGATTCCGATTGCACAGGGACCGGACACAATATGTGTATGTTATATAAGTCGGCTGTCCACCAGCTTAGACAACAAGTGTTACGTCCCTTTGATTGTACGAACAGTAGCATAGACCGTACAATGTGATCAATTAATGTGGTTCGACAATCTGGAATGCCGTGTATTGAAAACGGATAACTTACAAGTGTTTAACGATACATGTATGTAAAGCGTACGTCCAATAAAAGCAGCACCATTCATTTAATTGATATAATATTGATTTGATACGTGTTTCGCACGCCCGATCCGTACTGTATTACGACAATCTTGATTGTCTTATTGTTCTATGACGCCATAGTTATGTTACCATAACTTCGTCAATAACAGCACGTTTCAATTGTCCACGCATTCTGGTCACAGAACAAGTAAACACAGTGTGATGTGCACGGACCGTGTCCACGTAACGGTGATCGGCTGTTTAAACAAAATGCGCTGACATGCGTCAGAATGCATATACAGGTGTACACGAGTGTCTCACTCCACTGAGCAATTGAAAAACACAAAACGCAAATATCAATTTGCCGTTACCTCGCCGATAGGACGTAGTGGCGGTAGGCATTTAATCATATAACATATAATGAACAAATATCAATGACAAGCACCCAAGCTCCTACGTGATGGACAATGAAACATCATGATGATTAATACTATCATTTGAACTTGTACTATACAGTACCTATACTGCACAATATTCATGCGAAAGCTCACCATACAATAATGCGAGGTTAACCGATCACTGAAACCAACTCGCACGCCCAGGAAAAACCGGGCCTTTGACCCGGAAACCTGTATCCAATGGCTAGGACTAAACCCCGCGAGCCCGATCTCTCCCGGCTGACAGACCGGACCACTGCCAAAAACCTCGCAAAAATAAATTACCCTTAAGAATCGTAAATTGTATCGATATAAATCAATAAGCAAAATTTCGGTACATGTACACACCAAAAATATCCGTGAAAAGAAAACAATTTGTAGCAACAATTTTTTTTTTTTACAACACTAAATTTAATAATATAATAGTACCGCGCGTCCTGCTGGGCGGCTAGAAAATGACACGTCAGTGCCCTACGCGGCTATCGCCGGCCTCTAACCACGTGACCATACCTGCACGACTGCTCGCGCGGTAAATGCAATAGTGCCGCACGAGACAAATTATTCCCGCTTCTACTGCGAACCGCGGGAATATTTGAGTCTCACTCCACTGAGCAATTGAAAAACACAAAACGCAAATATCAATTTGCCGTTAGCTCGCCGATAGGACGTAGAAAATTACAAAGAAGGAGGAAGATCTGAAAACATAAAATTATTACCTCGACGAGGCGTATCGCTCACCACATACGGACAATGAATTGATAAAAAAAAACACCAAAAACGTACGTCCTGTAAGTTAACCAGGTCACGGACCCCCTCCCCCCCCCCCCCCCCCCCCCCCCCCCCCAAAAAAAAACAAACCCTAGAGCCCTAACTTCTTTGTTACAAACAACCTGCTTTCGATCGAATCTTTGAGATATCCATCCCTACTGGAATCGCATTTCCAACGCCCGTGCCTTTTGAAACACCTCTCATTGACTCCGCTGTTGGCCGCAGCTGTGGCCCCTCCCGACCGCAAAGAATGTAAACCGACGTTGCCGTCCGTAACGAGCTTCAATCTTTTCAAGATAGCCTCGCGGACGCAGGTGTAACTCAAAGGCTTAGCTTTAGTTATCAAAGCACACGTTTTACCCGATCTGTACACTTGTTTAAATAAAAAATCATCGGAATCTAGATTGACATTACCTACAGCTACGTATCTCACTATCATAGTAAGCGGACAAGCGGAAGTACGACCTTCATTGATAACCACTTCATTCCCATGGTGATATTGATCAGTTTTGCTCTTTCTTATAAACAGCCTAAAATAGTTATCAAAAATGCTTAGATCTGCGCAGCGTAAACTGCTTAGTTCACTAAATCTTAAAAACCCAGAAAAACAAACCAAAATCCTAGCCAAGTCTCTAATAACAAGTAAATCGTCCGAGCCGCGGAAAATGTCACACAAAGCTATCAAAATATCAACTGTCACTGGATCCTTCTTACACACCGGCTTTTTGGCTAAACGTTTTGAAGCCTCGAGTAGGTTTTGGACCAAAGTGTTCGTGGTAGGATCCGGGAACCCATGCAAGCTATGTGCCTATTTTATGGCATACACTCCAGCTGACACGACAAAAAAAGATGCCCCGGAAAATCTGCCACCTCTTAAAACTTCCTTGGTATTTTTTATTAGTATTGTCGCTTCTGCTACACACTAACCGCTCAGCAAGCCCCTCAGAACAGTAAAACATGGTAGATCCCAGCTCTATCCCGGAAGTCCGCATGACGTCATTGAGTGTATCACTTAGTCCTAAGCCTGTAAATACAATGAGCAAAAATGCTTGGTATTTATGTTCTAAAATCAATGCGTAATGCAAGCATGTCAAATGCCAAAAACGACTCCCCAAAACAACCGTTATTTCCCCTCCCCATAAAGGTAACATCCTTACGTCCGAGACGTCGATAATCCTTAACAAAACTTTCCAAATGCTCATGAGAATTCAAAAGCAATGGCCAAAATGGTGCAGACCTCCATTCCGGTACAATCAAAGTACCGCATGAAGAATCCGACTTCATCTTGTGAACAGTGTCGCACACCAACCTTGGTGGAGGCACTAACCAATTGTTAGACCCCGACCACGATACTGTAAATGCATCTATAGCTTCCGTACCCAGGCACCACCACCTGGAATTGAAACGCGAACACTTCGCGTTGTAGTCAGTAGCGAACCTGTCGACCTCGTAAGTCCCCCACTGCGCCTGACATAACTCGAAAACCCAACCTTGAACACACCAGTCATCACAATCTGTACACCTGCTAAGATAATCAGCAGTACTGTTAAATGATCGAGGAACCCATTGAGTACTCAAGTTTATACCTGCATTGGAACAAAAACCATGCAACTCATGTGCGATATCCTGTAGATCTACCTTGCTGCTACCGACATTCACAATGGAACATGCGTTTTTATTGTCCATAAGCAACTTGACGTTTTTACCTTTAACCGCATCCGAAACGGTATACAGTACACGCTTAGCTGCCTCCAACTCTCTCCATGTAGAGCTATGTGACATCTCATTGGCATCCCATGTGCCGACCACATTACTAACGCAAACCAGATCAGCAACGCTAGGAATGCTAGCAGTAGACTTACCGTTAACCGTAACGTAACCTGTCCGTGCGCGTACCACCTGTGCGCGTACCACCTGTGCGCGCGTGCACATGCCGTCAATCATGATCGGTTTGTCATCAACAAACTCACAAGCCTCAAAAGGCAAACAAACATCGGGGGACACAAACCCACCGTAACCAATGCCAGGCGCATCAGTACACACCATACTAGTGCAAACCCTACTTTCCTTCAGCTTGGAACCAATTTCATTCAATCTGTGTACATTTACTAACCAGTACTTTATTTCAGCCAAAGCAATGTCAGAAATCATTACCTGGGCGTTCCAGCCTGACCTTGACATCACACACTTGTACATCTCACGTGTACGTAATCTAGCTATGGGACCGACCACATTCTGCATGGAAATTATCTTTCCTACCATGCTCGCTATGTACCTGACTGTCAATAACAGCCGACCGCGTTGTTCCACGAGTGTTATTGCGTGTGCTAACATTCTATACAAACTTTCCACCCGAGAGTCCGTCACTCGGACCAAACCATCAGCCATAAACCACGTGCAACCGAGCCACGTCACAAACTGCGACGCGCCCCATTGACATTTTTCGTCTGCTATCGAAAAACCGTATTTGCCTAATACCTGCTAAGCTCGTTAGCGCTCTCCAAATCCTCGTGACCTCCAATACCGTCATCGAGGTACATGATTAACTTGTTACCCAATGAACTTACATGCTTAATAACCTCTCGCAATACCTTGCTAAAAACGTAGCCGGCCGTAGCTAGAACAAAAGGCAGTACGTAAAATACGTAATATTTTGTCTCGCCGTGAGACTTCCAGCTAAAACCCAGGTAAGTCATGTGGTCCGGAAATATCTCCACGTGATGGTAGGCGGACTTTAGGTCGAATGTAAACAAAAACTCACCTTGCGTGAACATGTCACGTGCCGTCTTGGCGTCCTCATATTTAAATTTGAATTAGTGCAGGTGTTGATCGATGTGTCGACAGTCCAACACGAGGCGTGGCTTACCTGTTTTACTATAGGCGACAGTCAGCGGATTGACCACGTGCGGGGGCGTGGCTACTACTGAAACGCACCCTATATTTAACAACCTTTCTATTTCTTTCTCAACGAATACGGGATCATCCTTAGCAGACTTATTGTTCGACAGTTCAACCATTATGGGAATATGTCGGAACGCAAGTTTATAACCGTCCGACACAATGACTAAAACAGCATCACACGCGCCTTTCTCACGCCAAAACCCCAACCTGCTTCTCAACCTACCTACTGGAGATACAGGTAATTTGACCTTATCAACTGACCTTTCGACGCATTCACCCATAACGCCGACATGCGACTTACCAAGTATCTGACAATGACATTGTGACATTTACAACATTATCAGAAATGACCGAGCGAACGTGGTTAAGTTGGCCTTGGAGGTAGCCCTTTCCATCTTCTTTTCGTCCTCAGAATCAGAGGCGATAGGGTTGGCTATGTACTCGTCCACGGCCTTCCATCCAGCCTCAGAAGTGTCCGCCAATTTAATTAGCTTCTGACGGTAGTCTAACATGGCCATACCTTGCGAAATTTTCGCAGCGGCGCACCCTGTCCCGAGCTGTGTGGCATGCTCGGCCTCCGTCAGCTTGGCCTTGAGCTTGACATTGAATTTAAATTGGTCCTCACAGCTCTTCTTGGAAAATTTATGAACGTCCGTGATTTCAAAAGTGTTTTTAAGGTTCATCACACCACTTGTAATTGGTCTACACATAATGCAATGTTCAAACAATTATTGTAATATGTTTCAGTGGGGAGGAATACAATCGACCATCAATTATCAATACTGGTTACTTCTTACTTTAGATTGACACTGTATTAACATACTAAACATTTCAAATATATGTAATACATCGCTTTTGGTAATTGCAAAGTACAAAGATAAGCTAGAAATTTTATAAAACTTAGATCAGAATTACACAGCCGACAAACTTTACACAAAGTATATTATCTGAAAGATATCAATAAATACTAGGTCATACCAGGAATAAAAACTCAATAATTATGCAGAACATACGACAATTCTCTGCCTACATTATTAGATATATGTGTTCATGGAGGGCGCCATTTTGTATCCAATAGCCGTTCAATAAACTGACTTAAAACACTAATCCTTTTCGCTTACAATGGAAAAACAATCACCCTGGTAATCCACAATCATAAAACTAGTCTTGAACTATGATTCCTTCGGATCGTCGAACGCTGTAAATAAAGATCCATGTTCAAAAATTCACACCGGACATGCTTCTACTTTCTGTTTGTGTTAAACCACAACGTATTACTGCGCGATAACTTAAAAACTATATAAACAAGCAAAAAGTTATTACTACAATTGAAGATATTTACTTTGTCAATATTGAGTATTTCTACACTACATTTTAAATGTTTTGTTCGATAATTTACGAATTGTTGATGTTATAGTAGGGGATTATTTTTTGAAGATGAACTTCCGGTGTGTTACATGTGAGGGAGTTCTTTGGTCGACCTGGTAAACATGCACTGAAAATTGGCGAAAAACACACTTGTTGCAGTCTCTGAATACAAAGTTGTCGGGTGTAAGGTCAGTATACCTGCTTTTTTTTTGTATCAATAATATTTCAAATTATGATCTACATTCCGATTAATCGTAAAAAGCACATGAAAATGTCGCCAGCCAGCTTGTCAGACATGATGTTGACAACAATTTCAACATGTTTTTTAACTACTTATTTACGTTACTTTTTTGGTTTATGTGCTCAGGTATTATCCATTTTGCTCTAAAATACAAATAAAACAAGTTTGAACAATTTCTGTTGTTTTCCTTATTCTTTCAAATGCAATATGTATCCATGGGAAGTACGGTAACACCGAGTTGACGTGGAGAACACACGACACGTTACCAATATATTTATAACATGAAGTAGCAATCATATAATTAGCACCATGGGAACTTCAAGAAAACACCTCAAAAGGTTTGGTGCTGCTTCAGGATGGTATCGGAATTACCAGAAAAATAGGCATTTTCGTGATGGAAGGATCAAATACAAATATTCCAGTGCATTGATACACCAGGGGCAGGGAAATGGCGATAAACCACGGTTGGTTGTAAAAATATCACGTAAAGCAGTTAAAACTAGACACCAAAAAACATTATTTCAAGTTGCAACACGAACAAGTAAAGTTTGTGACCGCTATAAAGCCAAATATTCATTAGATGACAAATCGGTTCCAAAAGTTTTCAACAAAACTGGCGACGGATATCGATTTATCAACCTTTCATGTCTGCAAAATCATGTATCTGATGTGACAAAGCATGCTGTTTTATGTGAAGGTGCCAAACAAGTAGCAATAGATGGAGGAAGTCCAATACAAATCATTTCAGAAGCACAAACGTTTGGCCTGGCATCAATTCTGTTGGTGAAATGTTCAGGCTGCAACAAAGAATTTCCATTCGAAACCAGTCCCAAACTTGTAAAAAGTGACTCGAGCAAACATTTTGACATAAATGTGCGAGCAGTGTGGGGTTCGGTTGTTACTGGTAATGGTTTAGCTCACATGAATGAGTTCATGGCGTGTACGGACACTCCCGGGATAAGTGAAAACACATTTTCCTCCATTGAACAAGATATTAATATGTGGTGGGCAGATGTCCTCGAGTCAGACTTGCAAAAGGCTATTGAAGAAGGGAAACAAATTGCTATTTCTAAAGGCAATTTTCATGAAGGTAATTATTGTTAACATTAAGTGTTAAACAAAATAATTTGTATTAATATACCGTATAGCTAGTTATTTCTGCGGGTCAAAATTTTTGGCAATTTTCAATTAAAACTGAAAAATCAAATTTTCATAAAATAACCGGCTATACGGTACATTCGTTATATATGTGTGTATCCAACAAATATATACCTTCATCATAAATCAAAATCCTTTAATGGCTTTAACCCATTATAGCATTTCATATATTGAACAAAACCATCTTATTACAATAGGATACACACCTCACCTACAAAGCATCATAAAAACCTGTGTTTTCCCAAGTAATTACATTTACAGTTATAGAATCAGTACATTAAAATATCGATTTTAATCGCAAGATAAACTCTTCGTGTGTTTTACGTTAATAACGCGTTACATTTATTAATGTTTTTGGTGTGTTTTAAGGAGTTCCTGCTATAAGTGTCATTTGTGATGGTGGCTGGAGCAAGCGATCACACAAGCATACTTACGATGCTCTCGGCGGTGCTGTCATCATCATTGGTGCAGAAACGAAAAAGGTTTCTGCATCTCGGAATTAGAAACAAACATTGCTATATCTGCAGCAGAGCAGAATCAACAGGATGTGCTCCATAACAGCATACATGTTTCAAAAACTGGTGCAAATCTAGCCAAGCTATGGAGTCAGACATCATTGTGGAGGGCTTTCACAAAGCAGATAAATTGGGAATTAGATATATGTTTTTGATAGGCGATGGTGACTCATCTGTGTTTGCCCGAATCAGAGAAGATGGGCCGATTTGGGGCAAGCATGTGAAAAAATTGGAATGCTCTAACCATGTTTGTAAATGTGTAAGATCTAGTTTGGAGAATCTGGTCCTAGAAAATCCATCTTACAAAGGCAAAGGAAATTTGTGCAAACAAACTCGGATCCGGCTTGTGAGCGCTATCCGGTGTGCTATACGGATGAGATCAGGGGTGTCCGACAAGAAAATTGCAGCCAAAAAACTAGATCATGACATCAGAAACTCAATCTTTCACATTTACGGACAGCATCATAAGTGTAGTACCGATTTTTGTAAGGCTAAGCTTGCATCTAATGTAGCGTCATCAGCAACACCCATGGAGGAAAACTGTGATGATCTATTTGAGGAACAATCCAAACTGTGGACCGAAGGTTCTTCTTTGGAGGCCCAAGAGGAGGCAAGGTATGGAACAATTATACCTATGGATACGCTTCACAAAGATATGGTGAAAGATATTTCCATTATTTTGAACAGAGTTGCTAGTAAAAGTGAAAGGTTAATAGGAAACAACACAACAAACTTAGCTGAGTGCTGGATGCACGTTCGAGCTAAGTTTGATGGAGGAAAAAATTACAATCTGTGCAACAGAGGTTCCTGGCATACTAGATGTTACGCTGGAGCTCTCAGGTTTAACTATGGTCCAACATGGTCCCCTCAAGTTTGGGAGAAATGCACCGATACGAAAGCAGGTACCAACTTTGTTTCCCTATATGAGAAGAGGGAAAAGCGTCTAATAAGTAGCATTGTTTCCAAAAATCGTCCGGAGTCCAAGGCTCGAAGGTGGAAAAGGAAAATGAGGTGCGTGAAGGAAGCTAACTGTAAAAAGGCAAGATCGGAATATGGAAAAGAGGCTACAGATGTTACAGAAGATCTGTCTCATAATGAACTGGAGGCTGCCACAGCGAAATTTTTCGGCGACAATTTTCAGAAGACGTCAAAAGAAATTACAACTATTGAGGAGAACACTAGGAGTCAGTCATCATCATCAACCTGGAAGGAAGAAAGGAAAAAACGCTTAACAGCGTCAAACTTCGGCAATGTTGTGAGGCGTAACCCATCGATCAAAGTGGCACCACTAGTGCGATCACTTATACATTCCAAGTTTGGAGGAACTCCTGCGATGAGGAAAGGAATCGCGTTAGAAAGAATAACCCGTCAGGAATATGTGAATTTAAAGGAGAAGGAAGGGGAAATTATCCAAGTTGCAGACATGGGACTTGTTGTGCATCCCGAACATCAATTCCTTGCTGCCAGTCCCGATGGGAAAATGATTGAAAAAAACCACACTACAGGTCTAGTGGAAATGAAAAATGTTCTTCTTGACAAGCCTTTTAATCTTACCCAGGCCTCCAAATTGAAGGCGATGAACAACTTCTGTTTAGAAAATAGAGATGGATGTTTAGCCTTGAAAACAAACCATAACTACTTCTATCAGTACCAAGGATTACTTAATATTTCACAATTGCTATGGGTAGATTTTATTGTAAGGACTAAAAAACCGTATGAAATACATGTGGAAAGGGTATACCGAAATGAAAAAATGTGGAAATCCCATATGCTACCCAAACTGTCCAGCTTTTATACAAAAGCAATGCTCCCTGAAGTTGTTGCACCGAGACATGGAATGAGCCCTGGAATACGTGAGCCAGGCTTATGGGTATGCATATAAATATACCAATAGATATGCATATAAATTTATTTACCTTAATCAAGATTAATTCTGCTGAGAAGCTGGCTGGCAATGATAATTTTGTGTAATTATAGTAATGAAGTGAAATCAATATATAGAAAAGTATGATTTTATAATGCTGTGCGAAATTCAAAAATGTTTGAAAGCTAAAACAGGTAGTAAACTAATGAAAATTATATGTGTGTACTGTATATTTTAAATGCCTTTGTTTTGCACAGTTTGATGATACCAAACCTCTAAAAGAGAATTGCAGCCCAAGGGATGAGAATGGTGCCATAGAGGAAGCAGAGTCCACTTCAAATAAACGCACAAGGTAATTCACAATTTAGTAAAGGTAACATATTACTGACATGAAATTGATTTTGTTTCTAGTAAAAACTAAATTTATCATAACTTATCAGAGTCTCAATAATTTTTGTCCTCTCCTTTCCTCCTCAGCCTGACTGCCCTTGTGGAGTAAACAAGGTTTTTGAGAAAGGGAAATCTCTATAGATACCAATGCAAATTACGCTTATAGAAGTAACCATCAATGAGGGTAGCTGCACCTCTAGAACTGCCAGTATCTCAATCTTGGTAGCATATTACGAAGTGCTTTTGATCAAATTCACTAAGCAATTAATTTAATTGAAAATGGTTACCAGCAATTTGAAAATGTTCTACCATGACTTGTATACAAACGTATCTGATGTAATAATGCTTGTAAACTGTATATACATGTATACAGGTCTTTCAATAAGTCAGATTATTGAAATTTCTTTTTATATTGAAGGAGGAAGGGGCAGTGTCAAAGGCCCAAATTGGTAGGGCGAAGGATATCACACCAATGGATCAGCGATGGGAATACAAAACAGTGGTTTAATGGGACTGTACTGTCACTTATAAGGGGTGTAGCTGGCACTCGAAGTGCTGTGTATGAAGTGCAGTACGATGACGGGATATATGAAATAGACCACTTGGTTGAAGATTTTGAAATGTCTCAAGTTAAATTTATTGATGTTTAGAGGTAATTTCAAGTGCTACAACAGAAAAATATTTAAACAAAAATTCTGTCCTCCAATGAGTGTTATAACATATTCTGTAATTTTAGGTAATATTTGTTTACCTTGAAGTTGAGTTCCTTAAATTGAACAAAATTCCATTTTGGTATTATCAAAGGAACATAGTTTAACACAAAAATGTCTGGCAATAGTGTTGCTCTATGAAAAACACAGTTATAACCATTCAATGGTTTAAAAACAAGATAATTTAATGTGAAAATCAACTACATGGTAGGCAATAACTATAGGATTACACTAAATAATAGAAACCAAATTTGAAATCAAGTGAATTTTGCATGATTTATTGCAGTTCATAGTTATAATTTTCTTTAACAGAGTCCACTGATCCGGTGTCCAGACAAATTGGTGTGGGTAGAAAGAAAGTATATGTGTAGCGGAACTGGACTGGGTCGATCATCGCCGACCAGGTAGCTCAATTGGTAGAGCATCCGGCTAGTGTTCGGAGGTCCCGGGTTCGAACCCCGGTCTGACCGTGCATTTTTCCACTCCTGTTACATATGTACCTGCATGTGTAATGAAATTGTATATAGAAACACAGACAGTGAGACTTTTTTGGATAAAATCTTGGAATTTTATTGAGGTGAGCAGAGAGATCATTTCACACATTTCTTTACAGTTCCTGTTTTAACGTTATTTTTTGCAAAACTTAAAGATATTAAAAGGTGTCATTTTATGGTTGACTAAGGCCTCCATACATTGGTAAAAAGTAGTTCCAACATGGCTGTCTTGAGACATTTCTCCAGAATATTACCTGTTATATTTTGCACATTTATTCCCATAAGCAATATCTTTTATGTACAAATACAAATGGTATGCCATTTACAGGATTATAAAGGACCCTATGTTAATTATATTTCATTGTTTATGGACCAAGGGAAGTAACTCTAAGTTTTGCAAAAAATTTCATTAAAATTTTATTTTAAACTGCCATATCATTTATTTGGTACCCTTTAAATTTTCAAGACAACAGTAATCAGTTACTTTAAGAAAAAATGAACAAATTGATGTACAACAACTGTGGTTTTGGGATAGGATTAAATAAAATTAACTCTACCAAAATGTAGTAGATTCAAAGTGGTATGATGAACCTTAAGCACAGAAATTTGCTCCTCAGATTTAGAACTAATGCGTGATTCAAACTCCTCTAGCTTACTGCTTAAGAGCGTGTCCAAATGAGAAAGCACTTGATTCTGAGAGCTGACCACAGCATCCTTGATCCTCTCTGATAAATACGCTTCAGTTTTGGACTTATCCATTCTAATAATAGTGCCGTACGAGACAAATTATTCCCGCTTCTACTGCGAACCGCGGGAATATTTGATTATTCGTTTCTCTCATTACTTATTCGATTCCTTCATTACTTATTCGTTTTCTCTTTACTAATTAACACTTTAAATGGTTCTAACCTAGTTATCAAGCCTTCCCAATGCTCATTTCGCCATTCCATTCCTTATCCATGCATTAATACTTGTTCAAATCACCCCATTACTTATTCGATTCCTTCATTACTTATTCGTTTCTCTCATTACTTATTCGAATCCTTCATTACTTATTCGCTTTCTCTGCACTAATTAACACTTTAAATGGTTCAAAACTTATTATAATAAGCATTCCCATCATCCAGTCGACAATTTCATTCCTTATCCGTATCTTATTACTGATTCAATTCCTTCATTACTTATTCGTTTCTCTCATTACTTATTCGATTCCTTCATTACTTATTCGTTTTCTCTTTACTAATTAACACTTTAAATGGTTCAAAACTTATTATAATAAGCATTCCCACCATCCAGTCGACCATTTCATTTCGTATCCGTTCTTATTACTGATTCAATTCCTTCATTACTTATTCGTTTCTCTCATTACTTATTCGATTCCTTTGTTACTTATTCGTTTTATCTTTTTTAGCAGTGTACAGTAAAAATGTCGAATTCTGAAAAATATTGCACATATTTTAGATATGTAAACATTGTCAGTTAACCCTACATATAACCTCTAATAAAGTACATGTATATATATTTGTAATCTGAACAACATTTGTAATTTTGATACAGCTCTGAAGGATAAGTAAACTGATATTTTCTGTGATTTTTAGAGCTGTGAATACCATGGTAACAACTTAGAAATAGCTTAAAAATTGCAAAAATGATATTTGACCCAAAATGACACAATTCTCTACACAATTTCGTTTCTGAAACCTATTTGAAACTAGAAATCTCTATCCGAAAGACAGAATTAATCTTGTTTTGACATATGTTGTACATTACGTTTTCTCGCTATCTTACCTTGATTATGAGCCTCAATTTTTCGCTGTAGGCAAAACTAAATTTCCTGTGTAAACACCGTGTGACTTTCGGAAAATCCGGAAATTTAAAATCTGGAACCAATTTATTTATTTTAGTTTTAACAAATGTGAAGCATGTATGTACTACTTCATAATGAATACAAATGTATACCAATTATAGTGTACACTTATTTTTTTCATTGTTTTATGCACATCATAATACAGGAGTTATTTGCTTGACAAAAATATCGCCCATGACCAGGCTGTCCTTCTGTAGTGTGCTACCTTTACTTCTTAGGTTTTAAAATGAAAGTTTCACATTTATCGATTGGTGTGAAATTTGCATAAGAGGATATTCTAAACTTTATACTATTGAGTATACCCAAAATATACTACAAAACATTATTCTAACACATCCGTCAGCTTATTAGTACATATTGGCACTAACTACTTTGTTATCACTATTTTTTATATATCTAACGCACGTTCTTCAACGGTACATATTATGAACTATGATCATGGCTAATAGAGATTGAAATTCAGATTAACCCATGGAAATAGAGATCCTGTGCACTGTTTTGATATACAATGTAATTTACGTATATATCTTCTGAAATTATTTTTTGACGAGAATCGACCCATCTCAATATTCGGTTTTGAATTCAAACGACTATATATCTTAAATCTAAAATATTGGATTCATACATTCAACTATAGTTTAATGCACGTTTTGTATAATCTATGCTTTCACATATTATTTCCGTGAGTATTTTTACTTCCTATAACAAAAGTTGGTTGTTATTCAGCTCCCAAGGCATGAAATAATCATTATAACTGTTGAATAACATTCAGTTTATACCACACGTGGCATAAACTCTGAATTCGTTTTGATTGGTTGACACTGTGTCCTTTGACAGGGACTATTTTTTAATTACGTGGTTCAATGCAATTTGATTGGCTAACACTTGAAGGCCACTGCACGATGTCCTGGAAATGATAACGCTTAAGAAGTAGTTCGCAGTTGTTTTGTTATATTCTTGAACAATATAGATATACTTTTATCATTGAAAGAATAAACCTACTTATTACTTTGTTATGACTTGTAATAAATTGTAATATTTCCATACATTTCCGACTTTGTCAGTTTTGCTTATTTAGCAGCATTTCAAATTAGGCTATATCCTTACACCACACCTGATATTGTGAAAAGAACAAACGTTGACACAAAACAGGTCATTTCATTCTCAAAATTGTTTTCTTATTGTGGTAGAAACAGGTCACACAAACTCGTGGTTGCTGTATATGATACTTCTTTCACTCTCGTTAATTATTTTTCAAAAGCTAAAAAAAAAACAAACAAAAAACAAAAACAAAAACAAAAACAAAAAAAACAACCACAACAAATAAACCACTCGCTTAAGCTCGTGATTTTGTAACTTTTGAAAAATAACTAACTCGAGTGAAAGAAATATCATATGCAACAACCACTCGTTGTATAACCTCTATATATCTTTAACATTTTATCCATCTTTATCTTATTAATTTCACTTTAATGTAATGCCATACAGGGCCTACAGGGCATCGGGGCCTACTGATTGGATATTCAGATGAAAGAAGTTTCCAAAGTGTTATGTGTGGACTGGGCAATACATATAGATGTAAAATTTATAGAAACAAGAGATCCCAGAGGGATCTTGGCGCCCACCATTGAATGATCTTTATAGGTTCCATGTCAGATTGATCTTTTCTCTACTTTTCCCTTCCTCTAAGTCTTACTAATCTGTGTAAATTCAGAAACAGCCCTCTAGTACTTTTCAAACAAAGGGAACCTATATAACAAATTTAAGATTTAGCGATAATGGCTGTCTGTCGGCCATGTTGTTTTCAGATTGGTCCAAAAATGCAATACCAGGGACCAAGGGGAACCTACATATGAAATTTGAGAAAGATCCTTTCAACAATTTCTGAGAAATAGCGATAACAAACTTCAATAGTCAAAATCAAAGATGGCTGCCTGTCGGCCATGTTGTTTTCTGATCGGTCCCAAAATGCAATATCCTTATAAGAAACCAAGAGGAACCTACAAATGAAATTTGAGAAAGATCCCTTCAGTATTTTCTGAGAAATAGCGATAACAAACTTCAATTGTCAAATCCAAGATGGCTGCCTGTCGGCCATATTGTTTTCCTATTGGTCCCAAAATACAATATGCATAACTAGGCACCAAGGGGAACCTACAAAAAAATTGAGAAAGATCCCTTCAGTACTTTCTGAGGAATCGCGATAACAAACTTCAATTGTCAAAATCCAAGATGGCTGCCTGTCGGCCATGTTGTTTTCCGATAGGTCTCAAAACGCAATATGCATAACTAAGCACCAAGGGAAACTTACATATGAAATTTGAGAAAGATCCCTTAAATTCTTTCTCAGAAATAGTGATAACAAACTTCAATTGTCAAAATCCAAGATGGCTGCCTGTCGGCCATGTTGTTTTTTTATTGGTCTCAAAACGCAATATGCATAACTAAGCACCAAGGGAAACCTACATATGAAATTTCAGAAAGATCCATTCAGTACTTTCTCAGAAATAGTGATAACAAACTTCAATTGTCAAAATCCAAGATGGCTGCCTGTCGGCCATGTTGTTTTCCGATTGGTCTCAAAACGCAATATGCATAACTAGGCACCAAGGGGAACCTACATATGAAATTTCAGAAAGATCCCTTCAGCACTTTCTGAGAAATAGCGATAACAAACTTCAATTGTCAAAATCAAAGACGGCTGCCTGTCGGCCATGTTGTTTTCCTAGTGGTCCCAAAATGCAATATGCATAACTAGGCACCAAGGGGAACCTACAAAAAGATTTGAGAAAGATCCATTCAGCACTTTCTGAGAAATAGCGATAACAAACTTCAATTGTCAAAATCCAAGATGGCTGCCTGTCGGCCATGTTGTTTTACCATTAGTTTCAAAATGCAATATGCATAACTAGGCACCGAGGGGAACCTACATATGAAATTTGAGAAAGATCCCTTCAGTGCTTTCTGAGAAATCGCGATAACAAATTTCAATTGTCAAAATCGAAGATGGCTGCCTGACGGCCATGTTGTTTTTTTATCGGTCTCAAAATGCAATATGCATAACTAGGCACCGAGGGAAACCTACATATGAAATTTGAGAAAGATCCCTTTAGTACTCTCTGAGAAATAGCGATAACAAACTTCAATTGTCAAAATCCAAGATGGCTGCCTGTCGGCCATGTTGTTTTTCGATTGGTCTCAAAATGCAATATGCATAACTAGGAACCAAGGGAAACCTATATATGAAATTTGAGAAAGATCCCTTCAGCACTTTCTGAGAAATAGCACTAACAAGAATTGTTTACGGACGGGGGGACGGACGGACGGACTGACGGACGACGGACCACAGACGCAGGGCGATTTGAATAGTCATCAGATGGTGGGCTAAAAAAAAGTTAATATGAAAAGAAAATGATGAGTAAGATTCCAGACAGTACGATTCTTTATAAAAATAGTAATGCATTGTTACTGGTTTTGGATGGCGCAACTGACACGATGATCCGTAAAGTATTGGACTTGTGCGATATATCTGATGCATCACTTTTGCCAATTATGTATCTTTGACATGTATATAATGCTTTGTTCAGTTTTTAGTTTCAATTACAATAATAAGTTAATGGGAAATGGTAAAAAAATGAATCTTATTTTTCTAACCAATCTAGAGTTGATTATTATTCTCCCGTATTCCTGAAGATAATTCATGTATAGTAGTAATTCGTGTATCTCCCCTATCAAGCTAAGTCATTCTTATTAGGGAACAACCAACCAATTGAAAAATTATATTTTTGAAACAGCCCCTGTGTATAGAAAGTTGAGCCAAGGATAAAATGTCGGGCAGCCACTGATTGGCCAGTATGTTATGAAGTGAGAAAATAGATATGTAGCCTGATAGGTAACTATCAATAAGAAATGTTGATATAAATTTCGTAAGTCCGATTGATTTTTTTCCCTAAAAGTTCAGGTAATTATAATAAACAGGTAAACATTTAAGATTTTTGAGAATTTTTACTGCGAAATTCACCTATTTTCAAAATGGCTACCCTGGAGAAAATTTGAGCTGAAGGACCCAACTTTTTTTTTTGATTAGGTGTTATATCAGACCCTAAACTTTTGTTATAAACCATAATTGTCATATTGAATTCAAGAATTTGAATGAAATACTCCAAAACGTTAACACTAAGGTCTATGGGAAAACAATTGGTTGGTTGGTCTCTATTACGTTTACACCTATACCTTAAAGGGGCCGTGGTGGCCGAGTGTAGTTAAGGTGTCCCGACACTTTATCACTAGCCCTCCACCTCTGGGTTGCGAGTTCGAAACCTACGTGGGGCAGTTGCCAGGTACTGATCGTTGGCCGGTGGTTTTTCTCCTGGTACTCCGGCTTTCCTCCACCTCCAAAACATGGCACGTCCTTAATTGACCCTGGCTGTTATAGGACGTTAAACAAAAACAAACAAACAAACACCTATAATGACGTCAATGGTGTATTTGCTAATCTTGACCCGTCTAAAGCGTTTGGGCCACCGAAGTATTAAAAGAGACTGTTTACAAGTGTTCTTTGTATTTCTTCAACAAAAGTCTTTCCATGTTAAAATGTCCGTCGTCATGGAAACAAAGCTAATGTCTCGCCTGTATATGGTAAACGTGATGACGTCATAAACTACCGCCAGATACCCTTATTGAGTGTCTTAGGAAAACGTATTTGAACGTTGCATTTCAAACATCTGTACAGAGACCAATCTAATATGAGTCTCTGATCTGTATAATTCCCTTCATCAAATGAGTCTTCTTACTAGCTGTCAATCAGGGTTCATCTTAGGTGATTCTCTAACGACTTTGGTAAAGTTCTAGATACAGGAAAAGAAATCCGTGTATTTTGTGACACTCTATGTACCAGAATAAAGAAGATCGTGTACGTACAATCTATGTACCTGACTAAATCAAGACGTGTACGTACAATCTATGTACCTGACTAAATCAAGACGTGTACGTACAATCTATGTACCTGACTAAATCAAGACGTGTACGTACACAGATTGACAGGCAGAAGGGTTCACTCAACTTCAATGCATTTGAGTGTAATAAGGAATGTAGCTGTTAATCTTTTTTTCACAATTTAAAGCCATACTTCCATGTACTTAGATATGTTTTGTTTACATAATTATTTTGCTCAATAAAGTATAAATCACATTGTTGAAGCAAGTCTTTCATGGATACTATGGCAAGCCAAATTGTCATTTATTCGCGGAGCAATGTTGATCCAGTATTTTACTAAATTATATAAGATACCATAAATATTATAAAAGATACCTTATATTATAGAAGACATCTTATATGTTTATGAGATATTTTATATATTTATAAGATATCTTATTTAATGTTTATACGATATCTTTTATAATATATAAGATATCTTATATATAATATAATATATCTTACATAGTATGTAAGATATCTTATATCTTTTAAAAGATATCTTATAAACTTTTCTTTACGAGATATCTTATAAAGTATATAAGATATCTCATAAAAGATATAATATATCTTATAAGATATCTTATAAAGAAAAATATAAAAGATTTCTTTTAAATGATATATTATAAGATATCTTATATCTCTTATGAGATATCTTATATATATTAAAACTTTAAATAAGATATCTTAAAAACATATAAGATATCTTATAAACATATAAGATATCTCATAAACATATAAGATATCTTATATAATATAATCATTTAGTGTCATTAAGAAATGAGTAATTGAATAAGATATGAGCTCTTGATAAAATCATCGAATGGGTGATTAAGTGATGGAAATGGGTTTTTCTCCTTTTTTGTTCATTAGTTTAATACCATTTATAGTGTATATAAGCACAAGAGAAAAGAACAGGAAAGGAGTCGAATAGATAATGAAAGAATCGAATAAGAAATGGAATAAATAATGGACTCGAGTGAGTAATGAGGGAAACGCATAACAAATAACTCAGAACAAATTCATGGAATTGTCGAATAAGTTATGGCCATGTTTATTCATTAGTTTTTATATAATGTTTAGTGTTCATAAGCAACGGGAAAACCGATAGGTAATGAATCGAATAAATAATGAGGAAAGCTAAAACAAAAAGAGTTCTGATTAGGTAAGTTAAAGGTAGAATACGTAATGAAACTGTTAAATCATTATTTTCTAAACATTTCTATTGTCAATAAGTAAAGGGGAATCGAACAAATAATCAGATACTCGAGTAAATCATTAGTTCTAAATTGGGAACGGACGCAACGAAAAGTACTAAAAATGTTGATTCGATAGCATTATATCATTTATAGTGTTTATAAGCAATGCAGCATTGAATATGTAAAAAGAGAATCCAATAAGTAATGAAGGAATAGAATAAGAACTTTTAAATAAGGAATGGAAAGTTCGAATAAGTAATGAGCATGTATATTTATTCGTTTTTACCGTTTTGAACTATTAACACTCTACACATGTTCGGTGTTTACATGTCTCAGTTGATCCGATATGCCAGGGCAGATTTTCGTGTCAAATGTCGAATACTAAAGACTAAATTAACTACACAGGGGTTCGAAAGATGCAAGTTGATGAAAACTGTGGGAACATTTTTCGGTCGGCGTCATGATCTTATTGGAAAATTTCATGTTTCCCTCTCGATATGAAGTCGGACTTGTTTGGTGCTTTTTAATATGCTTTTGGCGTGGTTTCTTTTTCAACAACAAACTCTCTTTTGAGAATGTGACCTTAACCGAATTTGACCTAGATTTGTGTGGCGGGTGTCGCCGTGACCTAGATTTGTATGGCGGATGTCATCGATGAAGCAAAGAACGTTTACTCTTCCAGAACACTTGGTTCTATTTCCTTGATTTTCTATCACGAGTCTCCATACAAATCTATATTTTATTAAAACATTGTGCCGTTGTTTACTCGATTTTGTGTTTGAATCATGGTTTCGTTACACTGTAGGCATTACTGGTTTTTGAAAAAAATGGCGAAACAATAAAACAAAGCTGAACTTGTATAAGAAATGAGGGAACCAACGAAGTATTCAGGGAATCAAATAAGTAATTAGATCTTATCAAAATCATTGAGGGGTGGAAGTGGTAATGGATATAATTATTCATTTCTTGTATACCAGTTACAGTATCTATACACAATGCGGATACGAATGGGTAATGGGAAAATCGAATAAGTTATGAAATCAAAATAAAAGAAATGAGCGAATCACATAAGTAATAGCTTATGACTATGTAATGGAAAGGTCGAATGGGTAATAGAAATGTTTGATGATTATTTTTAAACCATTTAAAGTGTTAATTAGTAAAGAAGAAACGAATATGTAATGATGGAATCGAATAAGTAATGAAGGAATTGAATAAGTAATAAGGTATAGATAAGGAATAAAATGTTCGAATAGGTCATGGGGACATTTAGATTTGAACCATTTGAAGTGCTAATAAAGTAAAGGGGAAACGAATAAGTAATGATGGAATCGAATAAGAAATAATGTATGGAGAAGAACTTGAATGGTCGACGGGTTGAAGGGAATGTTCAATAATTAGTTTTGAACCATTTCAAGTGTCAATTAGTGAAGAGAAAACGAATAAGTAATGAAGGAATCGAATAAGTAATGAAGGAATCGAATAAGTAATGAAGGAATCGAATAAGTAATGAGAGAATCGAATAAGTAATATTGGATGGAAAGGGAATGGAATGGTCGACGGGATGTTTGGAATGTTTAATAATTAGTTTTAAGTAATGGGAAACAAATATGTAGTAATGGAATCGAATAAGTAATGGAATAAGGAATAAGGAACAAGTAATCAACTTCATGGAGGTTTGAAAAAAAATGCTCGCATACATAGCGAATTTAGCATAGTTATTGACACTGCCCACGAGTGTTTACACATTTTAGACAGTTAATTAAGTCACCGAAACATTCCCTCAACCCGTGCACATGATTTAACATTTCAAGTAAAATAGATACGTTTAGAAAAAGATATATATATATATAAGTAATTTCGCTTCCCTTGTTGGTCACCCTGCCGCTTCCGGTACAATAGAGGTGTGACAATAATTGCTAAGTAACACTTCGACATTTGCACGCGCGGGATAATTTCAAATGCCTTGGCCGTTGCTCACATAGCGTCCATCATAGAACATGACTTTGTACAACTTTGCCCACACCAGCCCACAGGCGCTTGCATAGAAAATACGATTTTCAAAAAAAAAAAAAAAAAAAAAAATTGATATGACAGTGGTATGTGTATTACACATACCAGTCATTTCATTTTTTTTTTTTTTTTTTGAAAATCGCTTTTTCTATGCAAGCGCCTGTGCACCAGCCAAGGGTTGATGGTTGTTTTTTCAACTACTCCCAACAAGAGGCCCATGGGGCCTGTATCGCTCACCTGGTTGGAATAGACCGAATGTCAAAATAATGTTCATGTTCAATTCGTTTTATTTGTCAATCTCAAACAATGATATATATATGGTTATATTGCTTTAAAGAAATAACGAAGTCCAGACTCTCTAAGGGTCTGAAAGACCTCAAGAACTGTTTTTTGAACATGCATTCATCACTTTATGACTAGTAGCGATTAAAATGAAATACGTTTATTTCCCCTATGGGGCCAGGCCCATTTGGCCCCTTGGGCGTCAAAGTCACCATTTATGCAAAATCTGTTTCGCTTCCCCCCCCCAAGATGTTTCTGACCAAATTGGGTTCAAATCCATTCATAACTTTATGACTTGTAGCGATTTAAAGGAATTACCTCTATTTCCCTTATTTGACCCAGCCCCTTTGGCCCCTCAATAGCCCTCCACCTCTGGGTTGTGTTCGAAACCTACGTGGGGCAGTTGCCAGGTACTGACCGTAGGTAGGTGGTTTTTCCCCGGGTACTCCGGCTTTCCTCCACCTCCAAACCTGGCACGTCCTTAAATGACCCTGGCTGTTAATAGGACGTTCAACAAAAACAAACCAAACCAAGCCCCTCGGGGTCAGAGTCACAATTTATGCAAAATCTGTTCCCCTTCCACCAAGAATGTTTCTGACCAAATTTTGGGCCAAATCTAATAAGAAATTTTCGACTAGTAGCGATTTGAAGCAAATGTTGACAGACGACAGACGACAGACGCCACGCAATGACATAAGCTCACCGGACCTTCGGTCCAGGTGAGCTAAAAATACTAGTCTTACTGTATCTATATTATATGATTGTGTTTGTATTCTCTGTGTCTTGATAATGTGGCAGATTCCCTCGAAAATGTTATAACATTTTTCATTGTCCCCACTTTTAGAATTACTTCTTTGCCCCATATATATATTTATATACATACATTATTTTTTTCGGTTTAGCGTACCTGTGTGTAAGGAAGAGGGTGTGTGTATGTGTTCTCTGAGCAGTCTGAGTCAAGTGTGAGTGGTAATTATATATAATTGATAGCTTGATGGATTATATTAAACTGTTCATGTGTTTGTTGTAAATGAAGCGATGATCATAATGAGGATGATGTCAAATAAGGATGACTGAATATGAGGTTTGATGATGATGATGATGATGATGATGACGATGATGATGATTGATGATTGATGATTGATGATGATGTTTATCAATAACTAGAGGCCCATAGGGCCTGTATCGCTCAATTTCCCCTGGGGCCGGAGGGATGGGACCCCAACAGGAAACACATCCTTCGTTAAAACAAAGTTTGATCTCCTTTGCCTAATAATGCTCCAGACCAAATTTCATCAAAATCTATTCAAGCGTTCAGGACAGGTAAGGATTTAAAGGAGTTACCTAAATTTCCCCTAATGGGCTCCGGCCCCAAGGGAGCCACACCCTCCATTTATACAACATTTGATCCTCTTTGCCAAATAATGCTCCAGACCAAATTTCATCAAAATCCATTCAGGCATTCAGGACTAGGAGGGATTTACAAACTTTGTAGCCTTTAATCCTAGCTTGCTACAGGCATAGTATCAAGTCACTGGGCCTCATGGTTATTGAGAAGGTTTTTTTTTTTTTAAGATTTTAGCCTATTGGACCCCTATATTCAAGGTAATTCATTTCGTAACTTGGAAGCCTTTCATCCCTGCATGCCACAGGACCAATATCAGGTCTTTGTGACTCCTGGTTGTTGAGAAAAAAGTTGTCAAAAGGAAAAATTTGACGCTGGACGGCCACCACACCACTAAAAACAAGAACACTTAAAATAAATTAACAACTAATCATTTTATTACTTTCATACCTTAATTGTGACATATTACAAACACTAACAAACTCAGACTTTCTCAGGTACAGGTAGAGCCAGGTATTGCTCTGGATAATTATAATACCTGTCCATTATACTCATATTTGCCCTCGCCTAATCTAAATTGTTATAAGTGAACTGACAATAGAAAAGTTCTTCAACATTCATTCATTACAACAATTTAACCTTGGCCTAGATCACAGTGACCTTGACCTTTTGTACTGGCCTATCCTTAACTTCACCACAGCAATAGTATAAACATGTGTGTTTAAACATAAAACAGGTTTTAAAAGATGTTATGTATATTAACACTATAAAACATACTTAAGGGTGTATGCTATCTCAACTTTCTTATGAGTCTTGTTTCCAAAAGGCTTTCCAACAAGAGATCCATAAACATTTTAGACTTAATGACACCTTTGAGTTTTATACAAAATCAATGAATTCAAATCAAGACATGTTTAAATGGAACAGTCGAATGCCTTTACAAGACAACATTGAAGGGAGTAAACACAACAAAATTCACATTTATAGTGAGAAGAGGTTGATATTTTCTTATCAAAACTACATCATGACCAAAAACATTAGCCCCAGGTAGTCAGGGATTGGAAAACAACATTATGTTGGTGTAAATCACCTGTTCTGATCCAGGTCTGATTCTGTGTCAGCCAGAAAAGACCATTCTAAACAATTTATTCCCTTCATAGTGACAACTCTGGTAAACAGTACATCTGTGTAATATTCAGTACCAACCAGATTTTCGATAAGAAGACATCACTCCCACAAATATCACTGACCAGGTTCCTGTTTATCAGATATTGTTTCGGTGCGGGAAGTGAGAAGTGATATCAAGGAAGCTTCAAACATCAGATTTAAGGGAAAAAGTTTGAGTATAAGTACATTTTGTATTTTTGCAATCTGGATACAACCTATATCATGGCTATTCATAGGATAACAATGTATTAACATCAAAATACTGGCATGATTATAACAGATTTGATAATAAAAGATAAAATGCATGTATACCGACACAAATCGGAGCATTTATAAAACCTGCACTTATAATACAAGTCTACCATGTAAAGCATTGCAATAGTTGTCAGTGTGAATAATAATACTATAATCTTTCAAATCAACCTTAGTTTTGATTAGAAACAAAGTACATGTAGGTTTCGTTTGATTTAAAGATTTTCACTGCAATTTAACAACAAATATCATGGAATCTAAAATCAAGAAATAATTTGAGATTTTCTTTCCAGTTAATTCTGTCATACATCAGTAGAACTAAGGATGACGACCACACCAGAGAAAAGTTGACTAGGCCATAGGAAATGACACAATAGAAATACTGAAATAACATTATTATGGGCAGTGACTGAAACTGTAATGGAATTCTAACCTTGAATTAAACTTTCAAGTCTTACAATCTTTAGACGACAGGTTTCTACATTTTGTATATACTTGATGCGTGATTGATGAAATAAAATTTTAAGCAAAATTAAAACTGAAAAACCCTTCCCAGAAAATAAATCTTAAACCACAGACCTCTTAAAGCGACTACAACTGCAGATTCGATACTGACTATACAGTGATTTTTATTAAAATATAATGATACACAAGTCTTTACTGTAAACAAGAGGGCCATGGCCCTTAACGGTCATCTGACAACTGAATCATTATATAGAAAGTAAAATTTCCCCTATTTGTGGCCCCTCTCCTCTGTCCTTAGGGGTCACATAAGGCTCCTTTATATAAAATATGATAGCCCTCCCTTAAGGATGTTATACAACAAATTTGGTAATCCACCCAAGGGTTAAGAAAGAGTAGTGTTTTAAAGAGAAAAATTCACTACACTTTCCCTTTTTGGGCCATGTCCCTGTTCTCAGGGACAGACCAGCCTCATTTATATGAAATATGATCGCCCTCCTCCAATGATTTTTCACACAAAATTTCGTTGTAATCCAGCCAAGGGTTAAAAAGGAGTAGAGTTTTGAGCAAAAAAATCACCAAAGTTCCCCTTTTTGTGGCCCCGCCCCTCAGATCCCAGGGGTCACACCAGCCTCATTTATTTCAAATATGACTGCCCTTCCTCAAGGATATTACACACCAAATTTGGTTGTAATCAACTCAAAGGTTCAGGAGGAGTAGGGTTTACAGCAAAATCACAGCAAAGTTTCCTTTTTGGGGCCCTGCCACTCAGACCCCATGGGCCACACCAGCCTCATTTATGTCAAATATGATTGTCCTCCCTCAAGGATGCTTCGCAACAAATGTGAGGGTAATCTACTTAAAGGTTTAGGAGGAGTAGGGATTTAAAGCAAAATTTAATCAAAGTTCCCCATGCACTATACATACATATGTTGATGGGTTTTAAAACACTGTTTGCTTGATTGATGTTTGTAAACATTGCTTCATGGAGAAAGATTAATGGAGTCATGTAGATGCCCAAGTAGTCACGAGTTCGTGCAGCGCTACACTGTATCCCCATATAGAAATGGAATACTGGGTAGGTGTAAACAAAGAAAAGATTATAGTCACTGTCCATCATTGCTATGCCTTTCCAATCGGAGAATATTACTACATTTTGTTTAATCAATATTGGGTTTTACAATGTAACAGATAAATGGGCTATAAGTTTCGTTTCTTGAAAGAGACATAGCCTCAACTGACAGTGGAGGGGCCCCATGAGGGGTAATGTGGAGGGGCCCCACGAGGGGTAATATTTTGCTAAGTATGCCCAGCGTTCTGCTTACGACCAGTAATGTTTACATTTTTGTAGGGCCTACAGAATTGTAATATTATTGTTTTGCACTGATTTATAGGTATTGACAAAATATGGATGCAAACACTAAATTTTCGTAATTAAGGTAAAGTCTTAGTTTTACGATATATTTTAGAAAAATATTACACCTGATGAAATTTTCCAACAATGAATTCTACAGTTAAAGTCGCTTTAAGAAAATGCACTTGAAAATTATACACACACTTTTGAAAATAGCCCAGCATTACTTTCTTCTACCAGAAATATTTTTCTCACCTCTGTCTACCATAAAACCAATATTCATTCTAATCTATAAAACTAGAACCCTGTGAGTTAGCACTGTTTTCTGTGAACATCCTTAATTTTTTGGTGCGTTTGGGTGATAAATGCATTCCATAATGTATATTATGTCATAGATCACAATCTATCAAGATTTTTTAGCACAAAAATACACTAAAAAAATAATAATTCACAGTACCTCATACCCAGCTAGTAACTACTGTGTGGATGCTACTGTATACTAAACATAATGTTAACATAATACTTTATGTAGAAATGAATCAAAAATATTAGTTGTGATGAACTTTCACAATAATGTATAGATGGTAACATTCACGGAGGATTTTATCTCAAGGTCATTAAAATAAAAACATACAAAAATACTCAGCGAAGAGTTATATAAACAAACAAATCAATAAAAGTGTTTACATAAAGTTTACCAGGTGTGGTTAGTTGTGAATGGGACAACCATGAAAATCTAGTCTTATGATATTTAACAAGCATACAGTATACAGAAACCCAATTGGCATTTTTGGTCATAACTGAGAACAATACGTTCAGCCCGAAAAATGTGAATATATATTATTAATGTAATTATCACTAAAATATTTAATTAAGTTTCCAGTAATGCCTTGATGCTCAGATCTATATCCTCAGAATGGTTTTCACAAAATACTAATACATTTTTTGCATCATATTACATTTGGCCTGTGGTATTTCTAAATCTATGGCAATTATGCAAAACATCTGAGCTGGTTTTTAACTTCTAGTTTTATGACTGAATAACCAAGAATAAGTGTTGCTATGGAAACAAGAGGAACACATTGTTGTTAACACTAGCCGTAACTAACAACAACTAAAGCTTTGACCGTAAGTCTATAGAGGCAATCTTGATAAAGTCACACTTTATATCATACACTTATTATGAAAATCAAATGGGAACAGTTGTTTATGTTACAAAAAATATTCAAATTAGAAGATGGAAAGGTCATATGCTGTGTTGACCTTTTCACTAACCAATCAACAACAGCTTTCATATTTAGACTATTTTTCGCATTGATCAAATTTTTCGTGCAACTCCAACTGGTATTGAATCAATGCCTTTATAATAATACTTTACATGTAACATTGATGACTTTAACATTTTGATTTTAATTTATCTTCGTCAAAATGTACAGATCACAGAAAATAGTATTTTTTTTTGTTTGTTTATTTTTTTTTATAATTTCATATTTCATGCCATTCTATCTGATGCTATTTCACTGGAATTTCATTAATGTTAATAACAAAAATCATAGGCCCTTAACTTTTAACAATCATTGATATACATTGAGAATATTGTCAAATTTATATCATTAAAGATTGAATTATGAATAAGTTCTCCTGGCCCCAAATGTTTCTGATATTATACCGATAGTTATCTCAATAGTTGTTGATTTAGAATACGAAATCAATTTTCTCATACTTTCAGACCTGGTCCATATATAGAAATTTGGTTTATTTATTATCACATTATAAAAAAATCCCAATTCTCAGGAGAAATTAAACATGCCTTTGTTCCTGTGATGTGCTGATAGATATTAGAATGTGTGACCCTCTTTTCATCTTTTATCAAACACTCAATATTTCATACAAAATAACAAATTTAGTAACTGTTTAAGTGGTATCAGATTTAGAATTCAACCAATTAGTCTGAGAAATAAATAGGACTATCATACTATAGAAATCAACATTTCAAGTACATGAAAATACAAATTATTTAAAAAAAAATACACAATTTGCACCAATTCTCTTACTTCACTTATATGGGATCCTTATAAAGGATTATATATTATTATTATAAAAAGCACAACTTTATTTGTACAAATATATTTCGGAATAAAGCAAAAAATAAACATAAGTATATCATATAGCACTAGCTAAATTCTTCACCAAATGCACAGCGTATGTGTACACAAGTGTCAAAGTACCTGATCTTAAAAACAATTTATATACTGTATCATGCTTATTAACAATGGCAAAATTCAACATTGTGATACTGGTCTGGTCTGACACCAAATGAGTCAAAACATATTGGTCAGATTAGACAGGGTGTCTTAATATAAGGTCTTGTATAATAAACTGTTATCTATTAGATTATATAGAAGTTGGAGAACAGCCTTATATTGGATTAGATAGCAGGATAGTTGGGGGTTGAATAAGGATACTCGAATAATGACAGACCAGGCCAGATCAGATAGAATGTCTGAACACTCGCGTAACAAATTACACATATTGGAATACTGAGGGATCTGATTTGCTAGAACAGCAGAATATACAGGGGTTGGATGGGACAAAACTTCTGAATGCTCAGGTGTCATATTATACATGAATTAATATGATATCCAAATACTCTAGGGTCAGATTAGACAGGATGTCAGATTAGACAGGATGTCAGATTAGACAGGATGTCAGAATGCCAAGATTCAAATTGGCTAGGTTTCAATAGATCTACCTCAAAATTTCATTATTTTTCAATTTACATCAGTTTGCAATTGACAATTTGGAATAAACAATTAATTGACATTTGGAGCAGAATTTATAAACTATCAGCTGTATAACAAATCTATGGCTCTCATACCAGTAATGGAATTTGCTTCAAAAGGTGCGAACCATCAAATATAAGTAGCATGAACTTTTAACATTTAAGAAAATAATATTGATAATAAAGGACTATAATCATATACTGTTTGATATTTAATATCTGGCACTATTTCATGCCCATTTTTCTGACACAAAAAATTAACATTTAACAAGCATGTAACACTATTATTATCAGATCTTAAAACATCACCACACAAACTCTACACCTAAATACACAGCCCGACGGTGAGACAGGAAAATTAATACTGATTAAATTTATCTCGATCATTTGTAATTATGCATGAGTCAAAAGTGGAAAAATTGTAATGGAATAATTTTTGACTCAACGTCTTTCACAACACAAGTACCAAGGTATCTGTCTAATATACCTTATCTATCAAGTAATAATCACAGGAAAACACTCCAAGTAGAAAGTGGGCTTATTACCAGGCATGGGGTTAACGTTACTACCTGATCTGAAGTTTCGCATAAAAATCTCGTATTATAATAAGATACTCAAATTGCACAAGGCATAACTGAACACAAACAAATATTACATAATAATAATAAGAAAATAATAAAAATAATAAATTAACATTAATCCACATTAAATTCTATCCTCCCAACTTGATTGTACAGGGGATCACCGATATGAGATGCGACGATCAACATATCTAGGATAAAAAGGATTGCTCACTTACTAGAATATCAAGGCTTCATAACACCTATTTTTTAAACATCATACATATCTCAGAAAATCTCATAGAAGAAAAAATTACAAAATGAAGAATATATGGATATCAAGTAAAACGTACATGTTGTCAAAAGCAATCTATTTTGAAAATTTAAATGTTGTGGATTTAGTTTTTCTAGGATTCGACCATTCCAAGGATTTTTGTATCCATGTATATAATAAATAGAATTTAAATTCACAGTGAAACAATATCACAATGTTGGCAACATTGATAACTTAACATGGAATCTCTCCAAAGGCAGAATTCAACATAAATTCAAAAACACTGTAAATATATGACAAATATTGACTACATGGAATAACATAGTTTTGCCATGATTTTACTTAACATGTTACATTTGATGGAGCAGGTAAGTAGAAATTGCCACGTTACCTCTGTTTATTAACTAAAATGTAGAATAACCATATGAAATGATTATAGACGAAAAATCAAATCTAGATCTTCCATTAAGATTCTATTAAACTGGATGTACTCAACACACATCCTTTTTTATAATCCTTTAATTTGTTTGAATTAATTGTAACAATTGTTTTTTACAGATCCTTTTTATAACTAAGCCATGTCTAAAGAGATCATTAACTAAGCCACTTTAAAAACAAGGGCCCAATGGGCCTGAATCATTCACCTGCATTCCAGTAATCCTTTTTATACGTAAAAATAATCAAGAACAAGTGTATCAGAGACCAGATACAAGATACCAGGGCCTTGCAGTTATTTAAAAAGATGTCTTTTAAATATTTTGGCTAATCCAACTCTTTCAAACTTAACTATGGTCAAAGTCATTCATTTGAACAAACTTCTTAGCCTTCACCCAGGCATGCTATAAGCCACAAATATCAGATCTCTGGACCTTTTCATTATTTTTAGCATATTCGACCCCTGTGACTTTCAATGTAGGTCAACTTCATTCATTTGAACGAACTTGGTGGCCCTTCATTCCAGCATGCTACATGCCTAATATTAGGTCTCTGGGCCTCTTGGTTATAGAGAAGAAGTTGTTTAAATGGAAAAGTTGACATCAGCCAGACCACGGACGCTGTACCGAGGCATAAGCTCACTTGCCCTTTTGGCAGGTGAGCTAAAAAACAAACTGACAGTGACATTTACCTTAAACCTCTTCTCACAAATACCAAATAAAAGAATGGACCAATTGTAGTCAACATATAAATGTATTCATCAGATCTTTCATCAAAATAAATTAATAACACATAAACAAGAAGCCTAGAGGGCCTGTATTGATATTGGATATTGCAGTGATGATAGCAAAACACTACATTTCTACAGAAGAAAGATTTCACCTATTGGGACCCCACCCCTCAGGCATGCTATATTTCCCCTATTGGGACCCCACCCCTCAGGCATGCTATATTTCCCCTATTTGGACCTTTATTTCCCCTATTTGGACCCAACCCCTCAGGCATACAGACGTACAGTTAGGCAAAATTGGTTTCTCTCCAGTAAAGGAAGCTTCAGATCCAACTTCAATCCATTATGTCCTTGATGACAAGTAACTATTTAATAGTTGACAGATGATGGACACTGTGCCATACATGTATGCTCACCAGACCTGTGTACCAGGCCCCGCAAGCGGGGCCGGCTGTGCTAAAAGGAAATTACAAATATTTTCTAGATGGCACAATGAATTTTAAATAAGGCCGTTTTACCCACAGCTTCCATGCGTCAACAGATTTATGGGTTTTTTTGGTAATACAGTACATGTATATGTGCATATTTTTCAAATTTAAGTTGCGATTCTTTCCATGTGAAATTCTGAATAAATTACTAAAAGATATGGTAGAATACGACTACACGTATACCACTCGTACCTGAACAACAGTCAAGGCTGCAGAAAACTCCTCTACACACATCCATAAATTCTAAACTACACTACCGGTATATACCCTGTCATCAACAAGAGGCCCAAAAGGCCCGTATTGCTCACCTGGATATGGCAGTAAATAGAGGAAACAAAACACTCCTGCATTTCTAGAGCAGAAGGATTTTGAAGAATTTGCTTTATTTCCCCTATTGGGCCCCAACTCTCAATTTATACAAAATTGCTTCCCTTCACCCCAAGGATACAGCAAAACCTAATAAGGACCGAATACTTTCATTCCTACAGAAGAAAGAAGAAGGATTTTAACCAAGTAGGTGTATATTTTCCCTGTTTGGCTCTACCTCTCAGGCCCTGCCCCCCCCCCCCCCCCCCCCCCCTTCCCAAATATACAAGACTGGTTCTTCTTCACCCAAGGATGCTTCACATAAAATTTGGTTGAAATCTGTTCATTGGTTTATGATCAATAGTGTAAAGTTGCAGGACGACGGACACTGCACCATGACATAAGCTCATTGGTCTTTGGAACCAGGTGAGCTAAAGACATTGTCACACCCTGTATATTGTCCATATTGTCAATCAAGTTCAACTAATTGGAACATTAGTCAAACTTAGCTTAATTAGACCCCTGTCTATAACTACTAACATAACATATCTTCCACAGAGAAGATGGCATATATCTGAAAATATTTGTACATCATTAATTTTGCAATTTTTGTTTCTGTCACTTGCTTTGAAGTTTACGAACAGAATCTGATCTGAAATAGTTTCCAAAAATAAAGTATACATGGAATAAATTTCATTCATTTGACTTGGTTACAAAAAATTAGGGGTGTGTGGAGGCAGTAATAGTAAATCTCAAAAATGGATTCATAGAATATTTTGTGTAAAGTTGCTCCAGATAAATTAATGTTACGCAGGCACATAATTGTCTCATACACAAGAGTTCATTCTATTGCAAAATTATAATATATCTTAATCTAGAGCATAACAAAATCTCAAACTATTTCAATTTCCTCAGTTGTAACAACTGGGGAAGTACTAGGAAGTTGAGTATCAGCTTCTCCGACGTCTACTGGAATATCAGTTTCCGGACTAGATAAGGGTAGAGTTTTATTAGACTGGCTTGCTGTGTCGTCCTCATTTGTCAGTGTGTTTGACAAAGACACATCACCATTTGTTAGAGATTCAATGACACTGGTCTCCCCTTTTTCATTTGGGTGGTGAATGTATTGCTCAAGATGACTCAATCTGGGTGGTAAACTCATCCTATTCCAGTCCTGTCTTTTAAAAGTTGGACTATTATCATCAGTCGAAGCTTGATCAGAAAACTCAAGGGTCAAAAGTTCCACCTGGTCATCGTCCAACATTGGTCCAGTGCTGGCAATGCTCTCCGTGTCCGACCCATCCTCTCCTTCTAGACCCTGACCACCGGGGGCCAGGAAAGACCCTTGACGACTTGGTGAATTTGACATGGAATAATTCTCTCTCCATGTTTTCTCTGTTGGACTTCCAAATGGATTATGCTTTGGAAACTCAACACTCCTTTGAACTTTAGACTGGTCTTTTGACAGTCGTCGTCTCTGACCTTTCCTGGTCGGTTGAATTTCTGTCGCCTGATATCGTTGAGTTAAAGGGTCCATTGCAGCGTCAATCTTCAATATGAGTCCACCTTGGAGTTTCCGTCGCCTGCCGGTAGGGGAAGACTGAGATCGTGCGCGTTGATCTTGTGACAGATCTGGTCTGTCCGAGTGGTCACATGGAGAAGACGATAACAATGCACTGGTGAAGTCTTTTGGTATACTAGATTCTCGTGACAAACTCCGCCGCAGGGCGGTATGTTGACCCGGTGTCATCCGACTATTTGGCAATGCCCGATATTCATCCTCAAACGTAGGAGCGGGAAAATCATCCACATGGCCTTCAGTTTGGCTGATTTGTCTATCTACAGCCTCACGGTAGCTGGGGTTACGAGACTTGTCTAAACTCTGGTGAATGACGGAGGGGAGGCTATAGTTAATGTTCTCCTGTGAGTTATAGTCTGAATGTTTGGCATGACTAGATGTATTAGTTGACTGCGACGAACCCTGGCAGCTACTTATATGATTTGACCCCTGACCTTCTACAGAGTTCATGCCCTTGTCGCGATTGGGTGGAGGCGACGGAGATTCAGAGCCTACCCCTGCCTCTCGGACACCGAGCTCCTGCTGTTTTCGTTTTTCTTGTCTCTGTTGGTGGATATCGTCACTGATAAGCTCCAGATTTTTCAGTGCGTCAGAGTACGCTGATTTAGCTAAGGAAACATCTTCCTCTAGTATATGGATATTTCTCTTCTGATCCTGAAATGAGAGACTTCCTTTAAATATTGGATTTCACTAAATGCTTATGTACAAAATAATATGCGCATATTTGACGTAAATCTACCCCCTCTTCCCCTGCGTAAATTTCCATATTTAGAGCAATAATTATAAACTGTAATGGGTTTGTAACAACTGGTTTGGAGAGGACTTATATAGGTTTGCCTATCAAATTCACCATTTATTTTATAGCAATAGAATTTGTTGAAATGAAGTGTAACAACTGGTCTACATGGAGACATTCTACTAAAGCAACAATGAAACTTGACAATAGTGACCATGACCTTCCTAGGACAGAAATCAAACCTGGATATAAATGTCACCTAATTAAATGTAATTTTTTCTTACCTCCATTGACTGATTGAATTTTGCTTTCATTTCAAAGTAAGGTCTGAAACAAACAAGAAATGAAATCAATTGAATACAATTAAAAATTAATTAAATAACTTTTAGACAATTTCTAAAACTATGATCACATGAGCAGAATTTGTAAAGCCGAAATGTTTCATTCCAACAATTGTGAAATTTAATGCTTTAATATAAAAGTAGGTTTTGATTGGATAAGGAGATGTCAGTGATACATTGATCGATTGGAACTGTTGTCAATTTTCCTATAATGTCTCTAGATCTGTGTAAATAAACAGTTTCTGACAGCTCTCAAGAAAACATACGATATAAAAAGAAAGACAACATTTGACTATAATGGTAAATTCCTAATTAGGAAATCTGTATTAAGATTTTATTGTGGAGACTAGCTCCACCTAACATTGTAATTAACATGACATGACATTGTAATTAACATGACATTGTAATTAACATGACATGACATTGTGATTAACATGACATTGTAATTAACATGACACTGTAATTAACATGACATGACATTGTAATTAACATGACATGACATTGTAATTAACATGACATGACATTGTAATTAACATGACATGACATTGTAATTAACATGACATTGTAATTAACAGTGACATGACATTGTAATCAACATGACATTGTAATTAACATGACATTGTAATTAACATGACATGACATTGTAATTAACATGATAGTGTAATTAAAATGACACATTGTAATTAACATGACATGACATTGTAATTAACATGACATGACATCGTAATTAACATGACATCGTAATTAACATGACATTGGAACTAACATGACATTGTAATTAACATGACATTGTAATTAACATGACATCGTAATTAACAGTGACATGACATTGTAATTAACATGACATTGTAATTAACATGACATGACATTGTAATTAACATGACATGACATTGTAATTAACATGACATGACATTGTAATTAACATGGCATGACATTGTAATTAACATGACATTGTAATTAACATGACATGATATTGTAATTAACATGACATGACATTGCAATTAACATGACATTGCAATTAACATGACATGACAATTAACATGACATGACATTGTAATTAACATGACATTGTAATTAACATGACATTGTAATTAACATGGCATGACATTGTAATTAACATGACATTGTAATTAACACGACATTGTAATTAACATGACATGACATTGTAATTAACATGACATTGTAATTAACATGACATTGTAATTAACATGACATTGTAATTAAAACGACATTGTAATTAACATGACATTGTAATTAACATGACATTGTAATTAACATGACATGACATTGTAATTAACATGACATCGTAATTAACATGACATGACATCGCAATTAACAATGCCATGGCCAGGCACCAGTACAAAAAACAAAGCACACCCACAAATGAATAAATGGTAGAGAGGCACCTAAACTAATTGGTGTCATTTAATTAATATCACATTGTAGTCTGAATTATAAGAAATATAGAAATTCAATAAGAAATGATGACCTCTAAACCAAAGCAGATATAAAATGAAGGAATATGATGATTCTGATGGACAGGTTTTTCTAAAATGAATACAACCACTAAGAACCAATCCCTCCACATCATTACCAATACCTGTACATAGGATCTAAGCAAGTTCCAATCACACCAGTGGGACATTCTGTTTACCATACGATTTATCTTAGTAAATAAACAAGAGGCACAATGGGCCTGTATCACTCATCAGGCATTAATCCAATAAGTGGGTTTACGGTGAAACATTATGTGCCAAGTGTTTGTTTTGTGAAGTAGAAGTTATGATGACCATATGCATTGATAGTTGATTGTTGTTGGTTTTATTTCTAGATATACTGAATTTAGAATATATATTGATGACATAATTACATATACGGTATATAGCACACATATACTGTATGAATATAATTGGCAACAAACATATTCTATGGAACACACCTTGGTCTTTTGGAAATTGTTAAAAGAGGAAATTGCAATAGATCACTTGAGTTAAAACCATTTTCCTAATATCACATCATCGTAGTCTTGTGATGTTATCACTGTTGTTTACTGTTAGATGTCCAAATTTATGAGATGGTGTAACTTCACAGAATTATTCATCATATGATAAACAGGTGTGACAGATTGGGCCGAGTGATTCTGACTAGAAGGGACCATATCCACTGGGCTGTGTAAATCTGAGTAGAAGGGACATATCCACTATCATCTAACACATTATTACAGGATTACTCCCCAGACTGAACATCCAGTAGCAAGGTTCCATCAAGGGAGAAAATTTGTCTGAATAAATTTTAGAAAAATATGCTGTTCTTCCCAGAACAATTAAATTTTAAATACAACATCCATCTGTACCAATATTATATCTTGGTGATCTTAGTTAGAAGGACAATTTTTATCCTTAATCTTAATACTAAGTACTTATATTTTGTCCATAGTGGCATATTTTCATAAAATTTTGCTGGCATAACTTTTTGTAGTCCAATTCAAGCTACGTCCTAAATTAGAAGCTTTACTCAATTGCTACATGTACATGTATTTCAATTCTTCTATAATATATATCTTTTTTTTTATAGGTACATATACAGCATTCCTGGGTTCGGAAGATATTGTACTGTTTAATAATACCTTATATTGATGTTAATCAGAGGAAAAGCATTCTAATACACACACACACACTTGATCCTGAACAAGAAGTCATCTGCATGCTTTGTCATCCATGTAAAATTGTATTGTCTCACCCTTTCCTTAGTTCTCAAACACCCATCCCCCCCCCCCCCCCCCCCCCCCCCCCTTTTACTCTCCCCAGTGCCCAGATGACAGGTTAAGGCAAACTATATTTTATTTTATATTAAAGACAGTTTCTTCTCCCCAGTGTCATGACAGATTAAACTCCATTTTATTTTATATAAAAAAGCATTTTCTTCTAAGGATTAAGAAATATGTCCTGTGTTTGAATCAAAATCAAAGAAATATGATGTTAAAAGGAAATTACTGTAAAAAAACAGTTTTCATGTCAAGATGTAACTGAGGATATGTAAATCAAAATACACTTTGCATCGCTATATATTATATAGATATTTATAAGACTTGTATGTAGGGTAAACAGGAGGATAAGTCCGTGGCCCCTGAGGATCTAGATCGCATCTTAACTGGCATGCTTAAGATAAAACTTGCGGTCTTACTTACAATAAACACAACTCATATCTGTTGACTATGTCGCCCATTTGTAAGAAACTCCTGCGAATGGACATACTGGGGCAAAACAATGGAAAAGGGAGATAAACATGGGGAACAAAATGACAAAAACAATGACAATGAGTCCTTAACAATAGCTACAAACGACCATTAATCATATTTGGTGTTTCTGTAAAGTGAAAGCTGATGTAAATGATTATTGTTTATGTCTGGTCAGAACCTGAAATCTTCAAATTGACACATTTCACAAATCATGGGAACTTATTTAATGCAACACTGTAACAGTTGTACTGTATCTATCCTACAATGTGCCAAGGGGCCAACTTATAAACTTTGACTCAATGTCAGGGTTGGGCTTGCTTAATTATTGCAGATCAATGAAAAAGCATTCAGAAAGATTTTTACAGAAACACATTAGACATGAATGGGCTTATTATCAGAGACGACTTATTGCAAGGATTTTTTTGGGAAAGCAGGTCTCTCTGCAAATTGGTTTTTGAAAAGAAGTTGTTTGAAAAGGTCAGGTGAGCTTAAAACTAGTTATAATTACTAAAGTCTTATTTAAAACACATGCCCTGCTATTCAGGAGAATGCTCAGTGGAAATCATGATGAGGATTAAGTAAGTGTGTAGTTAGTTATAACCTAGAACAGGGAATTTATCGTGGAAATGAAACTAGTATAGTTTAATAGATGAGAAACATGTTAAAATGCCCACTTTTTTTTGCTCACTTGTAGCCACACAGTCACACGATATAATTCTTTTCCGAGAACAACTTACTTTGACTTATTGATAGCACGTTTGAGATCCTTCTGAAGGTACTGCACTTTGGTGTCGGCCTCGTTGAAAAGTACAGTGGTTTTCATGTGTTCCTGCTCGCTCTCATTTCTCTCCTTCTCTGCTTCATTCACCTAGAAATCAAAAATCATTTTACATATAAAGCTACTTCCATAGTTAAGATTTCATGAAATGTAAAGCTAGATCAATGGTCAAGAATTCATTTACAGGTAAATAAAGAAAAATTTTCAAGATTTCATTAAAATTGAATGCAGGTCACAGCCATTCATTTCAACAAATTTGTTAGCCCTTCATTCGAGCATCATATATGCCCAATATCAGGTCCCTGATTTCTACCAACTTTTTTCCTTTACCGCATCTTAATTCAGCATTATGCTTCCAAAGAACAAGAGGCCCATGGGCCTTAACGGTCACCTGAGATTTGAAATATTTCAGTTAATTTAATTGACCATTTTTGGCCCCGCCCATAAGCCCCTAGGGGTCAGTCAGGGCCAACATGTGCATACCCTCAAACTGCCATCCCAAGCTGATAATGTTAACCAAATTAGAATGAATTCCAATAGAAATCAAACATATTATAGTCAAAAATGTGATTTCCCTATATAAACTATAGTAAAGTATACCCCCTCCCCAGGGCCAAATTTAAGACCCCAGGGTCATGAAATTCAAAATTTTAGTAAAGCACTTTAAGATGCTTCCAACTATAAAGAGTATTTGATTCCACCTTATTTCCGTCTTGAGAAGAAGATTTTTTTAAATTTCAGTCAATTTGGCCCTTTTTAACCCCGCCCATTAGCCCCTGACGTCAGTCAGGGCCAACATGTGCATGCCATCAAACTGTCATCCCATGCTGACAAATTACCAAATTAGAATGAATTCCAATAGAAATAAAACAAATAAAAATGTGATTTCCCTATATAAACTATTGTAAAGTTTACCCCCTCCCCAGGGGCAAATGTGAGACCCCTGGGTCATGAAATTTACAATTTTGGTAAAGCACCTTAAGACCCTTCCATCTATGAAGAGTGTTTGATTCCACCATATCTGAGAGTAGAGAAGAAGATTTTTGAAGTTTTAGTCAATTTGACCCTTTTTAGCCCCGCCCCTCAGGCCCCTGGGGGGTGGGGACCATATAATTTACAATTTTGGTTGACCTTTAGCCATAGAAGTTTCCTGCCAAATTTCATGGAATTTGGTTTAGGGGTTTTGGAGAAGAAGTCGAAAATGTAAATTGTTTACGGACGGACGACGGACGACGCACGACGACGGACAAAAGGGGATTAGAATAGGTCACTTGAGACTTTGTCTCAGGTGACCTAAAAATCCAAACAAACTAGAATAATGACAGGTCATCAAGTGTCCTTTTGTATGGCTAAATTCCTCACAATAATCAAGAAGCCATCTGCCCATATCGCTGAGATTCAGTTGGATATTTAACATTTAGACTTTAAAGCGAAGTAATACGAATTATACATGTACTATGATGTGACTCTTGTTTCCTTCCACCTCTATATACACCGAAACTTCACTTAATGATTACCTCAAAATTACGACCATCCCACTGATACATGCACGTTTTTTCAGTCCCATTATTTTTCTCTCTATGTCGTTGTGATTGTTACTTCAGTATCATACAACCACCCTGCTATTTTGTATTACAACCAGTTTTGACAGTTCTAAAGACTACTAATTACGAGGGCTGATCGAGGGCTGATTGATAAGTTGTGAGCTACATATTGAAGGATTTGAATTTTGCCGGACATATTGTATTATTTTTCAACATAATCCCCTTCAGTATCTATACAAATTTACTAGCAGTGTTTAAGGGCCTCAATGCAACTTTTATAGAACTCCATTTCTTGGCTGTTCAGAAATTCATCCACTGCATGTTAGGGTTAGGGTGCCTGAAATAGCTGTTTTCAGAACCCGAACCGATTTTGACCATTTTCCAAAAGCCGCTTGTCTTGTTTAATTTAGAGTGCTACCTCTTTGATATAAACAAACCAAATGAGACTTTTGAGAAATGGCGATAACAAACTTCAATTGTCAAAATCCAAGATGATATTGGACTAACAAGAGGAATCTAGAAGAAATTCAAAAAACATGTACAACTAGGGACCAAGGGGAATCTACCAGTGAAATCTGAGCAGAATACATGTCTATAGAGACCTTCATAGTGGCATGGTTCAGCATCTCCTGCCAGGCTGGGTCCGACGGCTCCTCCCGACACATATAGCCTTGTTCTGCCAGCTGTACCATCTCCTTGGCTGCCTCATGCATGCTGCAGGCGCGCTCAAAACGCAAGGCCGTTTTCTGGGCCTCTACGTGAGCCTAAAAACACACCAGAAGTCAGACAAGTACATAACAAACTATAAATATATGAATTTACACACATCGACATATTCAATCTAAAATCCACCATAATTTATCATTTTGAATATGCATTTTTGTCAAGCAATTTAAAGAAGTACAAACCTATGGCTATTTAAGGATCGAAGATTTATTATCAAACCATTACATTTACCTAATATGATGTTTCCAGTAGAATAAATATCAAAATCAATATTTCATGTACTGTGTTAAGAAAGTCCAACTAGAAGCTGTCGTGCAGGGGCAAACTTATACCCCCCGCCCCCCTGCACAGAATAATTAAATTAATTGAAGTCTTTTAACACATTTATCTAAATTTTGACAAACTTTTTTCATTCATATAAATGGAGACTTTTTTCAAAATATAGTTAATCAATAGACTGCATAGAAAAATACATGTATTCCTTTATCTAGAGTTTAAATATATATGCTGCTATCTTTTTAAAACAACTACTAGTTATATTGTATTCAAGCTTCAACACACTCCTGGTATACAGTTTGTGTATGTAAGTGTGTATGAAAGTTGTCTTTGTTTTTGAGTTATCATATGTTGAAAACTTGAATAAAAATGTTAAATAAAAAAAAAGAAAAGAAAAGAAAGAAGATGAATAGCTCACATCTTTCACTTTAACCCTGGCGTCATAGTAGGGTCTTGCTTTCTCCACGCAGGCTCCAAGTTTTTTGGCGAGTGTGTTAAGTTTCTGTGTAGACTCTGATAGAGCTTGGCGAAAACCTGCCCGGCCATCCTACAGAATATAGATGATAGAATTAAGTCAAAATACATCAGTTACACTGCTTTTTCTTTCCATTAAGAAAACTGTTAAAGATAACTATATAAACAATCTGAATTTACAATCAAAGTGTCGAGGCCACTCATAGGTGCTGTGCATGAGGGATTGAAATACAGGAGAAAAGCAAATATTATATAAATATAAAATCAGATGTACTCGTTTTAAGGAATTTTATTTAATTTGAAAAGGCTGTGGTTGTGTTAAAGTTATGATGAACGGTGAGGAATTACGTTTTTGAACCTCACACACCTCACGGCATACTATACAAAAAAAAATGTATATGACTTCCGGTGGCTTGTTAAATCGCACGTTCTTGTTCATACTTTGTTCAAGCATGCAACCTCTTTTTGCTATCGGAATCTCTGTTGTGGAAACAAGCTAACTTAAGGTTTCGCCTCATTATCACTTCAACCAACTCAACCTGCACGAGCATATTTATGTGGCCTATTTCTTGGAAAAACAATAAGAGATTTCACTTATCAATTTCCAAATGGAAAATCCGAGACTAAAAACAGTATTCGACGGTCGAGGGCCATTTTTATCAACCCTAGAGCTAGAGTGTATACCAGTTATCTCCCCTTGCACAAACCAGGAAGCAAGCATAATAATTTGCAGATAGATAGTTCGGAATACTCAGGGATAAAACATGTCATGTCTATAGTGACCGTTTTTCTGTCTCTTCTTGTGCGGTCTTTATAGACAGGTTTGACTGTATATCCAACATCTATACCGCTATTTATTTTTATGTATCCATCGCCTATACCACTAGTTATTTTATGTATCTCCTATACAGCTATATATAGTTATTTAATTGCCTTTTTGATGGTGCACTGCCCAAGCAAATTACAATTTCCTGATTAAACAGAACAAAGTGCAATTTTAAGATCCTGGGTTCCGAAAAAATGTGAAATTACATATAGTTGGAAATCCCTGACCAATCTCAATCGTCAAGGATAAGATATAAACATGTTAATGGGGGTTTCCAATCACATGATGAAGTGGGAAAACTGATCAAAAGTCCCTAGAAATCTTTGGGAGGAAATATAAGTTGTAGGGGTATATATATCATCAAACAAGAAATGGAAAATCTGTATCCTAATTGATACTGTACATATTTGTATCATAAGATGGGTGAAAGCTGACTTTTTGTATGCTATGCTCTGTTCAATATCACTTTCTTATACATGCACTATATATGAACTTAATATTGTTTTTATCTAGATCTCAATATGGTCATATGAATGAAAATCAAACTTTTCATCAAAACTAAATTAAACTTTTGATCTTTTGATAAAGCCATTGTTGAAATGAAAAGAATGCTTGCAGTGTGGCTACTGGAATCTTGCTTGGCATGGGACTGTCCTGGTGTACAATATTAATTTTCATTTAAACCAATGTTACATATATATATAGTAGCCTCACTCCTTCAAATATAGTCTTTAACTTTTTATAGGAAAGTATTTTCCTGGTCAACCCATGGCCAGACACACTAGACTGTTCATAAAAGTAGGAATAGCTAATGGACATCTGAAAACAAAATGTATTTACAAATTACATGTGAAATTTGATATTTTGAGCATCTTATTATGTGGCCAATGTACATGTGACTACCTTTGAATATTATTTTAGTATGCATAAATTGAGTATCTTTTTATAACAGATTAGTGACCCAGTACTTAAATTAAAATTCAGCAGGCATACTGGTCATGATCATGACTTTATGAGTATATCGATCATACATGCATATACAACAAATATGTCATTGCCCTTAATGAGTAGGACTTACATCAAGTTCCAACTCTAACTTGTTGATTTCCTCCGATGCCTTGTTCAGTTTCTCCAGCTCCACCTGTTAAACGATAAAATATAACATACATGTACCAATCTACTCTACTCTAACCATGTTAGAGGATTACACGTCAAGAAACTTAAGATTGCCACTGTGTAACCTTCAACTTCATTCTTGTAACAACTTGGATTGAAAATGGCAGCCTGGTAATTAAATATATACAACAAGAGATCCACCATTGACTGATGTTTATTGGATCTATGTCAGATTGATGTCTTTTTTTCCTTCTTTCTTCTTTTCCTCTGTCAATCATCTGATAACAAGAATAAGTAGAATATACATGTGATATTTAAGAAACATCCCTGCAGTTCTTTTCAAGAATGAAGTGATAACAAATTTAATTTCTCAAAATCCAAGTTGGATGCCTGTCGGCCATTTTGTTTTTCTGATCAAAAATCTAAACTGGAACTATAGGGACCAAGGGGAACCTACATATGAAGTTTTAGGAATATCCCTCCAATACTTTTCATGAAATAGTGATAACAAACGTCAATTCTAAAAATCCAAGATGGCCATCTGAATCTAAATTGGATTGGCACAACTAGTTACAAAGGGGAATACATGTATACACATGAAGTTTAAGGTATATCTCTCCAGTACTTTCCAAGAAAAAGCGATAACAAGGATTGTTTATGGAAGATGGACCACAGACCACAGACGCAGGGCGATTTGAATAGCCCACCATCTGATGATGGTGGGCTCAGTATATATTGTGTTGTGTTGCATTTCATCAAATTTGATATGCATGTATCCATCAATTTTATATAGGAAAAGACTTATACAAGCTTGCTTGTTGTCTAATCCTTTTGTATTATTTGCACAACAAGATTTGTTAAAATAAAATGTCAACCACTTTTGATTGAACACTGATCAAGTGGAGGTAGTATAGCTAGTGAAAAAGTTACCATATAAGGAAATAACAGCAGAAATAACACTGATTCTACTCTAGATTTTAAAAAGGCTACCAAGCAAGTTTCATCAGAATCTGATACTTTCGAAAGGAATTGTGCTAATCTGGCGGATGGATGGACAGATCCCATTTGTGTCTCCTGTGCCAACTTTGTTGGGTAGGGGGTAATCTTCTCCTTTATGTATATGAGATCTTATTCCACCTGATTACATTGGTGGATATTATGACCTCATATCCCATCAGCGTGTTTCCTATACTGCTAGAGCCCGGATTCGGGGGCGCAACAAAAAAGTGTCATAATCATAAACCATCTAAAACTTTGTTGGCCAGGGGATAATTAATTAAGTGGACATGTACGTGGGATAACTCGTCCTACTACACATGTGCTCTATTGGCGCCCGTTTTACTCATTAAATGACAAACTTGAACTTAACGAAAATTGATTCAGTAGCAATAACTTTTTACTGACACAAATGCAGCCAATCTTATCCAAACCTTTAATACTCAAATTAAACCCAACAACAACTTGGTGGTTGCATGGCAGAGTGGACAATGCAGCTGCCTTTCTAGCGACCAGGGGTTGGTACCCTGATTAATGTAAAATAGTACACGGCGCCTGTCAGACTAGGTCATTTATAAATAAAGCATCATGCATCCATTTACATAATTCAAAATGACAATGAGTTGAAACTGTGAAACGTGAAATCAATAAACTTATCTAACTGCCGGATATTTTCGTGTGTATGGAGATATCGTAGTAAGTTATCGTAACATGTTAATTCCATATGTTGAGACCAGACCAGTCCTGTCATAGAAGTGCATACCTGGATTCTAGGATCGAGAGTTTCATCGTCTAAATCTTCAATACAGGCAGGAGACAACCGACCTTCATAGTCGGCCATCTTTGCCTGAAATTTTCGTTGTTGATTGCATTAATCTAGAGCCAAAATCAATCTCATCGATAAACGAAACAATGTCAACATTTAACTCCAACCATGCTTAAAAGTCAGTACATATAACTGAGTTTTTTAATTATATTAATAGTAATCCATTTTCTGTCTAAATGGCCGGTTTCCTGAGATTTTGTTTTAGTTTTGAGAGTACCTCTTATAACCTAATTTACAGTCGTAGCACTGATGTATGCGATTGTTAGGGAGTGAAACGCGTGAATATTTGTACGTTTCGTTTAACACAACCCGGAAGTAAATACCTACCGAAGCGGCCGAGATAAGAAAGTAGGAGACCCCACGAAAATCAAAACTAGACGCTTTCAGTGAATAAGTAAGTGTTGTAATTGTTTTTACATAGGTAACCTATATAAACAAAAACATGTCGTTATATAAAATTACATTTCATATCATAAGTAACACACTTTGTTTCAAGGAGGCGTATGTGGCCTGGAGGCATGTTATTGTGATTGCGGCTTGTGTAAGCCTGTATGCAGACGATGCGTCTCATTATCGGAACAATAGCTTTTCAGAAATATTTCAATTTCGGTGTGTTTTATCAGGGACATATATGCCTCAGAAAAGAAAGCGTAGTTTTACAGATGTGCATTAGATACATATCATATAGCCTATCTACTAAATTCTTTCTGGGCAAGTCCTATCAGTAGAAATAAGCATGTCACGATTGTGTTTGTTCAGTGCACTGAACCGTGAAGTCATCTAGGTCCCCCTTTGACACATGTATCTATGACACCGTTCCTATATCGCATTAACTTTCAAACATACATGTTAACGGTGTCTTCCCACTCAGCCAACATATCCTATTTTAACATTGGGGGTAGGAACAATAGAGAACAATAGGCACTAATTACAGGTAAGTTATAGCCTGTTTTGGAGAAGTATTTGATTCTTAGGTTACCTGTATTACCTGTGCTACATGCTGTTAACAGTTTATAGATAATGTATACTATATATATATATATATCACAAATACTTTTATATAATTAAAAAATATTAAAATCGAATAACTCAAATTTTCATGAATTTCTATATCTTTCATTGTTATAAATTTCACACTTTATCATAACTAATATGTGTTATAAATAAAACAGAAAATACATTTGTTCAATTTTAACCTTTACATTGAAATGGCACATTATCAATAAGTTCAAGTCAACGTTACCTCAACGTTACCTGTTTCATTGTGATATATATCAGGTATATATAATCATAGACTTGTATATTGTTTGTATATCTGATATACAAGTCTCTGATATAATGTACTTAATAGAAAACGATAAAAAAAACACTTTAAATGACATTTTAATAGTTCAAGTAAAACAATTTAGATAACGTATGATCACGAAACTGATTGAATAATAAAGCATAAATCAGTATAATCCTAGAAATCATGGATAAAGTTCACAATATCACCAAAGTCAATGTTTAATCATATCGGTGGTTCTCATATATGCAGTCTTCACATACGAAATTATTCACGTAATAAATAGTTTAATCTTGTTATTACAAAGAAACACTAGTCTATATAATTGTCACTTCCTTTAACACGAGAATATGGTAATCATTGCCCTTGCAAGTTCAAGTTACTTTATGAAATCGAATGTTAAATTACACTTGTATATAATGTTTAGAATACACAAGTTCCATTTCTCAAAGTATATCATAATCACTTAGGTCGCTTTATGATATTGAATGTTAATGTTCAGGAAACACAATTGCAAGTATATGATACACGTGTATATAATTGTCATTTAATATCCTGGATTTATTACTCCAAGTGGATAAGATGTGAAGTATCATCAGCATATGCAGTCACATCCATGGTGTTGTTTCGTAGTCTCATCTTGAGAGTCTGGAGTCTCCATTCCAGTTGGCGATTTTTCCTCTTCTTTGCGCATGGTTTACCTCCAGCTTGATACTCTACCATTCTCCAAGAAATCAACCCTAATCTGGGCATTTGCCATTGCAATTGCAATCTATAATCTATTTTCAGTAACGTCAAGTACAGTCAGTGTTCAGAGAAAAATAACTAATGGAATTGGTAAAATGTTTTGACTACATATCATTGAAGTTTATGCTGTTAACTCTTTATGTGATTATAAAATAGAGTAATCCCTTGAAATCCATTGTTTACAACTGAATTGTTTACCATTGGATTTTTCCGAAGACATACAATTTCAGATCTAGGCCAGTCCATATATCAAAATTTATCCTGACTAAATTATCATAAGACAAGTAATAATAGCATTAAATACATTTTGTAATCTCACAAATTTAAAGTGTGGAAACCATTCCCAGGTTAAGTGAACAAGATAATGAGTTTTAGTTATATATACTGGTCAGAGTAAACTTTAAGTCATTTATTATTTAGTGCTGGAAGATCTAGATCAATGAGCGATCATGTTCAGAAATGAAATATTTTGTGGATGCGTTAAAATACGACACAATATCTTAAGGTATGTTGTAAAAAATTGATTTTATGTTATAATTGATGGAATTACTATGTACAAGATGGATAAAAGTATTAGTATGTTCAGGAATGGACTGGACAACAAACCAAAACTAGTTACTGTAAACGAGAAACGGATCATCATTGCAAGTTTTGTCCAGTAGAATTTTTGTAAATGTGACACAGGCATTTCAAAAAATAAAATGAAACTGATTTCATTTCATTTATATGTCATATTGCGTAGATATTTTATTCAAGATATCAATGAAGTAAGTATTTATAAAAAAAATCTTACATTGCATACAGTACACAGGAACTAATACACATTAATCATGTAAGATTAAGAATATTACGTACATTAAAATAAAACATAATTTAAAAAATGACCATAACGAATAAAAACATTATACAGATAGTCGATAACATCAGGAACTTATTATTGATAAAGAATTAAATTTCTATTCATCATATAGACATTGGACATTTTGCACATATTGTGCTTACTTTGAAAGAGTATGCGTTTTTTATTACATGTTTATATCTTATGATAAGTAATTATATCTTTTTTTTATTTTATAAAAAAATATCAGCATGTCCCCAAACGGGCTCCATACATTATAACTATATAAAAGTTTAGTAATGATATCAAGTCAGGAAATATAAATATATGATTTCAATTTAATGAATTGTACATTTGGAAGAAAACGTTTTGGTTTGAAATGAAAACACCATTGCAAATAATAATAAAGTAAGGCCACACCAAATTAATCAGTTGTTCGTCGGGAATCCCGCTCCAAAAATATCAAAGTCGAGAAAAAAATAAAAATAATTTTTTCCCGCACCTCCGGAAAAATCGTCAAATCCGGATTTTTTTTCCGTTTTCCGACTTCTTTTTCCGGTTATTACAACACATTTCGACGCTTGAAACGCCGACCCAAACAAGCGTTTCGTTGATACCTGATGCAGAGATGAAAAAAAATGGCGGAAAGGCTCCGGCCTAGCACGAGGATAGTTACTCCAATAACATTAGAGGTTTACACGACAGAAAACTTTTGACAGGCTGTCATGTAACGATATCCACCAATGTAATCAGGTGGAATAAGACCTCATATACGTATAGGAGTAGAGGATAGTCTGCTGTAAATTCTTGGAATAGTATGGGTATTTTTATAGTAATTAACGAAGCGGAGAACAATGAAACGTTTTATGACCTTTTTATCCGCAGTATTAACTACCACCTTGGTTTAAACAGTATTTTATTATCAATGGTATATACAATACATGGGTCATTATATACAATAATTGGAAACTACCACCTTGGAAATTTTTTGTAATGTGGTAACAATCAAAGTATTTATTTTATTTTGAAGAATGATATTTTTTGTTAAATAAGGTCAGTATCTATGTGATATTTTTTTTATTTGTATTCCATAATAATAATCAGAAAATGTGGAATTATTTTATTCCAATTTCATCATTTCACAGTTGTCCTCTTAGTATTAGGGCTATTCCATTAAAATATCTAAATGAACCCAGGATTCCAAAACAATTCACCTCTGTCCATGGTTAGATTTCGCTCCAATTACTTCTGTGTATTAAAATTAATTCAATAAATTCTTTGGGTGGTACCCCTAAAACAAACTGGACTCCTGGGGTAGGGTAGATGTTTTGCTGGAAAAGCCCTTAGTTTTACTGTTAAATACAAGTCAATTATATTTGATAGATGCTGAATTCCCAGCCATATACATTTTAATGATTGTGTTTCTAATATGCCAATTTTCTGTTGTTTTATATGGTGTTATTATTTTTGTTCCAGATAATTATATATGATATAGTGATTTTGTTTTTTCTGTGCCAATTTTCTTTTGTTTTATGCATTATTTTCTATTATACCGGTATTTGTTCCATACAAATGAGAGAACTGTGTTAAGTTTGATTTGATCAAGTAGATCAGGTATTAAATTGTTGTTGGATTTTACATACAATTGTTTAGTTATTTGTGTATGAAATCACTTCATGATATACATGTACTTGAATTGATCACAAATAGACACAAACATCTGTTCAATATGGTATTCAGTTTATTTCCAACATTTAATGAAAAAAAATAATGGAAAAAAATATCGCTCGCACATCATTTGAACGCTTCGCCTCTTGAAATCTCTAAATGGAAATTTTTTGCTAGAAAAAAAAATTTCGCTCGCTCGCCCCAATTTTTTTTACCAGTTTCCCGAAGAACAACTGATTAATTTGGTGTGGCCTAATAGTAATAAATCATTATGATAATGATTAGGAGATAAATATGAACTAAAATCATGATAAGTGATTCCAAAAATAACAATAAAAACGATGATAATTATATAAATCATATTTATAGTAATTGTAAGTATAATGTAAGATGAGACTGTGTATCAAATCATTACAATAATAAAATGTTTAAATAAAGTAATAAACAAAATTTAAGTTTTTGCAAATGTAACTTTGACCCCCAAGTGTGAAAATTAATCACCGCCAATGACTGTGAAGAGAAGTTCACAAGCAGAAACAAAAATGATGTATGTGGCACCCCAAGAAAAACACAAGATTCACATTTACTTTTATTTTTATAGCATGAACTCATTTCAATGACAGAATGCTCATTTATTTATTTATTTATTTAACGGGTTTTACGTCTGCTATTACAGCCTTGCGGCCTTTCAGCTGACAGAATGCTTGTTAAAGTATTGTTTATATAATGGTCACTGTTGTACTGTAATCAACACATGTGATTACATTATATATTACACAATCTTATCACTGGTCTTCTAATCAATTTAACATGAATATTAAATTATCATCATGTATGTACCAACAGGTGTTAAACGTCAGATTAATCTGTTTGAGATAACATAACCACCAGTACAAACAGGACTGCTGAAACTACAACTATAGTCACCATACCATTGTTTACTAACAGAGAGATGGGACTCTCAAACCAGAAAGGAGACTAATTTATAAGATTAACAGACTGATTTATCAGATAAATAGACTGATTATAAGATTAATAGACTGATTTATCAGATAAATAGACTGATTTCTAAGATTAATACACTGTTTTATGAATTTTATATGAGACTGATTGATAAGATTAATAGACTGATTTTTTTTATAAATAGACTGATTTATTAAATTGATAGACTCGACCTCATTTATAAGACTTATATAGACTGATTTATAGGATTAATAGATTGATTTATAAGATTAAATTAGACTGAATCATGTATTTAGTAGAACATTTAGATAATCTGATTTTCCCTTTAGTAACTCAAAGACAAAATCTTTCCAGTTTTTGGGATCCAGTAACATACCTCCTCTAAACGGATTAGGACATTGTCTGATATTGTAACACTAGATTCCTTGAAATCAATTTTATTGTAATATCGAAAGACATCACTATTGTTATACAGTTTGCTTAAATTTGTTAAGTAAAAGTATTATCAGTTACTTCAAGCCATGGTGATCTCAGTTATTTATCTATTAACCATAAACGAATATGTCAAGATGTTATGTATTTCAGAATATATGAAAATATAAGTTTCATTCAAATAATGCCTCGTTGGTTTGTATGTATCTATTGGTAGTTGCTAAATATTTGGATGTATTTCTCTGTAATTACATTAGTAGTATACAAACTAGACTATCAATCTGTGGTCCTTTGATTTATCTCCTAAGGAGGTCAATTGGGGAACGAGAGGTTATAGACACACCAGAATGACCAAGCATTACTGGGCTTTTTCTGGGGGCTTTTTGGGGCTGTTAATGGACCACATTCCCTATTTGAATTATTTCATATTCAAGTCAAATTCCCAAAATTTGCAGTTTACTCATGAAAAAAAATCTTTCCCAATTCACCAATTTTCTTTCCCAAATTGAGACAAAAAGGCCCTTTCCCAAACTAGTGAGAAAAAGCCCTGCATTATATTATTATTTCTGTAACACATATGCTTTCACATTCTACAGAAATCTCTGTGGCTATCATTAGATCCCTTTCCAAAGTTGCTTCACAATTTATATTGTGTTTTTAGGTCATCTGACCGGAAGGGTCAGGATGACCTATAGTCATTGTGCTTCATCCATTGTTGTCCACCGCGCACTGTTCCTGAACAACATCTATTTCAAACTTCTTCTCAAGTTCCACTAGTGGGATCCAGCTCTATCTTAAATGAAATGATCCTGAGATAGTCCTGACCAAGCGTTGTTATTTTTCGGGTCGGTCCGAAATCCAAGATGGCCACCATGTGCTAAAATATCCATCTGGGTTTAAGTATTCCATGGGAAAGAAAATTTTACAGGACACCGATGACATCAGGTCAGCTATTCGAACTGCCCCACGTACAAATGATGTTGTATTGTAGTATGTTTACAAGAGTAATACATCGTATCATATGAGATATGGGTCCTCAATTCACCTGTGCACTACTGTAGTCTATAGACAGAACCTCCCTTTTTATATATATACACATGTCTTCCTTCGTCATTTGTGTTACTATGTTATATATATACATGTATATATATATAATTAGACCGACCATCAACATGATATTGTTATGACAGTTTCACTATACATAAAGACAACTGTTCCTCCGGGCTATTAACTGTGTCTCCTAGAACTTGTACTGTGTAATTCTTTACAATCCGAGAAAAAAAACCCATAGAAAACATCATTGATGATTGTTCTTAGAGCATAATATCTATCTAGATCCGCCATCGACCAGAAAACAAAACAAGTAAACAAAACAAACATGTCCTATGTATGTTTTATTTATATAGACAAACAAATTGTTTTTATACTTCACGATACCAGGTTTATTACTTACATACCATCATTTATTTCAACTCAATCTCCGGGGATTTCAGTTATGTACAGTAATTTAATGAAACAGATTTTTTTTTCATTTAGACTGCAAGATGATAGGATATTCTTATGATTAATGTTTCATAAAATGGAAACAAATACAAGATTCTATTTATCTCAAAACTTAGACAAATATTTGTGAAAAAATTATCAGACATATATATGATATGAAATTTAAAATGTCAATATTTTCACTTCCTGTCTATGGTGAAGTTAAAGTGCATAGTACAATATATGGAGTAATGATCATGATATATATACAATCAAGGAACCTTTGGATGTTATAACATTAGTATTTGTGACAAAATGTATGTTATACTGGGAAGTAATTCATGAGGGAAAACATAGCTATTGATTATCACATTCAAATATATTTATGTTTATACTGCCATGCATTTTCATGTGACAATGGACAGAATCCATTAACATAGAAATCTTTCACTATTTTTGATATACTTTGTATGAAGTTTGTCCTGTCTCTGTGCCATGGTGGCCGAGTGATTAAGGTGTCCCGACACTTTAACACTAGCCCTCCACCTCTGGGTTGCGAGTTCGAAAACTACGTTGGGCAGTTGCCAGGTACTGACTGTAGGCCGGTGGTTTTTCTCCGGGTACTCTGGCTTTCCTCCACCTTCAAAACCTGGCACGTCCTTAAATGAACCTGGCTGTTAATAGGATGTTAAACAAAATTAACCAAACCAAATAAACCAAACTGTGCCTTACGAGAAAGTATTTTATTTAAAAAAATTGACCTAATAAATTGTTTCCTGTAAAGTGCATTTATTGCTGGATGGATACATACATCACTAACATCAGAATATACTGTACATAATCAATACTGTTTTTGGTCACCTGCGACTTTAGTGACCTAATTTTTGCAATCTTTCTCTATCATCCAGCGTCATGTGTCATTCATCCTAAACAATTTACTTTTTCAACTTCTTCACAATAACCATGATATTGGGTCAGTAGCATGTTGGGATGAAGTGCTACCAAGTTTGTTTAACCTTGACCTAATTTCAAAGTCACAGGGGTCAAATGTGTTAAAATATTTAAATGACTTCTTTTCAGTAACTTAGAGGCCCAGGGCCATGATACAATATATTGGGCCAGTAGCTATAGCAATATGTTAAGATGAAGGACTGTATTAAGGCACACATTGTTAGCAGTGACTATACTAGGAGTATAAACCTTCTGATTTGAAGATTTATTAACATCAAATGACAAAAACACTCAAGTTTTTTTGTTGAAGTTCTATACATGCTTGAGTAGTTTTTACAGTTTCAATAGGATACATTCCTAATTGAGACATTTATAATTAGCAGCTCTAGTTTTTGCACTTAATAATTTTTCTATGCTTTCAGTGTATCAATTTTCAGTATATAAAGTTGAATAAGACCTAACAAACAATAAACTTGCCTACATTTAGTGTGTATTGGAGCGTAAGCATAAATAATAAGGTCACCCAGTCCAAACTGTATTATAACAATTATGAGATCTTTCGAAAAAAAAAACCATACAAATTCTATTTTTATCTAATATAGATCAGCTTAGTTTCAATTTCATTTATGATCATACAGAAACAGTTTATACAATTGTATCCGAGTGTTTCATATTATTTGCAATTAATTTCTTTTATTTCAACCAATTTATCAACATTAAACTAAAACAGGTTAATGTTATTATAGTACTTGCAGTAATTTGATTTTTCTTGGTAGATGATGAAAGTGTTTATGTGTTATCAGTCCAGGAATACAAAATGTGTTGTTAGGTTGTTGATAAGGCTAACCAAAATAAATTGTTTGTTTTATTTCATATATATGTGATAAGAATTATATATTACATGTAGGTAATTTTGTCTTTTATTGATTTTTTTTACTAAATGAAACTTTTCCTGACTTGAACAACACTTTTCTAATATGAAAAAAAACATAGTATACATAGTATAAACAATATGTATGAAAAAATGAAACACATATTTTTGTTCTTAGCCAAATACTGAATCAGGTGTTACATTTTGTATGATGTATATACCTACCGTGTATATAATTATACTAAGTAATTCATTTTATTCTGACCTCCTTTTTGCTTACATATGATTATATGAACCATATATTTCTCGAAAAAAAATATTTATCTTGTAATAAGTCTAGGAGGTCAACACAAACTCTACTGAGAGTAGGGGGTGGGGTTATTGTAGGACAATATAATAACAAAGTAGGGTGGGGTTATTGTAGGACAATGTAATAACAAAGTAGGGGTGGGGTTATTGTAGGACAATGTAATAAAGTAGGGGTGGGGTTATTGTAGGACAATGTAAGAACAAAGTAGGGGCAGGGTTATTGTAGGACAATGTAATAACAAAATAGGGGTGGGGTTATTGTAGGACAATGTAATAACAAAGTAGGGTGGGGTTATTGTAGGACAATGTAATAACAAAGTAGGGGTGGGGTTATTGTAGGACAATGTAATAACAAAGTAGGGGGTGGGGTTATTGTAGGACAATGTAATAACAAAGTAGGGTGGGGTTATTGTAGGACAATATAATAACAAAGTAGGGTGGGGTTATTGTAGGACAATATAATAACAAAGTAGGGTGGGGTTATTGTAGGACAATGTAATAACAAAATAGGGGGTGGGGTTATTGTAGGACAATGTAATAACAAAGTAGGGTGGGGTTATTGTAGGACAATGTAATAACAAAGTAGGGGGTGGGGTTATTGTAGGACAATGTAATAACAAAGTAGGGGTGGGGTTATTGTAGGACAATGTAATAAAGTAGGGTGGGGTTATTGTAGGACAATGTAATACAGTAGGGGGTGGGGTTATTGTAGGACAATGTAATAAAGTAGGGGGTGGGGTTATTGTAGGACAATGTAATAACAAAGTAGGGGTGGGGTTATTGTAGGACAATGTAATAACAAAGTAGGGTGGGGTTATTGTAGGACAATGTAATAACAAAGTAGGGGTAGGGTTATTGTAGGACAATGTAATAAAGTAGGGGTGGGGTTATTGTAGGACAATGTAATAACAAAGTAGGGGGTGGGGTTATTGTAGGACAATGTAATAACAAAGTAGGGTGGGGTTATTGTAGGACAATGTAATAACAACGTAGGGGGTGGGGTTATTGTAGGACAAAGTAATAACAAAGTAGGGTGGGGTTATTGTAGGACAATGTAATAACAAAGTAGGGTGGGGTTATTGTAGGACAATGTAATAAAGTAGGGTTAGGGTTATTGTAGGACAATGTAATAACAAAGTAGGATGGGGTTATTGTAGGACAATGTAATAACAAAGTAGGGGGTGGGGTTATTGTAGGACAATGTAATAACAAAGTAGGGTTAGGGTTATTGTAGGACAATGTAATAACAAAGTAGGGTGGGGTTATTGTAGGACAAAGTAATAACAAAGTAGGGTGGGGTTATTGTAGGACAATGTAATAACAAAGTAGGGTGGGGTTATTGTAGGACAATGTAATAACAAAGTAGGGTGGGGTTATTGTAGGACAGTGTAATACAGTAGGGAGTGGGGTTATTGTAGGACAATGTAATAACAAAGTAGGGGTGGGGTTATTGTAGGACAATGTAATAACAAAGTAGGGGTGGGGTTATTGTAGGACAATGTAATAACAAAGTAGGGTTAGGGTTATTGTAGGACAATGTAATAACAAAGTAGGGTGGGGTTATTGTAGGACAATGTAATAACAAAGTACGGGTGGGGTTATTGTAGGACAATGTAATAAAGTAGGGGTGGGGTTATTGTAGGACAATGTAATAAAGTAGGGGTGGGGTTATTGTAGGACAATGTAATAACAAAGTAGGGGTGGGGTTATTGTAGGACAATGTAATAACAAAGTAGGGTGGGGTTATTGTAGGACAATGTAATAACAAAGTAGGGGTAGGGTTATTGTAGGACAATGTAATAAAGTAGGGGTGGGGTTATTGTAGGACAATGTAATAACAAAGTAGGGGGTGGGGTTATTGTAGGACAATGTAATAACAAAGTAGGGTGGGGTTATTGTAGGACAATGTAATAACAACGTAGGGGGTGGGGTTATTGTAGGACAAAGTAATAACAAAGTAGGGTGGGGTTATTGTAGGACAATGTAATAACAAAGTAGGGTGGGGTTATTGTAGGACAATGTAATAAAGTAGGGTTAGGGTTATTGTAGGACAATGTAATAACAAAGTAGGATGGGGTTATTGTAGGACAATGTAATAACAAAGTAGGGGGTGGGGTTATTGTAGGACAATGTAATAACAAAGTAGGGTTAGGGTTATTGTAGGACAATGTAATAACAAAGTAGGGTGGGGTTATTGTAGGACAATGTAATAACAAAGTAGGGGTGGGGTTATTGTAGGACAATGTAATAACAAAGTAGGGGTGGGGTTATTGTAGGACAATGTAATAACAAAGTAGGGTTAGGGTTATTGTAGGACAATGTAATAACAAAGTAGGGTGGGGTTATTGTAGGACAAAGTAATAACAAAGTAGGGTGGGGTTATTGTAGGACAATGTAATAACAAACTAGGGTGGGGTTATTGTAGGACAATGTAATAACAAAGTAGGGTGGGGTTATTGTAGGACAATGTAATAACAAAGTAGGGTGGGGTTATTGTAGGACAGTATAATACAGTAGGGGGTGGGGTTATTGTAGGACAATGTAATAACAAAGTAGGGTTGGGGTTATTGTAGGACAATGTAATAACAAAGTAGGGTGGGGTTATTGTAGGACAATGTAATAACAAAGTAGGGGGTGGGGTTATTGTAGGACAATGTAATAACAAAGTAGGGGTGGGGTTATTGTAGGACAATGTAATAACAAAGTAGGGTTAGGGTTATTGTAGGACAATGTAATAACAAAGTAGGGTGGGGTTATTGTAGGACAAAGTAATAACAAAGTAGGGTGGGGTTATTGTAGGACAATGTAATAACAAACTAGGGTGGGGTTATTGTAGGACAATGTAATAACAAAGTAGGGTGGGGTTATTGTAGGACAATGTAATAACAAAGTAGGGTGGGGTTATTGTAGGACAGTATAATACAGTAGGGGGTGGGGTTATTGTAGGACAATGTAATAACAAAGTAGGGGTGGGGTTATTGTAGGACAATGTAATAACAAAGTAGGGGGTGGGGTTATTGTAGGACAATGTAATAACAAAGTAGGGTTAGGGTTATTGTAGGACAATGTAATAACAAAGTAGGGTGGGGTTATTGTAGGACAATGTAATAACAAAGTAGGGGGTGGGGTTATTGTAGGACAATGTAATAAAGTAGGGTGGGGTTATTGTAGGACAATGTAATAACAAAGTAGGGGGTGGGGTTATTGTAGGACAATGTAATAACAAAGTAGGGTGGAGTTATTGTAGGACAATGTAATAAAGTAGGGTGGGGTTATTGTAGGACAATGTAATAACAAAGTAGGGGGTGGGGTTATTGAAGGACAATGTAATAACAAAGTAGGGGGTGGGGTTATTGTAGGACAATGTAATAACAAAGTACGGGTGGGGTTATTGTAGGACAATGTAATAAAGTAGGGGTGGGGTTATTGTAGGACAATGTAATAACAAAGTAGGGGTGGGGTTATTGTAGGACAATGTAATAACAAAGTAGGGTGGGGTTATTGTAGGACAATGTAATAAAGTAGGGGTGGGGTTATTGTAGGACAATGTAATAACAAAGTAGGGGTGGGGTTATTGTAGGACAATGTAATAACAAAGTAGGGTAGGGTTATTGTAGGACAGTGTAATACAGTAGGGGGTGGGGTTATTGTAGGGCAATGTAATAACAAAGTAGGGGTGGGGTTATTGTAGGACAATGTAATAACAAAGTAGGGTGGGGTTATTGTAATTGTAGAATTGTAGGACAATGTTATAACAAAGTAGGGTTGGGGTTATTGAAGGACAATGTAAGAACAAAGTAGGGTGGGGTTATTGTAGGACAATGTAATAACAAAATAGGGTGGGGTTATTGAAGGACAATGTAAGAACAAAGTAGGGTGGGGTTATTGTAGGACAATGTAATAACAAAGTAGGGTGGGGTTATTGTAGGACAATGTAATAACAAAGTAGGGGTGGGGTTATTGTAGGACAATGTAATAACAAAGTAGGGGGTGGGGTTATTGTAGGACAATGTAATAACAAAGTAGGGTGGGGTTATTGTAGGACAATGTAATAACAAAGTAGGGGTGGGGTTATTGTAGGACAATGTAATAACAAAGTAGGGGTGGGGTTATTGTAGGACAATGTAATAACAAAGTAGGGGTGTGGTTATTGTAGGACAATGTAATTACAAAGTAGGGGGTGGGGTTATTGTAGGACAATGTAATAACAAAGTAGGGTGGGGTTATTGTAGGACAATGTAATAACAAAGTAGGGTGGGGTTATTTTAGGACAATGTAATAACAAAGTAGGGGGTGGGGTTATTGTAGGACAATGTAATAACAAATTAGGGTTGGGTTATTGTAGGACAATGTAATAACAAAGTAGGGTGGGGTTATTGTAGGACAATGTAATAACAAAGTAGGGGGTGGGGTTATTGTAGGACAATGTAATATCAAAGTCAGGTGGGGTTATTGTAGGACAATGTAATACAGTAGGGGGTGGGGTTATTGTAGGACAATGTAATAATAAAGTAGGGGTGGGGTTATTGTAGGACAATGTAATAACAAAGTAGGGGGTGGGGTTATTGTAGGACAATGTAATAACAAAGTAGGGTGGGGTTATTGTAGGACAATGTAATAACAAAGTAGGGGTGGGGTTAATGTAGGACAATGTAATAACAAAGTCAGGTGGGGTTATTGTAGGACAATGTAATACAGTAGGGGGTGGGGTTATTGTAGGACAATGTAATAATAAAGTAGGGGTGGGGTATTGTAGGACAATGTAATAACAAAGTAGGGGGTGGGGTTATTGTAGGACAATGTAATAACAAAGTAGGGTGGGGTTATTGTAGGACAATGTAATAACAAAGTAGGGTGGGGTTATTGTAGGACAATGTAATAACAAAGTAGGGGTGGGGTTATTGTAGGACAATGTAATAACAAAGTCAGGTGGGGTTATTGTAGGACAATGTAATACAGTAGGGGGTGGGGTTATTGTAGGACAATGTAATAACAAAGTAGGGGTGGGGTTATTGTAGGACAATGTAATAATAAAGTAGGGGTGGGGTTATTGTAGAACAATGTAATAACAAAGTAAGATGGGGTTATGGTAGCACACTACAGTAGGACAGCCTGGCCATGGGCAATTTTTTTGTTAAGCAAATAACTCCTGTATTATGATATGCATAAAAAATGAAAAAATAAATGTACACTATAATTGGTATATTCAGTATGAAGAAGTACATACAGGCTTCACATTTGTTAAAACAAAAATTAATAAATTGGTTCCGGATTTTAAATTTTGGGATTTTCCGCAAGTGTGTTTACACAGGAAATTTAGTTTTGCCTACAGCGAAAAATGGATGCCCACAGTAAAGGTGAGATAGCGGAAAAACTTAATTTACAACATATGTCAAAAGAAGATTAATTCTGTCTTTGGGATAGAGATATTTAATTTTAAATATGTTTCAGAAAAAAATTGTGTGGAGAAATGTGGTATTTTGGGTCAAATATCATAATATTTTGCAATTTTTGAGCATTTTTTAAGCTGTTACCATGGTATTCACAGCTCTAAAAATCACAGAAAATATCAGTTAACTTATCCTTCAGAGCTGTATTAAAATTGCAAATGTTGTACAGATTACAAATATATATACTTTATTAGAGTTTATATGTAGGGTTAACTGGCAATGTTTACATATCTAAGACATGTGTCATATTTTTCAAAATTGGGCATTTTTACTGTACACTGCTACCTATTGTAGGACAATGTAATAACAAAGTAGGGGTGGGGTTATTGTAGGACAATGTAATAAAGTAGGGTGGGGTTATTGTAGGACAATGTAATAACAAAGTAGGGTGGGGTTATTGTAGGACAAAGTAATAACAAAGTAGGGTGGGGTTATTGTAGGACAAAGTAATAACAAAGTAGGGGTGGGATTATTGTAGGACAATTTAATAACAAAGTAGGGGTGGGGTTATTGTAGGACAATGTAATAACAAAGTAGGGGTGGGGTTATTGTAGGACAATGTAATAACAAAGTAGGTTGGGGTTATTGTAGGACAATGTAATAACAAAGTAGGGGGTGGGGTTATTATAGGACAATGTAATAACAAAGTAGGGGTGGGGTTATTGTAGGACAATGTAATAACAAAGTAGGGTGGGGTTATTGTAGGACAATGTAATAACAAAGTAGGGTGGGGTTATTGTAGGACAATGTAATAACAAAGTAGGGTGGGGTTATTGTAGGACAATGTAATAACAAAGTAGGGTGGGGTTATTGTAGGACAATGTAATAACAAAGTAGGGGGTGGGGTTATTGTAGGACAATGTAATAAAGTAGGGGGTGGGGTTATTGTAGGACAATGTAATAACAAAGTAGGATGGGGTTATTGTAGGACAATGTAATAACAAAGTAGGGTGGGGTTATTGTAGGACAATGTAATAACAAAGTAGGGGGTGGGGTTATTGTAGGACAATGTAATAAAGTAGGGGGTGGGGTTATTGTAGGACAATGTAATAGCAAAGTAGGGGTGGGATTATTGTAGGACAATTTAATAACAAAGTAGGGGTGGGGTTATTGTAGGACAATGTAATAACAAAGTAGGGGTGGGGTTATTGTAGGACAATGTAATAACAAAGTAGGGTGGGGTTATTGTAGGACAATGTAATAACAAAGTAGGGGTGGGGTTATTGTAGGACAATGTAATAACAAAGTAGGGTTGGGTTATTGTAGGACAGTGTAATACTGTAGGGGGTGGGGTTATTGTAGGACAATGTAATAACAAAGTAGGGGTGGGTTATTGTAGGACAATGTAATAACAAAGTAGGGGGTGGGTTATTGTAGGACAATGTAATAACAAAGTAGGGGGTGGGGTTATTGTAGGACAATGTAATAACAAAGTAGGGGTGGGGTTATTGTAGGACAATGTAATAACAAAGTAGGATGGGGTTATTGTAGGACACTGTAATAACAAAGTAGGGGGTGGGGTTATTGTAGGACAATGTAATAATAAAGTAGGGGTGGGGTTATTGTAGGACAATGTAATAACAAAGTAGGGTGTGGGGTTATTGTAGGACAATGTAATAACAAAGTAGGGGGTGGGGTTATTGTAGGACAATGTAATAATGTAGGGTGGGGTTATTGTAGGACAATGTAATAAAGTAGGGTGGGGTTATTGTAGGGCAATGTGATAACTATGTAGGGGTGGGGTTATTGTAGGACAATGTAATAACAAAGTAGGGGTTGGGTTATTATAGGACAATGTAATAACAAAGTAGGGGTGGGGTTATTGTAGGACAATGTAATAACAAAGTAGGGGTGGGGTTATTATAGGACAATGTAATAAAGTAGGGGTGGGGTTATTGTAGGACAATGTAATAAAATAGGGGTGGGGTTATTGTAGGACAATGTAATAACAAAGTAGGGGTGGGGTTATTGTAGGACAATGTAATAACAAAGTAGGATGGGGTTATTGTAGGGCAATGTAATAACAAAGTAGTTGTGGGGTTATTGTAGGACAATGTAATAACAAAGTAGGGGGTGGGGTTATTGTAGGACAATGTAATAACAAAGTAGGGTGGGGTTATTGTAGGACAATGTAATAAAGTAGGGGTGGGGTTATTGTAGGACAATGTAATAACAAAGTAGGGGTAGGGTTATTGTAGGACAATGTAATAACAAAGTAGTTGTGGGGTTATTGTAGGGCAATGTAATAACAAAGTAGGGGGTGGGGTTATTGTAGGACAATGTAATAACAAAGTAGGGGTGGGGTTATTGTAGGACAATGTAATAACAAAGTAGGATGGGGTTATTGTAGGACAATGTAATAACAAAGTAGGGTGGGGTTATTGTAGGACAATGTAATAACAAAGTAGGGGATGGGGTTATTGTAGGACAATGTAATAACAAAGTAGGTTGGGGTTATTGTAGGACAATGTAATAACAAAGTAGGGGGTGGGGTTATTGTAGGACAATGTAATAACAAAATAGGGTGGGGTTATTGTAGGACAATGTAATAACAAAGTAGCGGGTGGGGTTATTGTAGGACAATGTAATAACAAAGTAGGGGGTGGGGTTATTGTAGGACAAAGTAATAACAAAGTAGGGGTGGGGTTATTGTAGGACAATGTAATAACAAAGTAGGGTGGGGTTATTGTAGGACAATGTAATAACAAAGTAGGGTGGGGTTATTGTAGGACAATGTAATAACAAAGTAGGGTGGGGTTATTGTAGGACAATGTAATAACAAAGTAGGGGGTGGGGTTATTGTAGGACAATGTAATAACAAAGTAGGGTGGGGTTATTGTAGGACAATGTAATAACAAAGTAGGGGGTGGGGTTATTGTAGGACAATGTAATAACAAAGTAGGGTGGGGTTATTGTAGGACAATGTAATAACAAAGTAGGGGTGGGGTTATTGTAGGACAATGTAATAACAAAGTAGGGTGGGGTTATTGTAGGACAATGTAATAAAGTAGGGGTGGGGTTATTGTAGGACAATGTAATAACAAAGTAGGGGTGGGGTTATTGTAGGACAATGTAATAACAAAGTAGGGGTGGGGTTATTGTAGGACAAAGTAATAACAAAGTAGGGGTGGGGTTATTGTAGGACAATGTAATAACAAAATAGGGTGGGGTTATTGTAGGACAATGTAATAACAAAGTAGCGGGTGGGGTTATTGTAGGACAATGTAATAACAAAGTAGGGGGTGGGGTTATTGTAGGACAAAGTAATAACAAAGTAGGGGTGGGGTTATTGTAGGACAATGTAATAACAAAGTAGGGTGGGGTTATTGTAGGACAATGTAATAACAAAGTAGGGTGGGGTTATTGTAGGACAATGTAATAACAAAGTAGGGGGTGGGGTTATTGTAGGACAATGTAATAACAAAGTAGGGTGGGGTTATTGTAGGACAATGTAATAACAAAGTAGGGGTGGGGTTATTGTAGGACAATGTAATAACAAAGTAGGGTGGGGTTATTGTAGGACAATGTAATAAAGTAGGGGTGGGGTTATTGTAGGACAATGTAATAACAAAGTAGGGGTGGGGTTATTGTAGGACAATGTAATAACAAAGTAGGGGTGGGGTTATTGTAGGACAATGTAAACCATGATATCAACTAATGTAAACTGATTTTAACCTCTGTAAACTGATATCAACTGCTGTAAACTGATATCAACTGCTGTAAACTGATATCAACTGCTGTAAACTGATATCATCTGCTGTAAACTGATACAACTACTGTAAACTGATTTCAACTAATATAAACTGCTGTAACCTGTTGTGACCTGGTGTACACTGATGTTAGCTGCTGTTACCTGTTTTCCTGCTGTACAATTATATCATCTACTGTTACTGTAACTGATATACGTGTACTGCTGTGTCTTGTCTGTTGGTACCTGGATATTATGTACCTCACTTTACTAAACCTTGCATTTTAATTTCTTTCCATTGATGCATTGTTTATTTATGCAAATTTTTCTATGAAAGTTATAACGTAAATGTGCTCTTCCCTTTTAACTGTAAATATGTTTTTTTATTTTTGATGAAGTATATACTTATAAAGCTCTTTATTTTATTTTCCACTCTTCAAATAATGGAAAGGGGGGGGGGGGGAGCAACTCAAAGGATCAAAATGTCAGATGTGACATTATGGTAAACATATTTTGTATTTTTTTTTTATGAATATAATATTTTATTTAATGAACCTTGGTGAATCAGCACTTCAGCAAAAAGAAATTTACTCATAAGCGACTGTCTTCCTAAAAACTATCTAATATATTTATACAACTTTGTATCATCATTAAAGTCTAACAGTGTTCATCACAGAATGTGCTAGTACATTATTTTGTCACCGAGTTTACAATTAAAAGCGATCCTGGCTAGCATCACTCCAGAACATCTGTATGTAGATTCGATAAACGCGAAGTGGCCACAGAATTAATTAACGAGTCTACGTATATTCACGTGATTTCGTTTACAACCCAAGTGTACAAGAGACCGCAGTCATTGTAGGCATGTCGAGTGATTTAGTGTCCAACGTCACTGAGATGTTGTAGTGTGTATGTAGTGGTGGGGACATACACAGAGGAAAGGTATATAGATTTCTATTCTCTTTACGCGGATTTTATACAAAAGGAAATAACCTGATATTGATTTAAAGTGCTTAAAAACAAGTAAGTTTTTTTCTATTTACCTACAATATTTAAATTTTTGTTTGTAACATTTGTCTGGTGAAATATTGTACATTTGAATGTGACAACATTTACTCTGTCTCCGAGGATAAAAATGATCTTCTGTTGTGTCGCTCTGTCTGGAAATATCTTGAAATGTTTAATGCCCGATGACAGGTTCATCAGTGAAAATTTTTGTAATACAAATGTACTTTGTAAATTTTGACATGCTGTCACTCAATTTGTGGTTTGTCTAAGTTAATCTAGAAATAAATTGGCCTTGTTCGTAATATATTTGATAATGACTTACAAGTGAGTTCCTTTGCCTGCTGAAGGACTAAACCTCCCTAGAGTATCTCAGTAATCATGTAATGATGTTTCCTCCATTATCGCAGGTGTTAGAAGGTATTTTTCTTACTCAAATTCTCATGTATGTTATATTGTATACATTCCATTATTTATGTTGATATATGGTCTGACCAGATATACCGTACATGTACATGTAGTAGAAGTAAGAAAAATTACATTTTGTTGTTACAATTCTGCTGACATTTTCATATATATATATTGGAACGATGGAACCTTCAATTGCTTTTTAAAGTTGAATTTAGTTTTAAATTCCTTGTGATACAACAAATATTGATCAATCTCCTAATGGAAAAAACAAACAGATACAGTCTCCTAATGAAAAATACACACAGTTACTTTGATGCAGTATACTGGTTCATGGAAAACCAATATGGTGTGATTCTGGAGTATGGTTGATTGAGATTCTCAAAGATACACCGATGATAAAACGTGTCCTTCATTTCCTATTTAATTCTATATCGGAAGAGATATATCTAATTTTCATTGATTCTAGCTTGAGGTTTCTAGATGAGAAGACAGTGGGTGGGGGGCTCCACAGTGGTGTCCGACCCATAATTAGACACGGAACAAGACATAGGCTGGTGAAGAGGTGTTAACTTGATGTCCATGATGAATACATGGCCTGCATGGTGACACTGTTTTGGCTGTGTGAAGCTGATGAAGTGTCCGACTACTTCAGGAGGTTGACCAGAATGTATAGGCTCCAGCGTCAACAGGTGCATTGTCTTGATTTCTACAATACAGTATACACATGTATAGCCCCTCAGGGCATCCAATTAACCCTCAAATTTTAGCAATTTTAGAAGTCAAATCACTATTTCAAAAATATGTCAAATAAACAAATCCCTGGAATTGTATCTTATTTTGGTCTACAAATGGTGGTAGTATAAGTTTAACTTTACAAAAGATGACTGTATAAGAAGGTTTACAGTAAAAATAGTGAAAACATAACAAACTTTTACTGTACAAATGATGGCAGTATAACAAGGTTTTACATTTATAAATGATGGCAGTATAACAAGGTTTTACATTTATAAATGATGGCAGTATAACAAGGTTTTACAGTACAAATGATGGCAGTATAACAAGGTTTACTGTATAAATGATGACAGTATAACAAGGTTTTACATTTATAAATGATGGCAGTATAACAAGGTTTTACATTTATAAATGATGGCAGTATAACAAGGTTTTACAGTACAAATGATGACAGTATAACAAGGTTTTACTGTACAAATGATGGCAGTATAACAAGGTTTACTGTATAAATGATGGCAGTATAACAAGGTTTACTGTATAAATGATGGCAGTATAACAAGGTTTACTGTATAAATGATGGCAGTATAACAAGGTTTTACTGCACAAATGATGACAGTATAACAAGGTTTTACTGTATAAATGATGGCAGTATAACAAGGTTTACTGTATAAATGATGACAGTATAACAAGGTTTACTGTACAAATGATGACAGTATAACAAGGTTTTACTGTACAAATGATGGCAGTATAACAAGGTTTTACTGTATAAATGATGGCAGTATAACAAGGTTTTACTGTATAAATGATGACAGTATAACAAGGTTTTACTGTATAAATGATGGCAGTATAACAAGGTTTACTGTACAAATGATGGCAGTACAACTAGGTATTGCTGCCATATAGTTTTAGTGCATAACAAGGTTTTATTTTTCAAATCTTGATCAATTAACAAGGAGAAAAGTTAAAGTAAAAACCCCTGACAGGGCTGTGGTTCTTTGTCTGACAAAGGTCGAGTAGAGTGTTATTATTATACTGGTGTACCATACTTACAGTGTACTTATCATCATATCCGCCCAATAATGAAACATTTATTGTAATGTACGCGACTGGTACCACAGCACACTAATTAATTAATCCGGTAAGTCTTCTATAAACAACACTATCAAGTTCCCATCACAGCTGATAGCTGGCCGTAATTTGATGAAGATATGCCTCATATGTTGCATAAATTCATTTTTTTTTTTAAATCAATAATCAGCTGTAAAGCAATTAATATTTGTATACATGAAGTACTTGTAGCACTATACCAGATATATATTATGTTGGTCGAGACTGTCTAAATATTTACACTTTTATAACGAGACAATAACAAATAGAAATTTACATAATTGATCTACAGTGTGGTACATATATATAACTAGTAAATTGTTGGAATATGAAATATTACTTGTCTGATATCTAGAATATGATAAACAAAGAGTGAAGTTCTTTGTCTAAACCAGTCAGGGTGACCAATCTTATCTCTGTCTAAACCAGACTCTGACCAATCTGTATGTCTGTCTAAACCAGACTAGCTGACCAATCCTATCTCTGTCTAAACCAGTCAGGGTGACCAATCTTATCTCTGTCTAAACCAGACTCTGACCAATCTGTATGTCTGTCTAAACCAGACTAGCTGACCAATCCTATCTCTGTCTAAACCAGACTGGCTGACCAATCTGTATGTCTGTCTAAACCAGACTGGCTGACCAATCCTATCTCTGTCTAAACCGGTCTGACTGACCAATCTTATCTCTGTCTAAACCGGTCTGACTGACCAATCTTATCTCTGTCTAAACCAGACTAGCTGACCAATCTGTATCTCTGTCTTAATTATAACCAGACTAGCTGACCAATCCTATCTCTGTCTAAACCAGACTAGCTGACCAATCTGTATCTCTGTCTTAATTATAACCAGACTGGCTGACCAATCTGTATCTCTGTCTAAACCAGACTAGCTGACCAATCCTATCTCTGTCTAAACCAGACTAGCTGACCAATCTGTATCTCTGTCTTAATTATAACCAGACTAGCTGACCAATCCTATCTCTGTCTAAACCAGACTAGCTGACCAATCTGTATTTCTGTCTTAATTATAACCAGACTGGCTGACCAATCTTATGTCTGCCTAAACTGGACTCTGACCAATCTGTATCTATGTCTAAACCGGACTCTGTCTAATCTGTATCGCTGTCTAAACCGGACTCTGTCTAAACTGTCATGTATATCTCCTGACAGGGATGTCATGTATATCTCCTCACAAGGACATCATGTATATCTCCTCACAGGGACGTCATGTATATCTCCTCACAAGGACGTCATGTATATCTCCTCACAGGGATGTCATGTATATCTCCTCACAGGGATGTCATGTATATCTCCTCACAGGGACGTCATGTATATCTCCTCACAGGGACGTCATGTATATCTCCTCACAAGGACGTCATGTATATCTCCTCACAGGGACGTCATGTATATCTCCTCACAGGGACGTCATGTGTATCTCCTCACAAGGACGTCATGTATATCTCCTCACAAGCTTAAGGATGTCATGTATATATCCTCACAAGGACGTCATGTATATCTCCTCACAAGGACGTCATGTATATCTCCTCACAGGGACGTCATGCATATCTCCTCACAAGGATAAGGATGTCATGTATATCTCCTCACAGGGACGTCATGCATATCTCCTCACAAGCTTAAGGATGTCATGTATATCTCCTCTCCTGATGAAGTGGTCATTGTTGTTCTTAAACCGATTATTCTTAATTTGTTTATTTTTGTTTGTCAGGAAATTGAAACAAATCATTTTTATTACAGTCGTTTATTTGTGTTTTTTCATGAAATGGGGACAATCTTTCTTAATGTAGTCAGATAGTGGTATTTTTGTTTTGTAAGAAGATTTGAGATAATCATATACATTGTAGTTGTTTGAAAGTGAGAGCAGCAATGGTTATAAAAAACCACAAACGTAATTTACATAACATGAAGATTGATTGTAAACAAAATTGTGAAAATAAATTACTTTTGGTATTAGACATTTAAGTTTTTAAAAATTTAAACTTGCTGTGAAACAAAGTTTGATTTATTAATGAAACCATGAAATCACTTTATGATGATAAATGTTGTAATTTTTCTTCAGTTTATTTTTTTTACTACAAAAACAGCAAAAATAACTGTATAGTCATTAAAACAGACAGTGTGATAGATATGTGTGTAGTATATATATATATTTTGATGGATTCTCTAATCTGTAATGGACCATCCTTAAATGTGTGAAGCTCGTGATAGTTAATAATGATGCAAAAACTGCTATCCATTAAACTGGTATAGTGTTTTAGAATTTAAAATATTTAGACTCTAAAAACTGATTTTCCATTTCACATTTTAAAAGCTTTTTGATGCTATAGGAAGATTAAAGTACATCTACATTTACAGACAATTGAAAAGTGATTTTATTGTTGAATTGATATCACTAAAATGTCCTTACCTCATGTAAACAAAAAAAGATTTAAGACCTAACAACTGGTATTTTTTCCTGAGTAAAGTTGTGGAACAATTTAGCATTACAAATATCAAAGTCAGAAGCATTTTTATACCCCCTGCAATGAAATAAGTCATATGGTCATATGAATTTCATGACTCAACAGTGTCATGAACTTGGAGTGGGGGGAGGGGGGTTACACCAACAGTGTCAGAAACTGGGAGTAGTGGAATTCTGACCTTTGACCCACACCAAAGAAAAACAGTGTACAGGCCCAACTGTTTACACTACTTGTTACATGACCTTTTTACTTGGTGTATGGGTCGACCTTGGTGAGGTGATAGTGTGTATTGTACCAAAAATAGGTCACACTGACCTAAATGTATGGTTTGACCTACATCAAAGTTTGTCCCTGCTCTATCTCACAAATTACTCATCTATGCATTCTTTGCAAATATTTTCAGTCAATTGAGGAATGTGATTTGCATTCTTATAATTAATATCATGTTCGTTATAGTTACCATCAGCTTTCACTTTGTATTATGGTCGATACATGCAGATTGGTTCACTTTGTATTATGGACGATACATGCAGATTGGTTCAAAGTTCAAATTTGACTATAAATTTTTACTTTTTTCTTTTAAAACTTAAATATGTATGATTATCATTTATGAACCTTTACTTATAGGTTAATATGATGTTATATCCACCTGGTCCAATCAAATATTGACCGAGTACAAAGATTCTACCTGATAAGTTGATTTGTTTGCAAAAGGTTGGAATTGTATTATATTTATCTTGATAAATGGAAACTTACAATCGGGTAAAGTGATGTCAAAATGAATGACACCAACGTCATTGAAGCAATATTTACCCATTGTTTCTAAAAATATATACATGAGGTCAATATCTCAAAATATTGATCTCCACGTGACCATGGTTAGCCATGAGGAAAATCAGATCATATCTTATATTTATGTTATATTACAGTATCATGGTGATAATAACAGATTAATTTATTTTCTAACATTGATCATTTATAATTCAACTATTTATTAGTTGAAAAACTTTCTCATTAAAATGCATTGTCAAAAGAATTGTGTAGCTTTAAATAAGTTTGGTACCATAATATATATATATGTTTTACAGGATAAAGTATTTTCAACAAAGCAGTTTTGTTGATCATTAGAGAACTACCGTACACTACCGTACATCACCTCATAGGTGGTATTTAGCTTCATCACAAAACTTCCTGGTCCACGACCCAGACCGACCTTTATAAAACTGTAGTCAATCCTAATCCCTTTCCTCTGTAGTTCATAAGACAAAACCGGTTTTAATAGAAATTTGGTCTTTATCACATGCCTTTATCAGATTTAGAAGGAAAAAACTGATTCTATCGATGGAGCTAGATTGAAGCTTCTGTGTTTGAACCTGTATCATATTCTTAAAACTTTGATCAATCATCTAAGATACAGATTTGTACATGTAGGCTGTTGTGAGAGCTATTCAGCTATAAAAAGAATTTCTTTCCTTAGACATAAGAGTATATGTAATTCTATTTATAAAATATTTGGGTAAGGCATGAGTTTATCAAAGAATATAATTTGGTTAAAAAAGCCAACAAGTGGGCTTATTTCTGAGCTTATTTGAGTTAATGAAGTCTGTATGTCAGGGTTGGACTTATTTCTGAACTTGTTTATAAGAGTTAAGTCTGTATGACAGGGCTGAACTTATTTCTTTACTTGATTGTAAGATTTAAGTGTATAATATGTGGTTGGACTTACTTCTGAACTTGTTTATAAGAGTTAAGTCTGTATATAAGGGCTGGACTTATTTCTGAACTTGTTTATAAGAGTTAAGTCTGTATATAAGGGTTGGACTTATTTCTGAACTTGTTTGTAAGAGTTAAGTCTGTATATAAGGGTTGGACTTATTTCTGAACTTGTTTGTAAGAGTTAAGTCTGTATAACAGGGTTGGACTTATTTCTGAACTTGTTTATAAGAGTTAAGTCTGTATATAAGGGCTGGACTTATTTCTGAACTTGTTTATAAGAGTTAAGTCTGTATATAAGGGTTGGACTTACTTCTGAACTTGTTTGTAAGAGTTAAGTCTGTATATAAGGGTTGGACTTATTTCTGAACTTGTTTATAAGAGTTAAGTCTGTATATAAGGGTTTGACTTATTTCTGAACTTGTTTATAAGAGTTAAGTCTGTATATAAGGGTTGGACTTACTTCTGAACTTGTTTGTAAGAGTTAAGTCTGTATATAAGGGCTGGACTTATTTCTGAACTTGTTTGTAAGAGTTAAGTCTGTATATAAGGGTTGGACTTATTTCTGAACTTGTTTATAAGAGTTAAGTCTGTCAAAGGAGAGGGACTTGTTTCTGATGCCATACAGTTAACTGTAGTTTTGTCTGAATGTACACGTTACTGAGACCTGTGTTGAGACCATGCCACCTGTGCATATATATACCTGTATACCTTATTAGATGCTATAAAAGATAAACTCTAAGACATGCAATATCAGTCAAAGATCCAATGTGATCAGCTCTGCAATGATACCAAGTCTTGTCAATTTTTATGACATTTTATGATATTTCCTTCAAGGAAATTTCTTCTCATACATAAATTAAAGTGTGATTTTTCTTGGGAAATAATATGATTGTTAGATAAAAATGGAAATGTGTGTCTATTGAAAATTATTTCCTTAAAGGTTTTTTGTTATAATTCTACCTGGTAAGCTAACACGGCTAGAATGAAGTTAAGCCCCCATATATTGTGGGACATCCGCCTCTGTGTAGTAGTATTACACTACACTGTATTACAAGTCTGTACAGGTCAGACTTGTGTTGTTACAACATACATGTGACTGGGAGATTGTGAGGATGGACAGGGGCAAGATTTTAAACTGATTTCAGGTAAATAGTCACAGCTAACTGATATTCTGTGAATTCTTTTGGATACATATAGTATTGAAGGTTACTGGATTAAATACATTGTATATCATTGTATTAACCACACTGGGACTTGTTTAGGTATGATATGGATTATGGACCAGTCCCAGTGGAATTTCCAAGAAAGAATGTTTGAGTGAGTTTTAAAAGATAAACTATTTGTAGTCATTGCTTATAATGAAACATTTGTGACTTCATATATAGGTTACAATGTAAACAAATTGGATAAGGCACAATTTAGTGAAGATAATTGTTTGTTTTTTAACACAAAATGAACAAGTGACAATTTAGTGAAGATAATTGTTTATTATTCATTTAAGATTAATTATCATTTTTTCAAACTCTATTCAGGACAAAACTATCTTGGTTCTGAATATTATACTGAACAGTACATATGACATTTCACCAGTACATGAAAACTTCTGTAATTCAATATTAACAGGTATTATATTTAACCATGTGGGAAACACCATTTTTTTTGTTTTGCTGATATTGATATGTTTAATGGGGTCAAAGTCCAAGTGAAACATGATAACTGTATTATGGATATTTTGGTCTATATGTATATATGTCACAGTATGGCTATACCTCTAAATATTTACATTTGTTCAGCGTTTTCTCATTGACACAATGCTAAGAGGCAGTTGCCACCATTCATCTATAACACCCATACATTGGCCATGTATGAGTATACCTCAAACGAGCTCGTGTTTCAGGCTGCCAAGGTCAAAGCAAGGTCACCATAGCTTTTCACAGAAAATCATAGTCAGCATTCTAACGACTTCAATTTTTAACCGCATTTAAATCAAACTTCATACATTGGTCAAGTGTGAGTATACCTCAAATAATACCTTAAGCAAGGTCGTGTTTCAGGCTGCCAAGGTCAAGGACACAGTCACTATTACTATTTATAGAAAAACTTTGTTGGCCTTCTATAGCTAGCAACTTCATTTTTAACCAGATTTCAATCAAACTTCATACATTGGTCATGTATGAGTATACCTCAAACGAGTTTGTATTTTAGGCTGCCAATGTCAAGGACAAGTTTGCTGTAACTATTTATAGAATATTTTTGTCGACACTCGAGTGACTTCATATTTAAACACATTTTGATCATACGTCATATAATAGTCAAGTATGACAATACATTTCAACTCAAACAAATTTGCATCCGAGCTATAACTTGAGGATAATTCAGCCGGTACATGACTACATGGAGGGGATTTGTATTGCATGCCATTCCTCATTCCTTTTGAAGCCAGACATAGAAACTTATTTACCAGTGTATTTAAGTATTCTGTATCAACCAGCTGCTTGTGTGCTAACATCCAGGTCACTGAACCTCTTAATGCTGTACCTTTGATCATATGTGTATCGCTGGAGTTTGTGACATCGATTGTATACAGGTATCTAAAGGGATAACAAAAAGTGAGAATTCATTAAGTGTATCATTTAGATATACCGGTACACACTTACATAAAACGAATCAACATACACACAATTTTATATAAAAAAAGTTTTTAAAGCAAAATTCCAAAATACTGAATCAGACTTGTATGTTTAATGGCTCAATAAATATGTTATCACTGATAAAAACTGCATCGCTATTCAGAAAATTAAAAGATATGTATCATTAATCTATTAAGGAAACACTACTGGTTTATGTCATTGTGGAAAGCTGTAGACTGAAGGGCATATGGTACTACCTGGTCACCTTTTGATTTGTGTTATAAGAGTTATGTAAACTTTATTGATTTTACAACAATTGTGAAATAAGTTATGTCAACATATATTATTCATGCTTGATGGCCGGATGGAGTGTGCAAGAAGTCTTACTGAGAGAGGTAACCGGAGTCACTTAAACTGGGAAAAAACATGTGGTAGAGCGAATGTCCCCATACCTTTTCACGTTTGATCAGGGAATCGAACCCCGGCGACATAGGTGAATGGCGAATGTGTTACCACTGTGCCATCCGACCCCCAAGAGTGTTAAAAGATCTTTCCTTTTAATATTTTTTATTAATCAACATTACTTTAGGATTATTATTATGAGATTTGATAATTTTATCTTTAATATGCATGAATCATCAAAATATATGATTTTTATACTTGGTATATCATTCACAGTTATATCAATACCTGAGAGTTCCATACCTTTTACGTTTAGTCCTTGCCCTTAAGGTAGGGTGTACGAATTGAGCCTGCTGCCCTATTACAGGATTGTGAGACTGGCTCTCAAAATGTACACACTCATCACATGCATGCAACTGGCACACATGGTGGTCATCTTTAAATGACCATAGCTATTAATAGGACATTAAATAGCGGAGCATACACCCTTAAATCTATATGTCACAGTAAGGTAGCATACACCCTTAAGTTTTAGGTCTCTAAGTCACAGTAAGGTAGCATAAACAGAAAGACTCCATGTCATAAAAAGATGCCCCTTCCAATACCACAGTAAGGTAGCGTACAACCCTTAAGTCTATATGTCACAGTAAGGTAGCATACAACCCTTAAGTCTATATGTCACAGTAAGGTAGCATACACCCTTAAGTTTTAAGTCTCTAAGTCACAGTAAGGTAGCATAAACAGAAAGACTCCATGTCATAAAAAGATGCCCCTTCCAATACCACAGTAAGGTAGCTTACACCATTAAGTCTATATGTCACAGTAAGGTAGCATACACCCTTAAGTTTTAAGTCTCTAAGTCACAGTAAGGTAGCATAAACAGAAAGGCTCCATATGTGATTAAAAGATGCCCCATCCAATACCACAATAAGGTAGCATACACCCTTAAGTTTTAAGTCTCTATGTGTATACATTATATCATAAAGGTCTCTCATAATCTATGAGGTCAGTATTTTGAACAGAACCAGTGTATGTTAAAGTTACACAAAGTAAGACGAGTATTCCAGGTATTGGAGTTTCCTCCCCTTCCCTCTACACTAAGATAATGTTACATTTATATGGGAACCTGTGTTTTATCAAGTGATGTACAACTTTTGTATTGGGAATTTTGACCCCAAAATTGGAGTGAAAACACTTTCAGGTGAGAAGTATGTACATATATAATTACTCAATCAGGATAATTAAAATCAACCACGCTCAATAAAGATAATAATTATCAATTTTAATTTAGACCTATAACCTTTGTAAGAAACTTGCAACTCGTGGACAGCATATGATCAATAACACAAAGGCTAGCTAGGGACCAGTAAGCGAGGATCACAGAGGCGTGTCAAAATAATTCACTTTACCTGTCATAATTTAAAGACAGGTGTTTATATTGACATGACTGGCAATCATTATAGATTGTTAATTCACCTGTTAAATATATATATCATAATATGATAATTACCTAACAACTTATGTACAAACCACAACAGATTTTCAGATAAAATCCACAATTTATTTCAAATTATATATGTGTGGGTTTTATTTGGTGTGAAAAATATTTCGTCCGGATTTTAGGTTGTGGATTTCCTAAAACTGTGAAATAAACAAAATTAAATCCCGAACGAAAGTTTATGCATTTACAGTAGTATACTATCTTTAGATATTAGCTAGATGGAGATAAGATTTGTGAAGTGTGGGACACGATATCCTTATTTAGAAAATCACAATAAGAAGCATTTCTATTACACACATGTTGTGACTCAAGAAACACATCCAAGTGTACGTGTGACATTGATACCTTTTTTAGTAATTCTATATTCCGAGGTACGTCGTGATGACATATTGATTAGGGATGGTGAACGTGATTCAGTGTTACAGTCATACCTGTGTATAACGGCGTACAGGTGTGTGTACAGGTGTCGTTGAGAATCAGACACTTATATATGTGTGTATATATATATATTATGACATATGTTATTTACATCCACACCTATTTATAGATACCGGAGGAAAGACCATGAATTAATTATTATCCTTTGTCTGCAGGTTTATTGTCCACTACACAAAAACTTGACCATTGAATCAACTGACCACTACCACCTGTATACATCTGTCAGTCAGTGATGGAAAAGGACTGTATACTATAGTAGTCGGGACACACTGTCACAGGTACGTACAGGTATGTTTATATCCATCTTGTTATTGTTGTGTCTTGGTATAAATATATCATACACTATTTTTTATCCTTTGATATATAAATAATTTAACTGTTTGTTCCATTTCAATATCATTTTAATACTCATGATATACATGTAGTTTCTCAATGCTGGTTTTGGGTTTTCTCCGAGTTAAATACTTAACTCTATGTTTTATTTAAATACATAAGTCAGTTTCAGTTTTAAGTACTTACATTAAATCCTTGATACAGCATTTGTCACTCAATATTAAAACCTAGATATGATGCCCCCCCCCCCCCCCCCCCCCCCACTCATTATCACTGTAAGTAAAACCTAGATATGATGCCCCTCATTATCACTGTACAGTAAAACCTAGATATGATGCCCTCATTATCACTGTACAGTAAAACCTAGATATGATGCCCCTCATTATCACTGTACAGTAAAACCTAGATATGATGCTCCTCATTATCACTGTACAGTAAAACCTAGATATGATGCCCCTCATTATCACTGTACAGCAAAACCTAGATATGATGCCCCTCATTATCACTGTACAGTAAAACCTAGATATGATGCCCCTCATTATCACTGTACAGTAAAACCTAGATATGATGCCCTTCATTATAACTGTACAGTAAAACCTAGATATGATGCCCCTCATTATCACTGTACAGTAAAACCTAGATATGATGCCCCTCATTATCACTGTACAGTTAAACCTAGATATGATGCCCCTCATTATCACTGTACAGTAAAACCTAGATATGATGCCCCTTATACACTAGTGAACAGTTATGAATGATTTCGAACCAAATTTGGTCAGGAACATTCTTTGGTGAAGGGGAACAGAGTTTGTATAAATGTTGATTGTGACCTCCAAGGAACTTGAAAGGCAGGGCTTTATACGGGAAATAGAGGTTAGTCTTTTAAATTGCTACTAGTCATAAAGTTATGAATGGATTTTAACCATAATGAGCGATACAGGCTCCATGGACCTTGATATTGATTGTTTTGGTGAAATGAGTGTACAGCTGGGACGATTTGTCTATTGTTGTTATTTCCATAAGTGTAGCAGAAAAAACAGCATTTTCCGAATAAAATGAGATCAGCAGACAGTTTCTTATGATCAGTAGATTCGCAATACTAGGGTGGAAACAGATGACTGTGATGTCATAGGCATGACATTTTGAAATCTTGGGATGTCATGCCACTGTTTATCAGTTAGAATAAGTGTGTCTGTTGCAAAGCTGAGGCCTGGGTAGGATTTCTATTATTTATTGTAATACCAGTAAGCATTGATGATGTCATAGATACCATCAGTATTATTGCTCTGGATGGCGTGTGACAGGCCTCCCGTATGTTGTTGAGTGAAGTAGTCACCGACTACTACAAGGAGACCCCGTCTTAAAAAGACCCTGGCTATTCCTGGGGTAATAAATCCAGTAAACAAACAAACAAATTCTCAGTTTCATCAATGAAGTTTGTTAAGATTTTATCATACATAGTGAAAATTGTATTCTTATATATTTATACATATCAATTAAAATGATTGATTATTTTGGTTTTAATGTTCAACAGTTCATAAAGATTTGGTCATTATTGGATTAATTAGTGAAGTTAATTTGTTAAAATAATATTTCAAATGCATAAAAAAGTTGACTGGGAAAATTTATTTACATGGTGCTGATTTTAAACAGAAAAATAACAAGACTTGGGTAAATTAAAAAAAAAAAATTTAAAAATATTTTGTAAACTTTTTTTTGACTTTGATAGGCACCTGTAAAATTCATTTTCCTCATTTGAATAAACAATTATATCCCAAACAATAAAATGAGACCTGAAAAATAATTTGTTGTTACTAAGTTTCTAATTGTTTATAAATGTAAACAAAAGTTATTTTTGAAGCAAAGTATAATATCAAACAAAAAATACCAGATATATTAAATATTGAAATGTCACTGAAGTCACAAACCGTAGTTTTCTGTATGATTTATCTCCCTTCCCCCTGATATACCGAAGTATTTGGAAGGAATTGTATAGAAGCACGCTGCCTCCCATCCTTGCCAATTCTACTCTGCAGTGGTTGACCTTTTAAACCCTACACCTGACTTATCTGAGGGAGTAACTTTTGATACAGTAATTGATAACGGAAAACCAATTTAGATCCAAGTTCATTTTTCTGAACTTATTTGAAGCAAAAATAAAAAAAATAAAAAATCTTCATCATTAAAAATATTACATGTTACTGAGTGCTATGGTAAATGTCCTCAATTTTGATAGTTTTAATTATATATTCATTGATTTTAATATATAGAGAAATATTTATTAAAAAAACTTTCAATGTCAATGAATTAATGAAAATAAGATAAAATTGATGTTAAATAAAAAAGTGTATAACTTTAACTGCTCATTTAATCCTATTGTGATATTTCTTCAACTGTAAAAAGACACCTGTTCTTATAGTTCTCTAGGTCATACGTCATAAAGTTATCTTGATGGAACTTGAAGTATTATAATTACCGCATCAATCTTCACATGTACTATAATATATATATAAGGTCACCATGACCTACACCTGTAGGTCAAAGGTAAAAAAAATGCATTTTTTGAAAGTAAAATCTTGTTTTTCAAAGCAAATGTCTAGTTTATTCATAATTTAAACATTTTTGTTTTTAAAACCTCAAATATTGTAGTTTGGATACATGATATGTACATTTATACTAAAATAGTTATTGATGGTATCATGCTTCATCTTAAATTAAATTTAGTGATATGGTCTTGTGAAAGTACTTTTCTTTTTTCACAGAATTAAAGCTTAATGAATTCCGAGTTTTGTTTGATATATGATATCCTTAAGCAAATTTCAATGACATTTACGTGAGGATTAAATGCAATGACTGTTTACAGTATACACTTCCATGAACCCAAGATCGCGATCTTGGTAATGTTAACCAAAACCACATGCGCTTATGTTTCCATAAAATTTATCAAGATGCATACCTCTGGGTAAAATATATCAGTCCTGTCTGTTACGTAGAGGTTTAACAACAAGTCCGGGTCACTGGTTCGGCTATATGCTATCTGGTTCGGCTAAATGCTATCTGGTTTGTGCAATTTTGCCGTTATCTTTACCCTAAACTGTACAGAAAATATACAGTTTGTATTTTCTTGTTACAATCTTGTTTCATTATGTACAACAGATGGCAATTAAGACTGGTTTGTGCACAAGTTTTTTTTTAAATTCTTAAATATATATGTTTATATAGAATAAAGTTTAAAGTGTCCATGATTCATGTATATATATATATACATGAATCATATATTAATTTTTTCCAGTATTTCGTCTCCATCCTGCTCATTAAGATACACATGTTACATGAATCACATGTGATGTTTTAGTTTAATCAAATTGTCTGCTTCATATCCTAGTATCAGCATGGACTTAAAGGGACATAGTCTTCTATATTTTGTTTTGATTTATTTTTATATTTTTGTCAGAGAAATAAAACTTGACAGAAATAGATTTTATGCATGAGTTACCTGAGAGAGATTTTGGTCTAGTATATAGCTACATCTCTCAGCTTTAGAGATTCTTGTCTGGTATATATCTACAACTCTTTGCTCCAGAGATTCTGGTCTAATATATAGCTACAGCTCTCGGCTTTAGAGATTCTGGTCTAATAAGATTCTGGTCTAGTATATAGCTACACCTCTTAGCTTTAGAGATTCTTGTCTAGTATAGCTACATCTCTCAGCTTTATAGATTCTTGTCTGGTATATAGCTACAACTCTTTGCTCCAGAGATTCTGGTCTAATATATAGCTGAGATTCTGGTCTAATATATAGCTACAGCTTTCGGCTTTAGAGATTCTGGTCTAATAAGATTCTGGTCTAGTATATAGCTACAACTCTGAGCCTCAGATATTCTTGTCCAGTATATAGCTACACCTCTTAGCTTTAGAGATTCTTGTCTGGTATATGCCTCTGTAAAAACGATTATGAATAATTCATGAACATGGAAAAAGGGTAATTAATTGACAGTAACTTACAGAGTTATTGCCCTTTGTAATAATATTATTATTAGACCTTGTGAAGACGATAACTGGAGTAAATATCAACCATGAGTTTAATCAAACTTTGTATGTAGCCATACATTGTCATGATCTCGGACTAGTTTGAAAGTGCAAATTATTAAACAGTGAATTACAGAGTAATTGCCCTTTGTAATAATATTATTATTAACAATTTTTTTGGTTCACCTGGGTCAAAAGGTAAATCTTTTTAAAATGCTACTAGTTCTGAACAACTAAACGGATTTTGATGAAATTTGGTCTGAGAAATTATTTGGCTGTGTTGTATATTGTATAAATGAAGGATGTTACACCCTTGGGGCAGGAGAAAGGGGGACCAATAGGGGTATTATAGCAAAAAAACAAACAAACAATAAAAAAAAAAAAAACAAAAGCAAACTTTAAGATGCTTTTTCTCTTTCAAGAATGACAGGTCCATCGGTAGTTTGAACAATTGGTGAGGGAGGCAGTTCAAAAGTAGGAAAATATTTTAAATATGACTTAAATTAGAGTATTTTGCTAAAATTACTGAAATGTCCAGGTCAAAAATGCAGGCCCTCTTGGCCTCTTGTTTTAGTATAGTTTTCGATTCTGTTTTCCTGCCTAATGACAACATCAGGTACTGTAAACAAGACTTAGCATTTAAACAGTAAAAACAAGTTAAAACTCTAGGATGTAGGATTAGCTGATTGAAACGTTAGGATCACATATACAGGTATATGTACATAAAATTTTATGACAGTTTGATGTGTTATTTAGTGATAGACTTCACATAAAGTTTGTTGGGGTGCCACAGGGAAAATATTTCCATGCAGCAACTAAGTATTTTTTCTGAGAGTTCAATATTCAAGTTTACAAGAAAATCCATACACAAATGGACCTTGTTTGCAAATTTCATAACTACCACTGGTTCTATAAATAGCATCTTCTCAATTCTCATACACAGGCAAAATTTCTTCACATGCAATTTTTTCACATGAAATTCACGTGAAATTCATATTTTTTTTTAATGTGAAATTAATTTTCATTGAATGTCAGAATTTTTTTTTACATGAAATTCACATGAAAATTTTCATGTAAATTTTCATGTGAATCAATTTTGCCTGTGTATAAACAAGGAAAATAAAATGGTTCAGTCATGCCATTGTATATCAGATCCTGTCTGTATGTAGTGTTTTTTGTCAAAACAGGGCAAGCTAGTTAATACTTTCTCTTCCTCATTAACACTGAAAATATGCAGTATCACAGTTTTATGTAATGTTGATTTACATAAATTTAGTATTCGAAGTGTAAAACACTTTCTGTGGCATTAAAAACACTTTAAAGGTACTTAAACTTCTAAAGTTCATAGAGTTTAAATGAGGAATGCATTTTTCCTGATTTCATTTTATCCCCGCCATAGTTTTTTTTATTTGAAAAACCAAGTTTGACAAGATTAAAAAGTTGTCAAATGTTTTTGGGGGCAAGCACAGACTAAAAGGTTTGAGGTTTTGAGTCCATTGGAGAACAGGTTTCTTTTTTATTTCTATTTCCAAGTAAAACCTGTATTCAGTGTCTTCCCGAATTATTGGGGATGAATTGCCTTATAAGGAGACTGTCACTATCAGTCGACATTTAATTTGTTGACTGGTGAAATTTGACACAGAGTGGTTTCGTAAGTAAAGAGTGAACACATTTTTATTTTCCTCAAAGATATAGCGAACGTGACGCTTCATGTGTTGAGGAAAATCTGTATCTCATCGCATGACCTTTCATGACCCCTGACAAACCAGTTAGTAAACAGGATATTTACGAAAAATAAAAAAGATAAATAAATAGGATCGGTTCTCAGGATGACATAAGCCCCTTAGGGAGCCCCTGGTACCTCCGGGTACCTGGGACTGATACAGTGAAATTTCTTCAGTACACTAAAGTATATGTCTGTGTACAATGTATATATAACTTACCGGTACAAAGGTGTTGGAAACGGAAAACATTCACACTGAAATATTTATGTGTGGGGTTTCAAACATACAAAAGAGGCGGAAGTTTGACTGGTTCTCATTTTTCAGGATTAGTACAAGTGCTGGTAAGATTTGGACTAAAATCTTACCCCTCCTCAGCATTTCAGACCGGAGCATGGGAAGAGTTTGCAAAGCTGTCATTGTGAACTTTCAGTTTCATGCAAACATCAAAATAATTAAACCAAATCTGCGCTTCTCATGAATATTCATACATGTTTTTGCTGAAGCTATAGGCCTTATATATTTTGAGTGGTCATGAATATTTCTATCCTTGAGGGAATCGTTTAACTATGTGACAGGAAGAAACCATTTCTACTACTGTTGGAAGGAATTTGGTTTTTAAATCGAAATGTGTATTTGAACAATTTGTGCTTGGTGTGGGTTCCAGCTAATATTACATCAAACTTTTAAGCTGATGAAATTGGAATACCCCCAGTGTCTGTTTACGTGGTATACTTGAGGAAGGTGTTAGTAAGCGTTTTACACAGGCAACGCCTAATGCATAATCAAACTCATTTCTACATGCTACATGACGTACCTGTATCTTTTTCACCTGTGAATTGACATCAATAATTATATGTATGACGTCTTTACAGGAATACACGATGCAATTGAGAAGATGGAAAAATAACAGTTTTTTTTATGGACAACGCATGAATGCAACTTAGATTTATGCGAATATACACCACTATGGATCAGGATGTTGTAAGCTATAAAGTTGGAAGAATATCTTGTTTACAACAATGAACATTTGATGGATATTTTCAGTGGCATGGAAAAGTAATCTTGTCTGTTAAGATATATTGATTGGTATTCTCTTGGGTTATTCGAATAACCTACGAAAGGTAACATTATTTAAGTTTCATTTAAGGCTTAAGGTTGATGAAGAAATAATTTACACGAAGGAATATTATATTAGAAGCAGTAGATTTAACCTGTACTGTTTTCACTGCAGATGAATGTTATTATAAACGGCAAATTGATATATGAACTTTTAAGTTTTGTGAATCGGAAACAGCGAAACAGATCATCTTTTCTATACTGCCTTTTTCTGATTGGTGGTCGACTAGGACATTTCAGTACAAATTAAGCTGCAGAGATCTACTATCATTTGGCAAATGTCTTGGAAGTGTTTCAGTTTTTAATCGCCAGGAAAGTGAAGATCTTTTGTGTTGAATGTTTCATATCAAATACTCTATCATATCAAATGTTAAACTTGTATGCGCTTCCTCTTAAGAAGATTTCTATATGAATCAATTTGGTGTATACTAGTGCTAGGAGGCTAACGTTAGGGCCGACAGCTGTCCATGGACCAGGAAATTTTCTCTGTAAATAATCAGTTTTAAACTGCACCAATTTGACAAGTAACATTGTGTGGCACAGAGAAACATCAAAAGGTCCACAACTTTGCTGGTATTTTCTTGTCAGTGTGGAATACTTAAGCTACGGAGACTTGTGAAAAGGGGATGTTTATATGATTTCCCCTACATTAAAAGTGAGATAAACAGCGTTTCTTCATTATAATTTGCTACGTGGAATCACAAGGGACTTAACGCTATATTTCATTAATTTACTATTTGGTTGTGCGTTAACTCTAGATCTATTGATCAATATCTCTAACGACTTCATGTGATAACATGGGACGGAAGTTTTAGTCCAAAACAATGTTTCGGTAACATATCTCCTTGTGAACCAGTGAATCATACAGGCAACAGTTATTGGATAATAAAAAAAAAAAAAAAAACGTATTGTGAGAGACGAATCAGAATAAAAATGGTCTTTACTCGTCTGGAAGATGAAAGGCGGATTATTGAGGATGATCCACAGCCCTCCACTAGCAGTAAATGGTAAGAAGATTCTCATTGGTGTAAATGAGCTGGTCTATATGGACCTGCATCGGGCTGAAACATTAATTCATATTTCTAGTTGGTTTGAAAAATTCTGGAAACCCGAATTTATCCACTTTTAAGAGACTTTATAGTGTTCCAAAAATCTAGTGTCAAACTGCATGGTTGAAAGCTCCTGATTAGAAGTATGTAAGTTTGAAATGTATACCAAATTATCCAACAATCAGATATTTTGTGACCTGGTTCCCGAGCCATTGCCACAGTGATGCATGACACTACTTGATCAGTTTATAGAATGTTTCATTTACATTAGCAATTTTTTTTCAAATAATCCTGCATCTGCATATTCAATATTATGATTAAAGTAATTCTGCATTTTTAAGGTCACCTGAGACAAAGTCTCAAGTGACCTATTCTAATCACCTTTTGTCCGTCGTGAGTCGTGTGTCCGTAAAAAAATTACATTTTCAACTTAAATCTTTTCCAAAACCACAGGACCAAATTCATTGAAATTTGGCAGGGAGCTTCTATGGCTAAAGTCCAACTAAAATTGTGAATTATATGGTCCCCACCCCCCAGGGGCCTGAGGGGCGGGGCCAAAAAGGGTAAAATTGACTTAAAATTCAAAAATTTTCTTCTCTACTCTCAGATATTGTGGAATCAAACACTCTTCATAGATGGAAGGGTCTTATGGTGTTTTACCAAATTTGTGAATTTCATGACCCTGGGGTCTCAAGTTTGCCCCTGGGGAGGGGGTAAACTTTACTCTAGTTTATATAGGGAAATCACATTTTTGACTATTTTTTGTTGGATTTCTATTGGAATTCATTCTAACTTGGTTCAAATTATCAGCATAGGATGACAGTTTGATGGTATGCACATGTTGGCCCTGATTGACCCCCAGGGGCTGATGGGTAGGGCTAAAAAGGGTCAAAGTGACTGAAATTTCAAAAATCTTCTTCTCTACTCTGAGATATGGTGGAATCAATCACTCTTCATAGATGGAAAGGGTCTTAAGGTGGTTTACCAAAATTGTGAATTTCATGACCCTGGGGTCTCACTTTTGCCCCTAGGGAGGGGGTAAACTTTACTATAGTTTATATAGAGAAATCACATTTTAGACTATGATTTGTTTGATTTCTATTGGAATTCATTCTAATTTAGTTAGCATTATCAGCATGGGGTGACAGTTTCATGGTACGTACATGTTGGCCCTGATTGACCCCCAGGGGCTGATGGGCGGGGCCAGAAAGGGTCAAATTGACCGAAATTTCAAAAATCTTCTTCTCAAGACCCAAATAAGGTAGAATCAAATACTCTACATAGATGGAAGGGTCTTAAGGTGCTTTACCAAAATTGTGAATTTCATGACCCTGGGGTCTCACGTTTGCCCCTGGGGAGAGTGTAATCTTTACTATAGTTCATATAGGGAAATCACATTTTAGACTATGATTTGTTGGATTTCTATTGGAATTCATTCTAATTTGGTTAACATTATCTAATTATTTAATTTAAATTTGAAACAAATAATCAATACTTTCACCATTGGCGTAACCCCAGTGTAAATAGTATCAGTTCAGATCTAAGATCCTAGCAATGAAGAGTTCCGACCCAGGCTGGGATTTGGACCAGTCCAACTAGAAACCGTCATAGGGTTGATCTACTTTCATACTTACTTAATTATATTCTGACCTCTAAGAATTAAAGGTATATAAAGGCAATGTACAAAAAATTCTCTGTGTTAAATAATAAGTTAAACTTTGATCTTATTGACTGTACATTGTACTGGGGCTAAAGTTTAATCACTTTCCCCCTACTCAATACTACATATAGTTTGTCTCTCCAGTGAGCAAGGTATTATAAAGTCTCTGAGGACAGTTAATACAGATGGCTATGACCTCAAGTCAAATCCGACGGACTTTGATGTAAACAATGTGATTCTGATCATTTCGGTGATAATCCACGGTATGTCAAGCCCCTAAATTAACATACCTGTATAACGTACCTGTATTTACCTGTACAGAAACACAGGTTTTTGAGAGCCTTTTTCAGTGCCTTTGGCTGCAGATACCTGTACTTTTTGAACTGAAGGGAATGTCTCTATATGCCACTTGCAATAACTTTTAAAAAGGAAGACATTTTTAAAGTATATAATCTTTATTTTGTATATGTAATTTATGTATCCAGTAATGAAACCGCATATTCTGTTATCTACACTATATAAAACACTCATTTTTATAGGCTAGTTTTATGTGTGTTGTCTCCAAACTACTCTATAACGAGCTAATTAAACTATGTCTGGTAACGAGCCATCCGGTACATCTGTTTAAGTTCAGTAAAATTATTAACAAATGCTGCTTGTCCTGTGTTTATGTATAGAGAGTAACAATTAGCAGTGGATGATAAAGTGGTTATTCTTGGTGACCTCATTAAGAGTTAACGTGTGTCACGTTTCTGGGTTGTACTGATGGCTAATAAGCTCAGTCAACCGTGACGGTGGTTTTGAGTGAAATGTAAATATTGATGTTACTGAGTGACAGAGTCACAGGGCGCTGTCGCGTTTATTTTCTGAAAGATATATTAGTCACAGGATACTGTAATGTTTATATTCTGTAATCGATGTTATAAGAGGGAAAAAAACGTTGTTGTAACAATGAGTTTGATGAGGGGTTTTACCAATGACATTATACAGATGACATTATACAGATGACATTATACAGATGACATTATAACCGTGATGTATCAGATACACGTTGGATCGCTGTCATCAATAGCAGTGCAGTATTATTTTATATGGGAAATCAACAAAACCAATTCCCCAGTATGCAGCTATTAATTGGTACAGCTAAGTAGATTAGAGCTTTACTCAATGTCTACAAATCATATATAGGGCAATGCTTGTTTTTATCCCCTGGCAATATTGTTGGAATCATTTCCATGTCACCCTTCAAAAGTTTGTCCATCCACGCTACTAGTCCTGAACAGCTTAATGGATTTTGATGAAATTTGGTCTGGAGAATTATTATAGGATGTGACACCCTTGGAGTGGGAGAAAGGGTGCCCAATTGGGGAAATATAGCAAAAAAAAAAAAAAAAAACTTTAAAATACTTTTTCTTTTTCACGAATGACACATCTAGTCCACTTGTAGTTTGAACCACTGTTGGGAGAGGCAGTCCAAGAGTAGGAATAAATTTTAAATATACCTTAAATTAGAGTATTTTGCCATGATTACTGAAATATCCAGATGACGGATGCAGGCCCTCTGGGCCTCTTGCTCTTACCATTTCCTTCAGCTTGGAAAGTATGGTTTATGTAAGGATTTTGTAACGCATCCCATGAATATTAACAAGATAATAAAATTCACTAAAATTGAAAGCACGACGTTGGAGAGATCACAGGATAGAGTAGGAGATATCTCTTGAAATAGATGGTCACTGTTATAAATCGTAATACAATAGTTATTCTGTTAAGGCTGCTATATAACATTCAGGTGCTAAATTGGTGATGTCACCAAAATTCATCATGGTCACATGAACATGTCAGCAAATGGTATGTAATATAGATAATATTTATCAACAGCCTGGCTATATGGGAGTCAAAGGGTTTTCTTGGGAATGTATAGCATCGCAGCACTTTGGGTCTTTGATGAAAGGGTGTGAGTTGAGTTATTTCATCATTTCATTATATAGATGATGTTAATGGGTCTTTGATGAAAGGGTCCAAGTGGAGTTCATCATTTTATTATATATATAATGTTAAAGGAAGATTGCCTCCACATTCAGGAACAGATTTGCATTGTTTGACTTTCTCACTTAGAGTTGTATCCTCATTAAAATAAAACAAAAATAATATGATAGAAATCTGTTCATTGTAATTGCGTTTCCTTTTCACAAAAATGATATATTAAAGTTCTGTAAAAGTGTCCCCTAATTGAGTCAGTAATGGACAGTCTTGGACTCTATCATCTTTAAAATGTCCTCCAATTGAGCTTTCACCTTATAAGTGTCCCCCAGTCAGCTATAGACGCTGTCTTTATTTAAGCTTTTGTATTTCAAGGATACAATACCCTGATGAGACCAATGGCACCAAGTTGGATTGGAAAAAGAATTAGTTTGAACACCTAATCCTGTGGTTTAGATGTATCCTGAAGTAATTCAGTATTATGTTCTAACAAACTAAATTACCTACAGATTGGCCATAGATTAATCTATACTCACTGACTTGGGCAGTGGTTGAGAGTGACAGATGTCGACATTCTTTATTCCCTAGTTTGATATCCCTTTACAGTCCATCACTCTATCAGCCAAATGTTCGGTGCCGTTAACGTTTCACCAAATTCTAGATACACTTCATTAATGTATCAAATGTGACAGTCATATTTTAAAAAATCAAATCATTATTTCGCATAATTCTTTAAGCCAAATATTAAACTCAGGGAAGAAGCTAAAAGTATATTTTAGATCATTCTTCAGTTGTATAAATCTGATTTAAATTTGATTGAATTTTATACTTATACTCAAAACCAAAATTTAGAAGTAAATAGTAAATACATAGGTTGAGTAAGAATTATCTGGGCATTTATATATTTTTTGCTGATATGGAATATTTTTTAAAGTGTTTATATTATCAAAACTTACATAAGGGAGCATTTCTAAAATAAAATTTAACCAGTATCATATTCTAGACAGTTCAGTATTTAGTACTATTGGTGTGCTGGCCCTGAGGCCCCCTCATACTGATCTTATCCGCTCTATACCAACTATACAAACTGTATACATGTGTACACGAAACCTTGGCCCTCGTGTGTATGTGTGTACTACCAGGCAGTGTGACACGTTGCAGTTCTGTCAAATTATGGTGTGAATTCTCAGGACTTATAACATCTGGGGTTGTCAGCAGAAAATATCACGATCTGGCATATATTTTTGTCAAAGTGATAGTTTTGTGAGAAATCCTTCCCACATTGTATATTGTTGTCAAGGTGTTTATCCTGTATTAAGCTCGGATTACTGTACTGGCTGTGTGTTGGGTAGATCTACCTGTCTGAATGTAGATTGTACCGAATATCTGTATCTACATATTTGTGAATTGTGTCTGTTCGATGAACCCTGGAAAGCTCTCGAAAGTGGCATTGTTACTATGTCACGATTCAATGTGTCTGATATGAAGGATATTTATTTATAAAGTTTCGTGATTTTCATGCTTGGGTGTTTTCATTATCATAACAACTTCTGCGGTACGTGTTATTGTCCAAATGATTTGAGATCCGTTTCAGGAAGTGAAATTGACATATTACTATCAGGTTAACTTGAAATAGATTGCCAAAGGTAAGGTGGAAAAGCTCATGAAATTGACACCTAGTGTCAATCTTGTACTATTTCTCTGATGAAACAAAGCTCATGAAGTTCATTAAGAAAGTCTTGAGGTTAAATAAGGCACATAGGACGAACTTTTAACACAAACTAAATCCCAACTGATTTGAAGTATTGTTTGAAGTCCCTTATCAGAGACTTCAAGCTTGGTTAATTCAAATTTTTCTCTCAAACTTGTAATTTAGCTGTCGGAAATTAATTTGTTTAATTATATACATGGTAAAGAAATTAATGAGGGTAATGCTAATGTTAATGAATACAGATACAGGTATATACTACAACCTAGTAAAGGGGCATTCAAACATCAGATGGGTGTACTTTAACTATTGATAGGGGAAGATTAATTTTCTTGTGAAATCAGAAAAGGAAAAAACATTCATTTCTCTTCAACAGAATTTGTTCAGAAAAAAGTTTAAATTAGACATTTTATAGGCTTTCATTAAATGCACACATCTTTTTCCCAGAAAATTGTCAGAGTATTATAGAGGCCAGGATTTATAATGATTAATTTCCTTATTTACGTATGCTTTAATTGTAGATCTAAAAATACATATAAGTAGGTGTTTAAATTAATCCCTATACTCAGTGCATGAATGGAATCCCCTAAATAAAGAAAGGGGATTAAGGGGTCACTGTAAATGACTGGAATCCCCTAAATAAAGAAAGGGGATTAGGGGTCACTGCAAATGACTGGAATCCCCTAAATAAAGAAAGGGGATTAAGGGTCACTGGAAATTGCTGAACCCACATTATCTAGCTTTAAACCCTTGTTTAGCCAGTTTCCTTTGTATCTAGTGATTTGTTTAACATTTTGGAATTTTGAAGAGAATTTATCTAAGAGACTGGCATGCTCTGAAAAAATTCATTTTAAATAAGAAATGTACGTCAAAGCTGCATTAAGCCTTTTTACCTAAAACACACATTGTTTTATGAAAGTACATGTAAGTAAATTGATGAAAAATAATTTCACACATTAATAGTTTTTTATTGAATAAGCAAATTTTATTAATCTCTTAGGAATTCGATAATAATTTATATTTTCTAATTTTGAATCTTTTTAAATTCTCTAACATTAATTTTTTGTAGAAATTTTACATTAATTTTTTTTTCTCTAAATTAAATTAAATTTTGATCACATTGATATATTTATTTCCAGTGTGTTCTTTCAATCGGCCATAACTAGCTGGAAACTGTTATTGATGTTTATTTTTTGTTGACAGTTTCCTAGGTGATGTTTATAGCCATCAGTCATGATCAGATGAACATGTTTTTATTACTAATTGTACTTCAACAAAGCTTTCCACTTTTTCCGAGAATATCATTCTGTTTCTGACAAGTCACTGATCGAATTCAAAGCAAGGATTTTTTTGAACCGTAATATATCTTAAGATATAATAAAAAGCTGCTTTATCAAACAGGATTAGTGCATGGCTAGGGTTCAAAGCCAACCTTTATTTTCTTACCTATATGTAGGTAAATTGCAGGTAGACAAAGGCTGATCTTCAGCTTGTTGACTTTGAAATTTGGTACTTGACTGTCGTAGATCCGGAGTTGAAGGTCATTATATTTGTTGTCTGCTAATATCATAATAGCAATATACATTGTATATCAATATATATACAAAGTATGTGTGTTCTTTTTTAATATAAAATTAAATTATTGGTTTCCTCTGATCTATTATAAGATGATCTAGCTAGTTGGCTGTATATCGATATAAGCTACAGGATATTGAATTGTCGAATATACAATTTTTGAATGCTGCAGTATGTACCATAATGACAAATTTTATATCTATCGGGGTTACCTGTACCTACATATAGGTATTCAAACAGGTGTGACATTCGGTGCATTATCTATACATGTACCTGTACAGGTGTGACAGGATAGTCAGTTTGAAGTGTAGAACTTCAGTCTGTACGTATACTGTTCAATAAGTAATACATAGGAAATAGTGGTATGAACTGTAGCAGTAGAAAGTACAACAGTTGACTGGGTAAGACCAGGGAGAGACTGATGTGAACAGTACTTAGTTTGTATGCAAACTTGGGAGAGTTGGGGGGCTAATATTACTCAATATTTGTCACTGAAGTTGCTTGCTCCTAGTGAGTGTAAGGTCAGTTGTGGTCATGGCGTGACTGTAGCCCATGTGATGAGATCTGTATACCTTCACTGATTAGAATATCCATTGTTTCATTATCTCTAGTCCGCCTAGCTACTGAAATCAGCACACTGTTATATGTTTTCCATCCTATAGTTCTGAACCGTGTTTACCTGAGATTGGTACCCGTTATGTCTTCCATCCTATAGTTCTGAACCGTGTTTACCTGAGATTGGTACCCGTTTTAAACTCCTTGCCAGCCGAGTGGATACATATATATATTGGATGTGGCCCAGAGGATATTCAAACTGTTACTGAATGTTTGATTGGACAGACTCCAACTGCATATTGAATACGAAGTAGCTGACCATTAAGATTTAATGTCGCAGCACTGAGCTACATTTCGTGGAATTTGACATTTGGTTTGCCTCATTTAAATCGGCATTCCAGCGTTCGTATGTATGTTATAATAGACTGACCCTGATCTCGGCCTTGTAATACATACTAAGTGGTCAGTACCAGGCTAATTAGCCATGGTGGACACCAGCACAGCGTCCATTAAGGTGGCGAGGGATTACTTTAAGAGTAGTCAAAGTACTGTTCTTATACCTAATAGGGACTTTGGAAAGAGGAAGTTCATACATGTGGGCATCAATAAACAGCCAAGCAGTAGCCGACTAATTGGGTCGTCCTCGGAGCCTCCGGACATCCCATCCTCACCCCTCAGTCTTCTGACCACCCCCACGAACCCGTCCAGTCTTGGAGGAAACATGAGGGCAGGTAGGTGGCATGTTTTTGTTGGAATCTTATTTTTGTAAAAGTTCAGTTTTGATATTTTTTATGTTACGTCAAAATTTTGTAAAAATCTAGTTTTGTCGGTCTTTGTATTAAGTCAGAGTTTGGTTAAATATTAATAGTAAAAAAATCTCATGAGTACCATTTCCTTGTGATGAAGTAATCAGATATTGATGTAATCAGTAATTGATGTAATCAGTCATTGATGTAATCAATCATTGATGTTGTCATTGATGTAATCAGATATTGATGTAATCAGTCGTTGATGTAATCAGTCATTGATGTAATCAGTCATTGATGTAATCAGTCATTGATGTAATCAGTCAATGATGTAATCAGTTATTGATGTAATCAGTTATTGATGTAATCAGTCAATGATGTAATCAGTAATTGATGTAATCAGTCATTGATGTTGTCATTGATGTAATCATTGATGTAATCATTGATGTAATCAGTTATTGATGTAATCAGTGATTGATGTAATCAGTGATTGATGCAGTTATTGATGTAATCAGTCATTGATGTTATCTGTCATTGATGTATTAAATGTAATTTCTATACCGTAATACAATGTAGCTTAAATTCTGTACTGTAATCAAGTGTAACCTCCCTACAATAATACAATGTAACCTCCCTACAATAATACAATGTAACTTCCCTTAACATACTGTTAATGATTGTTTAATGAGTAACAACCATCCTCTGCAAAAGGTTTTATCTCATTATTTTATGAGCTACAAGATGATGTCAGAGTTTTGTCATAATTTTGGTCATGATATTTATAGCCGATATGAATGCCAAGTGAAATTTTGATAAATTGTGCAATAAACAGAATCTGAGATGTGTTGCCATACTCACAATATGTGATGGAAACATTATTTCAGCTTTTGTATAATATACCCTGAGAAGTATTAAATTGTAAAGGAAATGTGGGTTAGAAGACGTATGATTATATAAATTCTGTCTATCGACATGGCACCGTAGGATTATATAAAGTCTGTCTATCGACATGGCAACGGTTGGTGTCGGTATCTTGTAAACAACTGTTCCTTCAAGGTTATTTGACTGGTTATACTAAGGCTAAACATTGAATAGAGATCTACAAAATTATTGTCTGTAACATTGGATGTTATGGTGAATGAGTTTAAGATTGTAATCTGAACCATATTTATCCACAGATGAACTGACGTAAATAAGAGTGCTTCAATTTTGCAGAATCATCAATTTTAGAATATATCTATGGCTAAAATTGGTTCACAAATAAGTTACCCCCAAACTTAAATAAGAAACTTTTACGATAGGGTCGGCGGGGGGGGGGGGGGCTTATTTGAGGATATAATCTCTATGACACTATTACTGTTAATTTATCCCTATTCTAGCACCTTAACATTACAATCATTATGACTGCACTATTGCCGACTCCTGGTATGTCGTTTTCTACACCAAATATTACCTGTGTGTAAATTTACACCTGTGATGTGCAAATTTGATTGTGTCCACCAAAACATCTCTGTTTACATTACATAAACCTGTGATGTGGTTTTATAGATGTAAATGGGTCTCTATAAACTTTGAGAGATTTCTCAGACGTAAGTTTATAGAGTTCATATGCCTAAATCGTGTTATAGTAGTGTATCGAAAAAACATATTTATTTATATGTATTTTGTTTCACAGCTAACAAGCAATGGGTTCATCCCCCGGAAACTCTACTGCGGGGACACATTGTGTACAATGTCAAGGTCGGTATGACCGTAGTCTTTCTATTTCCCTAATATCGATGATTAATGTATTAAAATGGACATGGAAATATTAAAAACATATTTTTTCCATGTTTATACAAACGTACACTTTCAATTGAGAATCCTTAAAACAAATATTTAATTAAAACAAATAATTAATTAAAACAAATATCTAATTAAAACAAATATCTAATTAATACAAATGTGCTTGTATTGGATACTTCATCTGCTATCAAGTACATGTGATCCCTAAAAACGAAAACTTGATACTCTACTTGTGTTATCCAACACATATATGATAGAATTCCTTACGTGGTAAAATTTTCTGGAATATTTCCAAATGTGTATATGTTATCCTTGATCGCATGACTATGTACTGTAGATTTGTCCATATTACATTGCATTTCAATAAATACCAATAAATGTATAACCAATCCCATGGCTGGCTTTGTGTTAGAATCTGGTAACGAGATCGGAACGGACATGTTACATGATTGTGTTAACTTTGTAGTTTTTAGGCGAAAGTGAAGTGGAGAATCCCAAAGGAACAGAAGTTGTGAAAGATGCCATCAGGAAACGGAAGGTATGGAGCCCGTAATGGCAGCCATGGCTGTTCAAGTTAAAATAACTGCCGATCTTTCTCAAAGATTGGTTATCTTTTTTGGTAGCTGATGGAATGTGGAGCCCAGGGACCCTGTTCCATGCTCTGTCAATTAGATAACATTAACTTTTACAAAAACAACAAAAATTTAACTGAAAAATTTGCAAGCAGTTTTTGAATTTTTCATCAACTGATAATAATTAAGATACATACAATATCAGTTTTTTTCATTATGATTTTCATTAATTTACTGATGAAATATGGTTTGTAGTAAATGTCTTTTTGAAGCTGATCAATTTTAAATAAACCATTCAAAAAAAGAAATGAAAAAAAAGTTATATTTTATCATTTCTTGGGCTGAAAAATTGTATGTATGTACATTAATATTAATATAAGTTGCCTGACACAAGTACTTTATCGGGAGCCGTATTATTTACCCAAAATTAAAGTTGCCGTCAAAGCATCTTTGCCCAGAGTACAGACAACTCTATGCCCAGTGGACGTATTAAGCAGACCAAAGGAAGATTTAGACAATGCACACAATTTTCCCTGAAGCTGTATGGCTTTTGAAGATTTCTTGTGATAAAATTCGTCTGTCGTATTTTTGTAACATTAACCAGACAAATACCCACAGGGCTTTAGGTTGTACAGCTGGCAAAAAGTAATGGCTCTCGATAGTCTAATCTGGCTCCTATTGTCAAATTAATCACATGTCTGGTGCATTGTTTCACATTTTTATTGTCTCACTTTTGGTAAAGCGTAAATATTGTATTTTTAATTTTTTCATCTTTCCTCTGATTTTTTCTCGTCCTTCCTTTAAATGATGAATTGAAATCTTTGTCTATACCCCCTGACATTTTACAGGGGTCAACTGGAGGTATTCTTAACAAGACAATGATCAGTCTTGTATGTTAGGAACTGGTGGTCAGATGTCATCTTTATATACAGTATTAACTGAAATGAAATTTTCTGAAGGAAGACATTTATGCACTTCCACAAAATAAGTCAACTGCTGTCATTTTCTCCCTTTATTTTATGAATTTTCATCTTTTTTTTTTTTCTTTGTATTTTCCTGATTTCATTTTTCAAACGATTTGTACAATTGTCCACACTTATAGAATATAAATATCTCCTCTTCCAAGTCATCATTTTCTGAGAAATTGATGTTTACTGGCGAGCCAAATTTTTTGTGATACCCTTTTGGTAGGGACAAAAAGAAAATGATGTCAAAAAATTACAAAATGTCCATGGTGCAGAAAAATAATGATACCAATTTATGACCTGAAAGAGGAGTCAATTTTCTAAAAGTGTGCAAAATTTTGTACAAATCCTTTGAAAAATAAAATTGGGAAAATTCAAAGAAAAATTTTATGAAAATGCATAAAACAAAGGGGAACATTGACAGAAGTTGACACATTTTTGGTATGTGAGTGTGATAAATAATTTTTTACCAAAACCGTCAAATATTCTTTTTTGAAAAGCCTTTTTCTTTCCTATCACATCGGCAAAGGGTCATGACATCAAACTGATATGAGTAACATGATCATATTTTTGAAATACTTGAAGAGTAATAAGATGAAAAAAAAATGTACCATATCATTTTGTGATTGTAATTATATTTCAGTTCAATAAACACATCAAAAAGGCGGAAGGCCAAAAGCCACCGAAAGTGGAGCTGACGATATCTGCAGATGGAGTCACAGTACAGGATCCAAAAACTAAGGTTAGATAAAGCACCAAAAGTAGGTCGCTGTGACTTAGTTTGACCTTTGACTTACATCGACAACTTTTTTTAATCTCAAAAGTAATTTGGTAAAGAAAAGCAAGAAAGAACAGACAATTATAATGTGGTATGCTGATCCTTATATCTTTGCCAAACTGAATGTCCCTGTTTATAAAACATACTTATTATATCCTTTCCATACTGTGAATGTCCCTGTTTATAAAACATACTTATTATATCCTTTCCATACTGTGAATGTCCCTGTTTATAAAACATACTTATTATATCCTTTCCATACTGTGAATGTCCCTGTTTATACAACATACTTATTTTACAGATGATTATGCATCAGTACGCGTTACACAGAATATCGTACTGTGCTGACGATAAATCTGACAAGAGGATGTTTACGTTTATAGCCAAGGCCGGCGACTCTAACCAACACTACTGCTACGTCTTTGATAGTGAAAAATGTGTAAGTGGATTTTGATTATATAAATTAACATTTTAATCTCCACAAGTAAAAACTACATGATGTCCATATCTCCTGAGTGTTCGGTCAAGGTCAAAAGGTCATTTGTTTTTTAATTTTAATTTTCATCGATTTTCTCCATGAAACCTTTCTCTAGAAAACTAGACATGGGTTCTTTTGGAAACATTTTATCACATACAAGATTGTATGAATAATTTGTGTTCCTCATTTTCCAGGTATTTTTTATAGAAATTGATGGAATGTATTATGATCACAAGAACTTGAAATTCCAATGTTCCGACTAGAATTTATTTGATTGTGGAATGATCAGTTGATTAAATGACTAGCCTAACCTATAAAGGATCAGTGGACCACAAAATTATCAATATCTGATAGAAATTTATTTTTGTTGGACTATTAAATTTTTAGGTCACCTGAGACAAAGTCTCAAGTGACCTATTCTAATCCCCTTTTGGCGGTCGTCGTGCGTCGTGCATCGTGCGTCGTGCATCGTCCGTCGTGCGTCCGTAAACAATTTACATTTTCGACTTCTTCTCCAAAACCCACAAACCAAATTCTATGAAATTTGGCAGGAAGCTTCTATGGCTAAAGGTCAACCAAAATTGTAAATTATATGGTCCCCACCCCCCAGGGGCCTGAGGGACGGGGCCAAAAAGGGTCAAATTGACTAAAACTTCAAAAATCTTCTTCTCCACTCTCAGATATGATGGAATCTTCACTCTTCATAGATGGAAGGGTCTGAAGGTGCTTTACCAAAATTGTGAATTTCATGACCCTGGGGTCTCACGTTTGCCCCTGGGGAGGGGCTAAACTTTACTATAGTTTATATAGGGAAATCACATTTTTGACTTTAATTAATTTCATTTCTATTGGAATTCATTCTAATTTTGTAAACATTGTCAGCATGGGATGACAGTTTGATGGCATGGACATGTTGGCCCTGACTGACCCCCAGGGGCTGATGGGCGGGGCCAAAAATGGTCAAATTAACTAAAACTTCAAAAATCTTCTTCTCTACTCTCAGATATGCTGGAATCAAACACTCTTAATAGATGGAAGGGTCTTAAGGTGCTTTACCAAAATTGTAAATTTCATGACCCAGGGGTCTCAAGTTTGCCCCTGGGGTGGGGCTAAACTTTACGATCGTTTATATAGGGAAATAACATTTTTGACTTTTATTTGTTTTATTTCTATTGGAATTCATTCTAATTTTGTAACCATTGTCAGCATGGGATGACAGTTTGATGGCATGCACATGATGGCCCTGACTGACCCCCAGGGGCTGATGGGCGGGGCTAAAAAGGGCCAAATTGACTGAAATTTCAAAAATCTTCTTCTCAAGACTGAAATAAGGTGGAATCAAATACACTTTATAGTTTGAAGGGTCTTATGGTGCTTTAATTTATTGAAATTTTAAATTTCATGACCCTTGGGTCACAAGTTTGCCCCTGGGGAGGGAGTAAATTTTACTATAGTTTATATAGGGAAATCACATTTTTGACTGATTTGTTTTGATTGCTATTGGAATTCATTCTGGTTTACATTTTTCAGCATGGAATGAAAGTTTGATAATATGCATATGTTGGCCCTGACTGACCCCTAGGGGCTGATGGGGGGGGCAAAAAGGGTCAATTAAATAAACTGAAATATTTCAAATCTCAGGTGACCATTAAGGCCCATGGGCCTCTTGTTCATTTTAAAACTTTGAATATTTCCAAAACAGTTTTTGCTCAATATCTTGAGTAATGATAATAATGCAATGGGATTTCAATGAAACTTACTGGCAGTAATCCTTTTACATTGTAGATGTGTGTAATCTATAAGAGGTAGAATTTACCTCCCCGTTTTGGATGTATATATAGACAGGTGGTCGGAATGGACGTGTTCCCCACTTACAATGTTTATATAATCCTGTCGTTTCGTACAATGTGTCATATTTGTTGACAGGCTGAGGAGATCACGCTGACCATAGGACAAGCATTTGACCTTGCCTACAGGAGATTCATGGAAACATCAAGTCGAGATTTTGATTTAAAGAAACAATATTTGATGTTACAGAAAAAGGTAAGGCTTCATGGAAACACAACTTACCCGCATAAATCACAAAATATCTAATCAGTGTTCATTTCCGGGATTAAAAAACTACCAGTATAATAGACATTGTTGAAATCTGTCAGAATCAAAGTTTTGAAATAATTTAATGATCTCTTTTTGTAAATGAAGGCACTATATATAGTTATTAGCTCACCTTGACCCATATTCTAGGTCCCAGTGTCAGAACCATATTCTATTTCAAGGGGTCAAGGTTGTAAAACTCACTACTTTTCTACTTACGTTACCATCTTGATGAAATGAAGTCAAGTAATTTTTGCAAAAAGAAATGACCTTGACCTATATTCAAGGTTACAGGCGGCAACTTTGTTGAATTACTCAAATAACTTGTTCTGAATTACTGAAAGGCCTAAATTCATCAAAACAGTGAATTGGTACATTTGATGTTCTGTAGAAAATGTTTAATGGAATCACTCATCAGGTAGACTATTGTATGTTGTCTTCTTGGCCTGCTAGGTTCAAGGTCTGGAGAAGGAAAACCTGACTCTGAGGCTGAGAGTTCAGGAACTGGAGAGGCAACAGACGACATCAGACAACCTCAGAAATCAACAGGTGAGAGATGTATATATGTCATCAGAAATAATATAAGGTCATCAAACTCTGTATAGGTCATCAGACACAATATATAGGTCATTAGACACCATATATAGGTCATTAGACACCATATATAGGTCATTAGACACCATATATAGGTCATTAGACACCATATATAAGTCATTGGACACCATATATAGGTCATTAGACACCATAAATAGGTCATTGGACACGATATATAGGTCATTAGACACCATATATAGGTCATTAGACACCATAAATAGGTCATTGGACACGATATATAAGTCATGAGACACCATATATAGGTCATTGGACACCATATATAGGTCATTGGACACCATATATAGGTCATAAGACACCATATATAAGTCATTGGACACCATATATAAGTCATTGGACACCATATATAGGTCATTTAACACCATATATAGGTTATCAAACCCCATATATAGGTCATCAGACCCCATATATAGGTCATCAGGCCCTAAATATAGATCTTCAGACACCATATATAGGTCAGCAGACACCATATATAGGTCATCAAACTATATAGGTCACCAGACACTTATATATAGGTCATCAGACACCATATATAGGTTATCAAACTATATAGGTCACCAGACACCATATATAGGTCATCAAACTATAAAGGTCACCAGACACCATATATAGGTCATCAGACACCATATGTAGGTCACCAGACACCATATATAGGTCATTAGACACCATATGTAGGTCAACTATATATAGGTCATCAGACACCATATATAGGTCAACTATATATAGATCTTCACACACCATATATAGGTCATCAGTCACCATATATAGGTCATCAGACACCATATACTTAACTTGTTAAGCTGTCTACTATTGTGGCACTGAGATGACAAATTTTGGGAAAGAAGCATTTTTCTTCAAAATCTTTATTAAAGAATTTCACATTTATTTTAGTTATTGCAGAAACATTGCCTACCACAAAACCTATATTTACAGTTTGAAAAAGAGAAAAAACAGTACAGTATTCATTGTGTTTCTTGGGATAGAAGCTGCTAACAAGGTTTAAAGGAGAAGAAAATGCCATTTTACTGAATACAATATATATCTGTGATGTATGATGCGACTTTCTAATGATGTTTTTATATTGTCATGTTTATGATGATGTGTCTGGCTGCCTTACTGCAAGTTATGCATTTTTGAAATGGAATCGTGAATCCATTAAGCCTTTATGTTGTGTGCTATGTTACTACAATATGTCCAGCATGAATTTTATAAAGTAAAACCTGTCTAATCAGACACTTGAGTATTCTGATATCTTCCTAAATCTTATACACAAATTATATATACTGTAGTCCTCTTCCATCTGGACAATCTGCATTTTCTGAAATATTGTCTTATTGTAATTTGTTCGCAAGTACTTTTTGAGGCTGAAAAAGTTGAGAGAGAAAACTCTATTCATACATTGTATAATTTTCAAACTAGGTCCATTTCTCTGACTGTGCAAGTCTAAATTACTTTCTTCGGCAGTTGTAGAAAAGAATGTTTATAATTTTGAAATTTGAAACTTATAACACAGAAAGTTAATTTTGAAGCAGAGTTATCTTTGTCAAACAGAATGTTGAATTTGAAAGTCATGGCAGCGTAGCAGGAACATGATATATGCAAAGGAATATTATTCTGGAGGTCATGGTATGAAATGTTTAGATTTCTGATGATTTTAATTAATTATTCGTTATGACTGTAACCATGACTACCAGGAGTCAGTTGTCAATATCCATTGGTTAATTTTAAACAGGACTCACCTTCTAATGGACACACCTCTCCGACGGTAAACATCCTTATTTTAACATCTGTGTTACTGAATAACCCCATAACAAGTGTATTTTTGAAATATTTTATCAAATTATAAACGTTTTTATACTAAAACATTTATTCAATCTTCGTATCATATATTACTGATTTGATATAGAAATAATAATATTTATTCAATATTTTTCTCAAAAAAATTATTTATTTTATTTTGAAAAATATCAATGATAATTCCATTTTCAACATAATTTTTAAGTTACCGGTATTTTAAAAAAAAATAAATCTCTGAATTCAAAATTTTATTAGAATTTAAAAGTGTTTCATCTATTTTCACACCAATCGAAAGCAAACTTTAATGAATCATTACCTAAAAAATAATAATACAATTTTTAATGTGTAATTTTTAATTCTACTAACAAGATTGGGGATGGTAATTTTGATTAATATAATTCTGTGTGATTCTGTATTCCAGTTTTTAAACTATATACAAGTACATGTACATGATTTCTTCCTGTGCCTACAAATGACAATGTGCAAATATTTAACTTTAAAAAAAAACAACAAACAAACAAAAAAATAATAATAATAATATGCTAAAAGGAAAAACACCTTTACCTGTGGAAACAGCAGTAAATTTTTAATTTTTGATATAAATCATTTTCATAATTGTAAATTGTTTGTGTTTGTAATTACAAAATATGCTAATTAAACCTAATCCATCTAATTATTTAAGATATACAAGTGTTTCAGATGTTTTAATTTAGAAAATTGTGTAAAGATTTCAGATGAGAATGACAAAGATGTTCTAAATACGTCACAAGGCCATTCGACAATACTTACACTAGCAAGCTCGCCTCCAACAGACGACAGTACCACTGACGATCAGAATAAGTCGGAGGTACAATAGAGTTATCTCCCTTGATTTCACTCTCTTACTAACTAACTAACCAACTCTTATATTTGTTTGTAGTTTCATTAACACTTTAATTTTTGTTTAGAGATTATTTCATATAGCATGTTAACCTGATGTTGGAGCTTTTGAAATAACAGTTTTTGTTTTGCATGTCATTTATTAATTTTGTTCACTTTCTTTAATTTGTACAGCTTTATTTTAAGTTGCAGTGCTTTAGAGAAATATATCTAGTTAAGTGTTGTGTGATGTGAATTTGACCAAACTTGTCAAAATATGGTGAATGAAATCTGTAAAGCATGGGAAATGGACAAAATAAAACCTGGCTGTGGACATCATTTTAAAGAAAACAGAAAAAAAAAACATTGGAAAAAATACAAATTTAAGTTCAGCATTCTGTAAATGTGGATGTTGGGTAGTTTTGTAAGCAGTGCACAAATGCATGACAGTTTACACTAGTAAACTTACAATTGTTTTGCATGTTTGGGATGAAAAGTATACCAAACTCATAATATGCTTTCACATATCTTCAAATGTTTCAAATATGTTTGACATCAATACAATTGTCATTCAGCCTAATTTTTTTTTTTTTTTTTTGGAAAACATTCAACTAATTCTAAAGAAAAGATAATCAAGATTGAAAAATATGTCTAAAAAATGGAACCTTTCATATGTAATTGTTGAATTTGCCTATCAAGGAATTAATAATGAATTGTGGATACAAAATCTTAATAGTTTTATAAGATAACTATAGTTATAGTGTTATGCATAATCTGTTATAAACCATTTTTAGTAGTTCTGACTGTCGGATTATGGATATAGTGACTTGACAAGATTAGATATTTCTGTTTTTATTTATTGTTTACTTCACAGTTTTGTACTACCTGCTTCCTTGTTGATCTGTTCTGTAGATAGAAAAGTGCTGTTGTTTGCTTAATTTGAATTTATTTTTTTAAACTTATGACTGTTACAATGATCGACTTATGTGTGGTTGATCCGGTTGTCAGTAAACATCACTATTAAAAGATCTGAATACAAAATAATCAGTATTAACACTTCAAATTCTATCTCGAAATTCAAAACTAGATGAAAAATTATCAGTATTTGAGCTTCTTGATTTGAAAATTTATCACTAAAAATCATTTGCATTGCACTTTTGACTGAGCAACTCTACCTGTTGGCAAAAGAACAAGGTTTATCCTGTCCAATATGGTTTCTGGATGTGTAAAGCACTAGCATTGCCCTCAGTGATGTTAGAAACGTATATTAATTTTAATTGGTTTGTCAACGTAATTTCATGCATGATTGATAGTGTGAGTTTAGAACAGATTTTGTAAAATATATACCATATCTTTGGAAATTTTGTTCCGATTGTTCTGTGATAAAAATATACCATGTACAATTGTATATGATTTGATTTTCCATGCATGGATGTACTGAAAGGCATTTTGATTTTAAAAAGAATAGGATGTACTGCTATTATATTAACTGTTTATTTTGCTGTAGTCTTTAAATCTCGGTATTCTTGGTAATAAATCTGTATATATTAACTCTTAATTTTGCCATAGTTTTTAAGTCTCTATATTCTTGATAATAAATCTGTTTATATTTGTTATTTACTTGTTTTAGTTACAGGCCGCGAAACAGACATCAGTCGGACGACGACTAGAAAACCTGCTGATTGAAGAAAGTCATATTTACAGCGAACCAAAAACCAATGGAACTAACGGCACAACCGCTCCCTCTGGTGGTCAAGGTTCAGGAATATGTAAGTTACCAAGGGAGACAACTGGTATACACAAAAAGGAGCCACATAAGTTTCACGGACTTCACTAACAAAAATACATTTGTCCACCTTCCTCAATTCACTGGAAATAAAAATTCTGTTATATTTAACATATTCATTTTTTAGCTCACCTGGTCCGAAGGACCAAGGTAAGCTTACGCCATACTGTTACTGGGGCAGGGCCAAATGTGGTCAATTGGGCTATATTGATATAAACGACTTCTTCTCTGAAACTGAGCAATGGATATTGCTCATATTTGCCTGGTAGCATCACTATTGGAAGGGGACTCAAAATTGTACAATTGGTGAGGCTGACCCCACGGGGGCCTGAGGGGCGGGGCCAAGAGGGGTCAATTGGGCTATATTGATATAAATGACTTCTTCTCTGAAACTGAGCAATGGATATTGCTCATATTTGCCTGGTACCATCACTATTGGGTGGGGATTCAAAATTGTACAAATCATTGGACTGACCCCCCAGGGGCCTGAGGGGCGGGGCCAAATGTGGTCAATTGGGCTATATTGATATATACGACTTCTTCTCTGAAACCGAGCAATGGATATTGCTCATATTTGCCTGGTAGCATCACTATTAGGTGGGGATTCAAAATTATACAAATGGTGAGGCTGACCCCACGGGGGCCCGAGGTGCGGGGCCAAGAGGGGTCAATTTGGCTAAATTGATATGAACAACTTCTCCTCTGTAACCAAGCAATAGATATTGCTCATTTTTGACTGTGAGCATTCCTTTGGGGTTGGGATTCAAAATTGTACAAATAGTGGGGCCGATCGTGACCTCCCTTGGGGCTGAGAGGCGGGACCAAAAGGGGTCATTTTGGCAGAATTGACATAAACAACTTTTTCTCTGAAACTAAGCAATGGATATCTCTAATATTTGACTGGTAGCTTTCCCTTGGGTTAAGGATTCAAAATTAAACAAATGACGGGGCCAACCCCTTTGGGGCTGAGGGGTGGGTAGCATCCTTTGGGGTAAGGATTCAAAATTTTATAAAGGAAGGAACTGACCCCCCGGGGTGCAGAGGGTGGGGTTAAAAGGGGTCAATTGGTTTAAACAACTTCTTTTCTGAAACTAAGCCATGGATATCACTCACATTTGTGTGGTAGCATCCCTATGGGGTTGTGCCAAAAGTCAGTTTCATTTCATGGATTAATGCATTTTTTGGCATAAAAACCTTACATACCCATATAAAATGCCTATAATATATTGACATGGCAATACCAGTGACAAATATACCTAATCATCATTCTTGTTTCATATCTCATGAAATCCAGGTGAGCGATACAGGCCCTCTGGGCCTCTTGTTCATATATTTGATCAAGTTAATATGATAACATTGGAATCAGAATATAATTACATCTTACCCAAAATTTTTAAAGATTTTCATTACAACTATTGAGTCTGAACATAGGAAAGCCTTGGAAATTTCTGATGCTATGATAAGAAGGATATTTTACTAGGTCTAGCTGAGAATTTTACTTCAGGAGGTTAAGGAATTAAGCCTCTTTCCCATTCTGATATGAATTATGAAACTTGTTACCAGTTTTTCATTTCAGCTCACTTGCAAGTTGATTGCTAAAATTTGAATGAACATGCATGTTAGGTATTGCTCAAGCAATACATGTCCCCTACCAGCCCCCACTAAAAATAGTAACGGTGACCTTAACCTTGACCCAAAGCCATGAAAGTAGAACTTAATCTGTAGCTACTCATACTGAAGTTACATACCAACTTTCACCAAATACCTTGAACATGGCTAAGAAAAGTGTTGAAAACTGGTGGACGGACTGGCAGATAGATAGACAGACAGACAGATGGATGAGGAGGAACCTTTAGTCCCCCTGGTTTCCCCGGTAGGGGACGAATAAAAATGAAATTTCAAATATAGGAGTATATGTTATGTTTACACTGTTTGTGGGATTCACCCGGCTGGTTGCTTTGCATGCTGTTAAAGAGGGGATCACATATGCAGTGTTTTCATGGTACGCCTAGGCTTTCTGCTTTACTGTCTGTGGATAGCTGAGATTTTCTGAAGAAATTATTGAAAAGTACAGTGTATACATTTTCACAATAAGTCTATATATATATATAGCATTTCAGTATGAAATCTTACCAAGTATTGTTTGTATATTCTCACTGTATTGTGAGAATATGTATTCAGTTGATATTTTACAGACAAATTCATTATACTGATCACAGCAAATTATTTTTGATAATAAATCTGATAACTGCTCAGGAAAATCAGAGAGAAACAATTAGCACCAAATAAACATCTGTACAGTAAGTATATGAAGAAAACTTCAAAACAACAAATGGATTAATAAGATTAGACTTGATAATGTATATCATTTTTTTGGCACATACACAAAAAGTATATATGTGTGTGTATATTTGGCACAGTTGTCATACAGGTACAAGGACAATCCAATCAATAACTTCTATGTCGCTTGCATGTTCTTGTTTGTTCACATGTTGGGTTGTGTTGTCATGGCAACTGAAAGTGCTATATATATCAAAATGGTTGTCATGACAACAGCTTTTCTATCCATGTTGTTGTAGTGTCACCACCCCCACCTAGTTCAAGGTCAAGGACACACAGTCAGCCACAGCCTCTGCCACTGACTTCACCCTCTCAACCGACCAATAGCCAAGCAGGTAGTGGTCACATGATCTAACATGATGGTTTAACATTATATACTGTTAGTTGGTTTAAAACTGTTATTCATTTTACAGCCGTTTTAAAAGTTCTATGAATTTGTGTTAATCAGTTCATGGGTAACGAGCATTAATATGGTATTGTATTTAAATAATAGCCCCGTTACTTTTACCAACTCAACTCCAATAAACTGTATTATCCAGCAATAAGCTCTTACTTAGTAATAAGCATGCCCATGTCTGTTGCAGTTCAGTTAAAATGCTAAAATTATCCTACAAAACACCCACCCCTACTTTATTACATTGTCCTACAATAAGCCTACTTACTACTTTAAGTCAAATTTGATGTGTTGACTACCTGGGCTTATTCAAGGATAAATACAATACCTACTGTAATCCATATTTAAATTGTCATATATTCAAATTAAAAAAAAAAAATTCCAGTATTTTTGATACCCAAACTTTCTCTGGTTTTGAAAGAATTACATGGAATTGAGAATTAGGATGAGTTGTATGTGTCAATACCATTATATTATGTTAGGTACAGCAGTATGGCACTGTCCTATTGAAGTCACCACAATTCTTGAAGCATATCAGCAGCCCCAACCAACTTTTCCTAACTTGACTGGATTGGTCATGTGATTTTGTTGAACATATTGTATCAAGAAATACACCTTTAGAGAACAAATCACGAGATATCTTATTAAATGCCAGATAATTTTACTCTGGATGTTATGTTCATACAGTCTTGAAAAGAATTTCTTTTCGACCTTGAAATGATCTTGAATATTTCATTATTTACTTTTTTATCACATTATTATTTTTTCTTTCATGTAATTACACTGGAACATATGAGTCATTTAAATCCAAATTAAAAGCAAATTTTAAACCTTTTTTTGATTTTGTGTTTCAAATCATTGGATCTAAAGAAGATCTTGGCACTGAATTTACACATAAAAAGTTTCCTGAAAAAAAAAAAAAAAAAAAAACTACAGGATATTCAAATGGCCTTAAATATAGACGTTCTGGATCGGTATGCATCCTGATTTAGTTTTTAAAACAAAAATTTACATCACAATAGAGGTATTTGGTTTTCCTTGTTTAAGTTTAAGTGACAAAAGATCGGAGACGGGTGATGGAGTAGATTGTTCTACTGGTTTTGCAAGCTTGAATGTTGGTGATGGTCACAGCATAACATGGTCTTAAGTAGAGTTTCATAATTTATGGCTGAGTTCAGTTTGAAGAGTAATCATTTGTGTTAGAAAAATGTTAGAACATCATTCAACAGAAAGCAGCCAGCTGAAATCATCAAATAGCAAAGATTTTTAAATTCCTATTTCAAAATTATTTATTGGGTGATGGTTTAATTTCTGCTAATCACTAATTAACAGCTGGAAAGGATGCCTTCGGTGCGACACCTTTTGGCACCGCTACAGCCGGAGGTCAGACAAAGGAAGATCCTTTTGGTATGCCAAGCTTCAACCCCAATAGTTCCATGGAAATTGACCAGGCCATACAGAGCATGGATAAGTTTCTACTAGATGTTCAGGTGAGTTAATTAACAGGTAAAATCTTTGTCTTCCTCTTTTAAGACCTGCTGGGTGTTACTACCTCCAGATACAGGAGACATTTAAGCTAGCTATCAGAGCTGTCAAACAAGCTTATTTCACTTAGTAAGATAATATAATTGATGATATTTTCAAGTTCACATGTTTGGAACCCAGATGAAAAGGATCAGAACTGAGGACTGTTTATTTAGATACATTGTTTAATGATTTGAAAAAAAAAAAAGGTTTTATTGCATTTTTACCAGTGAAATATAGAAATTTATCAGACTAATAAAACTTACATTTTCACTGCACCGATGAGCAGTGAAAATATAAGATTTTGCAGTGAAAATATAAGTTTTGCAGTGAAAATATAAGTTTTCCGTTTTTGACCAATGAGAACGGACCTTTGTATTCACCTTGTTGAAACTTGCCGATTTTTCCAATAGATTGGTTATTTTGTTGTATTTCTGAAATTTTCAGACTAGTTTTTGACAAAATACTCACTTGACGTTAACTATTCATGCACAGAATATCCTATAACAGCAGAAAACGCTTAAATTGCGTTGATTAATCCTTTCAAAATGGTGCCATCAAGTTGACGTGGAGTAACGTCACAAAGAGATGACGTCATTACTGATTCCCGCACTTTTAAAAATATCGATATTGTGTCATACTCGTGAAATACATTGTATATGTTATATTAAACGGGAAACCATTCAATATCCTCTATCTATTTATCTATATTTTATTTTTACAGGAGGGTTTCAGTCAAGGATTATCTATGGGATCAGAAGATTTTTCTTTAGCAGATCTTGACCCCCTTAGTCAGAAGTGAATCAAGATACAAGAGGAAGGTCACAATATACCATATTAATTGTGTTATAAGATGATAGTCCTACCCCAAAAAATGCTATTGTATTGAAAAATTGTTTTAATATTTCTAGAAATACTGAGATATATGTATACAAGATGAAAATTGAAATTGTGTATTTACTTTTTTTGCAATATTGTCATTTTAAGGCAAATTTCAATGTTCATTAGATCCTTGTTAGAACTTTTTACGATACATTTGGTGACACCTGAACATTTATGAAATGATTTTATAGGAGCTCTGCCTTTGGATGCACAACTTTCCTTTATATGTGTTCTCTTTAACACGAAATGCTAATATTAACTTGTTTAAAAGTTTGTTAAAACATTATACATAAGAAGTGTTTGTTGTGGTTAGTTGTTGCAACAATTGTGGACTGTTAACAGTTTTAATTTTCCAGTCTAATAGTAATTTTAGGGGAAATCGAGGACGTGATGGCAAAATAAAAAGAATGTATGACTCAACTATAAATCCATGTTGCCTTGAAACCAAAGCTGTAGAGAGTAAAACAAGGGAGGTAACTAGTGCTGTTGTGAACATTTGCCGTTATGATGTTATGACTGTTAAAACAAAATTGTTTTTACGATAAGTCAACCATTATCTCCTTAAGAAATCAAGGTTAGTCAAATATACTTGTCACGATGTGTTAAAAATTATTTATCATTATGTAGCATAATGTGTTAATGACCATGCATGGCCTATATATTTTTTATGAGTACATTTGCAGGCAATATGTAGATCATATATATAAAATTTTAACTGGTTGATATTTTAAGAATTGTGATATGAATATTTCAGAATTTTGTTTTTTGAGGTCACTTGACTTATTCAATCTGGCTTCGTCTGTCGTTTACATTGTCAGTCAAGTGTTGAGCGTCGCCTTCCGTTGTCGTCTTACGTTATTTAACATTTTTACATTATTGACTTCATCTCAAAAACTGCTAAAATTTTTCAGAAAGCTTCTTGAGCCAAAGATTAACCATAATTTTATGGTCCTCACCACCCAGGGGCCTAGGGGCAGGGCCAAAACATGTCTAATCAACTGAAATTTCAGAAATCTTCTAAAGACCCAGAGAAGGAAGAATCAAATTATTCAAGGTGCTTTATTAAAATTGTAAATTTCAAGGGTTTCACATTTCCTCTGGAAAGGGCTAAACTTAACTATAGTTTTTATAGGAAAGCAACATTTTTAAACTTAATTTGTTTCATTTCCCTTGGAAGTAATTCAAACTTGTCTAGAATTATAAGTGTGCCAACATTTGAAAGCAGTTTCATAGCATGGATATATTGATTCTGGCTGACCCCAAGGGACTGAAGGGCGGGGCCAAAAAGAGTCAAGTTGACTGAAATTTCAAAAAAAATCTTCATCTCATTAGCAAGATGTGGTAGAACCAAATACTTTTCTTGGATGGAATGGTCTCCAGGTTCTTAACCAAAATTTTAAATTTCATGGCCCCTGTAGATAAAAATTGTAAATACATAGCAAATAGTTACATGTTTAAGACTCAGGTGACCGTCAAGGCCCATGGGCCACTTTTTTTTTTGTGTCAAATGAAAAGCATTTTATTTGTACGTTTGTTGAATGTTGGCCTTGAATATTTGTAAATATATCAGATGCATTCTGGAACTTCAGACTTGAAAACAGGTATAGATGTAGTTACCCAGTAATAGTTTAATATCATTAATCTACTCATATATCAGAAAGTTTACCACCTTTTATTAAAATTTATCAAATCAAGTTCTTCAACGATAATGGTTTTTTTTTTTTTTTTTTTTGAGAACAAAAAGAGTTTTGGATATTTTGGAGGCTGTAAATCTACCTTTAGAAAATATACTATACTATCTGAAATAATTGTTATTTCATTAAGATTTCTTTTTGCATTGGATCAATAGGCAATCATTTATGACACAAGATTTGTATGTTTATTTTCAGTTGTTACAATATAATTAAACATAACAGACCAGCTGGCTGGTGTTTTATAAACAACAGATTGTATATTGTTTACGAACATGTAGATCAAATGTTTGCATTTTGGAGTGATAATGAAATACTTAAAGGACAATAGTACTGTGTCAGGAACTGGAGGCAGGTGGGTGTTAGATATTAGAGACAGGTGGGGTAAAATTCTGTAGATCATTCTGCACTCATTATGTCACTTTTCTTTTAAATTTAGCTGAGAAAACCTTTTTGATTACAAATTTGGAAAACCCTGAATTATTCAAAGCAATTACAGGCTTTTATCTTTAACACAAGTATTTATTCAACTTTTCACATTTTTAATTTTTAACAAATCGAATACATTTAAAAATGTTAAGGAATCTTTACAAAAGTACCAGTTACATAAAATCTAGGCATGTATAGGATTGGAATTTCTTAGACATTGAAATATTTTAAGACCTTTTTTTACTGGAATTAAGAAGCAGAGTTCTAGATAATGAGATTGAACTGTTGCGGTTTATTTGTATTGCATAATAGTTTGACTTTATAGAGAAATAAACTGGATCACCCTGTAGTAATGATATATGTAGAGTGATAATATTCTGATGAATTAAATCCATATAATGTTCGAGTTAGAATTATAAACCCATAAATTCGTAGGGATTTGGCACCTATTTCTGATACCACTGTCTGTGTACTGGTACACGTATGTGTAATTAATACCATGGAGTTCAGAATTTGTGACAAGTCCCTGTGACCTAGACATAAGACAGGCATCCTAAAAATCATGAATCTCTGTAAAAAAATCTTTTTCTAATGAAAATTTTATTGTCACAGTAAAAGTGCCAGATTTCTTCATGGGGAGGGGATGATCACAAGGGTGGGGGATGATGTCAAGCAATGATGTTCATTTTAAGTGTTTCAGAGAAGTGTTTTATTGTAGTGGCTCCTTGTAGACTATTAAGATGAAGATAAGCAATTTTGAATGATTAAGATAATTATTAGTTAAGATCATTTTTAATTAAGATTGTTTTTAATTAAGATCATTTTTAATCAAGATAATTTTTAATTAAGATCGTTTTTAATTAAGATAATTATTGATAAGATAATTTTTTATTAAGATCGTTTTTAATTAAGATAATTTTTAATTACAATCTTTGTTAATTGTAATATGTTTTATAAATGATTAAGATATACGGAATGTGATAAGAGATGAGGTTATATTTAAGATTTTATCTTTAACAATTGGTTGTTACTTTTAAAGAGACTGTAGATGGTGTATTATATAGATTGTTTATGTGATCAAATCATTCAATTACATGATTGAATATGTTAATTAGAAACATCAAGATGTAAAATTAATACTAGTCACTGATGTGGTTATCATACATAAGTCAACCGTTAAAGACATATATGTATATTATGCTTTGATCAAGTCTATATTAGCTGTTTCTTTTTATAAAGTTACCTTTAGGTTTGAACAACTTATATTCAGATCAGCTGACTTTTAATTTATTTTTTGGGGACATTTAAAATTTGCTCTCTTTTAATTCAGTATTAGGATCAGAAAATAATCTCCTTTTTTCTTTTTTGTTTAGCAAATAAAAATACTGTTAAGTTATATTTTCATGAGGTTCAAATATTCTAGTTTTCCAAAACGAAATCATTTCATGAAGAAAATTTACAAACATCCATTAAATAATGTTATAGTTTCAAAAGTCCTAATAATATACCATAGATATGATAATGCCCCTCACAGCAAATTTTGGTTTGATGACACACAAATTAAATTAATATATAAAAAAAAACATGAACATTCGTGATTTTACAGTAAGTATAAATTGATGAAATTTCATTGAAAAAAAATACATGTAGATGATAATATTTCAGATAATCAATGTCACTCCAAACCATTTTTTTTTTTTACGATAACTTCCCCAACTAAATAGCTGCTTTCTGCATCAAATTAACAAGAACTGTTGAGCCTAAAAAATTGTATTTGATTCTGAATATATAATTTTGCTTATAAGGAATTTTGAATGATCAAACTCTGTCACGATTCCAGTCTATATGTTTTATAACTTAACTTGTTGACTTGGCTTAATTTGTTGATCTGTGGTGTGTATGTGTGACTTCTAATGTAAGGCTCAAATATGGGTGCTGCACACGTAGAATTAGTGTAAATATATAAATGTTTTACAACTGAAGTCATCTCCTGTCTGTGAAGTGTCCTGTTAAAGAAATAATTCTGAACTGTCCGTTGCAGGTTTGAATATTGCTATTTCTGTGTGTAATTAAAAGTAAACTTTGGATGAATATTGTAGCAAAAAATATTTGTCTTCTCACTGGTCAGCTATTTTATACATGGTATGTTCCACAATACATGTAAAAAAATTGGTTAACCTAAATATAAAATCTCTTCTGATATTGTAATATATTAGATAATGATAATGAATGACCTTTGAATCTGAAGAAACTTTTTAAGTGTGTGAAGTATAAAGAGTACATTAAAAAAGTTAAACAATACTTAATATAGTTCTGTATTTTTATAAACTTAGTTTAAAATTTTGAAAGCAATGAATAGAGTATGTTCGATTTGTAATGTTAAGTTCATAATTTTTTACTTATATTCATTCAAAACATTCGGAATTGTACAACTGAATCGGAGAAGATGTAGTACTCCTGGATACAAAATGTCTTATAAACAATGGTTACGATTCATTTGTCCTTCAAAGTTGTAACAAAGGGTTACAATTCAGTTAACCTCCAAAGTTGTAACCAAGGGTTACGATTCATTTGACCTTCAAAGTTGTAACCAAGTTATTCCCTAGAAGTGATGAAAGAGAAATAAATGATGGCCTCACCTCTGATTTTCGATGTTATTTCACAAATTAAAGATATGAACATTGTGTTATAATGTATATAAACCAAGATGCCTCATTAGTGCCAAATTAATATTATACATTCAGTTTTAGACATTTTTCTGGCTTGTATGTATACAGATCCAGAAAAGGTAAACTCTGAAACCCTTTCATTTGAAAGTAAACTTGTTATATAACACATAGAATCCATATGGTGTTATAAGAAATTTTCTTGACATGGAATTTTGGAAATGCAATAATACATCTTCAGATATTGTATATATTTAAATCTGTTTTTTTTATCTTTAATATGAAGCAATAAGAAAAGCATAGTAGTGCTTTAGATAACGAAAATCAGAGGTGTAGACAAACAGTTTTAGTTAAAATATTCAGAACCGAGATCAGGAATTAAACATTTGTTGAAAGTTGCTATATATAGACATGTAAGTGGTTGTATATATATTCATACATTTGTATTTTGCCAACGATATTTTTACAGCAATATATTCATTTACATATTTCATACAAGATGTATCCATACACATAACTAATTATATATATAAATGTTTTATGAGGACCAATGTTCATTAAAGTCATTTTTTAACCATTAAGCCTCTTACCTTGCACAACTTTATCGTGGATCATATTCCTTGTCCTGTGCTGTCACCGATTTCATCCAAAATTTTGATATATTTTGAAAACTACTCATTTTATGTTTTATGCTGAGGTATGGTGTCCATTGTCTATTCGGTGTCATCTTTTCCATTTTAACAACTTCTTCTCACAAACCAATAGGCCTAGAGTCATGATATTTTGCTGGTAGATTCCTGGAATGGCGCCAACAAATTTTGCCTGAGGAAATGACCTTGACCAAAATTCAAGGTCAAAGGGGTCAGATTTGTTAAAACATTCAAACGACTTCTTCTCACAAACCAAAAGGCCTACAATTGTAATGTTTCATTAGTATATCCTGTGATGAGGACCCACAACGTTTGTGAAAAGGAATGACCTTGACCCATATTCAAAAGGTCAAATTTGTTAAAACATTCAAATGTCTTTTCACAACCTGAAAGGCCTAGAATTGAAATATTTTGATTAATTAAAATCAGTAACTACCAGGTGAGGTATGCAGGCCCAATGTGCCTCTTGTTCAATGGCATCCTGTTTGATAACAAGTTTTCCTGATTCATTCAGTAAGGTGTTTTGATGTAATCCTCATATCCAGCTTTATTTTATTAGAAAGGCAGTTGCATTATCCTGTGTAACTTTGCTGGTAGCTGTTGGACTATTTTTAAAGCTAAAATATGTAAATTTAACATAATTTTCTAAAGCTGGTAAAATGCATGACTACAAAAACAAGTCAAGAATTTAATTCTTTTTATTACTAATGAGTAAGTGTGCTAAACTTTTTCATTAAGGATGTATGCTACTGACATATCAGTTATCTCCCTTGAATTATTTGATTATGTCACAAGAAGTTGGAAGATATTAATGAAGACTCGTTTGGTTCTCTATTTTGAAGTCATTTTATTCATTTGTTGATACATCTCGTTATCATTTTAGTAGCATTTGGTTGATTGTAAAACACATAAATATATATAGAACATTAATTGATTTGTTACTTGTCTGTTTCTTCTAAAAATACAGGTACATTCTCAACGATTTTACATCATAAATCACCCCAAAATATCTGGACTATTTCTGTACACAGAATCAGCAGAGTTGGATATTTACCAAATCAAACACATATTTACTAATTTAAAAACAAAATCAAAAACATGTTTCATTATACCCCTGCAACAAAGGTAGGGGGGTATACTGGAATCAGGTTGTCTGTCCGTCCCTCTGTCTGTTGACACATTTTGTCCACACAACTCCTCCTAAACTGAAGGGCCGATTCCAATGAAACTTCACACAAATATTAATGATCATGTGTAGATGTACATGCTACTTTCGTTTTCTCAAAATTATGGTTGCTATGGTAACTGGTCACTATAAACAGGTTTTCCGATAAGAACCATAACATTAAGTTTGTCCGGACAACTCCTCCTAAATTTATGTGTCGATTCCAATTAAACTTCACACAAATATAGAGGACTATGTGTAGATGTGCATGCAGCTGTTTAAATTCCGAAAATTTGGTAGCCATGATAACTGGTCACTAGTAACATGTTTTTCTTGTCCGAATAACTTCTCTTAAACCTGTGGACCGATTTTCACTAAACTCCACATGAATGTTTGGGAACATGTATAGATGTGCATACAGGTGTTTAAATTCCAAAATTCAGTTGCCATGGTAACTGGTCATAATCAGGTTTTCCTTGTTTACATTAAAATTTTTGTTGTCGCCATGACAGATTGCAGAGTTATTAGTCAGCCATCCTGGCTACAGTTCTAGTTTACCTTGTGCTTCCTTTTTCATATACATGTATATGTATTTACATATAAATGTACCCGTATGTAAATGTATTTATTTTAGGTTATCATTTCACGTTGATAACACTCAACCAATTTCTGTTCACCTCACAATGTATATTATTATACAGAGTACCGTCATCACTTCAAAGCTCAGCAATATGCATATTTAAATAGGTCTGGATTTGTAATTTCTGACCCTACACACCACATAAAATGATAGATGTGCAATGCAGTGTTCTCAGTATTTTCCCTTAAAGTTCAGGATAAAAATATTGAGGTCAGAGTCAAGTCTTCTAATTTTCCTTACCGTAGATATACATACTTTTATTACAGAAAGTATTCTGAAATTTCATAGTCCTGTCAACTGCCATGCATTGGTCCATTTTCATGTCACAAATTGTCTAAATGCCCCGAGAATGTTATTTTCAAGATTATAATAACAAGGTCCGAGAAGTTCCGGACATAAAAGATCAGAAAATACCATCAATGAAACGTCAAGACAATACTGCTTGTTAAGACATTTTATTTTGTTGTGTGTATATTTTTTATGTTCAATGAAAGATTTCAAACATCTTTAATAAAATACAATACATAATTTCATTTCCCTGGTATAATAGCAGCCCATTTGTTATCAAAACATATACTTTATCTATTTTAAAATACAAAAATTTCATAAATAATGGAGCATCCAATTCCAATCATAATGCATAAAATTGGATAAATTTCATCAACAAGGATTTTATCCTCTAGCTGCTTAATGTTGTGGTCTCTGTTCTCACTAACATGACTAAAATTACCTCAGTTCCAATGGTCCCATTTATTATTTCACTAACATGACTAAAATTACCTCAGTTCCAATGGTCCCATTTTATTATTTCACTAACATGACTAAAATTACCTCAGTTCCAATGGTCCCATTTTATTATTTCACTAACATGACTAAAATTACCTCAGTTCCAATGGTCCCTATTTTATTATTTCACTAACATGACTAAAATTACCTCAGTTCCAATGATCCCATTTCATTATCTCACTAACATGACTAAAATTACCTCAGTTCCAATGATCCCATTTCATTATCTCCCTGACATGAGGTGATTTAAGTCAATTCTCATGGTCCCATTTCATTAGCTATCTACATTTTAACAATTCAGACCAACATTTACAATATACATTCAATACAAGATGTATTAATAACAATACAAAGCTAAATGTACAATTATTGATGGGCGACTATGTTCCCCATAAAATATGTATACATACGAATCAAAAGAACACTTGCTGTGCTGTTACAATTCACAAAATAGATTACTCCTGAGATATATGTTGGACGCATTCAGTCCCATTTCGATGTACCTTTCCTTTAGAGAGCTGTAAGGTGAGCAACAATACCAGACTAAACGGCATGACATCCAGTTCACTCGCTGTTCCTACACAACTTCAGATAATGCCCGTTAGTCCATTCATGACTAAATATGTGTTATCGACACAAGAACCACTTCTAAGAAGTATTAGCACGACTAAACTATGCAAAATATTTGTTACACATGAACCAATATTTCTATATACTGAAATTGTCCCAAACTTCAGTAATAACATGGAGTATCAAATTGTTTCTTAAAGTAAACAAAATAAATATATGTACCGGTATTTCACATTTGTAAACTATTCTGAGTAGTGGTATTGTAAAGTACAAACTTATATGTTAATTACAAATATCATACACATCTAGCCACCCAAAACTTGATGTCACTTTTAAAATCTGTCGCAAGAAGTAAATTATCAATAAAAGATAGATAAAAGTAAAATCAAAAGTGATATTTATGCCATGGATACTAATTTAAGGAGAGAATTGTGATTTGTTTTAACTATTCTCAGGAATAAGATATGTGATGACAATATACACTACAGCAGTATGTGGACCATCTATAGCCTCATGAGTATGTTAGTCAAAATTGTACGGTGATATTCCTCAAAGCCAGCCAGAAATGTATGGAACTTGTCCAGAAAGAAAAATATCTTTCCAAAATTATCTTCTGGAGGATGAGAGGTGAGGATGAGAGGTAATTTTGATTCTATCTTCTGGAGGATGAGAGGTAATTTTGATTCTATCTTCTGGAGGATGAGAGGTAATTTTGATTCTATCTTCTGGAGGATGAGAGGTAATTTTGATTCTATCTTCTGGAGGATGAGAGGTAATTTTGATTCTATCTTCTGGAGGATGAGAGGTAATTTTGATTCTATCTTCTGGAGGATGATAGGTAATTTTGATTCTAAGACTGCACCACCCATCAAATATCAAAACATTTAGTATAAAGAATAATAGAAAAATGGGGCTTTATACCCACCACTCATCAGGTCTTAATACAAGTGCCCCTACATGGATAATTCTGGAATAGAACATATGACAGCTGTCTATTTGGTGAATCAAAGCTGGAACTAAAGCTGATAGGCAAAGATCGTCGAAGACACGTGGTACATTTTGCAAAAATGTTTAAAATCTTAAACATTAACATGTAAACTCTTTCTAATTTCACAAAGAAAGCTACATAAATCATTTCACAACCGAAGTTGTATTTAATTGTTTAAGATTCCGTGTGTCAATTTCCAAGATTCCTATATATCACTTTCCCTGCTTTACTTGAAGCTTTTTTAATATTTAAACATGCTGTGTTGTCTTCAATCATCAAATTACTCACTCTGTTACAAGTCAAATGCTATTTAAAATATGAAAAAAGTTTATCAGTCAAATCTCCAAATCTCCTCTGGTATTGACCTGGATTAATCAAATATATATCCAAACTGAAGACATATACATTAATTCATAGAAACTGGAAAAGAAATAAAACAACATTGTTCTCTAAACTTAATAAAAAAAAAAAAAACTCTTTTTTAGAATGGCTAAGACAAGGTCACAGATAACTTATAATTAACTGTCATGGCTTTTTCTAAATTCACAGTTCTCTACTACAAGCAAAACAAGCATTTACTGATCATGAAACAAATAAGAAATAAAGGATATATAATGGTAATTTGAAAGAAGTTATGTTTCATTAAAAATACTCTCATAACTTTTTGAAGCATGCAACCCTCACGGAACTATTATAAATATGTACCTCATCATACATTCCATGATTTGGTAGATAAGAGGAATAATCCAGAGTGAGGCCCAGAAGGCCACTAAACAGACCATAATATTACCAGTGTACCCCAGGTATAACGCGATGATAAAACAATACGTAAGGTGTCCCCAACAACAACCCTCCCACTCCCTTCAGAAGGTCACAGAATTCCTGCCTGCTGTACATACGAATTGTTTCGTCGTCACATTCTAGCCACTTTTCCTCGTACATCTGTTTGGGAACACTCGGATACTTTGTTCCCAGTCCGGATCGTTTAGTATCCCCGGATGGACTTTTGAGGACACTGGACGATTCTTTACTGGTCACTTTTGCCGTGGATTCCATTCCACTAAGTCTGGTTGGACCACTGCCTAGGACCCGGACATAAGCGAGGTAGTGACCGGACGTTAGAGTGACCCCTGCATGAGTCACCAATCCATACAACATGTACCTGGAAATGGAGAATACAAAATTTTCTAAATTAGCCTTTTCTGCAAATTAGTTTTTTGGTTCAAAATTGCATGAACAGTCATTGATTTAAGAAAAAGCATGTTTTCAGTTTTCTCCTTACTGTTTAAAAGTTAAAATTAATAATGAACATGGGCAAAACAAATGCCTCTATATCTATATCTTAAATGATATGCTCAGAAGTTGTGTGCTAATTATCAAGAACATTCTTTATAATTATCTAAAAATAAGAAATTATATCTAAAAGTTTCCTCTTTCTGTATTCATTGTTTCTAGTTTTTGGAAGGCACACAATTTTTCTACTCCAAGGCACAATATACATGTACATAATCCTCCATTTCGCTGTTTTTATTCGGCTTTGCTTCCTTGTTGAATGTCATCTCTGTTTCTCTGTCACACTTTAAGTTGTTTCTTATTTGTATTGCAGAAAAATGTCTGTGGTTTTTAATTCATCTTATATCATTTTCTTTGTTTCCTGTGTTTCAAAACGGACAAAAATAGGCCAGTTCCTATCGTTATATCCCTGGACTCTGGTCTCCTTCCCGATCATATAACTTTTCCCATTTTTGTTTGATACCTCGCACACTTCTAATAAATTTGCTACTACTTAATTTCTACTTCCTTATGTTTCTTTCCATCTTGAAGGGATGGTTATGGTACTCCATAAAGAAGAATTATTTCAAGTTTTGTTATTTAAGCTTCATATTTCTGCATTATTAATTACACCTCTCTTCGTTTATTCTGTCTGTGAGTATATAGTATATATATATTCATTTCAACCGTCACTCTGCATGGAGCACAAAACTAAATCATAGCTGATTTTGATAGGATTTCATATTTCCTGGAATCAAAATCCAGACATCTGATGCAGAAATGGTCGAGCCATCGATCACACTTCATTAACTTTTTTTTCTTCTCTTTAACACATCTTGCAGTTAAACTGTTTCTCCATCCACGCGTCTTTGAATTACACTTCCCAAGTTCCAAGACTGATCCCAACTGGGAAGCCTATTTCATAGTACTTTTTGCTTTTTGTCATTCTCCGTATTTTACAAATAATTTTGCATCTAATTATCCACACTTGTTATGTCCTCCTGACCGATTCCATACTGATGTGTTGATATTCTTTACCCTCTATATTGGTAAAGTTACCCTGTTGGGTACAGAGCATCGGAGACAGACAGAAACCACCGGTAAAATTACCCTGTTTGGTACAGAGCATCGGAGACAGACAGAAACCACCGGTAAAATTACCCTGCTGGGTACAGAGCATCGGAGACAGACAGAAACCACCAAGATAAAACAAACTTCAGACAAAGACTAGTGAAAGTGCCAAGATTTGTGCCATATTTGTTATATTGTACACAATTTACCTGTGATCTGGACGGCTGCAAGGACTGGGACACTTGTACCGTAGACACGGCAGAGACAGCGGGATAGTCACATGGTCATTGATTTTAGACACATAGCCGTACAGTCTGTAAATGTAACAATATCTAAAATTATAACATTGAATTTCAAGTTATTCTAAACTTTTTTTAATCTCATGTTACAGTTTATGTATATGGCATTGGATTCTGTTTAGTACATGTATTGAACTGATGGGGGGTTTATAACATTCTTAATAGAACTGTGTTATGATGATGAAACATCACAATGTAGTATCTCTTTGTACATATAGTGGAACATTTCTAAACTGTTCATGTACTGTAATATTTGGCCGGTTTAGAGAGGGTTTGGTTTGGAGAGCTGATCCATTTTGACAGGTCAGAAACCGGAGATAAAATTGATCAGATGAGGTTTTGTGTTGTTGAAGCAATTTTAATATTATGAAAGTAATAAGTTCATAGAATACAGAATCTATAACAAGAGCACCGTAATGCTCGCTTCATTGTCACTATATATATATCTAGCTAGCTAGCTTCCTACTAGCATAAGGAGGCGAGTTCGTCACTAACTGGTATTGCAAAATACCAATATCTGAACAATAAATATGGCAATATTTAAAGGTAAAATAGACATTGTTTAAATTAGGTTTTGCATTATAGTAAGCATTGAAATTATCATCATGCAACATGTTCTGACTCCGGGAAATAATAGTTAATCCACACAACAATTATTAGTACCCTATACTAGAACTAAAAGAAGTTTACCGATGCCTTTCAACACATGCACCAAAAACATAACATCAGATTCCAAACTCCGTGTACCAAAGGTTAAAAAAGTATTCTTTTTTCTCCAAAAATTATCTTTCTGACCCCAGGAAGTAAAAGTTAATCCCACAGCAGCTCTCAAACCAAGTATAAGAACCCAAGTACACTTATAAAGCAGTTTACTGATGCATTTCAACAACTGCACCAAAAACTTAACATTTAGAAACCAATGCGGATACCAGTGCCAGGGTGAAAACATAGGCTCCTCCTCTCCTTGAGAGGTAAGCTAAAAACTAAACTACCGTAAAAGCATTTAATTTTGTTGGGGTTAAATTTTGTGGTTTATGCACGTAAACAAATTTGTTGGGATTTTATTTTATGGATTCATTATATTGTGGTATATATCAGGTTTTAAAATAAACGTGTACTACATTATCAATTGTGACTCTGGTAGGTAAAATTATTCTAGTGAAAAGTCCTGCGACAAAACACAGGTAAATATATGCACAGGTGGAGCGAAATGTAATCACTGGATAGGGGTCGATCAAATCCGTCCCGATTGAGTTATACACAACACGATATGGTTAGAGTATTATGTATACTCACATACATGTACATGGCTTCAGACAGGCCAGTATTATTTGAACTTTGTACTTTGAACAAGAGGCCCAGAGGGCCTGTATCGCTCACCTGGTTTCATGAGATATGAAACAAGAACTATGCTTAAGTATATTTGCCACTGGTATTGCTATGTCAATATATATCATATGCATTTTATATGGTTACATGAACATTTTTTTTATTGTAATTCTAAAAATGTCAATTTAGCCAAATTGATCCCTTTTGGCCCCCGGGGGTCAGCCCCACCAATTGTACAATTTTGAATCCCTACCCCAAGGGGATGCTACCAAGCGAATATGAGCGATATATATATATCCATTGCTTAGTTTCAGAGAAGAAGTTGTTTATATCAATTTAGGCAAATTGACCCCTTCTGGCCCACCCCTCAGCCCTCAGGGGGGTCAGCCCTATCATTTGTACAATTTTGAATCCCTACCCCAAGGGGATATTACCAGTGAAATATGTGAGATATCCATTGCTTAGTTTCAGAGGAGATGTCGTTTATATCAATCTAGCCAAACTGGCCCTTTTTGGCCCCGCCCCTAAGACACCCAGGGGGTTAGCCCCACCATTTGTACAATTTTGAATTCCTACCCCAAGTAGGTGCTACAAGGCAAATACGTGAGATATCCATTGCTTAGTTTCAGAGGAGAAGTTGTTTATATCAATTTAGCCAAATTGACCCTGTTTGGCCCCCTCAGCGCCCCGGGGGGTCAGCCCCACCATTTGTACAATTTTGAGTCCCCACTCAGTAGTGATGCTACCAGGCAAATATGAGCGATATCAATTGCTCGGTTTCAGAGAAGAAGTCGTTTATATCAATAGAGCCCAATTGACCACATTTGGCCCCGCCCCTCAGGCCCCTGGGGGGTCAGCCCTATCATTTGTACAATTTTGAATCCCCACCACATCGTGATGCTACCAGGAAAATATGAGCGATATCCAATGCTCGGTTTCAGAGAAGAAGTCGTTTATATCAATATAGCCCAATTGACCACATTTGGCCCCGCCCCTCAGGCCCCTGGGGGGTCAGCCCCATCATTTGTACAATTTTGAATCCCCATCACATAGTGATGCTACCAGGAAAATATGAGCGCTATCCAATGCTCGGTTTCAGAGAAGAGGTCGTTTATATCAAAATAGCTAAATTGACCCCTTTTGGCCCCGCCCTAGAGGCGCCCAGGGGGTCAGCCCCATCATTTGTACAATTTTGAGTCCCCTACCCATAGGGATGCTTCTGACCAAATTTGGTGAAATTCCGATCAGCGGTTATGAAGAAGAAGTCAAATAAGTCAATTGTTGACGGACGGACGGACGACGGACGGACGGACGGACGGACGACAGACGGACGACGGACGACACGGTATGGCATAAGCTCACCTTGGTCCTTCGGACCAGGTGAGCTAATAATTCGTGTCCAGTCAGGCAGTGGCAATTATCAGTGACACAGGTGAAGACATACTGACAGCCAATGAAATTTGTTGTTTCAGATAATGGTTTAATTGTATATATCTATATACAGATTTTCAAATTGAAATCCCTAATCTATTTCATTATATTAATTTGAATTTTATTTCCGGGTTTTCTAATACCACAAAATAAATGAAACTAAATCCCCAACATTTTTTTGTGCTTTTACAGTACTTTTGAATTATTACTGTCAGTTTCCATGAGACACTCTATTAGTTTTGCTTTTACCCGGATGAAGCAGAGAATCGCTTTAAGTGAAGCGAGAGAACATTAGGCAAGACTTCGTAGTGGAGGGAACGTTCTGCCTCTACATGTCGTATACAGTTGTCACAATAATACTTATTCTCATCTCGTAGTCGCTCAACCTCTGAAAACGCATCCATCATCTTCTTCAGACAAGAGTTGTCATCTTCATCTGTTCAATATTTAAAATAAAATGTTTACTATCATTCAGATTCATGGCAGAGGAAGACTTCTTGGATCAGATATTCAAAATCAATTATTTTGATTAGGCCCTACTGAACTACTTCAATACAATAATATTGTTACAAATGTTTGGAAATGATAACAGAATGTGGCATGGTGCAAAAACATGACTATTTTATGTTTCATATCAGCCTGAGCAAATTTTTCCAAAAAAAACAAAAAAAACAAAAAAAAACAATCTTTGTTCAAGAATTATTTCTTTTATATTCATTTCTTTTCTATGAAATAGGTTTGTGAAAACTGTGGAAATGAAGGGAAATTCTGTAAAAAAAAAAATGCAGGGGTACTAAACTGACATCAAATTACCTGACTCCATGTCTTCATCATTATCATCATCACTTTTTTCTTTTTTCAAAGGAACAGAAATATCATGAAACTCTTCAATACGCTCTCTTGAAAATTCACACTCGAGACACTTAGTCCTCAACATCATTTTTCCCATGAAAAGATTTTCAACGAAGTCCACCTTGCTTGTTTTTGGACAAGGTTTTACACAGAGTTTTCCAGAATGAACACCACTCTTGTACTCATTGTGTGAAAAGTCTAATTTTTGTTTGGCGTTTCCAACCATGACAGAACTTTTAGAAGAACTTGGTGTCTTCAATGGAGACAGAGTTTTTTCAGCATAGTGTGCACTCACAGACTTTTTGGGACTGTCACAAACATGGTCACATTTCTCTAGTTTTAATAAAGGTTGACGGCTCTGTTTTGGAGAATTGGTGACATGTGCTTTAATATTTCCACATTTTAGTTTCTGAAATTCTGATGACAATTGAAAGCTGTTGCTTTCAGATATATTTTCTTCCTTAACTTCTACATTGTTGACCGATTCCTGATTCATCAAGTTGTCCTTGGGAGGGGTTGAAATAGATTTCTTTTCTGGACTTTTGGCCTTTGGAGGATCAACAGTTTGAATTTTCTCCTCTTTGACACTGAAAGCCGTCAAAACTTTCCTCTTTTTTGACTTTGCCATGGACTTATTTGACATGTGGATGTCTGGCGACGATTCCTCTAATACACTACCTGATCCATTACTAGAACTGTTATTCTGGTTGTTTCTTAACGGGGCTCCCCTCATTCCCAGACGCTTACAGGGTTTCTCACCTGTTAGCAGACTTAAAATACTTGGCTGTGAATTCTTTGTACCACAGTTTTCCGATTGTCCTCCTTCAGATTTCACTTCCCCGTTGATACCGCCGTTTAACAAACCTTTGGTTGTACATCTTGCTGAATTAGCTCTATTTATGTCTTTCTCTGTTTTAATCAGACTTTGAGGTTCAGCTACATCCTCCTCTGCTGACTTTCTAGTTCCCCTCCGCCGTCTCATTACAGATTCCCCATCTATCTCATCTAATGCTGCAGATTTTTTATCCCGAGTTTTTTTCACTGGAGATGGTGGTTTTGTTTGTTTTGATCTTAACCTTTTTGGCACGGCAGAAATATTTTCTTTCACTTCCTCTTGCTTACTGTCAGTCTCAAGGTTCGAGGCCTGGTGATTTTTAATGCCAATTTTCACACTTAGCTCTGGTATGTCAGCTTCCACAACATCCATAGTTACCTCAGATGAGGCCGTTTTTGCAGATTCACTTTTCTCTATCTCATCCAAGAAGTCTGTTTTTGGTAATGATTTGGCAACTTCCACAGGTGGAAGTGGAACAGCTTTCTTCACAGATATGTGATTTGGCACATCTTGTTTCAAGTCATTCTTTTCAGACTTGGCACTAGACAGAAACTTCTGCATGATGGGGTTGAGAGGACCTTTAGCCTGAGGTAGAGCACTAGGAGGTAAGCGACTCTTGATTTTCTTTATTTCTTTAACAGCATCCTGTAAGTAACACAACATACATCGAAGTAGTTCCTGGGCGTCGTGCTGGAGATTCCCTTCAAACATCGGGTTCAGCTCCCTGAAAATAAAGACAACTGATTAAGAATGAAATGCGCCATCTCAGGGGTTGACACTAACTTAATCACCTTGACAGACCGCCGGGCTGCCAGGTTTTGGAATGAAGCAGCCCGGGCTGCCAAAAGTGGTGCCCCTCTTGAGGGATTTGGGGGCATTGTCCCTCCAGCCTTACCCTAACACCGAGGAAAAAATTGAATGTTCTAGATGTAGTTTCCTGCATTCCAGTTAATTCTGATCATAAAAATAATAGATCTTACACCAAAGGGTTTCATGAAAAAGGTTTTGAAAATAAATAAAATTATTGAACTAAATGAAGAAAACTTTAGCTGGACATTATACATTTGACTGAAAATGTTGGCAGCCTACAGGGCTGCTGGTCTGGACATTCTGGCAGCCCGACCAGGCTGTTAAGTGTCAATCCCTACTATATACAGAATCACTCCGGTATAATTACCCCAAGTAATACACAGTAACAACTAATCAAGTCAATTCTGTGTTTTTATATTTTGTATGTCACTCTTGTTACAGTTGCCTCACCTAAGAGTGTTGAGAATCTTGTCAGGTTTAATTGCCATAGACATTACATCCGAGCTAGCGACTTCAGGGTGCTTCGACTCTCTTCTCTCCATTCCTTTGTACAACTGTGAATCACAACAACAACATATATACATGTACACACTAATACATTATGATAAATATGTATAATACAAAATTATAATAAAATTGTTATGAAATTTGATTTCCCAGACAACATTAACACTAGAAAATGTCCATAAGACATAATTGCCCCTGCTACCATGTTAAAAAGATTTTCTATATATATATATAGTAAGTGTGACCTTGCCCTTAACTTTGGGACCCTCAAAAACACAACAATGTCCGAACTATACTCCTATGTGACCTTTGTATAAAGTTTGAACAAAATCTTGGAAATAAAGGAGCCACACCCTTCGTTTATACAACATTAGTTCTCCTTTTCCCAATAATGCTCCAGACCAAACTTCATCGAAATCCATTCAGGCGTTAGGTTCTAGAACGGATTTATAGGAAATGTTGACAGACGACGGACGCTGCACCATGGCATAAGCTCAATGACACTTTGGGCCAGGTGAGCTAAAAACCAATGACAGGGTGACAAGCTCCCCCTCTCTTAGAGAGGCGAGCTAAAATGTGTGGACCATATGCAAAATTTTATACGGTACAGAGCAACCCGCTTATTTGCATAGCCCATTTTCCATGACAAAATATGCAAATAACCGGAGTACAGAGCAACCCGCTTATTTGCATAGCCCTTTTTCCATGACAAAATATGCAAATAACCGGAGTATTCGTATAGGCGGAGTTGGGTATATTGGCCCCTCTTATACACTATGTAGATCGTCAGGTAGGTACTCAAAACGGGCGCTATATGATTGTTTACGTTATTTGCATTAAAAACATATTTAAAAAAAACATTATTTAAAATATAAGAGTAAATACGAAATAAATGGGTTGTTATTCTTTGTAAATGTACAAATATTTGCATATACATTTGTACTTCATCGTTTACTACTTGTCACTCCGAGTCTGTGTCCGATATCGGTCATACACGCGTGGGTTGGCACTACGATGTACAATGTGATCGTTTCAATAAACATTCATTATCGTCTCGAGATGTGTTTTGTTCCTGCTATGAGTATATTAGTTGTTTGATCATAGATGATGAACTGCTTAAGCAATAGACTGTCTTAAATGACCGTGAGATGTGCATTGTCGTTTGGGTTTGTTTTGGAAAAAGGCGCACACACACAAAGAGTTGTCGTTCCTTACACATATGCCCCCACAATGCAACGCGCCTAGTAAACAATCATGGCGATCGCAACCTGCCTCAGCGAGTGTTCAAGTGCACAGAACACAGGTTTGGATCGATGCTATAATAAATAAACAAATCTCATCAAAAGATGAGACATATCAATATTTTATTCAGTAATTCTTCTTCACAATGCTACTGATATGGTCTGGATAATAACTAAATGTTGATATCGATGCATCGAACATAACCTGTTTTGACGAAGTGGGAACCAATGATTAGATAACGTTGTAAATCGTGTCGAATCAATATGTAAGTTAAAAACACTTTTCATAAAACTTTTATTACGGGAAAATCACAAAAATACCCTAAAATCAATTAAATTTTTTCGATTTTTTGAAATTTTTATATGCATATAAGCGGGAGTCGGTGTTTTAGTCGATGCAAATACACGGGATTAAAATACATAGATAAAGAAGAAAAAAATCGGGACCTGAGAATTTTATGCAAATAAGCGGGATATTCAAATAACCGATATGCAAATAAGTGGGCTCCTCTGTATTCATATAGGTGGAGTTGGGTTTGGGCCCCTCTTATACACATGTAGATCGTCAGGTAGGTACTCAAAATGGGCGCTATATGATTGTTTACGTTATTTGCATTAAAAACGTGTTTAAAAAAACATCATTTAAAATAAAATAGTAAATACGAAATATATGGGTTGTTATACTTTGTGAATGTACAAATAAAATACAATGTACTTGCATACACATCATTGTTTTAAATACTACTTGTCACTTTCGGTCCGATATCGGTCATACACGCGTGGGTTGGCACTATGATGTACAATGTCATTGTTTCAATTAACATTCATTATTGTCTCGAGATGTGTTGTGTACCTGCTATGAATATATTAGTTGTTTGATCATAGTCTTATATGACCGTGACATGTGTATTGTTGTTTGGGTTGTTTAGGAAAATGGCGCACGCACAAAGAGTTGTTGTTCATTACACATATGCCCCCACAATGCAACGCGTCTAGTAAACAATCATGGCGATCGCAACCTGCCTCAGCGAGTGTTCAAGTGCACAGAACACAGGTTTGGATTGATGTTATAATAAATTAACAAATCTCATCAAAAGATGAGACATATAAATATTTCATTCAGTAATTCTTCTGCACATTGCTACTGATATGGTCTGGATAATAACTAAATGTCGATATCGGTGCATCGAACATAACCTGTAATGACGAAGTGTGAACCAATGATTAGATAACGTTGTACATCGTGTCAAATCAATATGTAAGTTCAAACATTTTTCATAAAACTTTTATTACGGGAAAATCACAAAAATACCCTAAAATCAGTTAATTTTTTTCGATTTTTTTGGAATTTTTCTATGCATATAAGCGGAAGTCGGTGTTTTAGTCGATGCAAATAAACGGGATTAAAATACAAAGATAAAGAAGAAAAAATTTGGGGCCTGAGAATTTTATGCAAATAAGCGGGATATTCAAATAAGCGATATGCAAATAAGTGGGCCCTCTGTATATAGAAAAGGACCATGCGAATACCGTATTCCTGATTCTACTAATTACCCAGAGTAAGGTATTATATATCTGTGTATACCTTGTGTAGGTGTTTCATCATATCACATGTCTGGGATTGAGATAACTCGTATGACAGGTCCTCCTGTAAAAATAAAATACATATAACTTCAATACTCGCTGACCAAATCAACAATTTTACTGTACACGCTGACCAAATCAACAATTTTACTGTACACGCTGACCAAATCAACAATTTTACTGTACACACTGACCAAATCAACAATTTTACTGTACACGCTGACCAAATCAACAATTTTACTGTACACGCTGACCAAACCAACAATTTTACTGTACACGCTGACCAAATCAACAATTTTACTGTACACGCTGACCAAATCAACAATTTTACTGTACTCGCTGACCAAATCAACAATTTTACTGTACACGCTGACCAAATCAACAATTTTACCCGAATCAACAATTTTACTGTACACGCTGACCGAATCAACAATTTTACTGTACACGCTGACCGAATCAACAATTTTACTGTACACGCTGACCGAATCAACAATTTTACTGTACACGCTGACCAAATCAACAATGTTACTGTACACGCTGACCAAATCAACAATTTTACTGTACACGCTGACCAAATCAACAATTTTACTGTACACGCTGACCAAATCAACAATTTTACTGTACACGCTGACCAAATCAACAATTTTACTGTACACGCTGACCAAATCAAAATTTTACTGTACACGCTGACCAAACCAACAATTTTACTGTACACGCTGACCAAATCAACAATTTTACTGTACACGCTGACCAAATCAACAATTTTACTGTACACGCTGACCAAATCAACAATTTTACTGTACTCGCTGACCAAATCAAAATTTTACTGTACACGCTGACCAAATCAACAATTTTACTGTACTCGCTGACCAAATCAACAATTTTACTGTACACGCTGACCAAATCAACAATTTTACTGTACACGCTCACCAAATCAACAATTTTACTGTACACGCTGACCAAATCAACAATTTTACTGTACACGCTGACCAAATCAACAATTTTACTGTACACGCTGACCAAATCAACAATTTTACTGTACACGCTGACCAAATCAACAATTTTACTGTACACGCTGACCAAATCAACAATTTTACTGTACACGCTGACCAAATCAACAATTTTACTGTACACGCTGACCAAATCAACAATTTTACTGTACACGCTGACCAAATCAACAATTTTACTGTACACGCTGACCAAATCAACAATTTTACTGTACACGCTGACCAAATCAACAATTTTACTGTACACGCTGACCAAATCAACAATTTTACTGTACACGCTGACCAAATCAACAATTTTACTGTACACGCTGACCAAATCAACAATTTTACTGTACACGCTGACCAAATCAACAATTTTACTGTACACGCTGACCAAATCAACAATTTTACTGTACACGCTGACCAAATCAACAATTTTACTGTACACGCTGACCAAATCAACAATTTTACTGTACACGCTGACCAAATCAACAATTTTACTGTACACGCTGACCAAATCAACAATTTTACTGTACACGCTGACCAAATCAACAATTTTACTGTACACGCTGACCAAATCAACAATTTTACTGTACACGCTGACCAAATCAACAATTTTACTGTACTCGCTGACCAAACCAACAATTTTACTGTACACGCTGACCAAATCAAAATTTTACTGTACACGCTGACCAAACCAACAATTTTACTGTACACGCTGACCAAATCAACAATTTTACTGTACACGCTGACCAAATCAACAATTTTACTGTACACGCTGACCAAATCAACAATTTTACTGTACACGCTGACCAAATCAACAATTTTACTGTACACGCTGACCAAATCAACAATTTAACTGTACACGCTGACCAAATCAACAATTTTACTGTACTCGCTGACCAAATCAACAATTTTACTGTACACGCTGACCAAATCAACAATTTTACTGTACACGCTGACCAAATCAACAATTTTACTGTACACGCTGACCAAATCAACAATTTTACTGTACACGCTGACCAAATCAACAATTTTACTGTACTCGCTGACCAAATCAACAATTTTACTGTATACTCAGGGCTGTGAGTAATGTAAATACACTGTATAATGTACTTAAGTTAGTCAGATATTTAAAACATTACTGTATACTCAGGGCTGTATAGTTAGTCGGATATTAAAAACACATTACTGTATACTCAGGGCTGTATATATATACGGTAAGTAATGTAAATACTGATGTTAGTCAGATATTAAAGTTATGGAAAACAATGACAATGAAGAAGAAATGGAGCAAAATAAATATATCCCCATATTTCATTTTGTAAACTGTCTTGGTCTTGATACCATGACAACTAATTACAAATATTTTTCAGAAAATTTAAAATTTGAGATCTTCACAAATATGCTGGGCTCCATCCCAGGAAGCTACTGGCCCAATAGCATCACTCAAGATCTTGATTTTGCTGAAAACAAGAGGCACATGGGCCTTAACGATCACCTGAATTTTGATATATTTTGGAAGATTTGATTCCAGAGACTTTAATTTGAAGTCAATGTCCTGGCATACTAAAGGCCCAATATCAGGTCTCTGTGCCTCTTGCTTAATGAGAAATTGTTTAAAGACTATTAGCATATTTGACCCATGTGACCTTGAAAGTAGGTCAAGATCATTATTTTGAGTAATCTTCATAGCCCTTCATCCCAGCATGGTGTTCAAAATAAGCCGGCGACCGGCGCATTTCACCGGCTACTTTGCTCCCGGCGCCGGCTACTTTCAGATGTCTACTTACATATTAAAATGTTGTGAACCGTATTCTGACTTTGGGGAGTTCGGGAAACAAATAAAACACAACCTTATTTATATAATATTCAATGATTACTCATCGTTCACTTGTCCATGCTGTCAAAACACCGTCGGAAGAAAACAACAAGCTTCTTCACGACACCGATCAATGTTAATCTAGGTAGTGTACATGTGTGTGATGCTTTTTTCGCGCTGCGATAAAAACGTCTGACTGACCAAGAGTTACAAGCACATGCTTCCGGTTCATCATGAAACGAATAATTGACTTTTTTGAAGTCTCTTCAAGGAAAAAACAAAAGGGTATGTTATTTAGATGCATTTGAACTGTTCATCGTCGCACAATGGTACAATATAACCGTATGATTAACTATGGAGTGCGATCCTCTGAAGAGAGATGATTACCAACGTCTGACGTGATTGACATGTAGTTGGGTCACACTACGTAACTTACTGACACAGAATCGGCGTAATGAATTAAAATTATTACGCACACAATAAAGAAGTAAAATCACAGCCTTTAATAATGTATTTCGTGTTTTATATATCATTTTTCTTTAATTTGCGTTTTTTAAGATGTTCAGTTTCAGTTACATGTTTTGGAACTGTGACCTTTCTATTAAAAATGACACAAGACATGACTGTACAGATATCATTAATTCTTCACAAAAACTTCTAAATAAAACAAAAACACCAGTTCGTACACTCAGAAGTTTTACAATACATATATATATATAAAATGTACATGCAAAAAGGTAAAAAGTGCATTTTTTTACTGCTAAATTATTTCCCAAAACTACTGTTATATAGTGGGAAAACCCATATTTGGCCTCTTTGATTTAAAATTTTCCTGGGGGAGACCCCCCATACCCCCCTCTCATACTCTCCCCCCGCGATGCCTTCGGCGTCGCTGTTGGCTGCGTGCCTTTGGCATACATGGTGCCACCTACTATTTCTATTGTGCCAGCTACTCTAAAATCTACTGAACACCCTGTCCCAGCATGCTACAGGCACAATATCAGGTCTCTGGGCCACTTGCTTAATAAGAAGTTGTTTAAATCTTTTAGCATATTCGACCCCTGTGACCTTGATTTAAGGTCAAGTTCATTCATTTGAACAATCTTGCAGGGCTCAGATAGAATTTTTAGAACAACTAGGCACTGTGCCTAGTAACAATAGTACAAGCACTCGGCACTATTTGAAATCCACTTGGCACCAAATAGCTAACTTGTGATTTCATCTTGTTTTAAGTTAAGACTTTTATATTGTATGTCCTTGTGTGAGTGCATACATCTTATCATGTCTTAATAATATATTTAGTTATAGAAGAAAGAAAACATCACAAAATTATCTTTTGTAAGTTTTTAATCTCATAGAACCAGTACCTATAAAAAGTGTCAACTAAGTATCTGCAAGATTGGGGCACTCTGTACAATATTAACAGTTCGTGATACTCCAACAATGTTATAGGTTTTACATGTATACAGCGCAGTCGGCAAAATCATTTCCGATAGAAAAAGGGCCGACCAGCAGCCTCTTATATTATAGGAGTACAGTTCATGATATCTTAAATGTCGGATTTCGTCATCCATTCTTTATGGAATTACCCTTCATCTTTCACCCTCACTTGAGTCGTAAAGAAACTAAACAGGAATACGCTGCAACCTCAAAAAACACATACGCACTTGCCACACACAATCATGCATATCGCACGCACAGGAGGCAGTCCATCTGTTAAATGAATCAAACCAAACTAAACCAAACACTTATGTCATTTCGATCTCTAGTTTGTCGGACTTCCTCATTACCGTCATTTAACGTTCGTCAGTGATTGTTTTGAAAAAGAAATCAACGAGCCGCTCGCTCGTTGTTGTAAAGGAAGTTGTGAAGAAACGCCCGCATGCGCACTGGTTTGTTAACAGCATCTCTTTGATGTTTTATTATCAGACGCATGCTTTAGTAAATTACAAGCGTTTGAACGACCCGGCCCGTACTAGTGAAGTCATTTGTAAACACATGTCACGTTAGCCTAAGGTATGTGTATGGTTCATCTTATCGACATATTATGATATTAAAATCTTTTTAAAAAAATGTCTTTGGATTAGTAACAATTCGACACAGTGTTATTACTGTGTGTTCTAAACTTTTGCTCGGCACTAGGACGAGTCTGACCCAACAGTTCACTCGGCAATGGACTGTTTTGACCCGGGCAAGACGAGTGGTTTATCGGAGCCCTGTCTTGATAGCCCTTCACCCCAGTATGCTATAGACCCCATATCAGGTCTCTGGGCCTCTTCCTTAATAAGAAGTTGTTTAAATTTTTTTAGCATATTTGACCCATATTTGAGGTAAATGCCTCCATAAAAATAAGAGTTGTCGACAGGCAACTTTGTCAGTTGTCAAATGACGTCAAAAAATAACTTCGTCCTGGCAAGCTAAAGTTTTGAATCTACTTGCCTTGCCATAGGAACAGCACTCCCAAAGAGTTCGTGCAGCTCTCCTTTTAAACTTACCAAAAACAAAATACTAGTTCAGAAATGTAAAGGTGTTAAGGGGACTATCAAGCTAAAATGGAACACACCTCAAAAACTTACATGTAATTCTTTAGATGCCGTGTCCTGTTTTTGCCACTTCTCTACAAGTACAATCTCACTGTGTAAGTCGTCCAGTCCATCAAGAAAGCCTGGTGTATACCTCAGTACCTGTAGCACACTGTTCAGGAAGCAGGTGTTCCCTACAATAGAAATATATACATCGTTAACCTAAACAGGTATTCTCTATGGTTAACCTAAACAGGTGTTCTCTATGGTTAACCTTAACAGGTGTTCTCTATGGTTAACCTAAACAGGTGTTCTCTATGGTTAACATCCACAGGTGTTCTCTATGGTTAACATAAACAAGTGTTCTCTATGGTTAACCTTAACAGGTGTTCTCTATGGTTAACCTTAACAGGTGTTCTCTATGGTTAACCTTAACAGGTGTTCTCTATGGTTAACATCCACAGGTGTTCTCTATGGTTAACATAAACAAGTGTTCTCTATGGTTAACCTAAACAGGTATTCTCTATGGTTAACCTAAACAGGTGTTCTCTATGGTTAACCTTAACAGGTGTTCTCTATGGTTAACATCCACAGGTGTTCTCTATGGTTAACATAAACAAGTGTTCTCTATGGTTAACCTAAACAGGTATTCTCTATGGTTAACCTAAACAGGTGTTCTCTATGGTTAACCTTAACAGGTGTTCTCTATGGTTAACCTAAACAGGTATTCTCTATGGTTAACCTAAACAGGTATTCTCTATGGTTAACCTAAACAGGTGTTCTCTATGGTTAACCTAAACAGGTATTCTCTATGGTTAACCTAAACAGGTATTCTCTATGGTTAACCTAAACAGGTATTCTCTATGGTTAACCTAATCAGGTGTTCTCTATGGTTAACTAAACAGGTGTTCTCTATGGTTAACCTTAACAGGTATTCTCTATGGTTAACCTAAACAGGTGTTCTCTATGGTAACCCTAAACAGGTATTCTCTATGGTTAACCTAAACAGGTGTTCTCTATGGTTAACCTAAACAGGTGTTCTCTATGGTTAACCTAAACAGGTGTTCTCTATGGTTAACCTTAACAGGTGTTCTCTATGGTTAACCTAAACAGGTGTTCTCTATGGTTAACCTTAACAGGTGTTCTCTATGGTTAACATCCACAGGTGTTCTCTATGGTTAACCTCCACAGGTGTTCTCTATGGTTAACCTTAACAAGTGTTCTCTATGGTTAACCTAAACAGGTATTCTCTATGGTTAACCTAAACAGGTGTTCTCTATGGTTAACCTTAACAAGTGTTCTCTATGGTTAACCTAAACAGGTATTCTCTATGGTTAACCTCCACAAGTGTTCTCTATGGTTAACCTAAACAGGTGCTCTCTATGGTTAACCTAAACAGGTATTCTCTATGGTTAACATAAACAGGTATTCTCTATGGTTAACCTAAACAGGTGTTCTCTATGGTTAACCTTAACAGGTGTTCTCTATGGTTAACCTTAACAGGTGTTCTCTATGGTTAACCTTAACAGGTATTCTCTATGGTTAACCTAAACAGGTATTCTCTATGGTTAACATAAACAAGTGTTCTCTATGGTTAACATAAACAAGTGTTCTCTATGGTTAACCTCCACAGGTATTCTCTGTGGTTAACCTTAACAGATGTTCTCTGTGGTTAACCTCCACAATGTGTTCTCTATGGTTAACCTCCACAGGTGTTCTCTATGCTTCACTTTCAAGACTCACTTACCTAAGTTCTCCAGGGAGCTGACAGCAGGAACAACGTTTTCTTCCTGATCTGAATCATCAGCAGTTTCCTCATTCATAGAAATTTCTTGAACTTCTTTACTTTCTCTGGAAGCCTCTCTACAAAAATAAACATGTCTTCTTTAATAATAAAATTGGTGATTTTTTATGCGTTAGTTAAATAGCATGAATAAATATTTACAATTATATATTGTTAATGCTTTATTTGAATTAAATTCAAAACATATTTCATTTTAATCAAAACTGAACTGAACACTACAGTAGTATTTTTTACAGTAGTCTTTAATAGTTTTAGAGTATATATGTATATACAACTTTTCCTGCAATACCTATGCCTATACTTCAAACACTTGCAGTAAGCCTTTGAAAAATTGATAAACCTGTTCAAACTAGAACTGTCATCAGGGGCCAATTCCCTAAGATGAAAATGTGGTATCTATGGCAATGAAACCAAAGCAGTTTAAATTTAAAGTCCCTAAAACCCAAACCAATTTTCATAGAAATCAAACAATATCTAAATTTTGACCAATCAGAATCTTCCATATGGTTACTATGGTAACCTAACCCACACAGTTGAATTCACAGTCCCCTAATACCACTATTTTTACCAATCAGATGCCCCTTTGTGGTTACTATGGTAATGAAATATATTCAGTTGAATTTGCAGGCTTGTAATACTCTTATAAACCAATTTTCATATTGGCATATATGGCATATTGGCATTGCCAGTGAAAGACCAAAATGTAACAAGGACGGCCTGGTATAGGTACAATGAAACATTGAATCTATAAATTGGTAAAATTAAAGCATTTTATTTCATTTAATGTTGATTGATCATCTTTCTTTCTTCATTTCATGATAATTATGATCATTATTGTGAAGCAGATGGCCATTGTGTAAGCCCTGAAATTAAATAGTACCATATGTTTCATTTGTGATACAAATGTTAGACTATATCTACCTTGTATTCTACTTCCTATCAGAGGCCTCACTATTGAGTCTCTGCATGGTTATATGTTTTATTTGAATCACAAACTACCAGGTATTATAGTCAAACCCGTCATGTGACCTTCCAAGGGAGCCAATAAAAAAGGTCACAAAATGACAGGTAGTCCCTAAATCCAGGTTCAATGCGAGTGGCATGAAAAGAAATGTTCCTAATTATTTCGCCACATATATCAAATTTATAAAATACAACTGCAAATATGAAAATGGAATTCATCTGTCATCAAATAAACAAGCATGCTGTCCACTACCTGCCCCTGCTAAAAATAGTAAGTGACCTTAACCTTGACCCCGAAACTTGGTCTTGATCTGTAGCTACTCATGCGCTATATACATACCAACTTTCACCAACATACCTTGAAGCATGGCTGAGAAAAGTGTGGAAAACTGAGTGGACGGACGGAAAAATTGCCCAAGAAAAGTTAAGTCCGAAACACGCAAAAATTTCAAAAAATAAAATCATTTTCCCAAATTAGATCCAGATTAGCCTTGTTAGACCCCACAAGTACACACATGCCATATATTAGGACAATACTACATCATCTGACTGTACTGTAAACCACTGAGGAAACTTGTATAAAAACTTAAACCTAAAGAACAGACGGACGGATGCTGGACAGACAGATGGACTGACACTGGACAGACAGACGGACGCTGGACAGACATATACAGATGAATTTCGACAAGTGTACATGTATAATGAAGTAACTTATTCACTAACAATACAACACTGCATGTACATTGTTAAGATATATATAACATAAACTTTCTTTTTTACTACATTACTTTGTTTCCTTTTGGTTTTCATCTTTTTTATCAGAGCCAGGCAATCTATCTTTTTGTGATGTTCCTGCCTTCGGGAACCTCAGGGACAGACGGGGACGTTTCCTCAGCGGTCCCTGGTGATTCAGCATCAGCAATCACCATCTTGTACAAAATCCTATAGACTGGATCACTTCTCTGTTATACTTGTCATCACATATCCGATATCTAATAAAAAGAAAAATAAATCAATTATTTACCCTACCTAGATTTTACAAAGCCATACAACAGTCAAGCTTTTCATTACTTTGAACTTATAATTACTCAACCAGCAATAAGTCCCCAACTATAATAAGGGATTTTGAAGGGAAGGGGCTTATTGCTGAATGTAGGTGAGTTTTCAAACATATTTGTAATGACCCTGTTCATATGACCAGAAGAGATCTCCCAAGAAACAGGCCAAACCTCATGCTGAATTGACCTGTTTACATATGTTGACATGTATGCATGTACACTGTATATCGAAAAATGAACAATGTTTTGATATATTTGTGTTTTGTATCCACACAACGGTAATGAATAGTTGAAATCATACAATGAAGTGTCAACCGAGGAGGGGACGGCACATCACTTGGATTGTTTGAACATATGAATCTTATCATAAATGAAGTTAATCATGCTAGTGTTGAAATTGAAACAAGATCGTTGGTTCTACTTAATTCATTAAGACAGTTGTGATATATTTACATAGCAGACATGATCACACGAAATTAAAGACTGTTGACTTAAAAATCTTTTAGATATACTGTAAATCACTTATATTTCGAGAGTACTTAATTTTGCGAACTCACCTCATTGCGAATTCTGATCTCAAAATGACTTAAAATTCTTGAATGACATTAACAGGTCGGCAATATTTCCATGTTGGTAGCCATTTTGTTTATGAGAGTCATGTGACTGTATAAGAAAGGTCATGTGATTCAGTCATGCGATATCAGTGTCTGTCCATACCGAATTGTATTTACCGTACCTGTATAGCCTATAAGCTATATACAAGTGTATTAAACAATCTGTTGTCTGAAGTGCGATGTTTTCACTGTAAATAAAGCTTTCACATCTATTCATATGTAGTTTTCTGTATCATTTCACCGACATGACCACGCCACAGATCTCCAATTTTTTTTAAAACAACCAAAGATAATTTGCGGGTCCCAACTAGCCCAATTACGGAAACAGTGAACAAACATGTAGAATTAAGCGATGTGAAGTATGTCAATGACATACATGTAAGCTTACATAACCACGCATACAACAGCTCATTGATTTCACAACAGCACTGGAAATAAAGTACGACGTCTTCCAGGTGACCATCCAGGATCCTCGGGACCGTACCTACTGCACATAAATTTACTAAAACGTCGTCTAAAAGGTAATTTAGTCCAAGTTCAACTACAATATTAGTGTTCAGCAGGGTTTCTTATTTTTTTTTGGTGAAATTTTGGTGTTTTGTGATATGAAATTACACTCTGATATAAGTATATAATCTATCATCTATTTGTACTTAAACGAAGATGTCTGGTCACCAACTAAAGATTACGGTACATTAAAAATGGATGTCACTTATTCTTGTCATTCTTACACAAATATGCGCGAGGTATTTGAATTCGCATTTGACTCTCCACACAAATTGACACGAAAATAAACCCCATGCGAAATATAAGTGATTTACAGTAAACATATATATACTTGACAAGTGTTCACAACATAATCATCTGCAAAGCTGAATTATAACAATGTAAATTAATCAATTAAAATTTGAACTCTACTTGTAATATAATCATATTCCGTCGGACGAGTAGAATTTCTCTGTTATTTCAGTATTCGTTAATAAAATTGCTTAAAATTTGATGCATTGTTAGTTATGTATTCTTTTTTGTGCCATTATTACGGAAAATAGTAAAATTACTGCATGATAGCAGGTAAGTAGGACTATCTACGTCTGTAAATCGGAAGTCATGTACGATGACCGATAACCTCCGAGTGTTCCGGGCGACATGTTAGTATAATGGGTGTTGTCCGAGGATGTGTGCATAAAAATGGCTCAACGAAAATTGGATGGTTATTTTTATTGTCAGTCAACCTGAAAAACAGGATGGCAGTTGTGTTGACACGACTGATTCAAATGAAAACGGTAACCCTTATGATTTCTGACAAATAACTGATTAAGTCACAGCTATATTTAATACTGGTTCATTGAAAACTTTCTCACAATTTCTCGCGTAATGTGACCTATTTCCCGATGTTTACATTCGCTACATTCCTGTATTAGTTGAATCATCAGTCTTTCTATCGATGGATTAAAACTTTACTAACGTAATGAACATTATAAGATCAAGCGTAAACGTATTGAATACAATTGGTAAACAGCCATGTGAAAAATGAGAATGTGGTATAGCAGATAATTCTGAAATTTTCTGGACAAGTGAATTCTTTGTTTGGACGAGTACTTTTATTCAGGCAACTCGTCCGATGGACGAGTGCTTTTGAAAGTTTTTCCTGGGTCCTGTAGGTGATATTAATAGCATTGATATTGGCACCTATAAATTTAGCTCATGTCAAATGCATGTTTTGCTAGCTATAAGTGTTTGAGGAAGTTTCCTTCAGGAAATCAGGAGAATAAAAAACTGGTATCAAAAAAGTAGTGGATCATGGTGAAAAATTGGCAACTAGCCAGAAATTTTTCAAACTTGTTCACCTGTTTTTTGACTGATTACATTTGCATACTTGAGGGTGAAAGATCTGACCTCAAAGACAATTCTTTAGCCTTTACGTAAATCAGTGTCTTTATTACCACTTAAGGCCAATAAATATTATTTTACAATTTGACATGCCATGATATGAACACTTCCGGCAGAGCAGGAAGTGATAAAAGTTTGTGACTTTTACAAAAAAAACCAGGAATATATCTTCGTTAAGGATACTTCCTTAAATTCCGCAATGGATTCCTATTGAAAATTTCAAGTTAAGGAACATTGATGGTCATCCGGCATCTGGCCAGTGTTTGGAGGTCCAGGGTTCGAACCCTGTTTGGCTGTGCATTTTTCCTCTCCTTTATTTATACAAGTAAGATTTAATTACAGAATCAGACTTCGTGTCATTGAAAGCTTTAGCTTTGATGAAACATGATTGTCATTTCTTTAAGAGGAATGGTTACATCTCCATGTATATTCACATACCAGTTGCACAATGATTACTAATTATTGTTTCCATTAATTATAATAATAGTCCTGGTTGTGATTAAATGAATATTATATTCACACAAATTGTTCAAGTATTCAAGTATTATGTACAGCTCATAAAATAACAGCAGCTAAAATGTGGATGAAAAAGGGAGGGGTGGTAACTCCCTATATATTAACCTCCTTAGTGAATATACACAGGAATAGATCAGTCACTGAAGAAATGATGGTTGGAATTTTTTGTGTGGTCTTTAAAGAACTTATTTAGTACGAAACCGCATGTCTGTAAAAAAAGGTTAAAATGGATAATAGTCAATAGAAGCATATTTAAATAGGTTCTTTTCAGTCGAATTACATACAGCCTTGATCGACTCAATGATGCTCTGAAAAGTCAACGAAACAAGTGTTGAATCTACGAGCAGCTGATAAAAAATTTCGCGCGCGAAGTAAGCGAACTTATGGTTTACAGGAATGCGATCCCTACGATAAATCATGCTATTACGCAATATTTGACTATCTTAACCGATGAAACATATATTGTGTTCATTCCGGGACAGAAGAACACCGTCAACATACTTATTTTATAAATGGTAGTGCCGTTCTCCAAAAAAGTCTTGAGGAAGTGGACAACAATCCAAACCACCCGGGGAAATCAGCGAAGCTGGTATGTTTTGAATTAGTTTCGTAAATTGAAAAAAAAAAATAATCGTGCATTTCCATTAACTATTTTGGCATATATCTGACTAAATCTTTAATTTTATTAATTTTAAATGATATTTTACTGTTAAGTCCCTTTATACATTTAGTAATTGAAATTTAAATATATTTTAAGAGTCATACGAAACAATCCACTCAATGGTATTTCCCGTAGTTTCTCTTTCGAGTCGTTGCTGACGTGATAGGAGAATCATCTACAAAATATATCGTTGATACAGACAAAAAGTAAGCTTAATGCTATTTGATTTCAAGTTCAATTAGACGTACGTATCATAAGTTATTCTTTTTGATCGAAGGAAATTCTGGCGTTAATTTCGTATGGTGACTGTTATATAAATTTAACATTTCAGCGATTATGTTGCTAAAATATTAGCATAACACAGCATGTGATTTATCATCATCATGTATCATAGATGATAGGGGCTTGCAGCTGTTTCAATCGTGTATATATAGTGTATATATATGTATACAAGCACACACATTGTATGATTATATCTGTATGCAGCCGCATAACCATAATAGATTGTCCTATAGCTGGTTTCATTGATTTTCACAGAAATTACAGTTGTTGGCCAAATTTAAGTTCCAAAATTTAATTCTACGAAACTCTTGTGAATTCTTTGTATTTTGAGGTTTTTTTTCTATCAATTACCTTGACTTCATTCATGGATGGATTTTAATGAAATTTTGTTTGTTGAAAAAGAAATATCTAGTGATAGATCTAGATGCGAGTTCCAAGTCGTGTAGATCGAATATTCATATCCTGCTCTCCGACAGAAACCGGTCCCAGTGCCAATAGTGTAGTAAGTCTGATGTGATTAACATCACATACTTGCCAACTTTTCTGATATCTTGTGTGGAAGAAAAGTGCTAAGCAACTACATTTTTAACTGGGTAACACACTTGGCCCGCTAGGCATGCACAAGTAAACAAAATCGAAGGGGAGCGTATAATTAATTTGCTATAGAAAAATTACTTCCCTTCCTGATCACCTCCCTTCCTAAGTTAAAAAAAGTTTCATATATCAAACTTGTCCAATGGTCCCTTAAACTCAACTTTAGAAGCTAAGGTACCAGGCAATTAACTGTGACAAAAATATAATTAAATTGCTTCCATGAATATTTGGAGTATTATATATTTATATTTTAATGAAGTTTTTAATGTTTTCTCCCTGTTTTGAAACACATCCATTGAAAAGGGTCTACTCAGTAGTTGTAGGTAGATTGGATATCTTCAATGATAAGATACTTACACTAATTTCTTGAGTTTTAATACAGCATGGACTAATGAAAGTTCCTATTGAGGTCCTGAGTAATTACTACTAGTAGTGGGCAGATGATTGAAAATAAGTCATAATCAGAAATTTCTGGAAAAGATAAGAAGTTTTCAGCTTTGTGCATTTATAGCTCTTTGGGCAGGTGAATTTATGTCATGGCACAACAGCATCCGTCATCTGTTGTCCGTCCGGCCAGCATCAACTTTTCCATTTAAACACTTCTTCAATAACCAATATAGCCACAGAGACTTGATAATATCCTTGTGGCATACTGAGGTGAAGGGCTACCAAGTTTGTTCAAATGAATGACCTTGACTGACTTTCAAGGTCACAGAGTTCAAATAGGCTAAAATCTTTAAACAACATCTACTCAATAACCAAGAGATTCTGGGAGTTGATATTGGTCCCGTAGTATGCTGGGACAAAGAGCCACCAATTTGTTAAAATGAATGACCTCGACCTGCATTCAAGGGCACAGGGTCAATTAGGCTTAAATCTTTAACCAACTTTTTCTCAACAGCCAAACTTACAAGAGGTTGAGGGAGTTGATATTGGCCCTGTAGCATGCTTGGTGAAGGGCCATGAAATTGTTCAAATAATTGACCTTGACCAATGTTCAAGGGCACTGTGGTCAAATCAGCTAAAATCTATAATCAACTTCTTTTCAATAACAAAGAGGCCCAGGAACTCAATATTGATTCTGGAGCATGGTTGGGTAAAGGACTACCAAGTATGTTCAGATGAATGACCTTGACCTACATTCAAGGTCACAGCGGTCAAATAGGCAGAAATAATTTTTTAAACGACGTCTCAATAACCAAGAGGCCCAGGGACTTGATAATTGGGTCTGTAGTATGCTGGAGTGAAGGACTACCAAGTTTGTTCAAAGACCTGATACTTGGCCAATAGTATGCTTGAATGAAAATTTATTGACATGAATAAACCTAGTGTGCTCTGATATTTGAATAAATTCGTAATCACTATAGTATCTACAGAAGTGGCCTAGATCAACTTCAAAGTTGCAGTAGAACCAGATGAGCGATACAAGCCCATTGGGCCTTGATGTCTGAAATGCAGACACATTTCAATGTGTGTTCAGATTAATATGATATATATATTATATATAGTTATCTTTTTGTAGATTTAAAGAAAGACACCTGAGGGTGAGGTAAAACCAATCAAAATGAATGACGATGATTCAACCCAAGGCTTCAACATGGGCGACAACTTTGCCTTCAGTGAGAAGACAATCCGGATGGGTAGGTTTAAAGGGACAATTTAGTCAAGTATGCTTTTTTTAATTCAGGCAGAATTGATAAAACTTCTATCCAGACAAAAGAATTTGCGGTCAATAGTAATTTGCCACATAGCCAATGTTCCGTAGCTTGGGTCAGTTTAAGTTTGGGGAAAGTACACATCAAATATATAATGATAACCCAAATATAGGCAACATGTTGCGCCCTCTGGCGGGAACAGTTGATTGTAAACATATCCATGCGATCGAAGCACAGAGTGACGAAACGGTATATACTTTTTCTTTTGATTTTGATTTAACAACATGCATTGCAAAAAGTTGTTATATGTATCATGATGAATAGATTTAATGATGAATTATTGTTTTGATGATTCAAATCGACCAAACACACGTTTATTCGCAATTTGCACACTAAGGGGCACCGAAGGAGAACTGAATTCGTGCTTTTTTTAGCCATTTGAGGAAATTCTTACCTGGTGGAACTTTGTGCTGAAAATGGGAAACATAGTCTAAATAACTGGACTTAATCTCATCTCCTAAAAATCCAGAATTAATGATTTTGGGAAAATACACAGTTGGGAATGATGCCCAACTTTGGATATAAATTAACATGAAAACACTGTGGAGGAAATTATCAGTTTTTTCTTGCACTATTAGATTCATTAAACAATGGCTGTATATTTTCAGGTTTCATCCGAAAGGTGTATAGCATTCTGCTGTGTCAGATCCTAGTCACCATTCTATTTATAGTTCTGTTCCTGTATGCGTAAGTATCTTTACTAATACTCTCTTTATCTGATCTGTAAGGTTTAAAATGAGAAATCAAGTTGGCACAACCTAGCATGCACCTGGAGCACCTAGTGTAGGATATGGAGATTGACTCAGACTGTTTCTATCTTGACTTGTGTGTTAACCTGTACACAGGTATAAGTAGGAGATTGGTATTTAGATTTAAACTTTGACTTTTCCTCCTATTTTCACACCAGTTTTTTCTGTATCTATGAGTCTCACATGTTCGCTCAGAATGGTGTCCTTATTACCAGCAAAATGAGCAAGCATTTATGACTATTTTTGATTATCATTTGTTGAATTTCTATTGAAATTAATTTTATTCTAACTTAGTTAGAATCATATTGCTGTAAACAGGGTTATTTTTACTGGGGGTTAATTTTTGATTTCACTATGTAAACTATATGTATGGGGGTAATTTTCACGATTGATCCACCTTCGCATAATTAGCGTATATATAGTTTGAACAGAAATAAGTAAGAGTTGCTTCCCCTGATTCATAAATCGATAAGGTAATAATGACCCAGCATTTGTGTCCCAGGGCATAGGTATTACCTGTATATCTAACAATAAAATGTAGACACATATCATGGGTATTTGTTTTTTTTGCACATATCTGTATAATATTCATATATCAGACTATTTGTCAATACAATTCCATATATATTTCATACTGTTTTTATTTTCATTTGTAGATTCAGATTAAGCAAACTGATATCAAAATAATACATTTACAGTATGTGATTACAATTTAATGGTACGCACAAGTTGGCCCTGACTGATCCCCAGGGGCTGATGGGCGGGGTCTAAAAGGATCAGATTCACTGAAATATTTCAGAACTCAGGTGACCATTAAGGCCCATGTGCCTCTTGTTAATGGATTACTTTTGTTGTTCAATAGACTGTGGAGCAGGTAGTCATTCTGTTGGATCGGTGGTATGTTACAGGACGTTGGTAAAGTCAGTGGTTGGCAAAGTCAGTGGTCGGTAAAGTCAGTGGTTGGTAAAGTCAGTGGTTGGTAAAGTTTCTAAGTCAGTGGTCGGTAAAGTCAGTGGTCAGTTAAGTCAATGGTCGGTAAAGTCAGTGGTTGGTTGAGTCGGGTCGGTAAAGTCAGTGGTGGGAAAAGTCAGTGGTCAGTAAAGTCAGTGGTCGGTAAAGTCAGTGGTTGGTAAAGTCAGTGGTCAGTAAAGTCTGTGGTCGTAAAGTCAGTGGTCGTGAAGTCAGTGGTCGGTTAAGTCTGTGGTCGGAAAATTCAGTGGTTGGTTAAGTCAGTGGTTGGTAAAGTCAGTGGTCAGAAAAGTCAGTGGTCGGTAAAGTCAGTGGTCAGTTAAGTCAGTGGTCAGTAAAGTCAGTGGTCAGTAAAATCAGTGATTTGTAAAGTCAGTGATCGGGTAAGTCAGTGGTCGGTTAAGTCAGGTTTCACTATGCATTATTATGCCATGTACTGGGAATAATAGATCACAATCAGTAAACAGGAGGTTGAAATTTCGTCTAGAAATTTTCTTTAAACAAGGTATGATAATATATCTGTCTGTAAATGCTATGATTTGAAGTGTTATACGTTTGATTTCTGTAGACCACCTGTGCAGCAGTTTGCGGCCCTGAATCCATGGATGTGGTATGTTGCTATGTGAGTATGAAGTTTTATATTAAGGATCAAGAGAGCTAGGAGATGGATGGTTCCTTCATTTCCACATTTTATTCTTAAATCAATCATCTGAGCTTTAGAAAGAATCCATAAATTGAAATTTATCAATATCCATCTACAATTAAAAATAAAAATGTTGTCAGGTATTTGATTTCATTAGAAGGTAAAATCATAATGAATGATTCCTGTTTACAATAGAAAATGTCCAAAGTTGATGATTTTGAGACCCGATCATGTACAGAATATCCCAAGTACTTGTCTTTTCTCTTACATAGCAATTCTGCTCCTATCTAAAGTAAATGTTGAAATGTACTATAAGCTACGGTCAATGTAGAGTGATGGAATACCTCTAGTGATATGTTAAGTCATACAAAAAACTATAGAAATGTCAAATTTATTTGATTGGATACTTTTTTCGATGTTTTAGAGTTCTAACGTTTGTGATGATCATCGCCTTGGCTTGTTGTCCTGATGTCCGACGTCAATATCCTGTCAATATGATCTTACTCGGCATTTTTGTAAGTCAGAGAGTATTTATTTTTTGGATTTGTAACTTGTAAGTCAGCTACTTTTGGGAAATCTATGTGAGTGTTAAATTTAATGCAGGTAATTGAATGGGTAGGATATTCAGAGAGAGTTGTCTTTGTGTCCAATATTCACAAAAATATTCATTTGGAAGTTTAAGTTTTATGTATCACGAATCACGATTGAACCAATATTGAACTAAAAGAGTAATTGGATACTTTAACTAAATAAAAAACATGTTAAGTTCTGTTTAATATCTAGTAGAAATACAGTGAAATTCTTACGATCTAGCAAGCAGTCACATTTTCATCTCGGTCAGTCTGTAAAAACATATATTTTGTCACTTTAATTAATAAACTTGTATGATCTTAGAACCTGTATATTAGGACCAAGTATTGACCCTGCAAGTGTCAGTTTAGACAGTGTTTTTTTTGTGTAATTAATGGAATCATCCCAATTTAACATTTCTGTTTTATTTGACAGACGATATGTGAAGGGTTCCTGTTGGGAGGCGTGGCCGGGTAAGGATTGAGTTACCAAACAACTGTATCACAGATCTTTGATACTGTTACCTGTTCAACCCAGGACATTCCAATCAAGGAAGATTTGTCCCACCTGTATAAATGCTACCTGTTCAACCCAGGTCATTCAAATCAAGGAAGATTTGTCCGGCCAATATAATGTTACCCGTTCAACCCAGGTCAATCTTATCAAGGAAGATTTGTCTGCCCAGTATAATGTTACCTGTTCAACCCAGGTCATTCTTATCAAGGAAGATTTGTCCCACCAGTATAATGTTACCTGTTCAACCCAGGTCAATCTTATCAAGGAAGATTTGTCCCACCAATATAATGTTACCTGTTCAACCCAGGTCAATCTTATCAAGGAAGATTTGTCCCGCTGGTATAATGTTACCTGTTCAACCCAGGTCAATCTTATCAAGGAAGATTTGTCTGCCCAGTATAATGTTACCTGTTCAACCTAGGTCATTCTTATCAAGGAAGATTTATCCTGCCAATTTAATGTTAAAAATATTATATTGTTAATGAATGAAGTTTAAAGAAATTCAGTTTTATTGGATAAAGATAATATTTTTAAGGTATATTTGACCCAAAAACATAATGAAATATCAACACTGACTTTGTTGCCTAACATACAGTCAAACTTCGATGTTTCGAAGTTCAAGGGACTAACAGAAAAACTTCGAAACAGCGGGACTTCGAATTATTCATGGTTGACAATAGATCTATGTTTTCTTGATAATGACCATATCTGTTAACGTTACATGTCCTCAGTGTCTTCGTGTTGATCGTCGCCTGTCAGGCTCACATCGAAAAGTTTAGTTAATTTATACCTCAAACACAACAAAATAAAAATTCTTTTCATTAATTATACCTAAGCATTTTATTAATTAAACAAAATATGTATCGGTTACAAAACACTTATATCGCGTTTAACAGATAAAGCAAAAGAAGTACAATGCACACTTACGTAATTCGTTAGGCTTTTCTGCTAAAGACACGTGCGTTTACGTTATGTGCATATAAAATACGGAATGCCGATCGGTTGGAGAATGCATGATTGAATGACAAATAATCGATTTACTTGGATATTTATGTATAAGTTTGTGTTTAAAATTGGTCCGGTTGTTTTACAGTTCCGTAAAATTTACTCACCGACCGCTGATTTCAATTGTGGTGGAGATTATCAGAGACGACTACCGAAATGTTTTACCGGAGTGATTAAATGTCATGACTTCTAAATACACCTTTTATCTATCAATTTGGTCTGATTATTAATTAACCCCATGACTGGGAGTGACAACACACGCTATCGTTATCCCTATTGTCAGTCAGGGCATTTGGGGGAGAGGTGTGAAATCTTGCCGCAGGGGTCACGACAAACACCTGTCCATTGGTCAGTACAGGTAAATTTTTTGTTCGAATCATGAGATGTCAATTACCTATAATATCATAGCTAACGGGTCATGAAAAAAGTTCGATACATCGAAAACTTCGATTTATAAAAATTCGAATCATACATAGTTTCGTTAGTAGTGTTATATAGTGAGAAAATTCGGGACCAAGCAAAAAGTTTGATACAGCGAGAAATTCAAATCAACGAAGTTCGAATCATCGAGGTTTGACTGTATACTCAAAGATATAGGTAACTGTAACCATTCTTATCGAGGAAGATTTGTCCCACCAGTATAATGTTACCTGTTCAACCCAGGTCATTCTTATCAAGGAAGATTTGTCCTGCCAATTTAATGTTAAAAATATTGATAATGAATGAAGTTTAAAGAAATTCAGTTTTATTGGATAAAGATAATATTTTTAAGGTATATTTGACCCAAAAACATAATGAAATATCAACACTGACTTTGTTGCCTAACATATACTCAAAGATATAGGTAACTGTAACAACTGTTAAAGTAAAGCCAAAACAGAGTTGTATTCCTCTAAATATTTTTGTTGTGTTTATATGTAATCCTTGATTTACAGGACATACAATGAGAATTCGGTGTTGTTTGCAGTGGGAGTAACAGCAGTAAGTACACTCATTTTCACACTACGCAGTTCTCTCATACAGTTGACTAGATATGAGTAGGTTAGATAGAGGTGACTTTATATGGGAAGGTCTGCCTGCGTTGACTAGATATGGGTAGGTTAGACATGACATTATATGGGAAGGTCTGCCTGAGTTGACTAGATATGGGTATGTTAAGTAGACATGACATTATATGGGAAGGTCTGCCTGAGTTGACTAGATATGGGTATGTTAAGTAGACATGACATTATATGGGAAGATCTGCCTGAGTTGACTAGATATGGGTAGGTTAAGTAGAGGTGACATTATATGGGAAGGTCTGCCTGAGTTGACTAGATATGGGTAGGTTAGACATGACATTATATGGGAAGGTCTGCCTGAGTTGACTAGATATGGGTAGGTTAGACATGACATTATATGGGAAGGTCTGCCTGAGTTGACTAGATATGGGTAGGTTAAGTAGAGGTGACTTTATATGGGAAGGTCTGTCTGAGTTGACTAGATATGGGTAGGTTAAGTAGAGGTGACATTATATGGGAAGGTCTGCCTGAGTTGACTAGATATGGGTAGGTTAAGTAGACATGACATTATATGGGAAGGTCTGTCTGAGTTGACTAGATATGGGTAGGTTAAAGGAACATCACGGTAAACCAATTTTTATTTTGTATTTTTAGCTCACCTGCCCGAAGGGCAAGTGAGCTTATGCTGTGGTGCGGCGTCCGTCGTCCGTCCGTCCGTCCGGCCGTCCGTCCGGCGTCAACTTTTTCATTTAAACAACTTCTTCTCAATAATCAAGAGGCCCAAGGACTTGATATTGGGCCTGAAGCATGCTGGGGTGAAGGGCTACCAAGTTTGTTCAAATGAATGACCTTGGCCTTCATTCAAGGTCACATGGGTCAAATAGGCTATAATCTTCAAATGACTTCTTCTCAATAACCAAGAGGCCCAGGGACTTGATATTGGGCCTGTAGCATGCTTGGCTAAAGGGCTACCAAGTTTGTTCAAATAAATGACCTTGACCTTCATTCAAGGTCACATGGGTCAAATAGGCTATAATCTTCAAACGACTTCTTCTCAATAACCAAGAGGCCCAGGGATGTGATATTGGGCCTGTAGCATGCTGGGGTGAATCGCTACCAAGTTTGTTCAAAGAAATCACCTTGACCTTCAATCAAGGTCACATGGGTCAAATAGGCTATAATCTTCAAACGACTTCTTCTCAATAACCAAGAGGCCCAGGGATTTGATATTGGGCCTGTAGCATGCTGTGGTGAAGGGCTACCAAGTTTGTTCAAATAAATGACCTTGACCTTCATTCAAGGTCACAGGGGTCAAATAGGCTATAATCTTCAAACAACTTCTTCTCAATAACCAAGAGGCCCATGGACTTGATATTGCGCCTGTAGCATGCTGGGGTGAAGGAATACCAAGTTTGTTCAAATGAATGACCTTGACCTTCATTCAAGGTCACAGGGGTCAAATAGGCTATAATCTTCAAACGACTTCTTCTCAATAACCAAGAGGCCCAGGGACTTGATATTGGGACTGTAGCATGCTTGGGTGAAGGGCTACCAAGTTTGTTCAAAGAAATCACCTTGACTTTCATTCAAGGTCACATGGGTCAAATGGGCTATAATCTTCAAACGACTTCTCAATAACCAAGAAGCCCAGGGACTTGATATTGGGCCTGTAGCATGCTTGGCTAAAGGGCTACCAAGTTTGTTCAAATAAATGACCTTGACCTTCATTCAAGGTCACATGGGTCAAATAGGCTATAACCTTCAAACAACTTCTTCTCAATAACCAAGAAGCCCAGGGATGTGATATTGGGCCTGTAGTATGCTGGCGTGAAGCGCTACCAAGTTTGTTCAAAGAAATCACCTTGACCTTCATTCAAGGTCACAGGGCTCAAATAGGCTATAATCTTCAAATGACTTCTTCTCAATAACCAAGAGGCCCAGGGACTTGATATTGGGCCTGTAGCATGCTTGGTTGAAGGGCTACAAAATTTGTTCAAAGAAATCACCTTGACCTTCATCCAAGGTCACATGGGTCAAATAGGCTTAAATCTTAAAACAACTTCTTCTCAATAACCAAGAGGCCTGAAACTTGATATTTGACCTGTAGCATGCTGGGATGAAGGGCTACCAAGTTTGTTAAAATGAATGACCTTGACCTTCATTCAAGGTCACATGGGTAGATTTGGCTAATATCTTCAAACAACTTCTTCTCAAACACCAAGAGGCTCAGGCACTTGAGGTTGGGCCTGTCTGTAGCATGCTGGGGTGTAGGGCTACCAAGTGTGTTCAAATGAATGACATTGATCTACATTCAAGGTCACAGGGGTGAAATATTTTTAAATCTTGTGATAGCCAAGAGTCACCAAGACCCGATATTAGGCCAATAATATGCATTGAATAAATTGGTTATCAGCATAGTATCTGTAGAAATGACCTCAATCAACTGCAAATTTGCTGTAGAACCAGGTGAGCGATACAGGCCCATTGGGCCTCTTGTTTCATATTATTGGGTATATCTTTAAAAAAAGTATCCTTATGAACACTAACCATTCGAATTTGATGATATATGTATATGAAAAACATCAATTATTAATTATAAAAAGGTTATCACAATTCGTTGATCAATAGTCTGAATATGCAAATTTTGTGACATATATGATAACACGCATGCGCACAACAAACTAAAACACCTGAAAACAAAAATGGCTTCCAATGTGAATCGACTGCGGTTGAAAACGATAACAGCTTCCGCAATGAAGAGAATAATTGGAAAATGGGTCAAACACAATCCTAGAATTAAACTGGGGAAGCAGTACAATAGACTGTAACAGTTCAAACATGAAAACAGCAGTACGTAATACGGACGCTGCTCGTATTCTGCTTGATTGCTGGATAGTAGGTCATGACAATCTCGGTAATATTTACACAAACTCGGTAATATTTATACAGTCTGTACCAGTACATCGCTACTGTCACTATACTATATGTACGGTGTTTACACTTATTTACACATAAATATATGTACCGGAATATATACAGAACGTGTTATTTAACATTTAAACCACTGTATAATATCGTTGTCCAACTAATCCAATTCGCCTTGTAAACTATCGTGTGTTTGTGTTGCCTCGATTTCAAAACAGTTACGTGATGATTTAAAAATAATTTCCGCGCTAAATTTAGAGGGGGATTCCCAACTAAATCAAGTGGTCAAGCTGGACATGAGGATCGACTGTGAACATTGGGACAGCACAGAAATATAACTGGAAAGGAACAAAACACGTACATTCATTGAAAATTACAACGTTTTTACCATGATGTCCCTTTAAGTAGAGGTGACATTATATGGGAAGATCTGCCTGCGTTGACTAGATATGGGTAGGTTAAATAGACATGACATTATATGGGAAGGCCTGCCTGCGTTGATTAGATCTGGGTAGGTTAGACATGACATTATATTGGAAGGTCTGCCTGAGTTGACTAGATCTGGGTAGGTTAGACATGACATTATATTGGAAGGTCTGCCTGAGTTGACTAGATATGGGTAGGTTAGACATGACATTATATGGGAAGGTCTGCCTGAGTTGACTAGATATGGGTAGGTTAACGAAAGTTGATTAGATATGAGGAGATCTAACCAGATTTGACTAGACAACTTCTCACTAAGATATTTGGCTAGTAGGTTTCCTGGATGAGACCTGACAAAAAAAATTGTGAAAAGAAATGACCTTGATTCATATTCAAGGTCACAGGGGTCAATTTTATTGAAACATTCGAATGACAATTTCTCACTAACGAAGAGACCTAGAGTCTTGATATTTGGCTGATAGATTCCTTGGATGAGGCTTGACAAAGTCTGCAATATTACAAATGTTGGACCCCATTTTCAAGGTCACCGGTCAAAATCCTTAAAACAATTTAAGTGACTTCTCACTTACCAAGACTTCCAGAGTCATGATATTTGGCCGAAAGGTTCCTTATAATATGGTAAACAATGTTTGCAAAAACAAATGACCTTAACCCATGTTCAAGGTCACAGGGTTAAAATTCCTTAAAACCTCTTCTAGTTAACCAAAAGGCCAAGAATTATGATATTGAGCTGGTAGGCTCCTTTGACGGAGCCCCACAAATTTTGCAAAAAGAAATGACCTTGAACCATATATTCAAGGTCATAGAGGTCAAATTGTTCAAACATATGAAGGACTTCTTCTGATTACCTGAAAGGCCTGAAACAAAGTTCTTTTAACTAAATGAAAGTTAGAGGATCATCAAACAAATGAAGTGGTACAGGTCCATGGGCCTGTTTTTTAATAAGCATTCTTGTATATGTCACTTTTCATTACTTTCTAGATTGTGACTTTTGCCCTGACTGTGTTTGCTTTCCAAACCAAGGTGAGTGGACTGGATTATTTAGGTCATCCTGACCCTTCTCCCTAAGAATATCTAGTTTCTTACTGATGTTTGTAGTGTCATTGTTACTTGGATGTTCAGCAATATTGAGCGGGACACTCAATGCAAATCGACCCCCAATTATCATAATAACTTTTTAACATAATGAAAAAAAATCAATCTTTCATGTTTTCATTGAATCTTCATTATTAGTTTAGCTGTCTAATTTCAAAATATACATTAGGATAAAGTGTCAGTTAGCACGTCAGTTTATAGTACATTTTCATCCCTTTCCAGATTGATTTCACGATGATGGGTGGTCTTCTGTTTGTATTTCTGATCGTTCTCATATGTTTTGGATTTCTTTGTGCCATAATTCAAAATGAGGTAGGTACCGTTTGAGTCAGTAAAGGACAATCCACATTGTTTTTGTTTCACTATAATTAACAGTTATTGTATTTGTAAAATTAACATTTTACAAATCTTCGAAGTAATCATATGGTCAAGTTGCACAGAAATTCAGTTTTCATTTTGTCTTTGAAATTGTTGATAAACTTTTGTTTATCTATTTTTTATTTATTTACTTTTTATTATTCTCTTCGTGCTTAAAAGAAGATATCTTTATCTTAAAGGTTTTTATCTTAAATCTCAAAAATATTAGGTAATAGGCTTCATTGGTGAATTATTCAGCATAATTTTTTTATAAAAAAATATATGAAAATGATACAACTGTACTGTATGAGATTTTGGCTACATAGAAAAAATTAATTAAATGAATGTATCAGAAACTGTCACATGTCAATTCGGATTATTCCCATTACAGTATGCCAGACTGGCCTACTCTTGCCTGGGAGCTCTCCTGTTTAGCGCCGTAAGTATCACTTAAGATGAAACTGCTGAACGTGCTACACCTGAAAATCTATTTCCCATTTTAGATCCAATAAGATTTAGGGGCCAGATGTCAACAGTTATTTTTTATTTGTACCACCCTATATGTGATCTTACTTAAATGAGGTAATAGAATTGTTCCCTGCCTTGGGGGTGTGACAAAGAAATTTCAACCCCATGAGGAATTCATGAACGTCCAACCCGAGACTTGCTGAGTGTCGGACATTCATGAATTTCCCCGAGGGTTGAGATTTCTTTGTCACACTCCCTAGGTAGGGAATGATTATTTTTCTCCCACAACTTATAATTGCATATGAAATCAATGGTCAGGGTATGTTTGTAAATAAATGCACATGGTCAGCGCATGAATATCCTCATTTGAAGAAGTACCCATCACAACCCAAAAAAAAGCGTTCCAGTAATATTACACATGAAAACAAAGGTCTAAAATTATTTCACAATATTTATTCAAACAGACGCTGAAATAAGGTATCAGTTATGTTATTCTGATGTTAACAATAGTACATCTTGTCATTTCATAAAACTCTGTGTCTAATATGCATATTTAAATAACAACGCGTGAACTATTGGTGACGTCACACAAAGTACTTCCGTAAGTACTTCCGGTTCAGAAGGTTAGCGCGTACAATCTTTCATACCCTAGGGGTTGACAAAGAAATCTCCCACGTCTAAAATTTGAGATAAACCGGTGAACTGTCGGAGAAGATGATCATACTCCAAACTTATCAGCCATCATTGCTCCTTGTTTATCTACTAAGTTGATATCCACTTTCCCATATCGCTGTTGACAGCTGGAAAATCATTTTCAAAATTTGTCATGTGTCACTTGATACTTTTGATATTTCGATTCAATCAGAGATTAAAATTTGAGCCTCATCTAGATTTCTTTGCGTTATGATAACTATCAGTGTTCCTTATAGCTGCAGAGTGGTTAAGATGTCCCGACACTTTATCACTAGCCCTCCACCTCTGGGTTGCGAGTTCAAAACCTACGTGGGGCAGTTGTCAGGTACTGACGGTAGGCCGGTGGTTTTTCTCCGGGTACTCCGGCTTTCCTCCACCTCCAAAACCTGGCACGTCCTTAAATGACCCTGGCTGTTAATAGGACGTTAAACAAAAACAAACCAAACCAAATCCCTATAGCAAGGACTAAAAAAATCATCATCCATTATCCTTTTCACATATTTCACCTGGCCCCAGTCTCATCAACATTCCTTAGCTTAAAATTTTTCATAAGAAAACTTTGATTTTTTTCTTAACTCTTATTGAAATTTCTTTAAAAGAAATTACTATTGATCAAGCTGGTGTCTCGAAAGCCAACATCACCTCTATATATAACAGATTATGTGACAGACATGATCATCAACACAGTATTACATGTTTTAACACATTCAACTTAATTTACATATTCTAATTCTCCTAACACACAGTACCACCACACCACAGCATGCAGTACATAATAGCAGGTAAATATCTCTTACTCTGTACACAGATCTTCAACATGTAGACCTAAATACAACGGCCAGATTCCTCACCCTATCTTTTTATCCCCCGCAAAGCGCGTTTGCGGAGATATTAAATTGGGCTCCATCCGTGTGTCCGTCCGAGATTCTTTTCCGGGCTATAACTCCATAACCGTTCAATGCAGCTCCTTGAAAATTTCTGTATATATCAGACTAGTGCCATAGTTGTGCCTTTTGCTATTGCGGACCTTCCATTTTCGGCATTTTTTCTGTCACCATGTAAACTTAGTCAAAAAAACCAAATTACTATTTCCGGGCTATAACTCCATAACCGTTTGATGCAGCTCCTTGAAACTTTCTGTGTATATCAGACTAGTGCCCTAGTTGTGCCTTTTGCTATTGCGGACCTTCCAGGGGGGGCGAGGATTTGAATTTGGATTGAAAAGGAAAATTTGGTCTGCTGGTAGATCATAAGACGAAAAAACCCAAGATACAAATACATGGGAGTGGTCTATGGCAACAAATCTGATAGGAAGGAGTTAGATTACCCTGCCAGGGCCACAGGTACTTGGGGTCAGGAACTAAAGTTATAATGGAATTGTCCAATTTTAATTTGTAACATCATTTCTGATCTATTTATGCAGCGATACAACATTGGAATCGATTATAAAGCGCTTTTTAAAAAAACACCCGTTTCTGGTTGTTATAATCCATTATTACTTTAGTTCCTGACCCCAAGTACCTGTGGCCAGGGCTTAAACTAGCGACGGCTTGCTCTCCAAATGGGCATCCTACCACTAGACTACATAGTCCTCGCCAGCCTTGTAAGATGGCCTATACTCTGTACTGATAGCATAACTAACATTTGATCAGATAATTACAGATTTACATATTTAAAATTCTACATTTCACAATATCATAACCTATTGTGATGATGTTGTTGTTTACCTGTTTACAGTACATCGTGTTACCTATTGTGATGATGATGTTGTTTACCTGTTTACAGTACATCGTGTTACCTATTGTGATGATGTTGTTGTTTACCTGTTAACAGTACATAGTGTTACCTATTGTGATGATGTTGTTGTTTACCTGTTTACAGTACATCGTGTTACCTATTGTGATGATGTTGTTGTTGTTTACCTGTTTACAGTACATCGTGTTACCTATTGTGATGATGATGTTGTTTACCTGTTTACAGTACATCGTGTTACCTATCGTGATGATGATGTTGTTTACCTGTTTACAGTACATCGTGTTACCTATTGTGATGATGTTGTTTACCTGTTTACAGTACATCGTGTTACCTATTGCGATGATGTTGTTTACCTGTTTACAGTACATCGTGTTACCTATTGTGATGATGTTGTTTACCTGTTTACAGTACATCGTGTTACCTATTGTGATGATGTTGTTGTTTACCTGTTTACAGTACATCGTGTTACCTATTGTGATGATGTTGTTTACCTGTTTACAGTACATCGTGTTACCTATTGCGATGATGTTGTTTACCTGTTTACAGTACATCGTGTTACCTATTGTGATGATGTTGTTGTTTACCTGTTTACAGTACATCGTGTTACCTATTGTGATGATGTTGTTTACCTGTTTACAGTACATCGTGTTACCTATTGCTGATGATGTTGTTTACCTGTTTACAGTACATCGTGTTACCTATTGTGATGATGTTGTTGTTTACCTGTTTACAGTACATCGTGTTACCTATTGTGATGATGTTGTTTACCTGTTTACAGTTAATCGTGTTACCTATTGTGATGATGTTGTTGTTTACCTGTTTACAGTACATCGTGTTACCTATTGTGATGATGTTGTTGTTTACCTGTTTACAGTACATCGTGTTACCTATTGTGATGATGTTGTTGTTTACCTGTTTACAGTACATCGTGTTACCTATTGTGATGATGTTGTTGTTTACCTGTTTACAGTACATCGTGTTACCTATTGTGATGATGTTGTTTACCTGTTTACAGTACATCGTGTTACCTATTGTGATGATGTTGTTGTTTACCTGTTTACAGTACATCGTGTTACCTATTGTGATGATGTTGTTGTTTACCTGTTTACAGTACATCGTGTTACCTATTGTGATGATGTTGTTTACCTGTTTACAGTACATCGTGTTACCTATTGTGATGATGTTGTTTTTCCTGTTTACAGTACATCGTGTTACCTATTGTGATGATGTTGTTTACCTGTTTACAGTACATCGTGTTACCTATTGTGATGATGTTGTGTTTACCTGTTTACAGTACATCATGTTACCTATTGTGATGATGTTGTTTACCTGTTTACAGTACATCAGTGTTACCTATTGTGATGATGTTGTTTACCTGTTTACAGTACATCGTGTTACCTATTGCGATGATGTTGTTTACCTGTTTACAGTACATCGTGTTACCTATTGTGATGATGTTGTTTACCTGTTTACAGTACATCGTGTTACCTATTGTGATGATGTTGTTTACCTGTTTACAGTACATCGTGTTACCTATTGTGATGATGTTGTTGTTTACCTGTTTACAGTACATCGTGTTACCTATTGTGATGATGTTGTTGTTTACCTGTTTACAGTACATCGTGTTACCTATTGTGATGATGTTGTTGTTTACCTGTTTACAGTACATCGTGTTACCTATTGTGATGATGTTGTTTACCTGTTTACAGTACATCGTGTTACCTATTGTGATGATGTTGTTGTTGTTTACCTGTTTACAGTACATCGTGTTACCTATTGTGATGATGTTGTTTACCTGTTTACAGTACATCGTGTTACCTATTGTGATGATGTTGTTGTTTACCTGTTTACAGTACATCGTGTTACCTATTGTGATGATGTTGTTTACCTGTTTACAGTACATCGTGTTACCTATTGCGATGATGTTGTTTACCTGTTTACAGTACATCGTGTTACCTATTGTGATGATGTTGTTTACCTGTTTACAGTACATCGTGTTACCTATTGTGATGATGTTGTTGTTTACCTGTTTACAGTACATCGTGTTACCTATTGCGATGATGTTGTTTAACTGTTTACAGTACATCGTGTTACCTATTGTGATGATGATGTTGTTTACCTGTTTACAGTACATCGTGTTACCTATTGTGATGATGTTGTTTACCTGTTTACAGTACATAGTGTTACCTATTGTGATGATGTTGTTGTTTACCTGTTTACAGTACATCGTGTTCGACACACAGATGATGATATTATAACCTATTGTGATGATGATGTTGTTGTTTACTTGTTTACAGTACATCGTGTTCGACACACAGATGATGATTGGCGGTAAACATAAATACTCACTCTCCCCTGAAGAGTACATCTTTGCAGCCTAATCTGTATGAATTGTCAACCTCTTTTACAGTACATTCGTCGGTACACATAAGTTGATGTACACTAAATTCAGTAACTTTACACCTGGTTTATAGGACGTCATGTTTACCTTACTGATATATGTGGCTTTACTGTTTGACATTACACTGTGTTATATGCGATGATGTTGTCTTACCTTTACATACTGGTTACTAGTAGTGATGATGTTTACCTTTACACACTGGTATATAGTGGACTGTCATGTTTACCTTTACACTGGTATATAGTGGATGTACTGTTTACCGTTACACTGGTACTATGTAGGATGTATGTTTCCTTTACACTGATTATAGTAATCGTTGTTACCACTGGTTATAGTGGGATGTTCATGTCTTACCTTACTGGTAAAGTAGTCCTATGTTGATTTACGCTCCTAGGTATACTATACACATGATATGTACAACTTTCAGTAACCTTTACACCTGGTATATAGTAGGACTCATGTCTTACCTTCCTACTCAGCATATTCGGCTCCAGGAACTAGACAACATAAAGATTGATGTACAACTAAATCTCAGTAACCTTTACACCTGGTATATAGTAGGACTGTCATGTCTTACCTTTACACCTGGTATATAGTAGGACTGTCATGTCTTACCTTTACACCTGGTATATAGTAGGACTGTCATGTCTTACCTTTACACCTGGTATATAGTAGGACTGTCATGTCTTACCTTTACACCTGATATATAGTAGGACTGTCATGTCTTACCTTTACACCTGATATATAGTAGGACTCTCATGTCTTACCTTTACACCTGGTATATAGTAGGACTGTCATGTCTTACCTTTACACCTGGTATATAGTAGGACTGTCATGTCTGACCTTTACACCTGGTATAGAGTAGGACTGTCATGTCTTACCTTTACACCTGGTATATAGTAGGACTGTCATGTCTTACCTTTACACCTGGTATATAGTAGGACTGTCATGTCTTACCTTTACACCTGGTATATAGTAGGACTGTCATGTCTGACCTTTACACCTGGTATAGAGTAGGACTGTCATGTCTTACCTTTACACCTGGTATATAGTAGGACTGTCATGTCTTACCTTTACACCTGGTATATAGTAGGACTGTCATGTCTTACCTTTACACCTGGTATATAGTAGGACTGTCATGTCTGACCTTTACACCTGGTATATAGTAGGACTGTCATGTCTTACCTTTACACCTGGTATATAGTAGGACTGTCATGTCTTACCTTTACACCTGGTATATAGTAGGACTGTCATGTCTTACCTTTACACCTGGTATATAGTAGGACTCTCATGTCTTACCTTTACACCTGGTATATAGTAGGACTGTCATGTCTTACCTTTACACCTGGTATATAGTAGGACTGTCATGTCTTACCTTTACACCTGGTATATAGTAGGACTGTCATGTCTTACCTTTACACCTGGTATATAGTAGGACTCTCATGTCTGGGAATGGATCACAGTGGGTTGAAATATGTATCACAATTTGATGTTGTAGGGAAGATTGTGTTATTAATTTCATCAGAATGTTCTAAATTATTGCCAAACAGAAAATTTGATTACCAAGATATATCTATCATTAATATATCAGTTTCTTTGAACTGAACATCATTTATAAAATACACTGTATGATACACAAGTGTAAAAAGTTCAAACTTCTTACAGAAAACCATCAAACTGCTTGTATTGTAATCTGGTATAATGACTTGATGTATAGTGATAGACTAGTAAATATATACATGTATTTGTTAATCCCTATTCTTACACAAGCCAAATTAGTTAAGGAGTTTTTATACACCTGTCAAATCCTTTGTCTTTAGATTAGTGGTTTCTTCGATTCTTCTGTCCAATGGCTTCATTAGATGGACAAATATACTATACTAGAAACAGAGCTGTTCAGTAGTTTAATATATACCTATGTACATACAGTTTGAGGAAGCAAATCTTCTTTATTGAATTCTCTTTTAGAAATTTTATCATCCATATGGTCAGTGTTTCCTAGCGGTGTATGTGGAACTATTTATAGAAATGTACATACATGTAGATACATGTCATGGAGTTAATTTGACTGAAAAATCTTACATGTGACAATTTGAGAAATAATCATACATGTGACAATTTGAGAAATTATCATACATGTGACAATTTGAGAAATAATCATACATGTGACAATTTGAGAAATTATCATACATGTGACAATTTGAGAAATAATCATACATGTGACAATTTGAGAAATAATCATACATGTGTGTCACTGTAAATACTTGTACAGTGTAAATAGTGCGTATCTTAGTAAACATGATGTTATACACAATTCTAACAATATCTAGTCAAATCAACACATTGTTAATACACAATACACCATTGTTTGTATCACTGAAGTGACAGGTAATTGTTTACCTGTGTTCACTATAAACTCTTACCAAATCATAACTTGGAGTCGAGGTTTATATTTTGACTTTTAATACAAGGTACTGGTTTAATTTCTATTTTTTATGTTTTTGGTGATTTTTGAAATATGCATCACTCTGATTTTGTTTTCAGTGATATTGATTTCAATGTTTCTCGTTAAAGAGTCTGAGCTGATCTTTGTTCTGTTTCCTTGACTGTGTTTGAGTTTCCGGTGATCATAGTTGTGTTCAGTGACTACTACAATTTTTCTTCTTACTCATATTCAGTTTACTGTTCAGAAAATCCACCCGTCATTAATATGCGAGGCATTTTTTTTACTTTTGTTAATTTGTTGACTTGAGTAACATGCAATTAACTCACTAATTTACAAGTTACAGTAGAACCCTGAAACCCAATCCAATTCATTTTAATATATATATATAAAAATATATATAATCACACACAGAGGATGCAATTCATCATAGCGACTATTTCGCTGTACTTTGTTATAAGTTGTTAAAAGATTTTATATTTCCTTAATATCATTTGTTCAAGACAAATCATGCTTTCCTAGTTTATAAGAATTTAAATTTATTGTAAAATTCATATCATCATGACATGACATTTTGACATGATATGATGACATGACATAACATGATGACATGATGTTATGCTGTCGTGATTCATCATTTGAAATTTCAAGATTTTTTTTTTTTTTTTTTCAATTTTAATGATACATGCTTCGTTTATTTATTTATTTGTTTATTACAGTAACTGTAATGTAAATGTGGCTGAGGCATTTCTGTAGATTGGCAAATTAAGGTATAAAACATTAAAACTTAACAAGTTTTTTAGCCCACCATCTGCTTTAAATCGTCCTATGTCCGTGGTCTGTTTTCCGTTGTCTGTCAATCTTTGTAATATCGCTAGGCAGCCATCCTGGATTTTGGCAGTTGAAGTTTGTTATCACTATTTCTTGAAAAGAACTGGAGTCATATTACTCAAACTTCACATGTAGGTTCCCCTTAGTCCCTTGTTGGGCCCATTAAATTTTGAGTCTGATCAGGAAGGCGAAATGGCCAACAAGACGGTCATCTTGGAATTTGACAGTTGGCAGCCATCTTTAAAAAACACTCTTTACACTTCTTCTCCAGTTCCACTGGTGCCATTGATCTGGAAATTTGGAGGATGTTAAGGAAGGGGAGCCAACAAAGTGTTACATTTCAGCCTGATTGCGTAATCATGATTTTCCTAAACAATACATATTTCAAACTTTTTCTCAAGTTCCACCAATGGGATTCAGCTCAAACATTGCTTCAGTGATCCTGAGATGGTCCTGGCCAAGTATGACTATTTTTCCAGTTGGTCCAAAATCCATGATGGCCGCCATAGCCAACAATGCCACTATACTTCCTTCCGAGTATGTAAACTACAATAGTACAAGGGTCTTTAGAGTCAGCTAGATGAACATTAAGGCCCATGGACCTTTTGTTATTTGTTACATTTTTGAAAGTTCTTCTTAAATATTTCTTAGACTTCGTACATATGTTCCCCATGTTATCAAAAGATTAAGAAGAAAAGGAGAAAGAAGGGAAAAGTAAAGAAAAGATCAGTCTTTAATAGGACAAATAAATAGAGGATATCTAACAGTGTCTTCAGTAATACCAAATATATTTCACGAGTGGGGCTAATATATTTGGTATTACTGGAGACACTGTTAGATATTCTGTTTATTACATTTTTTTATCAGCGAAAAACCTACCACGCATGCTAACTAGGCCTACAACGAAAGTTTGCATACAAAAAAAGGAGTTCCCCCTGTCCAGGTGCTGACATATATGTCAGGCTTTCTGATTGGTCAATTATTTTGGTATTTTCTAAGCATTAATTTGATTGGTCGAATCAGCAAAAGTGATATTTTTCAAGTGAAAAATATCACTTTTATAGAATGAATATTTTTGATATTTCACTGGTAAAAATGTAATAAAGATCATTCATTAGTGGGCGCCAAGGTCTCTCTGGGATCTCTTGTTTGATTAACCCAGTAAAAATGGATTCTTAGTATAGCCTTGTTTAGACAGGTACATTTGTAGTTACGTTTAAAGAGATTATATTTGGAACACGATGTGAAGCTTGAGAAAGAGAAGCCACACATCTTATGGAAATTTTGTGACCAAATTATCTCCCTTTAATCAAAATTTTGTGAACCAAGCCAGTGTAGTAATGTTTGCAGAATGTCTTAAGCATTGTCATATAAAGAGTATCTGTCATGGATTTCCTGAATAAATACTATTATTTTATAATAAATATAGACTCCAATTTAAGTTGATTTTATTGCTGCTTTCACAAGAGCTTGATATTGTGTAATTTTCTTGTATAAAATTCTGTAACAAAGGGAAGTAATGCAGTCTCTGTAGGTATACTCACAGTTATAATAAGTTTGTTTAAATTTTTATTTAGTTTGATTATATCTACAGCTTAATGCGCATATCAAGGTTTTCTATTGAAACGGAAAACAAAGATGTTTTGTTTTTTAGTAAATAAATTGCTGCAGACCAGCACATGAATTTAAGATAGAAAGTGACTGTGTATCACAGAAACTTCATGTTATAATCCTACACTGGTTGTGATATACAAAAGTCTATTCAGTTCCATACTGACCAACCTGAAGAATATATTTCTTAATTAAGTTTTTCAGGCACATTTTTGCATCACTATAAAATATATCTTTAATACATGTAGTCAATGTTTCAGGAGCTATACTAACAATCTCCTGATTATATCGTCATGGATACAAAGGCATTTGTTTTACTTACATCTATTTTTAACTTAATTAGCATTTATTAAGTTCTCCAGAATTGATCACTCGGTTCAGAGAGGAGGGTATTACAGATACTTTGTTGTGAATCTTTATGTGTGTGGTAACCATGGTTTTTGTAAACAACACTCTCATAACTTAATTATGAATAGGCTTCATTTGCATATTAGCATTAATTATTTGCAAAGATGATACCATAGCTAAATGTTTAACTTACATCTGTTGACCAATCAGATTCCATGTTGTATCTGGAATTTATTCAATACCTGAATCGTCAAATGAATTTTTTTTCGTATTATCTTATCATATTTTAATATTAAAAATGTTAGAATTAGCAAAGTTTTGCCGAAGGAATTCTCCAGACCGTTTCAATTTGGATCTTTATTGAAGAGAAAAAAATTTATTTTAAAAAACAAATCTTTTGATTTTGATTCAACTTATGGTATTGACAACTTTTGAATTTGAAGTAGCTGAATTTGCTGTCATATAAATAGGAATTTGTGCAATTTTTACAGTAGGTAGACAGTCGACATAGAGTTTATATTTGCTATACCTATGTAAGTAGCACATACACTATCATTCCATGTCGTATAATTGTGTTTGTATTGTTGGTTCATGTAAACATTGAATAAAATGTCAGAAAACAATGGAAAACAAGTTGTGTTTTTGTTTTTAGCTCACATGACATGAAGTGAGAACTGAGATTTAGCCAGGAGGTCCAAGGGGAAGAGTACATTAAAGTTTCCTCATATAAATGACCCTGACCTATTTTAAAGGTCACAGTCGTCCATCGTCTGTCAACAATTGCTTTAATCACTACTACTCATAAAATACTGAATGGATTTTAACCAAATTTGGTTAGAAAGGTGCTTGGGGAAGATTAATGTATTAAATGCATTCATGACAATTCTGATTCCCAAGGGGCCAGAGAGGAGGGGGCCCAATAGGGAAAATAAAGATAATTTCCTTAAATCGCTACTTGTCATAAAGTTATTGATGAATTTGAACCCAATATGTTCAGAAAGATCCTTGAGGGAAGGGGAACAGATTTTGCATAAATGGTGACTGTGACCCCCAAGGGGCCAGAGGGGCAGGGCCCAATAGGGAAACTAGAGGTAATTCCTTTAAATCGCTACTCACCATGGAGGTTGAAGGTTGACAGACGGAGAACCCAGGACCTGCGTCCCTTGTATGAGGTGGCGCTATGTTCATTCAGAGTGGTGAGAGATATGAGCATGAACTTTTTCTATCCGATCATGGAGAGAGAAACCAATAGCTAACTTAACTAAAATCAGTTTTTACATGTTCAGTTGCTGGCAGCATGTTTCAAATATTTAAATTACGCTGCCAGTATGCTGCAGGCTATAGCAGCATGGTCAGGGGTGCTACATTGACCATGCTGCCAGTATGCTGCAGGCTATAGCAGCATGGTCAGGGGTGCTACATTGACCATGCTGCCAGTATGCTGCAACCTTAGCCAGCCATCACCTCTGTACCATCTAATTATTGGACAATGCTGCCTCCATTGCATCCCAGCAGCATACAGAATCATGACAGGAGGAAGATTACTAGAAGACTGCAACATCAAATTTAACATACGTAGAAAGACAATATTTCAATTAAAAATACTTTATTTTGAATCAAACACACACAAGCAAAAACCATGAAAATGGTAACACTTCCATTCACATCTCGATTAAAATGCCAATAAGAAATTGCAACTACATGTCATAATGTAGTGTTAAGTTTGAAAGAAAATTAATTAATAAGATCGAAAAAGAGAAAGGTCTCCAGACTAGATCGACAAGAATCAAATACTGAAACAAAACTACAAAAATAGCTGAATCGTGATTCTTTTCAAGGAAACACAGCTTCATATGATATGTACTCAAAGTTATTAATTATGAAACCTCAGTTTCAAAGATGTTCAAATTGTAGTAGAAGTTTTCTGAACTCTATACAAAAATAAAATTCTTTGATAAACAAATGGTCAAAACTTTTGATTGTCGCGGAATTAAATGTTTTTCATTGATATATCCACGCACACTTCAAGTCTTCAAGACATATTATGTTTCTATATCATCAACATTAATTTGACAACAAGTCAGCTATACTACTTTACATCAGTTTTTATAAATAATCGTTTGTATCTTTTCAGTTCACTTCATTTTGTCTTTGACTGTTGGACTTGCTAGCTTTATGCCATATTGTCGTTCAGGCTCCTCTAGAAGATGCAAACATATGTAGACTGGACGCAGTAGCCTGAAAATACATGAAATGTGTGACTGCAAAAAAACGTAATTATAATAACTGAACAACAATTATCTAATATTGATTAAATCTGTAAAAGGTTGATGAATTTAAATCATATAACTTTTTAGAATCTTATAATTTTTATGTTATGTTACAATATAACTTTTTCACATGTTTTATAATTCCAACATCCTCATTTTCATGAGCAAATTCCACATGAACTTGTATAATACATGTGACACCATTACCAGTTTATATTATTACTTTACCTTGGTGGTAAGTAAGATTATGAACTTTATATGGTTGACAACTTCGAATCAATTTCCGTATATGAAATATTTGTTTGCCTTTCCTTGCTATTATAACTTTTATAGATATTTACTAATAGCAATATTTCATCTATATAAATTACTCCATCCTACTCTTTAAGCCACCCAATACATTCACAGATATGGAAGTTATTTCTACCATGTTTGAAGATCAATTTCTCTCACCTGGGGAGATGATTGACATGCCTGTGTAACACTAATTGGCCAGTGTATTGTAAGATTTCCTGAGGCTATACCTGAACTGTCCAGGTAACAATAGGGTGTCACACCTGTGTTTAGCACAGGTGGGGAGGGGGATTTCCTGCAGACCTCACCTGTGAGATATACCAAGAATTTCCTATGACCGTTTTTTTTTTTTTTATAATAACTTAAACCAGGTATAAATCATTTGTGACTGGAGGTTTAAAGATACAGTATAATTTATCATAAGTGTGTCGGATAAGAACGAATTACACTTCTTTTGCATTAAAACATATTTCCTTGTGCAATATCGAAGTACAAAAAAGTTGCATGCAAAGAAATCAAATCTGAAAATTTGACAGTATTTGCAATAATACATACAAGCTTTTAAAAATACTTTTCTTCTAAACTAGTTTTGGATTAAAATATTCCATAATTACATTACAATCATTGTAGATATTATATAACATATGATATGAGCAAGCTATTACAAGCACAGAACATTTTACCAATATAACATATCCAATATACGAGTGTAGGACAAAAGTTCTCCATGATGAACATATTGTTACTGATTACACATAATTTTTGACTTCTAATATACTGCAAATATTGATAATCAAAGAAATGTCTACAAAAGCAATAAACATTAAATTTTGATCCCTATTTGCAGTGTCTCAAATTATAATATAATAAGTACCTAACCAAACATGTTGCTCTGTGTTGTAATAAGTTTAATTTTAGGAATAATTAAAATCAAAGAAACAATGAAGCCATTAATGATATATTTCTTTCCAGGAGAACACAACATCAATAAAAACCTACCAAACAACTGTGTAACAGCTTATTGTTTATGTAACAGCTCAAGTAGTTGTTGTTGGAACCGGTTGTTTACATTGCAGAAGCCACTGGTGATGAAGTCACTTATACATATATGTAGCACTTGATTGAACTTAATGTTATATTGCTAAAAATATATATTGAATTCTTTTTTTTTAGATCAATATAAAAAAATATATATATATATTTTTTTAGGAAGGGGCTTTTGTCCACTTTTTGAATAGTGTGAAGGGGCTTTTGTCCTAGGGGCTAATGTCCGGGGGGGGGGGGGGGGGGGGGGGCGCTTTTGTCCGTACCTCATAACAAACCATAACTTATACAATATTATAAGATAAGTTAATTTAAAAACGACAAAAAAAAACCCAAAAAAACAGAACGCTATATATAACTAAAAAAAGGACAAAATATCGCCAAAATATTTTTTCATATATTCTTTGAAGACCCTTAAAAAGTTCATGGAGTGTAAGATGGCTTTAAAAATTCAAAATTTACACTGTGCAGATATGATTGAAAATTTGTCTTAGTTACATCAGAGACATATATACATATGTATTATATATTATATGTATATATGTCTCTGGTTACATTCCCACTAGAATATATATTGAAGTCAATTTCGGGTCAATATTAAAAAGATTTCCGGCGACAATAGACGACAAAGTTTTTACAAGAACTTATTTAATACATACAGTTATTACACAGATGCAGTATGATTTCTACAAAAGTTGTACAAAGAATTTGCTCCCACTTTTTGCCATCGCCAGTCACGAGGGTTCTCCCCCTCCTACAATAAAGATCCTTCGTCAAATATAGAGAGCCCTTTGCTGAAATCATTAGATTAAGTGCTAAGTGGAGAGAAGCCATGTAACTAACATAGTCCCTGCATTTACGAAAGCTCGAGTGTTAGAGGTAGGTCTGAACGGACAGTATCTACCTGTATCTATTTGACACCTGTAAAGTTAAATAGACAAGAATGCTAGTCAACAAAACATGACAGGTTGGCCGAGCACGCCCGTGTCTTTTCATGTTAACCGTCGCGGTCTGTACTGGTCAACTGGGAGCCCTGACAATCAATATCCTTGTACCCTACAGTATTTGACAATACACGGGTGAATCTATAACGTATCCTGTTTTCATATAATGATTTTTCACTTTACTCGTGTGCAATTTTTAAAAATGATACAAGTAAAAAGGATATCAAATGTGAAATTATACTCTTTGTAAATGTTTCTGCTGTCAAGTATGAACACTTTTACCCCGAGTGCGAGATATTTGCTGAAAATACTTACCTTTCTACCTTTCGTACTTCATGGCTCGCGTATACATAAATATCTTTGATTAAATTAAAGCCGCATTTCAATTTTATTACACTATATAGCAGGGACATGCTTAGTATGATAGGAAACACTATTAGTCTCGGTACGAACCAAAGGATTTTGGACTGGGAGAAACCGGAACGACTCGTGTGGTACGTTTTCAGGCTAAGAGCTGCCCTCATATAGTGATTTGACCACAATAGGAACATTTCATAGGTCTTTCCACTTTCTATTAACTTTACCAAATGTTTCCAAACACTGATATGACAAGTTCAATGGAAACGCGCGGAAAAGACTCATTCTATCTCCATGCCTGTCGCGATTTTTCTGAAACGAAAGTCACTTTATAAAATGGTGTATTTTCAAACTTCATATTGTCAATCATTATGGGTACACTTTAAAAATAGTTGTATGCCTTTGTCAAAGCAAGTATACAAAATATCTTTTACTGAGAGCGATCTGTCTATACCCAGGACATATAATATGTTATATAGCTAAACCATAAAACTACGATTATAAACTATAAAAAGTGTCGTTACAATGGACTTTTTAAATTAGAACACATTTTCATTGTTTGAATCTGGTGAAGAAGTAGTAGAGTTTATTTTTAGAAGTAAACAAAACTTCAGACTCGGACAAAATAAGTCACAACATGTTAAAATTTATGAGAGTGCTGTACGGACAAAAGCCCCCCTGGACATTAGCCCCCCCGGACATTAGCCCCTAGGACAAAAGCCCCTCCGGACAAAAGCCCCTTCACACTAATCAAAAAGTGGACAAAAGCCTCTTCATAAAAAAAAATGATATTTATTTTTTTATGATTTTTAATTGCTACATATACATAACATATGTCATCAGTGGCTTCGGCAATGTAAACAACCGGTTCCAACAACAACTACTTGAACTGTTACATAAATAATAAGCTGTTACACAGTTGTTTGGTAGGTTTTTATTGATGTTGTGTTCTCCTGGAAAGAAATATATCATTAATGGCTTCATTGTTTCTTTGATTTTAATCATTCCTAAAATTAAACTTTTCTTATTACAACGCAGAGCAACATGTTTGGTTAGGTACTTATTATATTATAATTTGAGACACTGCAAATAGGGATCAAATGTTTATATATATTGCTTTTGTAGGCATTTCTTTGATTATCAATATTTGCAGTTCATTAATTAGGAAGTCAAAAATTATGTGTAATCAGTAACAATATGTTCATCATGGAGAGTTTCCTGAAATTTTTAGCTTACTTAATAATAGAAAGTTTGAAAAAATAAATTATGATGTTTAACCACAGACATATAATGCTACACTGACATTGAACCAAGGACCTTCATTTTCCACACAATTATTCTCCAAATGTCAGAGATAAAAACAACAATATATATATATATATATATAATTTCTGTTTTTCAAAAGTACAGATTTATATAAAGTATACCAGCTAAATTTCTAAAGAAGGGGCTTCTGTCCGGGGGGGCTAATGTCCGGGGGGGCTTTCGTCCGGAGGGACTTTTGTCCTAGGGGCTAATGTCCGGGGGGGCTAATGTCCGGGGGGCTTTTGTCCTACACTCGTCGATTGATGTATACCAACTTCCTACTTCTTGAAAACTCGCTCATGTTAAACCACTTTACAAATAAGATATCTATTGACTTTCAGAAAACTACAGACCAATTTCGTTATTGAACTGTATTCGAAATGTTTTTGAACGCATTTTTATATAATCATGTCTATAATTACTTTTTTTCACGTAACTTGTATAAATCGCAATCTGGATTTTCCCCAAACCCTACTACTCATCAGCTATTAGAGGTTTATTACAAAATTTTAACTGCGCTTGAAAACAAAGAACACACTGCGATTATATTTTGTGATTTTCTATATTTCGACCGTGTTTGGCCAGAGACATATATACAGAGAGATTGGCAGCTCTCTATTTGCCCTTGTGTTTACATAGTGGCCCCTGACCTTCCCACAATCCTTTGCGGTCGCTCGGTTCAGTCTTCACTAGACGCCATATTGGAGAAAACTTGAAAACCAGACACATAATTATCGATAATTTCTATTTGAAATCATCACCAAGATCCAATTATGTGCTTTAATTTTATTAATATCAAAGTGCAGAAGTGTCATCAATATGAAATATATCACAATTTGCTGTCCAAGTGTTTGTATTTTGAGTATGAAAATCAAGCACAACGCAGGAAAGATCGGCGGGAATCTCCAATTTTCGAAAAGTCCCTATGGGGTTTTCGAGAATACGGATAAATGACAACAATGTGCATGATCAATAAGACTATATCCCATAAGTATGATAGTTTTTGGTTAATGTGGTAACTTTTGTAGTGGCCTAAATAAAACGATGTGCTTTTTGTGTGCGTTTAAAATTGACGATGTTTTGGTCGGACGTAATGGCGGCTTAATTACAAACTTGGACATGTCGAATAGGACCCAATGGATTTTCGAAAATACGGATAAATGACAACAATATGCATGATCAATAAGACTATATCCCATAAGTTTGATAGTTTTTGGTTAATGTGGTAACTTTTGTAGTGGCCAAAATAAAACGATGTGCTTTCTGTGTGTATTTAAAATGACGATGTTTTGGTCTGACGTAATGGCGGATTAACCAGAACATGTCGAATAAGTTCCAATACTACGATACACACATGCGCATAGCCCGATTTACCTGCGCTCGCGTGTGTTTGATAGGAGACAGGACGCTCTCGATAAGGGATATGCTTGAGTGGTCACGAATAAAGGGAGCCACTATGTGTACGGGGAAATAGCGATGTTACTAATCTCTCTGTATATATGTCTCTGGTTTGGCGCAGAGGATTAATTTTGAAATTGAAAATCACACGAAATTTACTGAAATGGTTCAATCAGTTGAACAATGTAGGTCTTCTGAAAGAGTTCACAAAGCCGGAGTTCCTCAGAGTCACTTCTATTTCTCATATATTTCGTATCTATGTCTTCTTTCATACATAATGCCTGTAATTTATGGAATTACATGCCGCTGGTAAAAAAAAAAAAAAATACATTTTTTCCCACTTTACAACAGTTTAAAACCTCAATCAAACCGTGTAAATTACCTCTTTAAGATTGTTTAAATAGTAGGATAACTAAAAAAGGAGTGTAAATATTTTACATTGTCGTATTCGTAATAATGTTAGTAGTCTTCATTGTGATTTATGTCGTTTCAATCTGACAGTCCGTCCTGTCGATGTGGACATAATATAGAGGACAAAGGACATTTCATTTTTCATTGTTCATTACATAATGTACAGAAAATACATAGACAATCATTATAGTATAGAGTATACAACAGCCTTACATGCGCTGATAATTACTTTATATATAAAATCAAAGGAAGTTTTTTGTAAGCATCTTCAAAACTTTATTGTTGATAGCAAAATGTTAACGTAAAATCTTCCTCGCCGTTAACCCATATCAGAGTACTGTATTTTCATTTTCTTATTCCTTATTACCAGCATGTTCTAAAGTAAGAAAGAACTGAACTGAAACTCGCTCTATTTAAATACTATGTTGAATTCAGGGGATGATGTTATCCTTACTAGAAAGCTGTTGTTAATTGTCATTAAATACAATTCTGATCTATCAGTCACTTCTCTTCGTTTCACTCTGTGTAATGCGCGGTAGTCGGAGTTATGTCCCTTTGAACCATGGATAAGTGACATGTAATGGATGATCTGTAGTGGATTTAAAGATAAATATTGTAAACATCTTTTCTGAACCTTATTTTGTGGTATATCTTAATGTAGCAACATTCATCTTACTCTAAGATCTCCAGCAGTTACAACATATACTATAACACTCAAAGTCGGTATAGATAATCTACTTCATTTACATCACAGTTAAAAATACCGACAAGTTAGTTGTTAGCTGTTATTGCATACATTCGTGTATATAATTTAGTTTTATGTAAAGCTTCTAAACACAAGTTTGATCAATTCGATCAAATTTGTGATTTTTAGCAGAAAAGTTTTCACAATTTCAATATTCAAGCAGACTGCTTTTAACACGAGATGTACATCCTCGGTACTTTCCGAAACATAATACCATCTCGCTTGTCATCAGAAAAACTAATCATGAACGTCAATCTAATTATCAATAATGATATCTTGATGTTCTGGTTTGTACTATTTAAGCTAACATTATGCCCGCTTAACAACAAACAGTCTGTGATTGAAAATAAAACTTCGCGTTCAAATTCGAAATGTATGGCAAGGAAGTGAAATCTGAGACATTTAATTTGATTTAACATGTCAGAATAATGTCTAAGTTGGTTCTTTTTCTAAATCACGCCAGAATAGTTTAGGTGTATCTCTGAACACGCCCATTATTTTTATATACATTATTCCTTAAATTACTTTGAGGTAATTGGCCAGATGTGTTAATACTGTTAGTCAGAGAGGGTTAATTGTATTGCTTTGGTGAAGTAAATTCGTATGTATTGCATATTAATTGTATCTAGATCCAACAATTTCAAATAACATTTTCGGCTAATTTGTTTTTTGTGATCTCATTTCAAATAGTCGATACAAGTAACCTTTATTAGTTACGTTCTTCTTCATTAAAGTTTCAACACAATGCCTCTAATTCTTCGTTTATAACTCAATACACAAAAAAGGCATATTACTCTATGTGCCTAACCGTTTATATAGTAACTAGAGCAGACAGACGCATACAACATTTACTACATCCTATCCACATATCTACATTTATAGAGTGTCTGGTATTTAATCAGATGTCTAAATACGAGTTTGTTTTGCTTCAATGTAAATTATTTATAATTAGATTATAAATCGATTTCGTGCAGCAGTGGCAGCATCTCTGCTCTCGTTTGGTTATCGTTCAGTCGCGAGACTTGGCGAGGCTTGACATCATGAATTTGAAATTCATCATGGCGGACAGTAGGCGAGTTATTGGGTAGGTCTGCTATTATAAACATCGATTTCATATGATTTAAAAGGTCTTTGTGAGCTGATCATAGCATGGTTATATATATGAAACAACGAAATTCGTGAGTATGGTATCCGATCGTTTGTTGCATACTTATTGATTGCATATGGCAAGTTAGAAACACCGGTCGACCTCCCTACTTGTCAACTCGAGCAGCCATTTTCTGGTGTCCTGATTATGTATCTGAATATAATCAATTGTTTTATTTAAATATACATGCGATTGGTGTTATGTGATGATATTGTGTATGTCGATTTGTTTTTGTGAGCAAAAGATCACTTTATCAACAAACATTGAAATCGGTCCATTCAATGTCACAGAATGTAAACAAAGGATAAGTATGAAGTTTATCAACATGTATCTGTCAAGTTGTGACACACATGTGCTGCATACGAAGTCGATGTCATATTCTGATGTTGTATAAGGTATCATGTGTAACTTAAATGCATGTGTGATATACATTGCATCCTCATATTGTGTCCACACTTGTTGATACCGGTTATCAAATCCGAGGATCTCCTGTGAGGTTGGGATGACATGATTCCACCAACAAAGATTGTGTTATCAAAGGTCTTGATAATGATTGATTATTAACACATGACAATTTGAAAACTGATGTCTGAATCATTGTCAGTGTGTTTGATTTTGAAACATAAAATCTCCAGGACCTTGATATATTATTATAGAAAGTTTTGTGAAATTAAAAGGGAAGGAAATCAACATGTTATGATGTAATGGTATGTCATGACCAGTATGTGTGTAAAAGTAGGGAGTATAAGGGCATGGATTCTTTGTAGATGTACAGGGATTAGAAAGGACAGGGGCCATGGGCACATTGAAGTTTGAAAATCTTGCATAGACAGAGAAAATGGCCCATGATAATTTAAAAACCAGTGGTAAATGGTCCTTAGAGCTCCTGCCATGTAATCTTAGGTAAATATCCAAGCTGCATGGTTTGACGCTCCCTACGGTGTCGGTTATGTTTCTCATGACGCTGAGAAACGGGATGGCCTGTGTTGTCATGCTTGTGTCCTTGGGCAAGACACTTTACCCTCATTACTCTGGATTACATGCTACAGGCCTCCCGTTTGTTGTTCAGTGAGGTTGTCACTAACTACTACAAGGAGACCTCACCTCAAAATGACTCTGGCTGTTTACGGGGTGATAAACCCAGCAAACAAGCAAACAAATGACTGGCCCATACCTAGACTCAGCCTTCCAAATCCCTGGATATGCTGTCAAAATGTTGACCAGTCTTATCAAAATTCACGTTTTAACTGATATTTAATTTATCCTGTTTTCTGTATGATCATGAGATTTCTTTTCAAAAGAATTTAATTACACAGTCAATATAAATGAATGATAATAATAAATTAATTATGATCTATTTCTATTTTCAGATAATATACAGGTTTTAAACAATTGAATCATAGAGGAAGGGTTCCAGTGACCTGCTGGAGTAAAAAGCTTAACAGGAAAATCTAAGCCAAGAAAAAAGCGGAAAAGTTATCTTTTATTTACTTAACGCTGTGGTTGCCATGGCCACACTTGATGATTTCTTGCCTAATGTAACAACACAAGATACCAGGAAACGGATACAGGCCCATGGTGAACTGATCCCATTTCTGAGTGATCCACACAGCTCTTTGACATGTGGAGATATTGACGAGTTGATCAACGGCTTAACAGGATGGGTCAACAGCAGCAACTACAAGGTATGTTATGTCATGGGTCTCACTCAACAATTTAGAATGTGGTTGGATTAATCTTATATTAAAAAAATACATTTCAAAACATGAAATTGACTGATTAGTATGGTTACTGTACAGCCTATATCTGGCAGTGAGCTCATGTCTGGTAATAAACCCACCCACTTCTATTGCAGTTCAGTAAATATTTCATTTTTCCTACATTAGTCCTAAATACAGTAATTCTTTAAGAAAGTCTTGAAGTCTTTGTATCTTAGTTGTTAGACCAGCCAAGAGCTACCCAGGCTACTAGACTATCACTGGTTACTGGTTTAAAGTTTGTCTCCTGTTTCACTGCCGAAGGCTGTGTTCGCAGTGTTCAGGTGATCTGAAGGGGTTGCCCTTTTCCTGCCTCATAGTGATTCTAGGTCCTGTCATTCAGCTGCTTGGACTAAGACAGTGTAGGACAAGCTCCATGGACTGTAGTGTTGTTGTCATACTCAAAGGTCCCTGGACTGTGGTGTTGTCATACTCCAAGATCCCTGGGCTGTGGTGTTGTCATACTCATACTCCAAGGTCCCTGGGCTGTGGTGTTGTCATACTCCAAGATCCCTGGACTGTGGTGTTGTCATACTCCAAGGTCCCTGGACTGTGGTGTTGTCATACTCCAATGTCCCTGGACTTTGGTGTTGTCATACTCCAAGGTCCCTGGACTTTGGTGTTGTCATACTCCAATGTCCCTGGACTTTGGTGTTGTCATACTCCAAGGTCCCTGGACTGTGGTGTGGTCATACTCCAAGATCCCTGGACTGTGGTGTTGTCATACTCCATGGTCCAGGGACTTTGGTGTTGTCATACTCCAAGATCCCTGGACTGTGGTGTTGTCATACTCCAAGATCCCTGGACTGACGTGTTGTCATACTCCATGGTCCAGGGACTTTGGTGTTGTCATACTCCAAGATCCCTGGACTGTGGTGTTGTCATACTCCAAGGTCCCTGGACTGACGTGTTGTCATACTCCAAGGTCCCTGGGCTGTGGTGTTGTCATACTCCAAGGTCCCTGGACTGTGGTATTGTCATACTCCAAGATCCCTGGACTGACGTGTTGTCATACTCCATGGTCCAGGGACTTTGATGTTGTCATACTCCAAGGTCCCTGGACTGTGGTGTTGTCATACTCCAAGGTCCCTGGGCTGTGGTGTTGTCATACTCCAAGGTCCCTGGACTGACGTGTTGTCATACTCCAAGATCCCTGGACTGTGGTGTTGTCATGCTCCAAGATCCCTTGACTGTGGTGTTGTCATACTCCAAGGTCCCTGGGCTGTGGTGTTGTCATACTCCAAGATCCCTTGACTGTGGTGTTGTCATACTCCAAGGTCCCTGGACTGTGGTGTTGTCATACTCCAAGGTCCCTAGACTGACGTGTTGTCATGCTCCAAGATCCCTGGGCTGTGGTGTTGTCATACTCATACTCCAAGGTCCCTGGACTGTGGTGTTGTCATACTCCAAGGTCCCTGGACTGTGGTGTTGTCATACTCCAAGGTCCCTGGACTGTGGTGTTGTCATACTCATACTCCAAGGTCCCTGGACTGTGGTGTTGTCATGCTCCAAGATCCCTTGACTTTGGTGTTGTCATACTCCAAGGTCCCTGGACTGACGTGTTGTCATACTCCAAGGTCCCTGGACTGACGTATTGTCATACTCCAAGATCCCTGGACTGTGGTGTTGTCATACTCCAAGCTCCCTTGACTGACGTATTGTCATGCTCCAAGGTCCCTGGACTGACGTATTGTCATACTCCAAGGTCCCTTGGTCAGCGGGAATCTTGTTTGGTCAGATGTCGCTACAGTGACTTGACTACCAAAACCTGATATCAGGGCATCCAGTTGACCCCTGACTTTTAGCAGTTTCAGAAGTCAAATCACCTTTTCTCAGAAATACGAAGGGTCAAAACAATATGTCAAATAGACATGCTCCTTCAAACTCAAGAGTCAAATTCTGATTTTGGAAAGTCAAAAACATACTCTCAATGGGTCGTCTGGATGCCCTGTAATATAATGCACTCATTCATGGTCTATATTTCTATGGTATGAGGGCTTTTTACCTAAGAATGCCCCATTCCTGAAAGTCACGAACCCCTCATCAGGAATATACTGGTATCTGTGTCTGATGACCTAACTGTCAATATCATAGTCATTGTCACCAAGGCAACAAATTGTTGTTCCAAATAAAACCTCATCAGACATTTTGAGTCATTGCCATGTGCTATAGCAAGGAATCACTAATGTGATGTAATGTTTTTTGATTTAGATAAATGGCCATTGACATTACAGAATTAACAGTGATAACAGCATATCAGAAATTCTCTTGTCAACCAAGGAAGAATTCAATTATTTTATTCTAAATCTAGACATAATTTGTTCATCTTTGTAAGGCTCATTTGTTGTTTAGAAATTTTGATCCTGCATGACCTTCCACCATGTGAATAAGAAATGCCAAAAGGTTAGCAAATATGTAACTGTTATGATAATTTAAGAGATTTCAAATTTCCTAATGAGGCTAAGCTTAGCAAAATACACTATGAGACACAAAAATATTTGTGTGAATCTTGAGATCATGTCAGGCATTGGAACAAGTTTTCGTCCCTGTTTCTGATTTGTGAGGTACAATATATTTACATGCTATTTATGACTTGCGTTGTGGGTATTCACCAGAAGAATTCATTATGATGACTGTGAACAATATGGTACATAAATATGTAGATATGGCTAGTGTAACTATTCCTGGCTTAATGTTCTGGCATTGATTTTCTATAAAAATGACATTATAAAATTGTATTGTTTCTGGAATCTGTAACAGGCAATCTATTTTAAAGTGTAAATCATGAATTAGATCGTTTAGTAGTCTTATAAGTTACATGTAAATGAGGAGAATATTGTACTGATCTATACTAATATTAAGGAAAATCTTTGTTTTTACCAATGAATGTTACATGGTAATTGAAGCCTATGTAAAATTTCATCACTAGATTTAGAACAGTATGAAAGTAGTAGAAAGCATTGATGTTACACAGGGATGTTCTCCAAGGGAAAATTTCTGGCATTGCAACTTTAAAAAGTAGACTATAAGACCTCGCCTTTTATATGTATCTGCCAAATTTTGGATCCCTAAAGGCCAGTATAGGGATGTTGGGTCAGAAACAGATATTGATTTGAGCATTTCTTCTTCAGAGGTGTTCAATCTTTAATTATGTTGAGAAACAATTCTCGTTTATCTAAAAGGGTTAGATACATCACAGTGTATCTATATACCTATATATTTTACTTAACTTGGTAAAATATTACCAGATCTGGGGAATCAAGATGTATGTTAGAATTTTAAAATTTTGTTATAATTAAATATGTTACTATATATAGCTTCAGTGGTATATTTATTAGGACAGACTTAATATGAAATTCAAGATATATCTGAGAAGGGATTTGTATGATATCATTTGAAGTGCCTCTCCCCCACTCCAATCGCTTCTCTTGTACCCTTTAATATGTTGGTAGATGGGCTTAAATTAATTATCGTTGTAATGAGCTCAATCTGTTGCGCCTCAATGAATCATCCCTTGGTAGATGTCTTCTACACAGTCCTGTTTTATATATCTATATCACATCAAGTTATACTCCTCTAGGATTTTCAGAGTCGTACATTCACTGTACACACAGTATACCTACATGAATGTATAAAATTAGAATTTCAGTAAATATATTATATTCCTTGTCAATAAAATGAACTCAATATGTACATTGTAAGGCCCGAGTACAGGTGCTCGTCTTGCCTAGTGTTGCAGGAGTAATGAATTTGTAGACAAGTGGTGCTTGCATTGTGTTGTGTGTTAGTATTGATCACAATTCTCTACATGCACACAGCTGTCCATGGCCCACTCATATATCGGCAACACTGCATAGTAACATTGCATGTTATACAGATTTTCATTTTTTTTTTTTTTTGCAATCCAGCTATTTCAGATCATTGGCATATTTATTAGGACTGGCTTGATATGGGATGTGAGAATTATACGCCAAGGGATATTTGTATCGTATCATTTGAAAGGTCTCTTCCATACACACTACCAGCCTCCGTCTCTCTCTCCCCTCTTGTACCCTGGTATATATGCCAAGGGATATTTGCGGTGTATTTTGCCATCATTTTAAGACCCTTTAAACATCAGTCTAGTATGGGAATTTATTTTGGCCATCATGGATTCATGAAACAGAAGAGGAACATTTATATTGATTGCAGTCCAAGAACATTTTGATATCTAACAGCCATACTGACCATGTTTCAGTCCAAGGAACTTTATATAACAGCCATATATATATACTGACTATGGTCTGACATATTTTCTCCGGGTACTCCGGCTTTCCTCCACCTCCAAAACCTGGTACGTCCTTATAGACCCTGGCTGTTAATAGGGACATTAAACAAAATAAATCAAACTGAAATATTGAAAATAGATAACGGTAGGTGATTTTGGAAGGAAGTTCTGGAGATATTTTTCTTATACATTGAAACATACATTTGTTCCAATAATATTCCTTTCCTCTATCAACATGGTTTAATGTGTTATGTCAAGATGTTCCCATATCCCCTGTAGGACAAATACAGTTCATCTAGAATCAATTTATTTAGTGTCTTACATTTTGCTAGCTATTGAATTTTCCATTTGTATAGATCTCTCAATTATGTATACATATCCGGTAGATTGTATTACACATAATTCCAAAACTACCAAGAAAATTTCAGCATTCCAGTTGTAAGACCTTGAATACCAGATCCGTGGCATATCTTACAACACAGCTCACTAGAATCCATCAACATGTGATTAAAACCGATGATAGCACATGACAACTTTAGAAACTTAAGAAACCACTACAACCAGATGTATATTTTAATAGTGTTGATTTTATCCATATATTATATAAAAAAAATAACTAAGTTACACATAGTACTTATATTTTGATATGAATTTTCTTATAAATGAATAAGATTTGTATCAAGAAAACATAATGAAAACCAAGATCTTGTCGTCAGTAATTATTATAAATGGGATTTTGGACACTTAAGTTTTATTCTGACTGGATAAAGATGTAGTTATTTGTAACACTGGAAGTATACTGGGTAGGTCTAATTGAGATACATAGAAGTATGTTTGTAATTGAGATGAGCTAGGTGTTTGGGTATATGTATCAAATTACCTATTTTGGGTGGTATTTAAATTGACACCCTGTTGTTGTCCTTTTAGTTCATACATTTGTCCTTTTGCCAGTTACGATGTTGGATAGATATACCATCAAGGTTTCCGACCATCTGGCTTGTTTATAGGAAATGTCCACACTCAAGTCTTTTAATGGATTTATTGGTAAAAATGACCATCACCTTTATGTCAAACTGTTTAAAGTCAATAGCTTGTCTTGTGGCTTAATTTGTGTCTAGACAATAAAATTTTGAATGTCTAGAGACGAAGAATTGGTGAGGTAACCACAGTGTTGTAAATTTAAATGATAAATTCCTTTCGGAATAGTGTTTTTCTGTGTGAAATGCCTTTAAACTAAAATACAATTGAAAAGTTCAAGGCTATTATAGCTTAAGGGCTATGTATGGCAATACCTCTTAATCCGGTTTTAAACCAAATACATGTTGTATACAAATATATGTTAGTCAGCGCATTCTTAGTATTTTATATTTATATATACCGTTACATGTATTGGAAAAGGAAAATATTGATCTAGATCTGTTATCAAATAATATATATGTTTTTTAGTGTACAGTAAATCCAGATTTATATTTTTGTTTATAAATACATTTTATACTTACATGTGTATGTGCATGTATGTATGATATGGAATGTTAAAAGATACGTGACTCACTAAAAGACATGTAGGTAAATACTTCCTAAGACTGTTTTTCCCCTGAATTGACAGATTGAATTCTCAACCTTCCTTTCGACGCGTGCTGTTAAACTGATCTTAGCACCGTGGGCGATACTTTGTTGGTGTGACTTTTATACGAACCATTTGTAAGGCGTTTAAATGTTAGATATCTACATGCATTTACCTATTCATGAAACGCTGTCATTCATTTGTAAAAATGCCCGCTTGTCAAATAAAATGGGTCAACTTTAAATATTTGACCCTAATATTAGCATAGTACCTTTTGTTAGGCGTCATGCATGAGTGACTCGGGAGACTTGTTTAGTTTGGTGAGACTTTGTTTTGCATAACCTTTTGCCTGTAGGCCTGGTTTAAATTCTTCTTGTGCATTACACATATGGTGGTCTGATAAGTTAGGTCATCTATCGCGTAAATATTGCTAATACTCTCCCAAAAGGAATCGACTTTTATGACATGCACCTTTAGGCATATTGCTACTACCTTGAGGAAATAAAAATGTTTTGATCACGGACGTATTTTTAAGCCCTATAAATATATTTCAGTTGACCAGATCAGTTAATTTGTCTAATTTCCTATCACCTATCAATATATTAATTTTGTTACCTTTCCCTTGTAATGTTTTGCCACATGACCTGCAGAATATATCGGCTTTTTTATGTCAATAAATAAAATTAAGTATTTTTGTATATGAATCTGAATTCAGCAATGCTTATTGAAAAGAAATCGGGTCTGACAGCATATTTAAGACAACTGTGTTTACATAAGAAATATTTCTTGTATCATGCAGTCGGATGTCAAAATTGATTCCCAAGGAAATCTTATAATTTCATTGATTAAAAAAGCAAAATATTTCCCTATAAGGAGTATTCTTGGTCGAAATCAGAAGAATTTCTTTAGCAACAAATGACGAATATCGAAAAAAACTATATGGCTGTCAACATAACGCATTTTCCTGAAAAATGCAGGTAGTCTTAATTATCTTCAAAAAGCCTAGATCTATATATAAACATCAAAAAGCCTAGATCTAACATCAAAAATCCTAGATCTAACATCAAAAAGCCTAGATCTAACACCAAAAAGCCTAGATCTAACATCAAAAAGCCTAGATCTAACACCAAAAAGCCTAGATCTAACACCAAAAAGCCTAGATCTAACATCAAAAAGCCTAGATCTAACACCAAAAAGCCTAGATCTAACACCAAAAAGCCTAGATCTAACACCAAAAAGCCTAGATCTAACACCAAAAAGCCTAGATCTAACATCAAAAAGCCTAGATCTAACACCAAAAAGCCTAGATCTAACATCAAAAAGCCTAGATTCTAACATCAAAAGGCCTAGATCTAACATCAAAAAGCCTAGATTCTAACATCAAAAGGCCTAGATCTAACATAAGATTTTAGTTCTCACAACATCTTATTTAAACAGAGTCTGTATTCTAACTGGACTTAAAGTCTTAAACTCATATGTCATCAATTGTATGATGTCACAATTAACAATATAAACATGCCCAGATTTTTAGTGCTTCAGTGGACAAAATTTGTCATTAAATCGTCCCAAAGTAGCCCACTGTTCGGGCCAAACCATCAACTTATCCCAAACTTGTTATGATTGACTCCTATACTTTGTCCCTAATATCGCGCTGCATACCGGCTGGTATATATCCAGACAAAGAATATAACGAACCAATGAAACCATATACAGTGGAACCTCTATAAACCGAACATGCATGGGACATGACTATTTGTTCGGTTTATAGAGGGTTCGGTTTGGAGAAGTTGATCGAAAAATGACCGGTCAAATTCCGGATATAATTGGTTGGACGATGTTTTATTAGAATGCACCCGATTACAAAACGGCACGTTCATACTTAGACAATTTGGATTGTCTGAATAATATGCATATTATATTTACACTTGCAAAGTTTTGTCACTATATAACAATACCAGACCGATTTGTTTACCATTCTTGCATGGAAACATTAACCTTTGAACTTGCGAATGAAAATATGACAGGGTACGGGAACTACTTTCGCCAAACACATGGCTTTGTTTACATTTACAATTTAAGTTACAAAGGGTTATTTTTTTTTTAAATAACATGTTTGACAATATTAAATATGATAATCTATCAAAATGTTTTTGTTATTTATGTTAATATCATAATAAAAAACAGAACTATTTTTTACCGCGGAAAAAAAGCCTCCATTTGTTGTGAAGCGTCACCATTGGCTGTTCTAATAATTGACTCCTCCCACTGTGTCAAACTTTTATATGATTTTTTTATTTACAAAGAAAAAATATTGTAATCACAAAGACTTATAGAAACAACATCCGTAAGTGTAAATATAGGGATTGGATTTCACTTTTATGTTAACCATGCTTTTATGGAGCAATTCCTCTAAGAATATATTCTAAATGGGGCGCTAGCGCGCACCATAGAATATATTCTTAGAGGAATTGCTCCATAAAAGCATGGTTAACATAAAAGTGAAATCCAATCCCTATATGAAAGTTAATCAATGTTTATATTGCAGAATATATAAGAAAGGCAAATGACTATAACAATAGTTTTAAACAGTATTTTTACATGTACAACTACACTTTATGATCGGCCTACATTTTGTTACATCCGGTGAAGCTTCGTCATGTGGATGGGGCCAATAGTCCGATACGGAATATTTTACACATCAAATAATATTAAAGGGTGTGAAGATGTTTTGTTTCAATATCAATTACAATTGATCAGATGATACTGGTCGTATTTCCGACATCGCTGTTGTCTAAAAAAACATCACGGCTTCTTTACGAAAACAACCCCTTTTGGGCCTCATTTAAATTAAATGCGAAACTCAGGCTTCTAGCTCTACTTGCATTGAGAAGATAAACGAACCGACGCGCTTCAATGAAGTGTGGCATTGTTTCATAATTGTCGTGTTGATTATACACTAGGCCTTCCGTCATAATGCCCCCTTGGGATATATATTGGATACCTGTACAAATCACCTACGTAGGTCCCGAGACAATAAGGCTTCACACAATACCCGTCACAGTTGTTGTTTCACGGTTGACTGGCCTGACCTCGTGTCATAATCGCTCAGGTAAGGCCGGTTTTCAGAAGTAATTATTGGTATATTTTAACAGGAACCGGACACAAAATCAGTCCGGTGTTCGGAATTCAGAGGGATCGGTATTTGGAAGTTTTTTAATACTATAATAAAGAAGGACCAATTCCGTACAATGACAATTCGTTCGGTATTCAGAGGTGTTCGGTTTTTAGAAGGTTCGGTTTTCGGAAGTTGCACTGTAGTTAAAATAACACTATTAGCTCTATACCCCGGATCTTATACTTCTATATACATGTATATAATTTTAATGTAATTCTTACCCATTATGGTATTATATTTTGGACACGTTATAAATGTATTTCCATTGTGTATAAGGCTGGGATGAATAATCTATCCCTTGTTTTCTGTTTCCTGTAAACAAGAAAATGTGGAATAATGTCAGAGCCTTTTATAGAAATGTATAAAAGTGTACATTCTATTACTCATATAGGAGTGGGTAAGAAAAACTCTCGTAGATCTACATAAAGTGTATACATAAGATGGAGTATTGTACTTGATTGTAGCCGTGTTACACACCAATGGTACTCCTGTTACAATCTATTTCCACAGGTTGCTACTGTACCTTAGCTTGACTCAACTATGATAATTAAGTATCGTATGTCGTAGAAATTACAACCGAAATAAACAACCGCTGTTGTAGTGGTACATGTATATACAGGATATTGTTTGGAGTTTTTACATGACTTCAAAAAAAAACCGAACCAGTGATTTTTAGATTCTCTCAGTTCACTTAAAAGCTTGTATATATAAGATTTTGTGTCAAGTAATTTTTATATATCTATATACACTATGGGGGTTGGTTGATAATTTTTGGAAACCTACATGGGGTCTTCATATGCAGACAAATGTAAAAAGGTGGTGTTTTGTGACAAAGGGATGGCCGGTGTCATGCATAATATGTACCCCCCTACCAAAAGGTATCCGGATACTTTTTATTCCTGCATAAAACGTACCCCCCTTGCATAAAAAGTACCCCCCTACCAATTTTTTTTACATTTTGACTTTATCAATCTGAAATTGTGAAGATATGATAAGAGGACCCAGAGGATGTCATTTTCAATGTTTCTCACCCCATCCCACCAAATCCCCACCCCAGGGGCAAAAAAATGAAAAAAAAATTTTTTTGCTTAAACTTCCAAATATGACTAAGGATCAACATAGGAAACCTTCAAATGCATATAAAAGACAATTCGCAAATTCCCCACCCCCCGGATACTTTTTATTCTTCTGCATAAAATGTACCCCCCGGATACTTTTTATTCTCCTGCATAAAAAGTACCCCCCTACCAAAAATCTTTAATTTTGACTTTATCAATCTGAAATTGGGAAGATATGATAAGAGGACCCAAGGGATGTCATTTTCAATGTTTCTCACCCCATCCCACCAAATCCCCACCCCAGGGGCAAAAAAATGAAAAAAAATTGTTTTTGCTTAAACTTCCAAATATGACTAAGGATCAACATAGGAAACCTTCAAATGCATATAAAAGACAATTCGCAAATTCCCCACCCCCCCGGATACTTTTTATTCTTCTGCATAAAATGTACCCCCCGGATACTTTTTATTCTCCTGCATAAAAAGTACCCCCCTACCAAAAATCTTTAATTTTGACTTTATCAATCTGAAATTGGGAAGATATGATAAGAGGACCCAAGGGATGTCATTTTCAATGTTTCTCACCCCATCCCACCAAATCCCCACCCAAGGGGCAAAAAAATGAAAAGAAAATTTTTTTGCTTAAACTTCCAAATATGACTAAGGATCAACATAGGAAACCTTCAAATGCATATAAAAGACAATTCGCAAATTCCCCACCCCCCGGATACTTTTTATTCTTCTGCATAAAATGTACCCCCCGGATACTTTTTATTCTCCTGCATAAAAAGTACCCCCCTACCAAAAATCTTTAATTTTGACTTTATCAATCTGAAATTGGGAAGATATGATAAGAGGACCCAAGGGATGTCATTTTCAATGTTTCTCACCCCATCCCACCAAATCCCCACCCCAGGGGCAAAAAAATGAAAAAAAATTGTTTTTGCTTAAACTTCCAAATATGACTAAGGATCAACATAGGAAACCTTCAGATGCATATAAAAGACAATTCGCAAATTCCCCACCCCCCGGATACTTTTTATTCTTCTGCATAAAATGTACCCCCCGGATACTTTTTATTCTCCTGCATAAAAAGTACCCCCCTACCAAAAATCTTTAATTTTGACTTTATCAATCTGATATTGGGAAGATATGTTAAGAGGACCCAAGGGATGTCATTTTCAATGTTTCTCACCCCACCTCACGAAATCCCCACCCCAGGGCCAAAAAAATGAAAAAAAAATTTTTTTGCTTAAACTTCCAAATATGACTAAGGATCAACATAGGAAACCTTCAAATGCATATAAAAGACAATTCGCAAATTCCCCACCCCCCGGATACTTTTTATTCTTCTGCATAAAATGTACCCCCCGGATACTTTTTATTCTCCTGCATAAAAAGTACCCCCCCTACCAAAAATCTTTAATTTTGACTTTATCAATCTGAAATTGGGAAGATATGATAAGAGGACCCAAGGGATGTCATTTTCAATGTTTCTCACCCCATCCCACCAAATCCCCACCCCAGGGGCAAAAAAAATGAAAAAAAATTTTTTTTGCTTAAACTTCCAAATATGACTAAGGATCAACATAGGAAACCTTCATATGCATAGAAAAAACATCTCGCAACTTCCCCACCCCCCGGATACTTTTTATTCCCCTGCATAAAATGTAAACCCCGGATACTTTTTATTCTCCTGCATAAAAAGTACCCCCCTACCAAAAATCTTTAATTTTGACTTTATCAATCTGAAATTGGGAAGATATGATAAGAGGACCCAGGGGATGTCATTTTCAATGTTTCTCACCCCATCCCACCAAATCCCCACCCCAGGGGCAAAAAAATGAAAAAAAAATGTTTTTGCTTAAACTTCCAAATATGACTAAGGATCAACATAGGAAACCTTCATATGCATATAAAAGACAATTCGCAAATTCCCCACCCCCCGGATACTTTTTATTCTTCTGCATAAAATGTACCCCCCGGATACTTTTTATTCTCCCGCATAAAAAGTACCCCCCCTACCAAAAATCTTTAATTTTGACTTTATCAATCTGAAATTGTGAAGATATGTTAAGAGGACCCAGGGGATGTCATTTTTAATGTTTCTCACCCAAAAAAAAATGTCCTTTTAAAAATGTAGTTTTTTGGCTATATATAGTCATCAGTCCTTTTTGTTTCAGGAGAAATAAATGAAACCTTGATATGTATTAAATTCCACAACATCCCATGTGTTCTTTATTCTCTTAAAGTAATATAAAAGGTTGTCATGACAGCACTTATTGAAAGAAATTAAATCAATTGTACAGTACCTCTCTGGAGTATCATGGTAATTGCATGTCACACTGTCTCCCCAGGTAAGGACCAGGGAGTTGACTGGACTGACAAATAGTTGAATCCTATTTACCTATAGATTGATATACAATTAAAATGACATGACGTGCTATTGTCTAAGAGTTCCCCTAAGACAGGGAAGCCATGTATCCATTAACACCTTTACCATGGGAACAGGGTGGGGATAGGGTGGGGATAGGGTGGGGCAGGGGATACAGGTGATCCCCAAGCTATAGGATTATACATTCACTTTCAAATGCACCACTGTGAACACAACATGGATCCAGATGAATATCGAGATATAGTGACATTTCTACAAAGTTCAACTTTGAAGAAGAGAATTTGGCCGTAATTACTATATAGAATTGTTATTTTTTAAATATCCATGTTCTATTGAATTTTTTTTTTATCTTAGAATAAGCATATAATGTTATGATATTTCTGGTTATAATTATAGGCACTATCAGAAATTCTTCATATCCAGAAATTAAAATACTGACAAATATCGATAAATAATGTAAATTATTTTTTTTATCTGAATTATAGATGACACATTTAAGATTAATATGAGTCACTATCTGTTTACTCTGAAGTTACAGGTGATAACCATAGCAAGTTAATTTTTCCAAACTTGCTCAAAGATCAATATTGTAAAAAAAATAAATAAATAAATAAATAAAAAATAAAAAAAAAATAATAATTTCTTTTATTTACACTAGGAAAAGTTTAAATAATATCAGTATATATGAGATATCATGTTATTCTGGAGTAAATGTCATTCTTGATATTCAGTCTTCTTTTTAAAGTACATATTTATTCTCAGTTTTTGAACATGATAAACAATATATATAATGTTCTTATATAGTACTATTGTGCCACACTTTTACTACATTTCCTTTCTTACATGTATAACAGTTGGCGGTATCTAAAACTGATGATTAAAAAATGGCTATAGATTGTTCAATTTTAATTGTTTGCATTTTTTAATATTTATATCAAGTAATAAACTAAATGTATTTACTAGTTTCTAAACTTAATATCTTTAGAACAATGAAATAAAGGCATTACAAGTTAATACTGTTTCTTTTAATACCTGATGATCAATTCTCGAATCTGTATCAAAAGACTCATATCCATCATTTCAGGTCACAATATCCTAGCAATTAATACACTTTGTAAAAAATTTCAACAATAAACTTTAATATAACATAACCAGGGTTTAATAAATGTATCAGTTTAATTGATCAGTTTAATTCATTTCAGATATCCTTATGTAAACTCTACAAATCAGTACATCACTAAATTATGTTAAATAGGATACTAGAAACTATGTAAATATAGGAACAATGCTATATATCGTGATCACATTTTAGATATTATGGATACATTTGATCTTGTAGATATCAGGCGAGAATAAATCGAGAAGTACATTTATAAACTTGGCATATGGTCCAAATAATAAACAAGCAATGTTAACTTATTTTTTAGTATATTCAGATTTGGCTCCATTAGATAATATATGTGACAAAGAGATAAGTTACAAGTCAGATAGTCCAGAGACCTATTTACTTATAAGTATAAATCTATATGCAGAAAATCCAGAAATAGATAATAAGGACTTATTAATTTTTAGAATCAGCAACTCTTTACTAATTTATTATAAGAATTCAGTGTTAGGTGAATGACTATTGCTTATAATATATATGGCACAGAAAAAAAGAGATGGGTGAAGGAATTTTAGGAGAAGCAGTTAGAATCCAGATATAGACAAGTAGAACATATACAGTAATTAGAAAATGAATTAAAATTACTAAGAGAAAAGAATATTAATGGTACATATTATCCAAAAGTAAAAGCAAGATGGAAGGTTGATAAAAGTACTAAATATTTTTGTGATTGAGAGAAAAGACAGGAAAAACTAATTCTAAAAATCATAACAGATATGTCTTAATTGAACACAAATTCTAATATGAAAAAATATAAATGATTGATATGATTAAAATAAACTGTTTTTAAAAGAATTGGAACTTTTTTCCATTTTATATCATTTGACCTCAGTGATCTTAAACAAAAGTCAAGATAAAATTTAAGGAAAAGCAATAAGTTTTGTAGGCCACAAACATGGTGTCACTGTGCCAAATATCACTTTAATATTGTTTATTTGGTCACATATCGAAGGACATATAATTTTGAAGATGCATGAAACGTTTCAAGGCCGCATCATCAAAAATAACATAAATAAAAATGTTAATATCATAATAATACATGATACCGAACATTGTGCTGTTCATATTACACCAACATTTTGGTGATCATTATTTCAAAGATCAGTGTCACAGATCCAAAAACAGATTTAAAAAAATGTTTTTTGAACAACCATAACCTTGTCAACGTTTGTGCTATTTCATGCATGCTAATATGTGTCATGTATATTACAGTCAGTGCTAAACTTGTTCCATGCTATATGTTATAATAGAATGTGTCAATTAAGGTCTAGACCTCGTTAGGGGGGTTAAAAATAAAATCTTAAATTAAGTGATTTCTTTTATTGGATATGAAAGAGCATCATCAAAACAAATTCTTTCTAATAAGGTTCTTTAAGGAAGGAAAATCCAAGATGTATATGAAGAATCAAGAGGCCCATGTAACACTCTTAAACTTTAATAATCTACTTTTTCAAAAAGAATGAGGAAAATTTAGGCACTCTTAAAAGTATTATGCGAAAAGATTTTATAAAAGGAAGATATATTGGTGAATGTAATAGATTAATTGCAGATTTGTTTGAAAAAAACAGAATAAAACAAGTATGATTGTATAATAAATAGGGACCACTACAGGTGTCCCCAAACTCCCCTGCAGTGGTAATGGTATTAATGTTCAGCATATATACCCCACACCCCATATATTAATTGTTGTTCATCATATCTCATAACCCCTAATTTTTAGCTCACCTGGTCCGAAGGACCAAGTTGAGCTTATGCCATACCGTGGCGTCCGTCGTCCGTCTTCATAACCCCAGATCGGAATTTGACCAAATTTGGTCAAAAGCATCCCTATGGGGTGGGGACTCAAAATTGTACAAATGGTAGGCTGACCCCCTGAGGTCTTAGGGGCAGGGCCAAAAGGGGTTGATTTGGCTAAATTGATATAAACGACTTCCCCTCTAAAACTCAGCAATGCTGTGGATATTGCTCATATTTGCCTGGTTGCATCTCGGGGTAGGGATTCAAAATTGTACAAATGGTGGGGCTTACCCCCTGGGGGTCTTAGGGGCGGGGCCAAAAGGGGTTGATTTGGCTAAATTGATATAAACGACTTCTCCTCTAAAACTCAGCAATGCTGTGGATATTGCTCATATTTGTCTGGTTGCATCTTGGGGTAGGGATTCAAAATTGTACAAATGGTGGGGCTTACCCCCTGGGGGTCTTAGGGGCGGGGCCAAAAGGGGTCAATTTGGCTAAATTGATATTAACAACTTCTCCTCTGAAACTAAGCAATGTATATTTCTCATATTTGCCTGGTAGCACGCCCTTGGGGTAGGGATTCAAAATTGTACAAATGGTGGGGCTGACCCCCTGGGGGTCTTAGGGGCGGGGCCAAAAGGGGTCAATTTGGCTAAATTGATATTAACAACTTCTCCTCTGAAACTATAAGTATTTCCCTCATATTTGCCTGGTAGCACCCCCTTGGGTTAGGGATTCAAAATTGTACAAATGGTGGGGTTGACCCCCCTGGGGCTGAGGGGCGGGGCCAGAAGGGGTCAATTTTGATAAATTAACATTAACAACTTCTTCTCTGAAACTAATGATAAGCAATGTAAATCTTTCATATTTGCCTGGTAGCATCCCCATGGGTCGGGGATTCAAAATTGTACAAATGTTTGGGCTGACCCCCCCAGGTCTGAGGGGTGGGGTCAAAAGGGGTCAATTTGCCTAAATTGATATAAACAACTTCTTCTCTGAATCTAAGCAATGGATATCAATCATATTCGCCTGGTAGCATCCCCTTTGGGTAGGGGCTGACCCCCCAGGGGGCTGAGGAGGCCAAAAGGGATCAATTTGACTACATTGACATTTTTAGAATTACAATAAAACCAATGTTCATGTACCCATATAAAATGCTTATGATATATTGACATAGCAATACCAGTGACAAATATAGTTCTTGTTTCATATCTCATGAAACTAGGTGAGCGATACAGGCCCTATGAGCCTCTTGTTATCTTCATCTGAAAATATCTAGATTTTGACCAATCAATGGCCTCTGTTTTGTTACCATTGTAACCAACAAAATGTTTCCATGTTGTTCGGCATACCTCATAACTCCTATGTACCAATTTTCACCTTAAACAGACGATATCTAAATTTCGACCAATCAGGGTCCTCAATTTGGTCACTGTGGCAGCCAATCTTTCTGAAAATGTAACCACGTTATTCGACATCCCTAAAAGCTCCTATGTACCAATTTTACAAAAACATGAAGACTTAAATCAAAAACACGAAAAGGGCTCTGGCAGCCATCTTTGATTTCCAACCATGAAAAACTAAAATGTGTGCACATACCCGCCCCTAATAAGTATGTCTCTGAATTTTCAGAAGATCCTCCCAGTAGTTTTTTAGGTCACCTGAGACCAAGTCTCAAGTGACCTATTCTAATCCCCTTTTGTCCGTCGTCGTCCGTCGTCGTCCGTCGTGCGCCTTCCGTCCGTAAATAATTTACATTTTCGACTTCTTCTCCAAAACCCCTTAACCAAATTCAATGAAATTTTTTTTCATTTTTTTGGCCCTGGGGTGGGGATTTGGTGAGGTGGGGGTGAAAAACATTAAAAATGACATCCCCTGGGTCCTCTTAACATATCTTCCCAATATCAGATTGATAAAGTCAAAATTAAAGATTTTTGGTAGGGGGGTACTTTTTATGCAGGAGAATAAAAAGTATCCGGGGGGTACATTTTATGCAGGGGAATAAAAAGTATCTGGGGGGTGGGGAAGTTCCGAGATGTTTTTTCTATGCATATGAAGGTTTCCAGTGTCGATTCCAAGTCATATTTGGAAGTTTGAGCAAAAAAATTTTTTTTCATTTTTTTGGCCCTGGGGTGGGGATTTGGTGAGGTGGGGTGAGAAACATTTAAAATGACATCCCCTGGGTCCTCTTAACATATCTTCCCAATATCAGATTGATAAAGTCAAAATTAAAGATTTTTGGTAGGGGGGGTACTTTTTATGCAGGAGAAGAAAAAGTATCCGGGGGGTACATTTTATGCAGGGGAATAAAAAGTATCTGGGGGGTGGGGAAGTTCCGAGATGTTTTTTCTATGCATATGATTGAAGGTTTCCAGTGTTGATTCCAAGTCATATTTGGAAGTTTGAGCAAAAAATTTTTTTTCATTTTTTTGGCCCTGGGGTGGGGATTTGGTGAGGTGGGGGTGAAAAACATTAAAAATGACATCCCCTGGGTCCTCTTAACATATCTTCCCAATATTAGATTGATAAAGTCAAAATTAAAGATTTTTGGTAGGGGGGTACTTTTTATGCAGGAGAATAAAAAGTATCCGGGGGGTACATTTTATGCAGGGGAATAAAAAGTATCCGGGGGGTGGGGAATTTGCGAATTGTCTTTTATATGCATTTGAAGGTTTCCTATGTTGATCCTTAGTCATATTTGGAAGTTTAAGCAAAAACAATTTTTTTTCATTTTTTTGCCCCTGGGGTGGGGATTTGGTGGGATGGGGTGAGAAACATTGAAAATGACATCCCTTGGGTCCTCTTATCATATCTTCCCAATTTCAGATTGATAAAGTCAAAATTAAAGATTTTTGGTAGGGGGGTACTTTTTATGCAGGAGAATAAAAAGTATCCGGGGGGTACATTTTATGCAGAAGAATAAAAAGTATCCGGGGGGTGGGGAATTTGCGAATTGTCTTTTATATGCATTTGAAGGTTTCCTATGTTGATCCTTAGTCATATTTGGAAGTTTAAGCAAAAACAATTTTTTTTCATTTTTTTGCCCCTTGGGTGGGGATTTGGTGGGATGGGGTGAGAAACATTGAAAATGACATCCCTTGGGTCCTCTTATCATATCTTCCCAATTTCAGATTGATAAAGTCAAAATTAAAGATTTTTGGTAGGGGGGTACTTTTTATGCAGGAGAATAAAAAGTATCCGGGGGGTACATTTTATGCAGAAGAATAAAAAGTATCCGGGGGGTGGGGAATTTGCGAATTGTCTTTTATATGCATTTGAAGGTTTCCTATGTTGATCCTTAGTCATATTTGGAAGTTTAAGCAAAAAATTTTTTTTTTCATTTTTTTGGCCCTGGGGTGGGGATTTGGTGAGGTGGGGTGAGAAACATTGAAAATGACATCCCCTGGGTCCTCTTAACATATCTTCCCAATATCAGATTGATAAAGTCAAAATTAAAGATTTTTGGTAGGGGGGTACTTTTTATGCAGGAGAATAAAAAGTATCCGGGGGGTACATTTTATGCAGGGGAATAAAAAGTATCCGGGGGGTGGGGAAGTTGCGAGATGTTTTTTCTATGCATATGAAGGTTTCCTATGTTGATCCTTAGTCATATTTGGAAGTTTAAGCAAAAAAAATTTTTTTTCATTTTTTTTGCCCCTGGGGTGGGGATTTGGTGGGATGGGGTGAGAAACATTGAAAATGACATCCCTTGGGTCCTCTTATCATATCTTCCCAATTTCAGATTGATAAAGTCAAAATTAAAGATTTTTGGTAGGGGGGTACTTTTTATGCAAGGGGGGTACGTTTTGGTAGGGGTATAAAAAGTATCCGGTTACTTTTTATGCAGAATAAAAAGTATCCGGATACTTATTATGCAGGAGGTACATATTATGCATGACACCGGACTAATCTTTAATCCTAATAAACAACAATAGTCCTATATATATTTATGATTTAGTACACTGCTGTGGGAGGGCATGTACATTATAGTATATGTACCCATAGACATTTTATATCCCCCACTGGTCATAGCTATTCAGGTAAAATTGCTCAGCCTTTACAATTGGTCAAAAATATTCCTTTGAACTTCGACCAGGAAAGAAATGATGTGAAAATGCTTTAACTCATATAAAAAAAAAGACTCACAAGTTTTGTGTCTTTTGAATTGATTATAAAAATAAATAGAGAAGTAAAAATGTTTAAATAGAGACATGATGATGGCCTGTTTTTATACGGTGTCATGGTCAGCCTCCATCAACTGATCTGTGTCCAGGGATATTACAGCCATTGTTACTGACCATGGTTAAATGCTGACCAGAGATGCTTGACCGCTGTAATGACAAACACAAGTTCAATTCGGTTACACGCTACATTTGTTATTCTCCACATGGAACCACGACGGTTCAAATGGTCAGTAACAAGGGTCAGCTGTAAAGGACAACCGATGATGACCAATGATGACCGCCATCATGGCTTTGGTATTGAGAAATGTCTCAAATGGAGTGACAGACCGGAATCCATGCACTTTAATTAACAATGCCATATACTATTTACCTATATGCATCAGGACCTGGAAAAAAGTTTATATGTTACATAGAGATAATTATTACGTCAAATATTGTTATGTAGAGCATATATTTAGCAAATTGTTAATTGGACCTTAAGTATAATTGATGTTTGTAGCTAGGGATGTGTTCTTGTGTTTCCTTCATCGATCCTGGTTCTTGTTGGACCAGATGTTACTGTACTGTAAGTGATATATAAACTAAACAAGTGTCTACAAGTATTATTACCTGTCAATATTTAGATCTAACTGGCCCATATACAAGAGTTGAGATAGCCAGTGTATACAGACAAGCATACCTAATACCACATGGATTTTCTCTGTCCTGTGGGGTTTTTTCACCTGTGAATTGATATATACTATATAATATATATAAGGTGATAGCTGGTAAACATACCATTCTCCCAAAGCTGGAGTACACCAGGAATTGTTTAGGTCTATATTTTGAAGTATAGTAAACGCATGACTGTCAATACCATCAGGCTTGTTACTCATGCTGACAGAATGAGTCATCACTGCAATGGAGGAGGAATCTAGATAAAGCAGAAGTAACAAATCACATAACACAAAACTCAACACTATAGCACTGGAGTCCAGCACAAAACTTCATACTGTTGAAAGAGAAAAATGTTAGGAATATTAGAATTTATAAAAAAAAAAAAAAAAAAATCTCTACATTTAATCTATCTGAAATGTCTGAATTTTGAAAGTTTCAAGCTAAGAATATATAACCTAGTAGAAAAATGTAGCAAGTCAATTCTTTGCAAAAATATGTTTTTTTTTTTTACTGCATTTATTTTATCGGCTTGTCAGTAGTCATTTTGAGGTAGAGCTTGGATCTCCTTGTAGATGTAGTAGCTGGTGGCTACCTAACAGAATAACATACATGAGGCTTGGTTCATGCTATGTGGAGCAATTTAAACTTGATAAATGATACTATGACAGCATGTGATTTGAGCTGTCTTAATAAATGACTGTCTGGGTAGGAATCCAGAATCTAAGAATCATTATATGTAGGTGTTTAATGCTAGCTAGAGAAGGATTAGATGTAGGTGTTGAATGTCTAGCTAGAGAGACATTAGATGTAGGTGTTGAATGTCTAGCTAGAGAGACATTAGATGTAGGTGTTGAATGTCTAGCTAGAGAAGGATTAGATGTAGGTGTTGAATGTCTAGCTATAGAAACATTAGATGTAGGTGTTGAATGTCTAGCTAGAGAGACATTAGATGTAGGTGTTGAATGTCTAGCTAGAGAGACATTAGATGTAGGTGTTGAATGTCTATAGCTATAGAGACATTAGATGTAGGTGTTGAATGTCTAGCTAGAGAGACATTAGATGTAGGTGTTGAATGTCTAGCTATAGAGACATTAGATGTAGGTGTTGAATGCCTTACTAGAGAGACGTTAGATGTAGGTGTTGAATGTCTAGCTAGAGAGACGTTAGATGTAGGTGTTGAATGTCTAGCTATAGAAACATTAGATGTAGGTGTTGAATGTCTAGCTATAGAAACATTAGATGTAGGTGTTGAATGTCTAGCTAGAGAGACATTAGATGTAGGTGTTGAATGTCTAGCTATAGAAACATTAGATGTAGGTGTTGAATGTCTAGCTATAGAGACATTAGATGTAGGTGTTGAATGTCTAGCTAGAGAGACATTAGATGTAGGTGTTGAATGTCTAGCTATAGAAACATTAGATGTAGGTGTTGAATGCCTTACTATAGAAACATTAGATGTAGGTGTTGAATGTCTAGCTATAGAAACATTAGATGTAGGTGTTGAATGTCTAGCTAGAGAGACATTAGATGTAGGTGTTGAATGTCTAGCTATAGAGACATTAGATGTAGGTGTTGAATGCCTTACTAGAGAGACATTAGATGTAGGTGTTGAATGTCTAGCTATAGAAACATTAGATGTAGGTGTTGAATGTCTAGCTAGAGAGACATTAGATGTAGGTGTTGAATGTCTAGCTAGAGAGACATTAGATGTAGGTGTTGAATGTCTAGCTATAGAAACATTAGATGTAGGTGTTGAATGTCTAGCTAGAGAGACATTAGATGTAGGTGTTGAATGTCTAGCTATAGAAACATTAGATGTAGGTGTTGAATGTCTAGCTATAGAAACATTAGATGTAGGTGTTGAATGTCTAGCTAGAGAGACATTAGATGTAGGTGTTGAATGTCTAGCTATAGAGACATTAGATGTAGGTGTTGAATGCCTTACTAGAGAGACATTAGATGTAGGTGTTGAATGTCTAGCTATAGAAACATTAGATGTAGGTGTTGAATGCCTTGCTAGAGAGACATTAGATGTAGGTGTTGAATGTCTAGCTATAGAAACATTAGATGTAGGTGTTGAATGTCTAGCTAGAGAGACATTAGATGTAGGTGTTGAATGTCTAGCTATAGAAACATTAGATGTAGGTGTTGAATGCCTTACTAGAGAGACATTAGATGTAGGTGTTGAATGTCTAGCTATAGAGACATTAGATGTAGGTGTTGAATGTCTAGCTAGAGAGACATTAGATGTAGGTGTTGAATGTCTAGCTAGAGAGACATTAGATGTAGGTGTTGAATGTCTAGCTAGAGAAACATTAGATGTAGGTGTTGAATGTCTAGCTAGAGAGACATTAGATGTAGGTGTTGAATGTCTAGCTAGAGAGACATTAGATGTAGGTGTTGAATGTCTAGCTATAGAAACATTAGATGTAGGTGTTGAATGTCTAGCTATGGAGACATTAGATGTAGGTGTTGAATGTCTAGCTAGAGAGACATTAGATGTAGGTGTTGAATGTCTAGCTATAGAGACATTAGATGTAGGTGTTGAATGTCTAGCTATAGAGACATTAGATGTAGGTGTTGAATGCCTTACTAGAGAGACATTAGATGTAGGTGTTGAATGTCTAGCTAGAGAGACATTAGATGTAGGTGTTGAATGTCTAGCTATAGAGACATTAGATGTAGGTGTTGAATGTCTTACTAGAGAGACATTAGATGTAGGTGTTGAATGTCTAGCTAGAGAGACATTAGATGTAGGTGTTGAATGCCTTACTAGAGAGACATTAGATGTAGGTGTTGAATGTCTAGCTAGAGAGACATTAGATGTAGGTGTTGAATGTCTAGCTAGAGAGACATTAGATGTAGGTGTTGAATGTCTAGCTAGAGAGACATTAGATGTAGGTGTTGAATGCCTTACTAGAGAGACATTAGATGTAGGTGTTGAATGTCTAGCTAGAGAGACATTAGATGTAGGTGTTGAATGTCTAACTATAGAGAAGCATTAGATGTAGGTGTTGAATGTCTAGCTAGAGAGACATTAGATGTAGGTGTTGAATGTCTAGCTAGAGAGACATTAGATGTAGGTGTTGAATGTCTAGCTAGAGAAACATTAGATGTAGGTGTTGAATGTCTAGCTATAGAAACATTAGATGTAGGTGTTGAATATCTAGCTATAGAAACATTAGATGTAGGTGTTGAATGCCTTACTAGAGAGACATTAGATGTAGGTGTTGAATGTCTAGCTATAGAAACATTAGATGTAGGTGTTGAATGCCTTACTAGAGAGACATTAGATGTAGGTGTTGAATGTCTAGCTAGAGAGACATTAGATGTAGGTGTTGAATGTCTAACTATAGAGAAGCATTAGATGTAGGTGTTGAATGTCTAGCTAGAGAAACATTAGATGTAGGTGTTGAATGTCTAGCTATAGAAACATTAGATGTAGGTGTTGAATGTCTAGCTAGAGAGACATTAGATGTAGGTGTTGAATGTCTAGCTATAGAAACATTAGATGTAGGTGTTGAATGTCTAGCTAGAGAGACATTAGATGTAGGTGTTGAATGCCTTACTAGAGAGACATTAGATGTAGGTGTTGAATGTCTAGCTATAGAAACATTAGATGTAGGTGTTGAATGTCTAGCTAGAGAGACATTAGATGTAGGTGTTGAATGTCTAGCTATAGAAACATTAGATGTAGGTGTTGAATGCCTTACTAGAGAGACATTAGATGTAGGTGTTGAATGTCTAGCTATAGAAACATTAGATGTAGGTGTTGAATGTCTAGCTAGAGAGACATTAGATGTAGGTGTTGAATATCTAGCTATAGAAACATTAGATGTAGGTGTTGAATGCCTTACTAGAGAGACATTAGATGTAGGTGTTGAATGTCTAGCTAGAGAGACATTAGATGTAGGTGTTGAATGTCTAACTAGAGAGACATTAGATGTAGGTGTTGAATATCTAGCTATAGAAACATTAGATGTAGGTGTTGAATGCCTTACTAGAGAGACATTAGATGTAGGTGTTGAATGTCTAGCTAGAGAGACATTAGATGTAGGTGTTGAATGCCTTACTAGAGAGACATTAGATGTAGGTGTTGAATATCTAGCTATAGAAACATTAGATGTAGGTGTTGAATGCCTTACTAGAGAGACATTAGATGTAGGTGTTGAATGTCTAGCTAGAGAGACATTAGATGTAGGTGTTGAATGCCTTACTAGAGAGACATTAGATGTAGGTGTTGAATGTCTAGCTAGAGAAACATTAGATGTAGGTGTTGAATATCTAGCTATAGAAACATTAGATGTAGGTGTTGAATGCCTTACTAGAGAGACATTAGATGTAGGTGTTGAATGTCTAGCTAGAGAGACATTAGATGTAGGTGTTGAATGCCTAGGCAGTAGTCTACACTAGTATTGGGTCCAAATTGATAGATTAGGGGTCCCAGTCTGAGATATTTAACCTATCAAGTAACAGAATAGGTAATGCCAGTGAACCTGTAGGCCAGTAGGGAAGAGGAGGGGTTATGTAGATTTAATCAGCTTGTTTACAGGTGTACATTGTTTACTTTACACAGATAAATACTGGAAGAGATTTATTACGTTGTGGGATGTGGGCAAACATTCCTTGGTATACACCATTGTCAGTGGTCAGATAATCCTAAACCCTCGGTCACTGCCGGTCAGGTGTGGAGTGGCTAGAATGGGTAGTTTATTACGTTGTTGGGTAGGTATATCTACCTGACTATTAGACCTATATAAATATATATTGGCCAGTGTTTATGGTACCGGATTATACATATGTATGACTGTCACATGGGTACATAATATATAAAAGCTGATGATACAATATCAGTGTTGTTCGCTACCTACTGATCAGAGACTTGCTTCAAGTTATATAATATTGAAGGTGAAAATGATATCATCCAGATCAGAATTTAAGTTATATAATATTGAAGGTAAAAATTATATTATCCAGATCAGAATTTATATATTGAAGGTAAAAATTATATTATCCAGATCAGAAGTCGGTATGTAATTGTACACAATATTATTTCTGGGATTCTTTGATGCTAAAGAATATTGAACACAAGTTGATCCCAACATTAGGAGTCGAACCTGTGACTACCAGCATGACACCTGATGAAATGTATTCTGGTGATATTATACGTATCACATATGTCAGAAGTCCTGTTCAAATAAAATTAAAGTCTTCTTCCATATTCTAAGTGGACTAATTTGAAAATTAAGAATGGTTCCTTCTGAAATTCTTCTCTTCAAAAGGATCTACCATTTATGCTTGACAAAGATATACATTGAGCAAATGGCAGATCTTGATCCCAAGGCCAACCAGTGTTGATGTAAGAACAAAGAATGTATATTTTGTGTAAGACATTTAAATGGGGTTACTGACTTCATGGTAAAAGTCAAGGTCATTTGCGTGCATACTGTTTATGTGTTTAGTTGTATTTATAAACATTTTTCTCCCATTTCTAAGACATTATCCATGTACCTTTGATAGCTCCACATGTACAAACCCATTACTAACATGCAGGTATGTTTTGTGTACTGCCCCGAGCAGTATTGAATGGCCTACACACCTGGGATCTTAAGGTGTTAACAGGTTATTGGGGGGTCATTATACAAGACCTGCATGATGGACTCTGCTGTTAAATGCATGGTCAGCTCCGAACATAAATACTTACCATAATGCTCATTTGACCAGTATAGGACTGCCTAGTTGATTGTTATATATATATATATATATATATATTACCAATTGTATTCTGACAGTCTTTAGATCATATGTCTTGTAACATTGATAGCATTCCTTCTGAATCCCCCATGGTACGGGGAGTAGAGATGTAGCTGGGTTTGCACTCCTTGCCACCTGTCCTGACAAATCTCGTATATATACTCTTTCACATACATCTGCCAAATTTGTGTTTGCATATAAACATATTTCTTGGGAAGTATTATCTACAAGCATATGTCACTTGTGCCCTAAGTCATTATATACAGTCAAATCTCTCCAAACGACCATCTCTATTAGGTAACCCTCTGTTCTAAACTACCATTTCATTGCCCACAAGTATTCCTCTCTTTACAAGACCAACATCCACATTTTTTTTTTATCTTTCATACCATTTTGTAAAAATGTAGAGATTTTTGCCAGTCACTGAAATATCCAGGTGAGTGGTACAGGCCCCCTGGGCCTCTTGTTTATTTCAATTTCATTTCATAACAATATTTATATAAAGACATTTGAATATATGATATTATTCATAATCTGCGACATATCAGTTGATTATTTTATAAAATGATATTTCATATAACAGATACAGTTATGAATTACAGTGACAAGGACAGGGAAAATTTTGAATTGTCTATTGCTTTCCTTATCGTGGCAGCCCTATGTTTCAGATAGACTAATACAGCTATTACAGGGTTAATCTGCAAAAAATGTACTGGATATGACAATGGGTCAGTTTGATAAGCATAATTAGGTACAGGGATATGTGGTTTAGTATACAGGTAGACTAATGTTACAGGGACATGTGGTTTAGTATACAGGTAGACTAATGTTACAGGGATATGTGGTTTAGTATACAGGTAGACTAATGTTACAGGGACATGTGGTTTAGTATACAGGTAGACTAATGTTACAGGGACATGTGGTTTAGTATACAGGTAGGCTAATGTTACAGGGATATGTGGTTTAGTATACAGGTAGGCTAATGTTAACAGGGATATGTGGTTTAGTATACAGGTAGACTAATGTTACAGGGATATGTGGTTTAGTATACAGGTAGACTAATGTTACAGGGACATGTGGTTTAGTATACAGGTAGACTAATGTTACAGGGATATATTACAGCTTTAGTATTCACAACAATTATATAATATAGTCAAATTATGATCATTTGGCAGGACTCAGTTTAAAAAAGTAAGCTTGAAGAGTTAAATGAAATAAATTATAGAATAAACTTCTGTCATAGATTAAATAATCTTGGCAATTCTGACATTTTTATGGAACAGCTTATTAATGATCTGACTTTGAACAGTATATGATATTTACATGTAGTACATTAAATATGCTGTTTACTATTACAGTGGCATATATAATAATTACATAGCTATTCACTTTTGTACATTGATATGAAGATCAGGGACACCCTTTCCTGGTCTGTTTATACCAAAAGATTGCTTGGCTTTGAAATCATCCCTGTTGATATGTATGACTTTTGTCATTAGCTATAGTCAGCAGAACTGTGGCAGAACCAGTTCTATCTGTTTTACATGTGGAATCGAAGGGCAATGAAATAATCTCTATGGAATAAATGGCTGTGAAATCAATAGAGACAACTGAAACATGAGCCTGGAGATTTGGCCTGTATCATTGTATGATTGGTGGTAGGTCTACAGACCGAGGTCGGCCTCTATCATTATATGATTGGTGGTAGGTCTACAGACCGAGGTCGGCCTGTATCATTGTATGATTGGTGGTAGGTCTACAGACCGAGGTCGGCCTGTATCATTGTATGATTGGTGGTAGGTCTACAGACCGAGGTCGGCCTGTATCATTGTATGATTGGTGGTAGGTCTACAGACCGAGGTCAGCCTCTATCAATTGGTGGAGTAGGGTGAGGGTGTTTAAGAGGGTACAGTGGGTGTTGTAGGGGTGAGGGTGTTTAGGAGGATACAGTGGGTGTGGTAGGGGTGAGGGTGTTTAGGATGGCCCATTGGGAGGGGTAGGGGTGAAGGGAAGGAGGGCCCAGTGGGTAGGCTAGGGATGAGGAGGGTGATGGCAGTTCCACTGAGTAGGGTAAAGATAAGGGTGATGAGGGATGGCCCAGTGGGAGGGGTAGGGATGAGGGCATTGAGTGAGGGTCCTCTGTGTTGGGTAGGGTGAGAGTGAGATGAGGATGGAGAGATGACTCGGTTGGGGCAGAAGGTGGGGTCAGGTATTTACTAGTCTTAATAAATTTAAATTCTAAAAGAAATTCAAGGAGGTTGAAAAAGAATGAAGGGGATAACTACAATTATAAATTTCTGTTGGTCTGATTCTTCAGTTTAATTGGTCACCTGAGCGAAGGTTGATGACCTTTTCCTATCCGTCTTCATGCGTCGTCCATCGTCTGTCGTCCGTCGTCTGTCGTTAGTTAACATTTTCACATTTTCGACTTCTTCTCAAAAAGTCCTGAACTATGAAATTTTTAGTAACCTGTCTTGGCTAAAGGTCTACGAAAATCTTAAATTATATAGTCTGTACCCCTCAGAGGCCTGAGGGCGGAGCCAAAGGAGTCAAATTTACTGATATTTCAAAAATCTGCTTCTCAAGACCAAGATATGGCAGACTAATATACTCAGTAGTTTATGTAGGAAAATCTCATTTTAATGGAAATTAGTCACACTTGGTAAGAATAAAGAGGAGGGGCGAAACTATACTACTAAATATACAGGAACTGTGTAGAAAAACATTGTAAATGTATAGAAGATAGAAAGTTTTGTGTTTAAGACTCAGGTGACTGTTTAGGCCCGATGGGCCTCTTGTATAGGTACTGTAGACCAACTTCACCCAGATTTTCAATACCGTAAGAATCCTGTAATTACATTAGTGAGGATAAGTTTGTAGGATATTATTTCCATCAGGACTGTTACTGTATGGTTTGTTGTTCACTAATTAATTACTCACATTAAGTGGGGTAGTAACACAGGCGTATTGTAAAACAAAAATTAAACCTTTGTTCTAACACAATGGGTAGATATAAAATCTGTACTGTACATGTAGTTAGTATTGCATTGAAGTACCCTAGTACAACACAACTTTTATTAATCCGAATATTACCACAAAAAACATTTCATGAGAAACAGGAAATCAGAGTTGTAGAGACTAAAATGAGTCGACATTGTTCAAGGTCCGTAATTGTATCCCGAACCAATTGATTTTGGTGGCATCTCTGTTGGGTGAATATATAGAATAAGCAGTAACATTTCTATATATCAATCAATTAATTGTTAATATGACTTCCTGGGTGGTAATATGAGAATTCTCCACGATACCATCACCTCTAGACCTCCTGACATCAGACTCAAATAATGGCTACACTCCATGTTGTAACATACCTCTGGACATCATCCCCTGGTAATATCTCGGTCATGGTTGTACTATCAGGATGGAATCATTCCAAGTAGGCACCAGAGACTACTGGGTTGATGTTTGTGTATAATTATAGGGAAAGATACTAGTGTCGGTCCTTTCTATACAAGTGTTTGTACATGTTTTTGAGGCGAGAGACACGGTGTCAAAAAATAACTTACTTTTTAGTACCAATTTCAGTATCGATAAAAAATTTATTATAATATAATATGGAATGGGTAATGACAGACTAGGGTAATCGTGTATATTTCCCCTGGAATGGGTAATGACACAGACTAGGGTAATGACACAGACTAGGGTAATCGTGTATATTTCCCCTGGAATGGGTAATGACACAGACTAGGGTAATGACACAGACTAGGGTAATCGTGTATATTTCCCCTGGAATGGGTAATGACACAGACTAGGGTAATCGTTTATATTTCCCCTGGAATGGGTAATGACACAGACTAGGGTAATGACACAGACTAGGGTAATGACACAGACTAGGGTAATGACACAGACTAGGGTAATGACACAGACTAGGGTAATGACACAGACTAGGGTAATGACACAGACTAGGGTAATCGTGTATATTTCCCCTGGAATGAGTAAGGACACACACTCTTATAAACCTCGGCCAGAAGTCCACCAGACTTGTGTGTGTACAGATACCCTACTACTACCTAATAGTGAGAATGGGATGAATGAGATGTCTTATACACACATGTATACAGTCTAAATAAGAATAAATAACCTGTATGTTCCACTAGGTGTAGTCAGCTTAATCCTAAGATATTCAAACTAAAATAATGGCACTTGTCAGTTTTTAAAAATATTGAAATAAAAAGAAAATATAGTCATATGTAATTTTACAATTGATAATGTTTGTCAGAAGTCTGAAGATAGATATCAAATAAATGATTTGCATAATTTAATATATTTGAAAATGTTTCATTTTGAATATTTTTGTTTTGTTTATCCTTTAAACTGACATAGCTGTTCAGTGCTCCCACCATTTTAACACTATACAGTCCATGCCAACTCAGCATCCTCTCCATCTGTGATACATTTACTTCTGTACAAACATCTAGTTCTTACTTTACAGGAATTGTCAAATCTGTTAAAGTGATAGATATGTATCGTTATCTCATCCAACTCGGTATGTTTTAACATTAACACAGAGCCATATTCTATATATTTTAACATTATATCTATATTAACACAGAGCCATATTCTATATGTTTTAACATTATATCTATATTAACACAGAGCCATATTCTATATATTTTAACATTATATCTATATTAACACAGAGCCATATTCTATGTTTTAACATTATATCTATATTAACACAGAGCCATATTCTATATATTTTAACATTATATCTATATTAACACAGAGCCATATTCTATATGTTTTAACATTATATCTATATTAACACAGAGCCATATTCTATATGTTTTAACATTATATCTATATTAACACAGAGCCATATTCTATGTTTTAACATTATATCTATATTAACACAGAGCCATATTCTATGTTTTAACATTATATCTATATTAACACAGAGCCATATTCTATATGTTTTAACATTATATCTATATTAACACAGAGCCATATTCTATATGTTTTAACATTATATCTATATTAACACAGAGCCATATTCTATGTTTTAACATTATATCTATATTAACACAGAGCCATATTCTATATGTTTTAACATTATATCTATATTAACACAGAGCCATATTCTATATGTTTTAACATTATATCTATATTAACACAGAGCCATATTCTATATGTTTTAACATTATATCTATATTAACACAGAGCCATATTCTATGTTTTAACATTATATCTATATTAACACAGAGCCATATTCTATGTTTTAACATTATATCTATATTAACACAGAGCCATATTCTATATGTTTTAACATTATATCTATATTAACACAGAGCCATATTCTATATATTTTAACATTATATCTATATTAACACAGAGCCATATTCTATATATTTTAACATTATATCTATATTAACACAGAGCCATATTCTATATGTTTTAACATTATATCTATATTAACACAGAGCCATTTCAGTGTCCTATCCATTGGTACGCTGGTTGCTGATAATCACGTTCTGTATCAACTAACCTCAATGTTAGCCACGTCACATTGTTCTGTTTCATTACATCTAAAACTAATTGCGATTCTTTGTACATGTACATTAGTACATAACACCGCGATGGTCACTTTCTGCTGGATGAATTTAGGGGTCTATAGCTATACAAAGGCAAATAGTATGTATACAAATGATTGGGAATGAATATGTCACAGTTCTCAATCAAAGAATACATATACATTTGTGACGAACAAATGAGCAATCAATGATAGAGTTGAAAGACAAATGATGATATCTAAAGTGAAGAAGAAGATATCGACTTGCAGATTTAGAGAAATTTCGGTTAAAATTATTGAATTAATCACTAATGACAAGCAATTGTATGAACAGTGATGCCTTGCGCTGTAGTTAGATGTGAAAAAAAATATATACAGTCAAACTTGTAATAGCGGACACCCTTATATAGCGGACACCTGTCCATAACGGACACTTCCAGGAATCCCCAATGAAAATCACTATATAAATATCATGTATATAGCGGACACCTTCCTAATGCGGACAGCGGACACTTATTTTTGTCCATAAAGTTGTTTAAAATCCCGTATAACGGACACGTGAAACCATAGCTGTGTTGATATTTGTGTGTAAAACGTTTCTAAATAACAAACAGAGCCTTAATTACTCAACTCCCCTGGCAGCAATGCTAACTTAGGAAGCCACTTCATCAGTCACTAATTGTCCTGTTACCTGTAAGTTGCTGTAACAATGGGCAGTAATTACAAGAGAGTGACCGATCGCCATCGGCAGAGGTGTTTGTTTACTCAACCTCACCGGTGACAGCTAAGCTTAGCCATTCAACCATAGCCTAGACAACAAGAATGGTCAGGTGGTAATTAAATCATTATCAAGACCAACAAAAGAGGGACAAAGCAATAGTTATGTTTGTCATAATTGTTTTACTTACAAAATCAACCGTACGCAAATCTGACAGCACATGGTTGTCAGCCGCCATTTTCTCACACTCGGAACTCCTCGGAATATGACTACGTAACATATGAAGAACAGCTGAAGAGTTCCGAGTGTCTTTGTATACACTATACTAATTGACTGAACCAGAAAACAGTATTTATTAAATTAAATCCCTACATCGATTTCAGAAAATAGGTCTCAAATAAATGCTGAGGGATTATAATTATCAGAGGAAAATGCACTTTCATTTATAAAGAGTTAATTTTGTAATAGAAAAGATATTTCAAGCATATTTATTTTCCAAAATATTGAGGATTAATGAAAATTGTTTTACTATGATAAGAATTATCTTTACTTTTTTTTACAATGTTGAGTATTTGTCTGAATAGATATTCAGTATAGTATGATATTGGGAAGATTTTTTTTAGAAACTATAGGCTTAATATAAATTATTAAAAATATCAGCTCTAATTTTTGTGTCAGATGAATGATTGAAAATTAATTAATTAAGCATTTATCTTTAATTATTTGTCTTTTATTCATTTGTTTAAGTGTTTAAATATAATAAATCAGGAGACATATAGTGTACTATGAACAGACTTTGGTTTGTTTCTTCCTTTATAAGGGACATAACTCGTTGAACCTCTATATAAAGGACACCTCTCTATAAAGGACACTTTTGCCTTGTCCCTTAGGTGTCCTTTATAGACAGGTTCGACTGTATATAAAAAAAAGGGTGATATTTTCTAGGAGAATTATTTGACCTTTATCAGTATCCATTTATCAACTACCTGGATACCACTGTTACATAATGTATATTAGCTGTCAAACTTATCATACCTGGCCAGAGGTGTGTTTTGATTACGTAAGGTATGTAGGTGTCATGTTGACAAATCGTCCTGTTGACCTCAAACTGCCATAGTTATATCATACATTTTCACTCGGTCATATTGTAATCATTCTCACTCGGTCATATTGTAATCGGATATAACTGTCACATCTGTTAACACCTGAATCCTGAAAATATTCCGTGATACATATCATCACATGACTACAAGAGTATTAGAAGGATTGTATTTTGTAATCTATTGTTCTAGTTTACATAAACCTGCCTTGTAAGGTCACCTGTCTATAAAGACCATGTGTCGGTTAACATCAGCATTTCAAATATTGGTGAGAAACATAGGTCGCTGGATTTCATGACCTTACTTAAATAATGAATTAAAAATTTGTGGACTTTGGATGACATTTCTTTGCCAAAATACAGGACAACCTGTTAACTCAGCACATTTTCTGTTCCAAAACAAACCATCATATTCTATTTGTGTGTGTTGGTGGATGAAGAATGTAAGCAAGCACGATAATGAAATTATTGGTACTGTAGGTCAATAAACTCACCACAAAATATTCATTTTAAAATTCTTCATGCATAAAGGAGATAAAAGTGAAAGTTATCTAGCACTGTGACCTTATATACAATGTCATACCAAGTTGTTTTCCCCGAAGTTGATTGATATAATTTGTCATTTATAGCCGAGAGCTTGACTTGATTATAAACACCGACTTTATACCCTGTAGGTCGACCTTTACCTATATGTAAATCGTTCTCATCTCCTTCATTCACAGATGATGTATGTACCTGTAATAAACTTGTAAATAATCACGGCCCATCCTTTATCCCGTGAAGTCAGTTTCGTATACCTGAGGACAAGCTTCTGTTTGACAACTGTTTTCCGTATTTGTGTTTTAACTGATTTGTCAGATGGCAAATCCAGTTCGGGGGCCGCGGTGGCTGAGTGGTTAAGGTGTCCCGACACTTTATCACTAGCCCTCTACCTCTGGGTTGCGAGTTCGAAACCTATGTGGGGCAGTTGCCAGGTACTGACCGTAGGCCGGTGATTTTTCTCTGGGTACTCCGGCTTTCCTCCACCTCCAAAACCTGGCACGTCCTTAAATGACCATGGCTGTTAATAGGACGTTAAACAAATGAACCTAAACCCATGTTATAATCCAGCGAGTTTCCCGGGAAATGTGGCGCGATCCTGACTTGGGGTGGTTTACTTCAAATTTCCCAGGGAAAACGGTGAATGTCTGTTCCTGAAAAGACTTGCAGAACTCCTGGGAAATTGTGAAGGATCAATAAAGGAATGACTAATATGTTGCTATTTTCTCTCCAATATGTACTATATATCACAAACACCTACAGCTGTGTATCAATGGTACCAGGGCCAGCTATGAGGCAAGTCTGATGTTACCCAGTACACAACCAACAAACAATCTGATGATTCTCATACAACTCCAGTCTATTTCAGGAACTGAAATCAATTATTAGTGGAAAGGGCAGATGACATCTTTCACATAAATTAAAACCAAATTCCAAATGCCCTGCCAAATGAAATTGACATTTTTTCCTGATCTTGGTTTAGCTGTTTAGAAGTGAAATAGATTGACACCTACATAATTATAGTACTGGTAATTTTTGTCATGAAATCACTTGAATGAAAAGAAATGTTTTTTGTTTTAAGTAATTTTGAATAATATCAAAATCATGTTGGTAAATTTTTAACTGTGGCAACCAACATGTTATCAACTGGAACTTCAACCAGGCAAGGTGACGTCACAAGTACAAATGACAGCAGTATATCTTCTTAAAATGATTTAGCTATCATGATCAACAGACAATGAAGAGGTCATTGATAAACAGTTATTAGAAAAAATCCCCAAGAACCAAGATCAAATGTCAGATAGTTGAAGTGAGTTTTATAGCTCATTTTCTGAGAATACCTGATTTGAGAGACCACAAATACTACTCCTCATAGCAGATATATTTCCAAAGAAAAATCAACCTGTGTAAAGAGAGAACGGTTTGTGTTATGGACTTCTTGAAGGTGTTCTATGAAAACATGTGTGATGAGATTGTAACAACCCCATGGAACTTACACATGATCTTTGACTCAAAGTATCAAAGTAGCCAGGCGTGAGCTTATTGTAGGGCATTTGTTAACACTTGTTACAAACAGTATGTTAGAGTTTTACATATAAGGGCAGCAGAATTATATTTTAAAAAGATTGATAATTTGAATATTTATGTTGCAGGTGTCCATCAATGGACTGGAGGTTCTGTGTCTTATGGTGGACCGTATGGGGGAGGACTTCAAACATTATGTCTCTCATGGTAGGTATTTTAATGTTGTCGATCCTCCGATGATTGTTACAATTACGGCCTTTTGGTGAGGTTGATCCTTGATTTTGTCATACTAAACAAGAAAAACAATATTACAGCGATTGTTACAATTACAGCCTTTTGGTGAGGTTGATCCTTGATTTTATCATACTAAACAAGAAAAATAATATTACAGCGATTGTTACAATTATGGCCTTTTGGTGAGGTTGATCCTTGATTTTATCATACTAAACAAGAAAAATAATATTACAGCGATTGTTACAATTACAGCCTTTTGGTGAGGTTGATCCTTGATTTTATCATACTAAACAAGAAAAATAATATTACAGCGATTGTTACAATTACGGGCTTTTGGGGAGGTTGATCCTTGATTTTATCATACTAAACAAGAAAAACAATACTACAGCGATTGTTACAATTATGGCCTTTTGGTGAGGTTGATCCTTGATTTTATCATACTAAACAAGAAAAATAATATTACAGCGATTGTTACAATTACAGCCTTTTGGGGCGGTTGATCCTTGATTTTATCATACTAAACAAGAAAAACAGCCTTTTGGGGAGGTTGATCCTTGATTTTATCATACTAAACAAGAAAAACAATATTACAGCGATTGTTACAATTATGGCCTTTTGGGGAGGTTGATCCTTGATTTTATCATACTAAACAAGAAAAATAATATTACAGCGATTGTTACAATTAAGGCCTTTTGGGGAGGTTGATCCTTGATTTTATCATACTAAACAAGAAAAATAATATTACAGCGATTGTTACAATTACAGCCTTTTGGGGAGGTTGATCCTTGATTTTATCATACTAAACAAGAAAAATAATATTACAGCGATTGTTACAATTACAGCCTTTTGGGGAAGTTGATCCTTGATTTTATCATACTAAACAAGAAAAACAATATTACAGCGATTGTTACAATTACAGCCTTTTGGTGAGGTTGATCCTTGGTTTTATCATACTAAACAAGAAAAATAATATTACAGCGATTGTTACAATTACAGCCTTTTGGGGAGGTTGATCCTTGATTTTATCATACTAAACAAGAAAAATAATATTACAGCGATTGTTACAATTACAGCCTTTTGGTGAGGTTGATCCTTGATTTTATCATACTAAACAAGAAAAACAATATTACAGTCCTCAGTTAATATACTGATGTCAAAAAAAACAAATTTCACTAGTTGTTTTGTTTGTCAATCTAAAAATTCACACATGAAATGTTAATATATTTTCATATTGATATTTTGTCTTCTAGCATGCAAACAACATTTGTTGTGTATTAGTCATGCAAACTATTTAAAACCAAATATTGAAAATAAAAAGCAGTATTTCTGCTGAAATGATTATATAATTATCAGCTAACTAATGTAGTGTTTGGGCATTTAAACTGATTTATATACGTACATATCATATTCAGGCAGTGTACTTACATGCAGGCTGTTTCAGAGAGAAATCTGATAAAGTAGATGACATCTTTGTAGCTTGACATCTTGTCCTCTTCGTAGTTAATTTCTGGTCACCAATCTTTTCTTTAAATGATGATATTGACTGAAAAATGAATAGATGAGTTTAATTATTCTTGACATTTGACCATTTCAGTGCTTCCATCTGTGGTAGACCGCCTGGGGGATTCAAAAGACCAGGTATGTACAATGAACATGGCCCCGTGGATACAATCCACACCTAGGGTTATTCACTTAATTTTCGGGGTATCCCTTTTTCATCCTGAAGTCATGTTGTTGGTTTTTTTTTTTTTTTGTGACAGATTGTTGAATAAAAGCATTAAGGGAAAGCCTATATGTTGAAAAGAAGAGTACATGTTGTATATGGCATCACAATTGTTGTGTGATAAGGCCCCATTGTTTCTATATTGACTTGTACTACAAGTGTGTATATATGTATTATAATGTATATTTTGTGTTTGTGTAGGTGCGAGATCAGGCACAGCAGCTGCTGATGAAACTGATGATGCCGGCCACATCCCCTGGGGTGCGTTCAATTGTTGTCTTCTTCTTTGGGGCTTGATATGGACAGAAAAATAGTGATTGAAAATGATAATTCTTGGCATTTAAAGAAATTTCATAACTCTATATTAAGTCATATTATCTTTCCCTTTTTATTGCTAAGCCATGATTTTATCTGAAAATAAAATATTTGTATTTCTGGTTCTATGATATAAATATTTCAATTTGTATTTCTGATTCTATAAAATAAATATTTCTATTTGTATTTCTGATTCTATAACAGAAAATGTTTCTATTTGTATTTCTGATTCTATAAAAAAAGATATTTCTATTTGTATTTCTGATTCTTTCTATTGTTGACTGTAAATTTCTGTATTTTAGTGCACAAGTTTCTTGATTTTATGTTCTAAATGTTTTCATTATTGACAAAATACTTTTGCAACTTTAAAGTTTTATTTTAAATAAATGTTTTTTTGTTGATGTGTTATAGTATGTGTTTGAGAGGATGATGAGTGCATTTACACACAAACTCTGGCATGTCCGAGAGGGAGTCCTCATCTGTCTGCAAAACACACTCAACACGTAAGTTTAACTACATGTAAATAACCCAGGCTTGCTGCTTCCATATAGGGATGGTAGAGTTACGTCCCCTTGACCAAGTCAGATTTCTGGCATCAGTTTTAGGTGTTGCTTAAAACTAAGGTTGTTTTCTGTTAAGAAATTTAATAGGTCAATAATTGTCGCTTAAACTTTAAAGTTATACGTCTAGACTGTTGTGTTTATCCCCATATTAGCCCCCTGTCCATAAATTAAATTTGAAAAATCTTTATTAAGGCCTCCTCAAACTTCAAAACTAAAATTTAGAGGAGGGGGTTTTAGATGAGAATATATATGGTTATGTAGAATTGCTATGAAGTTTTGTTGCTAAATTTAGATAGAAACAGAATGGTATAAAATGTTTTGTTTACCATGTAATGTTTATTTCAGGTATGGAGCAAGATGCTTACACTTGTCCAAGATAGTACCTAACATCTGTAAACTACTGGATGATCAGAATAGTCAGGTAAGGATGAAGGAAGGACCGTGTGTTAGACAAAGTGATCAGACCCACTATAAAAATAGTCTCACTAATCTAATACTTCTCTGTCTATATTGGGATAATTTTACCTAGCTCTCTAAATGTTCATGTTGGAGGAAACCGATAATACATATAAACAATAGTAAATTCATATCAGGATTCACCTCAACTTATTTTATTATGGAGGTCCGTCATTATAAAATTGCCCAGTGCCATTGAAGCGAGCCCCTAAAAATTACCTGAGTTGACCCGTGAAATTCTATATACACTGGCAGGCAAGTCGAACAATGCAATGTAATTAAGGACCCGCTTACCTGTACACAGCACATGGGTCAATGTGCACTTGAAGGGTGATCACCGATGTTTGATTATTTAATTCTACAACCTTGATTTGATATTCACTTTGATTATAAGGAATGATTTCAACCAAATCACAACATTAAGAAGCTTTGCATTGTTATCTGTATTTTGGTTTGATACAAGTGCTGAACAGATGTAGCTTTGATACAAAATCAAAGATGGCCGAATACCTCTGTCAATGTTAGTATTCATATACATTTGTATTGAAAAAACAACAGATGTGGATTAATTTTCTTTGGATATGGTCATTTTATCATCTAAACACAATGATTGTCACAGTTCTAAACACTCATGATGATAATTTACTACTATCTGTATCTGTGACATTTGTGGACATTGATATTCTCCATATTATTTTATCAATTCTTTAAATGTACTTTAACTTTTATACATTGCAGTGAAATAAAAGTTAAATACATATTTTATTCAGTAGTTTTGATTAATTTGTATTTAGAAGTAAACTATAAGATTGTCAAAAACCAAAGGGAGGTATTAGTAATGGAACTATTACACCTGCTTCCTGAATTATCACCATTTCCTAATCAAACCAAAACTGATATCTTGCAAAAGTGATTGCGAAAGAAATCTTAATGAGAATCTTGTTATGTACTTTCCTCCATGATAAAGTTTTGATCTGTGAAGATCCCTGTATATAATAGGCCACGTTTGATTGATGGGTTAGAATCTGTTTTCATTGGAAATAGAAAGTGTTTTGTGTTGTATTGTTTAAGTGATAGATTTTGGATTACAGGTTCGGGAGACGTCCATTAACACACTAGCAGAGATCTACCGACATGTAGGCGAGAAGGTGCGCTCAGATTTACAGAAGAAGGGCATCTCCCAACAAAGGTAAGAAATAATACAGAGTTGTGTCCCTTTATATGTAAGTAAAACACAAAATCCACCTGTGTTGCTGAAAAGTCTAAATTAATTAAACTTGAGGGTTTTCTGTTGTTTTTTTTCTGTTCATATTACTGAATTTGATAAATAGAACCTGAAAATATTACAAGAGTTATAGCATGAATTGTTGTTACATAAGTATTTACATGAACTGTATCAGGCTTCATGGATAATGTCAAAATAAGATCATCAGAAAGATAACAATTTTATGAAATAATTGCAAATGATGAAGTCAGTATTTAAAGATAAGTTTCTTCTAACGAAAGTTGTCAAATACCTAATCATGATACAGATCAATTAATATATGGAGAGAAAAAAGTTGAGTACAATTTTAAAACTTAGTAACCAAAATATCCCGGGAGAGTATTTCACAGGAATCTTGTATACATTTGTAAAATCGCGATGTGGTTTATTAAGAGACATGATGGACATCACAAATTATTTCCTGCTACTTGCTTTTCTCCTGTATTTCGATTCCTCGTGTACACCACCTATGAATGGCCTCAACACTTTGATTTTAAAATAACTCACAATGTTAAATACAATTCATGATCAATATTGACATGTATTAGATTTGAATATAGAATACAAATTTGAAATGTTTTCGAGGGTATTGATGCCATGAAGTATAATTCTAGTTTCCCCTTAACTTTGTGAATGTGACTTTTAAGCAAAGTTATATTTTTGTTTGACAGGTTAAACCAGATATTTGCCAAATTTGATGAGGTGAAGATGTCAGGAAATATGCTTGCCACAGCCCATGACTATGGTAAGTCTTGAAAAATATTTAAGATCAGACTAAAATATTATATGCCTTCAAAGTTATGCCTCATTTCATTTGCCTTCAAAGTTATGCCTCTATCTGAATCCGCCCTGATACTATCCCAGACCTGTTATAACTATGGAATTTAGTTTTCATCTATTTTTAAATTACCTGTTGAGAAGTGTTTAAATACAATTGATTTACATGTGATGATGTTATCTTGTTGACTAGAAGCATTTGTTAGTTGCTGGCCATGTGACAGGTATGTATTTAGAAGCCTGCTTTACTTGAGTGACTGATGCTGTGAACAACTTAGTTGACCGTTTACAGGGATAAGCTCTGTGATACAAAGAATTTCCAGCTTCGTAAAACCACCAGAAGAAACGAACAACGATTAAGGACAAGACCGAATTCAAATAGATTAATGCTTACTTCAGCTGGCAGATCAGCAAAGACAATAATTAGCATGAAAAATAAAAATACCTGAAGTTGGGTTATATCCATGCTGTAAAGGAGAGACAATAGTGAAAATGGTGTCATACATAAAGATTTAGGGGAATCTTTCTTATAATTACACTCCGTCACTTAGCTGAAACATACAAGATCTGTCACTCAGCTGAAACATACAAGATCTGATTTTTTAATGCAAAACCATACTCAGTATGGTGTGTCATATCAGATAGCGTACAACAACCTTTGACCCAAGAAATTTAAGTGTGGTTGACCTTGTGACATGCTCATTTAAATATATTTTTGCTTTCCTTTATGTTATGCACACATGAACCTGTTGCAAATGAATGTGATATGTACACAAAGACTGTGTATGTTATGTAAATATAAACATACCAAAATCTGTTTCCACTTCCTATCAGTGTTTAAATTGCTTACAATTATTAGATGTAGTCTGTTGATCGGTGACCTTACTCTCATTGGTGTCATTACGTGCAACTTTCGGTTGATAGGACTACACTTAAGAAATGCGCAATTGGCAAACAAAGAAGACTAGTTCAACTTAGGTAGCTTGTCCAACGACCTTTCAATTCCAGTCCCTTGTTGGCATTGTGAATAATTATTACTAAATGCAGCAGAAATACCTGAGATAAAGGGAGGTAACTGCTGGTACCTTATAATTTAGTCAAGATAGATGAAAATTACAATGGTTAAAAAGTCATTAATTAATTATTAAAGGGAAATCATGATCATTGTTAAATTTCTTTAATTGTTATAATAGAAGCCATAACTATTCTGAACATCCATCAAAAATACATTTAGTTAGAAGATTAGGTACAACTGAAAAGAACAAAATTGAACATTTTCGTATGTGATTAAGCATGCAGGTGTTTTAAGGGTTTACAGAGTACACATGTATTGCCAGCAATTTACCTTACAATGTTTTATTATTGTCTTGGTTTGTTACCACGGAGACAGAAATATGCTAGCCAGTGTTTCCTTCAGGAAGAGGTTATACAAGGCTATTAATTTTAATGACTGAGAGGCTATGATGGAGAGCTATGATACACTAGTCATGCTTGGTAGCTCTGTAAACTGGGTTCGTTTATCATATCTGGGTAAAGTTTTGTGCCTAATCAGCATGTGTGAACTAAGAAAGGAAGAAATATTCTTAAAATGTTGTAAATCAACCAATTTTGTATGGTGTGGAATTAATTTGGAGAAACTTTGCTGTTATATACGTCAAAAAATGGGCACCAGTTGGGCCATTCTGAAAAGCTTAAAAAATACCTATCTACCAAACGGTGCTGTTGTCTAGCATAAAACCTGAGTAATCACAGTGTTTCTTTCTTTAAACTCTGGATTTCAGCCAAATATCATTTTTATCCAGGTGCATGGACTTGGAAAAATATGTACCTTGACTTTCAAAATCTTACTAGATGTTATCGTTCTCAGATAAAACTCGGATAAGATTATGTCATTATATAACGTTACGTAAGTGTGTAGGTATTGTATAGGAGACGCCAGTTCATTGTACAGGCTTGTCCCACTTTCCGTAATAACCTGTTGTAATCTAAAAAATAATACAATACTTTTATTCGTTTTATCCCCTATTGTCCTGATATAGGTATATCTTGGCCTATTTTGATCATAAGAATCTATATATCTACATCTTATTGTATCTGACATGCTATCAGGTCAAGTAGCATTTATAACTTAAGTCCATGAACATATTTATGTCTCCCTGTGCTTGCTATTTGTTGAACTTAATATTGTGGAGTTTTCCTCTGCTGAGAGAAAAATTACTCCTGCAGTGAAGTTGATATTTATCTCATGATTTGTATTTGATAGTGTATAGAATTAGCCGTTAACTCTTACTATGAAAACATTGTAATAAAGAGATCTAAAATAAGGAATACTCGAAAATACATTGAAACAATAATGTATTGTATGCACAAACTGACCAATACGGTTTTATCTAGTTTGATGACTTCAAATCCTTTTGCAGTATTAGATATTTAGTGTTCAGTTTCTATGCCAAGTATTTTGTGATCTGTCACATTTAAAAAAAATGTGATCTTATGTAAGTTATCAATTGCCACTTTTAAAAATGATGTCTCCAGCGTGTTGTAGATTACGATGGTTGTGTATCATTAGATAAATGTTTTTCCCGCAAGCCTAACCCCATTACCTAACGGGGTCCATCGAGTCACCACAAAGACGACACTGTATACCTCCGACATCACTTACACATCTGTCTGAACACAAATAATTCCTACTCTATAACACAAAGTATATCCCATCATTACAGGAGGAGGGACGCCCCAGGTCCCAGGGGGACTGACAAAGTCTATCGAGGGACTTACAGGGCATGTCTGATTACAAATTAGGTTAGCTTGACTGTGAAATCTGAATTTTAAGCTGAAATGGCTGATGTTATGTGTGAACTCCAACGAACTCTAAATAGGATTATAGATGTAGGTGAAGAGGCCTTTAAAAAAGGTTGTCGATGTTTACTGAGTACGTTAGTAGAACTCTGATGTTGATTTTTGTATTTCTTTGAATGGGAATTTGTGGAAAAAGGCTGTGACCCATATATCATTTGAATGGCTGGTTCTAATATTTAAATTCGATGTTGACATTTCTTATAACAATTTTAGGTTAGCTGCTTACTAAGAAGGGGTGTATTAATAATGATTAAGATTTAAGTTGTGATTTTAAGAACCCTCTTTGTCCTTTCTCTAGTTTTTGATTAAGATTTGTAAATGGGTTGCTATAAGAAATATTCACATAGACTGATGGAAATATCTATTAATTTGTTTGTTTATTTGTTTGTTTGTTTGTTTGTTTATTTGACATCCTGACTACTTATTCTAGTGATGTTGACTACCAGGTGTAAATCTATATTAGAACAGTTACTACTGAAGCGGGGCACAGAGGCCCATAAAAATTCATATCCACAATTTACAAAATGAGTTTCTTGTGATCTTTCCCCGTTAAAAGATGGGAGGTAAATAAATGCATTAGGTGTTATATTTCAGCATTTTCATTGGAGTAATTTAGAAATATGAAACTCTTCTCAGAAAGTTTATCAAACGGTTTTTCAAATCCTCCAAATTTATGCTGAATTACAATTTTTTCATCTCATTAAAATTCATAGCTGTTAGAATCATGACACGTGAATAAAGACATGAATTTTACATGTAGTGCGGTGAGCAAGAACATTTTTGATGGCGAGTATTTAGTCAGTGACAATTTTCTTTCTTTGGACTTTTTATATGATTTAGTATGGCGACTTGTGATCCTCATATTACCTACAGTGCAAATAATGTGCTGTGTATTGATTTTCTGTAGAGTATCATTTTAACACTTTGCTTTCTACGTTTTCTGTTAAAGAAGCAATTGGCCATCTTTTGCCATGAATTGGATCTGATTTTAATGTGCCATAAAAATTGAATTGAAAATAGTTGTGTCTTGGAGTGGATTTCTTTAAGGTTTTACTTGTAGCTGGTAGCGATCAAACACTGCTACATGTTTCCAATGTACGTATGTAGTAAAACTCAGTTACATATCACTAGTATTCTGATGATGTCATAGTTTGGTGACAGATGTAAAACCGTATGAAAATTTTGATCAGAATTTCAACAAAATGTGTCCATTTAAATCAGATTGAGATCAATAATAAACAGAATATCAACATCGGGGATTCTATAAAATTATTGACAATTTGAGATTTCTACTTCTCTGTTATACTGGTTCACACAACTTAAACGTACATTACTCAACAACAACATCGCCATGTGTATGTACCTCCAAAATACCGGTCATGATGTAAACTCTAATTCTATATGATAAATTCATAATTTTATGTATAGATATACAAAATATTCCTTGTGTCAAATTTCCACCCTTTTTCGCCTTGTGAACTCCCCAGGAAAACACAGTGAACCCTCTGTTCCTTTGATAAGGGCCAGTCAAATATGTTTTGTAGGGATCGCAGCAGAAACAAACGTTTGCTTTTGTGTTACTAGATTGTGTGAACAAATTTTGGTCCATAATCTTAGACTTCATTAATTTTGATGGGTGTGTTCAATATCTACTACCTTATTTAAAATTGGAATGATGCTTATTGCTCGTACAAAGATTAGGAATATTTCGGGCTTACATAGAACTGATATGACAGTTAAATGTCTATTTCAGTGTCTGTCAATCAGAATTTCATATTGGGAAAGAAATATGAGCTCCCATGGTGCTAGTTTTTCATAAAATAACCCATTGTAAAATTTCTATATTATACGGGTGATATAAAGTGCTCTTCAATATAAGGAAAAATAAAATGAATTTTGTCTGTGTACAGAGATTAAAATTGTCAGATGGTCCAAGATCTTTGGCCGATATTTCAGAGACATTGTGGACTGGCATTTGCCAACAATGTGTCTAGTGGGGGACAGATTGTCTGGTAAATCCGCCTAAGTCCAGATCCATGTTTGAAGGCTCTGTGATTAGGCTTACAAAGCCCTTGTCCTATCACTAACGGGAAAGTGACCGAATATTTCATCCAGACCAAACTTTATAGGCACTTTGCCTTTAATGGGCGATTTGTTTATCAGATAAGGTGATGTATAGAAATAATTGATTATTGAAACTCGGGGCTGTTTTCATGTTTATTTGTACCATAGCTATACTCCTGTGGGCCAGATCCGTCGCTCCATCTGTTTTACCTGTGATGCAGATTTAAAAATAGTTTGCCTGCAGGTGAAATATAACTGCACTTTTTGTTTATAATACATGTGATCTGTGTTATAATCGCGATAAACAGATGGAGGTATTTTTGTTGCAGTCTGTTTATATTTGTTTAGCAGGCCCAGGCCAAGATTTAGTTTAAAGATAGCTGGTGGCTGTTTTTCAAGCAAGCAGATTTTGTTAGGTCATTAATTACCAAATGTTAGATGGGTGTCCATTTTGCATTTCTTCCTTCTTTTATTGACGTTTTATGTCGAAAACATGAAAATATTGTTCAGCATTTAAATTTTGTGGTTGAGTGTATAAAACCAATTTTACACTTCAATGTTTGTAAATGTTTACACAAAAGGAATTACAACAACAAATTAAATTCAGATGGAAAGGTTAATATTGGTGTATTGTAAGGGTTAGTAATTTAAATTATTGACCTCTTTCGGAGTTGATAATGTTATGTAACATAAAAGGTTAAGCTGAGCTTTAGGCAATAAACTGTTTATAGTGATCACTTAATCAATGATGACCAGTAGAGCACAACTGGACAGTGGTCACTGAGCATGATATAGGTATCATATGCTTCACTTGCCGTAAATGGAGTTTGCCTTCAGGCCAAAAATTAGACCGCATCCTTATGTCCAGGTAGTTTACGCGGGCCTGACCATACATTGACCAGACTAAATGTCCACCTAAACAAAATGTTTACCATAAACTGTCCACGCTAATCATAATGTTTACCTGTGTGGTTTGTGTGTGATCGTAAGATTTATAGTAATATCTGTGAGACTGGGGTCAGGGCAGTGTCGGTACTGAAATCCGACCTTCTTAATGCTATGTATTAGCCATGTTTTTCTTATGTATTCATTTACATACAAGATTGTGTATCACACATGGTGTCTTTTAGGTTTTAAAAGCTGGTAATTTGATATTCTGGACAAGACCTGTTTATCACAGTCCTGAATATTGACATCATCCTTTGGTAGACTATTTTAAGGTCAGCTTATGGATGAAGAAATGGCAAAAATTATATAGTTTGAAAAATAAATACATCAAAAATTAAATTTTGTTCTAAGATTAAGCTAATATATTTATTTATTTGTGTAAAATATCATTATAAACTGTTAAACTGTCTATCGATTTTCATTAAAGAATGGTTTACTTGAAATAATTTCCAAATTCCATAAGAGGAATGAACAAAATTTAAAAAAGGAAACCATGTTTGAATGTTTGTATAAACATTGGAAGAGTAATGTGAAAATTCAAAATACCAGTAGTCATCTTTTCTAACATAAACATTCATCAAGTTATCTGACATCTAGGTCAACAAAACTTTAATTTTAATTTCAGTTAGATATATTATTTCTACAGAATTTTTATCGAATTAATGTCCATTTCATTTTTTCATCAATTGAACCATGGAATGTTGATGTTTAGAAATGATTGGATTCTTAATTTTGTTGATAACAATAAAACTTCTAGCATATTTGTGGTAGATCTGGAAATTTATAAATACATGTATATTTAAATAAGAATAAGCATGTTGATGAAATTTTAAGATTTTTGTTCACCAAAAAAATTTTCCATTCACACAATCAGATCAGGTGTCTGAAAACCCTTTTCATTGAAATACATTTCCTGTTCAAATCATACATAAATCTTGTTCATTTCCCAGTTTTATGGAAGAGACCTATTATCTAATTTCCGTGACACAAATTTGGGCGTAACATTAACCAAGTCAATTATACAACTATCTGGTTGGTTTTACATAACAATCTCACCAGATGATAGAGAGAGGTTTTGAAAATGAGATTAAACTACCTTTTTAAAGACGGATTTGATTGACATGCAAATGAGTATAAGCAGTCGATTTAAGATAAGGCTATTGGGATGTTTTCCACTTTTCTTAATTCATTATCAAGATTAGGTGTTAACTGATGAGGGAGGAGATATAATGAAGATCTAGATATGTTGATTTATTAGCTAGATTTTCATCTCTATTTCAATATTTAAAGTAAAAATTGTTCATTTTAAGCTGTATATTTGAAGGCAGTGGTAGGAAAATTTGAAACATTTGAATCTTTCTGGCCTGGCATTTGAAAAATACTGAGTCTTACTTCAAGTTTTATTAGTTCATGGTTTATTCCATAATCAGAGGGGGGACGCGGTGGCCGAGTGGTTAAGGTGTCCCGACACTTTATCACTAGCCCTCCACCTCTGGGTTGCGAGTTCAAAACCTATGTGGGGACAGTTGTCAGGTACTGACCGTAGGCCGGTGGTTTTTCTCCGGGTACTCCTGCTTTCCTCCACCTCCAAAACCTGGCACGTCCTTAAATGACCCTGGCTGTTAATAGGACGTTAAACAAAAACAAACCAAACTACAATCAAGGTTCTGTTGACCTATCATTGGAAATTGAAAACTCGATTTAAAAAAAATTTTTAGTAAGGAAGTCTTTATGATATATTGATGTATATATATATATATTCAGGGAAAATTTTACTATTGTCTGAAATTTGGCAGTGTGACAAAGTATACATGGTGATAAATATTTGCCTCCAGCCTAGCTAGCATAGTAATGACCTGTTACAACTTTCATGTACTGTACAAGTACAATTTAGTATTCTAATCACCTACAAGTACCTGTGTTAAAGTAGGTTCTCTAAATGGATTCGGAACAATATATCGTACGGTGACATGAATATTCCTACTATTTTTCTGTTTTGTGTTAGAATTTAGTTGACCTGAATGAGCAGAACCACAATCACGACTTTATAATGATGACTCTTCATTTGAATAAAATAGTTTAATGGATAATTTCATGTATATTTTGACAATAGGAATATTTTTATGGACTTGAATGTATTTTGTCTTTGACCTAGAAGCTGGTTCACCGTGATCTGAAATGTGGTGAAATGTATTCAGGTAGATCGGAGAGACATTCTGGATATGTATAGATTTGAATCTCAGGTGTGATGATGAAAGTGATTGTCATCAGCGAGGATGAATGGAGAAAAATAAAGTGATTTTAGGCTGCCTTATAAATAGATATAGATAGTAGGCAATAAATTGGCCATAAATCATGAGTTTTTAAAAGAATTTTATTATGGTGAGTTATCTAGAATAAAATTTATCAATGTGTGAATATTTGCATGAAAAAAAGTATGAAATATCCTGGCTTGCACAGAGAACTGTTAATCTACTTTGAAATTTCAGGTATGAATAAGAAATCAAAAAAAAAAGAAATCAACTCTTACACGCTTTTAAATAATAATTGGCTAGAAGTCAGTAAATATACATGTAAGCTTTCATTGAAATAAGTTCTGGTTTTATAGAAGATGGGAAAATATGTAGCTAATCAGTGTTCAAATACATATTTTTCTCTATAAAGAATTAAAGAATTATTCCCCTGATAATGAGATGTATTACAAATCTTTGCTGATCTGCATTTTCTTTGGAGAATTAAGTAAACTTAAAACCTGCAGTTTATTAATTTTGATTCTGTTACAGGTAGATTAATGTAAGTCCCTATGACTGATATTATAAACGCGTGTGTTTCCACACTTTTCCTAATGTGCTCTATTCATACTTAAGAGGATTAGCAAGCTCAGATTAATTTGAGGATTATCAAGCTCGGATTAATTTTCAATTTGACCACACAAGTTAACTGACATGCTTTACTATGTTGTCTCATGTCAGAGCGGAATTCCTGCAGACCTAAATCTCAAAACGTCAGATTCAACAATTGAATGGTATGGAAGAGTTAAGAGACACATTCATCTTAAAATATTCATATATGAATAATTAATTTTCAATTGTTTGTACGCAGAATGCAGCTTTCTGATTGGTTGAGATTTTTTTTTTTTCATACCACTATGAAAAAAAATCTGAGTATGACGTGAAAAATGTGACGTCACAATACGACAATTGACGTTGCGCATTGATTCGAGAAAAAGAATCCCATATAAAACCAGTAAAATTATACATAAAACATGTTTTAAATTAGAAAATAATTTTCAAAAATTAATTACTAGCGTTGATGTCAATTATTTTTTAGTTTCATAGGGGTATGGAAAAAATTTTGTTTGCAAACTTCTGTAAGAATCCGCTACTGAAAAAATGAAATGGATGAGCATTGAAAATCATGCATGCAGCTTGTCAACTTGGCACAATAAATATATACCTGTCTGATGTAACGCTTTTCCACAACCAAAACAAACAAATAAACAAACAAACAAAACATGGAGCAGATATTACAGTTTCATTCTCAGAAATACAATATCTGGAAGGATCTTGTTTTTAAACACCTGTCACTGTTTGAGCGAGGAACCCAGCGGCTTTTGAGTGCAACATGGGGCTGCATTCCATGGTAAATTTATGTAGAACTAAAGATTTAGTTACCGTAAACAGAGACCAATTACACATGCTTTCTGCACATGCTCCTCGCATAGAGCAGTGGACCTCCAACGGTGATAAAAACACCAAGACATGTTGATGTTAGGTGGCCGTTCTGACATGCATTAGGGAAGTACAGGCCCGATACAACGATTACAGAACTTAATCTAGTCTGATGATCAGTATGTTAGGTCACAGTCATTATAATCAGGTAGTTCATGCATGATGAAAAAATTATGTTTATAATGAAAAAAATTTTTTTTTTTTTAAATCAACAATTACAGGCCCACTAAGCCTTTTGTGAGTGGAATACTGGTATATATGATATGGTGGTGACTGACCCTGTACTGTATCAGTTGATATAGAAGTACCCCTCCCTAGACATATCTCGGTAACACTGACGATAAATAGATAATATACTATATATGTATTTATAGTCACCTTTTTGCCTGTTGTATATAACATGAAAATTTGATGCACTTTGTGATTTTTTTTTTTAATTTAAATTTTAAATAATGATTGTAAAGGTGGGTAATACAAGGTCATATAAAACTTCAAGGCCAAACACCCAGATATGCTACATGCCGAATATTATGATATTGGGTATTCTGGTGCTTCAGAAGAAGATTTCAAAGGTTTTAACACTTTTGATCTATGTTGCAATAAAAATAGGTCAAGGTCAAGGTCACTCATTTGAGCAAACAGTGAATTTTTTTTTTTTTTTTTTACATCATTCTACTGGATTTGTAGCATTATCTCTCACTTCTCATTAATTTGTTTAAGGAAGGCAAAAAATTAGTGCTGAACAGATGGGCACAGCAGTATATGATAGATAAGCTGGTAGTTGAACACAATATACCAGTAAATGACATTCAAAAGTTGATGGTAGTTACAGTAAGAGTATGATAATAATTATGACCTTGTCAACAACTACCCTGTATGTATACTACATGTAGATATACAGGTACATGGTCAAAGTACTATCACAATGCTAACCCCACCCTGAACAATATAGATCATCTCGGCCAGGATGAGGTGACCGAGGACAACCCGAACACTATCAATGAAAAGTCTACAATATATAAAACATAGTAACAGAAATGATGAAGGACAATTTATATATATATACTGCATACTTCAGTGAAATTATGGTTACCAAAATGTAAAGTGGTTAATTTTCCATATGGACAATTTAATTTACATCTTAGTCCTAGTTTCTGTTTGTGATTAAAACAGGAAACTTTTAAATCTAGGGAAGGTTCACGATGATTTGGCAGTTTTCACATCTGCAAATTATATGTATATATATATATGTTACAAAGTAAAGGATATCTTTAGAAAGAAAAGGAAACTGGAGATTCTTTGATGAATTTGTACTTGGTAAACTTTTTTTAATGAAACATGAGACGGATAGTGATTGTGTGTCCAGTACACTTACTGAAGGATTGGTTTTGTTGTTACATGTAACGCGATACTGACCAGATACAGGATTGAATCTAATGGTCACCCAGGTGGGGCGTAATCCAAAAACTTGTGATCTAGGAATACATTAACGCTTGTATCTATTGTCCAGAGCATCTTGGTGACAACGAAATAAAGGATGTTTATCAATTTAAAAATATTTAACTGTTGTGGTAAGGTAATCTTATCATTTAACAATTTTCCATGCTTGAAAAATATACTGATGGTTTGATATGTTGTGAAATTTGAGTTAATCTGAATATGAGTACTCCACCTCATACAGGTACTTTATACCTTTTGTGGTGGTTATGTGGTGTATCGTACGCATGGCTTCACCCCTCCAAGCCTCAGATTTAACGTTTAATGTCCTGGTAATCACTTGTCCCTGTAATAACGTACAGTCTCATTCATTGCTTGTAGGAACATTTTCACCACATGGTTGATATTTCTGCTTGTTAAATACTTGTCTCCACTCTGTTGAAGCTGAATCGTATATCAATGTCAGACATCAGGTATAAGCGTTGACCTGCTGGGGCCGCAGCCCCTTTTGGGGACATTCTGGGGGTTTATAGAAGAGACAACTTCACAGCTGGTTAGTGTGACAAAAAAAACAAAAAAATCACATTATTGTGTCAAAGGTGATCTATTTTGAGTTGTTAACAAAATCATAGCTTATTTACATACCATTCTCGTTCTATTATGAAAAATTGATTAAAAAATAATGAGTGTTTTCTGTGTTAAAATCATGGGATAAGATTGTTCTGGATTGTATATATACAGACACAGAGTCAATCCATTAAAAACATTATGCATGTTCACAAAATCAGAGAATACTGAAGTTAAGATATTTTGAAGACCTATAAGAATTCTCAGGATATATAAATCTTATTATTTATTTAATTTTTTATGTTCAATTTTTTTATAGGATTTAAATAGAAAATAAGATATTATGTAATTTTGAACATTGTGTGTGATTGAGTCATTGTTTACACTTAAACAACTGAACCTGCCTGTCTACTGCGGGTATAATGACGGAGTTTAAAATCTCTGTAAGGTAACAGAGGAGTACTGCTGTGTAAAAAGTTTAGGTTGACATACGCCCTGGTTTCACCACATTAAAAACTCACTTTGATCCCACAGATACGATGTACATAATTATCTCAAAGAGTATGTGTTATTATGCAAATGAGGGTCATCACATGTGACTGTTAGTGACATCAGCTGGTGTTCGTTGTGAGAAAGGATGTCGTGCTTCAAGGTCAAGGACAACCTTCAAAATAGTTTTCGGGATATTGTGTAACATTAGAAGATACATGCGTTTGGTCTTAGAAAGTTTTAAGACCTGTTGTGACGGCGGACTGTTGATACAGATACGTTTTGGCAGTGAATGAATCATTCTTTAATTATGGAGAAAATTTCTGCCGTTGTTTGGATTTCAAATTCAAAACTTTTCAAGTAAACCACCGCTGGTGTTAAGTGTACAGGCTAACTGGTTTGTCTGACGTCCCTGTCCGACGTCCCTGTACAGACGTCCCTGTCTGACTGTCCTGATACTGAATGAAACCATTTAGGTGCTGTTGAATAATTTGCAGGATATTTTTTTTGTTTCGTGATGGCAGCTGACATTTTGAACCTTTGAGCTTTTTCCACCTGAGTTAGTGCAGCAACAGTTATGACAGATGTGTGATATACCTGTGTCATTACAACAGGTAAGAAATATCAACACAGAGATACACACCTGACCGTATTGTGCCATTATGCTGCCGAGGTCTTGTCTCGGTCCCTTTCTACGGACAGTCCAGCGGAATGTTTAGTTTGTTAACGGTCAATTAACCACACTGGATTTTCGGTAATTACAGGATATTTAGGACGAGATTGAATGACCTGGTCATTGAGGTGAAAAACGAGGACTCACATTACCTCGTGGCTTCTATACAATGTAGGTAAAAGTAGGTAAATTTTGAAATTCAGGATTATCATTGTCCATGGGGAAATTCAAGCTCTTAAGATTTGTGGAGACCAGTTACAATACATGTACGTTGTACGTGTATTTTACCTATAAGGTACCTATATTCACCTACAGCATACCTTTGTTTCAAGTGAAGCGTACCTGTGTTGCACTTTTTATCCTGTGTTGAACTGTTGTGTAGATACCCAATGCACTATTGACTAGTGACCACTACAAGGCTATCTGGTTAAGTGTGAGATTCTGACCAGGTAAGAAGTCATTGATTTGTCGATGCAGTATTACACCTGTACTTTACCTGTGCACAACTCGTCACAGAAGTATGAGGACAGGTGTATGTAATGAGGACATGTGTGTGTATATAATGATTGTATACAATCGCTGACGAGTCAGTAACAGGGTAGCTCTGTTAGAGGGTGGTGGACCCCCAACACCTGGTCAACTCTCTGACTGACCAACATACCGGTCTTATTCAGCTAATTAGTCAACTTTGTGACATAATTATGATTGGTGATATCTACCTGTAGTAATTAGGTCGTATGTATCTGGTGGTACGCTGAGGACAGCGGGGACTTATGACCATGTGTAGAATCCTGGTGCTATATAAACAGTAATCATGGCACCATTCCAGTGGATTAAATGTCCCTAACCTCAACATGGCCTCGGGCCTGAATCCACTATTGTCAGCGGACGCCAGATCGGACCTTGTTCAATATCGTTTTACCTGGATAATCAAACGGACCCAGATTGGAGGAGCTTTTCATATATCATGCCCTTGTCTATGAGATTCTCATCAGTCCACGTTGTGGATCATCGTGGATCACTGAGGCATGGTGAACTGTAAATAGTGTACCACATATAGGCCTCTAATGTTTCATAATCATGTCAGGGAATGACTGATTGCGTTTAAATTTCTCACCAACATAATTGGAGCTGATCCATTTCCGTATACATGTGATTATTTGTTCTCTCAGATATATAAATTCACAAGTGCTGACCCGAGGAAAAATATTGGAATAAATTTTAAAAAATTGTTTATTTGACAATGTCGGTGGATAAGTAGCGCTGGCTGATGAAGGTAATATGGAGGTGTTTTAACATTTAAAGTGTGTGTATTCTCTGTTTATCTGTCGACACTGTGCGTGAGAGATGTCATTCAGACCCCTGTTTGTGCAGTGAAATAGGCTGTGAAATGTAGAGAATGTGAAAAATCGTAAAAAGTGAAAAGTTCAAATTGTTTCTGCTTCTGCATCATAGAGTCTGTAATGTCTATATGATGTGAAGAGAAAAACGAGTTCAAAGGAGCCTTTTGTCTTGTTAATGTTTTCATTGGATTTATGTGATTTTAGAATTAATGTATGGGATATATCTCGACAGGATTTCTGGTGACAGCGATGTTTTTGGAATTAAGGTATTATTCTACCGAGCTGTGTATTGCAAATATATAAGGCTCGAGTGGAATAGAAGAAAATGGTATCATAGAATTCCTCATCAGTGTCAAGATTCTGAGTGAGGGAGAATGAGTTCGGATCAATCCCCCTCCTCCGAGGAACTCAATGGAGATCTTTGGTCGTCACCATTAATGCATTACACATCTCCGTTTGATGATTTCAAGGAACTGTTTGACGACATCGACGAAAACGACAATGTCTTCCAATTTCCAGAAACGCCCAAGTCATCCAAAATACAGAGTAAGTTGAAATGATGGTATTTCTTTGAAGTTTAAAATCTAAACAAGTAGTATTCAAGTAAATGTTTTATGGAATAAAATTGATGATAGTATAGCTATTGTATCTGATGTCGTCTGCTACTTTTATTGTTTTGATTGATGTAGATCATATTTTTATTATTTAAAACTGACTATTAGGAGAAGACTATTGGTCTAAGGTTTGACTGAGATATTGGAGTGGTTTCTACCTGAACTAACTGATCTTTAGGGATAGGTTGACCCCTGCTGACCACGGTCAGATTCAGTTTGATCTAGGGATGGCTGTAAGCTTTGAAACAGGTGACTGTAAATGACCTGTAGAATATTATGTACAGCCACACAAGGCGATGTGATTTTTATAACAATCATGTTTACACATAACCTAATATCACTGCAAATTCTTCTGTTCTTAAAAGTGGTTTCCATTTTCAAGGACACATTTGTTAGGTATATAAGGGTATATATTCTTCCTTATCTATGTATAATATCGTCTATATTTACATATTTGGTAAATCAGTCATATATTTAGTTTTCATTAGATTTATTTATATCTTATCTACATGATAAAGCGTTTCAGCTATATATATATATATTTAATTAGCTGCACTGTTAATAAGACTAAGGCAAATTTTACGATCACGATAAAACCCTAATTACATAACATTACATCCTTAACGAAGTTACGCAGGCATGTTTGATGCTAATAAGGAAGCAAGTTGATAAACATCAAAAGATCCAGGAATATTCATGAGATAATATAATAGTGTACTATCAATCATGGAAATTAATTATGCAGAAATGTGAAGTTCCAATGTGACAAAAAGTGTGTTAATGCATTTTGTTGACAAGGATTAAAGATAAATTGACAAAATTGCACCATGGTGATGTTGACAACCTCAGAAATACATAAACACATCTACATCGAAGTATTTGTTGTGTGTCAAAGTTCATTAGTCTTACAAGATTTCGCGTTGATAAGTGTCAATCAGCTGTGCGGCATATTCAATTAGATCAGTGTAAAATTGTTAGGTAACATCCCAAGTGTTGTCTAGGTCATACAGTTGCCCCAAGGGAGGCACTTGGTGTGACGCTAAGTGTCCCATCAGATAGAAACAGTTTCACCTGCCTAGAATTAACATAGGCATGTAACACTGGAATTATTCTGTATTTAATTTTACCAGAAAGGAATAAGATATTCGAAGTATACAGGCCGGTGACTAAGGCAGGTGACTTAAATAAATTGTATTTTAGTCGTCAAGGTTAAAGGATTCCAGTAATCCAGAATTGATTGGCTACGAAATAAAAGCTATACTTTTGGTTGCATTTAATTAAACTGATTTCTTTATGATGTAATATTATTAATGAAAAAAAAAATGAAAAAAAAAAATTTCTGGGTTGATATTTCTTTCTCAGGTACATATAACTGCAGTATTCACCTCGACAAAAGTCTATAATTGATTAAAGTATTTTATGTTACACAGAAACATATGTCCATAATGTTTTTGACATTAACTGGTTTCTCTAAGTCACCAATATAGACTATTCTACTATGATACTGACATCAAACTTCACTTGATTTTGCCATCACACCTTATAGGTTAGTAATCAAATTAGTCGATGGCGGGCTTGTCTATTTAGCACCGTGTTGCCGTTGGAGTAGATATATAAATTAAAACGCCAGGGTAGAACTTGGCAGATGTTCCAGTAGGTTTGTATAGTAGTATGTTAGTAGGTATACTCGAGTGTTGATAGATAGAACACGCCTTATCACCGGTAATCAATTGAAATTTGACTACAATCTTTGGTGTTATCAGAGACATTTTTTTGTACTCCGATTAAGATCTTGTTCTTTTTTGTGCACGATATTGTTGTACTGAGGGTCGTACCTTGTCAGAAGATTCAGCATAAGTGGCACCAAGCTGTGACAGGCTCGGTCTTATTACCAACTTTATATACAAACCTTGAGGTGTCCGTGGCATACATTTTAATTTACCTCACCATTTCAGCTTCTAGTTAGCTATTAACAGTTACCATGGGAGAACAAAAGTATTTGGAATTTTGTGCCTTTGGATTTTGGATCCCTCTTGCAAAACCTTACATGGGAGAAAGCAAATGATAACTTTAGAATTTTCCTCAAGCTCAATGGAGTAAACAGGGTGATGTTTCCACACCATCTTTATTGGAAAAAATGTCTGATAGGAAAGAATTAGAAATTTTGGGACATCACATATGTGTAGAATCAATTGAGTATCTGTATCGACAGGCTGTGGTTTTCTGGGTGTACTGACAAAATCTTCACGCTTGACACTTGCCGAACTGTTCTGATCAAGTCTTACACTCCATTAAGCAACGGGTGCAGACGGCTAATTACCTACTAGAGGGTAGACCGAGTTTAGAATGTTATTGGACTATTGACATCCAAGGTAGTAGTAGATTAGTACACACGTATTTAACATAATGAAATAAATACTAGTATTCTTTTCCCTGTCATGAAATAAATACTAGCATTCTTTTCCCTGTCATGAAATAAATACTAGTATTCTTTTCCCTGTCATGAAATAAATACTAGCATTCTTTTCCCTGTCATGAAATAAATACTAGTATTCTTTTCCCTGTCATGAAATAAATACTAGTATTCTTTTCCCTGTCATAAGATTTGAAGTGAAGTTGTACAGAACCGACAGTATTGGAGGAATTGGTCGTGTATAGTGAAGGAGTTTTAAGTTGTTGAAGTATAATCGAGGATATATTACAAATGGCTGATAGGGAGAGTGGCGCCTGATAATCCTGAGTGTCAAATCTCGGCACACCGTTGGGTATCTCGAGCTCTGAACAGTCTGCGTTTGGTAGATGTCGTAACTGTTAGTGTTGGGTACAAGCCAAGGCATTGGTGGCCATGGTTTCCCCGACTTATCACATCTGCTAACAAATTTTAGACAAATTTATTTGTTCTGGAAGATAACTACAGGTGATCTTCAGACTTACATACAGAGATGTGAATCACTCTCGTTAACAATACAAGATTTGTACCTGTCATTAAGATGGCTGAATAAAATCTGGAAAATAAATCAATTTGTCAAAATGGTTCTTCTGACCTCAGCAGTTTCTTTATCAAGGCATGATGTTCACAGATTTTCATATTTTGGGTATATAGTTTTGTACCAGTACTTTTTATTGTTTTTCTTTTCTAGTCCATTAAAAAAGGTTCAAATGCATAAATTCATTTGCTGTTCAGTGATCATTATGTCAAAGACTTCTAAGGTATACTAATAGAAATAAGCGTCATATTTTCTATGGAAGACGATTTCATGATGGATCATGTTGAATGTTACTGCAGATGTCAACATGTCCCTAACACACAAAACAATAATACACGATGCCGTGGAGTATTTAAAAACTCAAAACAATAATACACGACGCCGCAGAGATTTACCTTAGAGAAATATCGATATTCGGTCATAAAGTGTTATCAGGGGCTTACCCTTACGCCACAGGTATTGTCAAATTAAAGGGTTACTACCGTATGATTACAATAATCAGTATCATGGAATGTCCTCATTTAAAAAACATTCTCCGAATTCGGAGATTTCAGATGGAGATTTTTTTTAAATTGACCCTAATTTCTCAAAGATTTGATCTAGTTAGCATTGACAGGAGACTTGTCCCTGAAAAATCTCACAGTCGTTATAGTAGATTTGATCTAAAATTTCAGCATGACATCGTAGATAATTTGTACGAGACTTTACCTAGTTTACTCGTAGGAAATCTTCTGTCATCAGAAGTCTGTTTACAGATGGTGGGTAGATTGGCCATATCTAGATAGATGGCCGATCACTTTAACCCAACCCTACATTGTATATATACAGACTTAAATCTAATTCCTGTTCAATTTAAACTGTAATGGTACCTATCTCATCTAATCCCATCCTCGGGCTGGACTAACGCCCGACATATAGGTCTATATTTATCTAATACCTGTTTAGTTCGGGCTCGAATAGTGAGGAAATTTGAATCTTAATTGTCCGCCATAGGATCTTAGTACAAGCAATATTGTTTAGACTGGTATTTAGGGAAACTGATTGATATTGAAGCATTAAACCGCTAATTTCTATTTATAGTTAAAATGATCAATGGATTTGAATGTGTGGTATATATATCGGCCAATATGTATCAATGTGCTAGCCAAGAAAACAGTGAATAAACCGGTCAGTTCTCCTATACTAGTTTCATATACCACCTTTATAGATGAAATAAATACTAAGAGTGCATATCTACCTGTACAAATAACTTAATCAACAGGTACATAAAGGTAAAGATTAGATACACACATATATAGATATCTATATCTTGAGGTATGATTTATCAGTCGAAATATTAGCATGACCGCAGCAATTATCCCTACACACCATACTTTTCTTTAAACATGCAAACTCTGGACTCGACAGTGTTTTTCGTAATTTTCAGATTTAAATCTCTTCTGTTGGTAGAATTGCAGACAGTATATTAGATATTACTAGTAATGAATGAAATGATTTACATGTGAGTCGAATGTCGTTTATTTGTCTATCAAACAAGACTACGGCTCAATTGTCATATAAGCTGTGCTTCAGAATTCAAAGAAATATGGCCCTGTCATAATATGCAGACTTACCTGAAATGCATACACTGCTATTGCAACTCAATACGAAAATGGAAGTATTACATTCAAAATAATTTCTTTTCTCTTTTATTCCGTTGGTTCACATATTCAATTAATCAATTCAGATTTGAATTCTGTACGTTTTTAGACTATGGTGGGGAGAAATAACGGTCCCATTTGAATTAGATTTGCATACATCTCCAACTTAATGTCTTTCAGGAATTGTGTAATTAAATTATCATGTTTGAAATTGGACCTCGTGTGCAATGACACATCATTTTCATAAATTACCACTTGTATGTAATTATTTCGTCTCTGGAATAATGAATGGAAAAATCCTGTCATATCCATATTAGTGATTTTATCTGGTGGAAATGTCTAGGTGACTTTGTTAGACTACGCAGATAATCATGTCAATGTACTTTCATTGGGATTAGCTCAAGGTGGGGGATGAACGAGGGTTTTGTTGTTGAACTAGTCATGCTTAATTGATTCATTAGGAATCTTTTTGATATGCGAACCCTTAGTACAGTTTAATATATTGATAAAGAAGAAATCTGCTTTGAGGCCATGGAGTGAATTTTTGTTGGGAGATATTTGTATCAGTCTCCCTAGGTGTGAATAAACGGAATTACTTAAATAGTTGTTGAACCTGAAAATCCACATCAGATATAGGACATTACACACAATAATTTTTGTCCTGTAGATTAAGATACATTTATCAAGCACCTAAATCTCTGTAATGTTGATTATATGGAAAATCAGAACTGTTTATATTCATACATATATGTTCAGTCGTAGTTACAAAATTAGATATTTATAGGTAATTGCTGGTACAATTTTTTTTTTGAATTGGTTAATTCAGTAATAGTTTGACTATGTTGTGTCAATATTTGAGTGCCTGATGCCGGCTTTTATATCTCCGTGTTTACTTTGTAGAAACGATAGAAAATTAACTTTCAAAATATTTGTTTTCCAAGAGAAACATGCCCCAAATTAGCTACAGTTTCTGGGTCATCCCACGGGTGTTAGCTACTGTCGAGTGTCAACAAACCTTGAAGAGCTGGTAATCTTTTGGATCAATATTGGGTATGAAAATACAAGGACGTTGGGACAATTTTTTCATTTGTTGATGCCAGATATTTACCAGATCTTCAAAATACCAATACTGATAAGATTGGTTGTATGTGGATTGTGCTTAGGTTTTACATTGGTTGTTCTTCGCGGCCAATATAAATCAAAGTGTTACCGTGAAAGGCCTTGTATTTGCCCAACATTTTAAATCTACCTCAATAATTCTTCTCAAAGTAAACACACATATTCTGCCCGTCATTCCAGCTACCGAATACTTGAAACTGGTTTTCCGTGTATCCATGACCGAATTGAGCAAACACACTCCAGAAAATGTCAGGAGCTATGGAATTTTCTTACAATAGTTTGATGAGGTAGAATTTGAAAAAAAGAATTACATACTATTTTTCAGTAACTTTTATTTTTATGCCAGCTTCAATTTTTATTATTATTTTTTTCCTGTTTATAATATACACTTGGTATCTGAAGCTTTTTCAGCAGTAAAGGTTGTGACAGGATTATCGGACATTTTATTGGGGATAGTGGTCTCTGTCATGGAAGTCAGTATGATGTGACAGTTTTATAGTGATAGTGATCATGGTGTTAAAGACCTCTAGAATGACAAGGCCATTCTGTAGTAAAGGGTGTCCTTCACAATGGTCAGGAGATGGACACCACATCTCTGGACAATAGCGGTCAGTTTAGGATTACAGCTACCCTACACTGACCACCTAAAACCTTCTCGATGTTCTTACTCAGTACTAAAGGCCCAGAGAAATAAAGATGTTTTATAACTATTTGGAGAAAATCACTGACATGGGATATATAGATTGGATATTAAAATGACTGGCTTGGATATAGATTGGATTACATTTTCAGTAAAAGTTTGAATGGAGGGTGGGTTTATATCCCTACAAATATTTTCTCCTGAGTTCTAGCTGAACTGTAGTGAACTATTCCATGTAATTAAGCTAAAATCACCCAGAAAACTGAGAGAAAGAGATAGCCTGATGTCCAGTCATGGTCAGGCGGTTGGAATCTTGACCAGACTGTGACCCCAGGAGTAGACAGTGAAATGTACGGACCCTGATTAAGTGGACGAAAACTGATGGAGAATGGAGATGGTGGGTGTTGGTCAGGCTAATGAAGGACTGTTGGAATGTTTGTAAAGAATTATTGAACCCTACATGCATATGAATAACTTTCTAGAGGATTCCTGTCTCTGTTAATGAAATTGATTAGATTTCATCGTTATATTACCTTATAAGTCGATTTAACTTCTGAGAGATGAGTCATGTATTGCGTAATCATCAACGCTATATAAATATCCTGTGTGTGGAGAATCTGTTTCTAATCGTGTAATAACTATTTATATTGCTGATCTCAGTATTTTAACCTTTACAATGTCCCTGAATCAAATGTGTACTGATCACAAATGGCCCATCCAAATAACATCATTGACTATAGACATTCACCGTAACATTGGAGTAAGGTGACCTTAGGAATGTTGACCGACATGTTGACTGTGACGTACTGATCTGCCAAGCTATTTACACATTACATAAGAAGGGATGGCGTTTGTGTAGGGATCTCATAGTCCCACTTTCACTGCCCCAGCTATGCCGTTGGTCCTGTCCGTGGCCAGCTATCCTCGTAACGCGGCGCCAAGCTGCTCCTCTGGTCATAAGTAGGATTATCCCCGCTTTGATAATGTGAACAGGTAAAATTAACCGTCAGTTTGACATACCACTGATAATCTCATAAATTTGTCGAGTCATCTTTTAATCGTCTAAACGTTAAAGGTTGTATTAATTATATCAATGAAATATTAATTAATGAAGAGACCCTGGAATGGATTTGGCTATTGCATGAAGACTTTCGTAAAAAAGTAAACATTTTTATGCCCCAGCCATGAAATGGGGGGACATATAGTGTTACCCATGTCCATCTTGTCCCGTCGCATGGCGTTGCGTCGCGTCACTTCCCATTCCGTCCAAATGCAATGAAACTACCTAATCTCAGGAACTGCTGATGCAGCAATCCTCACCAAACTATATTTCGGGCTGTCAAGTGGCAGCGGAGGCATTTATGTCTTACATTTTTCTTGTTCTTTTAGAAGGATTTAGAATAAAACTGAACCTGTAAGAATCTTGATGAGGGATCCTTTTGCCAAATTACACAAGTATAAAATTGACAACTGGTGGGATGCCACGTTCAGTTATTCTAAAATAAACCGCCCACAGGTCATGTGATCTTGTCAGGATGTAACAGATTCCGATCAGTAAAAGACATTCTTGGCTCCACGTAAGACATTGTTGGTGGGAGGTCTGAGCGTCCTAGTTACTGGAGGACTAAGGACATGGAGGACTAAGGACAGACAATGGCTATGATGTGTTAAATCCACCAATAAACAAGCATTTCGGGAGTGTGAGGTCGAGAAGACTATAATTTGTGATCCAAGCTTGTTATGGTTGGGTATCACTAGGTACAGAATTTATGGGGTAGTAATAATGGTATTAGGTAGTGCTGAAATGGTCTTAAAGTTTAAATACGGTACTAAAAAGTCAATATAATGTTTAATCAGTAACTGTCAGCAGACTGTGGAGTAGGTATGAAGGTGGGTGTGCATGTTTGTCAAATTTAGCTTGTTAGATATTAAAGTCTTAATTATTTTTGGAAAGGAAGCTACCTGTTTCAATGTATTATTAGTCTATAAATCTAGAGTGTCCTGACAAGTGCTGAATGGCGATCACTGACCGAAATTTAAACGACAGTAAACAGAGCGGCTAGCAGCCTAATTATGTCTATACAGGTAGATAATTACACCCGGTAATAATCAGAGTTACACCTAGGACAAATCTAATTTTACAGACCTATGTTAGTAAGCAGGACTTCGATGCCAAGTTTGTACACATGCGGATATGTACATGTTCCGTCCTGTAGATTTATCATAATCACAAAGTGGAGATATTATCATCGTAATAACGACACGCAATTGATACCAACTTAAATCTAGACCGCAATCTGGTTTGTCTTCTGATATAAACACGTAGGTCATTGAGTATTTGTTACAATTTGTAAAATTTTCGTGACAACATCTTTAAGCTAGGTCATTATAGTAGGCAGACTTCCAACTTTATATAAAAACGACAATAATTGTGGTCACATACGAGGTTAATCCCATATCTTGGCTGTATTTTTTCTGTAAAAGACTTGGCAGTGAGTTATGTTTTATACGAAAATGTCCCAGAATGTCTTGACCCAGTCAGGAAGGAAGAGAACTGGTGATCGGAGCGGCCATTGTCATCACTGATGTTATCTGTGTATGTTGTCATCAGCTAGTTTATATAGTATGGTATAACTTACTGGGTACATCAGTACACCAAATCAAGGGACTTCACTCCTAGCTACATTACTGGTGTGACACCTTATATTACACTACTCTGCAAAAACCTGATCTGATATAGTGTAATAGAAAAGTATTACCATATAGTTGGCCTCGAACTTGGGACCACAATATCTAATTCAACAGGTCATGTCAGATCAGGTCAGGTCAGGTCAGGTCAGGTTATGTCAGAGGTCAGGTCAGGTCAGGTTATGTCAGAGGTCATGTCAGGTCAGGTCAGGTCAATATCTAATTCAAATGTACACAGCGTTTCACACTATGAATCACCAACACATACTACAGAAGCCCTGATAACACCAATGACCACAACACCGATGACCACAACACCGATGACCACAACACCGATAACCACAACACCGATAACCACAACACCCGATGGATATGCAACCACCACTTTACCAAGAAATGGAGCCTTACCAGATACATATGATACATGCACCAGGCGGAATCGTACACCTGCACCATTGCCAGAATTCAATACATTCTACTTGCAATTGAACCTGTGTCTACTTGTATTTGGATTTTAATTAAACCTTTCTTAGTGGAGCCATACAACAGCGGCAACGTTCCGATACTACCCCACGCCATCTGACAACAACTTTGCGCCACCAGTAGTGCAAGCTAATGGTTAGATAGGTTAACTAAAGCATTGGACAGGACTCCATTAACTTGTAATGTATCAGGACAACAAAACAGCCCTGCTCCAGCATTCTTGGCCTAGCTTCAGAACTCAGAGCTTCTGACCAGCAGCACTGTTTCAGAACTCCCAACCAAGCAGCACAGTTTCAGAGCTCCTAACCAAGTACCACAGTTTCAGAGCTCCTACCCAAGCAGCACTGTTTCAGAGCTCCTAACCAAGCAGCACTGTTTCAGAGCTCCTAACCAAGCAGCACCGTTTCAGAGCTCCTAACCAAGCAGCACCGTTTCAGAGCTCCTAACCAAGCAGCACCATTTCAGAGCTCTTAACCAAGCAGCACTGTTTCAGAGCTAAATAGCTCCAAATTTGACATTATGCTCTAGCCTTCCTGGCATAGCAGATCTAATCCCAAAATGTTTCTTAAGAACTCTCGTCTATAACTTAGGAATATGAGGTGGCATGTTGGTTTAGAGGTGTCACTTGTTCTCAGTTAAGTAGAACATTTGGTAGGAACTGTCGTCATTTGAAGTTCAGCAAATATATATACTTAAATCAACAAATACAGTGTTAAGTCAGCGTAATGGAGAGAGATGACACGTCTTAGAAAACTTGACCGAGAAACGTTGGTCCTTAATGTTTGACCTACAGACATTTTGTAGGGATAGGACAGTCTGTATTTATAAACATGCTTATTGTTATTTGTAAAATACTAGAAACATTTTACAACAAACTTCACTTTGTTGGGATAACATTAACACCGTAGACATGTGTTAATGGAGACATTCCTGGACAACTTAGGTAACCATGATATCAGTAAGTGATGTATATCGTCTGATATTGGACCTGTACATGTCAATATTTGGTTCCATGACACACTGTATACTGGCACATCAGGAATAGTTCAAAAATATTGGTACAACAGTTCATCAAAGGGTTCTACTGATGACTGGAGTTGTATAGCTAATACTTGTTTTCAATTCAGTGGCATTTCCCCCTTTTAATATTCAATTGATTTTGAATTGGTGTGTTTTGTGTGGTATGGGGTGGTGTTAGCCTACGTGGGTGTTGGGTAGGGATGTATGTCAACACTTTTGTGTGAAGTGTGTATTGGTCAAAGCCATACCAAGGTACAAGTTAGGTCTATTGATGTTCTGTCCGTACCAATTTACATAATGCTGGAGAGTTTGGTATCATATTCGAACCATACACTGTGTATGTATACATATTTATACTTGTTTTTCTTTAGAGGGGAGATCAGAATTTATATCGAGGTCAGGACAGTAAATATATGGTAATGATCGATTGATATTGGATTTATGCACAAATCAGAAGTTATCTATGAATGAGGTTTTAGATACATTTTTATGGCATTCTCAATGTTGATCATATAGCAGAAATGTTCAAATCAATTTTCTTTAATTTGATATGAATGGAAAGTTTGTAATGTGATACACAGGCACCAGAACACCAGGGTTGAATATTCGGTGAACGATCTAACCAAAATGACCTCTATGATGAAGGACAAAAGTTATTTGCTTCAGACTTATATATTATAATTGTGTTTATCAAGTAAATTTTATGTCAAAAAGTATGTAAAGGATTAATTCTATTGGCCTCGATTTTCAAAAAGTGAGAATTTTTATTGACTGTAAAATTGTTTGGTTCATTTTTTTTTTTTTTTTTTTAATTTGAAGAAAAAGGATATTTAAAATCTTTCTAAAAGCTGGTATGTAGTGAAATGAACTTGTCTAGAGTGACACTTTGGTGGGTTCTGAGGAATTTATGAATTTAAATACTATTGGTTTGTTTATAGCGAGGTCTGTAGTACTTTACTGATGGTAGTAAATGTCTGAAAATTTGAAAATTATTATTCCAAAGATCATACCAGTAAAACACAATCTTAGATATTATTTGGGAAAGAAGGAGAGAGAAATGAGATAGAAATATCAGAACGAAATTGGTACGTCCTTGCCAATGAATAAAAGAATGAAACATTTTAAGACAAATATATACATTTAACAAAAACAATATTACAGAATTTGTGGCTATCAGAAGTTAATGGTATTTACAGCACATGTCACTGTTTTGTTTGTTTGATATTTAAGTTTGACCTACAGAAAGTACAGTTTGTGTTGTCGGCCTTAAGAGTCGATACAGGTATAAGCCTATCCCTACCTCGGCAGACAATGGGAGGATCCCAAGAGAGCTGGCGCCCATTGTCATTGTCGAATGCCTGACAATTTTGGTCCGTTTCAAGTTTCCCTATATGGCAATTAAAGGGTTTTATGTAACAAGTGATTGATGCAGTTTGTGTATTGGATTCGGTACCTTTGTTCATTCGGACATTGGAGGATGAAACACCAATACAGTAATAATGTTCTAGTATTCAGCATAAAAATGTAATTGTTAAGAAAAAAGTCCAGATTGCATGAAAATTTGTTATGAAGAAAGAAACAGATGCCATATCAAAGTATCAAATGATATGAAGGATTTGGGAGATTAGTACCTGATAAAAGTTTTCACATCAGAAAGAAAAGTAAAAAAATTGCTTGTTCCTTTCCTTGTAAATAATAAAATCCTAATGGTGATAGAGATATTTTTTTTTTACATTTTTCCAATGCTAAATGTTAATTACGGTAATGAATTTTTAACTCACCTACCTGTCCGGCATCAACTTTTCCATTTAAACAACTTCTTCTCAATAACCAAGAGGCCCAGAGACCTAATATTAGGCGTGTTGCATGCTGGGATGAAGGGCTACCAAGTTTGTTAAAATGAATAACCTTGACCTACATTCAAGGTCACAGGGGTCAAATAGGTAAAAATCTAAATGATTTCTTCTCATTAACCAAGAGTTCTAGGGAGTTGATATTGGGTCTGTAATATTGGGTCTGTAGCATGCTGGGGTAACTCGTTACCAAGTCTGTTCAAATGAATGACCTTGACCTTCATTAAAAGTCACCTGCGTCAAATAGACTAAAAGTTTACTTATTTTCAATAACCAAAGGGCCGAGAGACCTGATATTTGGCTTGTAGCATGCTTGGATGATAGCTAGGAAGTTTGTTCAAATGTATGACCTTGACAATGATTTAAGTTTGAAAGAGTTAAATTGGCCAAAATATATGAGACACCTTTCAAATAACTGTAAGTTTGAAAGAGTTAAATTGGCCAAAATATCTGAGACACCTTTCAAATAACTGAGACCCTGAGATGTTATATCTGGTTTCTGTACACTTGTTCTTAATTATGTTTATGTATAAAAAGGATTACTGGATAGCAGGTGAGCGATTCGGGCCCATTGGGCCCTTGTTTTTAATTCCTTTAAAGAATTATGGATATCTCGGCAGACAATGGGAGGATTCCAAAAGAGCTGGCACCCATTGTCATTGTCAAATGAAATGTCATCAAACTAAACTAATTAATAGTGCTTTTCTCTATCCTTGCCAAAATCAGTAATATGAAATCATTTTCTTGGCTCTGTTATTTTCTCCATGTTTACAAGGAAATGATTCTGACTTGGTTTAGATAATTAGGATGGATGTCTGAAGCTCCATGTCAGTAAGTGATCTTTGGCCAGATAACAGGATTCTGTGGTTCTTACGGTGATACACTGCAGCTTTCATTAGTACCTGCTGTCCAGTCAGACATGGGTAATGGTCAATCAAGTGTATGAATCATGGTCAGTCTTGGGCAGTTATTAGTTTGTAAGCAACACCCTTTGTCCGATAGTGTAAGCCAACGGTCTGTTTTAGGTTTCATTTACTGGTAATCAGACTCCAGCTTCTGGTCCCAAACATACCAAATTTTGTCCTCTGGTCCCTAACATACCAAATTTTGTCCTCTGGTCCCTAACATACCAAATTTTGTCCTCTGGTCCCAAACATACCAAATTTTGTCCTCTGGTCCCAAACATACCAAATTTTGTCCTCTGGTCCCAAACATACCAAATTTTGTCCTCTGGCCCCTAACATACCAAATTTTGTCCTCTGGCCCCTAACATACCAAATTTTGTCCTCTGGCCCCTAACATACCAAATTTTGTCCTCTGGTCCCAAACATACCAAATTTTGTCCTCTGGTCCCTAACATACCAAATTTTGTCCTCTGGTCCCAAACATACCAAATTTTGTCCTCTGGTCCCAAACATACCAACTTTTGTCCTCTGGTCCCAAACATACCAAATTTTGTCCTCTGGTCCCAAACATACCAACTTTTGTCCTCTGGTCCCAAACATACCAACTTTTGTCCTCTGGTCCCAAACATACCAAATTTTGTCCTCTCATCCCAAACATACCAAATTTTGTCCTCTCGTCCCAAACATACCAAATTTTGTCCTCTGGTCCCTAACATACCAAATTTTGTCCTCTGGTCCCTAACATACCAAATTTTGTCCTCTCATCCCAAACATACCAAATTTTGTCCTCTGGTCCCAAACATACCAAATTTTGTCCTCTGGTCCCTAACATACCAAATTTTGTCCTCTCGTCCCAAACATACCAAATTTTGTCCTCTCGTCCCAAACATACCAAATTTTGTACTCTGGCCCCTAACATACCAAATTTTGTCCTCTCGTCCCTAACATACCAAATTTTGTCCTCTCGTCCCAAACATACCAAATTTTGTCCTCTCATCCCAAACATACCAAATTTTGAGACATCCAAGTTGATAAATTCAAATGATATAAATATGCTACAATTTTTATCAAAATGAGATTTCCTATCTTGACATGATCACCAAGACGAGGAATGTTAATTTGACACATTTGTATAATATTCTAGAAAGTGAATATTCTTACCTTCAGGCATGAAATCATCATAAAAAAATGAATCGATTATAGAAGCAAAAGAGAAGATGTTTGGCAGATAGTATATATGTCTATACATTTGTATGTAGTATCGTAAGGCTTTGGGGCGATATCTGACACAGAGCTAGGCGTCAGGTGATCCACTTCGCCCAGGCTCTTCTCACAATACCTAATAGGTATGGTACGCTGTGACCCCCAATCATTGATCACAGGCCCCTTAGTGCCCTCCTGGGCTGACCCAGCCCCTGCTGGTTAAATTGTTTGGGATGACAGGGTACATATCCTCAGGTGACCTATATTATATATTCTTTTGTATCATATTACAATCAATGACCTACCCATTTAGAATTCAGTATCTTTGTGATAAATAGATAACCTTTAAAAATGCTTTGCTGACGAGGTAACTTTTGATGTATTGAAATGATGAAATTTAAGAATACTAAATAAAAATAAAAAAATGCCGAAATAATGAACAAACAATTCACACTTGAGCAAAAAAACTTCAGGATACGAAATCTGTCGATTTTGAAATGTTGAAATTCTTTCAAGTTGCACACTTTAACTTAAACACTGTTATGGTGGGTGACTCAGTCGGGCCTTATTGCATTCAAAGATTCCAAAGATATTATGTGTAATTTTACATGGACCAAAACAATCATAGCAAAGAGGGACCTTCGCCTCATTTAAACAGGTTGAAAATCACACAGAATTTTCCCATTTATCATGTTATTTGATTAGTACTTGTCAGTATTTTCATTATATGAGAACGGGTCAGGACGGTATGTCAGGACGGACCACACACCCCAGGGACAAATTATTTACACGGAAATTATTTACGGCATAAAAGGATTCATAATAATTTGAACTTTCCTTTTAATAAATGGCTTTGTCATATTTTTACCTTGATAGGTTCTGTATTGAGCAATATATCTCATGTCCTTCTTATAGGAAATTACAATAGGCACTATACGATCATGACAGATTAATGTGTTTCCTGTATTCAACCCACCATGTAATAACGATGGTAGGCTGACCTGTCAGATTTAGAAAACATAATGGAAAGTTGAAGTTTAGTATTATGGTTCTAATTCACAAAAAAGTTATTTTTAGATATCTTTTAGATTTTATATGTGTGTTTCCTTTGTCTCAAACTTCATATGTAGGTTTCCCCTTGTCCGTAGATACAGAAACCAAAATGGCTGACATTTGAAGTTTAGCTTTGCATTTAAAATTCTTCTCTAACATCTCTGTTAGATTTCATACATAGAACACATTGACAATAGAGATAATTTAGTGGTGGTCCTTGGATCTCTTGTAGAAAAATGATGTGGTTAGCATTGTATAAGGGCTATAAAGGAGAGCGATTACAAAAATGTGTAACTGTCTTTACTGTTACCAAGAGCTTCCTTGGAGCTTGTGGTGAGCTTCCCCAGCTTATTGACTTATAACAGGTACTACACTTCTATTAAGGACTTGATTTAGACTTGTGGTCAGCCATAACTTATAGTAGAACATTATCATAATATGACCAAGGACCTGAGAGAGAATTGCGGTAAGCCTTATTAACTTAGGTTCCTTACCACAATAGTTTTACTAAGAGGTCCTAGTAGAAGTTTGTTGTCAGTCCAACACTTATGGAAAACATCTTCCTGTTCTTTGGTGCCTCATTATTGTAGAAATGTAAACAGAACCAGAGAATAAGCGATGACTTGTTTATGGAGAGTATCTAAGATCATTTGAAAAAGATGAAGACATAGTTGAAGCAGAATCTCTTGAGCATCAGCTTTAAGATATAGAATTGGAAAGAAGGGTATAATCCCTGTACTAGTATCTGCTGGGGAGGCTGAGCTCTACAGATCGCTGGACCGATAAGTGTATGTAGCTGTAATGTATACAATGTATGAGTTATGGTACGATTACATTGGAGCAGATGTTTATTCACTTACTGCTCAGAGACATTTCACCCTTTACCAGCTGGGCTCTTGTCTGGTGTACCGACTGTGTTCAAAGAGAACCCTTCCATCAGTATTGTTTAAACATTCCTTTGTAGTATACTCTGTACATAGACAAGGGACGTAGAGTTACAATGATACATTGACAACTTGTACATTTTATATATATTTATTTGCGTCTGTGGAATTTTTTATGTTTCTAAAAAGATTGTGTAGGGCTATATAGAGGCTATCATGTAAAGTACACTTTCCCTGGGAGGGTGGGGGGAGGGGGGGGGGGGGGGGGGGGGGGGGTGATACTTCATCTAGCTTGGAGGAGTTGGAGGGCACTTTGTTGTATAAGTGATGTTTGAGTACAGTTTGTGTGTCTTTAAGTATTGAATATTTTCCTGGTTATACAGAGGAAATTTGACAGACAGCAGGGAAGGAAGGAAACTTTACCACAATGAGGAAATTGATGTATGTACTCGGATTGTAAAGCTGGCATAATTAGAAACTGATAGTAAAACCAGGATATCACATTAACCCTTCCTCCAACACCTCCCCCTCAGACCTAGTCCTTTACTAGGATAATATAGTGTAGACCTCCCCCCCCCTCCCCCCGGGACCCTATCCCCTCCCCCTCAGACCTAGACCTTTACTAGGATATATATAGTGTAGACCTCCCCCCCCCCCGGGACCCTATCCCCTCCCCCTCAGACCTGGACCTATACCAGGATATATATAGTGTACACCCCCCCCCCCCCCCCCCCCCCCGGGTCCCTATCCCCTCCCCCTCAGACCTAGACCTTTACTAGGATATATATGGTGTACACCTCCCCGGGGGCCCTATCCCCTCCCCTTCAGACCTGGATATTTACCAGGATATATATAGTGTACACCTCCCCGGGGGCCCTATCCCCTCCCCCTTAGACCTGGATCTTTACCAGGATATATATAGTGTACACCTCCCCGGGGGCCCTATCCCCTCCCCCTTAGACCTGGATCTTTACCAGGATATATATAGTGTACACCTCCCCGGGCCCTATCCAATCCTCCTAAAAAATGAAAATAATTGTAATTTAAAAAGTGAATTGCTGACTGCCAAATTCTGTAAAAGTTTAAATGGATTAAATGAAATCCTACCTATACTATATATTTGGATATAAGTCCATACCTGTAATAAGCCAGCCCATGGTTATTGCAGTTAAGTAAAACATGATATTTCATATCCTTCAATAATTCACTTCCTTATTTATTTGAGTCAGGCTTCATGTGAATTTGGATGTGGGGGGGATCAGGATACATACATGAGAAATATTACCAGGAACAATGTAAATCATAGGATGATTCAATAAGATAAAATTAGAATTTACATAGTGTAGCTGATGTGTAGTAGCTGATGTAAAGCTGATGTAGCTGATGAGGCTGATGCCATGTATGATGACAGACCTTGATCAGCTGTTGTTGGCTGTAGTGTCAAAGTTTACAAAGCCATCATTATCTCCAGCTGCCTCACCTAGACCAGATCAGTACATCACTGTTCATCAAACCCAAAATTAAAGATAGTCCTGCTTACATTATTACTTGTAAGGACCGCTAAATTAAAGATAGTCCTGCTTACATTATCACTTGTAAGGACCGCTACACTTAGATAACCCTGCATACATCACTGTTTTTTAGTTGTAACACATTTCAAAGAAATTGGGAATGAAGTTGATATGGTTATTCAGCTTCAAATACATATTTTCTTTCTGAGATTAAAATGATGAACTCATCAGCTTGAGACGTTGGTCTGACTTTTGTTCGCTTAATCTGGGTAAGTGATGATGACAATGACGGCCTTTATGATGCTGCATGGATCAGAGAATATGTTGCTGATAAGGAAATTATAAGGTCTGGAGGGGTAAAGTCTGGAGATGGTATGATTAATTTGAGAATTGGGGAGAAAGTATGAAGATAAGGAGAGAAATGATTCGATGTAATCTCCAGTGTCGTGTATATCCAGTAGTTCATCTATACTTGTAGGATTACACACCTTCAAAGGAATGTTTCAGTAGAACTTAGTTATAGGTTTTTAATATCCTGTGAACCTTTGAAAGTATCATTTACAAGTTTTACAGCTACGGCTTTGAATGCCTTACAAAATCAGTTGAAATGGTCAGGGAATAGAATTAAAACAACTGTTTTTAATATTTATACGAAATAGTTTATTTATGTTTTGGTGAATGCATCAGTCTTTATTTTATCAGAGCATGAAGAAATATGTGAAATTAAAAGAAGATGAGAGGTATCTATTTTCCATGCCTGGGCGGTCAGGTTTTTACTACCTGGAGGAAATATATGTATCTTTATCAACGGTTTAATAGGTTACTAAATATGATTTAAAGGTATTCACCGTGCGAGAAATGATGTCAGAGTTATCTGTTGTGAAATTCACAGGTTTTACTTAACACTCTCGCACCTGAAAGGGTCAAAGATTCAATTTTCTATTGTAAATAGTTTATGGGTTGCATATAAACACAAATTGGGTACAAATGTATTCGGATATGTAATGGTAAAATATGATTTATATACAGGTTTTCTTTATGCAAAATTTTGATATAGACAGGTTACATTGCAAACACTTTCATCTATTTTAATAAGTGTGAAAAATGTTAAATGAATGTTAGCTTCACACCAATAGTGTAGAATGTGAATTCACATATGGTGACAGTCTCTAGTTAGTCAAAAATATCTAGTCTTTGATTTACATAAGATAGGAATGGGTTTATTTGTACTTTTCTTTGTCTGCTGCTCTGTCTATCCATCTGATGTCCGTCCGTTCAGCCGTCCATCAACAGATTAAGTTCATTCTCCAGGTATCTTAGTTGTGGTTTTGCTTCTAGATTATAGTGTTAAGATTTGGGGGTATAGTTGTTATACTCTAGTTATAATTGAATTGCCTGTCGAGGTTTAAATACTCTAGTTATAATTGAATTGCCTGTCAAGGTTGTAATAATCTGGTTATAATTTAATTGCCTGCCAAGGTTGTAATACTCTGGTTAAACTTTTTAATTGCCTATCGAGGTTAAAATACTCTAGTTATAATTTAATTGCCTGCCGAGGTTGTAATAATCTGGTTATGATTTAATTGCCTGCCGAGGTTGTAATAATCTGGTTATAATTTAATTGCCTGCCGAGGTTGTAATAATCTAGTTATAATTCAATTGCCTGCCGAGGTTGTAATAATCTGGTTATAATTTAACCTGCCTCCCAAAGTTGTAGTATTTTGTGTTGATTATGCTTTTCTGTGTTATAACTGTCAAAGACATTCCAGTCTGCTAATTGGAGTTGCTGCCAAGTTGTTAGCTGTAATTTGTTGTTGTTCTAACAACATGTGCTAACAATATTTAAAACTTTCTTGGCAGCTAACCCTACTGTAGTGTGAAATTTGGGTACAACCATTACAAGGTTATATGTTGGTGTCATATGATTATTAATTCAAACAGAAATTCATAGAATGAAAGCAATAAATTAAAAAATAAATTGAAAAAATAAATTGCACTTTGGTAAAGTTTTGCAGAAAAAAATATGCATTGATGAAAAAGTTTTTTGGGAAATTGAAGGCATATTGTATGCTGCAGATGTCAAATGCTAGAGCATGGTAATTAATTCTCTCCTACACTTACACATTAAGTGTATACAACACCCATTCACAATGCCAGGCCGCATGCACACTACACATGTAGTTGATGTACCTACCTTGGAGCTGTGGGTACGGAGGCTGCCTCCCTCTCTCGGGCCTGGCTACCCCTACAAGGGTGATGATCACTGTGATGAGGATACCATACTCCAGACCATCTGGCACTCAAGTCTATTGGCACCTCCTCCTAATGGCTTGCTAAATACCACCAAACAAGCGTTTTACTTAGCCGGCTCAGGTTTTCGATTTAGCCTTTTACAATTGGATGCTGGTGTTTAGGATTCTTTCATGGAAGAAAACCTGTGTTTTTAATTTTTGATATCTATACAACCTCAAGGAGAGGTGTGTTTTATAAGTTTGGGTTTCGGCAGCTGGTACTCGAGGAAGAAGCTGAAGTTTTTTTCTGGCTTTTCTGAGTCACTGTGGTGTTTGGGAACGGGTCAAAGTCTCGATTGACTGGGCTGAGATAATTGACTAATAATCCACACTCTACTAGTCAGCTGATTGGTTTGCGATGTGTACATGCTTTCCCAGCATTCATAGTTTCTCTGATCTTCAGTTTTAAAACTTTTTTTTTCCCCCTCAAGTGTTTCCTGATGAAGATGTTGAAGTTCTGTAAGATCTCTTGTTGTGTTAACCTTGAAGAGATTCTGTGATGGATATTTACAAGTCTTGGTGTATTTAACCAAGCTTTTAATTTTTGTGATCTCGTGTGGAATTTTTTCCATCCTTCACAAATCATATTCTAATTTTGTGTGGAGATATTGTGATATTTTCAAATGACTAAATCAGGGACAATTCAAATTGTAAATTTTGTGGAATAACTTCAACTGGAATCCAAAGTTTTGTGGAATCATCAAGCCAGGAGCTCAAACTTGAGTGTCACATAATCTCTGGACCAGGAGCTTGTACATTTCAAGTGTTGTGGAATCACCAATCTGGGAGGTAGTATATACCAGTTCTGTGGACTCGCCAAAGGTCCAGAGCTGTGGGTTCCTCTAGGTACTCCTCACCGGAGCTTGTGGAATATACATAAGCGCCATTGTTTGTATATGTAGGAAGAGCTAGTTGGAGCTGTTTGACAGGATGTTAGTAATACACTGTAGATGTAATAGTGAAGACAGCTGGTGACCAGGATACAGCTGGACAATGGAACTGATATGATTACTTATATAACCAGGATATATGTCGGTCAGAAATGGTATCTATCAAGGAGAAAATCATCCAGAAATACAAGGCCTTCATTGGCTCAACAAAGAAAGGTATCTCTTCTTTACGGTAACACTGGATCTTTTTATTTCTTATAGTTTTGAAAAGATTTAGCTGTTTAGGGTAGTTTCTGTAAAGATAAGCTGTTAAAGGAAGTTTCTGTAAAGATAAGCTGTTTGTAAAGGTAAGCTGTTAATAGTAGTTTTTGTAAAGATAAGCCATTGAGGGTAGTTTCTGTAAAGATAAGCCATTGAGGGTAGTTTCTGTAAAGTTAAGCCATTGAGGGTAATTTCTGTAAAGATAGGCTGTTGAGGGTAGTTTCTGTAAAGATAAGCTGTTTAGGGTAGTTTCTGTTAAGGTAAGCTGTTTAGGGTAGTTTCTGTTAATGGTAAGCTGTTTAGGGTGGTTTCTGTTAATGGTAAGCTGTTTAGGGTAGTTTCTGTAAAGATAAGCTGTTTAGGGTAGTTTCTGTAAAGGTAAGCTGTTAATGGTAGTTTCTGTAATGGTAAGCTGTTAAGGGTAGTTTCTGTAATGGTAAGCTGTTAAGGGTAGTTTCTGTAAAGGTAAGCTGTTTAGGGTAGTTTCTGTAAAGATTTTGGTATGTTGTATTTGGTCACCATATAGGTCAGATATCTTTATTTCTGTCATACTGTATACTGTACTCAACCAGCAATACCGCCCCTTATAACCCCACCCCCTACCCCCGCCCCCTACCCCCAACCCCTAGTAGGAAATAAAGGAATTTTAAAGGGAGGGGCCTTATTGCCAAATATAGGCCTGGTTCCATAACATAAGCCTAGTGAGTCGGTATGAAAACCATGAAATTTTAGCCTTGTGGAAATTAATAACTATACAGTATTATCTTGTAAATTCAGTATCATGATAAAATAGCTGTCTCCATACACTGTATTCTCGGTTCTAAATATATATATATGTTGACAACCTTCCTTAACAAATTATGGAGATCATTTGCCTCAGGTTAGTATTACAATCCAGGGTTTGACACTAACTGAAATGGTAGAGGAGCCCGCAGGGCTCCTAAAAAAAATATTCAAGGGGCCCTATGTAATTTTGTGGAGCCCGAACAGCGAGCGCCGAAGGCGTGAGCTGTAAGTTTCTAGGGGGGTCCGGGGGCATGCCCCCCCGGAAATTTTTTTTTTCTATATGCTCTGTGGTGCATTCTAGACCATTTTTGGTGTATTTTGGAGCTTTTGTATTTGAGATATTTTTAAAGATATTTTTTGCAGTTAACATGGTTTAAAGGTGGAGGGATTTTCGCTCCTGTCAAACTTTTCACATAACGTACAGTACATTTTGTTCTCTTCAGATGAATGCCTTAGCCAAGTGAAAGATTTATACCAACCTTCCTGAAACGATCTGTGTCGTGTTTTTTCATATTCACGTCTTTGTTCGACATTTGACAGCTTCTTTTTCTTTGAGGGTGACTTTCCCAACCATTGAAGCATAGTCGCCATCTTACCCTATGTTACTCAAACGCTTGAAACATACTGATTTGCACGGGCCCTTATTACAAACGTACAAATGATACAGACTGTTATTCAAACGCTTGAAGCGTACTGACTTACACGGGCCCTTATTACAAACGTACAAATGATTCAGACTTTAAACAGTTATCAGCAATGATAATACGCACCTGACTTCAACCGGAAATACTTCCTACAGGATTGTTTAGGTCATCGTTCTACCGACGACGGTCGTGGTCAAGAAATAAACTCAGCATGAACATTTCGCACACGATTTCAGGTTTTTTTGGTGGATTTTGTGATCCGCGGGATAACAAATGGTTCTGAGATTAAGGGGACCGTCGGTCCTCCAAAAAATAGAATCGAGAAGACCGACATTGTTTTTTAGGGGCCTCGGTCCTCCGGTCTACCGTTAGTGTCGATCCCTGCAATCATGAGTTTTCTATCTCCTCCCCCACAGTAACACACAGAGGCTGTGAGGTGGTGATGGGGCCATTGTACTGTTGTATGGAACAGGGAGGGGGGTGGGGAGGGGTTCATCTGAGGAGTCATGTCAGCTAATAAGTCATCATTTCCTGTAGTAATTTCTGTACCGATTTGTAATAGTCACCTCTGTAGGGGAGTGTGTGTCAGGAGGAGGAGGGGGATGAAGAGAAGGAGGAGGGGGCGATGAGGGAATGAGGAGGGGCAACACTATCATCAATATTAGTCACTATAGACAGTGTATAGAGTACCTGGTAGTCACTACAATGTATAGAGTACCTGGTGCTGTGACTAGCTCTGTGACACACAAGCAGTATATCAGTAAATACAACATAGATGTACTACTAAACTTCTGTGGAAATGGTTCAGAAGAAAGAGAGTCCAGTTATTGGAAAGGTTTTAGTATATTTCGAATAAACATATATTACCCTAAATTTCTTTGATAGCTTGTGTCACAAATTAAAGGCTAACTAGTAACTTAGCTTGTTCACCGTAGTGATGGGTAACTCTAAGATAACTTATATTTACCTTGTACACGGATGAAATCTTAGGTGTAAACTGTTAACACCCACTCATCTACATCTCAACCTTTTTACAGTGTCGGATATCGTCAAATTTTACAAAGAACTTTTATCAGGTATTTGTAAGTTTTAATAGGTAAACCTGTTACTAAGGTGTTTACTTGTGTCATATAACTTAAAATTATCTCATAATATCGTCATTATGGGAAAACATTTTTGTATGTTTTCAATACACCGACTACATTTGGTCTGAACTTGACATAGTGTTGAAATAACTCAATGTCTGTGTGCTAGCTAGCTAAAAGATCATATTTGCATGTTGAAAACATGTTTATGTGTCAGAAAGCTGTCAAATTACGTGCATTGTCGCTCCATATGGGTAGAGAATGGTTGTGTTATTCTCATCAACATTTAACAAGATCTAGAACTCTCAGTCTTTTGTAAAATTTATCAGATTTGGCGTTATCAGTCGGGTATAATGTAAAAGCTTTTTAGAGTGCGCTATTCATCAACAGCAAAGCCTTCATTGTGTTTTGTCAAATTCTGCCCTATAAAATTGCAAATGTTTCCCCGTTGGTAATTTTGATTAATATGTGTGTCCTGGTAACATATTACAGAGGTGTCACAACTTGTGTTACGTTGAGCTTTTTGCCTGTTTCTGATTTTGGGGCAAGATCCAAGGTTTGCGATATGAACTTTTTGGCATGTTGGTATACATTTTGGGGACGACTGTAAAACTGATGTATATTTCAAGGCACCGTAAAATTAACGTCTGTATGTAGTTAGTACCGCCATAAGAACCGGGAACACGACTTGTACACGTCACTTTTCATCAAGTAAGCACAATGTCACCATCATCATGCAGGTGTATCTTTTGATGACAAGCCAATACGGAGTTGTGTAGGATATTCGGTGAAATCTCGTCACCATCAGTCCCGTAACGATTGCTTTATATAGGTAATAGACCCGGTTATTACATTTCTGAGACATTTAGAGATGTTCATCAGAAAACTAGTAGTGCATTACTTAGGTTGGTACAAACCTTAATATCATATACTGGCCGCAATATTCATTTATCAAATCAATGAAAATCCTACCTCAGTGTCCCTATAATAAACCCAGCTCCTACTTTAGGGAATGTGTTGTCCCCCAGGGCTGGGCTTATTCCAGCCAGCCCCTACTTTAGGGCATGTGTTGTCCCCGGGGCTGGGCTTATTCCAGGATAAATATGTTATGCAACTTTTAGGTTGAAGTCGGTAATATCAGGATGGATAACGATCGGTAGCCATGGTACACACTATGAGTAACTTCATACTTTCATATGTGCATGACTTGCACATTTCGTTACGTTTTACTTTTTATTTCCGTCTAGTCTCATTACATTTAGATCCAGTTTATAATTCACCTGAACAGTTTAAGTAATTGGTCCTCCTGAAGTACTATGTAAACTGGTTTATAGTAAGTGTAGATAGGGTTCCCATGCTGATAAGAATCTATAGCATTTATCATCATAGATACGTTTGTTTGACGTTTTTTTACTTTCCTAGATCTCGCTGATAGAAGTGATAAACACAGAAATGTCTTACAAACACGATACAACCAACATATTGATAAATTACTACACAAATTCCTAAATTACGCACAAATTTACAATAATTTAATTAAAATTTGTAACATTTTCATTAAAGGTCTAACCAAACAAGGAGATCAGCGATTCGGTAATATATATGCGGGCCTGTATATTGTAGCTTATGTTGTTGTGTATTAGAAAGGAAAACCATGCGGACAGGGTATGGAATGTGGCTGTATGTTTCTGACAATTAAATTTACGCTGGTGCACATTCCAGTTGGTTTAAGTTGTAGGTAATATAAATGTGCTGTGCTGAATATTTTATTATATAGACTGTATAATTAGCTCAGATGCTAATTAACTGTGGTAAAACTGCATAATTAGATCAGATGCTAATTAGCTGTGGTAAGATTTAGAGGAAAGTTAACTATAATATTACAAATGGCCACCTACTGTGTAGAGAATTCAATGACAGGTCTTGTTTGAGTAATTATAGAATATATATGTAATGTTTGGTTTAAAGACGTTTCCCACAGCTGTTGTTGTTTGATTGTACTGGAGGTCCTGCTTTCATATTGTTGTTTTTTTCAGGGAAAATATTCCTCGTTAAAGTAGTCTGTTAGATAATGTACTGAAATAAGGGTACACAAAAACTAGTGGGTTTGCAGTATGACATACAATTGTCTTGTCATCAGTAAGACGATATACTGAAATAAGGGTACACAAAAATTAGTGGGTTTGCAGTATGACATACAATTGTCTTGTCATCAGTAAGATAATGTACTGAAATAAGGGTACACAAAAATTAGTGGGTTTGCAGTATGACATACAATTGTCTTGTCATCAGTAAGATAATGTACTGAAATAAGGGTACACAAAAATTAGTGGGTTTGCAGTATGACATACAATTGTCTTGTCATCAGTAAGATAATGTACTGAAATAAGGGTACACAAAAATTAGTGGGTTTGCAGTATGACATACAATTGTCTTGTCATCAGTAAGATAATGTACTGAAATAAGGGTACACAAAAATTAGTGGGTTTGCAGTATGACATACAATTGTCTTGTCATCAGTAAGTTAGTGCAGGAGTAAATTGTTTGGCCTTCGTGTGTAAATACCGCTAACGCACTGAATGGTGAAGGAGAACGGTTTTGATGAGGTCCAGGTGTTAACCATTTCCCTCTTTCCCCTCCCTCTAATTCCAAACGTAGAGGCGTAATTCTGAGGCAACTTTGTGATGTGGCATATTTATCATTTATAAACGTGTAATCCAACTGGGCGATTAATTTTATATAATTAGTCACAGCATGCTTAGGATTGCCAATACGGCAGTGTGTATTCAGAATTGGAGCTCTGGACTCGGAGTGTGTTTTCAGATGTTTATTTATGTGTTTTGTCAAACATCTAATTGAAAAAGCCTGGTATTAAATTTGATGTGCAATACTTATATCTGACAGAAGAGGGACAGCAAGGTCTCAGGATAAAAATGTATTACTAGAGATCATTGGACAAAAATAATTTAATGCTTTAACGCGTTTATGTAATACAAGTGAGTCTGGTGCATTAGTTTCGTGTAGACAAATATCCTAACTTTGTATCGTAAAGAAGCTTTGCCGTCTGTTCGACTCCTCCGCAATGATAGCCCTGTAAAAGCTGTTTCTAATTAGAACTTAGCAGACAGCGTTGAAGATGTACTAGGTTTTGGTAACCCCAGTATGAAAACTCAATATGCTCCCGTTTTGTCTTTGCAGCACCAAGCAGGGGAGGCACTGATGATGAGCTCGATTTTGGCCGACCGTCCTCGTACCGTAGCGGCCAGACCAAACGTACCACTAGTTCCTCCTCTGTACCCAGAGGTAAGGGAGATCACTCTAGTAGAAGACACTGCAGTAAAATGCCTCTGTTAAACTAATAGAAAAAGACAATTTTAAGTTTTCTTTTGATACCAATATCCAAACAAATGAGTTATGCTCTTTTGGATGCAATCTCGACAAATAAATTGCAGCTTTTGTTTTTAATCTGACATTGAACATTTGGAATCGCCATCGGAATAATTAGTGGTATCACGTTTAAGTAGTGATTAATTGGGTTCTAATGAATCCCATCAACCTGATATTTAGTTGATCAGTTTATATTTTTCCCTTCTGATGGAAAAATAATTAAAAAAAATTCTATTCCAAAATTATTTTAATTAATGAATATAAATGTTGCTGAAGCAAAAAATGAAAAATTCTTGAATATTTCATCATTGATGATACAACTTAAACATTTTGATTCCCGTAGCTCCAAGCAGAGGACCCTCAGATTGTGATGATAATGAGTTTGCACGGCCACTTTCAACCAAAGTTCCACAGGCCAAGAAGACCAGCAGCAGCCTGGCCTCTGGGAGAAAAACACCCAGCGCCTCAGGTACGAATCTCCACCGAACTCATAGAGGGGTCACAAGCTTAATCAAGACTGTCTAACAAATAAATCATTCTGTATTGTATCATTCATCATGATTCAGGTGACAGGCAAATAGAATCTATAAAAATGACCAATCATCCGAAACCTTAGTTATGTACGGCTATCACGGTCATAGAATTTTTGACATTTTGAAATGAAGATAAAAATTTGCCCAGCTACATTCTCTTATTTTGTAGTTATCTCCCTTTGGATTCAGTGACTTGACAATTTTATTAAAGTGATGTTTATATTCAAACTTGAAGATTCCATTTCAGCTAAAATAGCGGTATTACCAATATATTTTCTAACTGATTGATAGTGATTTGAGCTGCCAAAAAGTGATTTGGGAAAGTTTTATATAAATGGCAGCATATCCAGCGTTAGTGATATAGTAGAGATATGCATACATGCCATACCTCCCGGCGTGAGACAAAATCTCCCTTATTTTCAAGTCATTTATTTCCTCCCGGGAGGAGAGCCCAAATTCCCGTATTTTGTAATTCCCTCCGGTATTTTTGCCGACGCCATATTTGTTTACAATTCAGTAGTTTTCTCGCGAGATTTGGCTAAATTTAGCGATCACGTGATCCATCTAAATCACGTGATCACTCAATCAAAATGGCGCCTGTTGGACACGGCTTTCACGTGAAGCTCTGGCTAGTGTAATGTTTGCGCTAGAATATCTATCACCATGAAATAAAGGCAAGTCGCTTACAAACAACTTAAACCCTCTTTGCTAACAGACTTGAATTATTGTTTTCTTTTAGGACCATACTTTGATGATGGTAATTGATACAGAGCCTGGTCAGACGCAAAATCACACGTGTTTTTCATATAACATGTGTATCGTTGATCAGTGATAGCAAGATGAAATCCGATATTTTCTTTTAGAAAACTATCAAAATTAGCACATCTGGTGGTCGTAGTGGTCAATCATGATGTTTACAATGACTGTACAGTCCATGACAGAGACAATAAACAAAATCTAGAATGATCGTGATAGATTTACTGCAGTCTCCTAACATGAACATCTTCAGTTCTCATGACTTCATGTATATACACCTGCAAACTTGGAATATTTTTATATCTAAATGGTCCAACATAAGGTATCCCACAGGACATTTCATGGTGATATTTTTCCAACTGATTTGTTCCCTCAGAGTGGATCAAGCTTTCTAATTTCAAGAAAAATCCAAACTGATAAAAGATTAACTTTCTTTTCTTAATCTTTAGCTACATGTAATTATAATAAACCCTTTTCAAATGCTGTTATGTAATATGCATAAAGCTGTGAAACTTTTTGTGCTACATAAAAAAAATAAAAAAAATAATTTCATATCATCAGAATCTGAATGTATACTATTGCATTTTTTACCTTACAACTTTTTGTTGTTTGCCTATAAAATATGATTAATATCCAAAATAAATATAAATATTCTTTATCACTTTCAAAATTAGTTTATTACTTTGAAATTGAGTAAAAATGTCGATATTCATGTCGCGCACAAATCTCCCTTATTTTAGGCAAAACTCCCTTAAAATAATCATCAATCTCCCTTATTGGTCTCTTGAAAGTATGGCATGTATGGATATGCTAAGTAACCCTGTTTACTCTACCACCGGGAGGGGCTCATCTAAGCAAGTCTGTTGTACAGGCTCTATAGACCTTTTTCTATATAACATTTGTCATAGAAACCAACTAGCAATTTTACAATATGACTACTTTTGCTGGGTACAATGGTAGCTGAGTTACCAAGGTTTAGCTATGAAGTTAGTACAGATTATTCTTGCTCAAATTAATTTGCTATTGAAATTACAAAATATGAATAGATATAGATACAAGTCACCATTTTCACATCATTGTGGTACCTTTCACTTTTTACTGGTGGTTGGAAAAATTAACATAATTATTTATTTTTCACTTAATATCATTATAATTAATTACTATACACTAATTGATTTTTTTTTTCACCTTATCACAAAAGCACATTTATAATACTGTTCCTTAACATATGCACAAGTTAATTATTAGATGTTAAAAATCTTATCATTAATTAATCTATATATAACTTAATTACCAGATGACATCAAAAATTCATTAACTAGACTTCATTTCCATTCAACATAGATACAATGAATATAGATCAAAATATTTCAGTTACAATGGAAATTCTTTGTTTCCATATAGTTATTCCCCTTTTTGGGGTCACTTGATGTGAGGTTAAAGGTCATTTGTCCTTGACCCTGACATTAACCTCCTCTTGCCTTTCTCTTACTAACTCTGACAGCCGTCACCCTGCGACGTCGCCGATCCATATCTAGCACAGGTAACAAAATGCTTTACTACCCGTTCTCATGTCTAACGTATCGGTAACAAGCGTAGAAAATTAAATTGTGTTGCACACTTAATTTGAAGTCTTCAAAGTCACTCTTTATGATTTACTGTTTTCTGCATGTGGGTTATATATACATTTGTATTAATTTCAAATTTCATTACATTATTCTTCAAAAATAGATTTCATTCTAAAGACGGGAAGTTAGTTTGATATTCTGAAGTATAAACAGAGGGCTAGGATTGTAAACCCTGTATAAACTGAATGTTTATTGTAAGGTCGGTTTATACAAGTGTCGGAGAAGAGAGGTCAAATTTTGACACAGCTTTACACTGGATGATATAAAACAAAGAAGATGATAATCATCGCAATATTTCTACTGACTGATTTGTTTCTATAACGGATTTCAATTTGAAATTTAGAAGAAGAAAAACATGTTTGAAAGTAATCTTGAAGGAAATTGTTGTAAAATGTTTTGTGTTTAATGGCGGATAACATGAAATAGTTCTCGTTTTATCTTGAAAATTGGATTTTACCGTATAGCATTAACTTATGTATACACTAGGGTTACTGTTAGGGGTTACTGTTAGCTGTTAGTATAACCCACATGCACAGTGATTAGTGGTGATGTAGATTTACTGATTACAGGTGATGCGTCATGTCCAACAGACGACACCTTCTTCCTCGCCCCTAACTTACTCACCTGCAATTTCTACCTGTATAATACCTCTGTAGTAACAACACACAGCATCATTGTTTCCTCACTCCATTTCCTTACCTCCCCTCACTAGTAGAATGGGTTAGGCCCTGTCTTTGATATGGTGATGTCTAATTACCACCCGAGGGGATGGCTGTTTTCTGAAAGCAACCTCACACCCCTTCAGTTTCAGATATCTTGTGTATTATGCTCTGTGTGGTAGAGTCCAAGTTTCACCCCTAGGGGGTTTTCCTAATGGTCAACTAATCATTGTTTTGTACCTGAGATTTTCCTTCTATGCTTTGTACCTGTTTTTGAAAAAAAAAAATCAACAGTTGTTTGAAATTAGTAATTAATTTTGTTATTTGGATATTTTCTTTGTAACTTTCTAAGGATTTTAACCTGGTGTAATTATATTTGGATTGCTGTGGTTTCTGAAGAGATTACAAACTTCTATGGTATTCACCTGAAGATGATGTGTTTCCTGAACCGCTAGTGTTCAAGACAAATTAACTGATGTTGCGTGTCATTGGTCACTAACGGTCAGTTGTGTGTCACTGGTCACTAATGGTCAGTTGCGTGTCACTGGTCACTAACGGTCAGTTGTGTGTATCTGTTGTGTCATTAATGGTCGCACATGAGGACCTGTTGTGTCTGAATTGCAAAATTATCATTAGTGATGTCGCACGGTATTGTGCCGATCGGTAGAGCACTTCGGTATTGGTTTGGTAAGTAATGGTGGCACCACACTGCCCAATACAGTAGTTAACAGTATGTATAGTTTCTGTCTGTAATTTGTTTTTTAATGCATTTTTGTTTAAACTTCACTGATGTATTTTTGTCCAGTATACACTTTTTCTGTGAGTAATATTGAATGCCTAGCAGTATATATATATAAAACCTCTGTTTGCCTAAAGCCTTTGTTTGCCTATAATAGAAAAGCTGTTAAAACTTGTTGAAAGTTTTTTATTTTGTATCCCATTCTTCTTTCAAATTAACTTCATTTTATTCTTCATAAATTTCAATATCTCAAGTTATAGGTATAAAGGAAAACATTTCAATGTGCAGGCTAAAAATAATTCCTGGAAATTTTCTTTAAAAAAAAAAAAAAAAAAAGATAAATAAAAAGAAAGAAAGAAAAAACTTTTAACTTATCTAAGCACTTGGATCAATATTACTTTGGCTAGGTTCAAAATATCATTTTCATTTTCACTGCCATTTTCACTCTGGTTTTTATGGAGGCGTTTACGCCTGCCATATTACAATCACCTACGAGTTGTGACGTCACAATCTCTCACTTTCATTTTCGTTATATTTCCTTTCACAGTTCATTTTGTAGTTTCTTTCGGTTCATATATGATGTAGTTGAACTATATATACATTTATGAAAACTATCAAGACTACAAATAATGTGCTATTACATGAAAAAAGGTATATTCAGTATAAATTTCTCTTCGGCGGAAGCCCGGAATTTGAGACCTCTGGTGGTAATTTCTATAACTAGGGGTAATGATTCGCTTATACTATTAGTTCCAAGTATGAGGCACGTCATTGTAGTCCGTCATTCAAAGTAGATGTGCACAGAAATGTATTAACTATGCTTATAATGTTGTGAACATTTCAGGAACTATTTTGAATAAACAATAAGAATAATGTCTTGTAAATATCTACACCTGCATCGATTTTTGCAAATCTATATCGAAAATACTGTTTGAAGGGAGATAACTGCGAGATTCTGACGTTACCTTACAGAGGACACTTGTTTAACTACTAGGAATAAAGACGGCATAACAACCAAGCGCAAACAAATTCCCGATTTTCATAATACCCTCCAGGTTTTGGCTAACAACATTTCTTTTGTTTAAAACTTGGTAGTTTGTTCACGAGATTTTATGAGATTTGGTCCGATATTTAGCGATCACGTGTTCCGTCTGTTTTCGTGAGCGAGCACTCTGTCAAAATGGAGGCACGTGGACACGGGCTTCACACGAAGCATCAAAGTGTGATGTTTGTCGCTAGAAATTAATATCTATCAACATGAATTCAAGGCAAGTTGCTTACAAAGTTTAAATCTGTTTGTTGACCCACTGAAATAAGCGTTTGTTTATTTAGGACGAAACTGTTTACGATAAGTTGTTCAAGCCTGGCCAGACCACAAAATCACAATATCTACTGCGATTATAGTCCGAATTTTCTGACGATCTTCCTATATACTATATGCAGACTTTAATCAGCGATATCAACACCAGAACCCTTCGGATTACTGCGATAACTGATCGAAGTCCCTGTGTTTCAAATCTATGAATCGGTAGACCTAACGTGATCGGTGATGGCGTGATGGAATTCGATCGTTTATTTTTTAAAACTAAGAAAACTGGCACATATCTGTCGTGGTGGTCATTTGTGCTGTACCTTCCCCGACAGAGACAATATACATAATCTGGGCTTTTGTGATAAGGTTTACTGCAGTAGCTACTCGCACTCGTAATATGAAAATGCTAAATTATTATTGAACCAGCTTGTCTTATATATATATTATTCAGCTCACGATTCAACCTTTTCAAATGTTTTCATGTAATATAACTTTTTGTTGTTTTCATGAAAAATGATAAATACATGTATATCTATTGGCATGGAGGCGTTTACGCCTGCCATATTACAATCACCTACGAGTTGTGACGTCACAATCTCTCACTTTCATTTTCGTTATATTTCCTTTCACAGTTCATTTTGTAGTTTCTTTCGGTTCATATATGATGTAGTTGAACTATATATACATTTATGAAAACTATCAAGACTACAAATAATGTGCTATTACATGAAAAAAGGTATATTCAGTATAAATTTCTCTTCGGCGGAAGCCCGGAATTTGAGACCTCTGGTGGTAATTTCTATAACTAGGGGTAATGATTCGCTTATACTATTAGTTCCAAGTATGAGGCACGTCATTGTAGTCCGTCATTCAAAGTAGATGTGCACAGAAATGTATTAACTATGCTTATAATGTTGTGAACATTTCAGGAACTATTTTGAATAAACAATAAGAATAATGTCTTGTAAATATCTACACCTGCATCGATTTTTGCAAATCTATATCGAAAATACTGTTTGAAGGGAGATAACTGCGAGATTCTGACGTTACCTTACAGAGGACACTTGTTTAACTACTAGGAATAAAGACGGCATAACAACCAAGCGCAAACAAATTCCCGATTTTCATAATACCCTCCAGGTTTTGGCTAACAACATTTCTTTTGTTTAAAACTTGGTAGTTTGTTCACGAGATTTTATGAGATTTGGTCCGATATTTAGCGATCACGTGTTCCGTCTGTTTTCGTGAGCGAGCACTCTGTCAAAATGGAGGCACGTGGACACGGGCTTCACACGAAGCATCAAAGTGTGATGTTTGTCGCTAGAAATTAATATCTATCAACATGAATTAAAGGCAAGTTGCTTACAAAGTTTAAATCTGTTTGTTGACCCACTGAAATAAGCGTTTGTTTATTTAGGACGAAACTGTTTACGATAAGTTGTTCAAGCCTGGCCAGACCACAAAATCACAATATCTACTGCGATTATAGTCCGAATTTTCTGACGATCTTCCTATATACTATATGCAGACTTTAATCAGCGATATCAACACCAGAACCCTTCGGATTACTGCGATAACTGATCGAAGTCCCTGTGTTTCAAATCTATGAATCGGTAGACCTAACGTGATCGGTGATGGCGTGATGGAATTCGATCGTTTATTTTTTAAAACTAAGAAAACTGGCACATATCTGTCGTGGTGGTCATTTGTGCTGTACCTTCCCCGACAGAGACAATATACATAATCTGGGCTTTTGTGATAAGGTTTACTGCAGTAGCTACTCGCACTCGTAATATGAAAATGCTAAATTATTATTGAACCAGCTTGTCTTATATATATATTATTCAGCTCACGATTCAACCTTTTCAAATGTTTTCATGTAATATAACTTTTTGTTGTTTTCATGAAAAATGATAAATACATGTATATCTATTGGCAATCGATATATCAAATCCATATAATATAAGACTTTCTCAAATATCAATATTCCTCATAACTTTCAAAATAAATCTATATTTGCTTTTGAAATTTAATTAAAAATGTTTGATTTTCATGTCACGAACAAATCCCTTAAAATGATCATCAATCTCCTTATTGGTCTCCAGAAAGTGTGAAAATAAATGAAACTTTTTTGTCAATAATTCTATTTATTATGAATTCATGTATAACCATTTAGGTTTTTTCCAATGTTGACCTTTAAAACTATATATATACAAGCAACAATCTGTGGGATGTCAAATATGGAAGGCTATATAGCTGTTTCAGGATAAATTGCCAAAAATGCTTATAAGTACTGTTTCTTATCACTGATCACATATATTGGGATTTTGACTATTATGTGTTATTGCTACTTAAGTGTAAATTTTTTTCGGCTTAAGTGATAATGTATTTCTTTGTACTTGTGTGCAACAGACATCGCAAGAGTTTAATTCTCCTACATATAATATTGACTCCTACAAAAAGAAGTTGAGTGATCATGAGTGGTTGACTACGAGAGGCATTTTATCAAATCTCATATTGACCATACTGATTGCTCATGATCATATTTCATCCGGCCTAGTAAACTCTAGAAAAAACATCTTAATTTATGAAAGTAGCTAACTCCTTTAATGTATGTGTAAAAATTAAGTATATATATATATATCGTACAAAACATCAAACTTCTAATATGGTAGATATGAAACATACATTTAGGCTGACTGCCTGATAATATGATACAATTTGTACAGAGTTTACAATCCTTTGACATTCAGCTCATAATATACACCATTATAATTTGATCTGTCGTCATGCGTCGGTCTTCTTCTTAAGACCAAGATATCGCAGAATGGTGTACAAAAGGTTCTTAAGCTGTTTTATCAAAATTGTTAATTTCATGGCCCTCTATGTGTCGCATTCTCCCTGGGGAGAGGATACATTTTACTATAGTTTATATAGGAAACTCATCACACATATTTTAGCATAATTTGTTTCATTTTCATTGGAAATTGGTTAGCACGTGGTTAGGGCAAACTTTTCTCAATGATATATTGTCAGAGAATGTCAAGGCCAACGACTTGTTATGGGTTCGAATGTCAAAAATAAAAATCTTATATTGATTATTTTTTTCATTTCATATGAACGAACATAGTCCACTGAAACAGAATGTGCATATTTTATTGTCATCAGATAAAAATATGGCAGAAAGATATGGCACTTGGAAAAGAATCATAAAGCTATTTTCTCCAGCCAAAATTAAAAAATAATCCAAAATTGCAGAATAAAGGTTTCTGCTCTTTTATCTATAATATACACATGAATTCAGGCTTGATGTTTGGCGCATCGATAACGTATGGCTGGCTACAAATGTTATACTTATATTTGACCTTGACCTTCATTTAAGGTCACGGGGGTCAAATGATGAAGAAAATTCAAAGTTCTTTCAAAATTATTAATTTGGGTCACATTTTAAAGAATCGGCCCTTTTAAAGGTGTGTGCAATGTATCAAGGTCAAATAATCAAAATGACGCAGATATGGCACTTTTAAAAAGAAATTCCTACCAAAATGAAAAAATGACCCAAAACTGCACATACACATGAAGGCTGGATATTTGGCAAACAGATACATGTAACATGTGTAACTGGCTACAAATATTGAGTTTATCTCTCTGACCTTGACCTTCATTCACATTTTAACGAACCGGCTCTTATGAAGGTGTGTGCGAAGTTTCAAGGGCAAATTATTAAAAATGATGCAGACATGCCCTTTAAAGAATGTTTTCTTGCCAAAATCAAAAATTATCCTTAAACTGCAATTCAATTGTTGGCTCAAAAGGGGTCAATTTGGCTCAATTGACATAAATAACTTCTTCTTTGAAACTAAGCAATCGATATAGCTCATACTTGACTGGTAGCATCCTTTTGGGTAGGGATTCAAAATTGTAAAAATGGTGGGGTTGATCCCCGGGGGGCAGGGTCAAAAGGGGTCAATTGGTTTCTCTGAAACTAAGTTATGGATATAACTCACATTGGTGTGGTATCAATCCCTATGGGGTTGTACCCAAAGTCAATTTCATTTCATGGATTAATTGCACAATTTGGTATAAAACCTACATTTGTATGGTAGCATGGTTATGGGGTGGGTATTCAAAATTGTACGAATGTTGGGGTTAACCTCCCGGGGGCTGAAGGATGGGACCAAAATAGGTCAATTTCGCTAAATTGACATTTTTACACAATCCTGATGTAAAAATAGGCCCAGGGTTCTTTCCCCACCCCAAGGGACTTATACAATCGTATTGAATTGATATCAAATATGAAAGTTTTCTTCAATATTTTGCATGTAAAACGCTGTATATTTATATACAGTACCTATAGCTACTAGGCTATTATCTACATCTTGGTGGTAAATTAAAAAGCAACAAATCACAGTTTATTGTTAATATTGACATTGGATCTATTAAAATAGATGGAATTGATATCTAATTTTGAAATAATTGTCCTTAAAAATGAGGTCTTTGTTAAAAAAAAGTGTAATAACTTTTAAAAGCTGTCAATCTAATTTTGATATTATTCTAAGATCAAAATAGAAAGGAATAAACAATTTTGTTTACAAGATATTGAAAGACATTGTACACTTTCAACAAAAAAGTAGCAGACACTCCCTGTATTTTCAATACATATCGTGTATTGCTTAACTTATCGAAATGCATATCTTATTGTTTCGTCATTTCTAATACCCAGGCCTATAAAATATAAGTTTGTTTTAAACACATAAATGCAAATTTTGAATTACTTAAGTATAAAAGATGGTTTAAAGTATGAATGTTAATGACATGTACCTAAGTAGACGTTGATTTGAAAAAATTTAAAATGTTTGACTTTTTAAGTAAAGGTTTGATTGAAATAAGAAATGTTTAACTTCTTTTAGAAGTAGGTTTGCAACTTTTCAGATGGTTAAAACTGTACAATGTACGATGTACATCGGAACAGTCTAAACCATTACATTCATCAGGACTGAAAACCATTATGTCCGGTTGGTTTGACACATTTAAGTGGAAATGTTTAGTCATGTTGATATCAGTTTAATTTGTATTCTTGCTTTATTTCAAATATCTCCTTTTACATCTGACTAACGCCTCCTACAGTACTTTCAGTACTTTGATTACTCTTCCAATGCACAATTTTGAAAATAGCTGAAAGTTAAATAAAGAGAAATGAAATATTGTTATGATTCTGCCATTCTGATTTTCAGTATAGAGACCTATATGTTGTAGCTGAAGCTAAAGATCACACCTTTCCTACATTGACATATTATGACACTATCTTTACCGTTTTGACTTGTCGTGTTACAGGTGCGTCTGGAGCCGGCGGGGTAGATGAGGACTACTTCATGAAGTCCTTTGAGGACGTAGCCAAAGTTCAGGTAAGGACACCTTACTAGGTCATAATGGTGATGTTCGATATAGAAATCTTTTTTTTTATATTTATCCTTAAGGCAATTATTTGATATTTTGATAACTTTTTTAAACACCAAATGGTTTATTAGGAAAGCAAATTGGGAGGATTTTGTGATATTTGCCATAAAAATGAAGTAAAATTCAATATTTCAGGAAATTTAACTAAAGTCTGAGGAATAAAAAGAATCAAAATCCTGAGGGGAAATTACCTTAACGGTAGTGAAAAATCCCTAGATTGATCCCTGCACAGTCACCATAATATATTTTAGGTGATTTTAGTTACAGTGAGCTTTAAATATTGATATTTTGAAATATTCAAATCGCCCTGTGCCCCTGGTCCTTTTTAAGTCGTCTTGTCTTTCCATAAACAATCCTTGTTATCGCTCTTTCCCAAACTTCATATTTGGGTTCCCCTTGGTTGTTAATTGCACCCATTTGATTTTTAGCTATCTTGGATGTTGACAATTTGAGTTTGTTATCGCTATTGAAAAGTATTGTGGGCATATCTCTCAAACTTCACATGGAGGTTCCGTTGGGTCCCTACTTGTGCTCATATAATTTTGTGTCTAATAGAATAGGGAAAACAAAATGTCTCGTAGGTGACCATCTTGGATTTTGACGATTGAAGTTTGTAATCACTATTCTTGAGAAGTACTGGAAGTGTTTTCCTCAAACTCCACATGTATAAGGTTCCCCTTGGTCCCCACTGAGGTTAAAGATCAAGTCGAAGGTCAAGTCATTAGGTCCAAAGTTCAAAGTCAAGGTCAAATTTTTAACGTCAGGATGCCTTTGGCACCTGCCGTTATAGTCGTGGTGGGAAAATGTTGTTAGTGACACTTTTGTTTCCGGCTAACAATTCCTCTTTTCTGTCATACAAATGATATACATCCGCAGCCTAATATAGTTCCTATTTTGATAGCAATTATTGACACGATTTAACTGATGTAAACCTTGTTTACTGCAATTATTTAAAATTAAATATGAATGTTTGGTGTTCTAGACTATTTTAGAGTATAAATATAAACATTTTCCTCGTCAGTATATGCAATTTTGTTGGCGTAGGATTACGTAGTTCTGTCTCGATCCTGCCTTGAAAATGAAAGTAAAAAAATCAGTTGGATCGTCGTGGAAATTTACATGCATTCACAGAGAAACTATCCACAAGTCTTAGACTCATATGTTCATCCTGAGTTCATATGCAGGAACATTTCATATAAGCCTAAAACCAACCCTATTTACGTAGTCAAATGCACCCGAGCATTCCACGAGATAACTTCAGCTGTCACGTGACTCATCACTAGTCGGCCAAAATGGCGGTTATGTCTAATGTAACTAAACCAACGACCGTTCACATTTTCATATTCATTTGTATGTCGCTAGAATACGCAAGAAATATCACCAGGAATTTAAGGCAAGTTGTAACAAACTACATTGCCGTTTTTCGTGAGGATTTTATTAAATAAGGTTATTATTTGTTTATTTGAAAAGAATCTAATGATTATGATCTGTGACTGATGTACTGGCGTCGATGTCAAAACTAGATATATCTCGTCGGACAACGCGACCGCAATTTTCTATCGGAGTTAAAATATGTTACTAGGGGTCATAAAATAGATGTTTGCTAGGCCTAATTAACATCTTATAGTATAAATAAAATTAAAAAAACTTAGGCTGTGTACATCTTGGATTTTATCTTTGGTTGTACAACATGTTCTGTTAATAGACCGATTTGTTGTTCAGTTGATTTTTTTCAAAGTTTACAAGCAGCTTTACTGATTCAGGAGTATATCAATAATCTTCCACAAGCATTAAAGAAATGGGGAAAGGACTATACTCAGCTATTGGAAAGTTGTCAGCAGATAAATATGTTATACTTGTTTTCTTGAATATATATAGAATAGGAATAACCAGATTCAGACATTTCATCTGATACAAATGTAACTGTCTGACTATAAAATTCAATTTTAAATTTCTTATTATATGACCTCAGACCCTGACGTTTCTCAGGGCCTTTGGCCCTTTGATTTAATTGGTCAACATGAAACAAGGAGTAAATTGACAAGGTGTTCAGAGGTCCAGGTTACTGCTTCAAATTTAGTGGGGGTTTTTTTCACTGATGAGCAATGTGTTATGACATTTTGAAGCAATATATATGTTGTTTGGAGTTAAACAAGAAGTCAACTTTCCAAAGGTCAAGGTCTCTGGGTCAAAGGTAAAGGACATTTCGTTGACCTCTAGTGGGGGAGGTACTTAGGAAGCAAAACGAATGATAGTTGAATTTTAGCTTTGCTGTTTCTAATTCACAGAAAATTCTTCTCTAATACCTCTCGTAGATTTTATATGTATGTTCTCCTTGTAATCAGATCAAGAAAGTAGAGAACAGATCGTACATAGAACAAATAAAGATCACCCAGCGATGGGTGCCAAGATCCTTCTTTGATCTCTTGTTGAAAGACACATATGTTTTGTTTTTCAGTTGTTTTCCTCTCGAGATCTTCACGATCAAATTACGAAGATCCGTGACATCCTGTCTGATCCAAACACAGCCTGGGAGAAGCGCCTTGATATGGTCAGTCTTTTCTCTCGCCATTTGATTCTCAGATATCTGAAGTTTTGTCAGAACTTATCTTATTTGTGAACCAATTTTAGCTTACTATTATATTAAAATTGATTTTTCGGCTTTTTGGCAAAAATGAAGATTTTTTTTTTTTTTGGTCGATGGGGTTATTTGTTGAAAAATATGTTAATATGCTTCATTATTAAATCTTCTGTTTCTAGATGAAAATGTTGCGTGGAGTGATGATTGCGGGAGGTGCCCAACATGACGACTTCCTGTCCCAACTGAGGACATTAGAGCCGTGTATGTCTATGGCAGTAAAAGATCTACGTTCCCAGATTGTACGCGAGGCTTGTGTGACACTAGCGTAAGTCTATAACAATGCTTCCTTCTGTCTGAACTATAAATCAGATGGATGAGGAAGGGTCACTTCATGTCTGAAATTTAAACAAAGGTGATGAAGTGTCACTTCATGTCTGAAATGGGTTTTTTTTGAATTTTTTTTTGAATTTTTTTTTTTTTCAAGATTTTTTTCATAAATACAAAACATTTGAAACATATATGCACACACATTCTCACACTTACACCCACAGTAACTATAGTCCTTACTCATGATTCAATAACATCATCATCATCATCATCATCATCATCATCATATCATCATCATACATAATCAAACATCATCATCATCATCATCATCATATCAGCATCATCATCATCATCATCCTACTCCTCCTCATCATCATCGGTTCATCACCATCAATAATAATTTAAGTATGGATGATGATATCATGATAGAAGATGATGATGATTAAGTGTGATTCTTTTGATGATGATGATGATGATGATGAATGGATGGTGATGAGGGTGATGAGGGTGGTGATGATCATGTCTGAAATTTAATCCAAGGTGATGTGATATATTAAGTACCGTTTCAATTACTGGTCTTGCTTTAAAATTTACCAATGATTTGTATATTCCTATTGTTCACATCCATTTATTGAGAATTATATAATATACATGCATATTCATACATTGAGAATTATATAATATACATGCATATTCGTACATTGAGAATTATATAATATACATGCATATTCGTACATTGAGAATTATATAATATATATGCATATTCGTACATTGAGAGTTATATAATATACATGCATATTCATACATAGAGAATTATTTAATATACATGAATATTCATACATTGAGAATTATATAATATATATGCATATTCATATATTGAGAATTATATAATATTCATGCATATTCATACATTGAGAACTATATAATATATATGCATATTCATATATTGAGAATTATATAATATTCATGCATATTCATACACTGAAAATTATATTATATACATGCATATTCATACTTTTCAGATACAAATGAAATATTCTTAACAGAATTTCAATCACGCTTACACAGAAACTTGTCTATGTATTGTTTGATAATGAGTCAAATTTTAGTGTTGTAAATATTTGTTATTTTCATTGTAGGTATCTGTCTCAACAATTAGGTAATAGATTTGATCATTTCACGGAGACACAGCTGCCCAATCTCATCGCTCTCATACCCAACAGTGCCAAGGTCATGGCTTCCTCCGGCATTATTTGTATCCGATTCATCATTCAGGTTAGTAACAATACCAGAACCTTCAGTAAAAATCTTCTGCCAATTTTCTCTTAAACTTACTAAAGCTATATGTTGAATTCCCCTTTTGTATTACTTAACTAATATTCTGTTATGGCCGTTCCCTGAGGGAACTTTTCCGTTACAGAATTTTCTGGTTGATCCCCAGTCATTCCTCTCTCTGAAGATATATATTTCGTATAATAACATTTTGTTTAACAAATTTGAAAAAGAAGGACATGTAAACTTTAGGTGTCCTCAAGAAAAAATGATATTCTCATATTGGAGGGACTAGTTTTGCCTGTTCGAAGGGAAATACCCTTGTTAGTTAGAAGAAGTTTAGTTGTGCAAGAAGTTTAGTAATGATGGGAAACCCTGTTGTCTGTTGTCTGATGAGTTGCGTCTGTTTAGTGGTCACCTTGACCTTTCATTGGCTGGTTACACTACCTGAGAATCTGTGTGATAAACACACAACTGCTTCCTGGTATGAGGTCTCTGTGGTGATATACATATATATATATTTGATAAATACCTATAATCATAATTTTCTTCTTTTTTTTTTATTGCAGTACACACATTCTTACAGGCTGATACCGATCATCACAGGAAACCTGACCTCGAAATCTAATGTGATCCGCAGGTATATACAGACATATTCATCTTCTTCCTTGAAAAAAAGTGTCTTATTTCCAAATTAATCTCTTCCCATTTGTTGACAGGAATGACAGAACACTCTAATTTCAGTTCAAATAGACATATAATTTGCATATGTAAATTTTTTCATAAACTGCTCTTTGACATGTATAATTTGCATTATGTAAATTGTTTCTTTAACTGCTCCTTGACACATATAATTTGCATATGTAAATTCTTACTTAAACTGCTCTTTGAGACACATGTATGTGTGCAGGGACATTATGCTGCTATGAAAAAAATTGTTTGTGTTTCAGATTTTGCTGTGAGATTCTGAACCAGGTACTCCATAACTGGCCGACACATGTCTTAGAGAAACACATAGCCAACCTACAGGATGCTATCAAACGAGGAATCAGTGATCCGGACAGCGACGCTAGGGCCTTCTCTCGCAAGTATGTACACCTCCCAGATAGAACCATGTCTTTACACTACATCTCTGGGGAAAGATGAAAAAAATGTCTGTTTATACTGCTGAACAATGTATAGTGGATCACCTCACCTGTTCTATGGAACAATGTATAGTGGATCACCTTCACCTGTTCCATGGAACAATGTATAGTGGATCACCTCACTTGTTCCATGGAACAATGTATAGTGGAACACCTCCACCTGTTCCATGGAACAATGTATAGTGGATCACCTTCACCTGTTCCATGGAACAATGTATAGTGGATCACCTCACTTGTTCCATGGAACAATGTATAGTGGAACACATCCACCTGTTCCATGGAACAATGTATAGTGGAACACCTCACCTGTTCTATGGAACAATGTATAGTGGAACACCTCACCTGTTCCATGGAACAATGTATAGTGGAACACCTCCACCTGTTCCATGGAACAATGTATAGTGGAACACATCCACCTGTTCCATGGAACAATGTATAGTGGAACACCTTCACCTGTTCCATGGAACAATGTATAGTGGAACACATCCACCTGTTCCATGGAACAATGTATAGTGGAACACCTTCACCTGTTCCATGGAACAATGTATAGTGGAACACATCCACCTGTTCCATGGAACAATGTATAGTGGAACACCTTCACCTGTTCCATGGAACAATGTATAGTGGAACACCTCCACCTGTTCCATGGAACAATGTATAGTGGAACACCTCCACCTGTTCCATGGAACAATGTATAGTGGAACACCTCACCTGTTCTATGGAACAATGTATAGTGGAACACATCCACCTTGTTCTATGGAAGAATGTAACGTGGAACACCTCCATTTTACCAAACTATCATTTACCTATAAATATTGATATATTGCCATATATCCAGTTTTCTTGGAATATTGAAAGAATTATAGAGATATGATTAATTTTTCTTTGTTTTCATGGTAAATACTAAAATGTGATTGGTCGAAAAATTCTTTTCATTCTTCTATGAAAAAAATTCCGAGAATGGTGCGAAAAATGTGACGTCACAATACGACAATTGACGTTGCGTATTGATTTGAGGAAAAGAATCCCATTTAGAACCAGTAAAATTGTACATAAAACATGTTTTAGATTAGAAAATCATTTTCAAAAATTAATTATAATTCTATAATTCTATGCGGATTCTTACAGAAGTTTGCAAACAAAATTTGTTTCATACCCCGATGAAACTAAAAAAAAATGACATCAATGCTTAAGTGCTTTGATATTTTCGTTAAAATAAAACAACAAGAAACAGAAAAAGAAAGGTGTGCTACATTTGTATAAAAACTTGAAACTCAGAATTAGATATAAAAAACAAATGATAGACCTGAAATTGATCTTATAGACAAGTTCTGGTTTAACTGAATATATTTCTGTCCTTGCCAGGGCTTTCTGGGGATTTGCAGAGCATTTTAAGGACCAGGCGGATGCCCTTCTCAATGCCTTGGAGCCAGCCAAACAGAAAATGTTACAAGGGGAGCTAAGTGGTTCCTCAAGTAACAACTCGTTAAACAGTGCCGAGGGACTACGTATCAAGTCTCGGCCACGATCCGCCAGTCAGGACCGTGGCTTTGATTCCAGCACACTAGGGTGAGTAACAGATTCAGTGAGTAAATCTCACAAGTGTAGACTAACTTATATCCAGGTGAATGAGTCATTTTCAAGTACAACTTTGAAAGATTTGCAGCAATTTGAATATTATACTTGAAATTAACTCAAGAGAGAAAAAAAAAAAAGGTTTTAACCAACTTTCACTTGTAAGATTATCCTGTCTATCCCATTGGTCATATGTTAAGGAAATAACAGATGTTTTCTTAAACGAACACCTATTATAGATTAAATGGAAGTAAAAAAAATGATTTCTGATGAAATGTACATATGGAAATTTACTTTTGTTGTAAGTTTGTGATGAAAATTATGTGTGCACTGTCTGTCTGGAATACTAAGACTTGTATAAATGCTGTTGTAGGCGGATTGGAAAGAAGAAGCATTCCAGAGTGAGCTCCGCCCGCAGTGACACAGGGGCAGGTAACTACAACCAAACATGTGGACCACAGTGTCCTCACACACACACTTTCACATCTACAAAATCTTACAAACCTATCATCCTGTGATCTTCACAAAGATTAATTTTGCTAATTGTTGGTGTCTTTGTTTGCACAGTAAATCACATCTTCTGTCTTTTAATTTTTCTCTTTATTCTTTTAATTTCAAGCTTAAAATATTAATTTACAAGTAATTTTGGAATTAATTCACTGTAATTTGCCATGGGTATGGTTAGTTTTCTTCCTAACATACTGAGATATTGTTTACTTTTGTTGCTATATAAACCTGTTTTATGTTGCCCTGTTACGTAGCCCCAATCTTGACCCCGTGACCCTGCCCTTATTCGTTTGTAATTTTTCCTTCCGTTTTATTTTGTTTTCCTTATTTGGAGTTAAAATTTTTATTGAGTTTCTTTCTTCTATTATTTTTCAAGAAAATGAAGCATGGTCCAACTAACAGCTTTCACAGCTACTGTAAATCTGGTTAATATTGTATGTTGGCTTTCAAATTATCACTTTCGTAATTCAGTAGACTTTTCTGTGGCAGTTTGCAAGGTTAGGTCTATTGGAAGGAAGGATTAAAATCTAAATTATTTTGAATTATTTCATTTTTCATTGACAGAGATAATTATGCCAGCATGTTAGCTAGATTTACAGTTTAAAAATATCGTTTAAGTGACAGATTACTTTTTTTGGCTGAAAAAGAACATTTGCCTGTCTGCAGCCTACACCATTCGCATGAGGTGAAACATTATCTCAAGCTTCTGCTGAAATTTTACCAGAGTCCAAAATCATAAGCACCCGACTTTGATCTGTGAACATTAAACAGTGATCATTAACTTTAATCAGGATTTGATTTACTAATACATACACAAAACATACAAGGACTAGAAATATACAGCTAATTCCACTTATTGTCATGTTGTTTTATATCACATTTCACTTTATATCACACTTTCCTCAGCTACATTACATTAACAGGAAGACAAGAATCTTCCAAGAGATCTTGAGATAGTCTCAATATTGAATGCTGCATAAAAGTAGAAAAAGAAAAAACGCTTCACGCGAGGTGTTACACAAGATGTACTTTGATATATATATTATGATTGACAGATATATATTATGATTGACAGACAAAAATAACCGTATTTTGTATAAAATGTGTGTAGAAATATCGTGAACAGGTCATGAGTTAATTTGCCTTGGGTTGACGGACGGAATGATAGCATGCTTGTGTCATTAACATAGTTACATATAACGTTATAAACTGGGTGTAGTTACTGAATGGTTACGGAAAAAGCAAGTGAAACTTGAATACTGTAAACGTACATATTTTAGCGGTAATTTTATTTTAGCGCTTTTCGCGCTGGAAGCCTTGCGCTAAATTATAATTGCGCTAATTACTTTTTGTACGTTCCATTTCTATAGAAAGTTCTGTGGATGCGCTAATTCATCATTGCGCTAACTGGCTGAAATCTGCAAATGCGCTAAAATTTGATTGCGCTAAAATAAGTACGTTTACAGTAACATTATATTTTATCAAATGTCTGGTGTTAAAAGTGAACTAGATCACTTTATGATTAATGTTAAACGAGCGGTACTAATTATTTTATTGATGGAAATGAATGAGGTACAGTTACAAAATATTTTAACAAACTGATTTCTGCATGACACAAATGTATACTAATTTGTATATTAGCCGGGGAAATGTATATGAACGGATTTAGAAGTGGTTTATCGGATCCTGGTTTTGGTGGCAGACTACCTTTCTATAAAGCCTATATATATACCCACAATGCATTGCTTGTGTGAGAGGTCATAGCTAGGGAACAGCTGCTTGTCGCGGGGAAGGCAAAATACTCAACTATATCGTACAGCTTTAACTTGGGTCCGTTCATCAACAGAGTGTAACAAGTATTACTGTGGTGTTGGGTTGTATCATACATAAAATCCTGGACGATGGGAATATTACACAATTGGATTTCATTGGATGTAAGGAAAACTGACTTGTATTGAAATAGCCCAATGGTGACAGTGAAATAGCCCAATGGTGACAGATCCAACCTCTTAACTTACAACAAAAGCACATTTCATTAATTTTCATTTTTGAATGTGAATCTGCTGATATGCGAATAATAGCCATTAGCTTTTATGTAGAATGAGTGATAAGGTATGTGAGCATAATGATAGGTTTCGTTGGAATGCACTTTTTTTGCCAGCATGTTGTTTTTTTTCCTTTTCATACGATCACTTTTTCCTTTTCATTTCTCGTATCACATCCAGAGATGGATGTTGAAGGGGAACATGAACCAACCAAGGAAGGTAAGAGAAAGTGGTGGTTGGGTCACATGACCAGTCAGTCATGTGACGATCATGTGACCTGCATGTACTCATGACCCTGTAGAGGACTCTACTACACCTTTGCTGCTGTGCTTACGTTTGAGCCGGTTGACAAGTTTCATGCTTTATTATATTTATGGATTCTGTTTGCTTTGAGTTGTAACATTGAGTTTGCAGTTTATATATCTCAACCACTATATATCCAAACTGTTTCAACTGTCAAAGGGAGGTAATTCTAACTACCATGGCATCTCTAGAAGTCAAAGCTTATTTCAATATTAGACTTCTGTCTAATGGAAGAGACCTAAGCGTTGAAACAGTTTACTATATACTGAATATATATCCTGTATATTGTATACACACTAGCTGTATAGCGAGGTACTAACACTTTTTGTTAGTGTCTTCACTATTTTGTCTTTTGTTTGTTTTTTGTAGTTTTACTTTTCTTTTTATTTGTCTTGTGATTTTGACACACTTCACCTTTTGTACATGTCCTCCTTCTTCCTCCTACTTACTATTGTAGTTCCCACACTCTATCTCTCTCCCTGTCTTCCCTTCCCTGTATGCCCCTCCTTGTACCCACCCCCCACCCTTTTACCTACCTTCTATATCCCTCATCCCACCTGCCTAGTAGTAATCGTTTCTGCTTCTTCATCTGACAAACTACTGTTCCAGCTGACCTAGACACTCCGATACGCAGTAGCAGTAAGTCGTCCAATACGCCTAAAGACAGAATCATGAGGTCAAGCAGTGCAGTTGACCTAGCCAATGGACGTATGAGTCCGAGTCCGTATGGGCGGACGTCTCCGAGTCCATATGGGCGCACGAGTCCCGGCCCATACTCAATCGCAGCAACAAGTTCAGGATATTCAACGTATACACCACGGCGTCGCACGCCGGCACAAGTTGCGGCTCTGTCCCGGATGACAGCCGGTGCCACAAATTCACTTCGTAAGCCATGTTTTTCCCTGTAGAATGCTTGTTACGTAGCACCTAGTTCTATGGTAAGATGGATACAGTTTTACGGTAAAGTGGAATCATTTTGTGGTAGGTCTGGTGGAAGGGTCCATTTGTAGAGGAATGCGGTGAATTTAAGGGTGAGGTTTAGTCAGATTAGATGTGTTTTAGAATTGTTTTGTAGATGTCTTAAATTCTTATTGTAAGAATCTATGTGAGATGAATGTTTAAATGGTGGATGTATTGTGATGATTGTGACGGGAATGTGATAAGATGTAGTTATAATGTGGAGGTTTGGGATAAGTTTTTACTCATTTTCAGTCCTTGTGAGGATAGAACAATAAAATTTTATGATAAAATAAAGTTGCATGATGACCAAACTACAACTGGGAACTGAAATGAAAACATCTTGGCACAGGAATGAAAATGTTTGTTATGATTCGTAACAAAATGTCTATGATGCTAGTCTGTTACTTCTGTAACATGTAGACAATGGTGGTAGGGATATATTGCACGGCTGACAAGAATATTAGTTAAAGTGTGTTTGGGGGACTAGTTAGAAAAAGATAGGTTAGCAGAGGATTGAAAGTTCAGTCAAATTACTTCCTGGCAGGAATTTGGTTGTAGAATTGTTATGTTACTTCTATGGAAAAATTGGTGGTGTGTCTCGTTGATCTACAATACTGTTACGTAATAAGGGAATACAAATGTGTTCTGTGTATCTTGCACTTACCACTCGGTAGATACGGTAGTAATTTATATACTTATATCTATATTTACATCTTGTACCTATATGCAGTCTACATGTGTATTACGAACATGCTACATCTAATTTATATAGATATATATATATATATATTCATGTAATGCTAATTTCATTAAATTTTATCATATCGTACTCTTTAACATGTTATAATAATGTAAGTAATCTGTGATTCATCCAATGTCGAGTCATATGTAGGTTATTCAGTAAACAGACCTGTATATTCTGAAGGAAAGATGTGGCGAGTTTCATTATTTGACTTCTGTGCCCTTAAGGGGTTAGGATAAGCCTGTTTTGTCTGTGTTAGGGGTCACAGGGGTCACAAGGATACTTGTGTTACACAGCGGACCATTAATACACCTGTAACTGGCGTAATTAATAATGGCTTCACACAAAGCAACACTATACAGATGACTCAAACTTGTCTTCATCCCAGCCTCGTAAAATGTATCCCGCTATTGTCCGAGGTGTCAGCTTCCATCTTGATTATAACGGTAGTGTTCATGGTTATAACTATATGGGCGAAAACTTGTTGTAAATTTCCAAAGTTTCTGTGTTGATAGTACATATATGATTATCTTTTGGTTTATATAGAAACTAGTTGTCATTACGGGCAGAGTATACTGTTGGAGAATTTTCTGTGGGGGGAATTTTATTGAGGAAATTTATCTTTTATAATAATAGTTGTGTGAACTCTTCTTACTTATCACCTCGTTCCGAAATAAGACATTCCCGGTACATATAAATTATTTTAGAGGAAGCTAGCACAACATGTCATTATAAGAAAGAGAGTTGAATGAAAGGATTTATTCCATGTCAACATCTTTTGAACAAAGATTGAAAACAAGCCTCTATTTCTGTTACAGACCTGGTCGAACCCTATAGTAAAGACTGCTTTTGTATATAGATATATGTATAATATTTTTACTCCGGAATTGTTGTCGATAACATTGTCTCATGAGGGAAAATTATCTGAGCTCCTGGGAGGGAAAATGATCTGAGCTCCCGGGAGGGAAAATGATCTGAGCTCCCTGGAGAGAAAATTATCTGAGCTCCCGGGAGAGAAAATGATCTGAGCTCCCGGTAGAGAAAATGATCTGAGCTCCCGGGAGGGAAAATGATCTGAGCTCCCGGGAGGGAAAATTATCTGAGCTCCCGGGAGGGAAAATTATCTGAGCTCCCGGGAGGGAAAATTATCTGAGCTCCCGAGAGAGAAAATTATCTGAGCTCCCAGGGCATATATAACTTATTCTGTTCATCTGTATGTAAACCAGTTCTGCCAGTTCTGGGCCGACTAGGCCGACATTGGCTGGTAGCCCTGTTATAATGGGGACGGGATACATTCATTCCCAGAATGCCTTACCTAGCTGTAGGATTAAACTGTTATCAATAACTCCACAACTGTGGATTAGTAGCTTTTTACTTGTGTCAATATTTGGCATTTGTATGACGGGTATGTCAAGTATGACAAATATTTACACTTGATTTGTGATCAATTCTCAATATTTTGTGGATGTTTGAATAACTTTAACTCACTGTTGATACTTCTGTAAGCAATTATTGTCCAAAATCTGTGAGTAAGAAGTTGTAAATGAATGTTAAATTTCCATCAATGAAAGGGAAAACAACACAGACATCAGTGTGTTTGGAATAGAGAGGTGTTCAGATTATACAGGTTCAGTTTGTATTGAGGATCCTTAGTGGAGGGACTAAATTTTACTGTTATTTATATAAAGGAACAGTTAGAAATACATTGTATATATATAACAGATAGCTACATGTTTTAGACTCTGGTGACTTAAGGCCCTGGGCCTCTTGTTTGTGTTGTAAATATATAACTGATAGGTACATGTTTTAGGCTCTTGTGACCGTTCAGGCCCATTGGCCTCTTGTTTGTGTTGTATACACATATATATAACAGATAGCTACATGTTTTAGACTCAGGTGACCATTAAGGCCCATGGGCCTCTTGTTTGTGTTGTACTCTACAGGCTATTGGAACTTCAATATTATAGGACATGGCCCATATTAATAGTTTTGATATTAAGCCCAGATTAATTGTCTTGATGCACTGATTATTGTGAAAAAGAATTGAATACATCAACATCAAATAGATGTTCTTGACAGTTACTAAATCTATTTTATCTTTCCTGGTGGATTCTCCGATTGTTTGGGCATCCGTAATTGAAATCACACCTGAAATTAAAAGTAATATTTGGTTTAAAAGGATTTACTTTTGCCTGGTAGAGTGGTGTAAATGGGGTGGATGGTAAAAGGTTGTCCCTGGGCCCGAGATAAGACTATTAGGGAAGAAAGCTCCTTAATCACATAGATTATGTAGATCTGGACAGCCGATTGGTTTTAATGGTTCATACATGTTTATTGGCCAATTTTTCTTTTCAACAGAATCAATATTGGCCGACAACCAGTAGTCGTATGGTGTCCATTATGGAACACGGACCCCGTGGCAGGGCTAGGATATAAAATAGGACTTTAAATAATTTCTCTGTAATATAGCATGTTAAAGTGGAGTCTGGATTTATAGGTATAAACTGGTCAAAAGAAAATAAGGATCAACCATTAAGGTCTTAAAGAGAAAACACCGGTAATAAAATCTAGAAAGATGGTTATCATAGCTTTTAATTCCAGATCTACCGATGTTATATAGCATATAACTCCTGGTAGATATAACCCAAGCAAGTCGCCGAACTACACTGGTGTTGTCCACTAGAGATTGGTCGGGGGTTTACGGGAGTGCGATTATTAACAATCCTACACATTGTGCCATTATTCAATAATTTTCCACATCAGAATGTTTGCTTACAACTCACAGTAAGGTAGCAACTTAGTTTGTTTTATATATTACAAAATGTAATCAATATAAGAAAATATTGAATTTTCGTAGTGAGGAAATTAAAATGTTATTTATTCAGGTATCAGTTAAATTTTTTTTTTTTTCAAAAAATCTAAGTGTAAAATTTTAGCATTCTGTCAGAAATTGATTTGGTTAGTATCGGCTCATTATGAGTCAGGGTTTTTCAACTATATGATGTTTGTTATTGAACTTTTTTGTTCTGACATGTTAAAATCTGGGTAATGACTTGTGTAAGTCTAGGATAGTTTATAGCCACTACAGGTATTAATACGGAGGTTTATGTCAGGTTAGGTAGCGACCTGTCTGGGGACTGACCCCATACCGACAGGTAACACCTTAACAAATGATGTAGTTAGATACAGGTGTAAATGACGGGGTCGTTAGTGAAATAGATGGACCATGATAAGTTGGCTCAGAAAAGTTACTTCACTCTGACAAAATTAGCTGAATCAGGTAAATCATATATGTAATGCACTGTAATAGATGGTAGCTTTTAGCAGAATTGTACAAAATTGCCCAAAATTGGTTCATTTCAATAGTTTTTATTTAGGGTTTGATAAATGTTATGGTGTCTAAAAGACAGTAATCCTTGTCACACTGCCTCGTAACATTATTCTCATAGTGGTATAAGCACGAATAGGATTTCTTATTGTGGTGGTCAGCATTGTCCGAACAGTATATTGTTTATTTATCAATACGAACCGAAGTCAAAGACCTATAGTCCAGATCGGCTTTGGAGATTGCTGATCCTTACGAGAGAGGGACTTTTGTTGTTACGTCCAGGTGGTTTAATAAAGCTCGGGACAATATAACCAGGCACCTGCAAGGCCAGAGAGTTTAAACCTAAATCTGGTGTATGAACTGCATTATGAAATCTGACTTGTAATAGAAGTCCGCACGGATTTACTTATATTGTTAACAAAATATTTTCATCGAATACATGAGAGCGGAACAAAGGGCAGCCATATGCGTGTTTATTGAGTATTTACAACTTATACACTTGATGTGGTAATCCCAACCAATATCGTACCCAGGCTGATCTCAGCAAAATGGATTTACGGTAGATATTCTTCAGTTCCTTCTGTTAAAAAATTAAAGTAAAAAAAAAATTTTTTTTTTGAAGAGAAAATTTCCAAACTGCATTATAATTTATTAATCCAAGCTCTATATAGATTTGTTAGGCAGTATGCTTTCTTAAAAGATTGTGTATTGATGAATTTCATGGTTAAGTCATGCTATGATTGCTTAATGGAAAACTTCAAAAGCACAAGGATATTGACCGTAATTGCTTGGGCAGTATCAGGGATAAAGGTATTTTGTTAGAGAGGTAACAGTACTTTTATTGACATCTTAATGCTATGACTAGAAATTTCCGTATCGGTGCTAAGAGGATTTCAGGGATATGCTGACTAAGTATTGGCCACTCAGGTTCCTCGACCTGTTTGTATCACAAAGCTATAAACTAAAACAAGACTTGGAGGGATGAAAGGTTGATCAGAATTATTGTAATTATACTCTTCATTTGAAGGAAAGACTTAACTTGATGTTTGAGGTGAAAGTGTTTTTTTCTTCGTTACGTCCATATCAGCAGGGGAGTCTAGTCTGTGAAGTTCAGTAACGGGTCGACAAGTAGGTGGTTGTTACGTGAACCATGACTGATGGCCGGAAATCAAGTGTGACCAATTTAGGATGTAATTATATACCCGTAAATGACGTGGGACTGTTTATTGACAACATATTATATTGATCTTCAAATGGAACGAAGGTGAAAATGGTCCAACTTTGGTCTATGTATATTTAGTACAGATTCTCCGGGAAAAGATGTTTGTATATATGTCAACTTCCTCGTAGATGTTCAGCTGGTGGAGACAGCACCCAGGTACATCGTAACATTCAGGGACTACCAGTGACCTCTGAATGGTGACCTCTGATCGGTGATATCACTTATCCATTACACGTTGTAAACAGAGCAGGACAAATTTGTGTAGTCTGTTTGTTTTAAGATTCCACAGGAATTTCAGTGGAATTTCTCCGTACCTGATGTAGTAAGACATGCTGAACTTTTACCACATTCTGATGCATGTACCTGTACTTAAATTACAATCCAGCCAGTCACTGAGATTCTGTAATACAGACTATGTGTAATTTCTAGGAGAATTCTGACTACCATATTTGGTTATTTTATCAGTTACAATAGTAAACGGAGGAATATGGATTTGTTGTACCAGAACTTTCATTATTTCTGTGGATTTTATCATTTTGGAGCCTATAAGATTTACAATCAGATATATACTCTTAACCTAAGGAAGCATATCTGATTGTATAATGATAGCGATGACCGCTCGGGACAGACTGACCGGAATGTGACCACAGTTCTTGTGAATGGAGGACTATCACTTATCTGATAACTTTGTGATAAATCGTGGGAGTGTTTTACAGATAAAAACTGGTGATCCTGAAGATACTCGGTGTTTGGTTCTGGGGATAGCGTAAATACCTACGGAGTATTTACACGAGGTTTACCGAGCATACACATCAGAGATTTTATACTACAGTAGTTGGGTAACACGTACTACCGTCAATCCCAGGCAGACGTCACCAACTCTACCTACATGTATTGAAATCTGTATCCACCTCTATTCTTTGAGCTAACACTGGTACAACGGTAGCTTATTAGCATTATTAGTCGTAAAGGAACACAAGCACCATTCACTGATTGGGATGTCAAGCCATTTGTCACACCTGTGTTGGGTTTTAAATGCTAAAACGAACAAATTAATCACAGATCACTGCTGTGATACATATAAAGGTGACATGCCTTGACCAGTGGTCAATTGACCAGTTAATAGATATTTATCAAGTATTGGTCACACTTTGACTCAACACATTGTGAAAACTTGTCTAATATGCAATGGGATCTGGACTAATTGACCACTGGCTGTCCGTCGGAGAAGTTTGGGCTTGTCCAGTAGTTTGTCCATATGTGTCCAGTGGTTCTAGCCTCTATTACATCAGTGGTCAGTACCTCAACTGACCAATAGTTTATTGGCAGTGCAGATACACACAGACAAGGTCATTGGTACCAACACCTTAACTGTCTGTAATTAATATTTACCTGATGCAGGTAGACGAGCTGTCAGTCATTCCCGTGTCAATGTGATATTCAATACGACAGATTTATTGTCTCTGGTCATCTTGAGTCATCACCTATGTGATGTTCTGACGAGGCGGTCAAATGAGGATAGACTAGCTACCTGTGTAATATATACCTGTGTGATATACACATGTACAACACCTGGAGGTGTGTGTAATTTACCTTAAACCTCCTATTGTTTCCGAGGACTGGACAGGTTTACAACTGGACACTCATCTGGACACACATCTGGCATAGCCATATCTTGAATGTAAAAAACAACCTTGAGTTCCAGTCAACTTTGTGGATATTTACATCTGGTGATTCTACCTGACAGAATTCTGTGATGGATTTAGATTCTGTGTTACGACGTGTGATGGGCTATATATAGAACTAACATGTTCAGTGTGATAGCATTACGAAGTAACTAATTGTCGTGTTATTACTGCTAAAGAAAACTTAAAAAAAAAAAAGGATTGTAGGAAACTTATTCTGTGACAGGTGTCAGTTTTGTTTAATTTCAATATTTTTTATTTGCATCTATCGCTGATTGCTGTAAAGGATAGTTGTTACAATTCAATCTATTTCGGTATATGTACAGTTTAAAAGTGTTTCTCTGCAAATTGAATTAGAAGCTTTACCATCACGAGAACCGATTTTTAAAAAGAACTGAGAAATATAAGAATTCAGGTAGCTTTTAAAAATCATTTATAATGACCACCATTTAAGTGTTTTCTCGAGCACGGAAACAGACAATGTTTGTCCGATTGAGAAAGGCTCTAACATGCTTTGATCTGAACTGAACAAACAGAAAAGCTTAGGAAGGTCGTCTGTTAATCTGTATTAAAACCCGTACTGTTCCAGGATTATCTTCGTCCAACTTGGCAGAAATCGTCTGCAAAAGGTTGTGTAATGGACTTTATGTTGAAGAAAAATAACAACTCTGTTGAAGAGCTGAAAGAAAACAATTGTGGTTTAGACAATACAGTGGTCAGTTTTGGTGTCCAACTTGTCCATAGAGCGAGGGTCAAAGATACATGTGGTCAGACTTTATAACGAGCCAGTTTGGTGTTGTCTGAGGAATGTATATATGGAGGTCACCAACCTCTGAGTATTATGTTCAGGAAGTGAGTACAGATCAGAGGACCTATAGACTGGCACCAGGATTTATTGTCAGCTTTGAAAATCACTCCATCATTCTCTGGAATATATGTGTGTGTTGATAGCCCACAAATCCTGTCTTTAACTATAACATGGTATATACTGGTTATCAGTTATTGGTGTTTATGATAACATTCTACCAACTCGGGATATCCAACAAGAATTTCTGTGATGCGTAGACACAAGTTGTCCTTCTACATGAGGAACTTGTCTCCAAGTCGTTAAGCAATATTTGATAGTGTTCCTGGAATATTGGTGAATTAATACTGTCAGTTTTGTGTCCTAGTATATATCTCTATTCTTGGATTTAACAAAAAACAGTTTGATATGCCTGTATTTGTGGATATTTCATGAACCCATGTTCAGTGTGTTTAGTGTCAAAGTTCAGATCATGAAGATGTAGCAATTTACTGATTTGAACTCTTGGACATGGATACTGTTATGGTTGGTGAATTAACACCACACACTAAGTGTATAAACAGCTGGGTTAGGTGAAGGATTCCACAGTTAGATTTCGGCACAATGATGTTGAATGGTGTATTGAGTCCAGGCAAAAAGTTCCGAAATAACAAACCGACGATGGGAAACAAAAATCGTCGCGTCCATTTTGCAATATTTCCCTATGTGATGGAAATCCCTGGGAGGGGAGATGACTGTAATGATAATATTTACACTGATGATGAGGAAGATGAAGGATGGGATACGGAGGAAGAAATCATGAAATTAGAAGAAAATAATAATTACGATTATGGTAAATAGTCCTGTGTACTAGATTTGTAGAGGGAGTGATTGTAAGTGTAGTCTAATAATATTTGCTGGTGATTAATTCTTTAAGAGCAATTGTTGCAATTTTTGCTGCAGTTTTAATGGATTTAACGCAATTAAAAGTTGTGAAGTATTGTTCATTTTCTGTTTGCAGTGTTTTTAGTTTGATAATTTTTTTTTTTTTTTTTCCTGTAAACAAAACTATTTGAATATACAATATTATTTTCTGGCATGGAGTTAATTCCCTTTGCAATTTATTCCAAAATAGCTGAATGAAGATATTGGAGAAGTGTTAAGATCAACAGGGGAACTAGGGAAATGTTAGTATCATCACCATGGAAACATGGGAAGTGTTAGGATCATCACCATGGAAACATGGGAAGTGTTAGTATCATCACCATGGAAACATGGGAAGTGTTAGTATCATCACCATGGAAACATGGGAAGTGTTAGGATCATCACCATGGAAACATGGGAAGTGTAAGGATCGACAGTGGAAAACCTACTTCAGGAATACTTCTGGAATATTTTATTTTAATTTTGTTTCCAAATATATACAGAACATGACTCATTGCATTTCTGGAGATGAATTACAAGATGTATTTCACATAATATCTATAGATATTAATACAATAAGTAACAATGTATATATCTAACTTGGTTCTCCCTTATCTAATGTATAATGTATACAGTGTATAACTCTGTACATACATTAAATACCATGTACATTATTGAGTTAGAATAACATTATGGTGGATAATTACTGGTGATTACACTAACAACGGTACTGTTATGGTGAAAATAGGAACTGTGATATTTAACAAACAAATTATGAACTAATTATAGGCGTCCTGAATCATCAATAGGATTTTTATTCCAGAAATGTGTATAGTTTGGATACTTCTCTTGTATTGTTGGTAACATTTTAGTCTGACTTGGATACACAGGAAATGGGAGTTTGGTTTTAAGGAGATAGTTTTGTAACACTAAGCATGCAAAGTAAGGAAGATGAAGGATATATGATTGAAAGTCTGTAACATGGGATTTACTGGGATGTCACTGTTACATGGGATTTACTGGGATGTCACTGTTACATGGGATTTACTGGGATGTCACTGTAACATGGGATTTACTGGGACGTCACTGTAACATGGGATTTACTGGGATGTCACTGTAACATGGGATTTACTGGGATGTCACTGTAACATGGGATTTACTGGGATGTCACTGTAACATGGGATTTACTGGGATGTCACTATAACCTGGGATTTACTGGGAATGTCACAGTACATGGGATTTACGGGATGTCACTGTAACATGGGATTTTACTGGGATGTCACTAGTTACATGGGATTTGACTGGGATGTCACTAGTACAATGGGATTACTAGGGATGTCACTGTACATGGATACTGGATGGGATTTACTGGGATGTCACAGCTACATGGGGATTTTACTGGGATGTCACATGAACATGGGATGTACTGGATGTCACTTGTAACATGGGATTTACTGGATGTCACTGTACATGGGATTTACTTGGGATGTCACTGTACATGGGATTTACTGGATGTCACTGTTAACATGGGATTTACTGGGATGTCACTGTTACATGGGATTTTACTGGGATGTCACTATAACATGGGATTTACTGGGATGTCACAGTAACATGGGATTTACTGGGATGTCACTGTAACATGGGATTTACTGGGATGTCACTGTAACATGGGATTTACTGGGATGTCACTGTAACATGGGATTTACTGGGATGTCACTGTAACATGGGATTTACTGGGATGTCACTGCAACATGGGATTTACTGGGATGTCACTATAACATGGGATTTACTGGGAAGTCACTGTAACATGGGATTTACTGGGAAGTCACTGTAACATGGGATTTACTGGGATGTCACTGTAACATGGGATTTACTGGGATGTCACTGTTACATGGGATTTAATGGGATGTCACTGTTACATGGGATTTATTGGGATGTCACTGTTACATGGGATTTACTGGGATGTCACTGTTACATGGGATTTACTGGGATGTCACTGTAACATGGGATTTACTGGGATGTCACTGTAACATGGGATTTACTGGGATGTCACTGTAACATGGGATTTACTGGGATGTAACTGTTACATGGGATTTACTGGGATGTCACTGTAACATGGGATTTACTGGGACGTCACTGTAACATGGGATTTACTGGGATGTCACTGTAACATGGGATTTACTGGGATGTCACTATAACATGGGATTTACTGGGATGTCACATGGGATTTACTGGGATGTCACTGTAACATGGGATTTACTGGGATGTCGCTGTAGCATGGGATTTACTGGGATGTCACTATAACATGGGATTTACTGGGATGTCACATGGGATTTACTGGGATGTCACTGCAACATGGGATTTACTGGGAAGTCACTGTAGCATGGGATTTACTGGGATGTCACTGTAACATGGGATTTACTGGGATGTCGCTGTAACATGGGATTTACTGGGATGTCACTGTAACATGGGATTTACTGGGATGTCACTGTAACATGGGCTTTACTGGGATGTCACTGTAACATGGGATTTACTGGGATGTCACTGTAACATGGGATTTACTGGGATGTCACTGTTACATGGGATTTACTGGGATGTCACTGTAGCATGGAATTTACTGGGAAGTCACTGTAGCATGGGATTTACTGGGATGTCACTGTAACATGGGATTTACTGGGATGTCACTGTAACATGGGATTTACTGGGATGTCACTGTTACATGGGATTTACTGGGATGTCACTGTAGCATGGGATTTACTGGGATGTCACTGTAACATGGGATTTACTGGGATGTCACAAAATAACAAAATGTTGTTGTTAGTATTGTAATTTGCCAAAATGAGAAAATTGACAGATGGCAGGCCTGATAATGATGTTTCAAAGTTATAGAACAAGATTTGTTGTAAACATATATTGTGTTTTTGAGTAGTTTTAGAAATTTCTAGAAAAACATATTTTGTGTGGTATTGTATGTCCTTAATTCTTATGTATTTATAAAAATATACAACTGTTAAGGAGAAATTTGATAACGATGACACTTTCATTTTCATTTGACTTTGTAAATCATGTTGCAATCACGCTTTCCTGTAAATCCTACCTTAGTTCCTTCGTCCTCCACGATGATAACTACCGCCTGCAGTAGTAGCATAACAGCTCTTGTGACATCATTTCTGGCAATGCTTGATCTTATTACAGCACGACAGAAAAGCTCTGCTTCGAGTGTGTTATCTCCTCCTGAACGAAGCCGACCCCGCGGAAGAACTACAACCTCCTCCCAATCTCAACGTAAGTATCCCCCCAGGGCTCTATCCCCTGGGGCGGGGACTTTAGTCCGGAGGCTTGACCTGATCTTTTGGTGTTGAGAATATGAAAAGTTCTTTCTGCATGCAATTTTATGAAGACTTAATGTTGTATCTGAAGTGAGTTTTAATTATATGTATATCTGACCTTTTGACCTTTTCTTGATGCATGGTGTGACTTAGGTCATATTTTACTCGGAACTATTTCGTGAATTTAGTAGCCTGATATAGAAATCAGGTCTTCCTAGAAATGGACGAGGACACCTTGCTGTGTTTACATCAGTATCAGAAATGGAGTTGTATTTGTTCTTAGAACAATGGAAGATTTTTTTGCCTGTGTGATTATAACCGGTGCACATTGACGGTTCACTTTTTATATAACTGTGAAATACCACTACCTTATCACGATAAACCTCACTCACTGTGGAACACTTTTATGAACTACTGGACACAGTTGACGTCACAGAGCATGCCCTTTTTTCTACCCTTTGTACATTTCCTGTGTGTGACTCTCCTCCACACCTGAGCTCCCTGTGGTCAAACCTTGTACCATATATTACTGTGATCTAATTTCTTTGTGTGCATGATTTGTACTTATTACGCTAACTTGATGGGAAGACGAGGCCGGCGCACAGTCACTGTCTCAACCTTCCATGTTGTCTTTCTGTTTATAAACGTGTGTCATGATAAGTAGCTAGTTACTGCATGCTTACCAATACTTCTTGTGGATATCTGATGTAGCTAACATAGAAGTAGTTAGATGTAAAATCTCTTCCAATTTTATCTTCATGAGTTCTTTTATTTTGCAGCAAATACTAACTTGTAGATCTTGATACAAGTTTTCAGGTATTTTTATGTGCAATTCCATTTTCTGAGTTCTTTCAACAAAGGAAATTCATAATATTTTTATGCTAGGAAAAAAAAAAAAAAAAAAAAAAGGTAAATTTTTAAAATTTGAAGTAAACAGATATGTGTTGGATTCAAGCTGACATATCATAACTGAGGAAGGCTGGTTAGAGTTTACAGAATGAAACAATATTCACTGTCTTGACTGTCCTTAAGTAAGAACAATGTCCACTGTCTTGACTGTCCTTAAGTAAGAACAATATCCACTATCTGGACGGTCCTCAGTCAGATTTTGAGAGTGTTCAGTTTTCATAGGTCATCATTTTGTTAAACACACAAGCCTTGGTGATTTTAGTATATTCTGGATATAAAATCCTTGATATTCATACCTTACTCTAAACATCCTGAATATTAACATTTATACATGTAAAAAGATCTAGTCTATCCAGCTGTATAGTTATGTATAGCAATTATATACTAATTTCCTTGTTGTGTTACAGCCAATAGTCGTTCTGGGTCACCCTCGTCACGCCTGAGTTACCTCACACACACGACAGGCCGCGCAGAGTCTACCATGACCCCTGGACGTCCCCGCCGGTCGGGGATGGTCCGGAGTCAAGGAGCGAGCCGGGAGGGTAGCCCTACCCGCATGAATCTTCAACCAGGTAATGCTTTTTGGCCCTTATTAGGTGATAAAACTTATAGAGGGTAGATATTTAAAGTATTATGTGTCTCTGAAGGTAGACACTGTCAACACTTAGACAATGTTATCATACAGGCATTTCGTAAAAAGCAATTTGTAAGTATATTGTGCTGACTTGAAACATTCATAACTTTTAGTACCTTTGAAACATAGCATATTGATGATTTGATCAACATGACTGAGACCAGAAACTATAAAGATTTTATGTGTTATATCTAACTTAGTAGTTTTGGCGGTAATAATACATTTAAGAAGTGACTTCCAACATTTGTATGTTACAGGTCGTGAGAGGAGACTCAGTGGTAGTAAACTGTCGACAAACAAGGGCGGTAAAGGCAGTGAGTATACTGGAAATATTAGATACGTTGAAAAGGATTTCTTATAAAGAAATGCAAAAGAGTAGAAGAATCATTCAACTGTCAAGGTAAAATTTAAAAATAAGCTTCATTACCTAATTACAGACCTCTGTCAATACAGAAAAGCCAGAAAATCTTCCTTAATCAGGGGTAGAGGTCAGAAATAGCATTAGCTGGCCTGGTAGGAAACAATTCTGATGGGTTTCAAAAGTTAACAAGCGCAACAGCCCAGCTTAGTGTAAGATCTACTGGCTCTTCAAAAGTCTCTAAATTTTTCAGATAAATCTGAAATCCAAGATGGCTGCCATGGCCAACATTTTGAAAAACACATTTTAAACTTCTTCTTAAGTTCCACCAGTTTGTGTTTTTTATTGGGTTGCCCAGTAATCTAAGATGGCGGCCATATCCAACATAAAGTATTTTACAATCCCAATTGTTGTCTGTACCGATTTATATTCTGGATATGTGCCTCTTGTTATTAAAAGGCTGAATAATATCTTTTTGTGTTTATAGATGTGATGGCTCAAAGATTGTTACGGCCCGGATCAGAGGTGGAAGATGCGATGGCCGACGCCCTGGTAAGGTCCCCGAAGTCACTCAACACATACATATTACATATATACATACGTTTTGTAGCGTTAGATACACATCACAGCGATCACCTTGGAATGCTATATTTTATAGACGTGTTCGATCTGGAAGTTTTCATGAGAAATTTGTTTTAATGTATAGATATTTCTGATAAAGAAATCCTCATGGATGTAAATAGAAGTTGATGATCACATTTCTTAGAAATTAATGTATTGGAGTAGTATGGTTTTTTGACTGGACGGAACTTGTTTTGTTTTTTATAAGTCGCCAAAGGGAGAGCACCCAAAGGTGAGATTTATATCGTTGTACAAGGGGTGCATGTATCATATTGTTAAAACACACAAATGTGTTGATGTAATTCTTTGCTTGTTACAAATATTTTTTGCTTAAATCATCCTGGTCATGAAGTAAAAAATGAATTCAAATAATATTTAGAAATTTGATTTTTGTTTTTAAAAAAAAAAATATATATATATGTTTTGAAAAATTATCAAGGAAACAAAAGTTTTGTGTTTTTTAAGTGGCCATGTAATTAAGTTGTTTGTGACACTAGCACTTGTGGTATACAGCCTTAAGTTCTTCAAATGTTGGCAAGTTTTCGTTCGTGATCTTGAGTTTTGTTCATTGGTAATTCTTTTGTTTTTATTTCAAATTATTTCAAATTCCAAAATTTGATTTTGTCCTTTTTGTTTCATTATGGTATATATATTTATTTTGCTTTCTTTCCCTCTTCACCACAACAGGATAGACACCTGATGTATTATTACTTTATAAATAGTATTAAGAGTTATCTCCCTTCATCAGAATGTTACTTTTGCATTATGGTGTACCGTTGTATGTATGTCATCAATTTTGAGAATTATGACGACTGTCACATTTGATAAAATCAGTTATTAAATTACAAATCTTAAAGAGGTTTCATATGTTGAAATGGAACTCTTTATGAAAAGAGATATGCAATTAGGCGGCAGTGCCTTAATGTGGTACGGGAATTTTCCATGATTGTGCTTCGTGATGAAATTAATGAAGAAATAATGACTTAATATTTTTTACTTGCTTCACTTTGATGCTATTTTAGTATTATATGTATAGATTCTTTGGACTTATATTAATTTCACTGTTAACATAGCACAAAGGTCCGATGCGGAGACGTTATGACACATACGACTCTGACGATGCGGCCAGCGAGACGTCCAGTGTTTGCTCTGAGCGGTCCTACAGCTCTCTGGGAAGGACTTCTGAGGTAAGAAATGGCATCTCCACATTATTTAACATGGCTCTTCCCAGTCCTGATAGCTGTGTAAGAGTTCCGGGGAACGTGTGATGCTAACATAGTCCTGTAGAATCACGGTCGTTAAAAAAGAAAAACCAGGTTCTCAGTCAATCGGATATATCAATTTTAATCAAGTAAGCAGTAACAAGTCATTAACATATCTTTATACAAACATTGTTTAGGGGATAATTATATTAAGTCAATTGTTCAAATCGGGCCCAGCTGTTATATATGAATATCGCCCTTTTATCTGTTTGATGTCTACTTAGAACTGTGTGAAGACGTTTTATCTTGTCAAATTTACTTGTGTATTAGGGTGTCATATTAGATATACAATATAGAATTTTTCATTTTGTCAGATTGTTCAGTAAGCAATGTATAAAACTATTTTTCAAGAATTTTGAAAATGGAAAAGAACTTTGTATAATGTCATTTTCAGCTGGTTTTTTCTATTCCTGAATGAGAAACACTCTCTTGCATGTTCAGAAGAACTTTCAAATATATCGTATAAATCTCCTCTCTGTCTGTTCCTTTTTCTGTTATCTTCTGTTACTTGTTTAGTGAGTAGTGAATTGTTCTGTCTTTAAAAAAAATCTGAAGATATTTTTTGTCCAGTTTTTTTTATCAATCGTAGTATATTGTACTTTCGTTGGGGTAATTCTAAGTTACAGTGTTATTTTTCTTCAATTCTCATGCATGTTGCCCTTTTTCCTTTGTAATATTTCTCCAAAACCATCAACATGGCTACTATAGAGTTAAGAGGGTTGGCTTTGTGATGTCCGTTAGTGTTCACCTTATAGATATCTCTTTCTCTGTGTTAGTTTTCTGTAATATTGATTAAAATTACTGTTATTGGAAATGTATAGGGGTAAATTATTTTACATAATTTTCAGTTTAAAAAAAAAAGGGGGGGGGGGGGGGGGGGGGCAGATCATAAGATATTTTAGATTAGTAGTTTATTTTTTCAAGTTGTAAAATATTGTTTTTCTATTAAGCCGTATATTTTAAAGGACTATTTGTATTGAAACAAAATTGGAATATGGTAGTTATAGCTGACTTGTGATGAAGACTACAAGAGTTATGTGCCCTTTGTATCTGAGAAAACAGGAGAGTTGTGTCCCCTGGAATCATGATTGTTGATGTGTTGCTTACATGCTTTTTATTTTGTGCTGCTTATTACCATGAAGGCGTCCTCCACTGAGTTTGACAAGTGGTACTATCGACTCCCGACACCCACACAGGTATAGGGCCATGCCTGGACTTGTGTTGTACTCTGTATTATCTCCCCTTAGTCGGACAGATCAGTCAGTCAGTGTCTCCAATAATAGCATTATCTACCAAACATAAATTATTTAATTATCATTACGAAAGAAAGTAACTGTCAGTTATGCTGATATGACATAAATATTACTTAAATTTTCTGTAAAATACAAAAGAAGTGAATTTTCTTTATCTTGTATCTAATTCCTGTATTAGTTTCGGAATCTAAAGATCCATCTTTTGTCCATTTTCAACAAGAAGCATGACATTGTTATATGTAAATTTCAAGAATAAAGATCTGAGTAGACCCAAATGACTAAGTTCAATATTTGGTAACGAGAGACTGAATCTGACTGGTCCGCTGTATGTAAATGAATATTGTATCCTGGACGTATTCTACAGAAGTTTTCTTGATTTTCTGTATAATTTTTCGTAGTGTTCTGCTCCTTTTATTTTGTGTAGCTGGGAAGGGCTCTGTACCAATTTGTTTATTTCCAAAAAAATATATATTGGTTTTTTTATACATTTTGTTGCTGCAATGCATCTTGGGAATGTTCTGATGCATTGTGGGATTGGCATTTCTGTTTTCTTTTGCTATAATTTGTTTGCTCTGCAATAGGCTCTTTCCAAAGAATGATTGTCACTATCAGTGTGTGTTTCTCCTTAGGTGTTCAGAATTAGTGTAGGAAAATATAGCTATGAATTTTGGAAAAATACATGATTAGAATTTCAATGTACATTGTATATATGAAGTTTATATATATATATCTGCATTGTGATTATTTATACTGGAATATTTCAACCTGGAAATAAGGGTATATTCAAAACAGCAGTTAATGATTGTGTTGGCAAGGAAAATATCCCAGTATAAATATCCTATTTAAGGAGTTTATTGTGTTGATGAAGCACTAGAATGTTTACACTAGAGAATGCTATATAGTGTATAAACAGAATGTATTTAGTGTTTCTTTTTGTTCTGTCTCTGCTCCATGTTGATTGGTCAATCTAGTCGACCAATAAGGATCAGGGTACTTGTAGCTCCTCCTCCACTCCCCCTCCCAACCACCCGGACATTCAGGTAACCTTCATCTCGTTAACGTGTTTGACCTTGTCAAGTGGCTTTATTGATGTTCCTTGCCGATGTTGGGCTTTTTTTGCACTGTTTTATTTTCTCGTGTATAGCTGGTTAGTTTTGTGCTTACGGTTATCATACATGTGTTAAACTTAAAAATTCAGAAGTTCATTTGCTCTGGTATTTGTCGTCGTTCTTTTTTATTATCTTGTTAAATGTTTTTGGTTTGTCATTTTCATCAAGAGACACACACACTATTTATTTTAAAACTGGATTTTTTTTTTGGTAAAATCCTTAAAAAAAGTATATGGGTAATTGTTGAAATTCAGTTTCAGTTTTCAATTCATTTATAAGAATTGTAGTTAAAATATTGTTTAACATTTTAAAACTTTATGAATTAAGACTTCATTTATATCATTAACAACTTTGTTCAGTTCTATATTTGTAAGACTTTGTATATCAATACTGTTTTATGTAACATAACGAAAATGTTAATAAGATTATAATCTGTTCAGATCAGTTACTGTAGGTGATGATCTTTTTGTTTTCACACCAACACAGCTGTCAATCATCAATTGTTATCATCATCATTTGTTTTAAAACTTTTTGTAAGATATAATTATATTCTGTACCATTTTATATCATAATGATTTGCATCTATCAACTCTGTTGTGATGCATATGTTGTTGATTTATATATTGTAAAAGTTATTCATGAATATTCATTATATTACATCATGTGGTTGTTTTATATACTTTAAAAGTCATTCATGAATATTCATTATATTACATCATGTGGTTGTTTTATATATTGTAAAAGTCATTCATGAATATTCATTATATTACATCATGTGGTTAAAAAATCATCTATTACAAATGTTACTTTCCATTTGAGTAATCATGTGTTGAGATATTGTGTCACACTTTGTTTCCCACCATAAATTTGTATTATTTCCATACTCCTCATAAACATTGTGCGTAAATGTAGGTTTCGTCTGAAGGCTATCTAAAGTCAATACATTGTATCACAAAATGCTATCATTATGCAAGTTTTCTTTCGTGTTGTCCGAAATTATTCAAATAGACACCGGAGATATTTAAATAATCCTGCTGTGTTTTAGAATCGTAGATTTTTTAAATTGAATTATAAGTGTAAGTGGAGCCAGTACTAATATATGGATAACGATAGTGATGAAGTGTTTAATGGTACAGAGAGACACTAGTCTATTGTATCAGAATTGTCATTGGGGGTCTGCTTTTGTAAAATTTTTACTTGTAATTTATCACTCCCTGTTGAGGGCTTCAAAGTATTAGGTAGCAATAATGTTCTATAATCCAGATATCTATATTTGGTATCACCAAAGTCATTGAGAAGAGTTCTATTTGTCAATGAAATCATTATTAGTATTATCAGAGTAGAGATCTCTCCGTCAATGAAATCATTATTAGTATTATCAGAGTAGAGATCTCTCCATCAATGAAATCATTATTAGTGTTATCAGAGTAGAGATCTCTCCGTCAATGAAATCATTATTAGTATTATCAGAGTAGAGATCTCTGTCAATGAAATCATTATTAGTATTATCAGAGTAGAGATCTCTCCATCAATGAAATCATTATTAGTGTTATCAGAGTAGAGATCTCTCCGTCAATGAAATCATTATTAGTGTTATCAGAGTAGAGATCTCTCCGTCAATGAAATCATTATTAGTATTATCAGAGTAGAGATCTCTCCGTCAATGAAATCATTATCAGTATTATCAGAGTAGAGATCTCTCCGTCAATGAAATCATTATCAGTATTATCAGAGTAGAGATCTCTCCGTCAATGAAATCATTATCAGTATTATCAGAGTAGAGATCTCTGTCAGTGAAATCATTATTAGTATTATCAGAGTAGAGATCTCTGTCAGTGAAATCATTATTAGTATTATCAGAGTAGAGATCTCTGTCAGTGAAATCATTATTAGTATTATCAGAGTAGAGATCTCCGTCCATGAAATCATTATTAGTATTATCAGAGTAGAGATCTCTCCGTCAATGAAATCATTATTAGTATTATCAGAGTAGAGATCTCTCCGTCAATGAAATCATTATTAGTATTATCAGAGTAGAGATCTCTCCGTCAATGAAATCATTATTAGTGTTATCAGAGTAGAGATCTCTCCGTCAATGAAATCATTATTAGTGTTATCAGAGTAGAGATCTCTCCGTCAATGAAATCATTATTAGTATTATCAGAGTAGAGATCTCTCCGTCAATGAAATCATTATTAGTATTATCAGAGTAGAGATCTCTCCGTCAATGAAATCATTATTAGTATTATCAGAGTAGAGATATCTCTGTCAATGAAATCATTATTAGTATTATCAGAGTAGATCTCTCTGTCAATGAAATCATTATTAGTATTATCAGAGTAGAGATCTCTCCGTCAATGAAATCATTATTACAGTCAAACCTGCTCTAACGACCCCCTGTATATAACGACTGCCTGTCTATAACGACCGGTTTTAAGATTCCCCGTGAGATTTTACTATATAACGACCCTCTGTATAGCGACTACCTGTCTAATGTGGCTAACGACCGGTTATTTCAGAACGCCGGTCGCTAATTTGTTTTCTATAGCGACCGATTTCTGTCAGCCATCTTCTGCTCTCGGCAGTAATCCCTCATAAAATACCCGGAAAATTCAGACACATCGACCCTGGCTTGATTATACAAACAAAGGACCACCACAGCCCTGGCCTGAGTATATAAACAAAAGACCCCTACCACCTGTTAGCCTATAATTACTGTAGCTGCCCTGGCCTGGGGCTCGGTAAGAGAGGAGTCGGGTCACCATGCGTGTCGGTATTACATTACAACTGTGCACAGGTGGCTTCATTTGACACGGTCAGTTAATTTTGTGATTACAACTAGGATACATCACTTCAATAACAAACACTGGTCATATCTATCAACAAGATTTACTCACATGAAAGCCAATAATGCCTTTCTTAATCGTAGCTGTCGGTACTAGCGTTTGTACTGCCGCCATCTTTAATTAGTCAATACTAATAAAAAGTCGTAAACTGACACAAATATCCGGATTTCAATTTGGGTCAGAAAAAAAAAAAAAATTGGTTTTAAGAAGTAAGACTATAACACAAAATAATTAGTAGTAACACAAATATAATTAATTTATTAATTATTGTGTATTCTTTTTTCTTTATTTATGAAAGAAAGGGAGATAATTTGATAGATACATATAGCATTATTTCAGAACAAAAAAATTTAAAATTTATCCATAAGACCATTTTGAGTTATATTTTGTGTTTGGGTCCACAAATCATTAAATATTAAACCCTTCAGATTTATAAAGTTTATGCATTTATTTAACTTCTGACTGGTCTTCTGAATGCCCTGTTCAATGACAATTTATTTATGGCAGGTTTAAGTAAATTGGTTGGTGCAATAATGTTGACCTGTCTATAAAGGCAACCTGTCTATAGTGACCGTTTTTCTGCCTCCCCTTGGGCGGTCGTTATAGACAGGTTTGACTGTAGTATTATCAGAGTAGAGATCTCTGTCAATGAAATCATTATTAGTATTATCAGAGTAGAGATCTCTGTCAATGAAATCATTATTAGTGTTATCAGAGTAGAGATCTCTGTCAATGAAATCATTATTAGTATTATCAGAGTAGAGATCTCTCCGTCAATGAAATCATTATTAGTATTATCAGAGTAGAGATCTCTCCGTCAATGAAATCATTATTAGTATTATCAGAGTAGAGATCTCTCTGTCAATGAAATCATTATTAGTATTATCAGAGTAGAGATCTCTCTGTCAATGAAATCATTATTAGTATTATCAGAGTAGAGATCTCTCCGTCAATGAAATCATTATTAGTATTATCAGAGTAGAGATCTCTCTGTCAATGAAATCATTATTAGTATTATCATTTAGCCTGTTCTGTTGATCATCTTTTTATACATCATTCAGTAGACTAATTACTGCATGTAACGGTATATTTTCTCCATTATGCATGTCAAGTTATGGCTAATAAGGTAAATTTCTGTGAAGAGTTATCTCCCTTTTATCAAAAATAAATAAAAAATTGTACATAATAATTGAATGGAAACAGTGTACATCATAAAAAGTGAACTGATTTAAACTGATATTGTAATTATTATAGGTATTAATCAGGAAAGGTTTAATTGGGATAATTTACAGTCAAACGTTTTGTAAGATGGTATACATACATTCGTAAATGTATATGATTGTCTCATTTGTGTAATAAAGTTTAACAATATTCTGAAGTGCAAATGTTATGTTTTTCAGGACACGGCTGAAATTATCACCCTTATAGGAAGTGGTTCATATACTGACAGGAAAGAAGGTCTCATAGCGCTTCAGCACCTCTTGAGGGCTCACAGATATCTAAAGTAGGTCACAGCTAACGTGGTAGTATTCTTAATGTAGGTCATGGTTGTTGTCACAGTAATCTATAGGTAGGTCTGGGTTATTGTCATTGTAATTTGTATGTAGGTCACAGATAACTAGAGTAGGTCACAGCTAATGTGGTAGTATTCTTAATGTTGTCACAGTAATCTATAGGTAGGTCTGGGTTGTTGTCATTGTAATTTTTATGTAGGTCACAGATAACTAGAGTAGGTCACAGCTAATGTGGTAGTATTCTTAATGTTGTCACAGTAATCTATAGGTAGGTCTGGGTTGTTGTCATTGTAATTTTTATGTAGGTCACAGATAACTAGAGTAGGTCACAGCTAATGTGGTAGTATTCTTAATGTTGTCACAGTAATCTATATGTAATTGTTAATTGTCACTGTTATTTTTATGTAGGTCATAGATAACATGATAATATCCTTTATGTAGGTCATGGTTGTAGTCACAATAATCTTAATGTAGGCATAGGCAATGATACCTGATTCACAATTAGCTATCATAGAAAACAAACTTTGTAAAACAAATTAAGCTGATTTTTGTATCAAAATATGGAATCTGAAATCTGATTTTCTCTGATGTAGTCGTGTGGAGCTCAGAAAAGTGACAGAAGTTTTTGCCCGGATGTTCCATGATCCTCACAGCAAAGTAAGTGAGAAACTCAAGATTTCTAAATATGCCTTTTCTCCTTTACTCTTGCTTCAAAAAGTCAGCAATATAACTGCTTCCCAGTTCACACTTAATACATCGGAAAACTGGCTGTACATGAACGAAACTTCTTAATTCTCGGTTCTCAAGCTAAGTACATACTTAGCTGAGAAGTTCTTCAAAATGGTTTGCACATAGGCCTTCTTAAGTATTTCAGAATACGTTCAACTAAGAACATATTAGTTGGTCTATAAGCAGCCTTGCAGAGAACTGTTTTGTGATTTTTTTTAGTTAAAAATCTATAGGAGTAGTGATGTCACGATTTGGAGGTAAGAGTCATAATGTAACACATCCAGTTATTTGTTGTCGTCTAATTGGTACGTATCAAATGATAGAACTGTAAGGTTCGTGAGGGGCGGGAAAGGGGGGAAAACTGGATAGGAAAAATAAATACCCTTTCTCGTGGAAAAAGTTTTGAAGAGAGATGATGTTATTTTTGGAAATGTCACAAGATGTGGTTATCAGCTCACAACAATGAACAATGGGCAGCCAAGAACACCAAGAATCATGAGATTTGGCAGTTCAGTTCCTATGATGGTGCCCCACAAAGTTTGCGAAAAGGAATTGCCTTGAACCTTGTTCAAGGTCTCAGAGGTCAAATTTGTTCAAACACATGATTAACTTAACTGAAAGGCCTAAAATGAAGTTCGTTTGATAAATTGAAAGGCAGAGAATCATCAACACAGGGTCTTGTTAACATGAATCATCAACACAGGATCTTGTTAACATGAATCATCAACACAGGGTCTTGTTAACATGAATCATCAACACAGGATCTTGTTAACATGAATCATCAACACAGGATCTTGTTAACATGAATCATCAACACAGGGTCTTGTTAACATGAATCATCAACACAGGGTCTTGTTAACATGAATCATCAACACAGGATCTTGTTAACATGAATCATCAACACAGGGTCTTGTTAACATGTTTGTAAATATCACTTTGTATAAATAAAACTTCCTAATCCTATTATCACATTTCCTTCCAATCCATATTCTGTTAACTCTAATCAACCAATGTCTGTTTTGTAGGTGATGAGTCTATTTTTAGACACACTTGTAGATCTGATGAATGTGCACTCCCGCGACCTGACGGACCAGCTGTACATGATAATGACACGCCTTCTCATGAAGACAGGTGCTGACATGCTCGGCTCCGTCCAGGCCAAGGTCACACGTGCACTCGAGGGTGTCAGGTATGTCATAGTGACCATTGGTCAGTCCATAGCTGCGCTAGACTAGTTTCATTGGTCAGTCATAAGATTAATCCTGTCGCCAAAACCTTATGAGTAATGTTTAAATGCATATTTTCTAAGGAGTATGAAATTGTCTTCTTGGTTTGAAAATAGATATCTGGGCCCAGTTGTTTAAAAGGCAACTAGGCTAATCACATTTTAACAATGTTTTTCAAATCCTGATATAATAATTTCTGGTAGAACTAACTTGACAAAACTTGATGAAATTCTGGAAAACTGGCATAATTCAAAGACGTTATACTCACAGGTTTTTCAACAAATGAGAAATGAAATTTTCACTAATTAAGTGATTAAGCTAATCACCTTTTGAACAACTGGGCCCTGGTGTTATTTACTAGAAAATAATTTCTGGTTTTTACTTTCAGAGAAAATTTTCCATGCGATCAGCAGTTCAGCATTTTAACGAAGCTACTTATCGATCAAACTCAATCCCCAAACTTAAAGGTGAGTCTAATATAGCTGATATATAACGGTGGCGGTGTAACAGGGCTGTGTTGGTCGTCTATACATCCTATACATGTACTGGCTGGTACATGGTGAGTAGACTATTACAGAGATACCAACCTGCCTGCCCTGCCGTGTTCCAGGAGATGGAATTCAGTTAAATAAACTTCAGTTTATGTTTTGTTGTTGTTATACAGCTTATAGATACTTCTTTTCTCGATACAATCTCCAGATAAAATATCTATATTTTGACAGAAATTTCACAGATAATAAAAGTAAAATTATTTCATGATCTGCATCGGATTTGTCTTCAAGATACTAAAAACATTCTGAGATAAGAGTCCTCATTCTTTAGGGAGAGGATGTGAACATTAATGACTCTTGCATGAAGCCAGTTGCACAGTCAATAAGTTTGGCATTCTTTCCTTTGTATAGAATGTCAATGGTAGGCCGTGTGGCTGCACATGTATACAGTGCATATCATTTTGATTCATTATAGTACTAGCATTGAATTCTGGTTATATATGATGCTTATTGAATTTCTATGTTGTACATTGTATGTATATATTCTGGCTGTGTTTGATAAGCTTTGTATAAATGTGATACGAGGTCTGTTCATCGCTCCAGTCCTTCAATGTCGGGTCCTTTGAATATGTTATGGGCAGACATGTCATCAAATTTGTTTACATATTAAATCAATAAATGACAATGTTTGCTTCCTGTTTGAACATCTGTATATATATACATATATTGTGTTTTCATCAATCATTTTCTGGCTGTAATGCTAGGAATATCATTTGCTGATCTTCTTATTCAGAATATCTTTGTTGTTTCTTTTCAAATTGTAGAATTTTTTCCAAAAATGGGTTTGTTGGGTCACCAGTTCATTTTAATTGAAAAAAAAAAAAAAAAAATGAAGAAAAGGACTTGAAGGACTTGCTAGAATACAGTATTGAAGTCCTATATTGAAAAATCCCTTACAAATCTCCAATAGAAAACAAGATCATTGGGGTCATATAAGCTATATAGTGTGAAAAAAACATCAATTTCCTTTTAATTAGTTTCTGACATTGCAAAATCTGATCATGGAAGCCTCAAGAAATCCTATGAAGTACGTGTCGTCCAGATATTGTACTGGACTTCAGTAGATACCAGCTTCTATGATAAGGTGGTGTAATGTTGGGTTTGTTTTTATATGCTATTGACGATGTGTCGGTATTTTCTCTCCCTTCTGCTTCATTTAGCCAAAGGTAAAGTTGTTTTCCTCTACATCATGCATCCCTATGTATCGTCCTTATATGTACTTGGTGTGTGTGCTGCTATATATGTGTTCAATGGCCAGGTCTCGTCTATCCTTCTCTCACAGTTACTGACCTCGGATAAGGTACAGCAAAGAAATCGTTAACCCTCTATCGGTGAAACATAGCTCTAGATATATGACCATCACCAGCATTACAGATGTTAAAATGGCACAAGAGGGAAATTATTTCAAGGAAAAAATGTAAAAAAAAAAAAAAAAAATAAGAAAGAAAGAATAAGAAAGAATTGAAGAAAAATGAATAAAGAAAAAAAAACTGGAGATAAGTTGATGGACGATAAGAGACCATTTTCCTGTACGTCCTCCCAGCAGCAGATTTAGTAATGATATAAACACTATTGTCACTTAGATCACTCAGCCCAGCAGATATCAGCATCGTCACGAAACACATCACCCATCACACCTCCAAAGTCAACAGAACACACCTTCATAGTCAACAGACATTGGCTTCAGGCTTCAATGCTAATGTCTGGTGCTTCAAGTGCCTTTCCACGGTCGTAGAAGCTAGTTCTTGAAGCATTGGCCAAAAGACAAAGCTCAAATCACTGAAAGCTTGCATAGATTTAAAAGGAAAGCCAAGCACACTTCATAGTTATCACTTCATTGCTCATAGCAAATAGGCCATGTTGGAAAGAGAGGAGGGAAACAGCATTTTTACTCCTAGCTTGCAGGGATGTAAGCGTATACCAGTTTTGCTGTTGGAAGATATTTTCAATGCCTGCTAGCATCTCGTTTATTTTTAAATTGGATGCATTCAAGTGTGAATATGCTGCTTTTTTGCCAATCTCTCTTTTTCTAATATTTTTTTTTTTTTATTTTTTTTTTTATTTAGTGTTCATTGAAGTCGTATTTCAATGAGAAAATCTTTTTAAATTTTAATTGGTAGAAGCAATTAAGAGTTAATTTATGAAATATGAATCCTTACTAAGCGTATTCATATCAAAGAAAGTTAACTCTCTGTTATCAGGATTTTGTTATTGTTTTGCACACATATTCCTGATATTTTTAATGTTATTTCAAGTACAGCTTTAGAAATATTTTTGAATTAGATTTCGTGAATTTAACTATTGTTAAGTTTGATAGAACATGTGTAGTGTTTTGGTCTTATGTAAATTCATCTTGAAAATCAGTTTGTGTAGTAAGGATGTCCATGATGAGTGAATGGAGGATGGCGATGGGGACGTGTGTGATATGCTTGTTAGTATGTGTGGTACAGGTGTAGGGTTGTTTGTGGTAGGATGTGGTAGACAGTGTTGCGAGTTTACACGGTGTAGGATTGTTTGTGGTAGGATGTGGTAGACAGTGTTTCGAGTTTACAAGGTGTAGGGTTGTTTGTGGTAGGATGTGGTAGACAGTGTTGCGAGTTTACACGGTGTAGGATTGTTTGTGGTAGGATGTGGTAGACAGTGTTTCGAGTTTACAAGGTGTAGGCAGGCATGTGTGGAGCATGTTGATGGAGTATGAGAGGAGTTTGATGTAGTTTGTCGGTGATGGCCATAACAATGTTAAAGTCATTTTAGTCTAATGAAATAATCCAACAACATCGATAATACATATGATATCATTTGATCTAGAAAGCAAACTCTGAGCTCATATTGCTGAAAACATCATATATATGGCACTGAAAGCATTGTGCTGTATTATCATGGTGCTGATTTCAAATTCTGTATTCAGTATTGCTTTCTACAGCAAGTATTATGGGCGAGTAAATTTATCATTGAGCTAATCTGCATCAATTTGAGTGTACGAAAATAAGGATGGTTACAGCGATATGTCATACGTTGAAGATTGAGCAGAATAGGTCCATCTATCACAGTGTAATATGCTGTTTAAATATTTGCGCCAACTTGACAAGATTTACATGTATATGTATCATGCTGTACTTCTCTGATTTGTGTACCCTGTGTGAAATGTATCGTATTTATGTCCCGATAACTGGTCTTTTTCTCCAGATTTCAGTCTATAAACTCCTGTGTGGTCCTGGTCAATTGACCGGTGTTCCTGTGTGGTCCTGGTCAATTGACCGGTGTTCCTGTGGTTCCTGGTCATTTGTCCGGTGTTTCCAAATGTTGTGTTATATATTTACTGATTGTTGTGGTTTAGCCGTGTATATAGTGTGTGAATTCCATCGCTGTGGTTGGCATGGCGTATGATAAAAACAGCTGTGAATCAGTGTTCATATACGGTGCATGCTGTTTATTCTGAATATAATTGTTCAAGTAAAAAAAACATGTTTTATTTTTGAAGGAAAAAATGTATTAAACTAGAATACATGTACATGTTAATTTATATCTCATTCTGTTTAAGCAGTTTTTAATACATACATGTATTTGTATATAAATTGTATCTATATAAAATACTAACTTTGTTCCAAAGTTCCAATGGCTTCTTTTGGTGAAGGATATTCTATCATTTGCAGGTTTTTCTCATCCCTCAAAAACTCTCTGATTTTGATCAGATTTGAAGCTATATTAATCCATATTCAATCTTTATCATTGGCCCCTAGAATTGTGTATAAATTTATCAAAGCTGTTTTAAACATCCATTCTGTATAGATATTGATTAGGTCTTGTTTGCTTCTAAATCCTAATCTGGTTTGATGTATGGACGAATGAAATATTAAACGAAAACAAAAAAGAACATACATGTACACATGACACCTTCGTCTTTGATTGCAGAACAGGATTATTATGGAGGGGTGTCTGACATTGAAGATGACTTATGAGGAAGTTAATTTGTGTGGGTGTGAAGTTATAAAGATCACAATCTATAATTCTATAATAATCTAAAATGCTGTATTTTTGTGCACAGGTTAAGACCAGCATCCTCCATTACATGCACGGCCTTGTGGGAGACATGGACCCGTCAGACTTCATGAACTCCACAGACACGCGTCTTGCTTTATCTCGGATCATTAACTTCACCACGGAACCAAAGAGTGCTGATGTCCGAAAGGTACAGGCCGTAAATAGAAACAGGTGATCTTCTAAATGTTTGAAGGCATTGAGCAGTACTATGTTAAATTTGTCAAGTTCTTCGAAAATCAATGTCCGTCTTTGTGGCGGGAATCAATGTCAGTTATACACCAGGAAGGAAATTACTAAAATCAAATCAGTAATATGATATAATGGTCAACAGGTGATTAAGACATTTTAATAAAAAGTTTGGTAACATGTTAATTGCAGCTAATGTATAGAAATACTGATGTTGATTGCAGTTATTGTATAGAAATACTGATGTTGATTGCAGTTATTGTATAGAAATACTGATGTTGATTGCAGTTATTGTATAGAAATACTGATGTTGATTGCAGTTATTGTATAGAAATACTGATGATTAAATTGTGTTTATGATTTGTAGGGGGCACAAGCTGTTCTCATAGCATTGTTCAACTTAAATCCTCCCGAATTCTCTGTCATGTTGTCACTGCTACCTAAAGCATTCCAGGTGAGTCTTATGTATACAAGTGGGAAAATTCAACAAAAGTTGAATGTATACAAGTGAGAAAATTCAACAAAAGTTGACTGTATAGATGTGATGATGATTCTAAAAGAGTATTCATACAGTTGGGGTCAGGTCTTCTAAAACATGTGTTTTCTGGAATATATCAATATATTATTGAAGATCTGATTTCAATCCTAGTATCAATTTGTAAGTTTATTTTCCCACTAGGCAGGTGAAATTGTGTAAATCTTTTTTAAAAGTTAGAAAATGAAATATTGAACGATGAACAAGGGTGATATTTTCGTGTGCTGATGATATAATGTGAATAAGATAATTGGATTGTTTGGACACTAATCTATCTAAAATTGATAAGCAGACACCTTATAATGTTTATTATTATGTGCAGTGTCGGTCAACATTTCCTTTAAAATGCTACTAGTCCTGAACACTTAAAGTGCATAAATGGGTATGGCTCCCCTGGGGGCCGATCGGGCAGGGCCCAGTATGGGAAATAGAGGCAAATCCTTGCGATCACTACTGGTCTTGAACGTCAGTGGATTTTGATGAAATTTGGTCTGGGGTATTATCGGGAAAAGGAGATAGAATGTTCTATATATGGAGTGTATGACTTCCCTGGGGCTGGAGGGGTGGGGCCTAAAATGGGAAATAAAGCAAATTCTTTAAAATCCTTTTTGTCTTCTGTAGCAATGAAAGGATTTTGTCTGAAGCATCCTTGGGTAAAGGGGAAACGATTATGTATGTACCCATGTATAATGGGTCTGAGCCAACATTGGCCTGAGGGGTGGGGCACAATAGTGGAAATGTAACAAATTAATTAAAAAAATTCTTCTTTCCTGTAGAAATGTATAGTGTTTCCTCATATTCACTGCATTTATAATCCAGGTGAGTGATACAGGCTATCTGAACCTCTTATTTGTCTGTTACAGGATAGTGCCACTAAGATTTTACATAACCATATACGTACCACGAGTCACGGACATGAGAGTGAGGTGCTGTCGCCGAGAAACGTCACCAGTCCTCCCAAAAATAGGAGTCGACCTCCCTCAAGGTCAGCCTTTTTGTTGCCATGGCGACCATCTGTTGCTGTATCTCTCACTTGATATGACTGATCAGTTTATTAACATTATTGCTTATCTCGTAATTTTATTTCACAATTTAAAGATAAATTTCTCACATCTATGTAAGAATAATTTTATTAACATTTCAAGATTTAATTTTGAATTTAAAAATTTAAACTCAAAATATCGAGAGTAAGAAGATTTGCTTTGTACCAGTATAATTAGGTTCCAATTAAACATTGTTTTGCAGGAGTGGACACCGGGATGAGGCTGAGACAGAGAATATGAATCCCGAGGATATTTATGATTCCATTAAAAAGACTTCCGCTGACATTCAGAATCTTAGTTTTAATAGTAAATTAGAAAATTATGAGGATGTTCGGAAAAAACGAGAGTTCACATCTCAGGATAGTGGTATTCAGGATTTACGCAATGACAGTCCAGACGCCGCTGACACGAGGAAAGGACAGTATAACCCCTCCCACTACCAAGATGAGGTGAGTGACAGTATAACCCCTCCCACTACCAAGATGAGGTGAGTGACAGTAAAACCTGTCTAAAGGGACCATGTTAGGATGGCTGACTTCTGTAGGAAGACCGCATTTACATATTGAAACAAACTGAAACTCTTACAAGATATTCAATTAACTGAAACTCTTACAAGTCATTCAATTAACTGAAACTCTTACAAGTCATTCAATTAACTGAAACTCTTACAGGTCATTCAATTAACTGAAACTCTTACAAGTCATTCAATTAACTGAAACTCTTACAAGTCATTCAATTAACTGAAACTCTTACAAGTCAATATACAAACAGCTGAATCTATAGGAGAGGCTATGTCTTGGGAGTATACACTTAATTGGTAGATTGATGTTAAAGACTGGTTTATCAGCATCATGTTTTATTAACCCCTTGTGACTCTATGGGGATTTTTTAACACATTGCCTAAATATGTATAACTGTTTCTGTTGCAGGGTACATTAAATGGTTATAACAAATCCAGATTAGCAGATACAGAATTTGATGATAGTGAAATGTTTAATGAAGGTAAGATACAACACATATCTCCACACTGAAGTCTTTCTCTCTTGGTAACGTGCCAACCCGTCTTTCTTTCTCCGTTTTGATTAAAACTGATGTATTCCTTTTTTCTAGAATTTTTGTTTCAGTCAGCAAATCTATTTTGTCTTTCAATAGTAATTTTCAATTTCATTGTCCTGAAATTCTTTTCAGTTTTATTCATTTTTGTTAAAGATTTGACTGAAACAAATGTTTTCCTTTATCTTGCCCTTCTTTTGATCTTGCTCGTTCTGTTGTTTGTCCTCTCCTGTCAGTCTTCCTGTTCTTGACCTATAAAAAGCATTTAAAGTATGAAATGATCACTATGCATTGAAAGCTAGCCATTTAATTACTAAATCTTAATGATTACCTTTACATGTACGTCATGTTGGAGCTGTATAGCTGTAGACGGGGGGATGTACTAACAGTAAAGTATCCTACAGTGTCTACTGTGACATTTCAAAACACTGTCACACACGTTTATTTCACAACATATTCTATGTACGTGTATATCTAAATTTTTCAATGAATTTTTTCTCATCTCGTAAAACAATTTAAGGAATATCAGTGGAAGTCACTGAAAAACATAGAATTGAATGTGAAATTTGTGACACAGAACTGTAGGCCTTGTTAGAGGGAGGCAGAGGTGGTGGGCCTATAGATCTATTTATAGATATGTGAAGGTCACATGGTTTACTGATTCGGAGATGGGTAGAAATTTCATGACACAGATATTATTAAAGGGGATTGGATACAGGGGCAAATTATTACGTTTTATGCTGGAGCCTGTTTTCACAAAGATGAATCGCCGTTGATACAAATGGAAATGTCTTTAATTGCCGTTGTTGAAATAACAAATGGCAATGTCTTTAATCAGCTGCTTTGAAAAGAGCGACTTCTCTCACAAGTATGATTGTTAAAATATTTTCGCATCAAGATATTTCATAAAGAATTCCATTTTTTCAGCCGTCAGTGCTGTGACATTTGGAGGTTTGTGTGATAGAGATGTGTATCTCCATATCAAACACTATACCATGCAACTTGTACGATGTGTACATGCATGGCACTTTGTATACGAGGTGGTGGGTCATCAGTCATCAACCATTGTTTGTTTGGTCATTAGTATTGCATTGAGATTTCATTCAGTTCATTGAGCTTTTTTTGGTTGTTCTTTCTTCAGTTGAAATACAGGAAAACTAAGGGAAAATGAGCTTTCAAAAGAAATAAAATTAATGATAATCCGTAAAATTTCAAAAGATTCATTTTTCTTTTAGAATACCCCCAGTAGTTATAAGTTGAAAATTATTTTGATTTAAAAAAAAAAAATGTATTCCTTCCATTCCCAAATATTCTTTTGAGCTTTGAGTTCTATCAAAGTAAAAAGGTATTTGAATTGAATTCTTGGTTTGTGTTTGTACAAGGTAGTCAAAATTCTAGATTGCCATTATTTTTTGGAAAAATTGTATAGTTGTGAATATGAATTAATCAGAATTTAAACACAGGTTTTGAGTTTCCAAATTTAACTCTTCTTAAAGTTTTTTTTTCTTTTCTTTTTGCCTTCATTTCTAAAACTTCATTTTCAGCATCATTATAACAAGTTGGAGATGCCTTTCTGTACAATCAAAATAAATACTGACCGACTTTGAGATTTATTTGAGAATTAATTCTTATATCTCCTTACATACATACAAGAATTTCTGTTTTGATATCTAATTTTGCAACCATTATGATATAATTAATTTTTCTTTGTTTTCATGGTAAATACTCAAATGTGATTGGTCGAAAAATTCTTTTCATTCTTCTATGAAAGAAATTCCGAGAATGGCGCGAAAAATGTGACGTCACAATACGACAATTGACGTTGTGTATTGATTTGAGAAAAATAATCCCATTTAAAACCAGTAAAATTGTACATAAAACATGTTTTAAATTAGAAAATCATTTTCAAAAATTAATTATAAGCGTTGATGTCAATTATTTTTTAGTTTCATCGGGGTATGAAACAAATTTTGTTTGCAAAATTCTGTAATTCTTACAGAAGTTTGCAAACAAAATTTGTTTCATACCCCGATGAAACTAAAAAAAACGACATCAATGCTTAAATTGATATAAAGTTTGACAGCTAGGTAAGAGGAAGGCATCTCATAGTCGTAGAATTTCCACTCTTATATAATCAAGAATCATGCATTTAATCTTCATATCTAATATATTATTGCATGCAATATTATATCTATATATGCATAAATGTGCATTACTGAGTAATTGAAGAGAATTTGTCACCTGAAGTCACCGGAAAGACCTCAGTCTCTCAACTAAGTTTCTATACTTAGTGTTGCTACAATGAGGCTGTTAGCCTACTACTCTACGTGACCTTGTCCTTGGCCCATGACCTTGACCTTACATGGCCTATTTGTATAACCTAGTGGATAGCTAGACAATTCCTTTATAATATGTTTTTCTTTTTATGTATACTGCAAACCGTGAAATTTTCGCACAAAATTTGATTATTTCCCTTAAATGGGAATTAATGGGCAAAATATTTAATATGAAGTACCCTAACTGAAAAATCAGTGTCAGGATTCGTGACGCGAAAATATTACGGTTTTCATTATATTACCCTGTGTATATTTTGTAATGTTGTTTTTAGAAAAAGTTCTGTCGATAGTTTGCTTCTTTGTTGCCGCATTGTCATTGTATCAAGAAGTCCCAATTAAAAAACTTGAGAAGGTCACAACCTCTGACCTTTCACACCATGACCTTTGGTTGTGCACTCTTTGACCCCAGCTTATTGCAGCATCATTTGATATGTTAGAACTGATATATCTTTTAACTAGATCCCTGGAAAGCATTGCTTGGTATATCGAGTACCAGCACAGATGGTATGTCAACACACTTTTCAGTTCACTTTATCAGCTCTTCTTTTTTATTATTGTTTTCTTCTTTGTACTTTTTCTTTTGTTTTCACTGTTTGTTATTTTTAACCCCTTGAATGTCTTTCCAATCCTTTGTGTTGAAATCACCCTGGTGTTGTAAACGGCCGTTCCTTGGAATGCCTTGAATTGTTTGAATGTTTCTGGATGGGGAATATAATGAGAGTTATCTCCCCTCTTCTGTTAGTAACCATTGCTTGCTACAGTTAGACTATGAAATTTATACACAAGCATCCCTTTATATTTAATAAGTAATTAGAAGATAAATTTGTGTGAAATGTAAGCAATTTGGGATATATCCACCAGTTTTTTGACATCTGTTCTCAATCTGTCTTGCGACAGCAGTGAAAACAATGTAAGAAGTAGTTTTAGCACAGAGTTGGTATACTGGAAAGTTGCGTCATGGCAATAGAATATTTTATAAGGAGTAATAGGTTTGTTTGCATGATCCTAACATTTGCATGACTGAATGCTAAATGGTATTTTGCCATAATTGACCAGATATTTGTATAGAGGGGTCCAGCAGTCCGGATTTTCCACATAAGCCTCGATCTCTTCACCATCTCACCATTGGACTGAGGGCGATCTTTGGTATCACTGCTCACATTAAAATCTGCATGTTTTTAAATCCTCCTCCCCTGGTAATGGAGAAATGTTTGGTGTTCAACTGAGGACGGTAATCTTATTGTCTCATTAAAAATACATTGTAATCAGTAAATCAATGAAAAAGGTCTTTCATCCATTTGTATATGATTCATATTTGAAGTTTGAAATACATGTACAATGTAAAAAGAGACAAATGATATGTTGGAATATCGGTGATAACTACGTTTGTTTAGGTTTGGTTGTAGCATGTGTATTGTATAGGTGGTATACGTCAGTTGTAAGTCGTTGGGAACGGCATGGTGACATTTTCCTCTATCGTTAATGTCAGCGTGTTTATATCAAATACTGTACATCTGATTTCACATCATCATATCATTTTATACCGACTGAGGGACGTATTGTATATATTCATATCTCACAAACTGACAGTAAAGCCATCAGATATATATATATACATGCACTTATATTTATTTATTATGCATGATTTACATGTATGTATTGACTAGGAGGTAGGGAGCTTCCATCTGATAGAGGTCAAAGTAAACTGGATAGGGGTCAAAGTAATTTGGACAGTAACTGTGTCCTCTAAGTTTTTCACTCTCTTGATATACTATAACATTTTTTCCGCAACATCAATCTTCAAAATCAAGTTGAAGACAAAGTATATCTGGAATAAACAAAAAACAAAAAAAACACAAAGAACAAAATATGGTATTGTGTTTCGTTTCGGGTTTTAATTGATGCAAGTTCATACCTATTTAGGCCTATTGTTGTGGTAAAATGCTTAGTGTATGTCTTAATAAGATAGGATGTTGGGGTTGACATGGCTGAGAGTTGGCCGGATTGGTGTCTATAGCTACAAGGCAATAGTATAGAAACAGCATGTAATACTGCAGTGTGTCACGTAGATCCATATCCTCTTTAGTCCGTTTTATTTTGGTGTTTATGTGGAAAATATTGTTTCTATAACAATTTGCGGTAATAGACAATAGGGCGCATTGGGTATGTAGGCTTTTCATCAGTGGGTTTTTTAAACTATATTGTTGGGTTAATCTTAACCTCCTTTCATTTTGAATTTGTTTACGAGTACATTCCAAGAAGTTTTTACAAGTGTATTCCAAGCAGTTTCTAGAGATTGAAATTCTTTTGCTTCCAAGCTTCATTTTTGTATGCATTTGTCGCTTTCTTAAATCATAATTGTGATCATAAATAGATAAATGCTAGTTGTATTTGTTTTCGCGATGAGTATTGTCGTTTGGTTGTTTTATTACGATTCCCTGTGTATAAGTTTGTGTCGAGGATTTACAGCCTAGTCATTGTTATCAACACTGTCAATCCACCCTGGTATCTGTCATTTGCTGCTGCCTTACAAATATCAAAAATTTTAAACAAATTTTTGTCTTTTCTTACAGAATGCTCAGAAAATGATATTATATCCGACATCCTTACCGAGTTATCAAATCATAATGAAAGGTAAGTAAATAGATGATTAACGGAAAAAAAACAAAAAAAAAATCAGAAAACTAAAAATATAAAAAAAATTTATTAAAAGTGTCTTTGTAGAAATTTTATGGATCATCATCCAGTTTTTGCCATCACATACAATTAATTATGCAAATTTTGTTGAATGTCATTTAGAGTAAAAAAAAACTTTATTCGTGGTAAGGAATAATCAGAAATATAAATTGTACTTTAGATACATATCTCCGGGAAGGAACAATTTTATTATGGTATCCCTGCCTTTGTAAAGGGGAGTATTCAGTAATGTGATGAGCATTGTTTTTTTATTTTAGAAATGATGAGCGTAAGAATGCCATGCTGTCTTTGATCAAACTCACGAGGGAAGGCACCTTTGGTCTGTGGGATGAACACTTTAAAACGATTCTCCTGATTCTCCTGGAGACGTTAGGGGACAATGATGTCAGTATTTACAACACCTTGTATATTTTGTGTGGTCAAGTGTGATATGAGCCGAGTGGTTCTTACTTCAGTAAAAATTAAAATGATTTACCATAGTTAGTGTCAAAAAAAGCTGTTGGAATAAAATATAATAAGAAAATCTACTGGTAGTAGCTACACAGTATGATATAGATATTAAAACAACCCACAGAGTAAAACAGTATAAAATTTATTTACAGGGCCAAGTAAGAGCTTTAGCATTACGGGTATTGCGGGAAATTTTACGGAATCAGCCGCAGCGGTTTAGAGATTATGCAGAACTGACAACTCTGCGGATTCTGGAGGCACACAAAGATTCAGTGCGTGAGGTAGGTCTTTAGACTATATACTTGTACAGAGGAATCCAATTATTGTAGTCCAGTTATTTGCATCAAATTCTGAAGTTCCCTATTTTTTTCCTTTTTCGTCTTTGTATTTTAACTTCATGTAATGCATGAAGTTTTACACTGAAATTCATTGGCACATGAAAATTCTGAAAATTGAATGGTATAATTTCTTGAAATTTATTTATTTGATATGTCATCATACCTGTACTTCGTTCTACATTGGTGAAACCTTGATTTGCTGCCAACTTGTTAACATTTACAATTCATCATGGGGGCGTATGTGTAAGGAACATTACAACTCTATGTGTATTGGAGTAAGTTTACGACTAGCGACAGTTGTATAGCGGTGCTGTTTGCGAGTGTTTACGACTAGCGACAGTTGTATAGCGGTGCTGTTTGCAAGTGTTTACCACTAGCGACAGTTGTATAGCGGTGAATGTAAACAAGTTGTTGTCAGGAAAAACATGGAAATAAGCAGATTCCACTTCATATCTTAATATCCTCAAATGAGAAAAAATAATTAAAAGAGTACAAGTATATACTTGAACTAAGGGAGATAACTTTTAATACCTTGTAGAATGGTTGTTGAAATAGCATTAAGTGAAGCTGTTATATTTAAAGAATTGATACCTATGTTATACATGTTTGTCTGTCTTCCTGTTTGTCCAGGTGGTGCGGTCTGCGGAAGAGTGTGCGGACACGCTGGCAAACTACATCCCTCCAGAACAGAGTGTGCGCATCCTTAACCCCATCATACAGACGGCACAATTCCCCATCAATCTGGCCGCCATCAAAATGCAGAATAAGGTCAGATATTCGAAGTCACATTGATGAAACTACAATAAAAATATCCTCAAAAAAAGTATTGAAGAAATTGATTTTTCAATTTTCTCTCAAATTTGAAAAAAAAATTATGAATTGCATGTGCCAGACAAAAATGGTTTATGAACCAACATCGGGCCCAACACTGTTTTGAGAGATTATTAATACATTACTGCTTTAAACCCTGTTAAGCTGGTAGTAAAGATGTTTCCTATGTACACTCTGATAAATAATCTGCTGTCTTCCTCCCCTCAATCTGGTGATTTTGTCTACTGTTACAGGTGATAGAACTTTTACCTAAAGAATCTGTGGAGTCCATGATGGGCGAGATGATACCAGGCCTCCTCAGGGTAAGTTAAATATTGTTTGGTGTTTATAGGGCTATGATGACCAATACAGTATTGTGTGATATTATTGTTTGGTGTTTATAGAGCTATGATGACCAACAGTGTATTGTGTGATATTATTGTTTGGTGTTTATAGGGCTATGATGACCAACAGAGTATTGTGTGATATTATTGTTTGGTGTTTATAGGGCTATGATGACCAACAGAGTATTGTGATATTATTGTTTGGTGTTTATAGGGCTATGATGACCAACAGTGTATTGTGTGATATTATTGTTTGGTGTTTATAGGGCTATGATGACCAACAGAGTATTGTGATATTATTGTTTGGTATTTATAGGGCTATGATGACCAACAGAGTATTGTATGATATTATTGTCTGGCTTTTACAGGGCTATGATGACCAACAGAGTACAGTAAGGAAAGCTGCCGTGTTCTGCCTAGTGTCCATTTATCTCACTGTGGGTGAAGTCATCTGGAATCACCTCACCAAACTCAACTATAGCAAGGTAGGTAACCTACCCATACACCCCACCACCACCTCTACCCCAACCACCACCCTCTACCCCTCCACCACCCTCTACCCCTCCATCACCCTCTACCCCTCCACCACCCTCTACCCCTCCATCACCCTCTACCCCTCCACCACCCTCTACCCCTCCATCACCCTCTACCCCTCCATCACCCTCTACCCAAACCACTAATCCACTCTCACCTCACCAAACTCAACTATAGCAAGGTAGGTACCCTACCCCTCCACCCACCACCACCACCCTCTACCCAAACCACCACCCTCTACCCAAACCACTAATCCACTCTCACAACACCAAAACTCCTCTATAGCAAGGTAGGTAACCTACCCATACACCCCACCACCACCCTCTACCTCAACCTCTAACCCGATCTCACAACACCAAACTCAACGTAGGTGTCTATCTTTCCTCCACTGGAGCAACTGAAGCAAGATAGTCCTTTTTACACTTTCCCCTATCTGACCCCAAACAGCCAGGTCTGTAGCCTTGACTAGCCTCTATATACACCCATACATAGTCTGTATCTTGACTCTATATCTGTCGATGGCTTCTGTTATACAAACCTAGTACCGACAGCTGGTGAATGGCTGTCCTCCATGGAGTAGACACAATTGTGTAAAGTCATGAGATCGCTTGTCCAGATACTGACTGTGAAAGCATAACATTGTAGTCTAAGCTCAGATTTGGGGAGTACATGGATTATAAAGTAATGATTAAAGATAGGTCATTAATTAATGTAGGGTACATAAAGATATCTGAGGGTGTTCTGTAATGTATAAAGATTTGTGTAGGTACACGGTTATATTTTTAGCTCACCTGGCCAAAGGACCAAGTGAGCTTATGCTGTCATCCATCTGTCATCCATACTTCGTCCATCTGGTGCCAACTTTTCATTCAAACAACTTCTAAATAATCATGAGGCCCAGAGACCTGATTTAGGCCTGAAGCATTCTGTCATAAAGAGCTATCAATTTCGTTAAAATGAAAGACCTTGACCTATATATAGTCAAGGTCATAAAGGTCAAATATGAAATCTTTGAATTACTTCTCAATAGCAAAGAGGCCCAGAGTCCTGATATTGGGTCTGTAGCATGCTGGGGATGAAGGGCAACCAAGATTGTTCAAATTAATGACCTTGACCTACATTCAAGGTCACAGAGGTCAAATATGATAAAATCTTTAAAGGACTTTTTCTCATTAACCGAGAGGCCCAAAGACCTTATATTGGGACTGAAGCATGCTGTGGTAAAAATTGGTCAAATGAATGACCTTGACCTACTTTCAATGTCATAGGGGTCAAATGTGCTAAAATATTTTAAATGAATTCTAAATAACATGGAGGTCCACAAACCTAATATGAGACTATTAGCATGCTGGAGTGAAGGGCTATCAATTTTCTTCAAATAACCTTGACCTACATTGAAGGTCACAGAGGTCAAATATAATAAATATCTAAATGATTTCTTTTGCTGTGGTGAAGTGCTACCAAATTTGTTCAAATGAATGTCCTTGACCTACTTTTAAGGTCACAGTGGTTAAATATGCAAAAATTTTCAAACAACATCTTCTCAATAACCAAGAGGACCAGAGGCCTTATTTTGGGCATGTTACATGCTGGGATGAAGGGTTCTTCTGAAAACGTCAAAGGTTTAAAAATTTGACCTGTGTTATGCTGGGATAAATGGCTATCAACTTAGGGTATGACAACACTAAGGAGCAATGTCTAGGGGTAATTGTTGGATCCTCAGTCTGTCCTATTATTATATATCTATGACTTCTACTTTACAAAAGAAACTTAAACTCACTTATTGGATTAATGCTAGGTGAGCAATACAGGCCTATTAGGCCTCTTGGTTCATCACTGTGTTTTACATATCCTATAGGCAGTGACAAAAATAATACCAAACTCGTGTCACATATATGTGAGAACAGTCCATTACCTTTAGAACGTTCCTGTTCGATATAAATCCATTCCACTATAAAAACTCTATCAATGTTAAATATCCCAATAAGAATGAAACAACAGTCCTTAAAGAAAATGTGGAATAACATGTGTTAGGTAAGTTAGACTTTGGAGTGGATTGTCAGTAAGTAAGGTGTCGTAATGTAGAGGTTTGTTTGGAATAGATTGTCAGTAAGTAAGGTGTCGTAGTGTAGAGGTTTGTTTAGAATGGATTTTCAGTAAGTAAGGTGTCGTAATGTAGAGGTTTAATATATATATATATGAAGGAGAGGTAATATTGGTGAAGGTTGGTAGACGGATGAACATTTGAGTTTTAGATTCTACTTCATGTAAATGAGACATATTATATCGGGACAACATACATCAAAGTGACATCTAACAAACTGCAGACAAAAGGCACACTGGTACACAACATATATATATTAAACTATGGTAATAAACATCTAGGTACATACAAGTAATTGCTCATTTTATAGTACAGTTACTGGCCGAGAGAGAGAGAACCAGTATATTACTGTAACCATCGCCTCATCCTTATAACCTCCTCCTTCCATTATTCCTGTTTTCATAATTGATAAATTTGAAAAATTAGGTTCGGCATCAATGCTTTTTATAGACCCTTATGTAGAGTAATGGATCTATATATCTTCACTCCAATGTGTTGTAGTATATATGTAGCTGTTTTCGTTCTTACCATGTCATGTTTTACGGGCCAGAGATGCTCTCCTGGGGAAGGAGGGAAAATAAACATTTTTGTTGGTAATTTTTTTTCGTGGAATTTAATTTCCCTTTCAAAGTTAATGGAGTGTGATGTTTTCTGGGCAGGGAGTCCGTCCAAGTGTATTAAATATATACTCTTGTCTTTTGTGTATCTGGCCAGAGAGCTGTATATTTTAAGACATTAATCATCAATTCTACCCCATATTGACAGATTTGGAAAGAAAGCAGTTTTGTTAAGTCTCAGTTGGACGTTTTATATTTGTCATCGTAAGAAAATAGAGATTTCTCTTACGAATATTGTCACTCTGTAATCGACCAGAGTCGGTCGTAAATTCTACACTTCTGACAGAAACAGTGTTGATGTATCGTCACAGTAGGCTGGTAAGGTATCCCTTGGAGGCTATGGGCCTTGTGTGTACTTTATAGAGTAACAGCTATTAGAGGGGAAAGTTGGTGCAAATATTGAAACACCTTATAAGGCCCTTGTCCTCATCTAACCTCTTATAAAGCTTCCCTCAGTGAACTGAGAGAAAATGGGAGTGCATTTACATGTGATAAAATCTTATGATTTTTAAACTCTGAAAATTTCATTAAAAAAAATAATAATGGAGTGATTAAAAAATAATGATGGAGTGAGAATGTTTACTAGATTGAGGGATATTACGTTAATTCTGACACAGAAGACCAAGTCTTGTAATCTATGTTAATGTTTCATTTATGTCTATCAAGATATTTTAGTGCAGACTGTATTTTTATTCATATTTTGTTATTGTAGGGGTATTAAGAGTACAGGTTACAGATAGTACGAGGAATTGTCCATTTTAAAATGTTCCCAAAACCTGTTATTGAAATGGTTTTAATACCAAAGAAAGTCCAAATACAGTAGCAGTCGTCTTCTCCACATTGTTGTTTCTACATTGTCCCTCTGTACACTGACCTTCCCTAAAATGTCCCTCTGTACACTGCCCCACACTACAATGTCCCTCTGTACACTGCCCCTCACTACAATGTCCCTCTGTACACTGCCCCTCACTACAATGTCCCTCTGTACACTGACCTTCCCTAAAATGTCCCTCTGTACACTGCCCCTCACTACAATGTCCCTCTGTACACTGCCCCTCACTACAATGTCCCTCTGTACACTGCCCCTCACTACAATGTCCCTCTGTACACTGCCCTTCACTACAATGTCCCTCTGTACACTGCCCCACACTACAATGTCCCTCTGTACACTGCCCTTCACTACAATGTCCCTCTGTACACTGCCCCTCACTACAATGTCCCTCTGTACACTGCCCCACACTACAATGTCCCTCTGTACACTACCCCTCACTACAATGTCCCTCTGTACACTGCCCCTTACTACAATGTCCCTCTGTACACTGCCCCACACTACAATGTCCCTCTGTACACTGCCCCTCACTACAATGTCCCTCTGTACACTGACCTTCACTACAATGTCCCTCTGTACACTGCCCCCTCTACAATGTCCCTCTGTACACTGCCCCACACTACAATGTCCCTCTGTACACTGCCCCACACTACAATGTCCCTCTGTACACCGCCCCTCACTACAATGTCCCTCTGTACACTGCCCCCTCTACAATGTCCCTCTGTACACTGCCCTTCACTACAATGTCCCTCTGTACACTGCCCCTAACTACAATGTCCCTCTGTACACTGCCCCTCTCTACAATGTCCCTCTGTACACTGCCCCTCACTACAATGTCCCTCTGTACACTGCCCCCTCCTACAATGTCCCTCTGTACACTGCCCTTCACTACAATGTCCCTCTGTACACTGCCCCTCACTACAATGTCCCTCTGTACACTTCCCCTCACTACAATGTCGTTCTGTACACTGCCCCACACTACAATGTCCCTCTGTACACTACCCCTCACTACAATGTCCCTCTGTACACTGCCCCTTACTACAATGTCCCTCTGTACACTGCCCCACACTACAATGTCCCTCTGTACACTACCCCTCACTACAATGTCCCTCTGTACACTGCCCCCTCTACAATGTCCCTCTGTACACTGAACCTCACTACAATGTCCCCTGTACACTGAACCTCACTACAATGTCCCTCTGTACACTACCCCTCACTATAATGTCCCTCTGTACACTGCCCCACACTACAATGTCCCTCTGTACACTGCCCCACACTACAATGTCCCTCTGTACACTGCCCCTCACTACAATGTCCCTCTGTACACTGACCTTCACTACAATGTCCCTCTGTACACTGCCCCCTCTACAATGTCCCTCTGTACACTGCCCCACACTACAATGTCCCTCTGTACACCGCCCCTCACTACAATGTCCCTCTGTACACTGCCCCCTCTACAATGTCCCTCTGTACACTGCCCCTCTCTACAATGTCCCTCTGTACACTGCCCCTCACTACAATGTCCCTCTGTACACTGCCCCTCACTATAATGTCCCTCTGTACTCTGCCCCACACTACAATGTCCCTCTGTACACTGCCCCTCACTACAATGTCCCTCTGTACACTGAATCTCACTACAATGTCCCCCTGTACACTGAACCTCACTACAATGTCCCTCTGTACACTACCCCTCACTACAATGTCCCTCTGTACACTTCCCCTCACTACAATGTCGTTCTGTACACTTCCCCACACTACAATGTCCCTCTGTACACTGCCCCTCACTACAGTGTCCCTCTGTACACTGCCCCTTACTACAATGTCCCTCTGTACACTGCCCCTCACTATAATGTCCCTCTGTACACTGCCCCTCACTGCAATGTCCCTCTGTACACTGCCCCTCACTATAATGTCCCTCTGTACACTGCCCCACACTACAATGTCCCTCTGTACACTGCCCCTCACTATAATGTCCCTCTGTACACTGCCTCTCTCTACAATGTCCCTCTTTACACTGCCCCCTCTACAATGTCCCTCTGTACACTGCCCCTCACTACAATGTCCCTCTGTACACTGCCCCTCACTATAATGTCCCTCTGTACACTGCCCCACACTACAATGTCCCTCTGTACACTGCCCCTCACTATAATGTCCCTCTGTACACTGCCCCACACTATAATGTCCCTCTGTACACTGCCCCTCACTGCAATGTCCCTCTGTACACTGCCCCTCACTATAATGTCCCTCTGTACACTGCCCCTCACTGCAATGTCCCTCTGTACACTGCCCCTCACTATAATGTCCCTCTGTACACTGCCCCTCACTACAGTGTCCCTCTGTACACTGCCCCTTACTACAATGTCCCTCTGTACACTGACCCTCACTATAATGTCCCTCTGTACACTGCCCCTTACTACAATGTCCCTCTGTACACTGTCCCTCACTATAATGTCCCTCTGTACACTGCCCCTCACTACAATGTCCCTCTGTACACTGACCTTCCCTAAAATGTCCCTCTGTACACTGCCCCTTACTACAATTTGAAAATAAAAACATCAGTTTCAATATATGTATTTCAAAACTCAGGTGACCATTATGGTCCATAGGCATAGTATAATAGTAATAGTATAATATTACTACTCCTTATTTGAATTTGTTTGCAAACACATGTGTATTAAAACAGGTAACAATCTGCCGACTCATATAATTGTGGTAGAAAGGGGTCAAATGAATCATGGCTGCTGGATATGGTATTCATTTCGCTCTTATTAGTTATTTTTTTAAAGGTTATGAATGACATGGGATTCACCATATCCAGTAACCTCTATATACGATATTAATTTGTTCTTTTTTCTTCCACAGCTTAAATTATTAAACCTGTACATCAAACGTGCCCAGCAGAAAGAGTCTGAGAAAAAGGTCCTATCCCCCAGCACTATGGACTCGTGAGAGAGATTCCAGTCTGGGGTTCACCAGCCCACAGGGAACCATACATGTAGTGATCTACCTAAATCCTGCATTCTCATTGGATATCAGATGTCATGTGATTGGTATCTAAACTTTTCATTGGATGCATGGATGGTGAAAGTTGAGTGCATCCTCCTCATTTGATTTCAGACATCATTTCAGTTGAAATCGGATATCACTTAGCTAGGGTGTTGACCATATGGTGTACCGAGTTGGGGACAAGTTACATGAATTGTACCCAATGGCCTGAATGATGTTACGGTTCACTGGATGTTTCATGGGCTGTACATTGCTGAACACCAGCTTCAGTCCGGCGTGATTACATGGCAGTGATACAGTTCATTGCTTCCTTTGGATGTTCTGTGTCATGTGACTTCTGTCCGTGAAGGATCATTGTTTCAATCGTTGTGCTTCAGAACTTATCAACAAAGACATCACCTGTTTTCTCTTATCAGTCATACTAAGTGTTCGAGTAAATTGTCACCTCGAGGATGATGTATGGTCAAGGGGACACTTATGATCCAATCAGAATTACTGTATCAACCATAATAAGCCAATCAGAATTATTGTACCAAATGATTATTTTAAAAGCATTTAGTGTCCTGCCAATCATGTAATTCCCTATTTTATCTGCCTCATTTATTTGACCTTGTTACCCCTTTGGAGGCCAAGTGGACCAGCCCGCCATAATGGTGGGTTGGTCCAGTGCAGTCCATAGGGATGACAGGTTGGGACGAAAAGTCCAGGGTCGTCACTTATATATACGATACTAGTCCTGGTGTAGGTCCATACATCTTTATGTCTTAATATGTTGACATCTACGATCAAAATATGGCTGCACGCATGATATTATTATGTTTTTGCTGGGCTGTGTTCAGTGTTAACAAAGAGAGTGTTTTAATTGTATCATAATTATGGGTGTTGTCGAGCGAGTGATGAGTCAAATGCTTGGCTAAAGTTTGTGATGTTAATTTATCAGCGTGCGACAGTGTCTTTTTAAATTACAATAGAATACTTGCTTCATCTCGCTGAAAATTGAGATGGTGACAGTTTTAGTTTAAGCAATGAGAGTGAAGTCGAAATTTCTGAGATTCAAATAAATTCTGAAAACTTATGCACACTATAATGTATTGTATGTGATAGATGTCGGAGACTTGTTAAAATGAGTTTTAAAAATTGTGTGTACAAACAGGCTTTTTTAACATCCATATTACAATATAGACGTGTTCTACCATTCCATTTAAATGTATTGAGATTCCTGCAATTAAACATCCCTGCATCAAACTCTTCGTAAGATGTTGTGCACTTCCTGCTTCTAGTGGTTAAAAAATGGAGATTCATCCCCTAGCATGCGGATATATGGAGAAAACATCCTCAAATTTTTTTGTATGCAATTTTTGTTTAATCCGGATTTTGAGTATCTAAGCTGTATTCAATTGTTTTAGACACTCTTCTCCAGGTCTGGAAGTCATTGTATTTGGAGGTTTTCAGTCTGTATGTTGGGGTCAGTATCTGAAACATAATACCTAATTTGACCACCGGCATATATTACGACCAATAGAAAAATTCCTTGTCCGTCAGACATTTTATCCAGTATTTTGATGGTACCCCAGCTGTGGTTCATGTGTCAAAGCCTGGTTATCGTGACGATTCAGTTTGCTTGTGACATTTGTATGTTTTGGTTGTTACGTAAAAGCAATATCCTGAGCACTTTGTTGTACATTTTAACTTTGGATGTGACCACACGATGACTTAGTACCATACAAATGTGCCTGAAAGAGTGCTACGGTATCTGTTCTAAATTTCCGATGTGTATGACGTTACGTTTTCTTTACAAGTCTGGTACGAAGGTTTGTTTTAGATATTCAGATATATATGACATTATGAATGTATTGTAAAGATGACTTCTGTTTAAACGACTGTTTGATAATCATCTTGAGGCCATCTCGCTCTCTCTTGGAGATGTACCACGCAGACACTGCAGTAAAAACTTTATCTATGAGAGATATGTTTGTGAATGGTGTGTTTTAGGTGATCGCAGAGTGTAGGTATATAAATATATACATGTTTATGTGAGAGTTCACCCTGTCTTGTTTGTGTAAATGAAGGGAATAATTGACTGTTGTGAGAGTTGGCTTCAGCCTAGATGTGAGGGTAGACTCTGCCGTTGTGTATACAGGTACAAGAGGATTTACAGCTAAGACACTCATGTTCTGTTGAATCCTTGAGGAGTAGCAATTGTATCTCTAAAATGCTTTTGCTGAAAAATCCAGAATTTTAGAAAGAAACTTGTAATGTGATTTTCTCATCAGGAATGTTTTTTAGCATTTTCTGAGGATATGCTGTCTAATTTTTGGTTAACAATTCAAATGAAAATTAAACCAGTTTGCCCTTGCTATCTGATGTTGTATAATATAGATTCAGGTAGACTGTGATAGCATTAAGAGAGCAGGTTGTCTTCGGTCTACATCTGACATGTTCCACACTGGTCTGACTTCCGCTAGAACATTTTTAATTGACAGAAATATGTGTCATTTTAAACCTCAGTTATGAAAAAAGACCCAAAATTAAATATCCTGTTTGGTATAGGGTCATTAATCATTTAAATATCTCCCAGATTGGACAAAACTGAAATATTAAACTTCATGTGTTGAATATGACAACTGATTTCAGAAGGAATAAAGAATTAATTTAAATGCAAAAAAAATTCTGTGAATGCCTATGACACTTGATTTAATTGAGTTGGTTGCTGTTGTGACCTATGATAATATACATTTCTCATATTTAAACTGATATGACAGCATTTCAAGTTAGTCTTGATTACAATTCTGGATACAATACTGTCGCCCTCAAAGGTATTCTCTGCCACGGTGTAGCTGATTGTTGAATGACGATGAGAAGTGTAGGTCTTTTTTGTTTGATATGTCCATTCTATTTATTTATACTGTGTCAAATGCAATGTGTGTCTCCTTCACCCACACTCTTGAAAGTTTGAGATTTGGAAGCAGAGATTTGATAGCTGACAAGAGTTTGAATGAATGCTATTAGATGTATAATAGAGAGTCCTCATACTTGGATATTGTTAGATATTTTTTCCTGACCATTTCTTCTTATCAAATGATCTGATCTGGTTGATTATAAAGTTTAGAAACAAGACTGCCATACATTTTCACATACAGTAAGTTTGGTAATTAGGTTCAAATTTACACTTATATTAATTAACAAATGCAAGTGCTTGAAGGATGCATTCAGAAATGATGAAATGTGATCTCGGATCTGTGGATGATAGAAATAGAGTATGGAAGGTTGGGTGCTATATTTCTACATCAAATACTTAGATTGCAAGATTTAGACAACTCTTATTTAATCATTAAACCTATTTACATGATGTAAGTATTATACATTGTACCATGATGAAAAAATGTAATTGATAAATTCTTAATCGCTCAATTCTTGTTACTCTTGGGATATATGTAGCATGCATATGGAAGACTTGTACGTCCTGTTGTTGGACAGGTTTAATGGTGAGCTATACTTACACAATATTATACAACCATGTCTCAGTCCTGTTTTGGGCAAAGCTCAAAGCAAAACAGTTTTCAAAGAAAGAAGAGTTTCTGGTGATCTATTATGACAGTGTTCCTTTCCACCCTAAGATCACAGAATGGAATATTTCTTCCATTGATTTGGATTAATCTATTATGTGATTTAGGGGGGAATGATATATTAGTTATATGTTTTACGGAAATTTAATTTTATTGAACTCTTCTCTTTTTGAAAAAAACAGATAAGAGTGTTTATGAAAAAATGGTCTCGAGCTTCCTTACGTGGTAAAAAGAGTGACATTGTCTCGTAAAATATGGTATCCGCTCATGCATATCCTATACTTTAGAAATGTTTTCTTTTTCTTGGTGAAAAGTCATGACTTGTTTTAAAAACAGGGTAACTTTGACAGTATAGCTAGCCCTGATTTTTCTCTTGTATACACATATAAGCGGGAAGTATATCTATATTCGTTTGATGAATACACAGCATATATATATACTATAGTTATAAAGTCGATACTTCAGGACCCGAACACAGATTGTGATTTAACATCTTAAAAGGTTTATATATATTTTCAATAAATTTTCTTCTAAAATTAATATCATCAAGCTAAACTGAAACAAAAGTTTTAAAAAGCAAGTTAAACTGGTTTTGAAATGCCAAATTTATTGTGCTTTAGTTATTGAAATTTGGTTAAAAAAAAAATAACCTAGGTAGTTTTAGGTGCAGACATGTTGTTTGAATCATTGTCTGTGTTTGAAGCTTGCGTTGTCTGTCAATTCTCTCACTTATATGCGTAATTGTACATTAAAATGTTATGAAGTAAGACAAGATTGTTAAATTGATGTTCGTTTTGTCGTAGAATCATATAATTGTTTTCTTTTGGTGTCTCAATATTTCCCTGTTTTAAATATGGAGTTATTCCCCTTTTTATAAGACTTGATACTGCCATCGTTTTTTTTAACTAAGTAAAAACGAAACTCTTTGTTGAAGAGATGATAAATTTTTTTTAGCATTTTCCACTTTTAAGCCATATGCTGGTATTATTTTGAACCTTAGATTTATTTAAAAGTGAAGTGTACACTAGTTTTTGATGAATAACAGTTTAGGCTGGAACGTTGAAAATAAATTAACTTTACACGGTGAGGGAAGTTGTTTGACAGTGGCCTCAACAATATAGAGAAAACCAAACTAGATTTACTGTAGAAATCACACCTGGCATTTTGTAGAACACGAGAAATGTTTGTAATCCTTTCTCCATGATTGATTTCATTCATTATTGTTTTTGATATTAGGATAGACATTACAAAAATTTAACGGTGACAAAGTCACCTATCACCAAGTACAGAGATGGTAGGATATGACTTCGGAAGGATATAGTTCTATATCCTACCAGTAACCGGATATCATGATGATACAGGGTAGCAATACTCTTATATCAGATATGTAATATGATGTAAAGGTCAGGAGGTGCATGAAGGTCATTTTAATATTTCTATAAATAATTTATTGATTTCTATTACAAGTTGTTAATGAATTTAATTTCATGTGGCTGCCTTACTTAATAGGTTCATACAGGTTGAGAATTAGCAATTTATAAAAAACAATTTCTTGTGATGAAATGTTTTCTGTGTTTATAGCACTTCACACTGGACCTGTACGTGTCAACAAATTGTCATTGAACAGGTTGAGGAAGTAGCAAAAATTGTCATTTTATTGACATTTTCTTCATTTTATACCTATATATATGACCTGTCATATGGTTGTGTTGACAAAGTGTTCACATGTTTTGTTGACGTACCATAACTTAGTTAACATATTGACAAGTTGACACAACAGGTACTTAAGGCAGTATGCTACCTTTTGAGAGTTGATGTCTCCGTTGAATTAATGTTCACCAGAATGTTACTCAATCCAGGCATTCATTGTGTCCTCAGCTAATTAACAACTTTCTAAAAGCTGTTTTACACATTTCCTTGTGTAGAAATGCTTTTGTACAGGAAGTCTATCAGTATAGCATACAGCGTTAAGTGAAATGCTGTATAATTTGATGTTGTTCTGTCAGTGAATAAGGTATGTTACAATAGTGTTACACTCAGTGTAAACGATTAAAACGGTGTAAACGATTAAAACGGTGTAAACTCTGGTGTAATTCCTATTTACTCTATGTTATAAGTCTGTATAACCAACTTTAAATCTGTCAGTCTCGGAGTAGGACTGGAGTATGAAATCATGAGAGTAAGAAGATCTGGATCATTAAGGAAGAATGAATGTAGTCTATAGAGTGTAAGATTAACTTTGTCAGTGTGCAACAAGCTTTTATGTATCAGTGGTGCACACCTCCCTAGGGAGCTAGGGTTAAACAGTGTATCATGTTATAATTTTGTATTATACACGCTATTACTTATGTAAAATCATGGTATCAGTCATACCAATAAATATGATTATAAACAACGTCTTGGTCCTGTTTTCTGTATTCAGCCTTACTGAGAAGTTTGGAGTTGCCCTCTAGATTCTGTAACTCTTTATTCTATAATAAATGTTTCCATTGGTATAGAATCTGGAATGGGGTCCTTTAAGTGACAGTCGACAATCTGACTTTTGCCATTATTATCCCTCAAGTAAATTTCCATGAATTTGATTGGTCAAGAGACAGTTAGACAAAGGCGCTGCCTCCCTCTGAAATACATTGATGTGAACCGGCGAGGGTGACATTGCCATGAGACAGTGAAAAATGTCTCGTGCGCAGAAATCTGCGTAACAGTTTAACCATCACTGCCTTAAATCCGGTCACTAGAACTCTTTACTACTATGACAATATCAATGGAGCTCTTATCTGACACCGATTTGTTAAACGCAGACACAAACTGTCAACATGTCGAGGTTCGCTCCTGTTTCGGAGCAGGATATAAAGGACTCGGGGGGAAAAACACGTAAAGAATAGTAAAACACAGCGTGAAGGTTTTCCTCCCGTTCCCTGGGGAGGAAAACGCATTTGAAGAGTTTTCCAAAGATGTTTTGAATGACAATTGAAGAAAGTTTTTTGCTTAAGATTCTACTTTATTGCTAATTAAATGAATATTCAGACAAAAGATTGATGTGAAGAGTTTTGATTAGGGTATTGTTATCATAATGACTTTCGGGATAATAAAACAAATATTACATTCTTTAGCATGTGACAGTGGATATTGTCACCCTCGGCTTGGCCTGGGGTGACAATGGTTTCCTTGGGTTGACAATATCCACTGTCACATGCTAAAGAATATAGTATTTATATAGTGTCCCATGTCTGCTCATTCAGGGTTAGCATTTCAACATTACAATTTTTGCTCACATTTTGTTTGCATAGTGCTACATGTAATTCCATTAATCTATTTTCCATCTATAAACATATTTGGTGTTTACTTTCGAATTAGTGGTTTAAAGTTGATGTTTTACAAAATGGACATGGAAACTATGTTTATACTGCAAGAATAACATTTACAACATATCATTAAACACATTTTGGTGACGTCAAGTCTGTGCTACAAACACTGTCTTGTGTTGACCATGATTATACTTTGTTGGTATTGATACTGTCCATTGACGCTGCTAGCAATTAGTCTTGGTGACTGGCACTCTACATTGGCACTGGTCATCAGTCATGGTGAGTATCACTGCCCATTGGTGCTGTCTGTAAGTCAATGGTGAGTATCACTGCCCATTGGAGCTGTCTGTAAGTCAATGGTGAGTATCACTGTCCATTGGTGCTGTCTGTAAGTCAATGGTGAGTATCACTGTCCATTGGTGCTGTCTGTAAGTCATGGTGAGTATCACTGCCCATTGGTGCTGGCCGTAAGTCATGGTGAGTATCACTGCCCATTGGTGCTGGCCGTAAGTCATGGTGAGTATCACTGTCCATTGGTGCTGTCTGTAAGTCATGGTGAGTATCACTGTCCATTGGTGCTGTCTGTAAGTCATGGTGAGTATCACTGCCCATTGGTGCTGGCCGTAAGTCATGGTGAGTATCATTACCCATTGGTGCTGTCTGTAAGTCATGGTGAGTATCACTGTCCATTGGTGCTGTCTGTAAGTCAATGGTGAGTATCACTGTCCATTGGTGCTGTCTGTAAGTCATGGTGAGTATCACTGTCCATTGGTGCTGGCCGTAAGTCATGGTGAGTATCACTGCCCATTGGAGCTGTCTGTAAGTCATGGTGAGTATCACTGCCCATTGGTGCTGTCTGTAAGTCAATGGTGAGTATCACTGCCCATTGGTGCTGGCCGTAAGTCATGGTGAGTATCATTACCCATTGGTGCTGGCCGTAAGTCATGGTGAGTATCACTGTCCATTGGTGCTGTCTGTAAGTCATGGTGAGTATCACTGTCCATTGGTGCTGGCCGTAAGTCATGGTGAGTATCACTGCCCATTGGTGCTGTCTGTAAGTCATGGTGAGTATCACTGTCCATTGGTGCTGTCTGTAAGTCAATGGTGAGTATCACTGTCCATTGGTGCTGTCTGTAAGTCAATGGTGAGTATCACTGCCCATTGGAGCTGTCTGTAAGTCAATGGTGAGTATCACTGTCCATTGGTGCTGTCTGTAAGTCATGGTGAGTATCACTGCCCATTGGTGCTAGCCGTAAGTCATGGTGAGTATCACTGTCCATTGGTGCTGTCTGTAAGTCATGGTGAGTATCACTGCCCATTGGTGCTGTCTGTAAGTCATGGTGAGTATCACTGCCCATTGGTGCTGGCCGTAAGTCATGGTGAGTATCACTGCCCATTGGAGCTGTCTGTAAGTCATGGTGAGTATCACTGCCCATTGGTGCTGGCCGTAAGTCATGGTGAGTATCACTGCCCATTGGTGCTGGCCGTAAGTCATGGTGAGTATCACTGCCCATTGGTGCTGGCCGTAAGTCATGGTGAGTATCACTGCCCATTGGTGCTGGCCGTAAGTCATGGTGAGTATCACTGCCCATTGGTGCTGGCCGTAAGTCATGGTGAGTATTACTGCCCATTGGAGCTGTCTGTAAGTCATGGTGAGTATCACTGTCCATTGGTGCTGTCTGTAAGTCATGGTGAGTATCACTGTCCATTGGTGCTGTCTGTAAGTCATGGTGAGTATCACTGTCCATTGGTGCTGTCTGTAAGTCAATGGTGAGTATCATTACCCATTGGTGCTGGCCGTAAGTCATGGTGAGTATCATTACCCATTGGTGCTGTCTTTCTGACTGGCATTGCCCATTGGTGCTGGTCAGCAGTCTTGGTAAGCACCACTGTCCTTTGCTGCTGGCCATCAGTCTTACAGCCCGAAATACTCTTTGCAAATCAGTATCCAACATTACATTTAGTATTGAATACAATGCAAATGTATTGTCTTTACCGCCAGTGATATTCAAAGAATGTTTAATTTGAAATTCTTTGTTTCCATGTGTTCATTTTGAAAGCAGCTGCCATTAAACTTTGTAATTATCTGGTAAGATATTGGAATTTTGACGATTGAGTCAGAACTGACACATAGGATCTCTCTGCCGATAACGACACCTTCAAATACTAACGTCTGTTTGTAATCTTTGGAATGCTCCTTGTAAATTAAAAGATAACTTACGAATTCTTTTGAAGTCATACTTTGAGCTTTTTGGAGGTCACAGCCACCTGTGGTATTTTTGTTGTCTCGAACATATTTGGAGTACATAAAACAACAACTTCGTTACTCAGGTAAACATTTAATTTAACTTCAAATTCGTTAATTGAAAAGGAATTTTTGGCCGTCTCCGAAATATACCAAGCTTAGTTAACGACCCCTTTCTATGACACCTGGCCTAACACAAAGACAGTCCCATATTAGGAACTAAGGTGTGTGCTTCTCCTAAGCATATTATTATTTTCTTATCCAACATAAAACTGCATCTGGATGAAATGTTTAAAACTGGTTTGTTCCGAGCGGAGCTGGCACGGTCACTCCCGGATGAGTCAGGGAACTATCTTATTACCACAAATAAAGTCATTGGGTGTTTAATTTATAAAGTCAACGACGCGCGGGGGAAATTCAAGATAACCACTGAACCCTGTGACTTGTGGTTCCCTGTTTCAAAGTGTTCGGGGTGGGATCACCGAGGCCAAATATCCTACAGTGTCCCGTCAGTGTTTGTAAGGCGTCGCTTGCTGTAGTTGACAAGAGGTTTTCGGAAGGCCTGCTTTTGGCCGCTTGGCGAGTAGAGGGGGTTTTCACGAGACCAAAACCATACCTTATGATGACACCCGGGGTCTTTTATCATTTTAATCGATCTATTTTAACGGAGCATGAAATAATTCTATCAAGTCAAAGGTCAAAATCAAATAGGTTGCACATCACTGAATGAAATCAATCTTGATTGGCGTTGAGATCAGAGGTCGGAACCAAACAGGTGTCAGTCACGAAACCGTTCGCCTAGCCCACACGGAAGACCGGCGTTCGGTGTCGGAGCCTAAATACACCTTACGCTGTTCTGTTATAGAAGTCTATTTAAAACGCGTTAAACATTAGCTTTAAATTTCACAAATCTCTCCAGTATTCGTTTATATTACACGCTTGACGCCACCATTTTGTCCCGGCTTTTACGGCGCTTTAGTGCCATTCATTGATTTCTGAAAAAAAATCAAACTGTCCCTCATCAAAATGACGGGAAAAAAAAAGATAAAAAATCTGACAAACAACCTTTTTATTAGTCACAAGTACTCGATGTCTTATGACAAGAAAGAAAGAAACGACTGTCAATTTTGAAGATTAGATAAGAAAGATTTAGATATTTCTCCTATTCCTCGCTGATGGTTCAAGATGCTTTTCGATATATCAGAAGATGATGTGCTCCTTTATCTTAAACCAGCTACAGAAGATTTTGTTTTTACTGAATATAGTCTTGATGAAAATGTTTCTTTTGGTAGTTTCAAATTTTGAGTTCGTTTGTTATCAACTTAGAAATGCATCGGATTTACATTTTTCTCCGTGAATCTACTACTTTAACCTACTTTAAAGCTACCTTCTAAGAGTCATTTTCATTAAGACGTCAAAACTGCCATATATATTTATATTTAGTAATACAAATAATAGTGTCCTCGTGGAAGAAAATATATTTGAAAATAGTAAAAATCGACACAAATTAGCACTTTCGCTCCATCATGGGAGATCTAATAATAAGACAGATTCTATAATATAATAATTGTCATATATATAAAATGTTTCTCTCGACAAAGTGTTTTTAGGTTTTCTTCAAATGTATGAAAATAAAGTTGATAATTTTTAATAAAACAAAAGCAGAAATTGTCGATCTTGGAATATAATAAGTTACGTGTATAACTAATAGATATGGCAGTCATATTGTCATAACTGCCACATGTATCACAGGAAAGCCGAATTATTAACCCTGAACATACTTTACTTAACCAATTGATGAAGGATTTAAAGAATCCTTCATATTATACGTGTGTATCACAGATCAGAACTTTCCGAGAGTGACGCCGGATACGGTTTCCGAGACATTTAAGAGAGATAATTCCCCAGGTATGTGTTTGTATCCAAAATCTAAATCGAGACATTCACGCGAATATCATTAATGATCGTTCACACACGGAAATAAAGCTGACTTGAAATGAACACAACACTTTCATTACATCGGGTGTTACAGGATGAAATCAGATCCGGAGTTTAGCCCGCGATGGAGAATGGGGAGTTTGTTGTCGACGTCACAATTCTGGCGGAACTCCAATGAAATCGACCAGGCATGCGTGTTGAAATGGCGATGTAGAAAAGATATGGCCGACTTTTCACGTCAAGTTTTGTTCCTGTAAATTAATAGTACCGTTATCTAACTTATATTTAGTTATGAAGTTCACAACATTTACTATAAATATATAGAGTTCAGTCAAGTGTAATATAATCTTGTTTAGACCTACTCTCGTTGGTCCCAGATTTTCATCACCTGCGTGTGATTTTGCAATATTTACCTGAATTTACAAGAATTTGATGGAAAAGAAACCGCACGGTCAGAACCTGTACTCAATAATTTTACTATCAACTCTATTTACGTGCACAGCAGGATGTCCGTTTTATTTATTTATTTATTTATTTATTCATTATTTATTTATTTATAAATAATTATTAATTTATAAGTAATTATTTATTTATTTACTGTTTACTAAATTCACTGATGCAAAATAACACTTAGTTCTAGTTTTAAATCAGCTACATTTTTTTTCAGTGTCAGTATACATGGCATTGTTGAACATTTTTCATAATTTAGAAGTGATTTTAATTTTCATTTATCAAAAGGAAGCATTGTTAACAGATACATTGAAACGCTTGTGTTTTTAATATACATGTATAGGAAAAGGAAAAATAAATGACGACCAAGTTTGGACTCCCGTGAAACATCTGTCGAATAGCGAAATGCTGTTGATGCTTGGTCCAGAGCCGTCTGGTAGCGAAGCTCGTTTCGTGAGTTTTCGCCAAAGCATGTTCATTTCACTTCATGACGGAAAATCCCGAGCAGTTTTCGATTGTTAAAAGTGAAAAAATCGTATTCTGTGTTTTGCATTTAAAACATTTGTCAGTCCGACCTCCAGCGTTTTGTACTTATTTTCTTATGCTATTGTTGAGTTGGTGTTTGATGTACGTGTAGATTAATACATAAATAGACTATGATTTATATTGTTATAAATGTCAGTCAGACGTCACAGAGTATCGTGCGAAAGTTTAGACTCTATATGTTTATTGGGGTATGACAACCTGCCAAACGTTGGGATTATTTCATCAGAATGTGTGTACATTTTTACCGATACAAAATAACATACATGTAATAGAGTATTGTAGAAAACACACACAAGATATAAGTACCTCTCTGCAAAAAAACATAATTTAGTAAATTTCATAATTTTCAATATTGCTTTTCAAACGAAAATTACTGACATATATGTAAAATGTGACAAGCAGGTTACGATAAACCGTGTCTAGTCGAATGAATTAAAATGTGACAAGCAGGTTACGATAAACCTTGTCACTAGTCGAATGAATTAAAATGTGACAAGCAGGTTACGATAAACCGTGTCACTAGGCGAATGAATTAGAATGTGACAAGCAGGTTACGATAAACCTTGTCACTAGTCGAATGAATCAAAATGTGACAAGCAGGTTACGATAAACCTTGTCACTAGTCGAATGAATTAAAATGTGACAAGCAGGTTACGATAAACCGTGTCACTAGTCGAATGAATCAAAATGTGACAAGCAGGTTACGATAAACCGTGTCACTAGTCGAATGAATTAAAATGTGACAAGCAGGTTACGATAAACCGTGTCTAGTCGAATGACCTAATATGTGACAAGCAGGTTACGATAAACCGTGTCACTAGTCGAATGAATTAAAATGTGACAAGCAGGTTACGATAAACCGCGAGGACTGAAAAATCCACTGGAAGTATCTACCACCTGCAATCTCAACGGATTGTACAAAAATCACACACGATATTAGCACTTTTCTAAACAAATTGAAAGTTAAATAGCAAAGCCAAAATACATTAGACTGTACCACACAGCTGTTTTGTTCCTCTTGTACTGGTCAGTGATGACAAGGGCGTAAAGTGTTGGTGATTAGAGCTGGCCAACCAAATACTCGAAACAAGCGTTCCTAGGGCTTTGGAAAATATGGACCGAGTCATTTTGACTCTTCGACCATTTTCTTATTCATAATGGGAATATCATAAGAAGCAAACATTTATGTGACGTTTGAGGTCTAGGTTTATCTTGTTTAACGTCCTATTAACAGCCAGGGTCATTTAAGGACGTGCCAGGTTTGGAGGTGGAGGAAAGCCGGAGTACCCGGGGAAAAACCACCGGCCTACGGTCAGTACCTGGCAACTGCCCCACGTAGGTTTTGAACTCGCAACCCAGAGGTGGAAGGCTAGTGGTAAAGTGTTGGGACACCTTAACCACTCAGCTACTACGACCTTTCGTGTGATGTTTGATGTTCATAGAATATCATTTACGCTGACGAAACCATTTATATAAATCGCTTAAACCTATTTGTCAGTTTTCGTGTTTGTTTGACTGAAATACGCAGCATATATGTATTATATATCATCAACTATAATGTTTAAACAAAGTTTTAATATACTGAATTTATTTTCAAAATACGTCTTCCAAAAGTACAGTATTAACGACTTTACATTATGGGATTTGACTGTATAACGAAGTCCATTAACATTGTAATATTCTATATGTATCTCTTCTTGAAATAGTTATCTATCTATTTTATCTGTTTAACGCATACAATTTCAAATGGTAAAACAAAAACGACAAGCCTTACGTGTTATACCTCTTTAGACTGGCAGTCCCCTTCATTGGCGTGTGCTAGCCCAAACGACACGCGAGTTTTACTAACTTTAAGTCGATGATAGATCCAATTCTCAGCGTTCACTCCCTTCATTATAAGTAGGATAATATCACCCGTATGGTACGTGTTAAAGAAAACTTTACAAACACGACAAGGATAGGACTATATATTCATGTGATATTAAATAAAACAAGATCTTCAAATACCGAAAAACAGAAAGAGATCAAAGTTAGGTATCGAAATTCTGTGATAAAAAGACATGCGATTGATAGAACTCTGGTGGTGATGCTGATCTCCGTCAATCGCCTGTAAGCTTCAACTGAATTCGATGTCCATTTCATGCGGCTGTACCAGTCACAGTCGTTGGTCACTTGTTTCTTCCATATCCCGAAAGGATGTACAAGGTTATGAGGAGGGAATACTTTACACTGATCATATATCAACATTACACCTAGATGGCATTGGTGATCAACTTCTCTTCCCGAGTAAGTTTGCACTCACCAATGCTTCCCATCCTTCGTCATCCCTTCCTCTTCTCCTCCTTGTTCATTCCTTCCTTCCTCCATTCCTTCCTTTTTCATCCCTTCCTCCTTCCATTCCTTGTCCATCCCTTCCTCCTTCTATTCCTTTTTCCTCCCTTCCTCCTTCCCTTCCTTGTCCATCCCTTCCTCCTTCTATTCCTTGTTCATCCCTTCCTCCTTCCCTTCCTTTTATCCCTTCCTCCTTTCCTTCCTTGTTCATCCCTACCTCTTCTCCTTCCTTTTTAATCCCTTCCCCTCTCCTTCCTTTTTCATTCCTTCCTTCCTCCATTCCTTCCTTTTTTATCCCTTCCTCCTTCCCTTCCTTGTTCATCCCTTCCTCCTTCCCTTCCTTTTTATCTCTTCCCCCTCTCCTTCCTTTTTCATTCCTTCCTTCCTCCTTCCCTTCCTTTTTATCCCTTCCTCCTTTCCTTCCTTGTTCATCCCTTCCTCCTCTCCTTCCTTTTTCATCCCTTTCTCCTCTCATCCTTTTTCATTCCTTCCTTCCTATTTCATCCCCTTTTCCTCTCCTCCCTTTTCATCCCTTCCTCCTTTCCTTCCTTGTCCATCCCTTCCTCCTTTCTTTCCTTGTTCATCCCTTCCTCTCTATGTCCATGTCTTCAATTCTAGCCTCGTTTTATCTCACTCCTTCGTCTTCATATATTTTCCTCGACACTTCCTCCTCATCTTTGTCCTTCCTGGCTTTGTCTTTCTTTCTTATTCCCCCTCCTTACCTGTCCTCCTCTCTTACTTTATTCTGGCCTTCCTGTTTTTATCCCTTATTCTGCTTTCGTCTATTGTTAGAAGTCATCAGCGCAGATCAGTATATGAACTTTGATATTTGATATTCGAGATATTTAGACGTAACCCATCACTGTTATATCCAGATGCTTGTTTTTAACGAGGAAGAGGAATGTTATAGATTGTCAACACTCATATCTATATCATTCTACTTAAAATAGATCAATTCAACATGGTGTGAATTTAATGTGTTATTTCAAATCTACCATCAATACTTTGTACTATCGCAAGACGACACTGTTGTAAAACATGTCTCCAGTCCCTTGAAATAGAAGCAATGGTGTTTCATATCTTTACTTTACACACGTGTTTATAACCATAATTCATATTCATATTCCATAAAGATCAGCGATTAGCTCCGGATGAACACATCTTTGCACCTCTCCCATACGGAGTTGTCGATTTCAGCGGCGATATCTCTCCCAAAATTTTGAAATTTAAAAATAGTTCTGAAACGCCACTAAAAGATACGGGACACTATCAAAAAGTATAAAAAAAAGAAAATAGTATTATTTGAATAATAACACTCAAAAATATCAAAACCATGTGTGGTGTGTCAAGAAAGTGCACTGTGATGTGATGTCATCAATATATTTGTTATCTGATGTCGCGCAGATTATCAACTGAGATAGCGAAATTTTGTCACAAGATTGACAAACACTTCAAAGCGGGAAACAAGATTTGTATCTCTAGAAAGTTAATTGCAATTTTGAAAGAGAACTATATTTTACGACTGTTCACATCTTGTCTTAGAGCCCTGTTTGTCCCGCGAGCGTGTAATGTTTTGATTCAATGCTCGACGTAGCTGCATGATCCGAAAATGACCCAGTTGGTTTGGTTAAGGAGAGTTGTACCATATTTTGACTGCTCGTTCAAAATTATAGATTTCTGGATTTAACACATCAAATAGTTCAGTAGCCGCAGTATTTGTTTTCGGTTCTCAGAATCCAACAGCGTGCAAACTTTCCATCTTGGCCTGATTTAAACAACAGGTTGTCTTGCAAGGAATCCGAAAGGTAAGAATACTTGATGGTTTAGCGATATTACTACTTTAAGACTTACTAAATATTGAAACTCAAGTATAGTTTAGTTACTAAAAGTAGTGGCGGCCAATTTCTGGAAAAGCCGAACAAAATCTTTAATTATTTCAAAATCATTATTAATCGCGGAAGCAAAATACTGTTTTCAAAGAAATCCATCGAGGAATTTCAGATCCGCCATGTTAATCCGGAATAAGGTCTGCAGAGATGACAATATTGCTAATTAAAGAAAATCACCGGCTATTTATAGTAACTGTATGAGAATAGCTCTACTGTATCAGATAGAACATTATAGCAGTTCACATACATACCTCAGCATCCAGCGAAATATCAAACATGGTTTTGTCTTGGTATGGAATTGTAGCTTAAAAAATAACTAGAACATTGGTATGGCGGTTAAAACTAAAAACTAAAAAAAATTAAGTAGGAATTAAAATGGGAGCATCTAAATAAAAAGAACAGTTTATCTCGGCAAATTATTTGTATTCACATTATGGTAGCAAAATACTGTAACAATGGATTGAAATTAACACAGAAGCAAAGGATAAATAAGATAAATTCGAAATTATTAAAACCGAATGAATATAATACTTTTAAGTAACCAAAATGAAAAGTAATACAATTAATAAAACAAGAAAAAATAAATAAAATCAGACAAAAAGAAAATAAAAATCAAGAAAGCGAAATAAGGAAAAATAATAAGCACGTATTTTCATGTAATAAACAATGGAAAATAAAACAATTGATAATTAAATAATAAGGACTTTATCTATTTACCAAACTACACGTTATATCTAATGGTATTTTAGGTATCTATCTTCGCGAGGTATATTATTTCATGATTTCAACTTCCACGAATTGACCTGACAGTGTCGTTGGAAATACAAGATTTACAGTTTGTAATAATACATTATATTAAACACGGTAATATCTAAACATAAAATATACTAACTAAACCAAACACTATCTATTGATATTCGGTTTACGATCAAAGAATTTTGAAGTGGATGCAAAAACGCAGACACCTCACCAGGAAATGACATGCTCAACAAGCAGTGGCACTGTGCAATCTCATTGATAAAGTAAATATGCGCTCTTCACATTTCTTCTCAACGTTTGCCCGAATCTGCGCGTGGTTTACATACGGGCACCTGTGTAGGCATTGCTAGGCACGGCGATAGCATCTCAGCGAGTAGATATGCATAGCAATAAACGCTTCGATTTTAAAGAACATCTTGACAACGTTTTCCACCCCAAACATTGTATCAGTGCGTTAGCCTCCGTGCTACAGAGGCCCCACACCGCTCCGTGCCGAGTTGTCCACTTGAATCTATCATACACGCGTTCCAGAGGGCAGAAATTCGGGGAGTGATCGTAGACATGGCGGCAAGATGTCAACAAGCCAGGAACAGAATCTCTGACATTGCACGACACTGTATGACGGGGATGGAGAGACCCTGCCGTGCTCTTCACGTGGCAGGAATTCTCCACTCGTTATTTATGGCCCGACGTCTCCGTATTGTCTATTGAATAGTACACACATTTGCACGAATTTGCCGTGTAGTACATTGATACATGGCCAAGGAGGCATTGGTCCGTCTCTATGGCAATGTGTTCGACATCTAATGTACTAATGTCTAGAGCATGAAAACAAACACAATATACACGGCCAACCTTCTCAATATCATTACTGTAGAGTTGTTCCATTCAAGGCTATTATTATTGATTATTGCTTCTATATTTTTAAAATATTGCCGACTTACACGGTTTCTCGTATTAGAAGGAATGTTGAGAAAAATTCGAAACTAAAGTATGTATCGTTTCATTACATTAATGACATCAAAGTCTATATCTCTAAGGTATTGTGAGCTAATGTACTCAGAAAGTGTGGTGTGGAGGTATTGTAACTAAATATACACAGGAAGTGTGGTGTGGAGGTATTGTAACTAAATATACACAGGAAGTGTGGTGTGGAGGTATTGTAACTAAATATACACAGGAAGTATGGTGTGGAGGTATTGTAACTAAATATACACAGGAAGTGTGGTGTGGCGGTATTGTAACTAAATATACACAGGAAGTGTGGTGTGGAGGTATTGTAACTAAATATACACAGGAAGTATGGTGTGGAGGTATTGTAACTAAATATACACAGGAAGTGTGGTGTGGCGGTATTGTAACTAAATATACACAGGAAGTGTGGTGTGGAGGTATTGTAACTAAATATACACAGGAAGTGTGGTGTGGAGGTATTGTAACTAACTATACACAGGAAGTGTGGTGTGGAGGTATTGTAACTAAATATACACAGGAAGTGTGGTGTGGAGACAGTGTAACTAAATATACACAGGAAGTGTGGTGTGGAGGTATTGTAACTAACTATACACAGGAAGTGTGGTGTGGAGGTATTGTAACTAAATATACACAGGAAGTGTGGTGTGGAGGTATTGTAACTAACTATACGCAGGAAGTGTGGTGTGGAGGTATTCTAACTAAATATACGCAGGAAGTGTGGTGTGGAGGTATTGTAACTAAATATACACAGGAAGTGTGGTGTGGAGGTATTGTAACTAAATATACACAGGAAGTGTGGTGTGGAGGTATTGTAACTAAATATACACAGGAAGTGTGGTGTGGAGGTATTGTAACTAAATATACACAGGAAGTGTGGTGTGGAGGTATTGTAACTAAATATACACAGGAAGTGTGGTGTGGAGGTATTGTAACTAAATATACACAGGAAGTGTGGTGTGGAGGTATTGTAACTAAATATACACAGGAAGTGTGGTGTGGAGGTATTGTAACTAAATATACACAGGAAGTGTGGTGTGGAGACAGTGTAACTAAATATACACAGGAAGTGTGGTGTGGAGGTATTGTAACTAACTATACACAGGAAGTGTGGTGTGGAGGTATTGTAACTAAATATACACAGGAAGTGTGGTGTGGAGGTATTGTAACTAACTATACGCAGGAAGTGTGGTGTGGAGGTATTCTAACTAAATATACGCAGGAAGTGTGGTGTGGAGGTATTGTAACTAAATATACACAGGAAGTGTGGTGTGGAGGTATTGTAACTAAATATACACAGGAAGTGTGGTGTGGAGGTATTGTAACTAAATATACACAGGAAGTGTGGTGTGGAGGTATTGTAACTAAATATACACAGGAAGTGTGGTGTGGAGGTATTGTAACTAAATATACACAGGAAGTGTGGTGTGGAGGTATTGTAACTAAATATACACAGGAAGTGTGGTGTGGAGGTATTGTAACTAAATATACACAGGAAGTGTGGTGTGGAGGTATTGTAACTAAATATACACAGGAAGTGTGGTGTGGAGGTATTGTAACTAAATATACACAGGAAGTGTGGTGTTGAGACAGTGTAACTAAATATACACAGGAAGTATGGTGTGGAGGTATTGTAACTAAATATACACAGGAAGTGTGGTGTGGAGGTATTGTAACTAAATATACACAGGAAGTGTGGTGTGGAGGTATTGTAACTAAATATACACAGGAAGTGTGGTGTGGATGTATTGTAACTAAATATACACAGGAAGTGTGGTGTGGAGACATTGTAACTAAATATACACAGGAAGTGTGGTGTGGAGACAGTGTAACTAAATATACACAGGAAGTGTGGTGTGGAGACAGTGTAACTAAATATACACAGGAAGTGTGGTGTGGAGGTATTGTAACTAAATATACACAGGAAGTGTGGTGTGGAGGTATTGTAACTAAATATACACAGGAAGTGTGGTGTGGAGACAGTGTAACTAAATATACACAGGAAGTGTGGTGTGGAGGCATTGTAACTAAATATACACAGGAAGTGTGGTGTGGAGGTATTGTAACTAAATATACACAGGAAGTGTGGTGTGGAGGTATTGTAACTAACTATACACAGGAAGTGTGGTGTGGAGACAGTGTAACTAAATATACACAGGAAGTGTGGTGTGGAGGTATTGTAACTAAATATACACAGGAAGTGTGGTGTGGAGGTATTGTAACTAACTATACACAGGAAGTGTGGTGTGGAGACAGTGTAACTAACTATACACAGGAAGTGTGGTGTGGAGACATTGTAACTAAATATACACAGGAAGTGTGGTGTGGAGACAGTGTAACTAAATATACACAGGAAGTGTGGTGTGGAGGTATTGTAACTAAATATACACAGGAAGTGTGGTGTGGAGGTATTGTAACTAAATATACACAGGAAGTGTGGTGTGGAGACAGTGTACCTAACTATACACAGGAAGTGTGGTGTGGAGACAGTGTAACTAAATATACACAGGAAGTGTGGTGTGGAGGTATTGTAACTAAATATACACAGGAAGTGTGGTGTGGAGGTATTGTAACTAAATATACACAGGAAGTGTGGTGTGGAGGTATTGTAACTAAATATACACAGGAAGTGTGGTGTGGAGACAGTGTAACTAAATATACACAGGAAGTGTGGTGTGGAGGTATTGTAACTAAATATACACAGGAAGTGTGGTGTGGAGACAGTGTAACTAAATATACACAGGAAGTGTGGTGTGGAGGTATTGTAACTAAATATACACAGGAAGTGTGGTGTGGAGGTATTGTAACTAAATATACACAGGAAGTGTGGTGTGGAGACAGTGTAACTAAATATACACAGGAAGTGTGGTGTGGAGGCATTGTAACTAAATATACACAGGAAGTGTGGTGTGGAGGTATTGTAACTAAATATACACAGGAAGTGTGGTGTGGAGGTATTGTAACTAACTATACACAGGAAGTGTGGTGTGGAGACAGTGTAACTAAATATACACAGGAAGTGTGGTGTGGAGGTATTGTAACTAAATATACACAGGAAGTGTGGTGTGGAGGTATTGTAACTAACTATACACAGGAAGTGTGGTGTGGAGACAGTGTAACTAACTATACACAGGAAGTGTGGTGTGGAGACATTGTAACTAAATATACACAGGAAGTGTGGTGTGGAGACAGTGTAACTAAATATACACAGGAAGTGTGGTGTGGAGGTATTGTAACTAACTATACACAGGAAGTGTGGTGTGGAGGTATTGTAACTAAATATACACAGGAAGTGTGGTGTGGAGACAGTGTACCTAACTATACACAGGAAGTGTGGTGTGGAGACAGTGTAACTAAATATACACAGGAAGTGTGGTGTGGAGGTATTGTAACTAAATATACACAGGAAGTGTGGTGTGGAGGTATTGTAACTAAATATACACAGGAAGTGTGGTGTGGAGGTATTGTAACTAAATATACACAGGAAGTGTGGTGTGGAGACAGTGTAACTAAATATACACAGGAAGTGTGGTGTGGAGGTATTGTAACTAAATATACACAGGAAGTGTGGTGTGGAGGTATTGTAACTAAATATACACAGGAAGTGTGGTGTGGAGGTATTGTAACTAAATATACACAGGAAGTGTGGTGTGGAGGTATTGTAACTAAATATACACAGGAAGTGTGGTGTGGAGACATTGTAACTAAATATACACAGGAAGTGTGGTGTGGAGACATTGTAACTAAATATACACAGGAAGTGTGGTGTGGAGACAGTGTAACTAAATATACACAGGAAGTGTGGTGTGGAGGTATTGTAACTAAATATACACAGGAAGTGTGGTGTGGAGGTATTGTAACTAAATATACACAGGAAGTGTGGTGTGGAGACATTGTAACTAAATATACACAGGAAGTGTGGTGTGGAGGCATTGTAACTAAATATACACAGGAAGTGTGGTGTGGAGGTATTGTAACTAACTATACACAGGAAGTGTGGTGTGGAGACAGTGTAACTAACTATACACAGGAAGTGTGGTGTGGAGACATTGTAACTAAATATACACAGGAAGTGTGGTGTGGAGACAGTGTAACTAAATATACACAGGAAGTGTGGTGTGGAGGTATTGTAACTAAATATACACAGGAAGTGTGGTGTGGAGGTATTGTAACTAAATATACACAGGAAGTGTGGTGTGGAGACAGTGTACCTAACTATACACAGGAAGTGTGGTGTGGAGACAGTGTAACTAAATATACACAGGAAGTGTGGTGTGGAGGTATTGTAACTAAATATACACAGGAAGTGTGGTGTGGAGGTATTGTAACTAAATATACACAGGAAGTGTGGTGTGGAGGTATTGTAACTAAATATACACAGGAAGTGTGGTGTGGAGACAGTGTAACTAAATATACACAGGAAGTGTGGTGTGGAGGTATTGTAACTAAATATACACAGGAAGTGTGGTGTGGAGGTATTGTAACTAAATATACACAGGAAGTGTGGTGTGGAGGTATTGTAACTAAATATACACAGGAAGTGTGGTGTGGAGGTATTGTAACTAAATATACACAGGAAGTGTGGTGTGGAGACATTGTAACTAAATATACACAGGAAGTGTGGTGTGGAGACAGTGTAACTAAATATACACAGGAAGTGTGGTGTGGAGACAGTGTAACTAAATATACACAGGAAGTGTGGTGTGGAGGTATTGTAACTAAATATACACAGGAAGTGTGGTGTGGAGGTATTGTAACTAAATATACACAGGAAGTGTGGTGTGGAGACAGTGTAACTAAATATACACAGGAAGTGTGGTGTGGAGGCATTGTAACTAAATATACACAGGAAGTGTGGTGTGGAGGTATTGTAACTAAATATACACAGGAAGTGTGGTGTGGAGGTATTGTAACTAAATATACACAGGAAGTGTGGTGTGGAGACAGTGTAACTAAATATACACAGGAAGTGTGGTGTGGAGGTATTGTAACTAAATATACACAGGAAGTGTGGTGTGGAGGTATTGTAACTAACTATACACAGGAAGTGTAGTGTGGAGGTATTGTAACTAACTATACACAGGAAGTGTGGTGTGGAGACAGTGTAACTAAATATACACAGGAAGTGTGGTGTGGAGACAGTGTAATTAAATATACACAGGAAGTGTGGTGTGGAGGTATTGTAACTAACTATACACAGGAAGTGTGGTGTGGAGGTATTGTAACTAAATATACACAGGAAGTGTGGTGTGGAGACAGTGTAACTAACTATACACAGGAAGTGTGGTGTGGAGACAGTGTAACTAAATATACACAGGAAGTGTGGTGTGGAGGTATTGTAACTAAATATACACAGGAAGTGTGGTGTGGAGGTATTGTAACTAACTATACACAGGAAGTGTGGTGTGGAGGTATTGTAACTAAATATACACAGGAAGTGTGGTGTGGAGGTATTGTAACTAAATATATATAGGAAGTGTGGTGTGGAGACATTGTAACTAAATATACACAGGAAGTGTGGTGTGGAGACAGTGTAACTAAATATACACAGGAAGTGTGGTGTGGAGGTATTGTAACTAAATATACACAGGAAGTGTGGTGTGGAGGTATTGTAACTAAATATACACAGGAAGTGTGGTGTGGAGGTATTGTAACTAACTATACACAGGAAGTGTGGTGTGGAGACAGTGTAACTAAATATACACAGGAAGTGTGGTGTGGAGGTATTGTAACTAAATATACACAGGAAGTGTGGTGTGGAGGTATTGTAACTAACTATACACAGGAAGTGTGGTGTGGAGACAGTGTAACTAAATATACACAGGAAGTGTGGTGTGGAGGTATTGTAACTAAATATACACAGGAAGTGTGGTGTGGAGGTATTGTAACTAAATATACACAGGAAGTGTGGTGTGGAGGTATTGTAACTAAATATACACAGGAAGTGTGGTGTGGAGACAGTGTAACTAAATATACACAGGAAGTGTGGTGTGGAGGTATTGTAACTAAATATACACAGGAAGTGTGGTGTGGAGACAGTGTAACTAAATATACACAGGAAGTGTGGTGTGGAGGTATTGTAACTAAATATACACAGGAAGTGTGGTGTGGAGGTATTGTAACTAAATATACACAGGAAGTGTGGTGTGGAGACAGTGTAACTAAATATACACAGGAAGTGTGGTGTGGAGGCATTGTAACTAAATATACACAGGAAGTGTGGTGTGGAGGTATTGTAACTAAATATACACAGGAAGTGTGGTGTGGAGGTATTGTAACTAACTATACACAGGAAGTGTGGTGTGGAGACAGTGTAACTAAATATACACAGGAAGTGTGGTGTGGAGGTATTGTAACTAAATATACACAGGAAGTGTGGTGTGGAGGTATTGTAACTAACTATACACAGGAAGTGTGGTGTGGAGACAGTGTAACTAACTATACACAGGAAGTGTGGTGTGGAGACATTGTAACTAAATATACACAGGAAGTGTGGTGTGGAGACAGTGTAACTAAATATACACAGGAAGTGTGGTGTGGAGGTATTGTAACTAAATATACACAGGAAGTGTGGTGTGGAGGTATTGTAACTAAATATACACAGGAAGTGTGGTGTGGAGACAGTGTACCTAACTATACACAGGAAGTGTGGTGTGGAGACAGTGTAACTAAATATACACAGGAAGTGTGGTGTGGAGGTATTGTAACTAAATATACACAGGAAGTGTGGTGTGGAGGTATTGTAACTAAATATACACAGGAAGTGTGGTGTGGAGGTATTGTAACTAAATATACACAGGAAGTGTGGTGTGGAGACAGTGTAACTAAATATACACAGGAAGTATGGTGTGGAGGTATTGTAACTAAATATACACAGGAAGTGTGGTGTGGAGGTATTGTAACTAAATATACACAGGAAGTGTGGTGTGGAGGTATTGTAACTAAATATACACAGGAAGTGTGGTGTGGAGGTATTGTAACTAAATATACACAGGAAGTGTGGTGTGGAGACATTGTAACTAAATATACACAGGAAGTGTGGTGTGGAGACATTGTAACTAAATATACACAGGAAGTGTGGTGTGGAGACAGTGTAACTAAATATACACAGGAAGTGTGGTGTGGAGGTATTGTAACTAAATATACACAGGAAGTGTGGTGTGGAGGTATTGTAACTAAATATACACAGGAAGTGTGGTGTGGAGACATTGTAACTAAATATACACAGGAAGTGTGGTGTGGAGGTATTGTAACTAAATATACACAGGAAGTGTGGTGTGGAGGTATTGTAACTAACTATACACAGGAAGTGTGGTGTGGAGACAGTGTAACTAACTATACACAGGAAGTGTGGTGTGGAGACATTGTAACTAAATATACACAGGAAGTGTGGTGTGGAGACAGTGTAACTAAATATACACAGGAAGTGTGGTGTGGAGGTATTGTAACTAAATATACACAGGAAGTGTGGTGTGGAGGTATTGTAACTAAATATACACAGGAAGTGTGGTGTGGAGACAGTGTACCTAACTATACACAGGAAGTGTGGTGTGGAGACAGTGTAACTAAATATACACAGGAAGTGTGGTGTGGAGGTATTGTAACTAAATATACACAGGAAGTGTGGTGTGGAGGTATTGTAACTAAATATACACAGGAAGTGTGGTGTGGAGGTATTGTAACTAAATATACACAGGAAGTGTGGTGTGGAGACAGTGTAACTAAATATACACAGGAAGTGTGGTGTGGAGGTATTGTAACTAAATATACACAGGAAGTGTGGTGTGGAGGTATTGTAACTAAATATACACAGGAAGTGTGGTGTGGAGGTATTGTAACTAAATATACACAGGAAGTGTGGTGTGGAGGTATTGTAACTAAATATACACAGGAAGTGTGGTGTGGAGACATTGTAACTAAATATACACAGGAAGTGTGGTGTGGAGACAGTGTAACTAAATATACACAGGAAGTGTGGTGTGGAGACAGTGTAACTAAATATACACAGGAAGTGTGGTGTGGAGGTATTGTAACTAAATATACACAGGAAGTGTGGTGTGGAGGTATTGTAACTAAATATACACAGGAAGTGTGGTGTGGAGACAGTGTAACTAAATATACACAGGAAGTGTGGTGTGGAGGCATTGTAACTAAATATACACAGGAAGTGTGGTGTGGAGGTATTGTAACTAAATATACACAGGAAGTGTGGTGTGGAGGTATTGTAACTAACTATACACAGGAAGTGTGGTGTGGAGACAGTGTAACTAAATATACACAGGAAGTGTGGTGTGGAGGTATTGTAACTAAATATACACAGGAAGTGTGGTGTGGAGGTATTGTAACTAACTATACACAGGAAGTGTAGTGTGGAGGTATTGTAACTAACTATACACAGGAAGTGTGGTGTGGAGACAGTGTAACTAAATATACACAGGAAGTGTGGTGTGGAGACAGTGTAATTAAATATACACAGGAAGTGTGGTGTGGAGGTATTGTAACTAACTATACACAGGAAGTGTGGTGTGGAGGTATTGTAACTAAATATACACAGGAAGTGTGGTGTGGAGACAGTGTAACTAACTATACACAGGAAGTGTGGTGTGGAGACAGTGTAACTAAATATACACAGGAAGTGTGGTGTGGAGGTATTGTAACTAAATATACACAGGAAGTGTGGTGTGGAGGTATTGTAACTAACTATACACAGGAATTGTGGTGTGGAGGTATTGTAACTAAATATACACAGGAAGTGTGGTGTGGAGGTATTGTAACTAAATATACACAGGAAGTGTGGTGTGGAGACATTGTAACTAAATATACACAGGAAGTGTGGTGTGGAGACAGTGTAACTAAATATACACAGGAAGTGTGGTGTGGAGGTATTGTAACTAAATATACACAGGAAGTGTGGTGTGGAGGTATTGTAACTAAATATACACAGGAAGTGTGGTGTGGAGGTATTGTAACTAACTATACACAGGAAGTGTGGTGTGGAGACAGTGTAACTAAATATACACAGGAAGTGTGGTGTGGAGGTATTGTAACTAAATATACACAGGAAGTGTGGTGTGGAGGTATTGTAACTAACTATACACAGGAAGTGTGGTGTGGAGACAGTGTAACTAAATATACACAGGAAGTGTGGTGTGGAGGTATTGTAACTAAATATACACAGGAAGTGTGGTGTGTAGGTATTGTAACTAAATATACACAGGAAGTGTGGTGTGGAGGTATTGTAACTAACTATACACAGGAAGTGTGGTGTGGAGACAGTGTAACTAAATATACACAGGAAGTGTGGTGTGGAGGTATTGTAACTAAATATACACAGGAAGTGTGGTGTGGAGGTATTGTAACTAACTATACACAGGAAGTGTGGTGTGGAGGTATTGTAACTAAATATACACAGGAAGTGTGGTGTGGAGGTATTGTAACTAACTATACACAGGAAGTGTGGTGTGGAGACAGTGTAACTAACTATACACAGGAAGTGTGGTGTGGAGGTATTGTAACTAAATATACACAGGAAGTGTGGTGTGGAGGTATTGTAACTAAATATACACAGGAAGTGTGGTGTGGAGGTATTGTAACTAACTATACACAGGAAGTGTGGTGTGGAGGTATTGTAACTAAATATACACAGGAAGTGTGTTGTGGAGGTATTGTAACTAAATATACACAGGAAGTGTGGTGTGGAGGTATTGTAACTAAATATACACAGGAAGTGTGGTGTGGAGGTATTGTAACTAAATATACACAGGAAGTGTGGTGTGGAGGTATTGCAACTAACTATACACAGGAAGTGTGGTGTGGAGGTATTGTAACTAAATATACACAGGAAGTGTGGTGTGGAGGTATTGTAACTAACTATACACAGGAAGTGTGGTGTGGAGACAGTGTAACTAAATATACACAGGAAGTGTGGTGTGGAGGTATTGTAACTAAATATACACAGGAAGTGTTGTGTGGAGGTATTGTAACTAAATATATATAGGAAGTGTCGTGTGGAGGTATTGTAACTAAATATACACAGGAAGTGTGGTGTGTAGGTATTGTAACTAAATATACACAGGAAGTGTGGTGTGGAGGTATTGTAACTAAATATACACAGGAAGTGTGGTGTGGAGGTATTGTAACTAAATATACACAGGAGGTGTGGTGTGGAGGTATTGTAACTAAATATACACAGGAAGTGTGGTGTGGAGACATTGTAACTAAATATACACAGGAAGTGTGGTGTGGAGGTATTGTAACTAAATATACACAGGAAGTGTGGTGTGGAGGTATTTTAACTAAATATACACAGGAAGTGTGGTGTGGAGGTATTGTAACTAAATATACACAGGAAGTGTGGTGTGGAGGTATTGTAACTAAATATACACAGGAAGTGTGGTGTGGAGGTATTGTAACTAAATATACACAGGAAGTGTGGTGTGGAGGTATTGTAACTAAATATACACAGGAAGTGTGGTGTGGAGGTATTGTAACTAAATATACACAGGAAGTGTGGTGTGGAGACAGTGTAACTAAATATACACAGGAAGTGTGGTGTGGAGGTATTGTAACTAAATATACACAGGAAGTGTGGTGTGGAGGTATTGTAACTAAATATACACAGGAAGTGTGGTGTGGAGGTATTGTAACTAAGCATGCACAGGAAGTGTAGTGTGGAGGTATTGTAACTAAATATACACAGGAAGTGTGGTGTGGAGGTATTGTAACTAAATCTACACAGGAAGTGTGGTGTGGAGGTATTGTAACTAACTATACACAGGAAGTGTGGTGTGGAGGTATTGTAACTAAATATACACAGGAGGTGTGGTGTGGAAGTATTGTAACTAAATATACACAGGGTGTAGCACTTCAAGCAGAATAATACATTTGTGTTTAGGCTTATACTGTTGTGACATGTGAAAACTCAAATCTAAGATTTTAATTGAAAATTTTATTTTTGAAATAACACATTTCCGGTTTCACAAAAGTACATAGGATTGATCACATAACGTTCCTTCTGATCAAAATCATTTCAAAATTGTCACTAAAAAAGATATATTTCACACATTGTAGAACAGTAAAAATCTGTTTAGAATTACATCACGCCGTCCTCGTTACTATAGAAATAGAGAAGACATTGAAAAATGTCCATTTCATATAGATTTGAACCGCCATGTAGACAAGGTTTAGCCTTGTCGGACAACTGTAGTATGTGTTTTTATTGATCGTAAACTACCACAGCCCCCCGTTACAAACAGACAAGTCGTTAAATTCCGCTTACACACACATTCTCCAAACTCTGTCTTTGTACTGAACCACACGGGCAGGAAGATTTGTCATTTTTTGACAAAATAAATTTTTGTTGCAGCTATAAATTTTTTTTTCATTTGAACTCGAGCCAGTATTTACAACGCTGTACTTTGACGTGGGTTAACGATTGCTGGGTGACTAGAGTCGTGTTCATGGTCACTGTACTTGCTAAAGGAGTTGTGTCTGCAAATAAGTTTTTTACAAAGGAATTCGAGGACACTAGTACATTCGCTTTTGTCTTATCTTATTATTTGCCAATCTAGGAGACTTTTCAAAAGAGTGCTAGAATACTATTTTCTAGCCTTTTTATCACTTTGAAGTCTCATATGGTTAGAAATTGATGTGAAATTGATTGATAATTTGTGACTTTTAATACAGGTTTAAGTTGTTTAAAGACATATATGGGGGTCAAAAAGTGGCAAAATGGTCAAAACTATATCACTTTCAGAAATAATGATATAGGTACTTAACTGTTTGCAATTATGTAGGACCATTGCTCAATTTTTGATTAGAGCTAAAACACATTGTAGACATGTTAATTAATTTTTCAAAACGAGAAACACGATGGTGTCTGGAAAACGACACTGCTCGAGGTAAGCTACATGGTTGTCAGGTCCTACTGGAGTACGACTGAAGGTAAATCACAGAAAACAAGCAGAGGATAACGATTTACAAACTCTATCAATATTCTAGCTCTCAAAACCGATAAACGATGACCCAACCAAAATATAGAAATGTACATGGAGAATAAGGTCAGGAGGTCGAACCTAGGTATGTCACAACTACGGGACATTTCAACATCGTAGTCAGGGGAAGGAGGAATGTTACTATATAGAAATGGAAAGTGATCACGCTTATCAAACTAAATGTTGTGAAGTTGATTCTGTGTAGTGTATAAAATGTGTATACATAGTTTTTATCAATTCAACATCAACCAATAGACTGTTTGTCTGCTACAAGAACGCTGTTCATCCTCCAATGTCGAAGAAAAGGCGAGATAGGGGACATGCAAGTGGTATTTTGCAATCAGATGTTCTTAGACAAGAATTAATTCCAAAAGCCATCAGACATCTTATCGTTGTCGCTTTGTGTTGCTACATTGTCACTTTTTCTAGTTTGAATAATTTCTCAACCTAGTTGAAAGTTTCTTAGGTTAGTTAAAAGTGTTGCTGCAGGACACCAGTTACCATGAGGTCCAAATTTGACAGGAACATAATTTCTAATTGCACTTACTTCGAAAAACCAGACCTCGCTTCAAGTGATAGCAGTGTCATGAAACATACTTTTTCTGAGCGGGATGTTGTTCAACTTACATCCTAGGGTAGTTGGATAGTTTGAGACATCAAGGTAACTCGCTATCACACAGAATAGCATACCGGTATATTATGTCGTATCTGAAGATGACAGAAAACAGATCACCTTAAACTGGCTGCCAAAAGATTTTCATCTCGGGGAAAATATTTCGTATTCGGTTTCGCTGCTCTTGAACCTCATTCTGGAGGTGTTCTGTCTTTGGAACTCAGTCTTTCTAAATCTCATTTTAGCCAGATACGTATAAATTAAACTGTTAAACTACGTAACCATTATATTGTCATAGCATTATCCGAATGAATATTGTAGACTAACATATTTTAGATGTTGCAGATTCTATGTAAGATAATGTAGATAATATCGTTTTATTACAGTAAATAAGATGCAATATATTTAGATTTTAAAGAACGGTATTTTGAAATATTCTAAACGAATCCATAAACTATTGTGATTCAGGTTAAGATCTTGGACACTTGATTTCTTAATTGTAAACAATTTGATTTGTATTGAAAACCATATTTTAACATCTTAAAAATGTAACATTTGAAAGTTATTACTTTAATTTTGTGACGAATATTTTTGAAAGCAGTATTTGAATTTGAAATTTTGAAATCCATATTAGAAATAATTAATATATTATTATTTATGTTTAAAACTTATATTTAAGATCTTATCAGGTTAACAGATATCACAAGATGTTTAGAGATTTTAATGTTTGACATGCTACAACATTCTTATTTTGATTATGAGGAAATAGCGATAAATTGATTTCGAGATTGTTTTTTGACTGATAATGCTAGCTTCGTCAGTATGATATAATGTTTGTATAACATGTATGTAAACCTCTAGCGGTGATATATAGTATGTTTAAAGTACGCTGTAATGATTTATATCAGTATAACCTAGATATAAACTATAAGCATGTCAATAGATCTACTAAATTAGACATATATCTATTATCTAACTCAATACTTCATTAACATCAAATTTCTTATCTTTTCCCGCCATTTGTTCATGTGTTACGTCACTATTATCGATCGTGTGACGTGATTGTAAACGATCAGTTAATCTGTAGTGTTCGGTTATATCACAAATCTGGTCACGAATGATACTATCTCCGGATGATAAAGTAAGATATATTACAAATCATACAGAATAAAAATATCAACGTAGAATGTCTTCCCACTTGTAATTTAATTTCAATTTCTGTAATTTCTGTAATTGACTGATAATAATATCTTCGTAGTAACTTAAAAATACATACATAACAAAGTTTGCATCACAACAACATACTTATATACGTGTAATTGACTAATGCATCTACATTTATAAGCCAGTTATAAGCTGTGTATATTTGATTTCCTGACCTCGGTTTGTGTAAACCTAAGTATATTATGTAAGTACCGACTATTTATGTACTTTGTATTAAGCATACCTAGCCAATTGATAGATACGTTAAATATTTAGGACTTAGATCATCATGCGTTCGATCTAGGCCGGCCCTAATATTCTCACCTGTGATCCCACAGGTGTGACAATGATTAGAGATACACACCTGTTTATCTACAGGTCACGTGACTGCTTATGATATCGACAACCTATTTTATTTAGTGACGGAATATTAATATTATTTTTATTATTCATGAATAGGCTAAGTTGTATGTTTCTTTTTATTATGAGTATAATATTAAAGAGACATGATGTCATAATGAGAGGAAATTTAGATTATTAAAATATATGTACATTGTATTCATTTTTAAATTCTTAAAGATGGCCCTGACACTTTAACACTAGCACTTCACCTCTGGGTTGCGAGTTCGAAACCCACGTGGGGCAGTTACATGGTACTCACCGTAGGCCGGTGGTTTTTCTCCGGGTTCTCCGGCTTTCCTCCACCTCCAAAACCTGGCACGTCCTTAAAAAAGTAAATAAACCAAATTATCATAAGCTGGACTTTTCTCGAAATTGTCTTTTTTTCAATCTTGATATTTAGAATAAGAACTAGTCCTTAATCGTTGACACTATTTGTTCTGTAATAAAATTCATAATTGTATTTGTTTCATGTGAAAAGAAATGATGTGTTCTGTAAATAAATATCATATTTTGTTATTAATGATAATTTAGTCAATATTAACAGTTTCTCCAGACAGAGGCCAAGCCGAGTTTGACAGGAAGTTTCAAAACATTCCCTGTGTATTCGGTATGTATGCCTGGTCGGAAAGTTGTCTCATCGTACTAGGACTCGTCAGAGGTGCTAGGGGCGAAAAGTTTTCAAGATACAGAATTGATAAGATAATATAATATTCATCAATAACTGTTATCATGATGTATTGATGATGTGTTACTGTATTTAGTCCGGTCAAAACTATTGAAGTATAATGACATTATGTATATATAACATGTATTACTGACTTAACGTCTTGGATTTGATAACATAACACAAGATGTATATAGTTTCCCTCATACCTCAGTTTATCATCATGTTTTTACTGTTGTACTAACAATGTTCAGATTAAGTTTTATTTGGTGTTTTGGTTTTTTTCCAGCATGAATGACCGATATAAATTTAGTTAAATATAGTTTTTACGATGTGATTCAGAACACAAACATAATTTTGTATATGTATAAAAAACTTACAGCATTAATCACAACATTTACAAAAGATATAATAAAATATTTGAGATTGTATTTTTTTTACAAACGTCTTGTAAATTTTGAAAAACGTCAGAAAAATGTGGTTCAGTAACTCATGCAAACATTGAAAAGCTGTATTTTTCAACCACCTGTTTTGATTTTAGTATTTTTTTTTGTATAACCCATTTTATATAAACTGTTGGGTTATATTTTCTACAGTTTTGTTGAGATAAATGTGCTGTATGATACGAACATCCAAAATGATATTCAATATGTTTGAAGTCATACATTAATTAATTACTAATTTCATATGTTTGACGTCATACATTGATTAACTGTTAATTAAGTATTTTTGACATCATACAATTATTAACTGCTTGCTTAATATGATTTAAATCATACATTAATTAACTGATAATTAATATATTTCAAATCATACATTAATTAACTGATAATTGATATATTTCAAATCATACATTAATTAACTGCTAATCATTATTTTTGAAATCATACATAAATGAATTGCTAATTAATATACATGTATTTGAAATCATAAATTAATCAACTGCTAATTAATATATTTGAAGTCATACATTAATTTACTGCTTAATATTATCTTTGAAATCATACATTAATTAATTGCTAATTAATATGTTTGAAATCATACATTAATTAACTGCTAATGGATATATATGAAATCATACATTAATCAACTGCTAATTGATACAATTGAAATTAATACATTAATCAACTGCTAATTGATTTATTTGAAGTCATACATTAATTAACTGCTAATTAATATATTTGAAATCATACATTAATTAACTGCTAATTATCATATTTGAAATCATACATAAATCAATTGCTAATTGATATACATGTATTTGAAATCATAAATTAATCAACTGCTAATTAATATATTTGAAGTCATACATTAATTTACTGCTTAATATTATCTTTGAAATCATACATTAATTAATTGCTAATTAATATGTTTGAAATCATACATTAATTAACTGCTAATGGATATATATGAAATCATACATTAATCAACTACTAATTGATACAATTGAAATTAATACATTAATCAACTGCTAATTGGTATATTTGAAATCATACATTGATTAACTGCTAGTAAATATATTTGAAATCATACATTAATCAATTGCTAATTGATTTATTTGAAGTTATACAGTAGTTAACTGCTTATTATTGTGTTTGAAGTCATAATTAATATACTGCTATTTTTTATGTTTGAAATCATACATTAATTAACTGCTAATTAATATAATAAATACAAAATTAAATAATAATATTAAAAAAGAAGAAAAAAACCCATAAAACGTCACAAGTATCATGCTAGATATACGCTGTGTAAGTATATGTTCGGGAAAAAATTGTAGTTGTCAATAAAGCTCAACGGAGAAATGCTATCAGAGTTTAAAATGTTGTCTAAATTTGCACGAAATTCAATAAACAAACAGATAAAACGAGGAAAACGTGATGGAATCGTATCCTAAAGTTAGCGATTTGAATGTCAATCATTTTATATTAAATTACGTGCTGACATTTATTTTTGTTTGTTTTTTGTAACATTTTAGCGGGAAAGGAAAGTTTTACAGGTTTCTCAGCATTTCTGCATTATTTTTATTACATTTCTGCAAAGTTGAAATGTAAAAATATAAAATTAGAGAGAGAAAAAAAAGGTGCAATGTGGCGTTCATTGATAAACCTGAATGTTTAAGTTGCGTATGTCTTTCTGCAGATAAATAGATATTTAGGCTATCTAATCTGCAGTAAAGTAATGTCTATTATGTGGCCATCACAAGAAGTGTCTACCTGACAGGTACCTGGACATGCTAGAGTAGTTACTTTATAGAGATTCTGCACGTGCATCGGATAAAGTTACCTAATGGTTAGAGCAATTCTCGATATACCTGTCAATCAAATCGACGGTTTTAATGAGCTTGTTTGGTGGGATAGATAGGGTAGATTAGCATACGCCTGGGCACGTCCCTAGCTGATCAACATACCGACACACCTTTTATGTTCCCCAAACTGCCTAATGAGACGAGTTAAACGTATTTCAATTAATGAATCAATTAAACGATAACTGATTGACGTGCATGTTGAAACACCTTAATTGCACTTCACACCTGTGTAGCTATGATCATGCTGTGGGTTCAGGAATCAAAATCAATTTTGACATGAGTACAAATAAAATTATAACATATATTTTAGTCCTTTGTATGATAAGTTTAGATCAAATACTTTAGTCTAAATAAGGGCATGTGTTTGTACCTACTGCCAGGATTTTGTGTATGTATATAGGTCAAAAAATGATGACGTCTCACCAAAACTACAATGTCACCAATCGTTGCAATTGAAATATTCATCTTTCAAAGATGTCATGAAAATATCTCATAATTCACCAAAAATGCAAAACGTATAAACATATTACATGTAACAAATAGACCTGGCATTGGAACCATGCAATCATTTCCTGATATTTCGCAGAATATCTGGTGTTGGAGATATTTATATTATAGATACATCACATAACATATCACATAACATATCATAAAATATCACATAACATATCACATAATATATATAATATATCACATAATATATACATATCACATAACATATAACATATCACATAACATATAAAATATCACATAACATATCACATAACATATACATATCATATAACATATACATATCACATAACAAGAATCAGAACATATGCACAAAAACGCACATAAGATACAATATCACAGAACAATAACAATAAGAATAAAAAACATAAAATATCACATAAAACTCACAAACATACATAATACAGATCACAAACATAACATAACATATCACATAAAATATCACATAACATATAAAATATCACATAACATATCACATACATATAACATAACATATAACATAACATATCACATAACATATAAAGCATAACATATCACATAACATATCACATAACATATAACATAACATATCACATAATATATCACATAACATATCACATAACATATAACATAACATATCACATAACATATCACATAACATAAACATATCACATAATATATCACATAACATATCACATAACATATCACATAACATATAACATAACATATCACATAATATATCACATAACATATCACATAACATATAACATAACATATCACATAACATATCACATAACATATCACATAACATATCACATAATATATCACATAACATATCACATTACATATCATATAATATATCACATAACATATAACATACATATCATATACATGTCACATATACTGCTTCATGGTTAAATTTTCTCTCTAAAGTATCCATTCACTGCCTTTCGTGTCTCTCGTTTTTTTCCTTGATTTCCTGTTTTAGATTTGCGGAATAAATCTGAAAACGTCTATTCCTGTCAAAGTGACGTTGTTTTTATTTGTTACCAAAGTGAGCAAATTAGAAATCGTTGTTTTATGCTGTCATTTAACTGTCGTGGGGATGTTATTGTTTTTGCATTTTTATACTGTTAAATTCTTAATCGTCGCGGATTTTCATTTATAGCATTCCTTCACCACAGTGCAGACACTTTTTGTCGGTCATTTTTTATTATTTATGTATTCATGGCGAAAATTTGTGGTATTGTATACCTACACGTATTTATGGTCAGTCTAGATTGGCCACCCATATACTGCAGTAAAAAGAGTATATGTCCTAATGGTGTTCAATGTCCGAGACAAGTTAATTACATTTTGACGAAGAACGAAAGAAATTTATCGTGTTGATATGCTAGACTGATGTTCTTCGTTAAGGACATTACTCAATCTTTAATTCAATTTGGTTAATTTAATCTAAATATCAACCAATGTTCCTTGTAACTAAATATCAACCAATTATCCTTATTCCTAGATATCGATCATTGTTCCTTGTAACTAAATATCAATCATTGTTCTCTGTAACTAAATATCAATCATTGTTCGCTGTAAATAGATATCGATCATTGTTCACTGTAACTAAATATCAATCATTGTTCACTGTAACTAAATATCAATCATTGTTCACTGTAACTAAATATCAATCATTGTTCACTGTAACTAAATATCAATCATTGCTTCACTGTAACTAAATATCAATCATTGTTCACTGTAACTAAATATCAATCATTGTTTTCTGTAACTAAATATCAATCATTGTTTGCTATAACTAAATATCAATCATTGTCCATTGTAAATATATATCAATCATTGTTCGCTGTAAATAAATATCAATCGATGTTCGATGTAAATGAATATCAATTATTGTTCGCTGTGAATGAATATCGATCAATGTTCGCTGTAACTAAATATCAATCATTGTTCACTGTAACTAAATGTCAATCATTGTTCACTGTAACTAAATATCAATCATTGTTCACTGTAACTAAATATCAATCATTGTTTTCTGTAACTAAATATCAATCATTGTTTGCTATAACTAAATATCAATCATTGTCCATTGTAAATAGATATCAATCATTGTTCGCTGTAAATAAATATCAATCGATGTTCGATGTAAATGAATATCAATCATTGTTCGCTGTGAATGAATATCGATCAATGTTCGCTATACCTAAATTTTAACCAATGTTCCTTGTAATCATTGTTCCTTGTCAGTAAATATCAGTCATTGTTCTTTGCTACTAAATATCAATCAATTTTCGCTGTAACTAAATGTCAATCATTGTTCACTGTAACTAAATATCAATCATTATTCGCTGTAACTAAATATCAATCATTGTTCGCTGCAAATGAACATCGATCATTGTTCGATTCAACTAAATATAAATCGTCGTTCGCTGTAACTAAATGTCAATCATGTTCGCTGTTACTAAATATCAGTCAATGTTTCTTGTAACTAAATGTCAACCAATGTTCCTTGTAACTAAATATCAACCAATGTTCCTGGTAACTAAATATCAATTGCTGTTCGCTGTAACTAAATGTCAATCATTGTTCGCTGTAAATAAATATCAATCATTGTTCCTTGCTACTAAATATCAATCATTGTTCACTGTAAATGAATATCGATTAATGTTCACTATACCTAAATATTAACCAATGTTCCTTTTAACTAAATATCAATCACTGTTCGCTGTAAATGAATATCAACCAATGTTCCTTGTAATTAATATATCAATTGCTGTTCGCTGTAACTAAATGTCAGCCAATGTTCCTGGTAGCTAAATATCAATTGCTGATCGCTGTAACTGAATGTCAATCATTTTTTCACTCTAGTTAAATACCAACCAATGCTAACCTTAACTAAATATCAATCATTGCTCACTGTAACTAAATATCAATCATTGTTCACTGTAACTAAATATCAATCATTGATCACTGTAACTAAATATCAATCATTGATCACTGTAACTAAATATCAATCATTGCTCACTGTAACTAAATATCAATCATTGTTCACTGTAACTAAATATCAATCATTGCTCACTGTAACTAAATATCAATCATTGTTCACTGTAACTAAATATCAATCATTGTTCACTGTAACTAAATATCAATCATTGTTCACTGTAACTAAATGTCAAACCAGTTAATATGTAACGACTCATATATCAAACCAGTTAGGATATTATGACTCGTTGGTCACATCAGGTAAGATATTTTTTATTTTCAAAGACCAGACTAGTTTCTTTTCAATGACATTCATGTTGAAAATAAAATTGAATTCGAGGCTAAACTTTTAAACGAAAACTTTTACTTGAAAAGGTGAAAATGATAAATTTTCTGTACGACATTTTAAAGATCATTTGATTCTTAACCCATTATGTGGACGCAATTTCCTATGCAATATTCTATATAAATAACAAATTTGAATTATTATGATACATATCTGCATATTTATACATAAAACTTTTGTTTAATTTGTCAGATATGTGCCTTTGTCATTAAATATTCATCCTGGTTTATCTTGGATACATACATAATAAATCACCCTGTTAGATAGATACATATCGGTAATGTTCACGGCAAAATATCGAGTCTGTTGGCCAGACGTACATACAAACCAATGTACTACACCACACCATCAAACCCCTCTCATTAACATAAACTTGTTAAAGGGGCTAACCACAGCATTGCCAGAGAGGATTTGATATCGAGACAGCTTACTGGTACGATTTCATGATATCTCAAACACTTCTCATTCAGAATAGTAAACAGAAATGTTTATAATAAACAAGGAACAAAATAGAAATGTTTATAATAAACCAGGAACAAAAATAGATTTCAAAATAAGAAATGTGATCTGCTACTAGAATTACAACAAATATGAAAAGTAGACAATGTTTTTAGCATAAGTTCACAATGCGGTGAGTAAGCTTCCACAATCACATGCTGTTTCTCACTCGTGAAGGATAATGCGACGATAGAGGGCTTATCGCAGTAACTAAGTGTCCCCGTAAGTAGCCGTTATGCTATAACCGATTGACAATACACACATAGCAGATAGCAGACAGGCAGACCACGATAGGGATTAACTCGTATTGTGAGCTTCGACTCTTGAGCTGGCTGTGGGCGAAAATGACTGCAGGAGAAGAAAGTTATACTTTGAAGTGTGAATTTAGACTAAATATATGCTATAATCAAGAATTTTCGTGGTTAAATTATCCAAATCTCATTGTTTAGTTAATCCATACTTCATTTACGTGTTTTAAAACACACCAAGTAAAAATAGACCATATTATGCTTGCTGTCAAAGTTTACACCACATATATGGGGCATAAGTGAAAGACATTCATTACCCATATACCTGGTCATTTAGATAAATATTTGATAAATATATATTTTTAAAATTTAATCATTTACAAAACATACATAAAGAGACCGGGAAAATGCATCTATGTCTTTAGGAATATAAAAGTAACTATAAAAATCATATTCGTTGTGTTTTGATATTAGAATATATTTAGGAAAGACCATTATTTGTATCATTACGATAAATTAATGAGCCAGGAACACATTTTAAGACTCTGATATCCATGACGACCTTTTGTTAGTATGAATTGTAAATAACAATTATAAATCCTGTGTAAAATATTATATGAATATTTAGGGGTGTAGAGCTTTAGTTTATATAACAATAAATGATAACATAGATAACTAATTAACAAGCTTTAAATTAAGAAAATATGTCTGTTTCATTATTTCTCATTTTACTCTATAATGTGTTATCTATAATATTTCGTAGGTAAGCTATTTAATAATTTGTATAATTTATATATTTTATTGAATTATTCAAATGAAAGATGAAGAATTATCTTTTACCTTTTCGTAATCTTTTACAAAAATTATACAAATATTTATTAGACTGATGTTATGGATATTATCCTATTTACATCTTAATCTCAAGGTATGTAAGTGGACTTTGTATACATGCCAAGGCAATAAACAGTATAAGTACCTGATTAGGAACAATTAAGCTTACTAAATAGTTGACATAATTAATATGTTAATTGATTGATTGCCGAAATACATGTCGGTACATACAAAATGCCTCATCATCACAAGTTTAAGTGTGAAAATCCTTATCAAAAATAAACCTAAATCAGGAAAGCACACTAGAGCCAATTATTAGCATGTCCAACAATTGAAGTAATTCAATCAGTTGTGAAAAATTTACACAGCGATGTATCATTGAAAATTTTGCTGAGCAATAACACAGGTGCATTATAGACGTTTATAGTGTAAATTAATGCACATGTATAAAAAATCGAAAAAAAACTTGGCCGTATTTCAGTTGAAGTCATAGGTTGTCTTTTAACGTGATATAAGGGTAAATTGATTTTATCAGTTTAAAGACCTGTTTTAAAATTAGAACTGTTAGTTCAATCAGATAATTTTAGGTCGTTGATGTAAAGATATGTAGCATACGTAATCGTGAACATGTAGATGAGAATTCCCATATCATTATAGTGGACCTGTTGATTCATAAAGGCTAACATGATTGTTGAAATGACATATCTGCATTTTTCCATTTTTTTCTGCTTGTAGTTTGATATGAAATATGGCCCACATTCTTCATATATCACAAAATGCTTGTATGTCAATAACGTAACCAACCGTTTAAAAATCAATTCATAACTGTGAACAGGACGTCTGTGGAAGACATCCAAAGCCCTGTTAGATTAACGCAAATATTAAAATGTTTTCGAGGATGAAAATCACACATACAATTAGCTCATGAAATATTTTTCGTCCTACATCACTTATGAACTAATTGTCGCTGTGTGGTACATTTCCAGACTCCAAAGTGTTTAACACGGACTTATAATGCAATACTTATTGCTGTCATATTATCAGATCCGATACTAACTACTAGCCTTGGTTCTCTTCCACATATTCCATTATAAAGGTAGTATTTTCGACACATCTATTGTCTTCATTGCTAAAAAGTATGTCACATGAAGAAAATTCTACTCTTTGATATACAAACAATTTTAGATCATCAAAAATAATGTTTCAAAAATATTATGGTATATATAGGAGTTTCGACAATGCTCTCATCCCACATTTTATCTTTACAAATAGCATCTTAAGGAAGAAATCGTATATTGAGTTATTCTTATAAACATTCATTGTCGTAAACTAATTGAGCGACCTGCCATCTTTTGGCACCACGCCAAGGCAGGAACCATCAGGACACAAAAAGGGGAAAGCTATAAGAAATGCCATAAAAACCGGAGGTGTTCCGGAAGTGAGCGTCATTCCTTCACCACATGTGGTATCCGTCAGGATGTCCTCTGTTAGGTTCATGCTACAATGTAGAGGAACTCACATTAATACAAAAAACAGACGAACCTGTGGTAGATTTTTTTTTTAAAGTTGTACTTTGTGAATTTTGTCCATATTTTGTTGTTATGATGACATTTAATATTTCCCTAAATCCGGATTTTTAAATCCCTAGGTTAAACACTTCTATTGACATAAGGCATTTAAATCCCCGATGGATGTGTCATCGGACAAGTATCATGTCCCTTCAACTTTAAACTTCCACAACAACATGTCATTTCCTACTGGTAGGGAGAGAATTAGATGACATTTTGTAGTTATTTCATTCAATACTATATGAATGTACTTGTTCTATGTTTGTTTTAATTCGTCTTTCGAATTCATAATATTGTTTACAAAACATATGCATATTCAAACGCAAAGAGATCCTGTGAGTGTTTACACGGGCTCAGACCAGCAGCATCGTGTGTTTATATAAATCATATTGTGGAGCTATCTTTATACAGTGGGGTGGCAAGAGGTAATAAAAAGGTCGCACTTATGAATATATAAACGATTCCATTGTCGATGTATAGCCATGTGCATTCTTGTGTCAATAATAATTTGCTCTTTGTAAGTTTTACCGACAGAAACGCCTTACACAAGGGAGTATGGTCCACTCCAATAACAGCCAAAATATGTGTATCCGCTCGGGTGTATCCGTCATAAAAGAGGGCGTGTGTTAAGTGCTGAGAACGGCAACTATTTGACGGCATGAGAAGATTGACATACACCCGGATGGCAGAAGAGAGTAGCTTGAGTTCCAATGGGAATGTTGGAGGATCAACAGCGACAATGAATGCACGTGTTTTACCTGCTGTCACGTTGATGTATTCTGCAGTGACGTATGCAGCTAGGATATGGGATTTCACGTGGTTATACTAATACCACAGTAATACAATATGGACTCAGGATAGCTATTGATGTACTTTAAAGAACAATTAGTTAGTTTACTAGAGAATGATTTGTTCTTCGTACCGGACTACACCTAGTCAGCAGTGATTACGACTGTTTTCATTGAAGCAAAAAGAAAAAAATATATATAATTAGAGAAGTATAAACATCACTGCCATTTTCAACATGATTTTAAGAAAGTATTATTTTTACTTTGGTGATATTTGCTCTTCCGAAGGATTAACCAGCTATACCTCACAATAACCTTCATATGAAATGAAACAAGTGTTATTTACGAGGAAAACCCCTCGGAGGAAAACAAATTACGCTTTCTGAGGATTTTATTGAACGATTGATGTTTTGTTGCCTTAACATTCATCTGGATATCAGGAATGTACTAATACATCACAATTCTCCAAAACTCATGAGATTAATGTAATGTTACATCAGAGATGCTGATACAGTATTATAGGTAATATCGTTAATAAAAGAAGTGGTGACTGACAACAATGTCCAGGGAGAATATATTTCATTTTTAAAGGATGTCAATTGTCTTAAAGGCACGTGAATGTGACAGGAAAGGGATATTTCTCAGCACCATAGATGAAGTGGAGATGAACTGATGTTACTCATCACGAGACAACAGAAACAATTTACGTCAAAACGTGTTCAGTTACAACACTACCTCATGTTCAACTGTGGACGGTAATGATAATGTACGGGGTATTGTCTGTCATCCCAAAAAATATATAACTGTTAATATGATTCTATTATAAACATAGTGCTCGATTTGTTTGGTGTTTATGCAGTGGAAAACAACACAAGTACGTATTTATTTATTACATTCACACACAACATTCCTATAGAAGATAACAATATCACAAATGATATTGTAATAGAAGAATTGAAAAATATTCACACACAAAAAGTGAATATGCTTTTGAGATTTCATAACAAAGCAATAATCGACAATCTTGTGCAACAGTGTCATGATACAAGCAACAAAAGAACAAGGTCCCTGCAGACAGACGTCTTGGTGTCATGATCTTTCTTGAGGAAGGTGATATAAAAACTAAGCCTCTGGAATTACAGATCAGTAAATAATGCTAGGCCAGCGAATCACTCTTTTCAAAACGATCTGAGAAAATAAATGACAAAAGTTGTAGTTATGGTAGACTACAACCAATTTTTCTCAGTTTTATTTGAGTAAAAATGACATTAACTTGGCGATAGAATTAATTTTGTTAATAAAGAACCTAAAAGGGGCTGAAAAGTCCTCGGATTCGTCCCAGATCTGATATGAAGTTTGTAACACAATACGGAGTGTTTTCTTACGTTATATACTACCTGATTCTGACTCTGATAATTCTACCGTGTGCAAATTCATGTATACTTTTACTAAATGGATGGACACCCTTATCTGTATATGAGAGGACAGAGATGGCAGATGCGGTTGCGTCCGGGTATGTCTTAAGGGCGTATAAGGACATCAGGACAGACGCACATACATATAGTGCTGAGGTAAAGATATTGCAGATTTATAAAGGTGTCGATAACATTCGGGAAGTAACAGCGAATGGAAGCATGGGAAATATATATAATATCAGCAATTTCGGTGATAAGAAAATGTGCTATGCTGATATCGACGAAAACGAAAGTTATATTTTCTTTTTGACTGTATATAAAGGACGTTTATCTGCTCAATATGATGATATTTTCGGTGCTGCTGTTGATTTCACGGAGGAAAACGAGGATGAAGTTATACAACAGTTAGGTAAGTAACATCACTTTCACATTTCTCACGTGCCCACGTGCTGGTCATATGGTTAATTTAAAACAGGTATCATTATGTATATATAATTTCACAGATATGCCATAGTTTATTCATTAATCATGTGTGTAAGTTTGGATATCAAACAATTTTATCAGCGCAGTGTATACATTGCTGTTAGATTACATTTTGTAATCCGATCATGTTAAATATATTTGGCCTAAAATCATTTAAATTTCCGGATATATTCGTTGGAATGCTGCTCAATTTGCAGTTTTTCTACATACACCGTTTCCTATTAGTTTGACTTTTTTTGCTTTTTTTTTCGCAAATAAATTGTCTAAAAATAAATAAACATGGTGTAATTGGTTAAAATTAAAGAGATTTTCAAACCTTTACTCGAATTAACAACAACGAAGATTCTATCAATATGATATTCTCCAGGTTTTAAACAACCGGTTTTAAATTATATCCTCTTCTTTCGAAAACATGGCGCATAGGAACATATAAATCCAGAAACCAGAAATAACTAGCCAGCAAAGATATCGTTTTTTTGTTTTTAAGTTCTTCAATTTCAGTTTTCAAGTATGTTCGCTCTGAATATTTGCGTTTTTTTTAAACGATGTGACTCAAGCGTTATCTGATTTTCGGTGCAGAGATACAATCTGCTCTTTTTACATTACTATCTGTGTGATATCTGTTTAGCTTGGAAAATGCCATTTGTATAATTAAGTTACCTGGTATGTGGGCTGTTTTACTATGTGAAGGTTTCAATAGCAAAATCCTTAACTTTGATTTCCTCTAATCAGTTAATTAATTAAATAAATAAGGAACTGACAACAAGCGTACGCCAGTCTGATTACTCTGTAATGATTTCAGTCCGCTATAATTCTAATAATTAGATAGAAACATATGATACCTGTATATATCATGCACGTGATTTCGATACCATTGATATCAGAGAAAGAAAACATAAATAATAAGTCTCAGGTCATTATGATGTAAACTGTTTGGAGATTGATATCGAAATCATAATATCATACTTTCCTGTAGTTTGTATGCTTAGTTATATGAAATGATGTTTAAATAATCTCTTGTTCTGAGCACGTGAGCACGTGTTTAACTGAAATTATGACTTAACAGCAGGGTATGAACACTAGGTAGCTAAAAACACTATGTGTATAACATGACATCTGGCGTAATTGTTTGAAATATGAACCACTCCATTTCGCGTAATTAATTGATCAACCAAATAGTATTTCTGTAATAGAATTTATTACACAACAACATAAACAGCATTTTATACTTTACAAACGTCAGATGGAAAATATAACTAAGAGAATGCATGTAACGTCTTACCCTAATTCGATCAGAAGAATGTTTAGATTACAGCCATTTTCCGGATTTCCTAGCTTTTTCGGAAGTACTTTTGTAATCGTTTTCATTCATCTACTAATCCATCACATTTTATTTCATTTCTAAATATCTTTCTCAAGCGTAATCCGGTTTTGCATACCAACATTTAACGAATAACAGAAACCAAGTGTTACTGCGAACACCGGTTGGACATTAACCTGATTCACACGTAAATGAACGTATTTTTCTGGATTATGCCCACGTGTTTGTGCAGCATTACTAGGATTTACTCATCCGTTTGGTTATAAAAATGCATATTAATTATGAACTATTAGACTTGGCATGCATTTCGTGTTGCCCTGATCTTAGAGTAAAAAAAATGTTACAAGGATATCATTTTACCTTCTGCATACAAGTCGCATTTCAACAAACGTAATGTGTAAAATTCTACAATTAATATAATTACGGAGTTAAAAGAAGTTAAAGCATTTGTCCCCTAGGACTTATTTGTTAATGTTAACGAGAATATATCAAATGAACATTTATATAAAAAAGAAATGCCACACCCATGCTACAGATGTTAGGATATATATAAATCTTTTCTCACTGGCAAAATTAAATCCCTCCACTCATACGAAAAAGAAAAAAAAAGTGAAAATCAATTCTAATGAATAACATTAACATATATTTATCAAAATAAATTTGATATATGTTATCTTAAGATATATTTATATTTAAACTATTACTAACTCCAGCCGCAAACAGTACAACTAAAAATAAACCACATATAGATAGCACATAGATAACTCTACTCCTACACATAGCACTATCATAAATCACACATTCATTCCAACCACAAAACACCAACATTAACACAGTTCATTTCATCCACAAAGAATGTATGCATTGGAAACTAGGTCATGTGATATTTATTGACAAATTAAGTAGATTATATTTTCTGATTCGTTATACTGATAATTCGTACTTGCATTATGAGAACAATTCAATGTATTCTTTATCAGTTAACTTTCATCTTTTCATTCCTTCAATATTATCATACTACAAGGTAATACAAAATATCCATGTTGTTTAAAAAATACTGTCAGTGATATAATTCGAAATACGAAACACAATAAATAAACTATTTTACACAGATTAATTCGAAGTGTGATATGACATTATGTGATATCCCGATATATAAGTGTTAGACACACATACGCAACTTCTATTTATCTGAGTATAATAACAACTAGTCCAATAAATACCAATATTTCAAGTAATATCTAAAATACCATTCATACGGTTATATACCTGAATTAACCCTATTTTCACGATTTATATCAATATTAATAAATTTCAGAAAAGCAAATTGTATCTGAAAGATGAATATAATACATGATCATCTCACCACACTGATAGCCTCGTTCACACGACATATTATAAACTGTTTTAGTTTTTATTTCTCGTCTGTGTACTACACATACTGAATTGACTCTGTGTAAATAGCCACTCCACCCCTTAAGAGAATTAAATCACCATCGACATACGATAAGGCAAAGGTAGGCTAGGTCACCGCCGTCATATCCCCTCGCTTATATAACCCAGACAATGGTTCGTGTAATGTACCCGACACCAGAGATTGACGTATGCATTGACTCGTACTGTTCCCAGTTTTACAAAATTATGAATGGTACTGACTTTATAACATGCAATACTTCGTAATTACATTATCTGTTTTAATTCATTAGGTTAATTTGCCTTAACATCTTGTCAAATTTGTGTAGATTTTTAACGTATAATTAGGTCAAATGAAACATAAATCAATTTAGGTAATTAGCATTGCCAGCGCTCTCTCTCTAATTTTGAATGTGGCATTTATAGCAGTAATCAGTCCGTAGCGGGTGATCCCGAGACGCGTTACACCGCTGCAATGCTCGTGTATGTACTCTTAGTGGTGGCGGTTCCTAAAAACCATTACATCTAGAAATATTTGCACATGTGTTGTTGTTATAATTGCTATTATAAGGAGCAAAAATAAGTTTCGGTATATATTTTTAAATAAGCATTTGTTACATGTTAGCAATATTTATACTGGTGGAATACTAAAACTATATTCGACTTTCCTTGTGGTTTTTCACTAATTCAGAACTCCTTTTATCAAGCACTGTTCTAATGTTATCGTTATGGTGTATAAGATACCATTAAACGTCTTATCCGCCGTGAGGCTATACCCCAAGTGTTCCCCACATTGCTGGTGGTAGGTTTAATATAGATAAACATTTAGTATATAAATTATACAATCAATTAACTTGTTATAAATCAATCTGAGAAGAAAGGTTACTTGGTCGCCGGTGGTAAAGAAAAGACAGCGATGTGTGTATATCATACAGTTAATTGAAATCAATATTATTCTGATTTCTCAGAGTAGATAAATCAATCTTCGAATAGGTACTCCACGCATATCAGAGACAGTATTATATTACATGATGTACTTATACATGACCCCCCATTGTTTGGTGTCTGTAATTAGTATACTACAACTACTTCAATATCTCAACAGGACTGAGCCCCAGCTTTGGAACGCTTAATTAATAAGAAACTAATTTAAACTAAAATTTATCCATTCCGACGAAATAAGACAAAATACATACTTGTGACGTATTTACGTTTTGTATTCCAGAACATTTATATTCAAGATTTCATTGGAATATTGAATATCAGCGATAAAAATACCTATCTGAAGGGTTAACCTACCTCCATTATAAAAGTTGAACCTCTGTTTCGAATTGCATTTGCGTATTTGTTAATTTACTAAAAAGATGCATGAATATTGTAAACGAAAACGTTATTTCCAGTTAACTTTCCTAGCTTGTTAATTATGTCCAAGATTGAATTCTGAAATATGATCCCTCTTTATACAATATTCAAACTGCGTGTGGTATTTAAAATATGACTCAACTTTAATGTTGATAAATATGTGACGAATGTTTACCTACACCGGCCACCCTAACATTTTTTGTTCTACAGAGTCTCATATAAAGGCCCGTAAAAATGTTCAAATTGAAAAATAATATCGGCAAATGAAATATAAAACGTACGACGAACACTCAAACAATAAGCGATATTTAAAGAAAAACATGATAAAGTTAATATATTTATGTATGACAATATCAGCAAACAAGAACAAAATGTTGAACCGCAAATTATTGCAAGTATCATAACAGTGACATATTAAATCAAACATAACATGATATAAAGGGTAAAATCAGGAGTTCAGATGCGGAATTGTGATGGAGTTTCAATTTTCTTGAGTGTAAAACGGCGATATTTCTACACGACTTCTACCTACTATGTTCGTGCCGAGGTTAAAACGTATGACTAAATGGCGTTTCTAATATGGCTTCTGTGACTTCGTGTCTAATTAAGCAAAGGCGAAGTTAGCACGGCGTGTAAACGTCTTTTCGTGATATGTACTAATCATGTAGAATCACTTAAAACAAGACCTTGTTCTAACACACGGAAAGGAAAGGAATATCCTTAAACGTAAAGGGCAAATGCATGGCATCTTAATAGTTCAAAGGTCAGTCACCTAGCTGTACTACAAAGCTTTTGTGTTTATGTTCTTAGGCGTTGCTTATGACCTATCTGAATTTTTACTCGTTCTCGAATATCGAAATTGAGAATTTGGTGAATTTCCCACAGGGTTTTATCTCTGTCATATCTTTATCATTATGGTATCATTTTCCTTTTCGTAGTCAAATGGAAAATAAAAAGATATTGTGTACTGATCAGTGATTGTAAGGTGTTTCGGATAATGTGATGGCTACAGAATACAGTGAATGTAAGTGATCTAGGCAAATGTGATAGCTACAGTATTAGTCAGTGTAAGTGGTTTCGGATAATGTGATAGCTACAGTATTGAGTCAATGTAAGTGATTTCAGAAAATGTGATAGCTACAGTATTGAGTCAATGTAAGTGATTTCGGATAATGTGATAGCTACAGTATTGAGTCAATGTAAGTGGTTTCGGATAATGTGAAAGCTACAGTATTGAGTCAATGTAAGTGATTTCGGATAATGTGATAGCTACAGTATTGAGTCAATGTAAGTGATTTCGGATAATGTGATAGCTACAGTATTGAGTTAATGTAAGTGGTTTCGGATAATGTGATAGCTACAGTATTGAGTCAATGTACATGTAAGTGATTTCGGATAATGTGATAGCTACAGTATTGAGTTAATGTAAGTGGTTTCGGATAATGTGATAGCTACAGTATTGAGTCAATGTACATGTAAGTGATTTCGGGTAATGTGATAGCTACAGTATATAGTCAAAGTGAGTGATTTCGGATAATGGAATATCTACAGAATACAGTGAATGTGAGTGGTTTCGGATAATTAAATAGCTACAGAATAAAAGTGAATTTTTTGGGGGGGGGGGGGGGGGGAATTGTTTGAATTGCATGAAATCTAGTCCACGATTTTTATAATGTTTCAAAAGAATTTTCCTTATTGACTTTGATAGGAAATATCCCAAATAATGTAAAAAAAATATCATATTAAATATTGCACAAATTCCTAAATCCATTGTTATAAATACATACATGATAATTAATTGGTATGGATGACTCAACTTTCATTGATTATGTTTGGTGTGACTTATTGGTACCAGGCTATTTTTCACCTATAAAAAATGTCCCATTTTGAAGTCATTCTTATATTTTGAGTGGACAATAATCATTTATGTTTCGTCAGAACATTTTTTTTCGTCTGAATTCTTTCACTACCATTATGACTACTCTCAAGTTTTTACTAATATAGTTTTAAAAAAAAATCTTCGGTGAAAGAGCTGGCCTTTGTTAGATTAAGTTTAATAATTAACAGTTTTTCTTTACGAGGAAGAACTGTAATGACATTTGTCACTAAGCAAACATCGTTATTTTAAAAGCCATCGGTAAATATGATTTTCATTCTTACTTATGGATAACATCATTCACCCCCAGAGAAGAACATCTCAACCTACCGCACTTGGCACAGAACTACATATAAAAGGGAAAATCTTTACTATACACCTCTCTCAGAGTTGATCATTTGCATTGCTTCAACAAAAATATATCTCCACAGACGAACGACATATTATCAACTAAAATCCAATTCTACATGAACAATGGAATGTATAATGGGCTATTATAAATTAACACATTCAGTAATGGTAGTCGCTACTACTTGTCTCAGTTTTCAAAATCAGTAATTGGTTGCGTAAAAACTGTGCTTTATTTGATATAAAAAGCCACACAAAATAAAAGAATTTTATTTAATGAGAAACCATGCAGAGATTTTCTCCAAATTATTCTGTTACACAATAGAAAAAGGCTTCAGGCAGACAATGTTGAGTTAGGTAGGCGGGCACATTGTTACCATGTATATCTTTAATTGTAGGTTGTATTGTGAATATCGTAACAGTTCACATGCTTCTTAAATATCTTAACATAGTTCATGGACATCAGCTAACATCGCTGATTTCCAAAATCGGTACCAGTCATAATGTCGTCATATGTGTCCGACACATTTCGATGAGAAACTTGATTGTTGTCTTATTTGTGGGTTTGTATTTGAGGGTTGTATTTTTGTGGGTTATATTTTGTTGGTTGTATTTTTGTTGGTTGTATTTTTTTGGGTTGTATTTTTGGGCTGTACTTATGGGTTATATTTTGTTGGTTGTATATTTGTTGGTTGTATTTTTGTGGGTTGTATTTGTGTGTTATATTTTGTGGGTTGCATTTTTGGGTTGTGTTTGTGGGTTATATTTTTGTGGGTTGTAATTATGGGTTATATTTCTGTGGGTTGTATATTTGTGGACTGTATTTGTGGGTTATACTTTTGTGGGTTGTATAAATCATTTCATGTCTTCTTCCACTCTTCACTGTTTTTTGTCTGTTGGCTATGTTTAAATAACAGTGATGTTACATGAATTCACAAGTCTATAAAGTCTAAGAAATACTATTTTCGGAGCTAAATACGATATATAACAACATATTTATATACATGTATTAAGAGTTTGAAATAAAACGAAAATCTTAAATTCTGAAACATTCAGTTTAAACAAAAATATACTAGGTAACGCTTTGGGTGGGACAGTTGTTGCATATGGTATGCTAATAATCAAGTATTCGGAAAATGTCATTCATTATTCGTCTTGAATTGACAAGTACAGTACTTCACATACAGCCACACAGAAATCTTACTCCCATTTCATATTTATACTATGATACATAATCTTGGGTTTGTGAGATAAAATACTGCGAATACTTCTGGAGTGGATGCAACATGTGTCAGATAGCACGTAGAAATCTGTATCAAGGTTCAAGGTTTTTCTGAAATGTGATTACTGTAGGGAGTCCCGAGTGAGTAAGTGAATATTTGTGTTATGAGGGTATAACAATTATCTAAAATATGACAATATAAGTATCACATTATAAAAAGTTCAGTCATGAAAATGTATTATGCAAATTATAAATATGTGTATATATAATAGGTATGAATATGTAGATATTAACTTCACGTGTACGTCGACACCTTGTTTATATAAGTTAGTGGTTGCTATATTTGTAGCAAGTTATTCGAATCTCGCACTTGATGATTATAATGATGGTAATGAGTGGTTGAAAATTTTGCCATTCACCTAGCCGACGGGGGTTCGATTCCCTTATCGAACGTAATTAATTATGGCTTCATCTTTGTAATCGCCTTGATCATCCCTTTAAAACTCCTACAAAATTCCATGCGCGGTTTCAGCAAGAGCGTTGTTAAAATAACTCGTTTCTTTTTTCGCCGTAAAATCAGATTAATTAAACGTTGGATGTGTACAAGGATTCATATGAATTTTATATGACTAAGATTAAAATTTTAAACTCTATGATTTCTGACACGAACAAAACATGGCAACATACGAATACAAGCAACCCTAACTACGTTTAATCGTCGGGATATAACGAATCTCTATATCAACAAGTGTCACATCGAAATGGTCTTACATTATGGCGGATATAAATTACAAACTGCTTTGGAGGTGATTTTAAAAAAGTTTTAAATAATAAAAATCTCCAAAGTAAACACTTAATGTCTCGACAGATCATAAATACAGAGACCGACAACACACAAAGTGTGAAAGGGTATCATTTATTAGTCCCGAAGAAGAAGCCTAATGTAACACCGAAGGAACTTGTCTTTATAAATGTTATGTATGAAGAGATAGCGAGGGACAATATTTCACAATGTAAAATCAATACTCTATTGTAAATTAAATGTTTCATCATATTATACAATAATAAACGTTATAAATTACAGGTTACAATTTACACGTATACATTTTTTATTTTGTCCTGCCGTATGTGTATATCCCCCATCATGGTTCGTTTGAAACCCTGAGACATTTTAAATACTTTCGCATTAAACATACGTATAACTAAAGGTAGGTTGATTAAGAATTTCCCAACAGAAAAAAGATATGAGTAAAAAAAGGGAGATTGAAGAACAATGCACATTGTTTTCCTTCATCTTCAAATTGTTTGCTATCACTTGTCACATTGGGATTCAAATACTATACAGGTAGATTCTAGTGCAGACAGTATCTTAGCGTTAGATGCAAAAACATTTTGCAGCTTCTTGACAGGGCCAGACAAGGTCAACTTGTAATGTACGACCGTTTAACGGAGAATGTATGATACGTGTAGATATTTAAATCATCTATTTATCTGATGAACTTAGTGACTCCTGGTACAACACTTTTTATCCCAGTATCATTCATATGTTGATTCATGTAAATCAATTATGTAGATGTATGAATATCTCTGTCATCTTCGAAACTTAATATTCATAACTATATCCCAAAATTTTTATCAAATGCAATGTATTATATAGACCTATGTGATGATTTTTCATGGAGCTTTAAAGCGTCAAATTATATCTGACATTGCTTTTTTTAGCAATCATATATCTTACATTTTAAACCATAAATACAAACAAGATTTTTTTTATTTCTTATCTCTTTAGTTAAAATCTTTTATGTACGTCGATTTGGTTAAAAAAAAATTGGCTGCGACAGATCGTGGAATTAAAAAATGAAATGTTTCCTGTAGCAACACTGACACGAAATCACAGAATTTATCGATGATTGGACAAACCACTTTGTTAAATCTCCATATTGACGAATTCATTCAGATGGAACAGAGATAGCTTTCGTACAAATGATGATTTACTGGACCAATTGACGCCGAGGGTTATGGTGAGGTTGTAGAAGGCAGAATTCTACAGAACATCCAACCAGACATTCACAGCTAAGGCAAGCTGTCATGAACCTAGCCAAACTGGAGATGTTACTTGCGGTTATATCTCGTGTCGACGAATGCCAGTACTCATAGCTTACCATAGGTGATATTAACACTAGGTAAAATGTTAACTTTACCGGTGAAAGGTCAATATTTCACGGGGAAAATCTTAATTTTACCAATGAAAAGTCAATATTACATTAGAGAAATATCACTTTTACTGTTGGAAATATGAACTGAACAGATTTAAGAAAAATATCTTATTGGGAAACTAGACATTTTATTTTATTTATTTCATATTTGTATAGTAAGTCATTTAAGACATCAGTAATACGTTTTGAAAGTGCAATAAATGACATCACGCTGGCATGATTGATAAAGGTTTAGTAGTAACTTATTTCATGTTTGTGGAGGAGATATATTGACGAATTGTATATTTACACTGTCGTTTTATTTTTATAGAATATATGATGGTGATATCACATTCTGATATATGATAAAGTATCATTGAAATGTATTTTAACGTAAACTGATCGCTAATTCATTGTTTATGATATCCAATGTAAATTTACTACCTGATTGCAGTATACTAGGTGTTTCCATGATTATGTCTTCATTGTGCGTACATCTGATATATTTCAAATTCTAGTCTTTACACGTGCCACCAGGGAAGGTATTTTGGATGTGTAATAACACTTTTTGTGACATTATAAATAGATTACGTCACGTAAAATGTTGTTAGTGAAATGAAAATCATAGCGTCAATGTCGAGATTGACCTGTCTATCATAAAATAAATTTGGATGTTTTCGCTTATTTTACCATAAGATCTTACACTAGTGTAACAGTGTATCAATCAACAATTTCGTAAGATAAAGTTTCGTGATATATAAAAAAAAAATGAATGTTTAATAAACTCAGTATTACACTGACTCTTACTCCATAAACACACATACATGTACATGTATACTGAAACTTGTCGCAGCTATATGCGGTGACTTGAAGGTTATGTCAATGCTTGGCTTCCATACAAACCTTGTAAATCAATCGACTAAAACACTATATCAATTTATTCCCAGACAGTAGTAAAACTCTGACATGGGAATACCGATAAATTTATCGTTACATTTCCCTGACTATCCAACTCGATGGAATTCCCAGGAGCGTATAGGCAATAAATCACGTGTTAATCGTGACCGATCTATTGCAGAGTTATCGGGTGGTGTCGTCAGCGACATTGATAAGGTCCTAACATGGAATATCTGTAAACCTTTTTAACAAATAATTACATCTTATTCATCAAACTAGCATCAAATAACACAATTACCAAATACTAAATGAAACCAATTCTATTGATATGAATTTATGACATTTTTTATAATGGCAAATGTTAATTCATTATTTCAGTAAAACGTTTCTTTCCTTGAATTGCTATAAAGAAAGAAAGATTAAAATGTAAAATACTATCACAAACTGTCGTAAAGCTAGCGGGCTCTATATTTGGCTTGTAGGAGGGATCGATGTTATCAAAATAAATTTACGGAGAACAAGTTAGGTCCTTGTATCATAGGAGATTGAATGCAAACCACTCAAATAAATCTATATAAACCAAAATCACCACCCTCTGGACTATAAAACGGTCCCAAATTGACAGGTATAGGCCGGTCTATGGGGCAAGTCATTGCCACTGGGGGCCGAGTCTGTAATTTCTTCTTCACTGCGGAGCTATCATTATCGGTATCTTTTGTGCGGGACTGTCATTAATGGGGGTTGAGCGATTTAGCACAGATTGCAGGAATGTCTATCTGGTTTCTATTCATGTGAATAAAAGTTCAAACTTGACGATAAAAAATTCTATGTTTTCGAATTAAGGTTCAACACCGCCCCTAGAAGATGGAATTCGACTTTCTGTCCACACATGCAACCACATAATTGACAGGGGAGGCGCTGTCTTGTGTCAAAACTTATAATCAGTGACAAATAACAGTTAATGAACCCGACCTCCATGATCTTAAGAAGCATTTTTTTACGTGGGGCAAATCTGTAAAGTAAATATAAGCTTATACATCAAGCCTACAGCAAACATAAGATTTAAAAACCGAAATAAAAAAAAAAGATTTCAAATGAACAAAACTTGGTTTGTGGTGTTTCTAAAGTTATTCAGCAGGCTCTCCTTAGTTTGTGTAATGAACAAGTACAAGACCCTTCTCTTCATGGCAATCTATGCATTTATACGGATTTCAGTTTTTCAAGGATTACAATAAATTTAAGTAAACACCAAAGTTAAGTTACGTGCAAAAAACCAGTAAAATAAATGCGAATTTGAATGGGTGAACTTCTTAAATAGGAAAACATAAAATAGACACTGGGGTAGTTTAACTAGGAGAGGTTTCCGTATTTGAATTGTATTTTTGAAGCGTTCTGGTTTTAATTTGAGTGTTCAAAACGAAAACCAATGTTGCTCTTCTGCATGTAAATAAACATACTTTTGGCGATTCTAGTGTGATAAAAGAACCAGAACGAAAACCCTATAAATTCTCATTAGCCCCCGGAAAAAGCACCCATTCATTAGGATTTTTTTTAACAATTTAGAAATGTATATCAAAATCCCCATCGTAAAGCCAAGAGAATAATACAATATTTAAACCATAGCGTCGACTTAAACATTTGCAGGATATATCTGAAAGGTTTGAATGGGCAAGGACGAAATAGAAATTGACAATATTCATTTTGTGAGGTTAAAATGGAAGGTCTTTGATAGACGGATAGGTCGAGTGGTTGTTGTTTTATTCTTTTAGAACATTCTGAACAGCCAGTCGGAGATTCCGATATATGGGCTTAACCTGTCTTGTGTTATCATTTCAAATTCAAATAACCATTCTCAAATATTTGCACATATTTGTTTTCCTATTTCAACAGGACACTTCTCACCTGAAAGGATGGGGGTTCGCTCACGTTTGAAGAATTAGCTCAATATTGACAGAACCAACAGATCATGCTTTCGTTTACACAATGCAGACAAGCGATTATGAGTCAAGTAAATTAAGTATTGAAAATGGAGCATGCTCGTCAATGTATTAGGGAGAAGTTATTTCTTTAAACTAGTCTTTACGGAGCCACTTTGATAAATACAAGTTAAGTAGCTGTCGGGGTTATTGTCCAAAGTTCCACTAATAGACTGTCGACATGTTCATTTGGCTGAATAGGTGAGCAGCATAAACACTTCCACATCAAAACCTTTTTTATATGTCTTGTCAAATAAATATCTTTAAACTGATTCTCAAACATGGTTAGGTTTATAGAAATATATAAGTGTAACTGTACTACATGTACTTAAAATATCTTTTTAAAGGAAAAACAATTCTAATCAATATAAAATTTTAAGAATAACAATATCAATATATACGTCTACATGGTTAATCGATTGACGTAAATATGAAGAATCATTTTACGAATAAAACTTATGATATTTACTCATTGAATCTCTTACAAATAATCTAAACTCTACGATGAAATTGTGTTCGGATAAGGATATTCAGATATGTCACGACAAGAAGTTGTAAAGAACAAACAAGATTTAAAAAAAAAATATGTTTTCGTTTTTATGAAATGTAATATCAGCCACATAGCTAATGCATCACGGATAACAAATGAAAAATACATAACTGTTAAATTTCACGCTTACGGATTCATATTTCTTTACTCTGGAATATACACCGAAAGTTACCCCCTACTGGCCGTCCACAATGGTCCGCTGACGTTTGGCTCTGACGGAATTAATCATGCTCTCGTGCAACAATGCGATGTCTTTATCTACAATGCTCACGATGATATATTGCAAAAATATACAAAGTCGGTTGCGATGCAACTGAAACCTTGGTGTTCGTCAATGTAGGATGTTCTAAGGTTTATATCAAGCGATAGCTGAATAACAGTTTGACAATTTAACTATACACCACAGTGATCTGGCTTCTGGATCATATGTCATGTTGTTTATGTACTCTTCTCTAATTTTATATTATCAAGGTAGATTTATTCCGAGGATACCCGAACAAAAGGCGTCTGTAGAAGTAAGACAAGCCATTGTATATCTGTGATAGGTATTTGTAGGATATGATCAACCCATTATTAGACCAGGTATATTATATCTATGTATACTCTTTAATGATATATCTGGAGAAATAAAAGATATTCACGATTGACATTTATAATTTACCCCAGCTAAATTGTCAGGTTTTTGTCTGGTCAATAGGATGTGACGTTGTCAGGTTTTCTGTCTTGTCAATAGGATGTGACATTGTCTGGTCAATAGGATGTGACATTGTCTGGTTAATAGAATGTGACATTGTCTGGTCAATAGGATGTGACATTGTCTGGTCAATAGGATGTGACGTTGTCTGGTCAATAGGATGTGACGTTGTCAGGTTTTCTGTCTGGTCAATAGGATGTGACATTGTCAATCAATCTGTCTGGTCAATAGGATGTGACATTGTCTGGTCAATAGGATGTGACATTGTCTGGTCAATAGGATGTGACGTTGTCAGGTTTTCTGTCTGGTCAATAGGATGTGACATTGTCTGGTCAATAGGATGTGACATTGTCTGGTCAATAGGATGTGACATTGTCTGGTCAATAGGATGTGACATTGTCTGGTCAATAGGATGTGACGTTGTCAGGTTTTCTGTCTGGTTAATAGGATGTGACATTGTCTGGTCAATAGGATGTGACATTGTCTGGTTAATAGGATGTGACATTGTCAATCTTTCTGTCTGGTCAATAGGATGTGACATTGTCAGTAAACGATGTGAAACTGGGGTCAAGAGTACCAGTATCACAGAATATTAACAATAAGAATAAATGGGATGTTGAAATCCCGGAACACACATACAATTTATCATGTCTTCATTTTATATAATTTGTAAAAAAAAATCCTTCACCAATATGTTTGCGGTATTAGGCATTTGTTGTAATATTCAAAACGTGTATACCATATGGAAAATAATAACGGGCCTTCTAAAGTTTTTTTTTAAACACCGCTGATTTCCACCGGAAAATTTGGTGCTTACCACAAAACGCTGTCACGTGTTTACGTTTGAACCAATCAACGTCAGTTTTAAATTATATAACATAATGATATATTCTATAGCAATACGCCAATGACATTGGAGTTTAAAATACTACAGTAAAACATGATTGTACTGAGTTGGTTTCTATTACGTTTAAGTCTATATATTATACCGAACTATGGCAGTTGGTTATGAGAGGGTAGGAAGGGTGACTGAATTACCTCAATCATACTTCTTGTAATAGTGAAGTCATATTCATACATGGCTGTCGACATACCTCGTATGTTAAAATTATTCTTTACTATACAGATAGTGCTTGAAACGTACATGTTTTATGCAAGAAAACAGTGTATCATGATAAGTTTCATAAGGATTTTATTTAGATAAGGTTGTCAAATTTATCATCAAGTTTCATATCCAGCAAATCTGGTGGATATGATATCTTGAAAAAATATTCCAAGAATGCAAACAAGATTATACAAATATCGAACACTGAGCGCATATTGAATATATGACTTCACTATGACAATGACGATATACGGATACGAGATCATAAGATATTAAACTATTTGATATAGTCATAAAAGATAAGGGCTTTCTTGTCTACATTGGATTCGGGTTTGACACTGGGTATCATTTTAACATTAACTCGATGGCAGTAAATCTCCCCATAAGTCCTCACTCTAGTTATGAATGACTTGGTTACGTTGACATACCAATGTATCATTGACGCAATTTACAAGCAGGCGATGAGAAATGGTCATTCTTGTAAATCATTTAAATTATTTGATGTTTTTGGTACCAAGGTCGACTAAAAAGGGAAATAATATAATAATTCTAAAGAAAAAATAGCTGTAAGTTTATATAAATATTCCAACTGTCGTTTTTCATCAAAGGAGGTAAAACTCTACGTAAATCCTAAAGCTTTGTCATTCCGGTAGAGATTAACAATGACTTCTTATCTTTCACCTAAATGGATAAAGAGTTAGAAAGGATCAATCAGACGATGGGTGGTATTCTAGCGACAAATCATGTCATGCTTTTTAAAGTCAACAGTAATCAAACATTCTCTTGAATCCTTCGTCGAGTAATTGAACACCCAGAAGCGAAGACAGCTAGTTTTGTTGAAGTCATATTTGGTATATCAGTGATTCAAGTAAGAAATCAAGTGATACATACCTAGATACTATCAGATATACGACGATTGCTTACTGTATGATTGATGACCGGAGCAAGGTCATTTGTCAAAGGGCGTTGTGAGTGAGTGACCATCCTTTATGTATCAGTAAAATCGGAAAAATTAAGAATTAAAAAAAAAAAATTGTCAAAGGGCAAATTTCTCATGTCGTCCCACCTTGTTGACCGTTTTCCTCAGTTGCCGTATTCGATGTTTCACTTTTTTGAAAATGTATTGTGTTTATCGACTTTGGGATTGGGATTCAGAGCCTTGTATCGAGATTACTTCTATTTTCTCCTATGTTTTCAATAGTAGATCGTTAAACTTTAACAGCGAACTTCATATCAAATATAAATGAACCAATAGCATTCTACCAAGAAGTATTAACTCTGAAATATAAGATATTTTCAGCATTTCCAAAATTTCTGTCTGATTGTCGAGAAAGCAACAATGATAAAATATAATGTAAATGTCTTTTTAACTACATTAATTTAATCTTCGGTCAAACTGTACCAAAATTATATTCCGTAATTCAGTTGTTGCCATTTATGATCAATTAACATATCAAAACGCATATATGAAGATGTCTTATAGACGGTGTATTTGCAAGAACTTATTCAAGTTAATGAAATGAATACCTTTTAAATTACGTGAACCAATAAATTAATTCTAGCACTTTATGATGAATGTTAATCTAAAAAAAAGGAGTTCTACTTTGACCTTCTATGACGTTTGTTGGTAGAGGCCTGACGCCAGTTGGTGAAATACCAAACTGGACTTGCACTTTTATCGATGAGATTTATGATAAGGGGAAAGTTAATTATCCTTCGTATTTTCTAACTAGTTTAATTCACTGAGATGTGTCTGTAGCGAAGGATCGTATTACCGCTCGACGCACTCATCACTCAACCAAGCTTTGATGTATTCATGCGCTCACAGTTGGACAACAGGAAACCACTGCGCGCGTGTACGGATGAGTAAATAGGCTCTTTAAGAATTTTAACAGGTAAAAATACAAACTGTGTTTGGAATTCAAAATCATATTCAAACAATCATGTTTATCTTTATAAAAATTATCTTATAACAGAAGTGATACCTAAATACTTAATATCTTTCGGCATCAGAGAGTTTGAATAGAAATTTAAATTTATAGTCCTCATACTGATTTCTAAAGAATAACATTCAGCAGTGAATAAAACGCTTAATGATGATTAATAGGTTTGAGTATGTAACCTCTCTACCAGGGCAACATAAAAGTAAACTCTTTGATAGAAATCAGGAACGATGAATGTAGTCTCATGACGGTTAAACTTTCCTTACACGCCGGAATTGTTAATGATAAAATTTGAATTTAAATATGAGCACTATATGCACTGCCAAATATTTATGGTGATAATTGAAATATAATCGTGGGTGCCTACATTCCCTACACTGGATGTTACTTTGTTGGGAAACATTAACTTTTAAAGTCGTGGGAAAGTGTAGATCATTTTTGCATACATACATATGTAATCATACATAACATTTTGTCAGCAGTTCTTCTGTTTTAAATAATGTCGGGATTTGCTTTATGAAGTGCCAGTTGAAAAGTGCAACTAAATAAGCACAATGTAACATTTTTAGTTTACTATACAAATTCTAATATGTGAAAATTTAGTGATCACGTTACATGCAGAATTCGAATTAAAACACATGTAAATGAAAATATTTAGAATCTTCATCTTCAAACGATGAAAAGTGTCTTTCCCTTAATTCAAATCTAAGCAAATAATTGATAATAGCTTACAGTATTTATTGTTTTTATAGTATTATTAATCAGTGGAGATTGAAGAGGCCAAAAATAATTTTAAAAAAAACTAATAATTTATTTGGTCTTTTAGTTGTATCATCAGATAGTCTAACGAAACAAACGACATTTCCTACTTAAGAACTCTTCTTTATTGAAGGTAAGAAGAGTTAGAAAAAAGTGCACCAATCATTTTAGGCGTTACATTTACGTATAAAAGGGGCGATTCTTTACAAATATTTTCTTTTGAGCCAGAGCCGACTCACCATATTAAGTCGACGCTGACAAATTCGTGTTTAACTTGTATTTCAGTATTACAACACACCCTTTATGTCATTTCATCCTCTCGTTGCAATACTATCTTTCACTTGGTTGCATATTTATAGGGGGATGAACGATGTATAATGCCATTTCTCGTGTATATGTTAACCGTTGAATATTTCAATGCTGCTCTTAAATGTATTTCTCTCAAATGAAATACTCACAAAACGTATTCCGTTGGTTCATTTTAGCGTTTGCTGTTTGGGTGTAAAATTGTTTTCTAACCCTTTGTAAAGAAGTTAATAGATACGTCTAAGGTATTCAAAAGGTTTGAATGACTGCTTGATGTAAAATGAATATTATTGTAAGCAGAAGAAAATGAAATGTTAGACCCTAAATACGAAGCAAGGTTTATAGATGAAAGAAGAAAAAAACACGTTGTTAAAGACGGAAAAATGAACAAATATGATGTGTTTTGGCAGACAGGAGAAACAAGGAACCAGACGGAAATATTGACAAACGATAAGAATGGACAGAAAAAATGTATTTCGAAAGACTATTATGAATACAGGTGACAAAATAAAGAAACAAGATATTGTGACTCAGCTAGTGGCAAGAAACAGGAATATATAACGTTATGGTCAGACTAGAATACAAAATGAAATTGAAGATTGCATTCAATGATATTGGCATTTAATAAAATAATATAATTCTAAGGACTTATTGTGTTAATGGAATCTGAATTTTTTTATATTGTTCAGTTGAATTCGAATTCGCACAATTTGACACAGAAATGTTTATTGTGTAGCAGGCAAGAACGGATGTCATTCATATGAAAACGTTTAACTGTTCACATAGTAAATTGAGTCAAGACTATCAAAGTTCGTCGAGGTAATATCCGAATACTACTGACATGATCAAACATACATGGCTCAAAAGGCGGTATGAAAGGAGGTCTAACAAGTCTTCATAGCAATATGACGCAACCTGATACTGAAGTGGTTGAAGGACAAATGTTGATTGTCTGATGCCACGCCTTATTTGTACAATGTATCTCATTGACATAGTATAAGCTTAAGGTGATCTGTTTCGTCCCACATAGATGCGCACTTTCGGGGCGTCTTATATACAGAGGTAACAGGCGTTATAAGGCATTGTCGTAGATTTTATGTCGATTTAATAATATGACACATAAGATGGCTTGGTTTCTGGTCGTAATTACATATTACACGTAGATTTACTCGGTTTCCGGTAAATGACCACCATCGTCAATTCTCATGAGGATGTATTTCTTTCCTATTATAGTTCTTAAACAGATAAACTTAAACTAGTATGCTTTGTGATATATTATAGATTTCAATTTTTCCAATTCGTTTAATCTTTTAGCAATCTTGATTTCAGCAATTTGTACACATAGATAAACAACAAGGCCAGTCGATGATATGTTTTATTTTAGATGTGTTTTGTGTTTATTTTGATCATATTTATCCAAGAAGCCGCAGTTTTGTAAGGTAACCAGACTTTGGACAGAAAGTAATTTTCATAGCTGACAATAAATAAGGAGGTCATAGAGACTACTCAAAGAGGAAAAGGACCGCTTGGTACCCCGTCAAGTGGATAGAAGACATGTGACGCTTTGTCATTTAACGTTTCTTTAACGAACTCGTTCTGACAAAAATCATGAATTGATATACAGGCTGCAGTCTGAGAATGCTAATGACATTTAATACCGTAATTTTTTAACTTCATTTAGCAGTTACGCACTGGCACGTGGGTTTAGCCTGACACAACACAAAGGATAGTAGTTTCTATAAAAAATGAAATATATTAAGTTTCTTTTTTGAGTAAAGAATTGCTTTAACGAATGTGAAAAAAGAGGTGTTCAGTTTCAGTACGATTCAACCCCTAATGTGTAAAAAAAAATGCCGCAGATATTTAAGGAAATGTTCATGTACTGCTACTGTGATAACTTTGAATCTACATATTCATTTAAAGTATAACTAGAGAAATTGGACTGAATAAAATTGTCACGATAGTTTACATATTTGAGAACGAAATATCACATTTATATCTAAACTTGAATGTGTTTCAGAATTGAGGGGGAAAAGGGCAATTCGAAAAAAATAGATTTGATCATAGAGTCAGTTGAAACAGTAATGGGATGATAAAATTAGGTATTCTGAAAGCGTTTGTTTATGATTGAAAGGATATGACTTTCACAGATTTTTCCTTTTGCTTATTCAAATCTATACACAATTAAAATAAGATATTCTAGAATTAAATCATAAGCCTTTTGGCTTCATCGACGTTAGTATAAGTCAAAACCATGTAATATCACGTTCTCAAAAATGTGAAGTGGGTAATACATTTGAACCATCAGGCACACCAACGAGTATTTCACATGCTTATCTTCATTTCGCACAATAGGAATACTTCAAAATGAGTTCATGAAGTCGACCTTAACGCTTGCCATAGACTACATCAGTTTGCACCTCTCGAAACCCAGTGTTGGTAGGGTTTTCAGTCAGGAGTTGGAAAGTATCACGAAAATCGCGCTGCAAGAAACAGAGCAGAAGGGACAAATTGTAATAGCGGTCAGACGATCAGATAGTCTATCATTCAACATGCCACCTTGAATGGGTATTTCTAATAATCAGGATGATTTAGATGTCATTTCCGCGGAATTCATTTTGTTATATCACACTGGTTTCCTAGAGGGAGGCCAATTGTAATGGCCACTAAATACATTGGAGGTAAGGGTGTGTGGAATAGCCGCTGTCAGTCGGTGTTACATCCACCCTGGCGAGGGAGACCAGAGGTGTTGTAGGCTATAATTAACTGACTTTAAATGACAGTGTCCAGCTGGGCTGTGTGAATGCTGTGTGCTTCATGATACCTGATTTAATGCAGGTAAACGCCGCCTTTAACACATTTAAATGTAATTTTATCGACAAGGCAGAGAAGTAAACTCACTGTGAAACGGAGACGACTTTCGCTGCTAATTCTCTGTTTTGTTTGACAAATTGTTATAGACTCAAGTGGTGCTACAGTATTCGATGTCGCGTTGAAGTAAGCGTGTAACCCAAACCAGAGACGTCACCTGTTAAGTCAGAGATAGCCAGAATACCACCTACAAGATATTGTCTGTTTAGTCACACCTGAAGCGAAAATAAAGCTAATTGTTATCAGGAAACATTACAGGCTAGATAATGTCGTTTTCAAAATATAATACATGTGTATGATAAACAAAAAACACATCATGTTATTGTATGCGTTTGATAATGTAATACTTTTTTTCATAATTATATACACCATAAAATAATGATACAACTGTTTCTTAACCAATATAAGATTTATGAAGACATAATTATATGTAAACGGTTACCTACTTCATTGTAGAAGTAGAAGTGGCAGTGTTCAGAATTACACTTTTGCTTGTTCTTTTAAAAATCCAATATAAAAAATGATGAAATTATTAGAATTACGGAGTAATTACACCTCCATAGCCAGATTTTGACATATTTTGGCTTATTTTGAGTTTCTTCGGTCGCCTTATAGGTACCAACACTTGAAGTCCTTAGCATCACTGACGAGCCATAGAAGAAAATCTACATGGGGCTGTTTAATTCGTTTTTGGCTCTATAGTACCTAACTCTCAATTTCTACGCAGTGTATATATACTACCTTTCACTATACATTACATTTACTGAGTACTTAGCCAATCTAATCCGTGTCTGTTGGAAGCGATGAGTTCCAAGTTGATCACGCAATTGCCTTGCAATGTGACAGGTGTCCTTCATGTTAATTTACACTCCATAGCGATAACAGCACCACACGTCGCCCGGAGAGCATAAACTCAGATAACTGACATGAAAGTGTAATTTGTTAGCAGTGTTGATCTAACAGATAGAGTGATCCCCCTCTCGACATGGCGTCCAACTGGCGATGCTCAAGAAGAGGCGAAGAGTTAGTCTGTTAAGAATAATTGTTTTGAAGAATTTTAAGTGAGGAAGAAAAACTTGTATTGAAGTTTTATATGAATCAGTGTGCTCTCATACACCATATATATTGTTATATCTTAAACAAGATCAAACAGGACAGTGAAAGCAGCATATAAACCATGTTTCTTGCGGTACATAATTAGGTTCCTTGTTAAACAATGTAGATATTGTTTAAACAACAAATTCTATTTCAACGTATCTGCGAACAACCAATGTTATAATTGTTACAATTTGATCCAAGTATACCAAAACACTTAATGATCGAGATTTAGTATCTAACAATTGAACTGTCATTGTCACTAATTTTGTAAACAAACAGTAATTATTCATCAATATTATTAGGTGGTCTGAAAAACTTATAAATCAATCAGGAGATGGTGTGTCTCCCAGTTCCAATGGTTTCCATCTGGAGCCTCGAGTAAAACAATCAATAGGTGTCGGGACAGTCATATACCACGAGGTGGTATCGTAAATCACGCTTTCGTCCACAGGGATCTCGTGCGTGAACAGGTTATTAGAGATTTCATCGCTTCACAAGGTTTCAGATAATTTATGACGTAACATAACACTAAAACAGTTTTGAAATAATGATACAGAGGCTGTCTACAAGTCCTTTGCTGTTCCTTCTCACTTGGGTAGGTTTGCTATTGTCACGTCATGCTATCCTATAAACGTTTCCTGACGGGAACTCCAAGGCATCACATTACTTGTTTTAATGTCATAACGAATGTAAATACTGATTAAGTAATATTACAAATTTCTTCGTGCCTGAACATTAATGTACACATCATATAATATCCATATAATGGAGTCGGGAGGGGGGCGGGGGCCGATGTTACATCATATATTAACTCTTTATCCCTGTGAAGCGATGAGATCTTTAATAAATGTATGTATGTGTGTAAGTCTGTATTTAGGTAACACCAAATTTTGTCAGAGCTTTAGCGGCTTCATCTCCTGAGGGACTTTAATCGAACTTCAAACAATTATAAAGGATCATAATGTCTCGGACAATTTCAGTGTTGTTGGGAAAAGCTCAAGGTCAACATTACATTTGTTTTTAAGAACATTAAATATCAGCATTGTAGCCGTTTCATTCCTTGAAAGATTTTCATCAAACTTCGCACACCAATTATCATAATATCTTGGACAAGTATCAGTTTCAGCGTTGGTGAGTCAAAGTTACCATTGCTATTTTTTAGAAAAGTATTGTCAGTGCGGTAAAGAATTTATTCCCTGAAGGATTTGGATCAAATTTAAGACAGTTAAGGACCACAATAGCTATAGCCGAGCCCAGTTAAGGACCACAATAGCTATAGCCGAGCCCAGTTAAGGACCACAATAGCTATAGCCGAGCCCAGTTAAGGACCACAATAGCTATAGCCGAGCCCTGTATAAGATATGTATCGCTTTTTTTCTTTTATTTTTCCGATAACGATTTTTCCCCAATTTCTAAAATTGTATAAATATAATATAATTAGCAGAAGTAATCAAACCAATAACATACATTCATACACCTAACTCCAGAGCGTTCAAAATCAGAATGATTTTTGTATAAGCTTTCAAAGACTTCCTTTCATATGCCATTATAATATTTGATAACTGGGCTACATATTTATTATGATAATTCAATATGTTAAAGCCAGAATGATCAACAACTTTATAAACATTTAAATGATCATTTGATATATATGTTGATTTTTAACTTTACATATTGGAAGAAGAGTGAAGTTTCTATGCAGAGCTGACAAAGGCTGTACAATATTATTGAGGTGAACAATTATGAAGGATGGTCAAATATGTCGCTCACCTTACGAGGAAATTGAATATGTGAATATATTTCTGATAAATTGTCAGTCAACTCTCGCTTTAATGTTCCTTATTTAATTTTCCTCCCATTTACAGGTTGATAAAGGTTTAAATATGCCCTGATACCATCAGCATTCTCAGAAGATTTCCTTTTTGCGGAATTTAAGTGTGCCATGAACTGTATTTTATCAGCATTTTAAAAAGATATAAAAGACATGTTATTTGGGTACAATTGAATGTTATCTAAATTGGCTGTGTGATGTGTTCTCAGCCCGTACCAGGTAGCCTTCCTCGTGTTCTGTTGGTGTATTTCACTCAGCGATGCTTCACCTGATATGTACGTAATGACACACACTGATACATTGTATCTTTCTGGCTGATGCATTAGGTTAAGGAAATCTAATACTATTTAAAATGAATTTTGTTAAAAGACAAAAAATCCTAAACGGACAGAAAATGTTGTCAAATTATAGATCATAGCAAATGATGATACTTCAAAAATCGTCTGTAAAAATTAGAGGGAGTACCTAATGGTACTGACGTTGTAGCGTTTCCGGCACCACATGCGGTACCCTTCAAATTAAGGAACATATACGAGTACCGGTTATCATCAATTTATTGATGACGACGATTAAATGCCTGCAGGGTATATTGGCAAATCTCTCTTAGACAACCATGCCTTTGTAGTGAATTTATCAGAACGACATTATTAAAATATGAAATGAAGCTTAAATATGTGTTTGTCAGGACATAAATTCTGTTTAGTTATAAGCTATTCGTGCCTGTGTGATGTTAAGTGATCAGTTAAATTATTTACATATTCATACTTTTCTACCGCAACACGCTGTGCTATTTAACTCTTATTTACTTTTTTTTTTTTTTTTAGCTATCTGGAATATTTTAATTGAAACAGTATCAGCATAGACCGTCTTAATTAGATGGCCTTGTCGATCCAACCACTCATCATAAAATGTTGAGAAATAGAAGAAAAATGTGAATTCTTTGGAAAACTACAATTTGTTTTACTGAATCACTATGAGATTGGGAGTGTTATGACTTAAAACTAATGTTTGTTGGGTTATCCAGACTATAGGTAGAACAGTTCATACCATTTATAGTATTTTTTAGTACTATCAATGCAGTTGTTACCGGACTTCACCGTAGTGAGTTATAGATTTCCCACAGATATTACAATGCAACTTTCGATTATGTATCGGATTCCTGTTCCCAAATCTCCACCCAGATACATTAGCCATAATAATACAACATTTGTCTTAATAGCTCAGCCTACAATTACTGCATTGAAAAGTTTCGGTAATATCGTCGGCTATGTGTTCAGGATTTGATCAGAATGTGATTGTAAGATGTTGCACGCATTTAACTTGACTGACTGAAAGCAGTATCATAATATAACGTTCAATTACATGGGAAGCCATGTATTTTACAGAAAAGAAATTATAATTGACTTTATGAACTCATTTACATAACAACACGTAAATTCCGTATTAAATTCAAAAAAAACAAAACAACATATTAATATTAAAACATATTAACATATTAATGGGGTTGTTTTTGCCAAGAATTTGGAAAACAAAAATTATTTAATCAAAATCACCATGGCAATCATTCAATGGTGTTTTTATTAAATTTTCTCGAAACTCGTTAATAATATTATCTGTTAAAACTTAGTTTGCGTTTCAATGAAAGCAAATTCATCTTTTCACGAAACTAAGTTTTTTTGTTCATACTTCCTATTATCATCAGTTCAGTAGTTCTTTAACAATATGTTCGTCAATGTAGGTAAAACTTTAAACGAATGTTGATATAGTAAATAATATTGCTCCGATTATTAATCTATAAAATGGCACCTGTTTAATTAGCTTTTCCACCTCACATACACCATACAATACAATATGTTTGAACTATGTGCTGGGTCCGACAATAAACTAGTTTTACATTAGTATACCTCGATTGGCAGGGTCATCAATTAAACATAAAGTGAATAATGGCGATTTTGGCTGTCGGACCACCTATATATTAATGATCAAACGTAACAGTGTGTGTAGGAAGTATCCATACACCATAGCATATGTTATTGTAAAATGATTGAATGATACATAATATGCAATGATTCAACCAACCTGTTTTCCCATATTATTTGTGGGAAGTTTCTCACAGATACCGACCCAACATTGAATTAATCATTTGTCATGGTAAACGATATATTTTAATAGATACTGAATGCTATTAGCCATAAATATAAAAGAGCAAAAATGTAAGAAATTCCAAGGCAGATATCGTCAACATTAATAACAAGCGTTATCAACGCCCGAACCTATAATGGAGGCTCTCTCTGTGAAAGTGCCAATCAAGATTGGCTACAAGAATGTCCTAATTATATGCCAAGGGCATGGAGATATCGACAAAATTTCAAAATATTTAGCCTTGATGGTAACGTTTAAAAAGTTAAAATTGGTTTCATTTGTTAAAATCAAGAACTACAACAACTACAATTAATATGTGCGACTTTAAGATATGTTAACTTTTTTTTAGCGCATCATGCCTAATTTTTGTTAGTTATAGAATGACTTTGACCTAAGTTTATTTTTTATTATATATTTGATATATCTACTTTGAAATACTCGTGCAAGTAAAGTGAAGAGATTGATAACAATTGTAAAACATGTGACTTATTTTTATTGGATTTTGTTTTTGTATAAATTTTTCGAACTGAACTAAAGTGTTTCATCATATAACATCATGTTTCGTCATTAAAATCACATTCGCTCTTCATCGGTAAAATCAACAAGGTAAGAAACTTCTTGGGCAGATATCGTCAATACATAGATATATACCGTAATCAGTAGTAATAGTATACTGTTCAGTGTGTTCACTGATAATAATCAATTTCCTTATATTCACGAAAAACATCTATTTCAGAACTCGAAAATACAAAATGCTAAGTTAACATATCTCGAAACATAATATATTATTATATTAAAAAACAAACAAACAAAAAACGGATAACTATGATCTACTTTTAGTTTACGTATGACTAATTTATGGTTCACATATGATTTACTTATGATTTAAAAATGATTAATTTATGGTTTATATATGATTCATTTATGGTTTACATAATTTTTTTATCATTTTCTTATGGTTTACATATGATTAACTGAAGGTTTATATATGATTAAGTTATGGTTTATATATGATTTTCTTATGATTTACATATGGTTTATATGGTTTATATATGATTTACTCGTGGTTTACATATAATTAACTTATTGTTTACCTATGATAAACTTATTGTTTTGATATGATTAGTTTATGGTTTATTTATGATTAATTTATAGTTTATATGGTTTATATATGATTAGTTTATGGTTTATTTATGATTAATTTATAGTTTATATGGTTTATATATGATTAGTTTATGGTTTACATATAATTAACTTATGGTTTACATATGATCAACATGTGTCAATCGGTGCATACCATGTACTTATTAACCCGAGTGATAAAATAGACACTTTTAAAAGTCTCACAGCTGTGCTGTACTAGATTACCCCTACAAGATGTTAATTGTTTGTGAACTGGAAATCAATTGGTCAGATTTACCCATAATGAATATTAAATCTAGCATACATTTTGCTGGTGTTAGTTTTCGACTCATCCCATTGTTCTCTTGTCAGATGTCAATACAAGACTCCCGTAACAACCACACTGTATTAAACACCAGTTCATAGTTTAATTTTTTTCATATAATCTGCGGACAGTTTTAAAAATGGTTTGACAGCTGTAGTGAGATTCCATCACGAAATTTTAATTGTAGACATGAACATCTTCGATAAAGCCAAGATATAAGATATAAGAGATATTTCAATACCAGATTAAAAATCATTCAAACAGTTAGGGCACCTGCTGCAAGCGACGATCTTAGTTATAATTGTACATAATGTACATGGTTATCACACCACTGGCGATAATTTCATTATACAATCAGTGCCCTGAGTCGTTTAAAAACAAAAAACCCAATCGGACCGATGATATGATATTCAATGAACATGCACCTGTCAAGTATTCTATTTCTCAGAAAAAAAACCCAAATTAATATATAACAGTTTTGATATAAAACTTTATTAACGTGACTGATCTCTAATTTAAAACAAACTCGTATCTTGAGGACTATATACATAATAACTTAAGGTGGGATTCAATACACATAATGATTTATCGAACTTCTAAAACTAATTATATTTAACTGCAAATTCCTGTAGCGTACGTAATATCTGATATGACGCTCAGTTTAACAATCTAGCTCTTAAATAATGTAGTCTAAGATCATAAAATATCGATAATATAAATCATAATTACGATTGCATTATTACTCTGGTATTCTTGTAAAGTACTATAACTTTGAATAAGTCTTATTGTACTGTTGTTACTATGTATATTTGTACTTTTATTTACTTCACTCGTACACATTTTCTTACTATTATTACGTATATTGGAATAGTCACACAAAAACATTATCTATTTAATGTTTTTTTTACTTGAACATAAAATTTAAATACTGACATTTAATATTGCTAGATTATAACCATTGTTCTACTTGTTCTGTATGAAAGAGTAGTATATCGTTCGTGTTTACACTGGCATAGTGGAATATCAGTTTCTGTGTTGGTGTGACACTGTAAATGAACTATACTAAATACTGGTGTTAACAAGAAGAACACCTACACCCTCGTTAATGACGTACTTAAGTTGATCATGAGGTAAGATGACCTTGGCTTCTTCAGGACTTTAGTTGCCTGTGTTGTGTCCTTAATGATAGATAGGACGCTCTACAACTGCAGTATAATGTGTGTATTTGAGGAAAGCATCTAGCAAGTAGCCTCCGGACTGTACGCAATCCTGGAAAATGAAATCAAGAATTAAAGCATATATAAACATAAATGATAGTTTTACTCCTTGTTTGACATGCAGTTACACGTTGTTGACCTCCATCGAGTTGTTTTCTTTCCGTACTTGTCTTGTTTGCAAACACAGTATGCACTAAGCGGCCACATGGTTTATATTTAAACGATACACACAAATGACAAACTGTATAATAAGTTTTGACACTGCTATCTGATAAAGTAGATACTCCATACGATAACGATAATACTACACATAAAACAATGACAGGTCTTGAGCTGGACACGTGTTCCGCCGCTTACAACATATCAAACATAATTTCGGAAGGCATAGCCGCTTAGAACATCTCAAAATATTGTAATTAATATCAGAGTGAATCATACTTAGTAATTATGACAGGGCAAAGGATTTTGGTGGGTAGTAAGAAGTGGCTCCTATATGTCTAGGGTAAAGCTGAGGTAGGTCGCCCTGTTGACATCACCACATAGCCTTACTTCACGCCGAGAGATACACACACCATATCAGTGATGTGGAACTTACTTAGACGTGATGGCATAATTTAGAGAGAAAAAATAAAGTTGATGAAGAGGATGTCATTAATAGTAAGAAATTAATGCGAAATGTTTTTATAGATAACAAAACTAGTTATATTATTGATGGAAATACAGATGAGATTAATTTCCGAGGGAAAAAAATAACAAAAAATATAGAAAAATCCTGATTATGTCTATTAAGTATTCAAGTCATTTGAAAAAGAAAATATGACTTGAAGAGTATATGATTTATATTAGTTTGAAAAAAAAAGAGATAAGAAAGTCATTTCTGAAAGTGAAAGATGATGATAGGTTGTAGAAAACGGTTTCTCTAGATACCACAGAAATAAATAGTCCTTTAAGTTTCATTAGTTGATTTAGATACCGAGCAAAAAAAATATGGTATTTGGCACAATAACAAAAACGAAACTAAATGCATAAGAAAAATAATTGAATCTGTCTCGAAGATATATATATTGTGATCTTAGAGATTATTGCCTACAGTTAAGTAAAGTAGATAAAATGTATTACATAAATACAGTGATATATTATTCATTAAAATGAATTACAGTAACACAGCGATATATTAGTCATTAAAATGTTTTACAGAAAAACACCGATATATTAGTCATTAAAATGTATTATTACTCAAGATTACAGGATTTCTCTTGCACCTCACGGTCCGTTCAATATGCTGTCTACGTCATCACTTTATGCAGCTTGACAATATCACAATTGGATCACGTCATCAATATTGATACACTTTAATTAGATAACGTTCGATAATGGTTACTCGGCTCACTATTGCAGAAAAGAGCAATTTTACCCCCAAAAAAAAACAAAAAAAACAAAAGCAAAACAAACAAAAAACAAAAAACAAACAAAATACAAAAAAAAAAAAAAAAAAAAAAAAACAAAAAAAACAACAACAAAAAAAACAACAAAAAACAAAAAGAGAAATCAAATCAGTCTCTCATGTATGACTTTGATAGGTTAATCTCAAACCCGGACATACTTGTTTTGAAGTTCACCTACTTGTATTGACCTTCACAAATCTTAACCTCTTTATTGCTTTTTGCACACATGAGTGATATAGTCTAATTATAAATGAATCACAAATATCACGTGTAGCCTCTAAACAAGCTAGAATGTAACATCTATCATGACAAACTTAAATGAATGGAAAACGAACGAAAATGGACTTCGCCCACCGTATATTAAAAACTTCCAAGTTTACGATCGGATCGCTGGAGAATGGTTTTCTATTTCGTTACCATCAAATCATTACGATATTTGAGAGGTGCTGTCTGTGAATCAAATCTTCCAACTTCCTTAATAACACTACCGATGTAGACATCCCAACACCTTAAAGTGATATAGTGTAGTCATTAGAGCAGGATTAAATGTCTTACTGTATTTCACTTTTATCGTATATCATTTTTTTTCTCGTTTTTATGTCGATTTCTCAGGCAATTTCTGAAGAAGTTAAACCTGTTTGTAAATGATGAATTAGATCTTTTAAACTTTCAATTGCACTTTTATCTTAGACAAGTAACAGAAAAAAATCATATTGTTGTAAATACTGGTGACTTACAAGCTACTCCGGTTGAGTTTACCTAATTTTATCTCGCTACCATTGTGAAGGTTTGTGAAAATGATATGTCTGAACAGAGCCTTATAAATACGTCATTATTATATATTGTTTCGTTGCACTTATTCAACTTCGTTTTAACTCATTGAACTTGAGTCCTTTTACGCCCGTTTTTATTGTTTCATGGTTATGTGAACCACACAGCCACAAAATTATTTTACTAATTCTGCTTTTGTCTGTTTTTCACATGATTTTCTGTAGGTTTACACAGAAAGCACTTTGTTTACAATTGCTTGTTCATTTCATTTCTTCACATATTTTAGTGTAACGGTTTACTTACAATGGATATGTTGTTCTTTGTACTGCAGGTTGGGACTTCTGGTCATCTTGGTGCTCGTGCAGTTCTTCCTGTGACGTAGGTGTGCAGGTGCGGCGACGCACGTGCCAGAAAAAAGAAGGAACGTGTGATGGGAGCGAGGTTGATCAAAGACAGTGCAATACTTTCTCGTGTAAAGGTATGGGGTACTCTTACTCAGAAATCGTTTATACTATATATCTGAATGATGATACTGTAAACGAATGTATATTTAGCGGAAACCACATTTTAGCGCTTTTCGCCATAAAAAACATGTATTCCGCTTAGTTGTTATTGCGTTAAGTACAGTTTCTGTACATGTTTATTTTCCAATGTCAATTACTGTGTGTGTGCCAGTTTATCATTCTGTTTATCGGTTTTAAATCGTTAATTAGCTAGATTATTGCCTCGCCAAAATGAATAAGCTTACAGTAACTAGCTTGATATCGTTTATCTTATTCATCAGGCACAAGAAACGTCATGGAAATTTTCAACATTCAGTCACTTCCGGTTGGTATAACTCGAGACGCCATGCGCCCTTCCTCATTTAACATCACACAAAGAGCCAATTTATACTCACCTTTATCATCGCTATTCCGGACGGGATTCCCAATCGACTTTTCTATTATGGTGACGGCAAGACTTCCTGTCGATAGTGAAGGATATTTGTTTACTTTAAGTGACATCATGGGAAAACAAAGACTGTCAATAAAATACGGAGATGTAACTAAACTTGAATATTATGATCAAAATGATTTACCTGGATTTAAATCACCTTCGTTCGATGTTAGTTTGGCGAATGGTGATTGGCATCAATTCGCGTTTAGTGTTAAAGGTCATTCCATTAAAATGTATATAGACTGCATACATGTCCTCAGTAAAACTTTGAGCCGTTCGGAACACCCAACCTTTGGGGTTAACCTCATGGCTTCTATTGGTCCATACTTCGCCAGATATGGACGACCATTTGAGGTAAGTAAACAAAGAAATGTACATCTCAATATAACAAGAATAATTATCATACTGAACTTTGTTAAATCAATGTATGTCCCCCGCCGGACCCCGATATAGCTATTACGGTCCTTTGAGTTTGATCAAAATACATAGAATTAATTAAGGCACGGAAGCGCTGACTAAGATTTTTTGAATCTTGTAGAGGTGACCTTGACAGCCCTGAAACTTTAACATATATAGGTATTATAGTCCTAAATTAGTATTTGAAGTTTGATGAAAATCCTTCAATGAATGAAACTACCACAGTGCTGACATCATATTCTGAAAAATAACGGTTTACTAGCCCTTGATCCTATCACCTCCAGCTTGTCCGAGATATCATGACCCTCAATACTTGAGTGAAGTGTGATTAAAATCCCTCAAGGAATTAAGACACTAGAGCGCCGAGAAGAATTTTCTCAAAAAAAACCCCAAACAACAAACAAACAAACAAAACAAACAAACAAAACCGTAACAGTGACCCTGACTCAACAATTCTGATACTGCAACTTTTGCGAGATATTACGGACGGAGTGGGAAAATATTGCCCCACCCACCCACACTCCACCCCAACCCCCACTGTTTCACTGGTAGGAAACTATTAAAGCAGACCAATATCAATAACAAATATTCAATAGTGAGTTAAAATCAATGTTTTATTCAAACAGTGAAAATTTACATAGTTTTGAAATTTAACACAAATGCAAAAAAATGTCAGGAATAATATTTTGAACGTTTTGACCATAGGGCCAACTGGAGCAACTGACAATATCATCGGACCCTACAGCTGCCGCTCATCAATGCTTCATACAAACCGGAGAAGTGGTAAGTGTATTGACGAATAAGTACAAAAGGCCCAAATGCCGACAGCACATTTTTAATAAGACCGTGATATGTACCAAATAATGAATAACCCTAGCCTGTTTCGTCCGTTTTGGCCTCTTTAGTGATGCTAGGGACCTTACTTTCGTTATTTACTGAATTCCATTTTTAAAAGAGCATGAAATTGCATTTGCGTATGATGAACCTATGCTATTATTTATAAGAATTTAGATGTGGCATGCAGGTTACGGCAAACATTGGTGGCCAATATAATCCATTGGCAGAGTATACTACTGATAAATTGATAAAGATTAAATACGGAGATATGAATTAGTTACAAATCTTAGTTGATGTTAGTTAACTCTGTAATTATGCTTCACGTAGGCACATAAGTTGACTAGGTACGTTTTGTTCCAATTTGAAAGTGCTTATCATAAATATCCCCAGACTTTAGTTACGGGTTGATATGTACTTCTATCGCCATCCTATTATACTTAAATGATAATCTTATAAAGCGCTCTGATATCAGGCGTAAGAAAAGTTTTTCTTTATTACAGACATCCGCGTTTTCTACCGTAGGCTTCAATAGTGTCTGTTCATATTAAAACCTCATTAAGACTCCAAACGGAGTGACGGAACGCAATTTTAAGATATCTAAGAATAGTTCATGATACCGTAAACCAATATATTCATACCTGATATTTGAATACGTTGATTGAACTATACCTTGTTTCACGACCATCTCAAAAATCATTTATCAAGCAACTCCTAAATGATGAATGTAGTTATGATAACGTTAGTTCATTCAATTGAGTTTAAACTATCACCGAGGGTCCGAACATTCTTTATTTAATTGAGTTTAAACTATCACCGAGGGTCCGAATATTCTGTATTTAATGTACTTTTAAGCACCTTAACACCCTGAACATATCCATCATGCATTTCGCTGTGTCTTTATCAAAAATCTAGAACGTTGGCGTTTGAATTAACCTTCATAACACAAAAGAAAACGCTCTAAGCCTAAATAGAATATGATTTAGATATTACTGAATACAATACATTTATACATTACTATGGGCCACCTTGATTAAACCATTAATCTTCGCACTATTGAAGAGGTTTTTCTTACTGACATATAAAAGTGAAACTAGATTCACGTACATCAAGCTATCTCTCTGGGATCGAAAACCGACCGCTCTTTATTTGTAACAATATTTTGGAGTGTTATACCTCTACAAGATAACTTAATAAAAATGTATTTGGACTGTCTACATCTTCATTTTCAGCATAAGTTAGTTACTGTCTAGTCTTTCATTAAACAATATATACCTTAACAATACAAATGATTCCATTCTTATGTTCGCCCCAGAGTGAGGAAGATAGGCATATCTCAATCCGACGGTAAGCTTTATAAAGACTAGGTAGAGCGGTCGTCATAAAAAAATCTGATACCAAAAATCATACATTTTTCTCCCACACTTGCCAATAATTGTAAAATTATTTAATTTGTGAAGATGAATTCAGTAATATCGCGCCGTTATCCAAAGCAAAATTATTAACGTTATTGACATAAGTCACGAGTGAGCTGACTTTCTCTAGATAGACAAGGCAGACTTACCATATATGTAGCAAAAATGCGGATCCTTTTAATTAGGAGTCAATGGCGAAGAATGTTAAAAAAATCCTGTTAATTAGGTATTAGTGATGAGGAACATTAAGATTTCTTTTAATTAGGAGGGTAATAGAGAAGAACATTAAAATCCTGTTAATTAGGAGTTAAGCAATGAAGAACATCAAGAATCCTTTCAATTAGGAGGGTAATAGCTAATAACATAAAAAAAACAACCTTTTTAATTAGGAATTAAGTGATGAAGAACATTAAGAATCCTTTAAACTAGGAGTTAATGGCAAAGAACGTTAAGAATCCTGTTTATTAGAAGTTAATGGCAAAGAACGTTAAGTATCCTGTTAATTAGAAGTTAATGGCAAAGAACGTTACGAATCCTGTTAATTAGAAGTTCAGCGGCGAAGCAGTATTTAATGTTATGATGTTGGTGACTTGATTTTCCTCCAAATCACAACCTTTCGTTTTATATCGGAAATGTAACTTAATCTAAATATGTTTGATTTTAACTGGAAATGTATTTGTTATAGATACAAGAACCGGCGAGTAAGGATGATGGAGATGTTCGACCCAAGCCTACACCTCCCTCTGTACTGACGACTACAACAACACACAAGGATGATCTTAAGGAACTAGCCACAGCACAAGGTTTATAAAGCAGTTACAATCTAGAACATCTCGTAAATATAGACAAAAATAAATCTGCTTAAATAACATTTGAAAATTGTAATATTGATTTGGAACATTTGTTACATAAATAATTATGAATAATAATTTGCAATGATATATATGTATATATATTCAACAGCTATATTTTAGAACTAAGGCGTACTCATAGCGAATTTTTAATTTACTTCGAATTCGTGTGTTATCTAGCTATAATTTTAACACATTTATCGTGCTGTCATTGACATCAGTTTTTTTTTCTTTACAGCCATGCCAACAGAGTGGTCATCTTGGTCTTCTTGTAGCACCACATGTGGTTCCGGAATGGAGACGCGGTCATTGTATTGTCTCAATAATGAAATCAGCGTGGAAGAATGTGTAAGCGGCCAGCCAGAGACATCTCAGTCACGACACTGCTTCGTCCAGGAATGTCGAGGTATGGGAATATGGAGTTTGTCCTCTAAACCAACTGCATTCATATATTGTTCCGGAAATATAAACCTAAGACAAAAAGCAGCGTATCATTTTTTTTTTTTTTTAATTTGGTATATCTCATGAAAAAATATTGACTTTGCATTGGCATTCGCTCAGGCACTATAAGACAAAATTATTCGCTCCTCCGGGCACTATCTTTAGTGCGATATATAGTGACGTCACTGCTACTGTTGTGATTAATGTAGGCAACAAAAATGGAAGATGCTGGCAAACTCTCTTGTTGTGAAATATTCAATTGAATACTGAAATAAGCAAAGTAAAATGAAAGTGTGGTGTTCTAAAATATAAAAGTTATTGTCCTTTTTGAGGGTGATAGGGCAATATGGTTTGAAAGTGTTGTCTCGAGGAGGAATAGTACCTCGCCTCCGGCTCGGGTGCTATGCCATCCCTCGACAACACAATCATACCTTAGTGCCCTCAAAAGAAGGCAACACTTTATAAATAGTTAATATGCTTCATATATTTTAATACCCAGCACAAAAAATATATATTTTAAGCTTGGTAACATTATTTCAGAGCTTTGTCAGGAATCGTGTCTTAATGGCGGCAGCTGTGGACAGGACGGCCAATGCCATTGCCCGTCTGGCTATTACGGACAACGGTGTCAGTCGGGTAAGTCCGGAGTAAGTCGGTTATAACGGTGTCAGTCGGGTAAGTCCGGAGTCAGTTGGTTATAACGGTGTCAGTCGGGTAAGTCCGGAGTCAGCTGGTTATAACGGTGTCAGTCGGGTAATCCGGAGTCAGCTTGTTTTAACGGTGTCAGGCGGGTAAGTCCGGAGTCAGTCGGTTATAACGGTGTCAGTCGGGTAAGTCCGGAGTCAGTCAGTTATAACGGTGTCAGTCGGGTAAGTCCGGAGTCAGTCGGTTATAACGGTGTCAGTCGGGTAAGTCCGGAGTCAGTCGGTTATAACGGTGTCAGTCGGGTAAGTCCAGAGTCATGGTTATAACAGTGTCAGTCGGGTAAGTCCGGAATCAGCTGGTTATAACGGTGTCAGTCGGGTAAGTCCGGAGTCAGCTGGTAATAACAATGTCAGTTGGATAAATATAGAAATCAAGAATTGTAACATGTTGATTTGCGGACACTAAACGACAATTACTACTACTATCTATAAGTACTCCTTACTAACGTTGCTATTTATTTTTTGTTAGTTCGGTGTCCACGTCCTTGTAAAAACGGAGGAAACTGTTCCACTTCCGGTCAGTGTGTATGTCCCCAAGGGTATTTTGGCAGACAATGTGAAAAAGGTTAGTATCCGATATTGTACACTATAAACTACCAAAATGTTAAATGATATATCATAATAAAGAAGAATGCAAAAGGAACCATGATTATGGAATTCGTATTGGAATAAAGTTTAATATTGAGATTCAAACCGAAAAGGAATATGATCACTAAGGTACCTTTAACAAGCATACCCGGCATGACTGGATTGTTGTCATTTAAAAAGAGGATATTTGAAGAAACAAAACATAGATAACTATCATTCATTTTATCTTACCAATCCTTTCCATCATAATTATGTATAACACCTTTGCCGAATTACAGTACAATTGTACATTGTATTTATGAAATAGTGTATCATTGTTCCAGCTTTTACTCTGATACGTTTAATGGTGTCATTACCAGTGTCAAACAAATCACTGTTCGCCTATTTCTACTGTTTATCAATATATGACCTTGTTGTATTGCAATTACATACTAAGAATATTTCCATTTTTGACACGTAGCCGTCTGCTCCCCGAAGTGTAGAAATGGCGGGCGTTGTGTGGCACCAGGGATATGTTCGTGTCCGTTCGGCTATATACAGCCTATATGTAAACGTGAGTATACAAAAGATTGATATGTGCATTTTATATGGGTAAATTATATATCTGTAAGCTTTGTTTCTCAATACTAATGTATAGTAAATATTATTCATTATTATTTTTTAGCATTTTGTACGAAAGTGTGTCACAATGGCGGACGCTGTGTACGTCACAACACGTGTAAATGTCGGAAGGGATACACAGGGAAAGACTGCTCTAAACGTGAGTATCATACTCCATGTACTAACTTAATCAACAGTTAAAATCTGTTCTAAACACAAACTTTACATTATTTAATATTTACTCAGAACATTTGTTATGAATGCCGAATAGAAGACTCTGTAGATTACCTAAATAGTATCTCAGTTTCAAATTGACGACTGTATATACCAGTTATAGCATATAGGGAGGGCAGTTCAATCATCAAAATACGCCCTAATTAGACACTTTAAAGAACTCTTATCAAAGAAAGAAGCCCGTTTTTCAGAAAAATAGTTCCACCGTAGAGTTTAAGGTAAATATGCAGATTTCTGAAGAAAAAAAAAAAAACTCCAATGTTTAGCTCTTTGTAATATAGAAAGGGGGTTAGCTAAAGTGATTAAGGTCCATTTCATTGTTTATAAGGTGGTTAAAGATTGTCATATTTGACTTCGTCCTCCATGTTTATATCCACGAGGAAGTTCCTCGATAGATAATGAAATTCAATAAATATTTACCTTACCAAACATAATTTATCATATCCAAGTAATTTCAAATTTCATAAAGTATATAAAAGTGTTCGTACAGAGCTGCAAGTAGTCCAGGTATTAAACACTGCAAATTAACATCGATGTCAAATACCAAGTAAATGTACACAGACGTTACATAGTGTCCGTGTTGTTACTGATAATTTCCCGTTAAATATTAATTATAACTATTGATATATTTCTGAAATTTTGAAAATTAACGAACAAAAGAAAACATACACACGGCGTTTATTGTGGACTTCGAGTCATTAAACTGTAACTATGAATGGTCTATGTACATGTAAGTTGTGTCCAACCCTGTATATTGACAATAAAACGTGTTTAAACTATGAATGCATGATTAATGAGTTTTATATACAATACCACAAATGACGTGTTGACTTCCGATTTGGCAAGTACCAATAGATACTTCGACTTTTATAATTTCAATAGATTACTCCAATTATAATCAAGCTTGATTATATGCATGAAGCTTTTAACAAAATATCTTAACCGTCCGTACTTCCTACTTATAATAAATGAGATATTGTTTATATTCCACGGACAAATATAAAAGTGTGGCGTAAAGTCTGAACTAATTGATAGCATATTTTGATATATTGAAGTGTATCCAGACAACAAATTTATAAATTCATAAACCATACATAATTTCATACTTTAATCTACATTTTTCTGTACTGTACAGATATCTAAATGCCTATTTTTATAGTTACGCATGTGGGTATTTATCAAAAACGTATTCTGTAGAATTATGTTTACTTAAGATATCATTCCGAAAAAAAGAATCTTAACAACTTTACGAAAAACTTAAAATGTCGGTATAATCAATGCTTTGTTAAAACTTAAAATGTCGGTATAATCAATGCTTTGTTAAAACTTAAAATGTCAGTATAATCAATGCTTTGTTTTAATCTTAATTCTAGAATAACAATCATAACGTTATAGAATTATGAAGCATACAACTTGTATTTGTCTATGAACGGTATATTCCTGGTTTGTTTGCAGCAATTTGCCGACGAGGCTGCTACAATGGAGGGAAGTGTGTGGCACCAAACAAATGTTCATGTCCCCGAGGGTACAGGGGCAAAAGATGCCAAAAGGGTAGGTTTTAGTTCGGCCAGTATCGACTGATACATATCTTAGAATCTGTATAATGTTCAAAATTTCGAGTTTAAAAGCGAGAAATCCAGACAAGTATATAGCTTAGATTGCGTTGTAAGGTCGATGAGGGAGCGGACTTGTTGAGATGAGTAATGAAAAGATGTAAAAGCATGATGATCGATGGAATAGTTCTAAGCATGCAGCATGCCAGTTGGAATGACATTTACATCCATCAAGGAAGTAGAACTATCATTAGTGCATTATTTTATGCTTTGATATTGTGTCAATACTTGCACACACAGAGATTGATATATAGATTTATTGAATATCTAAAATTCAAACCAGCACGTTTTCGGTGTTTATGTCTTTCGCTATAACCATTGATAATATATATATATACAATATATGCGAGCGATAGGCGAATTGGTTTTTCTAAAAAAACAAACAAACAAAAAACAAACAAAAAACCATCTTTTTTATCTTGCATTTGTTGTTGTTAGTGATTTTGTATGTACCACTAGATTCACTACATAGTCCGCTAAAGTGTTAACTGTTTATTTTATGGCTAGTTTACATTAACAGGCTATTTCTAGTTTTGAACAATATGTAATGTCAAAGGAAACACATCTTGTCGTGGTACTCCAATATTACTTAATAGAATGTTGGTTAAGACATTTTGTGAAAATTCCATTATTGAAATTGATTTTATTATTTTAATATGTATACTAAAACCCTCTTCAGGCTTCGTTATATTACATGAATTGCATTATTAACCAAAAAGACGAACTTAAACCATGATACCTGGAATAATGAAATTAATGATTTAACTGCGCATGCTCAGACCCTAATGGCGCTGTTTGATTTTGTTGCAGCTGTGTGTAACCCGACATGCCAGAATAGCGGTGTGTGTATCTATCCCTATGTTTGTAGGTGTAGAGCGGGATATTACGGCTCGTATTGTCAGGAATGTAAGTTATTCTTATGTTCATTCAAATCATAATACGTTCGGAACCCCTCATCATTCGTAATAGCTTCTGCGTAGAACTACACGCGGTTTTCACTGACGGCATGTCAAACTTTCCATTTGTGTTTTATATCACATCTGATTCATTTGTATTGTAAAAAGTTATATGTGTTTTCAAATTTTAAAAGAATACTGTATCCTCTTTGCAATGATATTCAATACCATTTTCCGAAAGTTGCAAAATTAATTTGTCCTAAAAATAGATAATTACTCTTAAGTAGATATCGCGCTTTTCAAATACAATATTGAATACAAATGATTTTGTTTACAAATGCAAAATATGAAATATAAATAATGAAATATTGAATACAAATACAAATAATACACATAGATATTACACAACGAGTTGCCGTTGTAAATGGTATTTTTCACTCGAGAACGTTATTTTTCAAAAGTTTTAAAAGCACGAGTTTTAATGAGTGTTTTTGTAACTTTGAAAAAAATAACCAAAGAGAGAGAAATAAATACCATATATAACAACCACGAGTTTGTGTGACCTTTTTCAAACACAATAGAAAAGTTATTTGATGATAAATTGATCTGTTTTATGTCAACGCATTTTCTTTTCATAATATCAGGTGGGGTGTAATGATATGACTCAAATTAATACGAAAAGCTGACAATTTTGGAAACGTGAGGGAATATAACAATTTATTTGAAATCATAACAAATGATAAGCAAGTTTATTATTTTAAAACAAATGCTATACACCAAAATACTATACATACAAATACTATACTTACAAATACTACATATACAAATACAAAAAATGTACTATACATACAAATAATATACATACAAATACTATACATACAAATACTATATATACAAATACTACATATACAAATACTATACATATAAATATTATAATACAAATACTATATATACAAATACTAAATATACAAATACTATATATACAAATACTATATATATACAAATACTATATATACAAATACTATATATACAAATACTATACATACAAATACTATATATACAAATACTATACATACAAATACTATATATACAAATACTATACATACAAATACTATATATACAAATACTATATATATACAAATACTATATATACAAATACTATACATACAAATACTATACATACAAATACTATATATACAAATACTATACATACAAATACTATACATACAAATAATATACATACAAATACTATACATACAAATACTACACTTACAAATACTACATATACAAATACAAAAAATGTACTATACATACAAATACTATATATACAAATACTATACATACAAATACTATATATACAAATACTATATATATACAAATACTATATATACAAATACTATATATACAAATACTATGTATACAAATACTATGTATACAAATACTATATATACAAATACTATACATACAAATACTATACATACAAATACTATATATATACAAATACTATATATATACAAATACTATACATACAAATATTATATATACAAATATTATATATACAAATACTATACATATAAATACTATACTTACAAATACTATACATACAAATACTATATATACAAATACTATACATATAAATACTATACTTACAAATACTATATATACAAATACTATACATACAAATACTATATATACAAATACTATATATACAAATACTATATATACAAATACTATATATATACAAATACTATGTACATACAAATACTATACATACAAATACTAACTTACAAATACTATATATACAAATACTATATATACAAATACAATATATACAAATAGTATACATACAAATACTATAATACAAATACTATAATACAAATACTATATATAAAAATTTGAACTTATTGAATACAAATGGGAAATATACAATATAAATGTAAACATATTAATAAAAACATAAAATTATTGAATAACGCAACGTTTGACCGTATTCATCAAAACATTATGCGATTTTACCTTTTTTGTGGTAGGTCAGGCTGCATGGTTCAGAATTAGAGTAACTGCCGAAGTGTTATGAATGCTTGAGTATTTACTTGCGATGTTTTGAAGTTTTTATCGATATTATCTAACTGCATGTACAATGTCGTAGTTAGATTGTGACAAGTCAATGTTCGGTTTTCGTTAGTCCCTTCGCTGGTTTTAAATAAATGGTGGGATAACTTCAAATTTCATTGAATATCGTTTATACGTTAGCTAACATCAACGAAATGATAATGTATTCAACTATGATATACATATATGTGTGTTTTCGTTATTTCAGTCACCTGCAGACGATCATGTAAAAATGGCGGGAAATGCATAGGTCACAATAAATGTGAATGCTTGCCAGGATACTCAGGGAAATGGTGCCAGCGAGGTAAGTTTGTGTGATCGTGGGCTCACTGTAAGGAACTCTATTCTCTTGTGTCCGAAAAAAGTTTTAACAAACATTCGGGAAATATTTTTATGCCTTAATATATTTTCTGTTTTGTTTTGTTTCAGGCAAATGTGCTAAGCCTTGCCAAAATGGCGGCCGCTGCAGACGTAATAAGTGTCGGTGTCCCAAAGGTTACGGTGGGCAGACATGCGAGAGGAGGTGTGTACATTATGACATATCAACACTTGCTAGTTAGAGCTAGATGACGGTGTATCACAAATTCAGCAATATCGCGATTATAAATATTTACACCTTATTTCTATCCTGTAGATTTTAAGTCGATATAAAATTATAATCTCAAAAAATAATAATACAAATGACGTTGGACGAGTTTATCTTAAGTTTATTGCTATAAAGATAATTACAGATTGTTATAACGTGGAGTTAATATATAATTTAGTCATTTAAAACGTGCGTGCAGTATAGTTCATTATACATACACTGTACATTTAGTTCACATCTGTCGAAGTGTACAAAATACTATAATACCACAAAAATAGACGTGCGAGTTCAAAGGTCAAAGATCGCTCCCCACATGCGATTCTACGTCACCACCGCAGCTCACAATGCCACCAGCTGCATGATTGCACATTGATAAGTACACTGATATATCGATTATCAATTTATCATTTACTGCCAGATAAGCACGTGATTGGTCATTAATCAAAACGACATAGATAACGCCAAACCTTATTACGAAGTCTATTTTAGGTAGAAATGGACTACAGGAAATATTTTGATTATATGTACGATGTAATGGTTCGTTAACACTAGGTTCGTCCTGCAGTGTTTTGTTAGACATGTTCGATAGTCAATTATTTTCTATTCCATATCGGAATATCATCCGGATAACGGGAGTGGAACTAAAAAACAAAAAAACAAAAAAGCAAAACATATGGCGCGGGAAGGATGTCATAATTAAATATTTTTGGCTAGGCAAAAATAAAATATTGCCTAGGCAAAAATCGAATATTGCTTAGGCAAAAATATTTCAGCCTAGGCAATATTCGATTTATGTCTAGGCAAAATTATTTCTGCAAAAATATTTAATTATGACATCCTTCCCGCGCCATCAAAACAAAACAAGCAAAAAAAACAAAAAAAACAAAACAAAACAAAAAACAAAAAAAAAGCAAAACAAAAAACACACAAAACCCCCCCCCCAAAAAAACTGATACAATCTTAATGAAAGTAATTATATTTTAGGATTAACGGACCATGGAGTAGGTTTACTTATACATGATTAAAAATTGTGTGTGGTAAATATGAATTAGCGAACAAATATACACATCTCAGAAATACACGTACATGGTGGTTGGTTAATTAATTAGTCAAAATGTAACGACGACGACGACGACGCTGATGATGACGGTGATGATGATGATGATGATTTTCATCACGATCAATATATTGCTTATTTAAATGTAGAAAAAGGTCGTTATCAAAATATCTAGCGACACTTGAGAATTTGTTCTGTATGTAATTTAAATGATGTCGAGGACGAATTTCATTTTATTTTAAAATGCCCATGTTATTCTGATATTCGTAGAAATATTTGAAAAGTTACTATTTTAAAAAGCCAAGTATGTTGAAATTGATACAATTATTCAACGGGCAAAATACCAAAGAATTGGAAAAATTGGCCAAATACATCAAAGTGGCAAATGTCAAAAGAGCTTCTTTAACATAGTTATGCTCTCCGAGTATATTGTCTCTGGCACGAATTTATGTTTTTGTGTGTGTTTTGTCCTGATGTTGTCAATGTTATGTAAAATTTGTATATTATGTATGTATATGATACTGATGAGTCGGAAGACTCAAAGTCAATAAAGAACAAAAGTTCAACCGCAATCACCACTAGTACAAGGGAAATAACTCGAAAAAACGATCACTGGCATTTATAAAATTTGGTTTATTTCAATATTTAAATTGAATATTCCACATCATTCCTACAAATCTTTACCCTAAATATCATTTATTTATTTTTCAATGTTATTATATTCCTTCATCATATTAGGACCTTGATTGTTTTCAATGTTGATATATACCTTATACAAACATGGCAACAACAACAGAAATATTTACAGACATGTATGTCAACACATTTTGTATTGAAACTGAAAAAATATAAACAATTTATTTACATACTTTTAATAATCAAATCATGTGATTTTTAATTCCAGGGGGTGTAACTACGAGAAATACGTCGTTCCCTATCAGAAAACATACCGGAGGCTTCAGAGAGAGGAATTCACCACACAGTGCGGGCCCTGGCGCTGGAAGACTTGTGTTCAAACTAGGTCAGTATCTTACAGTACCAATCAACAATCGTAAACATAAAGATTCAAAATATTTAAAAAACAAAAACAAAAACAAACAAAAACTGATACAGCAACAATTATCTTTGTCCTTCGATAGAATCTTTTTTAGTTCATGTGCATTTTCTTTTAGGTTCTGTTTTCGTTTTGTTTTGTTTTTGTTTGTTGTTGTTTTTATTTTATTTTATTTTATTTTGTTGTCGAAATACCTGTAATATAAATATTTCGATTCTGTTATGGTAAAACTTGTTCGTATATCTACAATTAAAAATTACTAATTTTGGACTCTGCCAAACAAGTGATGGGGACATGTTGTTTCAATCGGATTCATATCTAGCTAATTATACCATGGTAATTAAGAATTATCTATGTATTATCTGGATTAATATTCCCTAAGATATTTCTCTAACCGTTTTCCTCTATAAAGTAATCTAATGTTTAAATGTTGTTTCTCTTGTAGGTTGAGATACGTGACGGAGTCCAAAACGCTATACCGAACGTCATATCGTTGTATTTGATTTGTCAGTGTTCAACAAAACCCGATTGGCCGATCACGTTAAAATCTGTAACACAGTGTCTGATTGGAGGATTTTACCAAAGATCGACGTTTCGCCATGGACAGATGTGATTGGTTGACTTCGCCAAACGTCGTGTCGTTTTATTGGTTTGGTCAATTATATGGAACTTTGTATCAGCGCATTTGATTGGCTGAATTCGCAAAAAGTCCTGCCTCCCGGTATCTGGTTGGTCATTAGTACGGAACTTCAGACAATTGTTTCTGATTGGATGACTACCCAGTTAATAAACATACATCATGTCTTTCATCTATCGATCCACATATCATGTTGGAAGTTATAATTAAATTACATGTTTATTTATAAACAAATGTGTTGTCTTTATGTATTGCATCTAGACCTATTTCCAATATCGGATAAAATAGCATGTTTATTGGAATCCTCTATTTTCTTTTTTAATAATGAATATCTTTCGTTTTTTTATTAATAGGTAAACATACGTCCATATTATAGCTTTTCGTGATACGAAAACACAACTTTTTTTATCCTGAGATAATTTAGAAATATTTATCATAATAGCAATAACTGGTTAACGAATTAGTCGACATCTTTGCCATGGAATGGAATATGATTTGTTAAAATGCTTTACAAATCTTAGGAATTGTAATTATTAACTTTGATTGCAAATTATCGACCTGTCGACGGATAATTCCAATTAGGGAACAAAAGATTTTACATGTACACTATATCTTTGTAGATAAAATCAAATAAAAATGCAAACCAGAAAATCACAAGCGCTTTCGCTTACTTTCAGAGCAAGCTCTCCGTGTGATATGAAAGGTTTTATTGATGACGTCATCATAGATATATATTACTTATGGTCTTTACCACAACACGAATCAAGGTGCAAGTAAAATACAACAGAATGACAAGAAAATGCAAAGCACTTATTATTTGAAATTTCATTAGAAAATCCCATTGTCATTTCTTTTAAATCTTGTGAGGTGTGTGATTATCAAGGTCAACAAATTGAACAGTATCATTGGAATTCAAAACACATAATATATCTGTAGAGAAGTACGCTGTCCATACAATTCTGAGATAGCCCTATCCAGATTTGTTATTATATATTGATTAAATTGAACATTTCAACTTCACTTGTGAATTATTAGACTATAAATCTTGAAATTTATAGTATGTAAAATACAACAATTTAAATCAAGACTGGAAATGCAAGAAATGTCATGTTCTTAAAATAAGAATCAGGACAGCAAGGAAACTTATAGGAATACTTCATATAACACAAGAAAATGAGTTATATGCAGAAAAAGATCGAACACCTAAACAATAGTTTCCCTCAACCCGCATCAATCAAAACTGAGAGTTGTAAATTTTATAAACAGGTCAGGTTGCAATTCATCGTTGAAGATAGTTGGCTTTAGGGTTGTTGTTTTTTCAGAAGACCTACATCAAAGATTTTAAAAATAAATATCAAATGTAAACTTCAATTCATTGCCAATGTATATCAAGTATGTCAATATTCGCTCACTACTGTCTCTCTGTTCTCATCACCAAACCAGAATCACGTGATCGTTATTTAGCTTACTTTGCTTTGTAGTGACCATGCTGATATACGGAAGGACGTCTTCCTGTGTACTTATCAAATTATCTTTGAACATTAAGCATACAATGCACGTTGCTTTAAACCGTAGCTATTGGTATCCTATAACTGTATGTGCTATTGTATCACTAAGATATATAATACACTACGAATTTGGATAACAAGTTAACACCATTATATCGAGAGAGAGTTTTCGTAGTTTTCTTATTCAGACTTGAAATAATATCCTAACTGATAACATGGACAGACTGATGGCCTGATTGCCAATGCACTTGGAGAGATAACAAAGGAGTTTTCCTTTGTCTTATCAGATGATCACGTCTGGAATTCCACTGTCAACTGGCTGATGTGTACTGAAGGGCACTTATATACTACAGTCTAGCAATCCGCCAAAATACGGCCAAACCTTTTGTCATAATCTGTTACAATAACGTCCATGACCACGTTGGACAGGAAGTGACGTCTATATAGAAACCTTGGCATATTTCAACATGTTTAACCATAAACGTCTCTGGCTTGTGGAATTGGTTTTGGTATACATAGCTTCATCGCATGGCACTTACGGTTCTGATGACGTTAATGAAAGGTTGCTGCAGCTCGAGACAGCAGTAAGAGGAGTTCAGGCGTCCGCACGACAACAAAAGTCCAATCTTGAGGATGAACTGGCCAACGTCCAATCAGAATTGTCTGCCTTACAACACAAATATCAGAATGTATTACGTCAACTCGAGACCTCGGCCTCTAAATCAGGTCAGATTTTACATTCAGAAAAGCTTTAAGTATTTTCTGGAATCGGCTTAAAATATTCGCTTTTAATGCAAAATGACAATTGCAAGAAAAAAGTTCCTGGTGTATTGTATATTTGAACACATAATACTGATAATTTTCTGATAAGATAGTATTTTTTCTGGCAACCTTTTGTATGCTGGTTGAAAAGTGTAGTATGGTCGTTTCCTTACTCGGTATCCTGATTCTTACAAACTTTGACTCATGAATATAAAAACGTTTTAGTCGCTGAATGTCATGAAAAAGCTTCTAACATATGAACATATTACTGTAAAACTAATAGTATTCAGATTAATCATGCAAAAATCGGCCATTAGGCACCAAACACAAAATTGCTTGCCTTACATTTTCTAATGTGGAATCGCCCCATTGCGCAATTAGTGCACAAGAATGTAATCTATGGGACTCAACCGCCATATCTGGGATGCCATCTTGTTTGATAATTCTGATTTAAGAAAAAAATTGACATCTGTAAATATTGCATGGATAGAAAACAGTTTACACTTTGCAATAGACTATAATTAATTTTCCATTGTTTGCACGCAGAATGCGGCTTTTTGGTTTGTTGATATTTTTTTTATATCACTATAAAAAAAATTCCGAGAATTACGCGGATTCATACAGTTTGCAAACATTTTTTTTTCATACCCCGATGAAACTACAAAAAATGACATCTATGCTTAAATGATAACCTATTGAGACTAGGTTTAAGAATAATAGATTGACATCGAGTAAAGTCAATAAATATAAATTTCAAAGATATGTGTTAGTTTGTTAAATTTTATACTTTACAGTGAGATCAGACACGGGAGCTGCAAAGTACGCCTTCTCCGCAAGCCTTAGTCAACGATTGACATATAATAGCAACGAAAAAATCGTCATGGATCACGTGCTTACCAACGAAGGGAATAACTACGATCCACAAACAGGTGTCTTCACATGTCAACAGGCGGGCACCTACGTCTTCTACGTCACCATACAGGTAGAACATGGACACAGTTTTGGGGCGGAAGTCGTCAAAAACGCAGCGGAAATAGCTTGGGTTTTAGCGGAACCTACAAACTCCCGAGCTTCCGCGTCCACTTCCGTGATTGTAAACCTGTCGGTCGGGGACATTGTATACGTCAGGTCAGATGGATATTTTGATCAAGACGACGCTTTAATAGACGACCAGTTCTCTAGTTTCTCGGGATTTTTGATTGAAGTCGGTGGATGGGTAAACTTTGGAAATGGTTAATGTAATAATGAAATATTGACGGACTTTTTACTGATATATTTGATTTTTTTCAGACTACTTTAAGTCTTTAAGATTTCTGCTTTGTTAATAAATAGTGAATAAAGTCTAGATATAACAGTCTTGTTACGATATACATCTAGCAATATACTGTAGACGTGGATATTTCCGTTGGGGTTTGATTTCGCGATTTCGATAGGTAAATTCTACGTCGGGGTTATTCCCGCGATTTTTTTTCTGTTTCACTTCCATTGCGAGTCAATTTACATGGGGGTAAATTTTCGCGGCTAAATAGCCTTTACGCATTTAACGTAAATCTCCCTCGCGGAAATGTTCAAGTTTACAATACATGTATCGTGTAACGGTTTTATCAACAAAATTTTATAAGGTATCTTTTATGTTTTTCATTGAAATTATGTTATGATTTATAACTATTTGACTTAACTTGGTGCCAAATCACTGATCAATACTTGGTTAGTATAACGTACGACCACTGTCCACATCATCTGATCCCCGTCCTATCATCTGACCTTGTCCTATCATCTCATCCCGTCCTATCATCTGATCCCCGTCCTATCATCTGATCTCCGTCCTATAATCTGATCCCCATCCTATCATCAGATCCCCGCCCAATCATCGGATCCCGTCCTATCATCTGATCCCCGTCCTGTCATCTGATCCCCATCCTATCATCAGATCCCCGCCCAATCATCGGATCCCGTCCTATCATCTGATCCCCGTCCTGTCATCTGATCCCCATACTATCATCGGATCTCCGTCCTATCATCTGATCCCCGTCCTATCATCTGATCCCGTCCTATCATCTGATCCCCGTCCTGATATCTGATCCCCGTCCTATCATCGGATCCCGTCCTATCATCTGATCCCCGTCCTATCATCTGATCCCCGTCCTATCATCTGATCCCGTCCTATCATCTGATCCCCGTCCTATCATCTGATCCCGTCTTATCATCTGATCCCCGTCCTATCATCTGATCCCTGTCCTATCATCTGACCCCCGTCCTATCATCTGATCCCCATCCTATCATCTGATCCCGTCCTATCATCTGACCTCCGTCCTATAATCTGATCTCCGTCATTTCATCTGATCTCCGTCCTATCATCTGATCCCCGTCCTATCATCTGATCCCCATCCTATCATCTGATCCCGTCCTATCATCTGACCTCCGTCCTATAATCTGATCTCCGTCATTTCATCTGATCTCAGTCCTATCATCTGATCTCCGTCCTATAATCTGATCTCCGTCCTATAATCTGATCCCCGTCCTACCATCTGATCTCCGTCATATCATCTGACCTCCGTCCTATAATCTGATCCCCGTCCTATCATCTGATCCCCGTCCTATAATCTGATCTCCGTCATATCATCTGACCTCCGTCCTATAATCTGATCCCCGTCCTATCATCTGATCCCCGTCCTATAATCTGATCTCCGTCCTATAATCTGATCTCCGTCCTATAATCTGATCCCCGTCCTATAATCTGATCTCCGTCATATCATCTAATCCCCGTCCTATAATCTGATCCCCGTCCTATCATCTGATCCCCGTCCTATAATCTGATCTCCGTCCTATAATCTGATCTCCGTCCTATAATCTGATCCCCGTCCTATAATCTGATCTCCGTCATATCATCTAATCCCCGTCCTATCATCTGATCCCCGTCCTATCATCTGACCTCCGTCCTATCATCTGATCCCCGTCCTATCATATGATCCCCGTCCTAGCATCTGATCCCCGTCCAATCCCCGTCCTATCATCTAATCCCCGTCCTATCATCTGACCTCCGTCCTATCATATGATCCCCGTCCTATCATATGATCCCCGTCCTATCATCTAATCCCCGTCCTATCATCTGATCCCGTCCTAGCATCCCCGTCCTATCATATGATCCCCGTCCTAGCATCTGATCCCCGTCCTATCATCTGATCCCCGTCCTATCATCTAATCCCTGTCCTATCATCTGATCCCCGTCCTAGCATCTGATCCCCGCCCTATCATCTAATCCCTGTCCTATCATATGATCCCCGTCCTATCATCTGATCCCCGTCCTATCATCTGATCCCCGTCCTATCATATGATCCCCGTCCTATCATCTGATCCCCGTCCTATCATATGATCCCCGTCCTATCATCTGATCCCCGTCCTATCATCTAATCCCTGTCCTATCATCTGATCCCCGTCCTATCATCTGATCCCCGTCCTATCATCTGATCCCCGTCCTATCATCTAATCCCCGTCCTATCATCTGATCCCCGTCCTAGCATCTGATCCCGTCCTATCATCCCCGTCCTATCATATGATCCCCGTCCTATCATATGATCCTCGTCCTAGCATCTGATCCCCGTCCTATCATCTGATCCCCGTCCTATCATCGGATCCCGTCCTATCATCGGATCCCCGTCCTATCATCTGATCCCCGTCCTATCATCGGATCCCGTCCTATCATCGGATCCCCGTCCTATCATCTGATCCCCGTCTTATCATCGGATCCTCGTCCTATCATCTGATCCCCGTCCTGTTGTATCATAGTTACTTTCCTTTGTTTCAAAAATGATGATCCATGAATCAAGCCAACTGTTAGAGGTTTAAGAAACACACCATCATTGGTGATATTTGTACATATTTTACACTTAAAGTTATTGTACTGCTATTTAGATTTCACGATATCTGGATACATATCTACCGATCTGGATTTTTTCAGTGGCAGTCTTATACCGCTCGATAACCAAAAGAAAAAAGTCTGTCATAAGAAAAGTTAAATTTCTAAACGAATGAGAAATGAAGAAATCGCGTATTTTGAAGTGGAAGTTTTGATATAAAAAGCAAGAAGGGAAAATGTCGAGATCAGTTTCGCTCTATCGTAAAGTAAACAAAAACATACTTCAGCCTTCCATATCACACGAACTCGCCACACTCAAGCATCTCGCAGACAGGGGAGGCTCTCCTTAAATGATCATAGCAGTTCATGGGACGCTCAACAATGGAAAACAAAACCAAAACTTGGACATATGAGGCAAGAAATATCGAGAAAAAATACAGGATTTGAAATGGAATCCTAAAACAAAGCAACAAAGAACAATGGAATCTACGCTATTTTTCAATAATATCAAACGAATGTTATTAATATCATCACGCCGAATCATTACAATGTCATGATAATTACTATCTGACAAAACTTTTTAAAATTCTCTTTCGAATCGCAGTTTGTTTACGATAACGACAACAGCCATGTGGTTTGATAGTGCACAACATTACTGGTCTAGAGGTCGGTCCAGTTATTTAATGTTTGGGAGTGCCCTCCCCTACAACGGCAGTCAAAGGAAGCGCCTCTTATAGAGTAAAATGGTTATTACAACATACTCCTTGTAAAAGCGCAAAGTGATGGAGGAGGAATCACATCACTGTAACAAAGTAGTTATGTGTAATTATACGTTACCGTATATAACTGTGTAACTATATGTTACTGTATCTAACTATACGTTACTGTATCTAACTATACGTTACTGTATCTAACTATACGTTACTGTATCTAACTATATGTTACTGTATCTAACTATACGTTACTGTATCTAACTATATGTTACTGTATCTAACTGTGTGATTATATGTAATTATGTGTAACTATGTGTAACTATATGTGACTGCATGTGACTGTATGTAACTATACATTGTACGTTACTATACATTACTTAAAAAACTACACGTTACATATGTTACTACACGTGTAAAACTACATGTTACTATGTGTAACTATATGTAACTACGTAAAACTACATGTTACTATGTGTAACTATATGTAACTACGTAAAACTACATGTTACTATGTGTAACTATATGTAACTACGTAAAACTACATGTTACTATGTGTAACTATATGTAACTACGTAAAACTAAATGTTACTATGCAAAACAATATGTAACTACGTAAAACTACATGTTACTATGTGTAACTATATGTAACTACGTAAAACTACATGTTACTATGTGTAACTATATGTAACTACGTAAAACTACATGTTACTATGTGTAACTATATGTAACTACGTAAAACTACATGTTACTATGTGTAACTATATGTAACTACATAAACTCCATGTTACTATGTTGAAGCATATGTTACTATGTACAACTGCATCTTAGTTTTACTAAGCAAAGTTAAAATACTCCGGACTAGACTACAGTTGGAGCTCTGGACGTAATACAACACTGTTTAACACAAATGCGACCCATGTGTAGTGGCGAACACACAAATGGAGCATGTGTAAGAATAGTGATTATCAAATAGAACACAACTCAAACAAATAGCATCAAGCAAAAATTACACATTTTATGTTGGGTTTATTTTTTGCTAACTGTTATGATATGTGGCAAATGATGACCAATGACTGCAACCACGCGAGCTAATAAAGTTAGGGAGGAAACTGGGAGCCACACACACAAAAAGCAAAAAAAAAAACAAAAAAAACAAAAAAAAAAAAAACAATCATAGCAGATACTAACTAATACTATTTGATATCTTTGAAACCAAATTTTAAGTCAAAGTTCATATAACATGTAGCAGCAATCTGTTGTGCAAGAGAAACTCTGGAACCTCATGGTCTGTGTTCGAAGCCTTGACGTTTCCTTAGTGATACCCTTCGAACATACAATGGAAAAAAACAGCAGACCCAGATTCAATCTAAATTCTGAGGGTGGGAGGGCATTTGTGTCTCACAGGCTAGCTACCAATATCAGGAACTGTAAAGGGGATTCACAGGCTAGCTACCAATATCAGGAACTGTAAAGGGGATTCACAGGCTAGCTACCAATATCAGGAACTGTAAAGGGGATAGGGTAATACGATTACCTCCCTTGGTTTGGTAGTTTTTTCATATTTTCAATTAGAGTTAATTGAAAATATGAAAAATCTTCCAAACCAAGGGAAATAATCGTACAGGATAAATTGAACTATGTTGCTACATACCATCAACTTACTAATATAAAAAAAACAGGTAGTGTTAATTATGATGAATTAAATTATATTCTAGAAATAATTTTTAATATTTTCTAATGAGATGAGATGGCGATCATGACACACATCTGCTTATCAGCCTTCATTGTGACTAGTAGTAGAAAAGATGCAATTATCGAGAGATGAAACATTCACCATTGGGAAATTGTAATTATCACATACAGTATCTTGTACAGTTTGATGTTTTCCTGTTGTATGTACAGTTGAGTGTAGACTAAAGGTTACACCCAAGTGCACTCCGAGTGCACTCCATTTGGACTTGGAGTGCACTCCGTTTGGACTCCAGGTAAACTTGGAGTGCACTCCAAGTGGACTCCGAGTCTACCTGGAGTCCTATAAGACACCATGCCTACCCCAGTTCTATAATCAGACTATATCATATATATATATATTAATACTTTGATGCTTTTAATATAATTTATATATAAATAGATAGATATTTACAAATCATGTATGTTCTGTTAATATTACTATTAACATTTGTTTAGTCTACTAGGAATATTTCTTTTATTGTTAATACATGGTATTAATGCCTACATCTTAAATTTATATTTATTAAGATCCATAAAAGACAGTTATACAATTTATGCTATAATCAGGTTTCTATGAAAGTTAATTGCTTATTATTTCTTATTTCATTAAGATGTAAGTAAATTGTATTTCATTTTATTAAGGAATTGAAAATTATTTCAATTAGAATATTTATTACTATACATATATCATGACTGTAAAGGAAGTTCAGATAATATATCTATATTATGTTATTGATTATTCAAAATATCGAAAGTTTACAGTATTTAATGAATTATGTATGTGTTTTTTTATATAAGACATTCTCTACATATATGTACTCAATTCAGGCAAGTAATTATAAAATAAACAATCATTTTAGTTTATATAGGTTATATATTTAAATGTATCATTAGAAAAATATACATTTACAACTGTACATATTTACGAGCATTACCTAGTTAAATTAATATTCTGACATAACGTACACACAAGTATGTAGTTCTGGACTACCCATAATAAATGAAAGTATCTGTTTAATTGCTATTAGTATTGGCCATGCATGACTGACTCTGGCCTGACACCCCTGATACTGTGCCAGGTAAGTTTTAGGAGCCAGCTACAGGTACTGCCCTGGGTTCACAGAAATACCTGTGTCAAAACAGTCACAGGGCTTCGAATGATGAAGCTGTGCAAAGCAGGGTCACAGAGTTATAACCTCAGGCCAATTAACAGAACAGTAAGATTATCTCCTGACTGAAGGAAGGGATTGTACATGTAGCTCCATTTGAGAGGCCTTAATCAGACCAAAATTACATGTATAAACGAAATACAAGTGTAATTAAGGTGGAAATGTCAAGATAAGTTGTAAAACCATTAACAAATTGGTTAACAGGTTTAAGAAGACAAACTCTATTGAAATGAAGTCATTCTTTACTGAAATTAGAAAGTAAAAATAAGCTGTTTCTTATTACATTGTAAACTGTCTAAACCGTAAGTCATTGAGACCAAACGTATTGGCCGGTTTATACAGGTGTCCGGTATGTAGAGGTACAATGTTAAATGATACAAGTTAAAAAAAATTAATGCAAATCAAATTAAGAAATGATACAGTTCTTATCTTGTTATATTCAAAAATATAAAGACATTGCTTTAAAAAATTAGTTGTAAAGAAAGAGATTAAAATTTAAAAAATGAATAATTTCAGTGTAATTCAAAATGGTATAATGAATGTAAATTCACCATTTCCCAAAACCAACCTTATAGCCTTATACCCGTAATTAGTACACATTGTTCTCGTCCAGGAAATAAGATTATAGAGCCTGAGGTAAAATTTGCCTCAGGGCAGTTGGACGCCATGTACCATTTACCTGTAAAACTGACCTGTTGGAACTACATCGTTTTCCATTCCCATTCAGTCAATATCTATCATGATATGTGTCACTCATATATTGTATGTAACAGATACAGGTCATGAATGTACAATGGTTGTTCAAGCCAATTATAAAATCATAAAGTTAAATGTTCAAACTTAAAAAAAATTGCATAAGGCCCGCTGCAATTGGTGTATGGAATGTTTGATAACTATTTACTTAACTCAAACATGAAAATTATACTAATCTATGTTGATTTACATATTGACCTCTCATACTCTATACATGCTTTCATTATATCATCAAAGACATAAAGTAATAGTACCAGTTTGAAATAATTTTTTTTCTCAAATATTTTTTTTATATTAATGACTTAAAACTGTTTTAATATTATAATACTGTGATAGGAATGGGCAATCATATAATTTCAAAAATGTCAGATATCGACCGTCACAAGTCTGCACCTATATTCTATATGACCTTGGTATAGGTCAGCCTGAGTTTCCTCTAGCCTTGACACCATACCAGACATGGTGTCAATGCCAGAGGAAACTCGGGCTAGGTAAAGGTAAGGTGTGATGACCAGTTTCCATCTAACAATTAAGGGGGTCTTTATCTAGTTAGATGACTGTGTGTACACCTGTCCAGATCTTCACACCTTATGAGGTAAACTTGGAGGAAGGGGTCATTATTGGAGTCAGTGTAATCACGCTTGATATACAGGTAAATATTGACCTGGAAGTTGGGGGGGGGGGGGGGGGGGGAGGGGTGTATCTGATCTAACTGTTAAAAGAACTCCATGTATGACCTGGATTTAATGAGGCAGGCATAACAAAAAAAAAGTTGGTTTACCAAATAGAAATGTAAATCTGATGTTAAACTGTAAATCAAAATTTGACATTAGATCCAGAATATGCTATCAAGGTGATAAAAAAAAACTTTCTTTTTTGTTGTATGTTAAGATAAATATAAACTGTTGGAAGAAAAGTATTTGAAATATATTAAAAACAGTACTTAGTACTTCGAGTACAAGTTAGTCCAGTACACAATCAAACTCTACATTTTGAGAGACCACAATCAACTTACCAAATACATTTTTGTTTATTGCCAATTTTCTACTAATTGACGTGGCTTGTTAAAACTCTTCAAATCAAAGGAATGCTATCATACATTTTTCAACAAAGTGCCAGATCTATTCATTTTATATAGGGTTAACTAATAGAAAAAATCAATTATATTAGATGCTGTTAGTTAACCAACGAAAAATGAACCACCAAAATAATAAGATGATATATACAAAGAAAAAAAAGTAACACATATCTTATTGTTACATGTTTAAGGAGTCTTATAATGTATAAACATTATGTATATATGTACTTGGTTACAGGTACATGTGATACATGTGGACCCAGGTAGGATTGGGGCCTGATAGGACTCCAGGTAAACTTGGAGTGCACTCCGAGTGCACTCCAAGTTTACCTGGAGTCCAAACGGAGTGCACTCCGAGTCCAAACGGAGTGCACTCGGAGTGCACTTTGTGTAACCTTTAGTCTACACTCAACTGTATTTGGAACAGTGTGTCTGCGGAGTAACGACATCGCGGCATGTCGAGTTTCCAAATGAATCAGTGTGGTTACTAATGGACGACAGCATGGTAAACTGGTCCGACAGTGTGGTAAACTGATCCGACAGCGTGGTAAACTGGCCCGACAGTGTGGTAAACTGGCCCGACAGTGTGGTAAACTGGTCCGACAGCATGGTAAACTGGTCGCACAGCATGACTTACTATGACATGTTAAGTGTAGTAACCTTGTGGACGACAGCGTGGTAAACTGGTCGCACAGCATGACTTACTATGACATGTTAAGTGTAGATCTAGTAACCTTGTGGACGACAGCGTGGTAAACTGGTCGGACAGTATACAGTTATCAAATGGGTATGAGGGCGATAGTGATTTTGTCAGCCCCGAAGCAACAACTGTTGCACGAGGGCTTTAGCCCGAGGACAACCGTTGTTGATGAGGGGCTGACAAAATCACTATTGCCGAATTACCCCATTTGATAACTGTATTATTATACCTTTACGTTTTTTTTTTCTCTATAGGCCTATAGATGTTTGTGCTGGTATGAGAATCTGCTAGATAGTCCTCCACTAACTTGATAGACGTTTGTATGACGCTTTTAGTGTTTTGGCTATCTCTGTCCGTTAATAATGACTCGATCTCTACGTCTGTGGCGTTTTGAAAACGTGCGTGTTGATCCGTGTTTGACAGTTTCGTGAGAGAAAACAAACTGTTAGGCTACCGTCTGCAACAACAAACAATCTGTGTCAATTAAGCGCTTGCATGTCGTTTTGTCTTTCAAACGTTCTGACGACGTTACAGCAGGGGGGGGGGGGGGGGTGACAGTTTGCCGTGTGACAGTTTTTTCGAACTGTCACACGGTGTGATAGTCCTGGAAACACATGCGCAATCCTCTCGAGGCTGATAGTCAAATTATCACATTACTTCTATATATAAAAAAAAAACGTAAAGGTATAATAACATGGTGACAGTTTGCCGTGTGACAGTTTTTTCGAACTGTCACACGGTGTGATAGTCCTGGAAACACATGCGCAATCCTCTCGAGGCTGATAGTCAAATTATCACATTACTTCTATATATAGAAAAAAAACGTAAAGGTATAATAACATGACTTACTATGACATGTTAAGTGTCGTGACCTTGTGGACGACAGCGTGACTAACTATGACATTGTAAGTGTATGGATGACAGCGTGGTAAACTGGCCCGACAGCGTGGTTATCCATGACATGTTGGAATTAGTTAATGCTATTAATGATAAATAGCAGCTGTGTTTAATCACAATCCAAGCCTTATGGATAGGGTGTGATTTAACACAATTGCGCAAATTGGTAATTTCCGGAAATGGATAACATAAAAAAAGGATACATGCACCGTTCTATTTCTGAACTTTTCAACATTGACTTGTAATGATAGGGACAAAAAGTTCCAGTGTACTGAGAGAGAGAGAGAGAGAGAGAGAGAGAGAGAGAGAGAGAGAGAGAGAGAGAGAGAGAGAGAGAGAGAGAGAGAGATAACACACACTGCCTGTCAATGACTACTGACTGTCGGTTTTGTATATCAGACACTAAATAGTACAGTCGACATATCAGGAGCAATAATTTTTTTCATCGCCATTTTCTTAAGCACTCTTCTAAGTGATTTCATTGGAACGAAAATGAGTGTTATATTAAGTTCTTACACACCTCATGATGTTTTACGATAAATGGCCTGTGACATTGTCTTTAATCTGTATAGTTTACGTACACGGAACTGAACAACCTGCTGACCTTAGTACAAGTAGTACAGCAGATAAGAGAAAAATACTGCATTTTGTGGTAAAAGCATGAAACTTGGTGTGAACAAAGTTAATAACCAAACAAAACATTTCAGATATGGACCCATCGCCAAAAAGCCCTACTTCCGGTAAAATCCAAGATGGCCGCCGCGGTATCACAAAAACAAGATTTTAGGCAAAAACAATGGTTGGATATGTTGTACATCATGTATTATGTAATAAAATACTGTTTATTAACAATCTATTAAGTGTGCAAACGAATCAACTTATATTTCATTTTTTTTTTTTTTTTCTTTAAAAACCTGAACTTCCGGTTTTCCTTTAAAATTGTCACAATTTTCTCTTTTATTGGAACAAAAATATAATCAATTTTAAAAGGACATTGTTTGTACTAATATCGTGGAATTTACTGCTATGAAGCAATATTAAATCTTATAAACAAGCCACATTTTGTGAAACTAAATGCATTTCTACTTCCGGGTTTCAGGGCGAATACATTTGCAAATTAAAAAAAAAACTTCACATTTTGCTTTCATACTACTAAAACATGATTTGTACCATACATCAATAGTTGCCTACCAAAATTTTCAATGTTGTTTTTGTGGCAAGATGACTCACATGACTTGTTTTCGTTTGGATTTCCAGTTCCTATAAGCTAATATGGAAAATTGTCATTCAACTTCCGGTTTTATTTTATCATTTTTTTTGTAGTTAAACCCCAGGGTAAAAGTCAACTTCGACATTATCAATTTGACTTCAAAATTTATTGACGTTCATCCTGTTCTGCTTAATTTCCATTCCATTTTACAATCTCTTTCAACATTAGTTATACCACAGGTACACATAGCTGTGTACGGAAGTGAGGATTTTGCACATTTACATGCTCCTCTGCAACCTTACTTGCAACCACAGTGTATCAGTTCTTTAGTAAACGATGATTATTCTGGCAATGAAATCCAGAATGGCTGTAAAATGTGCTCTGTATCCTTCCAAGGATTTCCGGCTTAGGAACTTTCTGTGTATGATGTAGGGAATTCGCCCACACGACCCCCAACACCCAACTGGAGTTGAGGGTTGCATGTTAGCGTGTTGTAACAATTTTTCTAGGAGAGATCGATTCACTTATGGTCACGCGCGAAGAACCAGGGGATTGACCTTGTCAACATATCTATGTTTAATTCAAAATTACCTTTTCGGATGGCTTTGACAAAAAGCAAGATGGTAAATTCAAGTTTAAACGTTGACAGCCAGTACTTAAATTGTGGTCTTTCGTTTGTCATTCTTTGACAACATTCATCTAAACAAAATTGGTTGTTCTTCGAAAGATTCTGAATAGTTGCCATAGGCTGAGGTCATCAGTTTATACAAAGCAATTACAGTTAGCTGGTGTGCTCTTCTCGTCCTCGCTACATGGGAAGCTTTAAGAAAGGAATATGCTGTACCAGAAGAGGCTACGTTCGCCTGTGCTAATGCGAATGTCTATCCCGATCCTTCCAACCAGTCACTTACTTATTTGAACAGGCCCATCTCAAAATGCAGGCCACCAAACATTACAACGAACTGGTTGACGCCATATGAATCGGGCCAAATCCACTGTATCTGTTTCGCAAGCTCATAGAGCGGTTGACCAAGTGCGATAAACGGAATTTGTCCTGGATTTAATGACTGCACACATTTCCTGATGATCGTCATTGAGTGTTTAATCATGGTCACAGACTTCGATTATTCCTCAAATAACGACAGAAGTACTGACACATCCGGGTTACTACTGGATGAAGTTCCATGTGTTGCATGGAAAGCTCTCCATGACACAGCTGTTGATTCTCCCAAATCTCTAGTTGCTTCTCGTTTTTCTGAAGCCACCTGTATTCGTCTTGCAATGGAGTAGAAACGTCGGCGATATCCGCCCTGAGGTCGTCTATTGGAGGTACAGCCGGAAATTCGTCTCTAAGAATACGGGTGGAACATTTGAATAAGACTGAAGAAGACTTGACGTGATGCGAACAGATATGCCAACATCGGGAACCTGTCGTGCCCTGGTCTGGCCTCAGATGTGTGCTGGAAAAGTGATATCCCTGTCCCAAGAAAAGAATCATCAGCTGTTAAAACGTCAGTTTTCAATCTAGGAGGGCAAATCATGTCATCCTCCTGATATTTCCGGTACAGGAAGTTTGTTATCTTTGTTGGCAAAGATAGTACTCTGTCGTATGAAATGCATATTCCAAGATGAAGCAAGCTGTCAATAAATGAACGACTACGAGTTTGGCAATACATAAGAATACCTACATATACAGGTAGAGGTGTTTCACGCAATACCGGAAACACAGATATTATCATGCATTGTGGTTCGGCAGGATAAGCCTTGTCTCGTGTGTTTTCGACATCCTCTGAGAGATTCGTTTTCGTTGTCAGCTTGATGATGGCGCTTCTCAGCTCTGTCTACTTCTTCATTGTTATATTGTAAACTGCAATGCTTCTGTCACTTCGTATGTAGTGAGTTTGCAAGTCCACTTTCATCATCCAAAGCACTGATGTCAATGTCACTTTTCAGGTAACCAGGTTCCTCTATCTTCATGAAATTGTAGCCTGCACCCGCAACCTTTCATTTTGAAGTGGCTGGACACTGTAGTGCTTCTTCAGTTTCTTGCTGACAGTTAACGCATCGCTTCAGATCCAATTCAATTCGAGAATTGCCATAAAGAATAAGGTCAAACTAATGTTCTTAATTTCAGGAATTTTGTTGAATGGGATTGGAACCTTTATTCATGTAGGATTTATAGAAGTGTTCCTTAACTCCAAAGACTTTATTTCTATCATTAGAAGATACCAACAAGTCTTAAATGTTTTCGAACAAATTCTAGAAAAAATGTTATATTACTACATGCGCCTCTTCTGCAGTTAATGCAGAATTGCACTTGCTGCCCCAATTACAGGATAGTAAAAGGCGACTAAATTTGGAATCCTGTCTTTCACTTCTCTTCTAATGTCTCCCTTGAGAGCACCACCCTTTTGGCCTTTGCGCGTTCGCCTCTGGAAAGGTTAGCTATATGTAATTTACTGCGATAGGTGGCCGCGGCCGCCATATTAGATTTGAACCGGAAGTGGTGTCTGGAACATGTTGTAATAAAATGGAAAATGGTGCTTGTATATTTCACATTAAAAAATATGATAAAATTGAAAATATATGATCCAAGCAAAATATGTTGTTTCAATGGTTTTAGGTATATGTGTCCGCCATCTTGGACTTTTACCGGAAGTAGGGAATTTCGGCGATGGGTCCATATCTGAAATGTTTTGTTAGGTCATAAACTATGTTCATGCAAAGTTTCATGCTTTTACCATAAAATGCAGTATTCATCAGAAAATCGCTAGTTAGCTGCTGTACTAAAGGTTGGTAAAACTGGAATCTATGATTGGAAGCTTGGCGCGCGACCGAGATGACAATGAGCGCCGTCTACAGGCCGTCGAGGCGTCCGCACGAAAACAGAAGTCACGCCTTGAAAATGAACTGGTCAGTGTCCAATTAGAATTGTCTACCCTTCAACACAAGTATCAGGATTTAGTTTCACAGATAAAGACCTCTTCCATGAAAACAGGTACGCAAAGCCATCAGAAATACAAGATATGTATCTGTTATTTAATAAAGTTTTTTGTATTCGTTTCATGCAAAATGATGTTTGAAGCAACGACGACGTTTGACAGAGTACACCATAAGAATGTGACAATATAGCTATTTCCGTATATATACAGCTAGTAACTCTTTAAACTCTTCATTATGGAATTCCACAATGTTGGTTCCTAGCATCATTGACGAGGCCTGGGAGGACGAAGCAGTTCTGTATTCATTGACTAATATTTATGCTTAGTTAATACGTAAACACCTAAGATGGCTCATATACGGTTTCTTGTTTCAACTACGCTTTCTATATTGGACTATTACATGTATATAGTATTATAAGACTCTTTTGGCTGTAATTAAATTGAGCTCTATAATGAAAAATAATCGTGAGCGTAATAATTTAGAATAAAGAGTTCACAATAGTGTTATTACATGTGTTTCAACCGATATCAATGACTGGCGTATTAGTTTCAAATTATGAAATAAAATATCACATATACATATTCTTCTGTAAAATACAATACCACACATACACCAGCGCACCGACCGCTTTTTATTTTTCAAAACCTCCATCATTATTCAAGCAAACTCATTCATTTAGGCCTTTCTGATAGACCCCCATATGAAGCTCATTACATTTTCATTTATTTATTCAATTAATGTATCATTATATATTTTATAATTCGCATTTCAGTGAGGACGAGTGATGATGCAGCAGCATCATCACTCGTCGCCAGTCTCAGTAACCGTACGTCACATTTGAATCATAACGCTAAAATCGTCATGGATCACGTGCTCACCAATGATGGGGATAGCTATAATCCACAAACAGGTGTTTTTACGTGTCAACAGCCGGGCACTTATGTCTTCTACATCACCATACAGGTAGAACATGGACACAGATTTGGGGCGGAAATCGTCAAAAACGGGGAGGTGATAGCCAGGGTTTTAGCAGAACCGATGTACTCCCGGGCTTCCTCGTCCACTTCCGTGATTGTAAACCTATCGGTCGGGGACATTGTGTACGTCAGGTCAGATGGAAATTTTGACAACACAACGCTTCAATAGACGAATACTTTTCCAGTTTCTCAGGATTTCTGATTGAAGTCGGTGGATGGGTTAACTTTGGAAGCGGTTAGCTTTACAAAAAAATCTTATTTCTGTTTGATCAATGAATGGTATAAAATAAAGAAACGTGTTTTTCCGTATTTTGTTTAATTAATTAATTAATTTATTTATTTGTTTGTTTATTTATTTATTTATTTATTTGTGATCAATAGTTATATCGTACTAAGCGACGATGTAAACAATGAATGTACGTCAAAATTCGAATCGGTTCACATAATCACATCTAGCAATATATACGAGAAAGCTGCTAAAAACAGTAACTCACATATATCGAACCTGGCTATGGTTCAAATCCACGGAAATAAATCGACGTCAAATATCTGCCGTAGTTTTAAAACCATAACGGACGGAATCTTTCTTGTTAGACCATTACTGTAACAATGACACAGGTGATGGCGGCGATAAATCTGCTGTCGTCAAAAAGTGTCGTCTGCTCACCTTTATGACAATGACATTCGTCTCCGTGATGTCACAACGTAAAAGTTGTTCAAGTATTATCTTCATAAACTTCTTGTAATTGAACACAACGACCTTGTTCAATAAATCGTCAATCGAAAATTTTGTTATTACTTTGTTATTGCAATGTTTCGTGAGCCCCTTTGGTTTTAAAGTAATCTGTTCCGATTAACTGGTCGTTGAATGAACGAAGGAACATATTTATTTGACAAAAAGAATTATTCGTTTTCCTCTTCAAGCAAAAATAAAAATTCAGCATTCACACACTATAATTCTTAAACGAAGGGAAACTGATGACCTCCACAGAGGACACAGTGTAACATTTATCCAAGATTTACGAATATGTACGAGTTTCGTCTTCATTAAAGCAAACGAAATACATGTACATAAATTATGTATTTGAAACAATTTGCTAAAATTCCTCATGTCAATATGAAATATAAACCTGATGCATGTTTGTTTTTGTTTTTGTTTGTTTTTTGTTTGCTTGTTTGTTTATTGGGGGGGGGGATCCAACAGCCAAGCCGATCTGGCGTAAGACAACGATATCCAGTGAGGATAAATATTGAATAGAGTGTATTATCAGCAAATATGAGCTTATGTGGCAAATACTTTTATTTGTATAAGAACGTAAAATAATACTGAACAAGTTTATTACGTATAACCTAACGTAAATGTACTCTTAACCAGTAGTTACTACTCTAAGCGATAGGTAATAGTATGAACACTGGAAAGCCCTGAAGGCCAGCGTTAATTAAGATATAGGAGAGTTAACCCTGTCAACAGTTACCGTTGATTACGACTGTGAGTGCAACAGAGAGAAGATCAGGTGTATTAGAGGTGTGCATATGGCCGCAACGTGATGGCAATATATTTGAAATTTAATTATACAATTGGGAAGCATGGATCAATATAATATGTCTTGTTTAAAAGTAAATATTATGTATTACAAAATCTCTTCTCTTAAAAAGCTGTCTCATTGCACAACACCTTTCATTGCAACTACTGCTCCTTACATTCCTCACTAAGTATTTCGTTTTACTCATTCTTTCATACCTTCGCAGTAAACTGCTCCTCCTCCTCCTCCTCCTCCTCGCAGTAAACTCCTCCTCCTCCTCCTCCTCCTCCTCCTCCTCTCCTCCTCCTCCTCCTCCTCCTCCTCGCAGTAAACTCCTCCTCCTCCTCCTCCTCGCAGTAAACTCCTCCTCCTCCTCCTCCTCCTCCTCCTCGCAGTAAACTCCTCCTCCTCCTCCTCCTCCTCCTCCTCCTCCTCGCAGTAAACTCCTCCTCCTCCTCCTCCTCCTCCTCCTCCTCGCAGTAAACTCCTCCTCCTCCTCCTCCTCCTCCTCCTCTTCATCATCATCATCATTCACTTTGCAACATATACAGGTAGCAAATCTTCTTTCATCTCTTCCAGGCTAGATTTACAACGCTACTACATAGCGACCAATATATACCCAAGTATTTATCTCTTTTACAATAGACACAACATTATTTATAACGTGCTCAAATATACACATATCGAAACGGACTTTCTGATTCATATGACTATACAGTTCTTATATCTTATTTACTTTAACATTTCGACTGGTACCAAAAGTTCATTGCCAGTTTACCTGTGTTTTAATTATATAAACATAGGTATATTAGGTCCCAGCTTGTCTGATGTTCAAGTGTCAAAATTTACCTGCTGTTTATCTGGTTGACAACATAGGTAAACCCTCGGGCTATTTTCTCATTAGAGTTTCACTGGAATTAAAATTCGTCGACTGTCATTGCCATCAACTGACTTTGATCAGGTAGCATCGTCTGTTTACTTGGACTTATAGAGAAAAGGTAGGTACATGTGCTGACAGTTATTTTAATATGGTCATTTAATATCAGACAATCATTTCAAATACAACATCAAATCATAATATTTTGTGGAAGAAATTAGATTATATTTAAAACGTATCTGCGCAAATACACGTATTTTAATTTTTATGATACTAAAATCATACGAAATGTCGTTAAAACATTGTAACAATGCAAATATGGTTATTGGAAAAATGAATGATAATGTTGACTTTTGAAATTAATTAAGCATTGATGTCATTTTTTTTTAGTTTCATCGGGGTATGAAACAAATTTTGTTTGCAAACTGTATGAATCCGCGTAGCGGATTCTTACAGAAGTTTGCAAACAAAATTTGTTTCATACGCCGATGAAACTAAAAAATAATTGACATCAACGCTTATAATTAATTTTTGAAAATGATGTTCTAATTTAAAACATGTACAATTTTACTGGTTTTAATGGGGATTCTTTTTCTCAAATCAATACGCAACGTCAATTGTCGTATTGTGACGTCACATTTTTCGCGCCATTCTCGGAATTTCTTTCATAGAAGAATGAAAAGAATTTTTCGACCAATCACATTTGAGTATTTACCATGAAAACAAAGAAAAATTAATTATAATAATTTAAAAGCAGTTAGTTAAGAAGAAAATTTTCCCTCTAAGTAAAATTTCTCGTAAAACACAAATCAGATCACTTTGCCACAGATTTTTGTTTTTGTTGGTGCTTAAAATTTGCTGAGATTTTTTTTAACGCAAAGAGAATTTTAAGCTAATCGCTCACTCTGAAGATTCGATATCAAGGTTATAGAAATCTGAATTAGATTATTTGTACTTACGACATAAAAGTTCTTACTGGAGGATAGAAGAGTCTTAACAAGGTTTTGTTTATCATGTTAAGAAAAAAATGTCTTAAAAATGACAATTTTGAAAAAGCGCTTGATATAGTTAAGATCTTAAGTGAGTTTTAATTTCTTATGCGTTTTTATGAATCGAGTAATAGAAGACTCGCGAAAATAAAAACGAGTTTAAAAAATCTCATTTGAACATATTTTAGATACTTCTATCATATAATCCAGAAAACTTACATTTTGACAGATTTTAAATCAAAATGTGGAGGACTTAATCAAATAGAGACAGCCATTTTGTTGTGCCATTCACAATTAATGACGTCACGTCATTGTCTATACGATAATCGATTTCTGATTTAATCAAATGACTAATGATATGCTGGTGTGGATAGGTAATTAGAAATGACAATAGGATTCTAGTACAATAGGTGTATCATGTATTTGTTGTTTTACAGTCATAAACAATGAAACCAAAAGAATATTACATTTTGTACATTGTGCTGGGAAAAGGGTTTAGGAATACAATAGGCTTTTAGAAAATGATCTCCTGCGAAACATCAAACTTCATTCAATTAAAAATCCTATTTTATAGTTTTTAATTATTAGCATTTATAGTTAAAAAGCTTCAATTTCGACATAAGTATTGAAATAGTCTTCTTTGCTAAACTGCCTTTTGTTTCTACCCGAACGTTAATACACCAATACCTGATGGAATCGTAAAGATTTTTAGCAGGATTTTTTTTTTTTTTTTTTTTTTGCAGACAGTACGGTCAGTTCCAGCATTTGTAGAAATCCAAACACAGATTTTTGAGTTTAAGCATTTTTGAATTACGCAAATCATACAGCTCTGATATAACGGAATGATGTTGAGATTAATGCCATATTTGCATATTTTGCATTAATCATGTATTCATAAGACTATTATCAGACAAAACTACAAGAACAATTATCTTTGTTTACAATCCTTATTTCCGGTAGTAAGACAACACCTTATGAAAAATCCGAAATTCCAAAAACCAGGAACGATTTTCTCATCTTTTTTTAGAAAAACGCAAAATAATTTGTCTTTTGAAACTTTAAATATTATTGTAACTGCTACCTTTCCAATCATTTGCTTTTTTATCTTACAGATCCGACATTTTGTATTTACGTAGAAATCATCGGACACTCATTCCCTTCCCTGACATGACTGCGGATGCTTGAACTTGATTAAACTAAAGAAAAAACAATATTTCTAGATGTCCTAAAGTGGCATACACGTCATATCTTCTGGTACAAGTAACAATACAGCTTTCAAAGAGGACATCATTTGTTGATGATACCGGTGAATTATATTGAAGTTATCACGTTGGTTGAAATTGCTTACTTCCTTTTTTCTCTCTTTTACGCTCATGTCATTATTGAACTGAAACGAAAGTCTGACGTAACACAACTATATAAAACTGCTGCTAACCATTTGAAATGGTCCTCTGTAAACATCTGCTGTTTGTATTGACATGCGCTGTGATGTGTTTATGTGTTTCCGGCCAGTTTTCGCCGAGCCTGATCAGTCAGTTGGTCAATAACTTACAGTTGTTGATTTCCGGGCCGAGTCCTGAGCCTGTAGAGGAGAAAAAGACTTCCATTGTGCCTATTGCAGCTCTCGCGACCTTTGTTGTTTTGTTGAGGTCGAGAGGGAACTTTATCAGTCCTTACCAATGAAGCAAAGAACGGAAACAGGAACTCGACTAAAATCAATATAGACTGAATGTGACAAAATTGATATGTTTATAATTATTCTTTGTCGTGTACATGTCATTTCATCTATATTTTGACATTTGCTTCCATTGTATAACAGCTATTTACCAAAATAAACTTATTTGAATAATATCTAATATGTTTTGTATTTTTATCAAAAATATTTTAACAGTGTTTAAAACATCGTAGGACTCAATTGATCTTTACAGAGCATCAAAGATGGAAGAATCATTTTATTAAGTCCTTTTTATACAAATTTTATATTATTCAATAATAAATTGAAAACACATACAATTACATAGAGATATATACGTAAATGGTTGAACAACAGGCTAAGCCTATAATGGTCCTTGTCAGGGTATCAATTATTTTTCTATATAAGTTATTATAATTATATTGCAATTAACTTCATTCATGTATTTCTGAAATATTATAAATGACTTTATTTGCTACATTTTTTTCTTTTATACTGATGTGTTTTCATTCTTCTTTATCAAAGATTATCATTACAAAAAAAAGTAAATTTATATCAATCACTTTTGTTTGTCCCGATGGAATAGTAAAAATGGTTTTGATATTTGAGGGAATCTTGAAATCAACGTGATCCGTCAGGTGACCGCATACCCTCTGACCTCAAATCAGAAAATCGAATCCATGCAGTCTTCGCGAAATACCTACTGCACTAGCCTCTGATTAAAACAATTTATGAATGTCAGCTTTATTCCGTTCCAGTTCAGATATACAGCAATTTGTAGCATTCTTACCTTTACAAGCATATAGAGAGGTCAATAAGTGTAAATCTATCTGTTACCTGAAGGCAAGGAAATTGATACTATATATCCTTGTATGGTACCAGTATGTCTGACCTTGGTGTTTACCTGGGCGACACGAGCTCTGATTCGTGTATAACATTCTTAGAACTTTAACCAGTGGTGGTTAAAATATCATTACTAAAAGATCCATGTCGCACTAATTCGATAGTAAATCATCTTCCAGACATATGTATTAATTGACGGACACATTCATAAAAGGTACGTATTTTATGCAGCGTCTTTATTAGTTTTATCTAAATCTTGATTTAGTAAGTATAGCACTAGGTTGGCTTATGACAAGAGCCTTTACAGAAATTAGTTTAATCTTAAGAATAATTTCGTATCAGATTAATTAAAAGAATATTATACTTTGGGAAGGGTAAATGATTGCACATTACGTATAATTTGTTTTAAATCTTGTACATGTATATTGCTAAATATACATTGTATTTGCAAACCTTTTTTGGAAAGTATAATATTTCATGAGCATCAAGAATTTCATATATAAATATGAAAAGTACATACTATTCTTATATTAATAAAAGAGACAATCAAACATATATTTAAGCTATCTTAACAGAACTTACATGTGATTGACATTCACATAGACATACCTATGCGAAAGAAACAGAGCAAATAAAACGCAATGCCATCACTGTTTAGTATTTAAACTGGACAATGTACAGGCAGAAGTGTCACACATGTGCTACATGCGTGGCATTTTTCATGCGATTTTCACACGATTTTCATGCGTATATCATATGATTTTCCACACGCATGATTTTCGAATGAAAAGTTCATGTCATCCACATGCGATTATCATGCGATTTACATGTCTACTTGACACGCACGAGAATCGCATGTCTTGTTGTTACATGCGAGATACATGTGAAATTTACATGCGTGTATCACAGTAAACGTTTTATCCATGTGGCATATGTGTGGCACTTTTGTCTGTGATATCTTCAAATTCCCGATAATTATAGTTCCCCTCTATCCACCGTTGAACGTATGATGAATAATGAGAACGTCTCAGTATATACATATCGCATGATCTTTTTAAATAATTCAGTTTGCAAAAAAGTATGAAATTGATAAAATCACGTGGTAAAGGCAACTCGCCTTTATATATTAATTGCTGTTCAGGATGTTTTGAATTTTCTGATATTCCTTCTGGGTGGCCGCAATGTAGGTGTCTAGCATCAGGGATGAGTTTCTAGAAGAACAGAACAGCGATATGGGGCGGTTGTACATTCACTTAACAGTTTAAACTGTATCTGCACTAAATTCGTCACCCAACATACATTTGTATACTATGGATTTTGGATAAAATAATCCTGACTTCTTTTCCATAATTTAAACTGATACAGAGCTTGTTAACAAGTTAAACATATCAAAATTAAGTGTATTCGAATTACAGTGGATTTGAAGAAGATCAATCCCTGTCAATATCTCGCGAAATAGGAACATTATGAAAATATTATTCCAAAGTGTAAAAGTTTTTATCAGAATATGAAATGGTACACCATGCTCATTGTCACATACCCAACTGTTCTAATTATAACAGGATCAATTTAGCTATTCTATGTATTATCTATTACTATACTTAAAATAATATCATTTTATAAAATCTTGTTTTGTTTTTTCAATATTTACAATCTCTCCTTGTAGTTGTGTACGTTTCTTACAGCAGGATTTTCCACTAATTATTTTTTCATTTTAAAGCAATTTCACACAATTCAAACATTGTTCAATTCCGTGGCTCCTCAAACAAACCTAAAATGATTTCATTTGATTCAATGCCTCCATTCACAAATTTATTTGAAATAAGTTTGGAAAGTTTTGTTGAAATGTTTAAATACACGATAAGCGTAACCACCATATAAATATTAAATGTTTTCGCTTTTGAAAATGTCTGCTTGTGAAAAAAGATCTGTAAAATCTGTAAAATATGAAGATTTATATGGTATGTTGATATCGCAACCATTTTCCAGTAAAATGTTGACGATATCAAGAAATTTGTCGATATATTGATGGAAAACTGGGAAATGTTTACGGGAAACAATGTGGCACAAGAAACATACTGAAAACGTACATATTTTAGCGGCACACTTAATTTCGTTTGTTTTTTTCCCGTTAAAGGCTTGCGCTAAACCATGGTTGTACTGTTTAAGTTATTATTTTTTGTTTGTTTTTTGTTTTGTTTTTTTTTTTTTTTTTTTTTAAATTTACTGTTAGATATTTTGGAAATACCAATTCATCAATTCGTCCTTTTTCTTGAAATTAAATACGCTTACTGTCGTGTTTCAGCGGAGGGTATAACATCATGTTTAAATGTGTGTACCAAGGAACACTTTATCAATGCTTAATTATGAATACATTAAATTGATATGTATATTATTTTAATTAAGAATTCTCTGAGGTTTTTATATCTTTTATGAAATGTAATCTTTTACAGAATACACACCAACAGCATTCATCACTTTGCTTTGTGGAATTATTGGAAGTAATCGGGCTATGTAAAGCGAAATATATCATCTATAATGAACTGCCATTTGAATCCCAGCAAGAGAGATGGTAGCTGCTACCTTGTATACAATGGGAAGGCAGTGACAATGTTCTTATGACAATCATCATCTATATATTATTTGTTAAACGGAACAGAACTTTGTTTGGTAAGGACACCCTTGAGAAAATTAACCATTTCAGATCGACATTCTATAGGGTGTTAAATCCAGTAGAAATCCTTCATTGTCTAAACAGTACAGATATACTTCAAAGGACAGGCCAAATTTTTATATCTACCAACATAACCGGGAAATGTCGCCAACTCGCCACTTGTTGTTTATTTGTTGTTTCTCCTTCCTTTGTTGGAGAGTTTCTGGTCAATTCTCGCCAACCTTGATCAACCAGTTGGTCGGTAAACTACAACTGATGATAAGTAGCGCTGCCAGTCCCGTCACAGGTAATGAACCACCAGCAGATGACGATACTCTTATTTCTGTGTTTATCGTCGTTCTGGGATTGGCAATCTATAATGCAGTAAGGGAGAATGGACTCTGATTTTTCCCTGGCAATAAAGATCTTAACATAATGTTAAACTGATAATATTCCCAATTTCTTCAAATCTTTTACATCATATTGCTGAGAATGCCAATGAATTTGAAGGTAAGGTGTAGCCGACATTGGAAATGTCATGGAGGTCTTCGATCTTCAGCGGGGAATTATCGTATTTCTCAGTGAAGCTTCAATTTATTCAAACAATTACATTGGAGAACCTCGCCTGTGAACAAAGGCATTGAACTGAAGACATCAATAAGTGAATTCGGACAAACAACTTCCACTGAACTCAAGACATCAATAAGTGAATTCGGACAAACAACTTCCACTAAACTCAAGACATCAATAAGTGAATTCGGACAAACAACTTCCACTAAACTCAAGACATCAATAAGTGAATTCGGACAAACAACTTCCACTAAACTCAAGACATCAATAAGTGAATTCGGACAAACAACTTCCACTAAACTCATGACATCAATAAGTGAATTCGGACAAACAACTTCCACTGAACTCAAGACATCAATAAGTGAATTCGGACAAACAACAACCACTGAACTCAAGACATCAATAAGTGGATTAAGACAAACAACTAGCACTGAACGCAAGACATCAATAAGTGAATTCGGACAAACAACATCCACTAAACTCCAGACATCAATAAGTGAATTAAGACAAACAACATCCACTAAACTCCAGACATCAATAAGTGAATTAAGACAAACAACTAGCACTGAACGCAAGACATCAATAAGTGAATTCGGACAAACAACTTCCACTAAACTCAAGACATCAATAAGTGAATTCGGACAAACAACTTCCACTAAACTCAAGACATCAATAAGTGAATTCGGACAAACAACTTCCACTGAACTCAAGACATCAATAAGTGAATTCGGACAAACAACTTCCACTAAACTCAAGACATCAAATAAGTGAATTCGGACAAACAACTTCCACTAAACTCAAGACATCAAATAAGTGAATTCGGACAAACAACTTCCACTAAACTCAAGACATCAATAAGTGAATTCGGACAAACAACTTCCACTAAACTCAAGACATCAATAAGTGAATTCAGACAAACAACTTCCACTAAACTCAAGACATCAATAAGTGAATTCGGACAAACAACTTACACTAAACTCAAGACATCAATAAGTGAATTCGGACAAACAACTTCCACTAAACTCAAGACATCAATAAGTGAATTCGGACAAACAACTTCCACTAAACTCCAGACATCAAATAAGTGAATTCGGACAAACAACTTCCACTAAACTCCAGACATCAAATAAGTGAATTCGGACAAACAACTTCCACTAAACGCAAGACATCAATAAGTGAATTCGGACAAACAACTTCCACTAAACTCAAGACATCAATAAGTGAATTCAGACAAACAACTTCCACTAAACTCCAGACATCAAATAGTGAATTCGGACAAACAACTTCCACTAACTCCAGACATCAAATAAGTGAATTCGGACAAACAACATTCCACTGAACTCAAGACATCAAATAAGTGAATTCGGACAACTAACTTCCACTGAACTCAGACATCAATAAGTGGAATTCGGACAAACAACTTCCACTAACTCCAGACATCAATAAGTGAATTCGGACAAACAACATCCACTGAACTCAAGACATCAAATAAGTGAATTCGGACAAACAACTTCCACTGAACTCAAGACATCAATAAGTGAATTCGGACAAACAACTAGCACTGAACTCAAGACATCAATAAGTGAATTCAGACAAACAACTTACACTAAACTCAAGACATCAATAAGTGAATTCGGACAAACAACTTCCACTGAACTCAAGACATCAATAAGTGAATTCGGACAAACAACTTCCACTGAACTCAAGACATCAAATAAGTGAATTCGGACAAACAACATCCACTGAACTCAAGACATCAATAAGTGAATTCGGACAAACAACTTCCACTGAACTCAAGACATCAAATAAGTGAATTCGGACAAACAACTTCCACTAAACTCAAGACATCAAATAAGTGAATTCGGACAAACAACTAGCACTGAACTCAAGACATCAAATAAAGTGAATTCGGACAAACAACTTCCACTAAACTCAAGACATCAATAAGTGAATTCGGACAAACAACTTCCACTAAACTCAAGACATCAATAAGTGAATTCAGACAAACAACTTACACTAAACTCAAGACATCAATAAGTGAATTCAGACAAACAACTTCCACTGAACTCAAGACATCAATAAGTGAATTCGGACAAACAACTTCCACTAAACTCAAGACATCAAATAAGTGAATTCGGACAAACAACTTCCACTAAACTCCAGACATCAAATAAGTGAATTCGGACAAACAACTTCCACTGAACTCAAGACATCAAATAAGTGAATTCAGACAAACAACTTCCACTAAACTCAAGACATCAAATAAATGAATTCGGACAAACAACTTCCACTGAACTCAAGACATCAATAAGTGAATTCGGACAAACAACTTCCACTAAACTCAAGACATCAATAAGTGAATTCGGACAAACAACTTCCACTGAACTCAAGACATCAAATAAGTGAATTCGGACAAACAACTTCCACTGAACTCAAGACATCAATAAGTGAATTCGGACAAACAACTTCCACTAAACTCAAGACATCAATAAGTGAATTCAGGACAAACAACTTCCACTAAACTCAAGACATCAAATAAGTGAATTCGGACAAACAACTTCCACTTAAACTCAAGACATCAATAAGTGAATTCAGACAAACAACTTCCACTAAACTCAAGACATCAATAAGTGAATTCGGACAAACAACTTCCACTAAACTCCAGACATCAAATAAGTGAATTCAGACAAACAACTTCCACTGAACTCAAGACATCAATAAGTGAATTCGGACAAACAACTACCACTGAACTCAAGACATCAATAAGTGAATTCGGACAAACAACTACCACTAAACTCAAGACATCAATAAGTGAATTCGGACAAACAACTTTCCACTAAACTCCAGACATCAATAAGTGAATTCGGACAAACAACTAGCCACTAACTCAAGACATCAATAAGTGAATTCGGACAAACAACTTCCACTAAACTCAAGACATCAATAAGTGAATTCGGACAAACAACTCCACTGAACTCAAGACATCAATAAGTGAATTCGGACAAACAACTTCCACTAAACTCAAGACATCAATAAGTGAATTCGGACAAACAACTTCCACTAAACTCAAGACATCAATAAGTGAATTCAGACAAACAACTTCCACTAAACTCAAGACATCAATAAGTGAATTCAGACAAACAACTTCCACTGAACTCAAGACATCAAATAAGTGAATTCGGACAAACAACTTCCACTGAACTCAAGACATCAATAAGTGAATTCGGACAAACAACTTCCACTAAACTCAAGACATCAATAAGTGAATTCAGACAAACAACTTCCACTGAACTCAAGACATCAGTAAATGAATTCAGACAAACAACTTCCACTGAACTCAAGACATCAATAAGTGAATTCGGACAAACAACTTCCACTAAACTCAAGACATCAAATAAGTGAATTCGGACAAACAACAACCACAGAACTCAAGACATCAATAAGTGAATTCGGACAAACAACTTCCACTGAACTCAAGACATCAAATAAGTGAATTCGGACAAACAACAACCACAGAACTCAAGACATCAATAAGTGAATTCGGACAAACAACTTCCACTGAACTCAAGACATCAATAAGTGAATTCGGACAAACAACTTCCACTAAACTCAAGACATCAATAAGTGAATTCGGACAAACAACTTCCACTGAACTCAAGACATCAAATAAGTGAATTCAGACAAACAACTTCCACTGAACTCAAGACATCAATAAATGAATTCAGACAAACAACTTCCACTGAACTCAAGACATCAATAAGTGAATTCGGACAAACAACTTCCACTAAACTCAAGACATCAAATAAGTGAATTCGGACAAACAACTACCACAGAACTCAAGACATCAATAAGTGAATTCGGACAAACAACTTCCACTGAACTCAAGACATCAAATAAGTGAATTCGGACAAACAACAACCACAGAACTCAAAACATCAATAAGTGAATTCGGACAAACAACTTCCACTGAACTCAAAACATCAATAAGTGAATTCGGACAAACAACTTCCACTGAACTCAAAACATCAATAAGTGAATTCGGACAAACAACTTCCACTGAACTCAAGACATCAATAAGTGAATTAAGACAAACAACAACCACAGAACTCAAGACATCAAATAAGTGAATTAAGACAAACAACTACCACAGAACTCAAGACATCAAATAAGTGAATTTGGACAAACAACTACCATTGAATATGAAATAAATACATTCAGATCCAACAGAAAAACTTTCGAGTTTTCTAAGTTAGCGCATAAGGAACATCAAAAGCAGGTCACGAGGGGACGAGCTTGATACACCGCTTATACTGAGGTCGTTAACATAGATATATCATAATGAAGTGAATCAGATAGTAGCATCATGAACTTTAAAATCTTTGTAAAATGTATTTCTTTGAATCGCATTACAAAACGGGTCACACTGGAAAAAATTGTCTCGTGTCACACACACAAAAATAGTTCGGCTTTAGTTTAATAGTTTGCCTTTTTTTAGCGGTTATGCTTTATATTAGCTTAACGCACATTTGAAAAGACTTCCAAATTGTTTGTTACAGATACAGACATACCTATGTTTACGACATGAAATCGACTTAATCATCATTGCATTTCACGCTGAAATATTTAAAAATGTAGTGATGCACGTCTACTTACATCACAGTAAATGATTGTGTTATGATATAGTAGTCATTCTTATGTATATTTGACAATAATACAAAACCAAAATTTAGCAATATTGTTTAGGCTTTACATACATATTTACAATACGATTTTGTAAAATCTTATTTTTACGGTCATAGAACACGTTTTCTAAGCGTGCTTTAGACGTTGATGTTTAGTGGTAAGGAGAATAAATATCCCATGAAAATGTATGCTTCCAGTTTGCATCATATATTACACAAAATATTGAGTATTGAAACCTGAGTGATTTGTTCTTAATTATGTTATATTGTACAGTGTAGATTGCAAATAATTGTTTTCGTACAAGTGGAAAATGTGCCAATCTTTAAAGAATGCGGACAGTTTTGACAACTTCCTTTCTGAAACCGAAAGACGTTTAAGTATCCTCCCTATACATACACTCACCAAGCGCTGAGTAGCTCGCACAGAGAGGCCATCCTTTAATGATCAAGGACCTTAAAGAACATAAAACCTACTAAATTTTCTTGAAAAATAGCACGACTGTACTTTTACTGCACTTCTACATGAACTAAACTTGCTTCAAACAATTCAAAATAATCTTCAATTAGCAACTTTAATTAGTGGAATTAAAAACCGATCCCGTTTAGGTTCTTATCTATTTCCACAATTTATGAAAAGTTCGATTTTTATAGGAAAAGAATTCAGCTCGTAAGACTTTGTAAACTACGGAGTACAATGTATGTCATACAAACGAATGTTTTATCTATTCCGATATCAACTCTGTTATCTTCAATCGAATTTTATTATTGAAATAGGAAATAAACAATTTGAAATCGCTAAGAACCTATAATTTCATTACAGCACGTCTGAGGATTGATCAAATAATTCAATAAAATCCGACAACTAAAAGGGGGAAAATCCTGTTCCGTGAAGGAAGTGATTCGAACGCTTAGATCATCAGAAATTACCCGTTAATAAAAAAAAAGGGGACAATTACTAAAAATAAATATGTAAGAAATATCATATTTTTTAGACTTTATACTTATATTTAAAAAATAAATACTTGAAAAAAAAAAGAAGAAAAAAAGTAATATAAACATTTTTCATTATGTTAATTTATCGTTAAATGAGTTTGTTGTTAATTATCCTTAAACTTTAATGATGCTGTTAATTTAGCCATGCTTCGTACTCCGTGGGTTAGCCTTACCTACTATCGCCCGGAGGAGTGAGTTCATTAATACATAAGGATATAACCTTACCACGAACCACGTTAGGGTACCCGAGGCCAACTAAGTTTGTTTGATCTCTACCGCCAATGAATACATCCGATATGATTAAGATGGAGTTTGATACTTGTCACACAATTTATTTAATTAGTGGCACGATTCATACCTTACACAAATTGTTGTACGTTCTTTTAAAATATAATAATGAAAATTACTTAATTAATAGAATAAAGGGGTGCTGTACCTCCACATATAGAATTTACCATATATCTCGGCCTAGTTATCTACACTTTAGACTATAAACCACTGACGAGTCCTAAAGCAGGAAATGCTTGTGTGGTGCAGTTAATTTTTTCTCTCTCTATTGCATCTAACGCTTAATTTGTATTTAAACTGATCATCATATTACTTAGATCGACTCTGATACAATAAAACAATTGGCATTGCCCAATGTTTCTAACAGGTATATTTGTATGGATGTAAATTTGTGGATTTTCTTCATCGTCATTATTGAACAGTAAGTCATCCTACCTATTCATAATCCATTAATTGTCTCTATCATTTACCTCTTCTTCCATCAAATCGCTCTTCAATACTATCAAACATTACCCGTAAGCGTAAGTTTACTCAGTTCATCTTGCCAGCAATCTCCTCTTCAGGCATGATGTTCTTCTTTAGATTACTCCCAAAATATGTCTTCATGTTTTCCTTGAGCTTTGCTTTCCTCATTCAACGTGAAGTTCTTTCTTCATACAGTTTAATAGCAAAGATAAACTGGTACCAGTATAAATCACTCGATGCATGAATGGAGGTACTTTTACCTACAAAAACTTATCGTAGTAAACGTACAAATCGAACTGTACATAAACATCCGAAATAACCAGAAGATATATTATATAATCCGTGATTGAGTTATCACTAGACATATTCAAAGTTCGTCACAGTATAACTGTGTATTAGATAGGATATATATGGTATATAGGACTACTCGGCGTTTTGATATCAACAGTGTGAAGTTTATCGGCAAACGTGTGAAATATCAAGCAGAATTTTGTTGGTGGCGGTTCAATGGTTGGAACATGATTTGATTATCATAAACAGACACACACAAACGGTATGTATCTTTCTATATTCATTCTTTTATTTACTGTATTTTTATTATGTAGTATAACTTGAATGATCAATCTTATACACTTATTTTCCAACAGTGAAAAAATGTACAAGTCTTAATCAGGAGCAACATGTAACCTTTATTTCACCGAATATGTACTTCCCAAAAGTAACATTTTTTTATGGTGCAAAAAGAAATGTATATATCTATGCGCACACGATAACAAAAAGGTTAATTAAGACGTTAAAACAATAATATTGAAATGCAGCGTTATTAAATCATATGTATTTCATAATGATTGTCAAACATATTTTTTTAGTAACTCTTGTTTGCCATGCTGGAACACTCTTCAGGAGTTAATCAGCCAGTATTACATGGCTTTATTGTATCTTTGTAAAGTAGGTAACACACTTATATAGGTTATATTCATTTATTGTTAGTTCCTTTTCCAACAAATCATTATATTTTACAGGTTTCAAACTTTGAAGGATCAAAATCAGCGACCCTATTCTACCATTTCTTGTATTCGTTTAAAGAAACATAAGAACTTCTATTGGCGCATGGAACAGAAAGGAATTCCATTTATGCTGTTATATTCAACAAGGCGGTGGATTTGAAACTTGAAATAGTGATTTCATTCTCAGTATCAAGCCAGAGGAGCGAGGAAAAACAAATGCCATACTAATGAGAAAGTAACTATAATACATGTGTTATAATTTTATCTGATCGGAAAGATAGGATTAAACTATATACAATATTGTTTATGTTTTACACGTCCTTCAGAAGGCAGGTAAATACTAGATGAACTTGGGATATGAAAACAATACCTAAAATTGCTTACAATCGAAGTGCGGAGAACATTTGAGGATAAATTCATCTGTCAAATCTACTAGTGCGAGACTGAAACAAACAGAGCAGGAAATGGTCCCTCGTAATCAGTTGTTGTTTATTTTGACATGCGCATTACTGTGTTTGTTTGTTTCCGGTCAGTTTTCACCCACCCAGATTAACCAGTTGGTTAATAAGTTACAGTTAATGATTTCTGGGACAAGTGAAACAGTCCAGGAACAGAGACCTTTCCCTGTGGCGATCGCCTCAGTTGTCGGGGTGGGCGTTGTCACTCTGACTTTGATGTCGTTTGGTGGAGCTTTTGGTTAACTCAAACTGATATTCCGAGAACAAATCAATACTTTTCATGATATTTTTTGTTTTGTCAAACGCTATGAATGTATTGTTTTTCAAACAATGTCTTTCCAATGGTTTGTCATCATGTTGTTTAATTATATGTATTTTCTTGATCATATAAAACCCATTCCATATGACACCCAGGAGAGCTGTGATTGGTTCAATACACGTCATTAAAGAAAATGGAATGGAGCGAGAATATCTCTATTTTGGAATTCTAATAATCTGTAATAAGTGTATAAAACATGATTTAGAATACCGTATGAGGTTCTATTTTATATGAAATCGTTGACACTCGTCAGGTGGTGCCGCGTCGGCCGAGTGGTTACCCGACACTTTATCACTTTTTTTTTTTCATTTCACCTCTGGGTTGCGAGTTCGAATCCTACGTGAGGCAGTTGCCAGGTACAGACCGTAAGCCGGTGTTTTTTTCTCTGGCACGTCCTTAAATGACCCTGGCTGTTTTTCATTTTATCTTATCAAAGGATGAGTAAAATAGAAGAAAAGAAAATTTTGCGTTGGATAAAACATAATAATGATACATTTTTCGTTTCAAAAAATAAAAAGGTGATTTATTAGATAGAATCCGTTCAAGTTAAATAGGAATTTCAAACATAAAAGTGCAGTGTATGATATACGTAATTAGAGTAGGAGCCCTAAGAGGTTTCTCAGAATTTCAAGAAACTCGTGCAGCCTGTCATTTTCCATGAAAACCACCTTAACATATACATATGTCCTTATTGGGAAATCCTGGGCCATTTTCAGAAATCTTTGACTGAATACTAGTTTCCTCACAAAACTTATGTCCATTCAACCCACCTTATAATGAAGGTAGCGTTCAATCATTTCAGCTAAACTTTCAAGTTGTTTGCAATTATCATAGTGATTGTAATAAGTTTAGGAGGTATACGGAAGCGAAAAATTAAAGTTAACCGTTCTGATGTGACAATTTTGTATACATCTAAATTTTACCTTGGCGCCATCATCAAAGGGACTGATTAGCAGGACCGCTTAACCCCCAGGTATAAGTTTGAACCTTGGGCAACATTTCACCACACTCTATCCTTCAAACATGACAGATTTATTGACCATCCGAGTGCTGATTTACGATAACCAGCAAGGGTGACTTAGTGCATATGTTGCAGAGATTCACCTCAATTTGTCCTCAATATATCTAAAATCCTTAACCTTGACCTTTTATCAATTAAAATTACCTAGCACATCGCATGTATCTTAAACAGCGTTGTCTCTCAGTGATACTTACGGCAAAACTTAACGTGAAAAACGATTTCCTAGTTCTACGTCATACAGTCCGAATAAAATAAAGTATGTTATCGGGATTAAAGTAAGTATTGAAGTAAATGCAGTATATTTTTACGATTAGTTAGAAGCAGTGAGTATAAAAGACGAATTCAAGGCAAAACGACATAGCGACACGTCTTTGCTTAACAGCGGGCACAGAACTGCTATGTCGGAAAAAAGATAAATAAAAAAACCTTCATGTCAAAAATTTGGATCCCGCATATTTTCGCGAAACCTGTAGTAGTTACTCTATGCATCCTGGATTGCCTAAGCTATAAACTTTGCGTTTATACCAAATCTGTACAATTAACCGCAGTATAACTAATAAAACAAAAAGACTTTCCACCTTCAGATGAGATATCGTTATGTGTATATTTTCCTATATTTTATCTTACTTTCCATTTTGATACGATTCAATTTTCTGAAATATTTTCTTATTTTACACTAGAAAATAATAATAGGCATGAAATTTAATTCATTACACTACTCGAATCTCGTGCTGTAGCATGAAATTCAATTCATTACACTACTCGAATCTCGTGCCGTAGCATGAAATTCAATTCATAGCATGAAATTCAATTCATTACACTACTCGAATCTCGTGCCGTAGCATGAAATTCAATTCATTACACTACCCGAATCTCGTGCCGTAGCATGAAATTCGGGGTGTTCTCTGAACGCCAACATTTTTTTTAACAATAGGTAGGTGTTGTTTCAGGAAACAATGGGAGGGTAATTATATACTGCTTCATATAAGCTGTCTTTTTTTTTTTACCTGTACAGTCACTTGAGATTTACCTGTGTTTTACAAATCATACAGTAGAATTGTATTTGTTTTTTTCCCATTTTCTTAGAACACACATGTATGCATTCAACAAAATGAGCAATTAAGTAATATAGAACATATATAGTTTTAAAAAATAGCAACAAATCTATGTAATAACAACATTTGTTCATAAATGTACTTATATATGCCACTTACAGTTCCATCATAGCACTGAATAGTTTTTGTTAACTAATTACTTGAAAAGTTTATTTCACCAATCTCAGCACTAAGAAATCTATACTTATTTATTAATATTGTACACATAAAGTACACATAAAATACATATTAATACGATAAATGAACAATGCATGTTAATATTCAAATGGAAATGATTAAATAAATATAATAAAAAGCCTTACATAGACAAAGTAAGAATATCTGAAATAAAAACTTACATGATATTACATTACATTACAAAATATGCATATAGAAAGTTGAAAATGACTGGACACACATACATGTACATGTACCTCTCAACAAAGGCAATATAGGAATCACCTATGGAAAACCAATCCACGTTATAATGCAAGAACAAACCCCATTCTGATAATGTCTAGCAGAATACTGATTTACATGTTGATATGGACTCTAGATCTCTGTTTTTGGAGCTTGACCGTGATATCTATCTACGGATGAATTTCGTGCTGTAGTATGCAAATTCAATTCATTACACCACTCGAGTCTTGTGCTGTAGGATGAGAATTAAATAATGTAATGAATATAATTCCCTTGCATGTACCAAGATTGTGATATTTTTTTCTTTCTAAACAACTTTCTCCTTCCTTATGTCCGCTTCACTTTTGGCCTTTATTTCACCCCTGTGAGGACGGCTTCGGCTTCTGTCACATGGCCGAGATGTTGCTACTCCTGTCTAGCGCTCTACGAAAGCCGGTTAGTACCACATGAAGTATGTTCATGTCGTAACTACGACATAGATATCGTGTTACTACGACATAGATATCGCGTTACTACGACATACTTGTCTCTTAATTACGACATATATATCGCGTTACTACGACATAGATATCGCGTTACTACGACATACTTGTCTCTTAATTACGACATAGATATCGCGTTACTACGACATAGATATCGCGCGCGTTACTACGACATAGATATCGCGTTACTACGACATACTTGTCTCTTAATTACGACATAGATATCGCGTTACTACGACATAGATATCGCGTTACTACGACATAGATATCGCGTTACTACGACATACTTGTCTCGTAATTACGAATTGGTGAAATCTCTTAAGATGATGTGGTTTTCATAGAACGGTCTTTTTTCGTTGGAGCGGTTGCTGGGGTTACCGATCCCACAAATACATCTCTATTCAATAATGAAATACCAACGTCATTGGAAAAATTGAAAACGAAAAAAAGTCGAAATCCTATTAAGATAAGATTTGTTGCGGAAAGCAGTAGCTTACAGTAAACTCTTTGGCTATCAGTCTAATAATACATTGATAAAATAAACAAGTACCTGAATCTTATCATCAAAAAGGTTTAACGAGAGACTACACAATAGCCAGGTGGAAGTTTAACTCGTGCGTTAAAACATTTTGCATAGGTATTTTTTAACTAAACTTCAAAAAGCCAGAAGAGTATCCAGAATATTGAGAGTAATGACCAATAATAAAAGGGAGGTAGAGGGTGGGTATTGACCAATAATAAAAGGGAGGTAGAGGGTGGGTATTGACCAATAATAAAAGGGAGGTAGAGGGTGGGTATTGACCAATAATAAAAGGGAGGTAGAGGGTGGGTATTGACCAATAATAAAAGGGAGGTAGAGGGTGGGTATTGACCAATAATAAAAGGGAGGTAGAGGGTGGGTATTGACCAATAATAAAAGGGGGGTAGAGGGTGGGTATTGACCAATAATAAAAGGGAGGTAGAGGGTGGGTATTGACCAATAATAAAAGGGAGGTAGAGGGTGGGTATTGACCAATAATAAAAGGGAGGTAGAGGGTGGGTATTGACCAATAATAAAAGGGAGGTAGAGGGTGGGTATTGACCAATAATAAAAGGGAGGTAGAGGGTGGGTATTGACCAATAATAAAAGGGAGGTAGAGGGTGGGTATTGACCAATAATAAAAGGGAGGTAGAGGGTGGGTATTGACCAATAATAAAAGGGGGTAGAGGGTGGGTATTGACCAATAATAAAAGGGAGGTAGAGGGTGGGTATTGACCAATAATAAAAGGGAGGTAGAGGGTGGGTATTGACCAATAATAAAAGGGAGGTAGAGGGTGGGTATTGACCAATAATAAAGGGAGGTAGAGGGTGGGTATTGACCAATAATAAAGGGAGGTAGAGGGTGGGTATTGACCAATAATAAAAGGGGGTAGAGGGTGGGTATTGACCAATAATAAAAGGGAGGTAGAGGGTGGGTATTGACCAATAATAAAAGGGAGGTAGAGGGTGGGTATTGACCAATAATAAAAGGGAGGTAGAGGGTGGGTATTGACCAATAATAAAAGGGAGGTAGAGGGTGGGTATTGACCAATAATAAAAGGGGGTAGAGGGTGGGTATTGACCAATAATAAAAGGGAGGTAGAGGGTGGGTATTGACCAATAATAAAAGGGAGGTAGAGGGTGGGTATTGACCAATAATAAAAGGGAGGTAGAGGGTGGGTATTGACCAATAATAAAAGGGAGGTAGAGGGTGGGTATTGACCAATAATAAAAGGGGGTAGAGGGTGGGTATTGACCAATAATAAAAGGGAGGTAGAGGGTGGGTATTGACCAATAATAAAGATTGAGATAAAGACAGAGGGCGGATGTTTAACAGAGAAATGCATTTACTTCACTAGATCTGATATGCAAAAATTGCTAAAATATAATCAGGCTGTCTGATAAGCATTGACCGATACAGTACGAGGAGGGTCATCGTCTCTTAAATTTAACTGACCAATCAAATGACCCGCCATACCGCATTCTCAGAAAAGGACTACTTGTTAAGGTGCAAGGGATATAACTCTTACTACTATGAATAAGAAAAAAATAACGAAAATTCAGTCGTAAAACCTAATTAATGATCTCGTTTAGAATTTCCGGTGCATAAAATAGATGCATTTTATAATAACCAGCAAATAAAATGAAAAGGCCATATGGAAATTTCGATTTAAATAAAAAGAATAAGAAAAGAAAAAAAAGGAATTAAGGGTTTTTGCATCGAGCTGAATAAAAAAATAGGTGGCCAATCATGCTGATTTTGTAATAATTCTTTCGGTAATATTGTCTCGAGACAAAGCAATATGATTGATAAACAGGAGAGGCATGGCTCACAAGCGTGGACCAAGAATGATGCGAAATGTCAAACTTATGACAGACGAATAGACAGTAGCGGTATATAACTAAAAAATGAGTCGTAATTCAATATAAGTAAGTCGTAATTACGATATAAGTAAGTCGTAATAACGAGATAAGTAAGTCGTAATTACGAGATAAGTAAGTCGTAATAACGAGATAAGTAAGTCGTAATTACGAGATAAGTCGTAATTACGATATAAGTAAGTCGTAATTGCGAGATAAGTCGTAATAACGAGATAAAAAAAAATCGTAATAACGAGATAAGTAAGTCGTAATTACGAGATAATTAAGTCGTAATTACGAGATAACAAAGTCGTAACTACGAGATAAGTCGTAATTACGAGATAATTAAGTCGTAATTACGAGAACGTTATAGCTCAACATCTATTTATTTTTTATGTGATACAAGATGTGTTCGTTCTAGTCAATATCGCAGTCGACGCCGCAATTTCTTGTCGCTTAGCACGCGTGCCCTCCTCGATAATCTAAATTCCTTTGCATTTCCATAACAAGAAGAGTATTTACCAATTATAAAATATCGAGGATAGAATAAACCAGATTATGTTTTAATGTGTTTTCTTTCTTTTTCAGTGCAACTATCTAGAAGGACACATTTTTATTTATATGTCCGTCAAAGTTTAACCGTTCCTGCTTGAATATCTGACTGAAAAAAAACACAAAAAAACACAAAAAAAAAAAAATCACAACAACAACAACAAAAAATGCATGTATACATAGAAAATGTAGTACTGTCTGATAAGCATTGACCGATACAGTACGAGGAAGGTCATCGTCCATTAAATTTTACTGACCAATTGTCAAATGACCCGTCATTGTTGGTGATCCGAAGATATAGATTTGAATTTCCTGTCGTAGTTGTACCGAGAGAAATATATATAATGTAAAAAATATGTACTATTCGTATCCATGTATGTAAATACATTGCGATCCAGGTATTCATATCATCTTATAAACGACTTCCACAATGATCATGTCAGGGTATCGGGCCGATCATCACTGCGCCATTGAAACGTTCTCTTTTAAGAGCTGCGTGTATTTCTGGCTAGGCGATTGGGTGCCGTAGATCGTGAGTTCGAGGCCCGGTCAGGGCACGAGTCAAAAAGTTGTCTTCCTTCGTCATTTGTGTTGCTAAGTTATATATCTATTTATTAGCACAATGTATCATATACACTATGTGTTGGTGATCCGAATATATAGATTTGAATTTCCTGTCGTAGTTGTACCGAGAGAAATACATATAATGTAGTACTGGTATACATGCACCGTACTGAATATTTATAATTTCATTAAGGTAGGAATTTAATCTAGCTAAACATACTCACAAAAACAAAACAGCACAAGCATACGTGTATTCCTGTAAGAGTGTATTACAGATACCAAATCAAATAAAAATCATACACATTATATATATTATACATTTATATAACATAGTTACACAAATGACGAAGGAAGACAACTTTTTGACTCGTGCCATATACATCATTATTATATAATACAGCATGATCTTCGCGATATTAGTAAACTGTAGTTGTCATTTTTCGCGGCTATTCTTCGGCGTAAGCCTATAATCTATTGTATCTGATTTTTTAGAGAGCATTGCATCAGAACCTGTCAATAAAGAGTAATTGTGACTGATTGAAAACAAAACTATTACATGTTTGACAATGTTACCATCATGGAATTTATTAGTGTGATGTTAGTATTATCTTATTTCTTGATGTTAATCAGATTTCTATATTCATTCAGCGAATACGTTGTCAGCTATGTATCCTATTTAATGTAACCATTATTTAGTTTGGAAAATACGTCATACTGAACGTTTGTGACATTTTTGAACAGAAACAAAACTAGTTTGCGCTAAAGTTAGTTTAACTTTTATTCTCCCAGCTTCCTCAAATGTCAATAGATGGCAGTTCAACCGGTGTTTAAAATCTACCCCTTCGGGTACCCCATTCAAACCAGTTGTGGTGTCCTGTCTGTTGTCGTAAAACACGGCACATGACTTAGACATGGCAAATGTATTGTTTCTGAAGAGAAAGTTGATCGCCAGAGTGAGATGGCCGCCCTGTATAATTCTGATTGTCTGTTTAGTAGTGACTGGGTACGTTTATGTCGGAAACGCTATTCTGTACGAGGAACCCATCCGAGGAGATTTACGGGACCCGAATAAATTCTTTACACGTGAGGGTAGGTACATGTATACACATACGCACGCATATTATATACGGACGGCAGGCGTAATATCGTCATGTTACGGGTTTTTTTTAGGAATATTGTATCAAAGATATCTAATCTGTCAAAACACATAAAATAAATTGGTTGTTTTTTTGGATTATATCTTAAATGAAGGGTGCGATTAGGGTCAATTTGTGGTTTCAAGTGATAGATCATAAGAATAATTAATTTGAACATATAATTTACCCTACAATTTTTATGAAAGTCTAGGGGTGTATTTGGACCTTCTCTAGTTTTACACCGCATTTTTTGTGGGGGTGAGGGCTAGATTAAATTTCGGTAAAAATGCCCCCCCCCCCCCCCCCCCCCCCCAAAAAAAAAGAAAGGAAGGAAGAGTCAGAAAATGTAAGGTCCAATTACCCAGAGACTGAAGTCATTTATGATGAGTAAATAAGATATTCAGGGTGCGCTAAGGGCAATAACTCTCGCTGAATTAATTTTGGTACAAATGTGTATACACTGTATACGCTTCTTGGAACAATATGATCAAGAATTAACGAACCACTGAAATTATTGACAAACATTTATTAACAAATATTGTTTGGCCTACGTGAACTTTTTTTTCGAATATTTTTTAGAAACTGTTGATTTATTTTTTTAGCTATTTTTATCACATAACATTATCGATATGAAGATGTATTCAGACATATTGCACAGAAGGACAATAACTTTCCCATATTAAACATAACATAGTCGGCCTGTAAAAGGTAGCACAAATTAAAAGGCACGGTCCCTATACAAGGGTTAGAAATGCTTGCCAAGTCCCTATGGCTTCGTGAAATACTAAAAACAGTATAGGAATGTAAGTTTCAAAACGCGTATTGCCAAGCATTGATGTGTGTTACCAGACGTGTTACTCGATGACACTGTAGTCGATTTCAATCCTCGTGTCGTCCAGTTGTGAAATTAATATCTGGATAGCTGCTTTGAAATTGACACTTAACGGCACATATTTCATTCTACGCCCAGGTAACAATACACAACATTCTTAAAACCTTTGTTTTTATTTCAGAGAAACAGTTTAATCCTGAAGACTACGCCAGCTGTCCGCCATCTATTGATATTTACGATGAAAATGATGTTTCCCACCACAAACTCCAGATCCGTTGCGGCGCGGGCAAGGCAGAATTATTCCGCGACCTCACCCACGATGCCAATGTTCTTTCCATAAACTCCGGCGACCCGTGTCTGTATAACGCCCTTAGGGATTTCTGTCCTTCGGACGGTTACAGGGTACCAAATATAGCTCATTATATCTGGTTTAATATCCCAACAATGTCCTTCTTCCATTTCTTGAGTGTTATGAGTGTGCATTTGTTCCAAGAACCATGTGTTGTCCTTGTCCACGGCCACCTCCCCGGGGGTCCGTATTGGAGATACCTGGCCCGTACCGTCTCAAACATCATCCACGTGGCGACGGATCCCCCGGGGACCTTTGGAGGAAAACCGCTAATCTCCATGGAACACAAGTCGGACCTGGTCAGATTGATTGTCCTAAAAGGTATTACGATGTCACTGGTGTTTACATATACGGGTAGATCCGAGGATTTTATGGTATTTGGGTGATAGGAAAAGCCATTTACTAACGATAAACGGTAGATATTTGAGAAAAGGAAGCACATTTTCCTAATATCAAGCTTTGAGTTAACGCCATCCGCTTGTGTTTCTCAAAATTGTATAAAGTGATTGGCCCAGAACTATCATATTTGTATTACTTATTTCTTATCAGGTCTTATTGTCCTCAATTAAAAATGGTGTGTACAAAGATTAGTCCGAAGGGGTCCAAACATCCCAGCGGAGGAATTATCCAATACAAAGGATTTAGCTAACTAAATGCAGTTTTATATAGAACTGTTTTGGTGTGTAGTTGTATAATGATAATTGATTGTTTTATTCGCTGTTTATTTTTCATGGGTATGATCATTTAACTTGGGGAAATTAAGTCACATAATCATAAAAAAATGGCGTGGCCGAAATTGGAAAATCTATATTAAGTCAATCAAAGCAAAGTGAACACGAACAAAGGGACACAACTCCTACTAGTATATATTTCCATGGGATTGATAATCGTGTTGCCCGCTCGCGATCGTGTCCTCTCCGATTTGGTGGAGTAGGAAAAGTGTTGAAAGATATGAACGTATTTAGGAATAATATTTTTTCCACTGTTATTCTACCAATTTTTTGTTCAATGTCTCTTAATTTCTCGAGTAGTTAAGTCTTTCTATATCGTCCAAATTAAATAAAAAAGATTCCTAAAAGTTCTTTGTAGACCACGATCAGTTTAGATATTCACAAATTCTCTCTCTCCTTAAAAAGTGTTTGCTGCCAAACCAATATACACTGGATTTTCACACAAGATGTCTAATCTTTCTTCGGTTGAGGCATGGGTTCACCTAAATGAGGCGGTGTGTCTGTACAGGTCACTCTGACCTACATAAGCTACATTGTGACCTTTGACCTACATTAAAGAAAAAAAGTTGTGCGGACTCCATCTCCTACATACTACATACATGGGTTCATCTAAATGAGGCAGTGTGTCGCGTAATGAAAGTAGGTCACTCGAACCCACATTTCAAAACTACTGTGATAGAACCCATGCGAACGAGAAAAAAATCCTTTAAAATTTGCATAATATCTTATATCTGTCTGGTATTTTACCAAATAACCTATCCTTAATAAACCCAGTTTTTGTATTACTAACAATGTGTAGAAATAATGGCTTAATCCTATTGACAAAACAAAATATTTGTTTTCGAATAAATGAATACTCAAAATACATTTTCAAGAAGCGCGTCCACAGGGGCATTTAATCAGGGGCATGTACTCAGGGGCATGTAACAATGTTTCTGGGGATGGTGGCTTGACACATGAACTACATTATATATCATTATGTCTACAAGCACGTGTTTAAATTTGCCAGATAAGTTACGATGATCAAGATGTACAGGATATGAATTTACATGTACCTCTAGGCGTCATTTTGGATACAGGCGCATTGGTAGAGTGTGAAAAGCAGTTTGTTGCACTGTTTCAGAGTTGTCTTGAACCATTGAGTGTATCTGCCCACACAACGTTGTCTGGTAATCTGATCACGTGGCCGGAAGTGCCGACGAGGTTATGCCATGGCCCGTCCTCCGTCGTTCGTAGTCCGTCTGTCAATATTTGCTTCAAATTGCTTTTAGTCGAAAAGTGCTGGATGGATTTGAACCAAATTTGCATATATGCTGGGGGAAGGGTGCAGATTTGCATAAGTGGTGGCCTTTACCTCCCTGGGGCCTGAGGGGCGGCGCCCAATAGGGGAAATAGAGGTGATGTCATTGAATCGCTATTTATCAAAAACTGAGTGGATTTAAACCAAATTTGGCCAGAAAGATCCTGAAGCATCCTACGATGAAGGGGAACCTATTTTGTTTAAATGGCTGGTCTGACTCCCATGACCTAAGGGATGGGTCCCAAAAGCAGAAATATAGCAAATTCTTTGCAATCTTCTGTAGAAATGTCGAGTGTTTTGCCATACTCGCACCGATATCCAGGTTAGCGATACAGGCCTCCTAAGCCTCTTGTTAAAAAGTATTGTGTTACACTTCTTAGTTTTATAGTAGAGGTGTTTTCCTGATTGTGTATACTATTTCCTTATTTACTTTGAGATGTGAACCTGGAATATTTTGGTTTGTTTTGCAGTTAATCTAAGATGTAATATTTCTTCTATTCAACAAGCACATACAAATTAAAATGTTTTGTTTTATGATACTCTGTGAATTCAGCTATAAAGCTGCTATTGTTGCGCCTACAGTATCGAGACATTGATCTTTGTATTGTATTGAGGGGGAAGTTGAGGTCAAAATGGCTTTCAGAGAAAAACGTCATACTCTCAGTTAAGGTGGCTTTCAGAGAAAATCATCATACTCTCAGTTAAGGGTTTCTTTAGGCCCAGAAATAGTGGGGCTTTGTACAAATTCTGAGCATTGTGGTAAGACCGGTCCATACAGAAAACCATTGGCAACGCTATCATACATTTTACAACATAATGAATATTATATTAACGCTTCTCATTTCAGAATTTGGCGGGATGTATTTTGATATTGACAGCGTCCTGTTCCGTAACCTCAACTCCCTAAGGAACCATTCTGTTACCATGAGTCTCGAGTACTGGTCCAACCTCTCAAACGGACTGATTCTAGCCGAGCCAGACGCCATGTTTACTCGACAATGGCTGTCCCGTTACCATGACTACACGTTTGACCCAGTACAGTATTGGGAGTTCTCTCTCTTTGTCCCCACTAAGTTAGCGAGGCAGCACCCGGAATGGATTCACGTGGAGTACATGACATTCTGCTCGCCAGATGGCGAACACCGGAACCAGATTTTTGAGGGAAACTATGAATGGGGCAAAAACTTCGCCATGCATCTCTATATACGATTTTATACAAAAATACACAACTGTGCTGACATCAGAACCCTGAACACAACTATTGGTGCCGTGGCCAGATACGTGTTGTATGGCTCCAGGAAGTTGTGTCTAGAATAACGTACGTCAGAAAAATAAAACTTGTATAATCAAACGTCTTAAAAGTGTTTATGCAAGCAAAAATGTTTTGATTAAAATTATGTTAGCGGGTTTTAAAACTCATATTTCTGGTGTGTCAAGAGACGCACAATATTGAAAATATAGTCCAGCATGGCGTCAATCAAGCTTGGAATACAGGTTAAGAAGAATGTTTGACGGGATAATTCAAGAGTACTAATCAGCCAAACTTATAAAACTGATGTATCTAGTGATGCTTAAAACAGGACATGCTACAGGACATGCTACAGGACATGCTACAAGACATGCTACAGGACATGCTACAGGACATGCTACAAGACATGCTACAGGACATGCTACAGGACTGGGTACCCCTGATTATGTTATTGAACGTATCTCTTTTCCAGTACGATATCTTGTGATATAAGTCGAGTTACCCGAAATCCGGAAAGATGTCAAACTTATTTGATCTAAGGCCAGATCATATTCTATCTTCAGATTTCGTTATGCATGCAGTAAATGCATATGTAGTACTTATTAAATACACTGTTTTATGTTTCATCTCTGACTCTCTCTTCATTCAGTACCAATATCCGGTGTCGATCCAATACGATACATATGTAGTTCAGGTGGAGAACCCATACGTCGGAAAACTGATAATTAGCAAATGGAGAACCGTATGTAACTACTGTCCATTTCAAACCTATCACATAGGCCTATGCTGTCCTTATTCCCCCTGTATGGGATATTATTTTAAACGATAGCGTATAAATACCGACAACTTGCCATGATTATCGCTGTGATTGCGGTATAAGACAGCAAGTGTTAATGTTAACACTCGTGTTTCTCAAGTTCTCAAGAAAATTATTAATACCTAGGGACTAAGAATAACATATGGATCACATAATATGATAGGCTTGAAAAGGACAATAGCAATATACGGTGTAAATACATCGCTACTGCAAACTCTTTGCAAAACCTACATACAAGTGTTTTTCCTGATACACATCCCGAATACCAATTTCCGGTGTACGGGTAAGAACTCTAGTTTAGATTTTGTCTCGTTCGAGTTGTGAAAGCCAAACTTTGGTGTTACTTTCTTTAAACTTGTTATGCTGACAAAGCGGGACAGGCAAGACATTCAATTACGCGGTAATCCTTTTTACAGATACTTTAAAGTACCGGTCACGATTCCTGTTATGTTGATTAAAACGTTTCTGCAACGTTACTGGGAATAATATCGGTCCGTGTAACACTTATCAATTCAAAATTCTAAAATGTTTTAAAATTTTAGATTTTCAGATTTTTGACCAAGAACCTAAAATATCAAATTTCAAAACAAAAATGAGTTTTTAATTTTTTAGGTTTTCAACAAAAATTCTAAATTTTCAACTCTCAAAATTGTTTTGAGTTTTTGATATTTAAGTTTTTAATCAAAATTCTAAAACGAATTTTGATATTTTGAAACTTTGAACGGCAAAGGTCTAAAAATCCAAAAATCCAAAAATCCAAAAACCCAAAAACTCAAAATCGCGAAACGATTTTGGATATTTGATATTTTACGTTTTTGGTCAAAAACCTAAAAATCTAAAATTCTAAAACATTTTAGAATTTTGAATTGTTAAGTGTTACACGAACCAATATCATCTAGCGTTCTCAAAGGACACGCAGCCTATAATTACCGTTACATGAATATAGAAGAGAAACCATCTTTTACAGGAAAAGGCATGTATATCGGTAGACAGAGTTATATCTGAAGGCTGTTTCGTCACAGGTCAAGTTATATTTATATACATGGCCTTATATGCCGGCCTAGTTGACCCGCGGGGTATGTGGTGGTCAGTCAGGTGTTGGGTCACTCAGCTGTTACAGGCTATTTGTGAAGCATTCGAACTTCCGACTTCACACCTGTCCAGTATATGCAGGAAGGCTATCGGTAAGCTTGCTTTTATATTTATAAATACATTTTTTCTACCTATGTTTGAATTCTCAGTCGCCTAGGCCCTTAGCATCACTGACGAATCCTAGAAGGATGAAACTAATGCATAATGCAGTTTAATTCGTTTTTGGCTTTACTGCTTCCAGCTCTCAGGTTATATCGAAAAGTTAAAATGTCTTGTGCTTCTGTAGTACAGTTCGAAATGAGGAGTACAATATTACAATTCATAACTACCTAAATGTTATCAGCAAAATTAGAATGGAATGTGTTTGTTGTATTGTCATATTGGCATTGAACAATAAACAACATGTGATTAATTGTTCTATTGACGCACGTGTAATTGGTAGCGATAGCTATGCATGACCTTGGCGGGGTATCATGTTGTGAGCATTTAATAGCGAGCACGATTTCTTTCAAAAGGCAGTTAGGAAAAAATCGAATTCACAAATGCACGCCCTCAGTAACCTTAATAGTAGAAAGCTATGCCTGATGATTACAATTTTTCTTCGTCAGTATCAATTTATGGTCTATCAATTTTAAAGGTTTCAAGAAAAAAGAACGCATTGCCATATTCTGTAACCAAAGCGGACACACTTTAAATATTTCAATAATATCAGACCAACATACGTTTTATTTACATTGTGACATTCACAAACATATCTTTACGGGCACGAGAGTGATCAGTAACGGATGTAGATATAATAATTACATACATATCTTACAGGACGATAAACCGAAATGAAGGTACTACATTGTGTCATCGCCCTGTCCTTACTTCTCATGTGTCACGTGGGAATGTCACGTGGCCAGGAAACTGAAACGGAAGAGCCGAGTTTATTCCTTAGAACATCCGCCATTGTGTTCTTCTATATCGTTGATATCCTCATCGATCTCTGGGCAGAAGAAAAAAAGCCTGCACGCTGACGTCACGATTTGGAGCGATGACGAATCGTCGAGTCCGGACAAAAATGTTGGGTTAATGTTACAATGGAAATCGTAAAACGGAAGAATGAAGTAGAACATTGAAATACACAAATACTTGTTATTAAGTGATATGCATAATAAAAATATATCTGTGCTTGAAAATTGTTGGGCATTTTTGCAATGATCGCAAACCTACTATTTACCACGTTCGGAAACTACACATACAGTATAAATCAGAATGCAAGGAATATACTCTTCATCCATCTAGTTGCTAGTTGCTTCCTCTGTTTTCTGTGTTCTCTCGATCGGAAAACAACATGGCCGACAGGCAGCCATCTTGGATTTTCACAATTGAAGATTGTTATCGCTTTTTCTGAGAAAGTACTGAAGGGATCTTTCTCATATATCATATGTAAGTTTTCCTTGGTCCCTAAATGTACTGTAATATGTTCAGTAGAAGTTTATATAATTATATATAGAACCTGTAAATAATCATATCTACATGTGCACATGTTAGCTAATTTGCCAATAATTAGATAGACCTCGGTTCTCTAAACAACTTGGATGTTAGCTATACAATGTTCATGTAATACTGGTTGTATCTAATTATCTTTGTGTAGTTATAATTAATGTGGTGTTTACATGTAGACTTCAGGTCACGAACCCCATAACCATATTAAGTTAGGGGAAATCTATCTGTCCGGCCGATGCACATCATGATCATTATAAAAGAGAAGCCTTCCATTCATACTATTGTCATTCCTACCCGTCTGCGAATGGACACTACCTATACATACCTGCATCATTAAACAGAGGAACCTCAACTCTACGACTTCATCATTATTCAACTCTACAACTACATCTACAATCTATACCACAAAACACATAAGAAGTTATTATATTTTATTTGTGCATATTGCATTTTGAAACTGATCAAAAAACAACATGGCCGACAGGCGTCCATTTTGGATTTTGATAATTGAAGTTTGTTATTGCTATATCTCAGAAAGAACGTGAGGGATCTTTCTCAAATTTCGTATGTAAGTTTCCCTAGGTCCCTTGTTATGCATATTGCATTTTGGGACCGATCGAAAAACAACATGGCCGACAGCGCGCTATCTTGGATTTTGACAATTGAAGTTTGTTATCGCTATTTCTCAGAAAGTACAAAAGAGCTCTTTTTTCAAATTTCATATGTACAATTGTACGTTTCCTTTGGTAACTAGTTTTCATACCGCATTTTGACACCGATCGGAACACAGCATGGCCGACAGGCAACCATCTTGGATTTTAACATTTGAAGATTGTTATCGCTATTTCTTTGAAAGTCCTAAAGGGATCTTTCTCACATATGATATGTAAGTTCCCCTTGGTCCCTAGTTGTGCATATTACATTTTGGGACCGATCAGAAAATAACATGGCTGACAGGCGACCATCTTGGATTTTGACAATAGCAAGTTGCCCCTGCTATATCGTGTAATATAAAGTAATTAGTTTTAAAGAAGAGTGAAAAAAGGGGGGGAAAAGGGGGAAAAAAGGGGGGAAAAAGAAAAATATCAGTCTTTCATTTGACTGTTATGGATCATTCAATGGTGGGCGCCAAGATTCCTCTGGGATTTTTATCTGTATATTTTGGATTTACCATAGGACCTAAAAACATAATATTAACTTTTGGAATTGGTTTTAATTCCACATATATATCTCTACTGTTCGTGTACAAAATGTATTTATTTCGAAATGAGGTTTTGTACCCTAATTTTGTTTCTTAAAATTTAGAGTAAGCATTTGCAAAGGCTACCGCCTATGAGATAAATCAATACTGGTATCTGTTTGATAAAAAATATTATAAGGAAAGTGGTTTTTTTTTCAAACAAACATTGATTGAAAAGTGTGTTTAAGAGTATCGAAAAGACTGACTGAAAATCTTAAAAAAGAAAACGGACCGAAAGCTCGAAAACACACTTTTCAATATTGTTGTTTGTAAAATTAAAGATAACAGTAAATAAATAAGTAAAACTATCAGGTCATTTATTGAGTTTTAAATTTGATTTTTTATTTATTTAGTTATTTTTTTTTTTTTTAAATACATGTATACTCTGCTATAAATAATGAGGAATTATACCTGGTACAGTAAAAGGTAAACATGTAAATTTTGTATATAGAAGTTACAGAGAATCCGTCAAGGTGTGGGTATATCGCTGCATTATCTTGTGCCTTCAGTTAAAATGTTATTCTATAACATTAAAGTCAAAATGATTCGCCCTCGCTATATCTCCCATGTAGACACGTATATGTATGGAGTGTGAACTCCTAGGCCTTTCTGTGATTTCGGAAATAACATGGTAGTGATCTCTGAGCTATGATAAATCACCCGTTACTCTACGTAATAGGGCATACGTATTCCAGGTGAGATTTTCTTCACACCTGGCTGATATAAGTCATGACTAGAGCCCCAAGGAAGGTGAATCGACCATCCTGGGTGCTGTTATAGTTTATTTATTATTTATTTGATTCAATTCAACAAGCGCAAAGGTCCAATTACAGAATTGATAACAATGAAACCAAAAGTATGACATTTAGTACAAAAACATGGAATTATTTATAACATACTACCTTTATGTGAGACTTAAAACAAGACAAAGTACACTCCAATATACAGTCGAGTGCAATGGCATTTTAGTTAAAGGTTCTAATTACACGATTAAAAATACTGAATTTTCAAACATGTATCCTACTATGATGACAATTAAAATGCAAAAAGACAGAAAAACGTAAACATTTTCAGAATAGAATGACTGTGAAAATCAAAATTTGTTTTAAAGCATAAACATGTTGTATCCAACATAATTCTCTTGTGTTTGTTTTCATTGACATTATCAAAAATCTGCATCAGAATTATTTTGATTGATCCCACCTCTTATAGGAGATCGGAAGTGATACTGTGATGCCGTCGTCCGTCCGTCCGTCATTCGTCCGTCATTCCGTCCATCATTCCGTCTGTACACAACACCATGTCCAGACAATAACTCAAGTTCAAGTGGATTATTTAATCCCATGGGGACCAACCAAACTCAAACTTCGCACTATACGTCCTTGTTAAGAGTACTTGCTTGAGATTTTGTTTTCGGGTCCAAAGGTCACAGGTCAAGGTCATTGTAATATAACTAGAGTCGTGGTTTCTGGACAATAATTCAGGTGGATCGATCAGTGCTGAAATTGCTTGCTTGGGATTTCTATTTGTGTCAAATGGTCAAAAGCCAACGTCATTGTGAACTATAAATACAAATTTGCTTTCAGGATAACAACCCATTTAGTTTAATTGGACCGAATGAACCAACCAGACTGAAACTTCACATACTGCTTTCTTATAAGGACTGCTTGTTTGGGATTTCTATCGGGGTAAAAATGACAATAAACCAAATCTTTTTTAAATGTCGCAATAGAAACAATACATGTATATATTTTTGGTAATATTCATAAAATTGCATGTTTTTGTAAACTATTACACATATAAATGCGATACACTTTATCCTGCCCTCATCAACCGAAACAACACGCAGATGCTTCACTTACAACGCGCCTATAACAATGGGAAGTGTCAGCATTAAAACAAAACACAATACCATTTCATGTATAACTACATCTTATCACGAAGTGTATATGCCAGTATACAACACTTCGACAGAATATTCTATTTTACGTCTTATCATCAATACACATACCGCAAGGAAGACATCGTGACACACATACAATATGTACTGAAAGGGGAAAAAAAGCCATTTGAAATTGTCCGATTTACTACAAAATGTAATAATATAATGATGTAATAATGTAATGATGTAATTGAAAGATATATATGTATAGTATACCCTTATCAAATTTCAGGTTGATCAAAGTGTACTATTCTCAAAATGTATAGCACAGAAAGGATATCATAATTGAATAATTTTGCCTAGGCAATATTTAATTTTTGCCGAGGCAAAAATATTTAATTATGATATCCTTCCCGTGCCATAAAAAATGAACATCTTCATTGGTATACGGTTCCATTTCTCATCCAGCGCCAACGTTAACTAAGCGACGTTGATGGAGGGTTCGGCCAACGACTTATCCTGTCAAACTCGTCCCATAAATGTTCTATCGGGGATAGGTCAGATCAACCTGAAATTCGAAATTTGGTTTGGTTTGTTTTTGTTTAACGTCCTATTAACAGCCAGGGTCATTTAAGGACGTGCCAGGTTTTGGAGGTGGAGAAAAGTCGGAGTACCAGGAGAAAAACAACCGGCCTACAGTCAGTGCCTGGCAACTGCCCCACGTAGGTTTCGAACTCGCAACCCAGAGATGGAGGGCTAGTGATAAAGTGTCGGGACACCTTAACCACTCGGCATTCGACAAGGGTACATACTGACGTACATGGATGAAGCTTTCCCAGACGACAGAGCGGTTCTCAATCTTTCAAGTACACCATTATTAAATTCTCTAACATTGTTTTATTTCCTGTAAACTGGGCAATTGTTATTTGCGTTCGTCTTTCCTTTTTTCTCCTTTCTGTACATATTAACGGAAGTCGATGTATCGGAGCAACACGAATGCCCCAGCCGGTAACCAAAGGATATTGGAAACAAGTCATGTGTATCGTTTGTAGTACATCTAAACTCACACACCACTTCCGGTATCGAAGAGTTACGGCGTTGATATAGTATGATGGGATAACGTTTTTGACGCCTGGTTACGAAACGTGTTGAGTATATGTACATATGTATGTATCTATATCAGAGGTTCCTACGGCTTTTACACCTCTGTAAACGCCCCGCGGACTGTCACAGTTGACCTCAAGGTCATACGGACCTCAAGGACATACGGACCTCAAGGTCATACGGACCTCAAGGTCATACGGACCTCAAGGTCATACGGACCTCAAGGACATACGGACCTCAAGGTCATACGGACCTCAAGGACATACGGACCTCAAGGTCATACGTATTTCCATCGTATCACCATATCGGCACCCGTGTAGAATTGTTAGCAGGGATGCGGTTATTTTGCTTTTAACATTTAAAGATGTCATATAATGTCTGAGATGGTGATATGGCGAGCTGTTTCTCAGGCAACTGTTAACGGATGAATAAATAGTATTCCTACTGAAATCAATTCAATTTTATTCTATAAGTTTGATTGGATCTTATTGGATAATAGCGATGACATCAACAATATTCAACACAAACAAATGTATCATGCTGACCTGTTGTGATTTAAAATTTTATAAACACCACACCGTTAAAAACACGTGGACATTTATAAACACCACACCGTTAAAACGCGTGGATATTTATAAACACCACACAGTTAAAACACGTGGATATTTATAAACACCACACCGTTAAAACCACTCTGATATTTATAAACACCACACCGTTAAAACCATTCCGATATTTATAAACACCACACCGTTAAAACCACTCCGATATTTATAAACATCACACCGTTAAAAAACGTGGATATTTATAAACACCTCACCGTTAAAACCACTCCGATATTTATAAACACCTCACCGTTAAAACCACTCCGATATTTATAAACACCTCACCGTTAAAACACGTGGATATTTATAAACACCACACCGTTAAAACACGTGGACATTTATAAACACCACACCGTTAAAAACACATGGACATTTATAAACACCACACCGTTAAAACACGTTGATATTTGTAAACACCACACCGTTAAAACACGTGGACATTTATAAACACCACACCGTTAAAAACACATGGACATTTATAAACACCACACCGTTAAAACACGTGGACATTTATAAACACCACACATTTAAAACACGTGGATATTTATAAACACCACACCGTTAAAACCAACACGTGGATATTTATAAACACCACACCGTTAAAACCACTCCGATATTTATAAACACCACACCGTTAAAACCACTCCGATATTTATAAACACCACACCGTTAAAAACACGTGGACATTTATAAACACCACACCTTTAAAAACACGTGGACATTTATAAACATCACACCGTTAAAACCACTCCGATATTTATAAACATCACACCATTAAAACCACTCCGATATTTATAAACACCACACCGTTAAAAACACGTGGACATTTATAAACACCACACCGTTACAAACACCTGGATATTTATAAACATCACACCGCTAAAACCACTCCGATATTTATAAACACCACACCGTTAAAAACACGTGGATATTTATAAACATCACACCGTTAAAACCACTCTGATATTTATAAACACCACACCGTTAAAACCACTCCGATATTTATAAACACCACACCGTTAAAACCACTCCGATATTTATAAACATCACACCGTTAAAACACGTGGACATTTATAAAAACCACACCGTTAAAACACGTGGATATTTATAAACACCACACCGTTAAAACCACTCCGATATTTATAAACACCTCACCGTTGAAACACGTGGACATTTATAAACATCACACCGTTAAAATCTCGTGGATATTTATCAACACCACACCGTTAAAAACACGTGGATATTTATAAACATCACACCGTTAAAAACACGTGGACATTTATAAACACCACACCGTTAAAAACACGTGGATATTTATAAACATCACACCGCTAAAACCACTCCAATATTTATAAACACCACACCGTTAAAAACACGTGGATATTTATAAACATCACACCGCTAAAGCCACTCCGATATTTATAAACACCACACCGTTAAAAACACGTGGATATTTATAAACACCACACCGTTAAAACACGTGGATATTTATAAACACCACACCGTTAAAAACACGTGGATATTTATAAACATCACACCGCTAAAACCACTCCGATATTTATAAACACCACACCGTTAAAACCACTCCGATATTTATTAACACCACACCGTTAAAACACGTGGACATTTATAAACACCACACATTTAAAACACGTGGATGTTTATAAACACCACACCGTTAAAACACGCGGACATTTATAAACACCACACATTTAAAACGCGTGGATATTTATAAACACCACACCGTTAAAACCACTCCGATATTTATAAACATCACACCGTTAAAAACACGTGGATATTTATAAACACCACACCGTTAAAAACATGTGGACATTTATAAACACCACACATTTAAAACGCGTGGATATTTATAAACACCACACCGTTAAAACCACTCCGATATTTATAAACATCACACCGTTAAAAACACGTGGATATTTATAAACACCACACCGTTAAAAACATGTGGACATTTATAAACACCACACATTTAAAACGCGTGGATATTTATAAACACCACACCGTTAAAACCACTCCGATATTTATAAACATCACACCGTTAAAAACACGTGGATATTTATAAACACCACACCGTTAAAAACATGTGGACATTTATAAACACCACACATTTAAAACGCGTGGATATTTATAAACACCACACCGTTAAAACCACTCCGATATTTATAAACATCACACCGTTAAAAACACGTGGATATTTATTAACACCACACCGTTAAAACCACTCCGATATTTATAAACACCACACCGTTAAAACACGTGGACATTTATAAACACCACACATTTAAAACACGTGGATATTTATAAACACCACACCGTTAAAACACGTGGACATTTATAAACACCACACATTTAAAACGCGTGGATATTTATAAACACCACACCGTTAAAACCACTCCGATATTTATAAACATCACACCGTTAAAAACACGTGGATATTTATAAACACCACACCGTTAAAACACGTGGATATTTATAAACACCACACCGTTAAAACCACTCGTTTCGTTAAAAAGATGCAATTCATTTAAATATAGGTCCAATTGAATTGAAGATAGGTTTAATTTAATTAAGGATATGTTGTATTTGAAGATGTGATGGTAATTATAATTCTATTGGTTGTGCTCTCCGCCATCTTGTTCAAATGAATCGTAATGTACGTTTATGTATCATGTAATTCCAATATGTTGTGTGGCTACATTCGGAGATAAACTGCTTTGATTTGAATCAAATTCCTTGAATACCTCATCTTAGTTGAGGATTTGCTATCGAACCACTTAACTACCTCACACCATAACAGATATGCCATATTGTCCAAAGGAAATGTCTTCTGTTTCACTTGCTGGACGAATTTGAGCATTATTTCGGGTAATCCGTCCACCTTGAAAAGCTCTGACACCACGTCAGGTGGTAGAATGCTTACCAATTCTGCCGATATTTTATCGGTGTCAGTTTGACCAGGAGAAAGAGCAGTGTGATATGTCCTAGATACGTTATTTTCTTGTTCATCATTCAGGCAATGCTGTGTACCCTGTCTAGACTCTATCAAAACAAGGTCAAATTTTTCACTTTCTGCGTCTATTTCTGAAAATGATTCATTCAGTTTGCTTGTATGTGAAGAAAACAATCCTCTTGAAATCGACGACTTAGGTCTCTTTGGAGTGATGCATTTTCCTAATCTTGGCGAGATGGATTTAGACGGAGAAGCTTGTCTAAATAGAAATGGCGATTTACCAACTTTTGTGTTCACTCTTTTGCGTCCCTTTGTCAACGACAGTGGTGTTAGACCAGACCTTTAACGCTTGTGTCGTGATGGAGTACTGGTTATCTGAGGTACTTCTGGTCCAACACTGAACACGTCTTTCGATAAATGGCTGACAAGATCATGTGTCAACTTCGAAATCCGTCTCCTTCGCCTCCTCGACGGGACGAACAAATGGCTTTTTGCTCTCATGTTGCACCTACAATCATAAAATATCGACAAAATATTCAAACATGCTTATTTTTTTTTTTTTATCTTAATATCCGATTCCTATTTTTTCTTCATCAGTTCGTGTTTACTCATCACTTAAACAAAACTATAGAATTAACACCGAAAACGATATATTTCAGCAATAAGTTTCGGTGTACAATCGACACCAGACCATCGCTTTCTGCAACAATCAGTTTTATAGCCAAATATTGTGTCTAGACTTCAAAAACGAACGAAATATGATCTGTTCGTGTAAATCACCATCCCCCGTTCGAGGAGAATCGCTTCGACTGAATTTTTTTGTCAGAATATTACAGAAAACTACGGACAATTGCAGCACATATGAGGTGTCGAATGAAGTATATACTCGTCGCTATAAATTGCTTACGTAATGTGTATTTTCAGTGTCTTACCTCCATTTTCTTCTTTCACACTGGCGGCCGCCATTTTGAATTCGTGCTACCCACCAACTGCAGACCACGTGATTCCCTACTGTGTGAATTGAATGTCAACAATTGACACCGCATGGCTTCCAATTTTCGAAAAGTATGTCGGTTTTTATATTACCATGTAATAACGAAAGACTTCCGGTCGACGTCGTCTGCTAAGATGGTATTATTTTGACTGGTTTGTTGCATGTTTAATATGAAGTTATGTATATATTTACTTACTGAAACAATGTTATAAAATCAGGATGCTAGTAAGCTATTGAAAGAGTCAAAGCATTTGTCATGTTTACGTATAGATTGTGGGCTGAATATAGCTACTGTTGTAGCGAAAAATCATTTGCCACTTTTAACTACTTTATATAAAGAGACAAAGCTTGGCTGCCCACACCATCAATAATGATTTGTGAAGCATCAATTAGGGTTTGCACGGGTTACCAATTGGATGTATGAGATCCAGCTCGCCATCATGTGCAGTATTTCTCACAAGCTGGTTGGCATTCCATCGAAAGCCTACGTGACACCATAAACACATCGTCCACGAGACGGAATCTGTTGGATTCAGAAGTACTGTCATTTCCCCTTTTCAAAACAAAAAATAAAAACACTCAGACACATGTTTTCAATCCACTTACTCCTATACCTAAAGTAGGTCTTAGTTTGCTTGATTGCATTGGCAAATCTGCAATGCGCCTGTCAAAAAATTCTCGAAGTTTTGAACCTCGAACATTGTTAAAGTATTGTATCCTATACCTCCCTCTCCCAGCCACTTTGACTGAAGCTTGTAGTCTAGCTGAGGCTTCTGAATTGTGTATAATTGATTATTTAGAATAATAGACCAGAATTCTACTAGCCTATATCACATGAAAATAAAGTTTACTGACTTCTTAGCTTTTAATTTAGTGTATACATCCGCTGATACTGTTTCGTCTTTCTGCATTGCATTCCTGATTGTATTTCTTTTTTTTTATATATATATTTTTATTCACAATCAGCATATTAATAGTTAACACTGCTTGCCCTCACACAGGAGGGGGCTCATTCACAATTTTGTTCCACAACTTTACATAACTTGGTCATATTATATGGTATAGCATGCATTTTTTTTCAAACTTTAATTATCTTAACCATGTGTTCACATCATATCAGCATCATGCCATCTTACATTTATATATACTGTCTCATTCGCACACATAGGTCTACAGTGTAATATTTCAAACACACTATTTTATGAAATACCATAATACAACATGTATATACATAGTTTCGTAATGATTATTTGTCAAAAATGTTCTTCAATGAATCCCAGACATAAGAAAACTTAGTTGAGTGCTTTAGTATTGAAATATTCATTTTTAAAGACTGTATGATACTATTTAATATCTATTGCTTGCTTTCAGCCTTTTTTCCAATTTTATTTTATTTCTAGATGTCCAAATATGCCATTTTGTAGAAAGAATTATTAGATTAATAACTAAACAAGAGTTAAATTTAAATGATGGCATCCAAGCATAACGTCCCTTTCAGAAATCTTATACACTTGGTGTTGTTGGGAAATACCATTTATTGCTTTATTAATTACTGGTTCTATATAATTCCATATTTCTTTGGAGAGAATGCATCTATAAAATAAATGCATGTTACAGAGGTTACATTTTCCATCCGAGAGTCCCATTTTCATTAATTTATAGTTTGTTGATACTATATTATGCAGACATTTCCAATGAAATTCTTTGCTTTTTCTGTCTGCAATAGATGATTGCATTATTTTCCATATTCTTTTCCAATTTAAGAGTTCATTTTCGTATATTTACCATTGTATGGCACTGCCGCTATATAACCCTACCAATTCAGTTGCGAGTTCACCAGCCTATGAACTGCCAACAGGAAGTGATCTCTGCTACTGGTAAGCGCGGGAAATTTGAATTTGAAAATTTCAAAACAAAAATCGCATGACAAAAAAAAAATCGCAGATGGTAAATATAAGAATTGAACGGCTTGTCCAACTGGACAGAGGCAAATTCAACATGAAGCGCTAGCGCGCTTCATGAAATTTGCCTCTGTCCAGTTGGCATTCATATTGGCTATGAATGCCAACTGAAAGCCGTTCAATGCTTAAATATTTACATTTACACTGCAGCCCCACTATACAACTTTACCAAGCTCAATTGGAAGTTATGAGTCCATAACTTCCAAATCTTTATTATGACGTCATTATTATAGTGACGTCATAATTGTCACGTCGGCGATAACGAAAGATGGCTGTTGAAAAGGCTGTTCCGTCTTTGACGATAATAATTTGTTCATTCATCGTCGGAGCAAAATCCTGGATATAGTCTTTAAAAATCGTTGTCAAATGTAAATATAAGCATTGAACTGCTTCAATGCTTAAATATTGATTCCCATTTTTGTTGTGCTTTAGCTTGATAGTCGTTATCTAATAAGATATCTGTCAATAGCTTATTTTTTTTTTAGATCTGTTGGTTCTATAATTTTATTGATATATTTTAGAGCTACGTTATCTGTTATTGTAAAAGTATTGTCATCAATTGAAGAAGGGTCATTTGGCTTTAGTTCTGTTACCCAGTTCTTAGGTATGGAATTTTTTATTCTAGAGAACTCCGATATCCAATTTTCCTTTTGCTCCAGCTTTTGCAACAGTATTTCGGATGAAATAAAGTCAATGTTTGATTCATCCCATATATCCTCAATTCTAATTATACATGATTTAGTCCAATTCCTAAAAAATATGGGATTACTTTTGAAAACTATTTTATCATTTCCAAAAAGCATTTGTTTTTTAATATTTTCTTTCTTCAAAGTCTTTGGTAAGGTTTTCAGTAAATACTGCCACTCCAGTATCTGTGATCTATAGAGTTCTGGTATGTTACTCATGTCTAAAGATTGTGTACTACTGCATTTGCATATGAAAAATTTAATACCAAATTTGTTATCGTATTTTTGAAGCCAATATTTGCCCAAGGCATTCCAGGTTTGTAGCTCTGAATTTACAATTATATATATATATTTTATACTTCTTTGTCTACAGATCATATCAACGTCTGTCATATTAAGCCCACCCCTTGATTTATCTCTGTAGCAAGTTTCTTTGGATACCTTATTTACCTTGCTTTTCCAAAGGAAGGAGTAGATGAGTTTATTGACTGTTTGTATTTCTTACTAGATTGGCATTAGTGCAAAATTGAAAAACTGTAAAAAAAAAAAAAAAAAAAAATATTATTTTCATTAAGTATTCCTACCCTGCTATAGCATCCACTGCCAGGGCACTCGGCTTTTCTACATCGTCCTGAATTATGACCCTGAACATGGTCTTGTCCTTCATGTAAGAAATTCTTTTACCATGAGCGAGAAACCCGCGCATGTTATTGGAGTGACTCTCTCGTTTCCGTTTTACTATTATTATTTTCTTCTTTTTTTTCCTCATCAAATGATATGTTACATACAGCCATCTCTGGTCGGGTTAGACTTCAATCACGTGCCATATCCCTGTTATATGCCCTGTGTCACAGTGTGTTTATAGCAATCAAATATATTATCGCTTCATTACTCATAGACAATATTCGTACGAACTACATATTATATGGTTTTTTATGTAAACTGTATAAATAGAGATATCGGTTATATACACCGGTCATGCTTGGCCGACATCGTAATCAATATCCTTGCGCGGCGCAGTATGTGTACACTTATATTGTAACCGTGCAACATCGCAGTAGGAGGGACTCTGGACACTGGATTGTGTTGTTTGTGATTGGATATCGCTCCATATCGCTCCAGTCTGGAATGAGGTAATGTAGGCATATACAACACAAACATGTAATTGAAAATTCAGCATATTAGCCTGGTTTTTCACTGATTAAGCTAAAGATGTTTTTACTGTGGAGCCATATGTCTGATTGTATGTGTATGTAAGGTAGGCCTCAGATCGACTACTCAATTCCAGGAACAGTGCATTTCAGTACGTAGAACTGATTTTTTTTTTAAACCGGGCATGCTGTAAAACATGGCCATACGATAATAGCCGGGCCAGTGAACGTGAAAATGCACAAGAAAACCCTCCCGGAGTCATGGTATTTACATAGAAATACCAAAGAGCACGAGGACACTGACATGCAAACGAGGTCGCCATTCTCACTCAAAATTTCTACCCAAGAAAACGCACAGGTGATCCGGAAGAGAAAGCGTCTTCTGCTTCATCGTCGACATCCGCGATATAAATCTAGGTCACGGCGACACCCGCGATATAAATCTAGGTCACGGCGACTCCCGCCATATAAATCTAGGTCACGGCGACACCCGCGATCTAAATCTAAGTCACGGCGACACCTGCCATATAAATCTAGGTCAAAGCGACACCCGCGATATAAATCTAGGTCACGGCGACACCAGCTATATAGATCTAGGTCACGGTGATACCCGCCATATAAATCTAGGTCACGGCGACACCCGCGATATAAATCTAGGTCGAATCCAGGTTGAGTCACATCATCAGTTTTTGAAAAGCCTTTAAAAATGTCGATGATTTCTCATAGGAAATATAATTAGCTTACTTTGAGTTCTTGGAGAATCAGGGGACATATTAATTTCGATGTATTCCTCAGCCCGTCAGTCTGTCATACTCTTTGTGTACTCCTATACATTGGGATCTTGTAAATAGGTCAAGGTCAATGACACAGATACATGTATTGTCAAATCATTTTCCCAACAAGCTGCTGAACACTCATTGAGCCTTTTGTTTTGCTTTGATTTGCTTTAACCTTTGAACTCGCCAGAGCCATGTCTCTAAAAGTGTATTAACATTTTGTGTCCGGGTGATATTTTTAGTCTTCTGAATGGTGATTCTTAGTGGAATTTCAGGAAAATTGCGCATTGTCACTAGAAGTTCCAGATACTGTAACAGTAATATATAATTATCAATCTAATCTAAACCAGATCTTATCAATCTAATCCAAACCAGATCTTAATTTACTACGATACTGTCCGTATTTAAGCATATTATCTCAGAAAAACTGCATTCAGTTCAGTATTCCGACAGTCATGCGCTTTTTACCTCGAAAATGATTATCATAAATATTTTCAACAACAACAAAAATGCTGGTATAATTCTCTTACAAATTTCTTAATTCTTTATTTATATATTCATTTTCATCAAAATGAACTCCAATTGCCAGCTTTGCTGTTCGACTGACCCAAAATAGAAACACTTTCCCCGGACGCATCCCGAGTATGCATGTTACGTTTAATTCAAATTCACCGATCAAAAATATACATAGTTAAGATTTATTTGATATTATTTCCTACATTTTCTACTGATCTTTTGAAACTATACATTAAAATCATGATATGAAGTTGTGTTTCCCTGAAAAGAATTTTGATTCGGCTCTTTTTTTTTCAATTTGGATTAAATCCAACCGTTACACCATGCCATCATACCACATATTAACTGGCTAATCAGAATATCCAATCGTACGTAATACAGACACCAGGTTACCCGTTTCATACATGGTGATTAAACACAACTTATATTTATACTTACCTGTATGTGTCGTGAAGTGCTGACATAAAATTCACAAGAATTTACAAAATTGCCATCACTGTTTTCCTATTTCAGCTTGTTAAGCATGTGCAACAAAAGTAACCTCTCAATTCGATCCATTGCGCAAATTTACGTCACAGTCCACCTATTGAGTTGCCCTTGTCCACAGGCGTCTCCATTTGGTTTGTAGGAAATGACCCTTATAGGAGGCGTCGTTTTATTGTTTATTCAGTATGTTTTATAACAGGAATCTGGTGTGTTTGATATAAAAAAAAATCAAGCATATTTTCTGATATCAAAAGCCACAACTCGAATTCTTGATATCAAAAAAATATTTTTAGATATCAGAAGAAATTGTGGCCATGGGGCGCCATTTTAATATAGATTCTACCAGAACATAAGTTTTGATCAAAAATATGTTGTTGTTTTTTTATATAAAGAATTCGAATTTTATATATTAAAAAAACTGAATAAAGATCTATAGTAAAACGGCGTCTAAAAAATTCTAACACGTGTGTTTAAAAAAAAATGAGAGGTTTTGGAATTATAGTCTAAATGTAACTTAATTTTTTATATCAAAATTTCGAATATCTGATATAAAAAAATATTTTCTCTGACTTAAAAAAAATAGTAAAACGGTAGACTACCTCAAACGATTCCTCCTAAGATATAGTAGGAGTAGGGGTAGCCCGAGTTTCCTCTGACCCTGACACCAGACAAGATGTCAGGGCCAGAGGAATATCGGGCTAGTGTAGGGGCTAATATTTAGCCTAGCAACCAGATGCAGACGCTAAGCTGTGTTTTTCTAAGAACATAGTCACCCCACCTACCTTTGGCTACCCATGACCCAAGTCCTTAGACTACACTCAAAGGGTGACTTTCTATTTTAGATAGATACTGACAACGTACGATTGGAGAGGTTTAATAGAATATAGGAGCACACCACTACTTAGAAAACAGTAATACTGATATTTACAGCGGACAGGGGAATCCCCACCAGGGACTTGGTCCAGGCGAAACACCAGCTGATTGGCTGAATTAGTTGTGTGAGACCTTGTGTCGTGACCTCTAAGGTTATTCCTCTTGTCACGGAACTCTTCCATTGTAAGGCGAGAACTCTCTCCTCGTTGCTACTGTATATGGAGAGAACCCGCTTGTTGTATTCTGGTGGTACGTAGACTGTGCGCCCTAGTTTCCTCTGCCCCAGCACAACATCTATCTGTCAGCATGTCCAAGTCTTGTGCCAGGGTCCAAGGAAACTCGGGCTAGGCCTAGTAGACTGTAGGCCAGTGTCTTTGACTGTCAGACCTGTGGCGGTGTGTCGAAATCACTGTGTACATGTCGGCCTAGTTATTGTAAGAAGACAGTCAATCGCTTTAGCCTGTAACAATAAGATTCTTAATTTCAAAAAGTTTGTCAGAATAACAATGCACGAAGTGGCCTTTAAAATAATATTTTTATAAATTCAAGATTCAGATTGTTGTTAGACGATTTTTTCCTCTTCTTTCTGTGTTAATTTTACAAATAAAATCATACTCTTGTCCACAAGTACAGTACCTATTTTATGAGATAGCCTGCAGTCAAATGTCTATATCGACCAAATGCACATTCAAATTCAGGGCGAAAATCACCCAAATTTTACATGAAGATGTGGAGTGTTTCTCCGTGGTCCTGGGGTCAGTATAGTTTCAATATTATGTGTTCCATGAATACCGAGAGAACTTCATACACAGCGAAAACAAAGTGCATTACACAAGAAATAGTCTAGCGAGGAACAAATAGAAATTCTTGTTCCCACATGTCTATGTTTTCATCTCAAGAATTCAAAGTGGTCCAAAAATCATAGGCTTGCCTTCCTTACATAATAATGATGATACCATGTCGATTCCGTATTTGGCTTCGTGTTACACTTGTCAATGCTTGACTGTGCTATCTTGGCACAAAAGAAGTTAGCCCCAATTAAACAAATAGAAGGGTTTAGTGTTTCTGTATGCACTGCGATTTTACACAATTCACAGCAATCTAGACGAACTTTGCCATCGTATTGCGACCCAATGTAAATAATATACATAAAACAAAAAAAACAAAACATTGATTGTTGTTTTGATGTGAATTCGTACGTGACGTACTGGTGTGTAGAATTAAATAATTATACAGCAGGTTTCCTCGACTTGATACAATCTCGTCCATTTAAAATTTAAAAAAAACCCGTGTTTTAGACGGATCGATCACAGGGACTAGGCACATGTGTAATCTATAAATATAGGTATTACTGACTATTTTTATTATATAAGACTAGACATGTCCCTGTGGATCGATCGCTGCGGAATTTACCTCTCGGTATTACGGAAGGCTAGATGCAAAACTTTATTTACGATTCATTATTTTCTAGCATTTATTTGTTACTTTTTGTTTGTTAGTATTTGTTATTAAAGCCACATACTCACGAAGAAACGTATATCAGTGTTTACATTTGAGCGTTTTACAGCTTTCGGACTTGATACATACCTAACAGATTATCGTGAATCAGAAACTGAAAGGAAATGTGTATTTATGAAAATATACGGGGAATTCCCAAAAATAATAACTGAGACTGCCGGACCAAGTTTCTCTGAAAATTAGTCCCACAATGCAATGGCGGGTTTTACAGTCCATAAAAAATGGCGGAACGCCGCAAGCGTGGAACTGCGAAAACGCAGACAGATTCTGCAAAACAAAAACAAAAAAAAGACACAAAAGTGTGTGGAATCGGCAAAACCTGAGTATTTTCTTAAGAAAGGAAATGATTCGTTGGAACTTAACGAGAAAAGAGAAAGGAATAGACTCGAATTCTGAATTTTTCCGGACCCCTATTGGATTGCTGGTTAGCTTTTGAACATTGTCAACTTCACCGATCTAAGATTGTATCGATGTTTTCTTGTATACATATTGCTACATTTTAAAACTAAATATTTAAATGTAAACTATGTTTGTTTATTTTGTTCAGTTACCTGGCAATTACGCGAATATTCTGGTAATATGTTTAAATGAAAGCATTATTAAGCAAAGTTCACGTGTGATCGATATGTAAACAACGGCCATGTGTGTAGGTTATGTGCAGTGCACGTTGTTATAGCCTCGTTCTCGGCTCCGTGACAAATCTCGCTATCAATATAAATGCGGCGAGTTATTTTTATACACTGATGTCTCAAGGACTCCCCCGGTCAAGCGGCCAGGCCAGTGGTCATTTTAATGTTAGGAGAGCGTGAATGAGCATCTTGGATTACCATTAATACACGAGTGCAACTAGAATTTTAGGTTGTTCGGGGGTATGTGGCTTTAATGTATTTTATTATTAACGTATTGTTATAATTGTTATATTATCATTGATATTTTATACCGTAGATTTTTTTATTTTAAAAAGATATCTCATAAAAGATATCTTATAAAGAAAAGTTTATAAAATATCTTATAAAGAACGAGGCTCTCCTGAGACCGGCAAAACCTAAAAGTTCGAGAATGACTGCTCCCTCTGTAAGGTAACTTCCGTTGTTTTTTATAAGATATCTTATATAATTTGGTAAAATCCTGGATCAACGTTGCTCCGTGAATAAATGACAACTTGTCATACTAACTGGTTTAATGTAGGTGAATGATTTTTCTTTCAGTCAGGAAATAAAATACTTTGTACAGTTTTTAGCTAAATATTCCTTTTTATATTTTCAGCTGCACGCGCCCAAATCTGCACCAAATGCTACAGCACGGGAACATGATTCGCGTCTCCCATTTTCTCCTGTTGATCATTTTCTTATCCGTTTTATATCCAGTAGGAGGAGCGACAGATCGCTGCCCTGTTCCTTGTTCGTGTACCTACAAAGGAAACATTATCCTAGTTTTAGATTGTTCAAATCTTAACTGGGCAAAAATTCCTTCAACGTTCAATTTGCCACCTTCCGTAGTACATCTTTCGCTTGCCTACAATCAATTTGAAGTGCTCCATAAAGGTTCTTTCGCGAATCTGTCGAATCTCCAATATCTTGATGTATCACATAACCATTTGTCCAGTTTGGACTATTCCTGCTTTGAAGGATTGGATTCATTGATTAATCTTAACATGAGCTATAACAATCTAAAGATGACAGTAGGTGTGTATAGTCCTGGAATATTCCGATATCTGAAGCATCTGAAAGTACTACACATCCATGGCAACATCAGGCAATCGACAGCGGATCAAAACTATCCGGATGTGGCACTTTCCGATCTCCAGTTTTTAGAGGTACTGACAATGGACGGATTAACAGGCATCACATTTGGACAAGGATTTAGAAAATTGAGACATCTGACTTTCCTCGATATGTCAGTACGGGACGATGAAAGTTCATGTGTGTTGCTTAACGTTCTTAATACAACGTTTAGCAGTTTGAGCAATTCCTCACTTTCCGTGTTGAAGTTGGTACAGTGTAATATATACCGTATAGCACCAGGGGCGTTCTCAATGCTTAAACATCTAACCGAATTAGACTTGTCTAAAAACGATCGACTTGCGTTTGCAGGAATGAAAAACGCAAGTTTTGGACTCAACTTAACAAACATCCAGACTCTGAATCTCAATGGTATCAACAGACACAGCGATCCTTGGACGCTCCGGCAATCTGATTTTGTTTATTTTCATACTACAAACCTTAAAACACTCACGGTGGATTCAAATAGGATTACTAACATTGAAGGTGGCGTTATAGACATCCTTCCTACATCTTTGGAGGTTTTAACATTTCGGGACAATTATCTAACAGATGCCCATTTCATGGCTAACTTGGTTCACTTGGAAAACCTTTTAGTGTTTGACGTAAGTTACCAGTTGCATTATTCCGTTAGACAAGAGAACACACCAGGGCGTGCATATCATTCTCTGCTTACACAACTCACAAGTCGGGAAGAAAACACGTATGTTTCAAGGAACAACAAGGAAAGCATGCGCACAGTTCCATCATTTTCTAATAACTTCACAAACGAGGTAGATTTATACACAAAGTCAAATAAATTAAAATATATTTCTTTACGCCACGACAAAAGGGATGATGTCCTTCGGTTGCCCTTCAAGTTGAAGAAAGCCATTGGAAGCAACCTCAAGATAGATCCTTTATCTGCTCCACCTGTTACCTTTGATTCCAATAATTCCCTGGAATATCTCGACCTGTCCTCAAACGGGGTCCATGCCTGGTTTGGAAAATGGTCGGGTTTACATTCCTTGCGGTTTTTTAATATTTCCTTTAACGCAATGTTTCTGTTGGCTCCGGATTCGCTCGGTGATATGCCTAATTTACATACCCTCTTCCTGAATGGAAACAGACTCGGCGTTACTATAATGCATGACACGCAGTTTCTCACTTTTTCCAACCAAACAAAATTAACCTATCTGAATTTGAGTGATAATGGCTTAACTGATCTACCAGAATTTGTGTTTGCAAAACAAATAATACTTGAAAAGCTAGATATCCAGCATAACTTTTTGTCGGCCATAAACTTTCGAATGAAGTCGCTAGAAAGACTAAGAGAGATCAATCTCTCGAATAATACGATAGCAGACCTAACGCGTGTCAATATGGAGGAGATTGATTATTTAGTTAAGCGGTCAAACTTCACCATAGACTTGACCGGAAACCCCCTGCAATGTACATGTGATCAGTTAGAACAACTCCGATGGATGGTGGTTACTAAATTCGTGTTCCGGAACTTAGAACGATACACTTGTAAAGCCAACAATGGCAGCATTGTCAGTCTTGGTGCGTTGGACGATATGGTGGGACAAATGGGAATCGACTGTATAGCAGGGGAGACAATTCTCATTTGTGTGGCTGTGTTTTGTGGACTGAGCTTTATACTTACAGTTGCCGCTCTCGCCTACTACAAGAGGTCTCGACTTATGTACCTATTCAGTATAGGCAGAAAACACATCAATCCATTAGGAACAAATAATCCAACAGGAACAAACATTCAAGATGGCGAAGAAATTGAAGAACAAAAGAAATTTACGGTGTATGTGTCTATGGAACCCTCTCGGCTAGTGAACGATTTCGTCTTCCAACTAAAGGAACATCTTCAAACTAAAGGCGTATCTGTGTGCATACCCGAGTTAGATCTGAGAAGTGGCGCGAAAGAGACTATATCTATCGTTCAGGCCATGAACAACAGTGCATGTATACTAGCTCTCATTGACAACGCCTACATGACGTCATTTCATCGTCTTTTCGAATTCGAGGTTGCTGTCACTGAAGGAATTCAGAACCGATTTAAAAATTTGATTGTTGTTTTATTAAAAGACTTGGACAGCAGACATCTGCAAATGAACGATTTCGTTGCTATGTACTGTCGAGAGAACCATTTCTTTGATGATCGTCGGGGGCAAGGAAGATTATTTATGGAATTAGAAAATGAAATCAAAAGGTACAAGGAGTTTACAGAGAGAAAGACATAGAATTTTAAATGTGACAAAGCTCTAGGTTCACCTCAGAATATTCACTTATGGAGTGTCTAGAGATGCAGTTTGATGAGTCCTAACTTTAAGGACATGGCACCATCCTGATTTGCTGTCGCTATACTCGAGTCCTAACAACACACAACAAAGGGGAGAAATTAAGCTAAAAGTATGGTATTCCAGACGGAGTGGGTTTTTTTTCTCTCTCTCTTAAAAGATCTTTTGATATCATTGTTTATGAGAAAATCATGTCTTCTATGCGCTGACCTCAATATTTGACTACGACAAATTTCCCCTCAAGCTCCATAATTGTATTGTAAAATATTTCCCAACAGTGATTTATATCATTTGCCTTGAAATAATTCGTCCATTCGAATTCCTCTTGTTTGTAAAATCTGCTTAATCATACAGTATATAACTTCTTTGGCCGAAGGAACTCAGAACAGCATCGGAACTTAAAGACAAGTTTATAATGATCATTTTTTTCCGAATGGACTTTGATGCTATATGATCACTACCATATTTTCCTCAGTTGTCAATACCAAATCAAGCAAGTTTGGTTTATTTGTATCTCGCCATCTTGTTTCCGTAGTTTCATGTTGGTAAAGGAACAAATTAATCTTCCTTACATTACTTAAAAGTCCTTACTAATGTATTGTTATGCCGGTTGCTTTATATAATTAAATTTAGATATATATCTTTGTTGTGTATGTCATGCTTAACAACTGTACGTACATTCATTAATCGTTCGCGCCCCGATTGTTGAACTTGAAGGAATTTCACTTTAAAATGGTCTCATTTTGACTGACATTAAAACATCATATCATTGTAAATTCATATTATCCGATGAGAATGTGTATTGATATTATGAGCCTATCAATCGGCAATCATTTGTGATTTAATATTAAATAGGACATGATATTTCGGTAATGTACGATGAGCAGACGATATGTTTACCGCTGTGTTATCTGATAATCTCATATTTTACGACTGGAACATATTTATAGTTATGGAAATTGTTCAGCACCAGAAAATAATATCATACCTGACATTTATATTCCATTTAATCTCTCGTTCGTAGGTTTTATCCGCCGTTACAGGCTTTAGTTTATCCCAGTAATACCGGCAGCCATCATTGTTTATGTTTTCGGAACCTCTTTAGAGTTATCAGCTTAGTGTACACTAGGTTTTCTCGGATTGTATCCATGATTATATAGCGCGATTGAATTTTTAAGCGATTTCATTGGTTCATTCTCGTTATATATTGCGCGCCGGGAGATATGAAATTCAGTGCGGGATTTAAGCTGCAGAACTAGAATTAGCAGTAAAAGTTGCAGTTGTTGCAGCTAAGGAGAAGGTACGAGGAGACACAAAGCGATATTAGGAGTAAATATTAGTTATTTAAAGAGAGTAGAAGTTACCAGGACAATTTAGGAATTACTGGGAGAACCAAGAAGATTGAGGAATTAACAAATTCGTGAAATTCTTTTCGTAATTTCTTCTCGTTTATCATTGTTTTGTTGTAGACATTAAGAAAATGATTTATTAGCAAATGTGTACAACAAACACCCTCCTGGGAGTTGTACTTTTATCATAATCAGCTTTAGTTTTTCAAGTGATCCGCTAAGTACTGCCTAATCCGAAGGGTTCTGATGTTAATATCGCCTTTGAAGCTGCCTTGTATCTACGTAGTAAGATCGTCAGAAAATTCGGACTAGCTACTGCCGTGACAACTGTACTAGGAGAAATTAGGAGTAAAGTATGAAGAATCAAAATTATGTCAGAAATTAATAGTTAAGAAGTAGTCAGGAGTCACTAAGAGAGATTAGGAGTTACAAGGAGTAAATAAGAGTTACTTAATGAGAGTAGAAGTTACTGGGAGAAATTATGAGTTACTAGGAGAAATTATGAGTCACTAAGAGAGATTAGGAGTTACTAGGAGATATTAGGATTTACTAGGAGAATTGAGTCTAACTAGGAAAAATTAGGAGAAAGTTATTTGTAATGACTAGATACATAATTGAACTATTTTTATTGTTTTTAACAACCTGCTCATTTATCGTCAGTTCATACATATCAACATTGTAAAGTCAAGGGAGACAATTCATCATATTGTTTTTCTTGGGAAATTCGCCACCAGACGGATCTGTTAATTGTTTATACATGATACTCGGTCACACGACAGACGGTATAAAGTCCTGATGATCCGTACATTGAAGCGTAAGACCCATTCCAGTGTTGCTGTCTATTTTTTTTTTCGAAAACATGTTGAATTGTTTCTCCAATCTTTAATTCCGTGACCATATTTTTTGTTGTTTTTTGCTTTAACGTCTGCGATTCCAATAATGTGTGGATTTTCTATTCTCGCTCGATTAGACGGTCTGCATTTGTGTACAAGCCTTTTATTTCTCTGATTTCCTTCCTTTTATATCGGTTTGGGATCCCTTGGCTGCGACCTTGACTATCCGCCTCGCTCACGGGGTACCCTGTGCATGAATTCCCCTGATGATTTTTCCTCCTTTTCTTTGGCTTTGTCCTCTTTCTCCTAGGAACATTGGTGAATAGATCCCTCTTCAATTGTTCCGAACTTAAGACAACTAGTATGGGCTTCTTGGAAGATTCACCAGCTTCCTAGTCTTGTGATTTGCGGATCTTTCTCTTCCTCAAGCCGTATTTGGCATGCCGAAAACATTTTCTGTATTCTTTTGAAATCCATCTTCGTTCTTTCTTTACCGGATTGATTTTCTAGTCCGAGATACCATAAACTACAATATTGTGTTCTCTGTTTTTCGTTTCTGATATCTCAGACATTACGATGTCAAGAGTTAGCACGCTTTCCTCCCCCTTGATCGGAAGTAAGAAAGCATCAACTCACCAAGGTCAAGGTCACACGGTAAAATGTCAAGGTCAGTTTTTGTGTATTTCACTGAATATTCTGCGATTACATTTTCAAGCAAAGTTGAAATGAATCAGTAAACTGATTATTTGTCAAGGTCACCCTGTCAAATGCCCGGGTCATTGTTTTTTTTTTTTTTTTTTTTTTTTTTTTATCTTTTCACTGATGAAAACTTTGTTGTGACTAATATGCTTAGTTGGTTGGAATTAAATAAGGAGTCAACTGACAATAGATCCGGGTCATTGGCTCAATACTCAAGGTCATTTGGATCCAAAGTTCAAGGAAAAATTGAATCTCTTACAATAACTCTGGCTGTTGTTGTGGTAAGGTTTCTAAAGTTCTAGCAAGCGTTTCATTTCTCAATTTCTGCAAAGCTTTTGACCTGTTCAATCAAAACATTTTATAGCAAAAACTTAAGTTATATGGCTGCTCTGAAAATGCATGATCTTTTTTCAAATCGTGCCTCCTTGATTGTTTTCTGAATGTTTAAAAAATACTTGAGTGATAGCCGACAGCTTACTGTTGGTGTACCCCAAGGATCAATACTTGGTCCACTGATGTTTGCTTGGTCCTTGTCAAAGTAAGAGTAGACAAAATCAGAGCCTTATTAATGACTGTGTGATTGAAAATGTAAAAACTGAAAAACTTCTTGGAGTCAATGTGGATGAATGTTCTTCCTGGAATTGTCAAGTTAATAATTTTAACTGTTTTGTCAAACCATATTTTGAATATTGTGTTAATATCTGGAAAAGAGGAGCTAGGATAATATTAAAATGTGATTACAATATACACGCTCCTGTGAAATGTTTTCAATGTTAAACTGGCTACCTTTTTCTGTAAGTGTGTTTTGTATAACCAGTCAGTTTTGATGTTCAAGGTTGTACATGGCTTGGCTCCAGAATATTTGAATCTTTTATATATATTTTTTCTGACGTCCAATCAAGATCTACTCCATCACCAACAAATGACTTGTTTTACATCCCTTCATTTCAAACAACAAGGGCCCAATGGGCCCAAATCGCTCACCTGCAATGCAGTGATCTTTTCATATATGGATCCTGCAGTTATTTGAATGCATGCTACAGGACCAATATAATGTCTCTCTGCACTTTGGCTTTTCACTAAAAGTCATTTAAAGATTTAAGCATACTTGATCGACGTGACCTTGAATAAAGGTCAAGGTCATTCATTTGAACAAACTTGGTAGCCCTTCACCCCAGCATGCTACAGACCCAATATCAACTCCCTGGGACTCTTGGTTATTGAGAAGAAGTTGTTTAAAGATTTTAGCCTTTTTGACCCCTGTGACCTTGAATGAAGGTCAAGGTCATTCATTTGAACAAACTTGGTAGCCCTTTACCCCAGCATGCTACAGACCCAATATCAACTCTCTGGGACTCTTGGTTATTGAGAAGAAGTCGTTTAAAGATTTTAGCCTTTTTGACTCCTGTGACCTTGAATGAAAGTCAAGGTCATTCATTTGAACAAACTTGGTAGCCCTTCACCCCAGCATGCTACAGGCCAACTATTAGGTCTCTGGGACTCTTGGTTATTGAGAAGAAGTCGTTTAAAGATTTTAGCCTTTTTGACTCCTGTGACCTTGAATGAAAGTCAAGGTCATTCATTTGAACAAACTTGGTAGCTCTTTACCCCAGCATGCTACAGGCCAAATATTAGGTCTCTGGGACTGTTGGTTATCGAGAAGTCGTTTAAAGATTTTAGCCTTTTTGGCCCCTGTGACCTTGAATGAAGGTCAAGGTCATTCATTTGAACAAACTTGGTAGCCCTTCACCCCAGCATGCTACAGACTCAATATCAACTCCCTGGGACTCTTGGTTATTGAGAAGAAGTTGTTTAAAGATTTTAGCCTTTTTGACCCCTGTGACCTTGAATGAAGGTCAAGGTCATTCATTTGAACAAAATTGGTAGCCCTTTACCGCAGCATGCTACAGACCCAATATCAACTCCCTGAGACTCTTGGTTATTGAGAAGAAGTTGTTTAAAGATTTTAGCCTTTTTGACTCCAGTGACCTTGAATGAAAGTCAAGGTCATTCATTTGAACAAACTTGGGAGCCCTTCACCCCAGCATGCTACAGGCCAAATATTAGGCCTCTGGGACTCTTGGTTATTGAGAAGAAGTCGTTTAAAGATTTTAGCCTTTTTGACTCCTGTGACCTTGAATGACGGTCAAGGTCATTCATTTGAACAAACTTGGTAGCCCTTCACCCCAGCATGCTACAGACCCAATATCAACTCCCTGGGACTCTTGGTTATTGAGAAGAAGTCGTTTAAAGATTTTAGCCTTTTTGACCCCTGTGACCTTGAATGAAAGTCAAGGTCATTCATTTGAACAAACTTGGTAGCCCTTCACCCGAGCATGCTACAGACCCAATATCAACTCCCTGGGACTCTTGGTTATTGAGAAGAAGTCGTTTAAAGATTTTAGCCTTTTTGACTCCTGTGACCTTGAATGAAAGTCAAGGTCATTCATTTGAACAAACTTGGTAGCCCTTCACCCCAGCATGCTACAGACCCAAAATCAAGTCCCTGGGACTCTTGGTTATTGAGAAGAAGTCGTTTAAAGATTTTAGCCTTTTTGACTCCTGTGACCTTGAATGAAGGTCAAGGTCATTCATTTGAACAAACTTGGTAGCCCTTCACCCCAGCATGCTACAGACCCAATATCAAGTCCCTGGGACTCTTGGTTATTGAGAAGAAGTCGTTTAAAGATTTTAGCCTTTTTGACTCCTGTGACCTTGAATGAAGGTCAAGGTCATTCATTTGAACAAACTTGGTAGCCCTTCACCCCAGCATGCTACAGACCCAATATCAAGTCCCTGGGTCTTTTGGCTATTTAGAAGAAGTCGTCTAATTTTTTTTTAGCCTTTTGACTCCTGTGACCTTGAATGAAAGTCAAGGTCATTCATTTGAACAAACTTGGTAGCCCTTTACCCCAGCATGCTACAGACCCAATATCAACTCCCTGGGACTGTTGGTTGTTGAGAAGAAGTCGTTTGAAGATTTTAGCCTTTTTGACTCCTGTGACCTTGAATGAAGGTCAAGGTCATTCATTTGAACAAACTTGGTAGCCCTTCACCCCAGCATGCTACAGGCCCAATATTAGGTCTCTAGGCCTTTTGGTTATTGAGAAGAAGTTGCTTGAATGGAAAGTTGATGCCGGACGGACGGCCGGACGGTCGGACGGACGACGGACGCCGCGCCACGGCATAAGCTCACTTGCCCTTCGGGCAGGTGAGCTAAAAACGTTTAAAACATCTTTAACCTACAAGGGTCCATCTACATGGAAAGTTTTGCGTTAACATGTCAGAAATGCACCTTTTAGTTTAAAACAGAGAAAAAAAGGTTTTTTTTTCATTGTTCTCTGTGAATGTACTATTTGTAAATACTGTATATATTTATGTCTACTTGATCAAAACTAAGAAGAGTCTTCGGCTAATTTTGTTATCAAATAAAAATAACGATAAAAACTATTATCTTTATTATTATTAAGGTTCAGAAAAATATAACTGAATCTCGCATCAGATACTGGTATTTTCATTTTTCCAGAAAAACCGGAGTTGGAAGGAAACAAGTCGCATCATCGTTCATGTATATAAGATACAGATGGATTGCAACGATATGATTTAGTTGCCTGAGAAAATTACATTGAAATGACTAAACCTTTACCTACTTTTATGTCACAGGGGGCAAGATGTATAAAATGTTGGTTGAAAAGCAATACATCATCTATCAGTGTACACATCAGAACTTAGGTGACCACTAAGACCCCTTGGGCCTCTTGTTCATTGTTTCGCATCAAACCAAGGTGCTAGGACATCTACTGTAAAGGTGATTATTTTCGCGAGGGGTTAATTTCACGATTTGAATATGTAAACTATATGTGTGGGGGTAACTTCCGGATCGATCCACTTTCGCTTGTAGTTCAAGATTACACAAATTGATATCAAATAATACGTGTGGGGGAATTTTTCGCGAACAAAAGGAGTCCGCATAATTAGCATAAATTTTCCCCTCGCATAAATTTCAATGTTTACAGTAACTTTCCAAATTAAATTTCTCTGATGGAAGGGATACTTATCTACATATACATATATTCTTTAGAAAAGAAGAAAAATAACTGTAAACAAAAGCAGTGATATGGATTTCCAAACAAAGCAAACGAAATCTTCCGAGTTTCCATGTCGCCTGATCGCCACTCTGATGCAGTCGTTAGACCGAATACCAACTTTTGACATGGTTTGGTTATCGCCATGGTTACAGATGATTAGTAGTTATGATCTACACCTGGGTTTCTCAACCTTTGATCTTTGAGTATTCTACTATCTTAATTAATACAAGCATGATAGCTGTGTTAACATGACTATCTCTAAATAGCATACATATCATGATTTGCATGTCACATCTTTTAGACCAACAAACAAACATGTCATTGATACATATGTTGTATGCTGAAGGAATTTCATAATCGCTGACCAGATTTTTTTTCTATTTTGGCTACAACTTACTTAACCTGTGTCTATAATGTATAATGCGGGAATCAGGAAAGGATTACTTATCTCAACATCTAGAAAAGCTAATTATTTACTGGATATACTCCATGATTTATTTGATATATTAAACAATGATATCTATCTCCTGGTTACCATGGCATTATTGTACAACAGAGAATGATGATGGATATTAAACAAAAGACAAAAAGCTCTACAGAAACATTTGAAGGATCCATATATTAGTTTTAATCATCATACACAAAAAAAAAAAAATCATAAAACATACTTTTCGCTTTCCTCTCATCACTTAACATACATTACTCCCACACTATCTTCCTGACAAATTGTAACTTAAACAACTTAACACATAGAAAACCAGACACAGTAGCTTATGTCTACACCAAGGGCATTCTATAACAGATCACAGCTTATAGATAACGAAAAGTCTAAATTAAGATTTATAGAAATGAACAACTACATATGATTGTAGTCTAAAAGGTTACAAGGAAATTTATGTAAATTTCAGACTAGCTGTCGGGGAAAGATTGTTTACAGACTTCATAAATGTCGGCTTCCTCTCACTGTATACAACACCGTAGGTACCTTGTAACAAGATAACCGCTCCGTACAGCATATTTCGTCTACCGGTATCTTCTCGAGTAGAGTTCATTGCACACTTTCCCTATCTCCTTTAATGACATGTGAAATACATCCAGGTACATATCTATTCAGTAGAAATGTAGACTTCAAAACGTGCTTGTGTCTCAAAAAAAAAGCGCGGGAAACTTCTTCAAAATTCACAAGATAATTTTTCAAAGTTTTGATTTGATAATTTTTTTAGATGACTTTACACCAGGATTTATGTTATCTGTCCCTGACCTGTATTCCCACCCCTAGTCTTTTCATCAGTCCCCTCCCTAAACCCCACCCCCAGGTTCCTTTAAGACCCCCATCCCAGACCCTGCTATCTGCGGCCACCAAGCTGTTGTTTCATTGAGCGTATATTTTCTACCAATTGTTTGTCAGCAGCTCCACATTTCTGTAACACTAAGTTCAGGTCGTCCTCACTGTGGTTCTCAAACGCAGCCTCCGCAGCAGATTTCTTCTGACTGAAAAGTTACAATTATTAAAGGTTCATTTACAGGTTTCAACTTATACAAGAGGCTTATACGGCCTGTATCATAGTCTCATTTATACTTATGTAATATATCTGGGTTCCTTACATTATTCAGAGTAAAATCAACATGTGAAGAATTGTAAATATAACTTAATTTATCTTGATACGGCATCACTAGTCAATATGAATGATACAATGATTTTTAAAGATCAGTCAAACCTTACCCAATCTTCAGCAGGCATTTGACCTTCTGATCTGGTTGAACTCTGGCTATATACTTCATGGCTTCTGCTACATTTTTGTGTTTGGAACACACTTCTACAAATGCCTGCAAGACAATAAAAATATCCAGAATTATTTCTAATAAAAATGTCTTATCTGTCCCAGGTTCTCAGTATTTCCCGTTTTAAGCAAATTCACAAATTCACCAAACCATTTATGTCATCTTACCTCTAGTCCTACAGGGGGTTTCTTCGACTTGGAGAATCTTTCTAACTCGGCCCATTCACCTGCTTGTCCAAGGGCATGCATCCGTAACCACCAGTACCTACAGAAGATATGTATAAAACTGATTTCAGGAAAAATTTAACAAGAATGTTTTATTGGGGAAAATATCAGGATACAGAAATGCTTTCTTAATATCAGATATGATGATTTTACCATCCTCATCAATTTTTAAGAAAACTTTCTCTAAACAAATCGGATCAAAACATATCTCCAAAAACAAAAAGTAAATGATTCCATTACAAAGGGAAGGGGGGAATAATTAGGTTAAATACAGAGGAAAGGGGGAATAATTAGGTTAACTACAGAGGAAAGGGGGAATAATTAGGTTAAATACAGAGGAAAGGGGGAATAATTAGGTTAACTACAGAGGAAAGGGGGAATAATTAGGTTAAATACAGAGGAAAGGGAGAAATAATTAGGTTAAGTACAGAGGAAAGGGGGAAATAATTAGGTTAAGTACAGAGGAAAGGGGGAATAATTAGGTTAAGTACAGAGGAAAGGGGGAAATAATTAGGTTAAGTACAAAGGAAAGGGGGAAATAATTAGGTTAAGTACAGAGGAAAGGGGGAAATAATTAGGTTAAGTACAAAGGAAAGGGGGAAATAATTAGGTTAAGTACAGAGGAAAGGGGGAAATAATTAGGTTAAGTACAAAGGAAAGGGGGAAATAATCAGGTTAAGTACAGAGGAAAGGGGGAAATAATTAGGTTAAGTACAAAGGAAAGGGGGAAATAATTAGGTTAAGTGATCTCCTTACAAAGTGTTGCATAATTAATTTTGTTTCTATTTTTTTAGAATTAAGAGTAGAAAGCTTTATAAATTAGACTTATCACCAGTTAAAGAGGGAAATTCAATTCAGCAAATACACGACTAAGTATAAACCATTTTGAAACTTTGTTTTCTACCACTGATAAAAGACCTCAATGCATTGATATGTTTTACAAGTATCAACTGAATCAAATTTTTCGTAACAAAACTTAACATCTGTCCTCAGACACCACGTTTTAGAAATGTTTAAATAGCCCTGTAAACTAATCAATTCCCTATAAACATATATTTCCCTACATGCTGCTTTAAACTTTACCTCCTCTCTGGGACCTTGAATTCCTTGCGTAGCTGTTCAGCAGGTTTGTGACTGTTCTCCACAATAAGTCTATATATGGTCTGGTGTAGAGACAGGTCCATATAAGGACGGTTAAACTCCTCCTCCATCCGTCGCTGGTACCTCAGTAACTTCATCTGCTCATCTGTTTGCTGTAATGTAACACTAACTTTAACAATGTATAGAGAATTTGAATGGCTTCATCTTTGGTAGTATATATTTTACAAACAGAATACCGATATCTTTAATGAGTCTGTCACACAAATCAATACACATCTGTATTGTACACACCTGTATAGTACACATTTATATTGTACTATTCTGACAGGAAAATGTTATTTTTTTGTACATAAAAAAAATAATGGTCATAAGTTTTATCATCAAATGTGAACATCAATTGGTAGATTTCTACCGCAGTGGTTCAAAATATTTCTGATATTTCAGTAGTAAAATACTGTTGTAAATGGCTATATATGCATCAAGTTATAAAGGATCTGGATAATATTATGTTCCTGACTGACGGTACCAAATTTACCCCTGGTAGAAGAACAGCAAATATTCCATGATTTTGAAAGAGCATAGTTAAATTTTACTTCTGTAAATATTTCCTGAAAGTAAGGATTAAAGTGAATTACAATAATTACTAATTCATGTCATCAAACTTGAACAAACTTTGAGAATTACCTTGACAGCAAATTCGTTCTTAGCTCTAGCGTAGCAGTTCATAGCTTGTTTTAATGTTTCACATCTGTCATCCAGTCTCTGAAATGACACATAAATGAATATAAAGTAATATCATAAACAGAACAAACCTCTTACAAACTGGCATTAGATTTACTTAACATTTTATCAAAACTCTTGATGACAATGCAGCATATTAACATAAATGTATAGCAGATATATTTTGCTTGGGTTTTATTTTCGTTGTTTCGTGTTTCTACGAAATCTATGAATTCTAAACACCAGCAGAGCTAAATATTAGTTCTGACATTATGAAGAAGTGTCATAGTAACGTACCATTTAAGAACATTTTTTTAATCAACTAAGCCATAGAAGCTGGGATAAGCATATTTCGATAATGGATAAATATATCCCTTAACTACTCGGAGATGCTATTTATACAATGCAATGTTTTAGTTTTAGTCATTTATCAAGAGACATGGTGTAAGGTGTAAACAGACCAAATCATTAATGTTCTAATAATAGACAACAGTACAAGTACTTACCTATAAATTCTTTTGAGTGAAATTACTGATACAAGATTTTCGCACACATTGACAAGCTGTGAAACGGTGCCAAAACAGATCTACCCTCAGCTTATCACACTCAAAATGTGTAACGTTCCAAAACAGATCTACCCTCAGCTTATCACACTCAAAATGAACAAAGCAAACTAAAACTACACTACGTGAAAATTATATTGATATACAACTGATCCGAGAATTATAGGAAGCAGTGTAGAGTGAAATTTAACTCCAATAAATAGGATCTGAAAATCAAAACTTGATTAATAATGACCACACAATTTAAAGCACAATAGAGTATTCATCAAGAATAGACTTACTTCATCATCAAAACTCTTGATGACCTAGAATATTTACTTCATCATCAAAACTCTTGATGACCTAGAATATTTACTTCATCATCGAAACTCTTGATAAACTAGAATAGACTTACTTCATCATCAAAACTTTTGATGACCTAGAATAGACTTACTTCATCATCAAAACTCTTGATGACCTAGAAAATTTACTTCATCATCGACACTCTTGATAAACTAGAATAGACTTACTTCATCATCAAAACTTTTGATGACCTAGAATAGACTTACTTCATCATCAAAACTCTTGACCACCTTACAGTTGGCCTCCTCCAGGAAGTTGTCCTCCTGATAATATAGATCCTCCATCATCTGTGGATTTTGGTGGCGACAATACTGAAACACGAGATTGTATCATTTCTATAGACCTAAAACAGGTCAAATCTTCAGTAAATATTTCACTCTGAAGTATCTTAACATATTTTTAGATGCATTGGAATAAAACACAGTACCTAGACCTTGTAAAATTCAGGTTTATAATCTGTAAAGATATCTAACAATACATGGAGACCAATTAAACAAAACGATTCAGCAAATTACAGTCCACCACCAAATGTGAAATTATATGCCATGAATGTACAGGGAATGAGTTTGTGTTAGATCTTAATGCTGAAGTCTGACTGCTTGACAGATCCACTTCTTTCAATACTTGCATTTAGAGGTATTTATATGAATGAATTATGTAATTGTTATATAACAACCCATACTACAAGAAAGACGATGGAGCCCAGACAAACTTTTTCTTTGATGTAGGTCGAAGGTCAAAATGTAAGTCAGCGTGACCTACTTTTGGTACATGACAAAGTGCTTCACCTAGCTGAGCCATGAGCCCATGCCCCAATTATCAAGTTCTAGTGTAAGAGATTCAATCCGGACAAACTTTTCCATTGATGTAGGTCAAAGCAACCTAATTTTGATGCACAACACCTCGCCTAGGTGAACATGTGACCCATGTATGAAATTCCAGTGACTAGAAGTGCAGGTGAGCCTGGACAAGATAAAGTGCAGCAGGAAGAAGGACAGAAAGACTGAAGGACGAATTTGACAGACACACCACAAATCTATATTCTCCATGTTCCTGATTGGGGACTTGCAGATCCCTTGCAGTTATAGAGAGATAACTTACCTGTATAAAGAGAGAATAGGCTATGGGCATGTTTCTGATTGGGGACTTATAGAGAGAGATAACTTACCTGTATAAAGAGAGAATAGGCTATGGGCATGTTTCTGATTGGGGACTTATAGAGAGAGATAACTTACCTGTATAAAGAGAGAATAGGCTATGGGCATGTTTCTGATTGGGGACTTATAGAGAGAGATAACTTACCTGTATAAAGAGAGAATAGGCTATGGGCATGTTTCTGATGGCCATGAAGAAATCTCCATCTTTCATATCATTCTTGAGCTTCAGAAGCACTGTGTAAACTGTGGCAAATACAAATAGACATACAACTTAAATAACACACATCACATTACAAAGTTGTATATATAAAACTAGTATTAAAATGTAATAAATTGAGGTCAATATGGACAGGTTTGGCTGTATGTAACACACCAAGGTCAGTATACAGAGGTTTGGTTGTATGTAAAATACCAAGGTCAGTATTCAGTATACAGAGGTTTGGTTGTATGTTACACACCAAGGTCAGTAAACACAGGTTTGACTGTATGTAACATACCAAGGTCAGTAAACACAGGTTTGACTGTATGTAACACACCAAGGTCAGTAAACACAGGTTTGGCTGTATGTAACATACCAAAGTCAGTAAACACAGGTTTGGCTGTATGTAACATTATGCAAGGTCAGTATACACAGGTTTGGCTGTATGTTACATACCCAGGTCAGTATACACAGGTTTAGCTGTATGTAACATACCAAGGTCAGTAAACACAGGTTTGGCTGTATGTAACATATCAAGGTCAGTATCAACAGGTTTGGCTGTATGTAACTTACCAAGGTCAGTATACACAGGTTTGGCTGTATGTAACATACCAAGGTCAGTATACAGAGGTTTGACTGTATGTAACTTACCAAAGTCAGTAAACACAGGTTTGACTGTATGTAACATACCAAGGTCAGTATACACAGGTTTGGCTGTATGTTACACACCAAGGTCAGTAAATACAGGTTTGACTGTATGTAACATACCAAGGTCAGTAAACACAGGTTTGACTGTATGTTACATACCAAGGTCAGTATACAGAGGTTTGGCTGTATGTAACATACCAAAGTCAGTAAACACATGTTTGGCTGTATGTAACATACCAAGGTCAGTATACACAGGTTTGGCTGTATGTTACATACCAAGGTCAGTATACACAGGTTTGGCTGTATGTAACTTACCAAGGTCAGTATACACAGGTTGGACTGTATGTAACATACCAAGGTCAGTATACAGAGGTTGACTTATGTAACAAACCAAGGTCAGTATACACAGGTTTGTCTGTATGTAACATACCAAGGTCAGTATACACAGGTTTGTCTGTATGTAACATACCAAGGTCAGTATACACAGGTTTGACTGTATGTAACTTACCAAGGTCAGTGTCCCCACTCTCTATGGCCTTAGATAAAGCCAGCTGGTCTTTGCTCATCTTCATAAGGAGGGGAACCTGTTGGGCTGCTCGGGGCTCAAAGTCCAACAACTGAAGACAGAACACACACTATCAATAAAAATATCAAATGTAAATTTTAGTTTATAGTCAGAAGTGATTTTTAGTGTTTATTGCATTTTGCCAGTGAAATATAAAAATTTATCAAACTAATAAAACTAATATTTTTACTGCATAGATGAGCAGTGAAAATATAAATTTTGCAGTGAAAATATAAGTTTTTTGTTTTTGACCAATCAGAGCGAGCCTTTGTATTCACCTCATTGAAACTTGCCTATCTTTCCAATCGAAGCGAAGACAGATCAATTGGTTATTTTGCTGTATTTCTGAAATATTCAGACTAGTTTTTGCCAAAATAATCACTTGACGTTAGCTTTTCATGCACGGATTCTCCATTAAAAGTAGAAAACACTTAAATTGTGTTGGTCAGTTCTTTCAAAATGAAGCTATCAAAACTGTCATTCAATACGACATTCACTAATACTTACCCTAATGGCCAAGTCTGTTCGGCCGCATTCCAGAGCTTGACTAGCGATATCACAGTACGACACACCAGGGGTATCACCAAGTTTCTGAGCGATGGCTCGAGCTATTGTCTCATCATCTTCATTCTTCTGTTTTACCTACAAAAGGTAATTATAGCACATTGATATCAATGACAATAGAAATGAAAATCGCATAAAAAATGTATGTACATTTATATGAGAGGACTCCCAGGAAACTGGATAAAATGTGGTCCTACAAGAAAGAAAGATTTTGCATTAATCCTCCAATAAGCTACTTATATAATAAATATCACGACAGAATTATTTGACAATTCAAATATAAACGTTGTTTACCTTGTAACAGGCCCAATGAGCCAGAATTCGACTAGCTCCCTCCTGGTCCGGGATCTTGAGATACTGACATATTTTGATGGCGAGGTGAAACATCTTCCTGAGAACTAACCTATCAATCATTACAGCCATAGAGAGATGCTCCAATCTGGCACCAAGTTAAGGGCTTTATGTTCAATATGAAAACAATAAAATTGTCTAATTAAAATCAAGAGTATCATGGGGAAGAACAATATAAGCCCGTCAAATGCCATATAGTGCTATATACTATCTTGCAAGCATGTTATATATAAATTTTACTTAAATTCTGTACAAATCTTTACGAATAAATCAGTCAATATAACTCATGTCCAGAGTATTATAAAATAAATTGGGAAGAAACATGTTAATTTTCATGTATTTGTACATAAATTTGAGTTATTTTTATATAATTTTAATGTTTTGTGTACGATTTAGGAATACATGTATTGACAAACTTTGCTCTACTTTTGCTCAATCTTATACATATGTACATCTCTCCTGAAATTCTCGCACGTTTTTGTAGCAGTGACAGAAATCTTTAGAGTGAGAAGGATACTGTGTGTAAGTGATGGGGATTCCGATCTTGTGATGGCGGACTTGGTTAATGACACGTAACATCTGACACATATTGACAAACGTCTCGGGGCTGTAGTCCGTGAGAAAACACTTCCCAAACGTCGCCGCCTGTAATAACAACATATCGTAAACTAAACTATGATGGAAAGTTTACAACAGTGATTCAATCTAGTAAAACAATATTTGACACGAAATCATCCATTTGCAACATACATAAATTCCTCAAGCAGTGACTTTTCTAAGTTTTTCATCACAGTCATCTAAATCAAAGTTTGAGAAATTTTTAAACAAGAGGCCCATGGGCCTTATTGGTCACCTGAGTTTTGGAATATTTCAGTTAATTTGACCCTTTTTGGCCCCTCCCATAAGCCTCTGAGGGTCAGTCAGTGCCAATATGAACATACTATTCAACAGATATCCCATACTGATAATTTTAACCAAGTTTGTATTATTTCCAATGGCAATTGGAACAAATAATGGTCAAAAAAGTGAAATTAACCCACTCCAGGGGGAAACATGAGACCCCAGGGTCATAAAATTCTAATTTTTGGTAAAGGATTTTTAGACTTTTCTATCTATGAAGAGTATTTGATTCTACTATAATATCTTAAGTCAATTTGACACTTTTTGACACCGCCCTTATGCCCCTGGGGGGTGGGGACCACATAATTCACAATTTTGGTTGACCTTTGATCATTTAAGCTTCCTGCCAAATTTCATTGAATTTAGTTCAGCAGTTTTGGAGAAGAAGTCGAAAATATAAATTGTTTACAACACAAGACCCCAGACAAAAGGCGATCCCAATAAGTCAACAGAGACTTTGTCTCAAGTGACCTAGAAAGCAAATCAATTTTAACAAAGTTTTCTTTTTTAATTAGAGAAATGAATCACTTGAGTGTAAATAACTGATTGTGGATCTTCATTGTTTCAGAAACAACAATTCTGGCTTTACAGGAATTTGAGGAGGAAAGTTGATTATAAACAAAAGTCACAAACCCTGTAGTTGTTTTTTGTAGCTCTATCCATGTGCTTTGTTTACTGGTAATAAACAAGTACTGCTCGACTATAATTGGTCAATAACTTGTATTATCCACAACATGGTATTATAATGTGGATAATATTATAATGAAAATTTATGAACCAAGTCCAACAAGTAATTATCAGATTTTGATCAACAGCCAACCTGTTCAGTCTATCTTCAAATCACATATAAGCATGTGTTACCACTGACAGCACTGCCTTGAATTCTTTGCTTTTAATCAACTATTTTATACAATGTAATGATAAAATTTCACACAAGACCAGACCAAAATTCAGGAGATTTTAGGGATTCGTTTTGTATGTACATCACATTGGTATAGACATTATTTCAGCCGTTTTTTACGGTACTTACCCGTAGTAAAGCTTTCTGTTTGTCAGTTTCTATCTCAAACCCTGCGGCTTCTATACACTGGTTTACAGCGACTTCGAGCTTGTCTTTGATCATACGGATGTACTCATCAGCTTTCTGGGATCCTTTCTACAAATATTAATGTTACACAGACCAATTTTGACTGACAAATTTGATACTGAATTTCACAAATTGAAGTTTGAATGGAGGCAACATCCCATTGTTACTTTCAAATTATTTTGTTTTACATAAAGTATGAGAATTAAAAGTATTTTAAAACCTGTTTTAAGGTTAGAGACTTTGTTACTGTGTATCAAACCTGTGTTTCTAGTTAATCAATGGAATGTAGGTCAAACACTTAAATTTTACTACAGAATTATGAGCATTGGATTAAACTAAGCTCTATCGTGGACTGGTATACTTGAATCACAAGGAATCAGTAATATATAACTTTCTTAAGAAACCTATGTCAACATGTCCCAGTATCTTATGTCAACATGTCCCAGTATCTTATGTCAACATGTCCCAGTATCTTATGTCAACATGTCCCAGTATCTTATGTCAACATGTCCCAGTATCTTATGTCAACATGTCCCAGTATCTTATGTCAACATGTCCCAGTATCTTAAGTCAACATGTCCCAGTATCTTAAGTCAACATGTCCCAGTATCTTAAGTCAACATGTCCCAGTATCTTAAGTCAACATGTCCCAGTATCTTAAGTCAACATGTCCCAGTATCTTATGTCAACATGTCCCAGTATCTTAAGTCAACATGTCCCAGTATCTTAAGTCAACATGTCCCAGTATCTTAAGTCAACATGTCCCAGTATCTTAAGTCAACAGGTCCCAGTATCTTAAGTCAACATGTCCCAGTATCTTAAGTCAACATGTCCCAGTATCTTAAGTCAACATGTCCCAGTATCTTAAGTCAACATGTCCCAGTATCTTAAGTCAACATGTCCCAGTATCTTAAGTCAACATGTCCCAGTATCTTAAGAACAATGAATATCTAATCAGAGTACTTCTGAATCTTTTTCTAACTCACATGAAATTCTCGAGATGCTTCATACAACATTGCCCCCGGCTCCATAGATCCTATCTTAAATATGTGCTCTGTCACCTCTGAAACCAAATACCAAACACACTCAGTGAGTCAATAACACAAGACACACACGTTCAACGAGTCAATTAACACAAGAGACACACGTTCAATGTGTCAATAACACAAGACACACACGTTCGATGGGTCAATTAACACAAGAGACACACGTTCAGTGTGTCAATAACACAAGACACAAACGTTCAGTGTCAATAATACAAGACACACACATTCAGTGTCAATAATACAAGACACAAACGTTCAGTAAGTCAATAACACAAGACACAAACGTTCAGTAAGTCAATAACACAAGACACAAATGTTTAGTGTGTCAACAACTAAAGACACACACGTTCAGTGTGTCAATAACATAAGACACACACGTTCATTGTGTCAATAACATAAGACACACACGTTCCTGTGTGTCAACAACTCACGACATCCATGTTCAGTGTGTCAATAACACAAAACACTCGTTCGGTGAGTCAATAACATAAAAACACTCACGTTCAGTGAGTCAATAACAAAAGACACAAATGAATAGTGGGACAATAACACATGACACACACGTTCGGTGAGTCAATAACACAAGACACAAACGTTCAGTAAGTCAATAACACACGACACACACATTCAGTGTCAATAATACAAGACACACACATTCAGTATGTCAATAACACAAGACACAAATGTTTAGTGTGTCAACAACTAAAGACACACACGTTCAGTAAGTCAATAACACAAGACACAAACGTTCAGTAAGTCAATAACACAAGACACAAATGTTTAGTGTGTCAACAACTAAAGACACACACGTTCAGTGTGTCAATAACATAAGACACACACGTTCATTGTGTCAATAACATAAGACACACACGTTCCTGTGTGTCAACAACTCACGACACCTATGTTCAGTGTGTCAATAACACAAAACACTCATTCGGTGAGTCAATAACATAAAAACACTCACGTTCAGTGAGTCAATAACAAAAGACACAAATGAATAGTGGGACAATAACACATGACACACACGTTCAGTGAGTCAATAACACATGACACACGTTCGGTGAGTCAATAACACATGACACACGTTCGGTGAGTCAATAACACATGACACACACATTCAGTGAGTCAATAACACAAGACACACACATTCAGTGAGTCAATAACACAAGACACAAACGTTCAGTGTGTCAATAACAAAAGACACAAACGTTCAGTGAGTCAATAACACAAAACACAAACGTTCAGTGAGTCAATAACACAAAACACACACGTTCCATGTGTCAATAACACAAGACACACACATTCAGTGTGTCAATAACACAACACACGCATGTTCCGTGTGTCAATGACACAAGATGCAAATGAATAGTGAGTCAATAACACAACATATAAATTTCAGTGAGTCAATAACACAAGACACAAACAAACTGAGTCAATAACCCCAGACGAAAATGTTCAGTGTGTCAATAACATAAGACACACACGTTCAGTAAGTCAATAACACAAACCACACACGTTCCGTGTGTCAATAACACAAGACACACACATTCAGTGAGTCAATAACACAACCCACACACGTTCAGTGAGTCAATAACACAAGACGAAAATGTTCAGTGTGTCAATAACACAAGACGAAAATGCTCAATGTGTCAATAACACAAGACACACGTTCAGTGAGTCAATAACACAAACCACACACGTTCAGTGCCCCCAGTCTGAGTACTTACCCGGTACTTTGTGGAGGAACTCGTGTTGGTAATTGTAAAGAGAAGGTCTCGGTCTGTGTACTTACCTGGTACTTTGTGGAGGAACTCGTGTTGGTAATTGTAAAGAGAAGGTCTCGGTCTGTGTACTTACCCGGTACTTTGTGGAGGAACTCGTGTTGGTAATTGTAAAGAGAAGGTCTCGGTCTGTGTACTTACCCGGTACTTTGTGGAGGAACTCGTGTTGGTAATTGTAAAGAGAAGGTCTCGGTCTGTGTACTTACCCGGTACTTTGTGGAGGAACTCGTGTTGGTAATTGTAAAGAGAAGGTCTCGGTCTGTGTACTTACCCGGTACTTTGTGGAGGAACTCGTGTTGGTAATTGTAAAGAGAAGGTCTCGGTCTGTGTACTTACCCGGTACTTTGTGGAGGAACTCGTGTTGGTAATTGTAAAGAGAAGGTCTCGGTCTGTGTACTTACCCGGTACTTTGTGGAGGAACTCGTGTTGGTAATTGTAAAGAGAAGGTCTCGGTCTGTGTACTTACCCGGTACTTTGTGGAGGAACTCGTGTTGGTAATTGTAAAGAGAAGGTCTCGGTCTGTGTACTTACCCGGTACTTTGTGGAGGAACTCGTGTTGGTAATTGTAAAGAGAAGGTCTCGGTCTGTGTACTTACCCGGTACTTTGTGGAGGAACTCGTGTTGGTAATTGTAAAGAGAAGGTCCCGTACTTACCCGGTACTTTGTGGAGGAACTCGTGTTGGTAATTGTAAAGAGAAGGTCCCAGTCTGTGTACTTACCCGGTACTTTGTGGAGGAACTCGTGTTGGTAATTGTAAAGAGAAGGTCTCGGTCTGTGTACTTACCCGGTCGTGTTGGTAATTGTAAAGAGAAGGTCCCGTACTTACCCGGTACTTTGTGGAGGAACTCATGCTGGTAATTGCCGATGATTCTGGTGCCGTCCATCTCTTGTACTAAGTGGACTGGTGACTCAAAGTTATATCTGATCACAGGATAAGGAACTGGCCATAATAAATCTCAACACTACCATCCAACATTTATTGTTTTAACCTGATAACTATTATACTTAGTCTACATGTATCAGTCAAACTGTACCTGTCCATGATACATCTAATTGTCAAAAATCAACCATGGATATAGCTAGTGTAAGTTGTCACCCTTACCATTATAGAGTAGATAACATAGATATTATTTTCGTTCTCTCTATTCATAACAATCAGAAAAAAACTTATTCAAAAATTTATATTATTCATTTAAATTTTATTTGTTGTTTTGCATTTAAAGGGGTATTCCTTCGATCACACATCAGAAACATGCACAATTTCAATTGATGAAATATACAGTATGTCCGAATGATGGTTATACGAGTGTTTGTGCCTAAATGTAATGAAAGTAACGCCGAAATGTACAGGAAAAGGGTGTATCGTATACAAATACTGTATGTCCAGTAATTAGTGATACTTTGGGTCAAATTAAGAATTTTCAGGACTTAATACTCAAAGAATTCTTTGGTTTATCTTGAGAGTAAAACTGCCTTATCAATATAAAGATCAACTTTTATCAGTACATAATTTTTTTAATACGTATTTTCCAGTAAGTTTAATATTAATGACCTAAACTTTATTCAAACTAAGGAACGCCTCTTTAAGCCTTTGTTCACCTCAATTTCACAGATTTATACACAAAGTGTAAGGATACCGTATCCAGTCTTTCTGAGGCCCCACAACCACCATCAGGGTACCCCACAGAGCCACCACTGCTCCGATCCCACACCTGAAAGGTCAAGGCCATTCATAAATGTCAAAGTTTAACACCTTATTGTACATGAAAAGTATATAGATCAAGGTCATTTTAACACACCAATGTATCCAATAGAGGCTCCCTAAAGTAAACAAATTCTGAACACGGATGAGAAAAGCACTTATTGAAGATTCTTTATATATTTATATATATAATCAAAAGTAAAATATACGAGTCTACAAATACATTCCACATATACATATGTTTAGCAATACCTACCACATCAACTGGCGAGGGCAAGTTTCTGTCTTGGTGTTAAATTCACAGTAAACTTTCTGAAAGGAAACAGATATTAGAGACATCAAAACACATGATACAAAGTATATAATCAGCAGATATTGTGTATGACTATTTAAAGGTGAAAACTTCATACCTGAATCTGTAATAGTCGAACATGTGGAATATCAATGTGAACAGAGCTAGCTGTGATATGTTCTATAATACAGTCAAACCAGGTTATATTGAAATCCTCGGGGAATGGAAAAATACTTCAAATTAACCGTTTTTCAATATAACCGGGATCCAGCCTGTGGCCGACATACTTCAGTACCGCGCTACGTCAAACAACACACCATTGTTCAATACAGTTAATCGACATTTTATTTAGTCAGTATTTAGAATTGGTTCCTAAATGATACTATTTTTACAGTTTATTAGAAATAATGTTAAATTCGATGGATGTTGCTTGTTTTTGTTTATTATAAGTTTGCAGACAAACATGAAAACAGTTTCCGGTACATCCAGGCTACTTTCCAAGAAACTAGCATCTGAAATCAGTCCTGTGCGTCGGTGATAAATGCATTTCCACGAATCGTTTGAGGGTCGTTGTCAATATCACTGTCCTGGTTACGTTGTTATCATTGTCTGTCAAATCCCTAAGAATGGCCTTGTCATTTGTAATTGTCTCGTGTGTAGGTTAAATGAGGGTCAATTTCGATGTATATATGTAGAAGAAGCCAAAATAAGCCGTGTCCCTCAAGGTATGCTCGTAAATAAATACAGATTCATGCTCATTATTAGTGCATTTAATTATCAAAAGTCACAATTTATTTGTATTGTGTAAATCAGAATTTCATTTTTACCTGTCTATTGATCGGATGCACGTACCGTAATGGTCGGTAATCGAAGCCAGTCGTGGCGACTTTCAATTTAAGCGATACATAAACAATGGTTTAGCATTGCCGAGGGAAATAATTTCCTTTCAAATAAAGCAATATTTCAAATAAACCAATTTCATAATAACCGATGAAACAATACAAAGACAAAGAAGGCATTTGGGTGGGAATTTTATTTCACTTCAAATTAAACGATATTTCAATATATCCGATTTCAAATTAAGTGGGTTCGACTGCCGATTTCAAATTAAGTGGGTTCGACTGTATCAATGTTATATGAGCTAGCCAGGATATGTTGTATCACATCTACAGTATATTGCCACCTCATGATCACATCTTAATGTTCACAAAGATTCCACAAAACTTATCTCTTATCAGAAAACAATTAACACAAAAGGTAAGGAACAGATTCAGAATTTTGCAGAAAGGAAAAGGAATTCAATTTCACAAAAAATATTTCTGTCAACATCCTTTGTTGTCAAAACAAACATTCTATTGCTATCAAACACCCTATTGTCTGGGAATCAGAAGAATATATCCAGGGAATGTTCCGCCTACCTGTAAATCTGAGGAACAGATGAGGATAACACCAGTGTCGGTATACAGAGCTAGGAACTTGTTGTTGAAGGACAGTGCCATTTGTATGTACTCTTTGACCTCTGTGCTTGTTTGTGGTGTCTGCAACAATGGATATAATTTTCTCTAAAATCTATGGCAGTAAACAAAAGCAAGGGACAAAACTCTTGATATTGACTACACTTACGTACATAATCACTTATTATATAATAAATAACAATTTACATTTTAAAACATTACAAAGAAATCATGGTTATAACAAAATTTTCCCTTTAACATGGATATCAGTCTCGCATCTTGTAATCTTGTTATCAATATAGATAAATGCAACGAAAAGGTTTGAGGAATTCATCATGGCAAATATCCAAAATACCTGGACTACAATATTCCACTGTACAATTGATCCACACATACATATTGAGGTGAGTTGTTCTGGACAAAATAATCTCAACTAAATCACTGGGTTCATTACAATAGGTACCAACCTGATTTTGATATTGACCCCCGTGGTCAATCAGGAACAGCTCGTGACCCTTCGCGACCAACGCTCGGGACTGTCGATCAAGATTTAGAACAGCCCAGCTACTAGGAGCTGTTTGTAAACCTAAACAAAAAACAAAGACTTCTTTTAAAACTGATTGTGCATACAGTATTTGTCCTGTATTAATCCCTGCATGGTGTTTGTTTTATTTGTTTCCTAGGTTTACCGCCCCATGAATAGCAAGGGTCTTTATGAGACAGGGTCTCCATTGTAGTAGTTGGTGACTACCTCACCGAACAACATACGAGGCCCGTTGTATACCACCCAGAGCAATTAGGGTAAAATGTCTTGCACAAGGACACAACTTCGACACACAGACAGCCCATTTCTCAGCTGCCCGAGAAACACAATCCCACATGGGTAGGCAGCGTTCAACCACACACTTTGGATCTTCTCGAGATTATATGGCTGCAGTGGGGCTCTAATCAACTCAGCTATCGCTGAGGGGAGGGCAACTGTTAAACTTTGACAGAAAGTAGGGTTTGCCGTACGGGTATTACAGGACAAAGAAAAGCATATATCATGGTACATACAACTGTCACAATCTTTTACAAAATGACAATTATATATTTGAACAGTAACCATGGACACACTGATCTATTAACGATAGTTATCTACTTTGATATATCCTTCAGAAAATGCTGACATGGTAAAGGTTTTAATGTTACCTGGGACCTCAGCCAGTCTCCGTATCCTGGGGTCATCCACACTGTTAATGATGAAGATACGGAAGGTGCTGGTCAGCACGGCGATCCCTGTCCCCTGGAAACTGTTAAATATCTCACAATCTAACACCTTCACGTCCTTGGCTTCCTGTCAAACAAAAATCCAACATTTCCTCAACACAATAAACAATTTTGATACAAATATTGAAGGTTTTAAGGCTAATCAATGATGAATAAAAAGTAATGGGATTGGCTTAGTTACAGTGGCTGATTTGTGCCATTTCGTCCTTACATTTTTTCGCCCCGGAAAGACGAAAATGAAATATCTTAATTTTCGTCCTTTTGTCTATTCACCCCTAAAAGACGAAACATCATGCAAAAAGACGAAATTAATGCACGCAAATTAGCAACTTTTATTCTCGTCTTTTCCAGTTTAGTATTTTCATCATTTCGACTTTTCACCCCAAAAAGTTGAAAATTAACAATATTAAATTCCGTCTTTTTGACTTTTCGCCCCGAAAAGATGAAAATTAACAAACCTTAAATTTCGTCTTTTCAATTTGGGACGAAAAGTCGAAAAAAACGATAATTGAGATATTTAATTTTCGCCTTCCGGGGCGAAAAGATGAAAGGACGAAATGGCACAAATCAGCCATCATATTTATTGAAGTACAATAACATTTGTAAGCATAATAAGTGAACTGCGACGGACACTGGTCGGCTTTTCGCCAGTATGGGTTAATTACTGGATAATATGGTATTTGCATCCCGGGCCATACTGACCTGTCCCATGCCAAACATGCGTTTGAAATTGAGGAACATGTCGTAGGACAGAACCATGCCATCATCCTGAACACAAAGCAGATCCTCCGTGTTTGACCACCCCATCTTGACCACTTGACCACTGCTCCACTACAACAAAATAAATGTCACATCAAATAAACTGTGTAAACACTAATTTCTCTCAAAGGCATAGAATTATCACATGTATTGATTGCAGGTTGTGTTCATATCAACTATGAACACTGCCAACAATACAAAGTTTTAAAATAAGATAGTTGGGGAAATATGGGAAAACTTCACACATGACTGATCATTTAACGGCACAAGATAATTTTAGTGTATTGAAGAAAATGTTACAGAAGACAAAACAAAAATTGTATCACAGATTTCTTTTGCTTTTAGTAGAATCAATAAAACTCATATTCAATTATTGTTGACCTGCAACTGTTTGTTTAACATTTCTACATGTCATAATGACATTATATCCATATATTGTGATTGTTTTTCTAACTACCCTGGCACAAATGGTAAACATTTAAATCATGAAATAAAGAATTAGCAATGTACCACTTAATGTTCATCGTAATGATTTTGAACAAACATTCAAAGATTCTGAATTTGAAATTCCTCTCATACTGCAACACAAAACTATTAAAAATAGAAATGTTATTTTATAATGATTTTTTTATATCGCCTACCCTCATCTGACTGATTTGGTTACCAGCAGCTGTGAAGACCGTTATGATAGGTTTGGTGGACACTTGGACGCGTGCCGTCTTCGAGTCATCTCGGTACAGAGCTGAAACAGAAAAACTTACAGGTGTCAGTTTCACTGGACAAGGATCAGAGCAGTGAATAGATACTTCAGTCATGTCATAAACTAAGATTTCCTTCAGACATTGAGAAATACATGTACCTGTAGTTCTTACATTACCGAGGGTAGCATGCTTTATTTGTGATACTGTATTTGTAACCTACCATATCATTATTTCAGTCTAAATAAATCCATGGATTATAAACAAATGTAAATGGATTTAAATTTTCCTACATAACCAGTTGGGTTTCATCCAGATATTCCAGAAAAATTGAAAATTTCCTTTAAAGCCTCATGTGCATTATGCAATGTCTACATATATATGACAGCAGATAAAAAGTAAGACAAATTGGGATTTGAGCCAGACAGGTGTTATGTTTTAGCTGTCATTTGTCTCAGATAGACAGCCAAGTCATGATCAGTTACACTCCGCTCAAATTGTCTATTTTTTTGTTCAATGACCAAATTATTAGACAAATATAGACAAATACTAGATTCTGGTTTCTCCTTTAATTTCTCACGGCACATTGACCCTACATGGTCACACAAGGATCGTTACTGATACCCATGGGTCCTTCATTTGACAGGGGTTTGAGGGAGCACTGTAAAATCTACATATTATTGTCATACATACCGATTGGTCCTCCGTAGGGGGCTGAAGCAACAGTAAACTTATCAAGGTCAATAACATCACTCCATCCCATGGCATAGAGCTCATTTTTTCTGTTAGTAGATAAGAAAAGATTTAAATAAGTACAAAGTACATTTGAAACAATGTCAGCAGAACAAATGTAAATTAGGAATTACATTCAGTAAGGTTGATTTCAGCATTTTCCTAGATCTTCATTTCACTTTGCCTGCATTGTTGAGGAATATCAAAATCAAACTCTATTAAAATAAGTATTACTCACCCTAGGATCCCTATTGCCACTCTACCCTCGGATCCATATTGCCACTCCACCCTAGAATCCCTATTGCCACTCCACCCTAGAATCCCTATTGCCACTCTACCCTCGGATCCCTTTTGCCACTCCACCCTCTGATCCCTATTACCACTCTACCCTCTGATCCCTATTACCACTCCACCCTCTGATCCCTATTGCCACTCTACCCTCTGATCCCTATTGCCACTCCACCCTAGAATTCCTATTGCCACTCCACCCTCGGATCCATATTGCCACTCCACCCTCTGATCCCTATTGTCACTCCACCCTAGAATCCCTATTGTCACTCCACCCTAGAATCCCTATTGCCACTCCACCCTAGAATTCCTATTGTCACTCTACCCTCGGATCCCTATTGCCACTCTACCCTCGGATCCCTATTGCCACTCCACCCTAGAATTCCTATTGCCACTCTCCCTCGGATCCCTATTGCCACTCCACCCTAGAATTCCTATTGCCACTCCACCCTAGAATTCCTATTGCCACTCCACCCTAGAATCCCTATTGCCACTCCACCCTAGAATTCCTATTGCCACTCTCCCTCGGATCCCTATTGCCACTCCACCCTAGAATCCCTATTGCCACTCCACCCTAGAATTCCTATTGCCACTCCACCCTAGAATTCCTATTGTCACTCTACCCTCGGATCCCTATTGCCACTCTACCCTCGGATCCCTATTGCCACTCCACCCTAGGACCCCTGTTGCCACTCCACCCTAGGATCCCTATTGCCACTCCACCCTAGGATCCCTATTGCCACTCCACCCTCGGATCCCTATTGCCACTCCACCCTCTGATCCCTATTACCACTCCACCCTAGAATCCCTATTGCCACTCCACCCTAGAATCCCTATTGCCACTCTACCCTCGGATCCCTATTGCCACTCCACCCTCGGATCCCTATTGCCACTCTACCCTCGCATCCCTATTGCCACTCCACCCTAGAATTCCTATTGCCACTCCACCCTCGGATCCCTATTGCCACTCTACCCTCGGATCCCTATTGTCACTCTACCCTCGGATCCCTATTGCCACTCTCCCCTCGCATCCCTATTGCCACTCCACTTTAAGATCCCTATTGCCACTCCACTCTAGAATCCATATTGCCACTCCACCCTAGGATCCCTATTGCCACTCCACCCTCGGATCCCTATTGCCACTCCACCCTCTGATCCCTATTACCACTCCACTCTAGAATCCATATTGCCACTCCACCCTAGGATCCCTATTGCCACTCCACCCTCTGATCCCTATTACCACTCCACTCTAGAATCCCTATTGCCACTCCACCCTCGGATCCCTATTGCCACTCCACCCTAGGATCCCTATTGCCACTCTACCCTCGGATCCCTATTACCACTCCACCCTAGAATTCCTATTGCCACTCTACCCTCGGATCCCTATTACCACTCCACCCTAGAATCCCTATTACCACTCTACCCTCGGATCCCTATTACCACTCCACCCTAGAATCCCTATTGCCACTCCACCCTAGAATTCCTATTGCCACTCTACCCTCGGATCCCTATTGCCACTCCACCCTAGAATCCCTATTGCCACTCTACCCTCGGATCCCTTTTGCAACTCCACTCTAGAATCCCTATTGCCACTCCACCCTAGAATTCCTATTGCCACTCTACCCTAGGATCCCTATTGCCACTCCACCCTCTGATCCCTATTACCACTCCACCCTCTGATCCCTATTGCCACTCCACCCTGGGATCCCTATTGCCACTCCACCCTCTGATCCCTATTACCACTCCACCCTCTGATCCCTATTGCCACTCCACCCTCTGATCCCTATTACCTCTCCACCCTCTGATCCCTATTGCCACTCCACCCTAGGATCCCTATTGCCACTCCACCCTCGGATCCTTATTGCCACTCCACCCTAGGATCCATATTGCCACTCCACCCACGGATCCCTATTGCCACTCCACCCTCGGATCCCTATTGCCACTCCACCCTCTGATCTCTATTACCACTCCACCCTCTGATCCCTATTGCCACTCCACCCTCTGATCCCTATTGCCACTCTACCCTCTGATCCCTATTGCCACTCCACCCACGGATCCCTATTGCCACTCCACCCTAGGATCCATATTGCCACTCCACCAACGGATCCCTATTGCCACTCCACTTTAAGATCCCTATTGCCACTCCACCCTAGAATCCCTATTGCCACTCCACCCTAGAATTCCTATTGTCACTCTACCCTCGGATCCCTATTGCCACTCCACCCTAGGACCCCTGTTGCCACTCCACCCTAGGATCCCTATTGCCACTCCACCCTCGGATCCCTATTGCCACTCCACCCTAGAATCCCTATTGCCACTCCACCCTAGAATCCCTATTGCCACTCCACCCTCGGATCCCTATTGCCACTCCACCCTCGGATCCCTATTGCCACTCTACCCTCGGATCCCTATTGCCACTCTACCCTAGGATCCCTATTGCCACTCTACCCTAGAATCCCTATTGCCACTCCACCCTCGGATCCCTATTGCCACTCCACCCTCGGATCCCTATTGCCACTCTACCCTCGGATCCCTATTGCCACTCCACCCTAGAATCCCTTTTGCCACTCTACCCTAGAATCCCTATTGCCACTCCACCCTCGGCTCCCTATTGCCACTCCACCCTCGGATCCCTATTGCCACTCCACCCTCGGATCCCTATTGCCACTCCACCCTCGGATCCCTATTGCCACTCTACCCTCGGATCCCTATTGCCACTCTACCCTCGGATCCCTATTACCACTCCACCCTAGAATCCCTATTGCCACTCTCCCTCGGATCCCTATTGCCACTCTACCCTCTGATCCCTATTACCACTCCACCCTAGAATCCCTATTGCCACTCCACCCTAGAATTCCTATTGCCACTCTCCCTCGGATCCCTATTACCACTCCACCCTAGAATCCCTATTGCCACTCCACCCTAGAATTCCTATTGCCACTCTACCCTCGGATCCCTTTTGCAACTCCACCCTGGGATCCCTATTGCCACTCCACCCTCTGATCCCTATTGCCACTCCACCCTGGGATCCCTATTGCCACTCCACCCTAGGATCCCTATTGCCACTCCACCCTCTGATCCCTATTGCCACTCCACCCTCTGATCATATTGCCACTCCACCCTCTGATCCCTATTGCCACTCCACCCTCTGATCCCTATTGCCACTCCACCCTCTGATCCCTATTACCACTCCACCCTCTGATCCCTATTACCACTCCACCCTCTGATCCCTATTACCACTCCACCCTCTGATCCCTATTGCCACTCCACCCTCTGATCCCTATTGCCACTCTACCCTCTGATCCCTATTGCCACTCCACCCTAGGATCCCTATTGCCACTCCACCCTAGGATCCATATTGCCACTCCACCCACGGATCCCTATTGCCACTCCACTCTAGGATCCATATTGCCACTCCACCCTAGGATCCCTATTGCCACTCCACCCTCTGATCCCTATTGCCACTCCACCCTCGGATCCCTATTGCCACTCCACCCTAGGATCCCTATTGCCACTCCACCCTAGGATCCATATTGCCACTCCACCCACGGATCCCTATTGCCACTCCACCCTAGGATCCATATTGCCACTCCACCCTAGGATCCATATTGCCACTCCACCCTAGGACCCCTGTTGCCACTCCACCCTAGGATCCCTAATGCCACTCCACCCTAGGATCCATATTGCCACTCCACCCTAGAATCCCTATTGCCTCTCCACCCTTGGATCCCTATTGCTACCTCAGAACTAACCCTGCAGTGACAATCAGTTTCCATCCCCTCTTTGTCACATTTTTCAATATATGCTGCCATCACTTTGATTATTTTATCTTACTAGACGGAAATTTTCCAAAACTTCAAGCCCAGAAACACTAGCTGACGATTGTTTATAAGTTGATAATGATATGGTGGTTTTACTTTATCATTGTCTTCACACATCCTGAAAATTTAGATATCACATTTGAAACAAACAGTCAATGATATTATAATAGGAAGGAGTAATGAAATATCCTGCCCAACTGGCATGGGTCTCAAACAAGCCTCCTCTCTTTCTCCAAACAGAAATCCTAACACTATATAGCTATAGGCTAAAGAGAAATTCTTGCCAGCATAAGCTATTTAGGTGACTTGCATTATCCACTTTACACTATTTCCTCCTTCACGAAGTTTTCACCCCAATATAACCACAGCCATCAGTTTCTAGATTTCCTATAGCTTACGCTTGTGGTGATTATGGTACCAAATCTGTAATTATAATAGGAAAGTAAGCGCAGATCTTAGCTGCGACATCAACCCAAAACTTGCTAGTCTGCCACTTTACCGATTGTGCTTAAGGGAAATTCACCTTAGCGTGAAAGTAGAAGGCACTATATATTAAGCACGATTACTATGGACACCATTATATGTCACAACATTAACGGGCCAAGGTATACCTTAAGACGCTACTCAGAACTTTTCTCTGCTTTATTTCTACTTCTTCTTCTACCGTATAATTGACCTACTTCAGCATGTTGAAGATTTTGTCAATATTAAGGATTGTGTGTGCAAAATGGAATTCAGTAATTGTGGTGTAAGATGGAGGTCTTTGTTAATAGCGCCTTTATGATGTGTGATCCGATACATCATAATAAGACGGGCGTCCTTGCGTTTGTCAGCGAGACTAGGCCAGTTGAGGTTATATTATATATCATGTCACTAATGCTTACAATGTCTTGCATATCTGTCTAACACCAGCCCACATTAAACAAGATCTAAAATTACTGGAAGAACACTTTAACAAAAGGGTTATGCTATGTTCCGTATGATGCAGATGCTATGTGTTTCAATATAATAGTTACAGTACATAGAGAATTAAGTTAAGTATCTACTCTAGATCTACAAACATCAACTTGATAGCTTTATATATAATCCCAGAGTCTATGAAGTGTGACTCTTAGCCGGGTCAGACATGGCGACAGGGCCAGAGAGAACTCGGGCTATGTGGCTCTCAACATGCAGACATGAAGGAAATAAAGAAGAAAAAAAACTTTTTTTTTTTTTATATATATATGGCGAATAGCAATCACTAAATGATTTGGTTTTACGGGCTACAAAACCGATGCCGTGAGGATACTGAAGCAGTGTACAGACTCCGAATCATCATCAGATCATGTGATCAAACATAGGATATTTAGGTCATGACTCAGACTGCACCGTTCATTGTTGGAAATGAAAAGTATTAAAAGTTAATTACTTGAAATAAACATCGCCAAGCGGATTCCAGTCCGCAGTTGCCATGCCAACCCAGTTTTAAGGAAGATACCCGACGAATGATCTTTGCGGAGGTATCGATGTTCTCTCGTTCCGCCTTCTTTCCTGAATGATGTAAGCGACCAACTTTCAATATAAACAAAGAAGATCGTATGTAACGTTTTAATCGGTAAATTGTATTAGTTTATCATCTAAACCAAATATCACATTTTATTGGTTAATATTAAAATAATAGCAGTGGACATTAATTGAAAATGATAAAGTAGGCCTAATTTTATTTGTATGTGCTTAAGCGATGAGATTATAAATTTAGAAACAAGAGAGGTTAATTCCGGTTTTATAGCAGTATACCCGCTTCCTATGATATCGCGGGTTCTACAGATTAAAATCAATCTGTCGAAACTCGCCAAACAGCTACTGTAGTCTTCTTATCACATTTAAATACAAAAATTAAAACATTACTTACTTTTTTTCTTAATTCTCTAACTTGCAGCAAACTTGGTTTTTATCAGTATTTTTTGTTTAGTTGGGTTTTTTTTCTTTTCTTTTTTAATTCATTTTTGAGTATCTTGTCAATATGATATGGAAGGGTGTTTGCAAGGCAAGAATGGTATAGATTTATAATTTAAAGATATCGTTAGAAATTACCAGATCTGCTGTGAGAGTATTCTAATCTGGCTTCTTTCTAGTATTTTTTTTCACATTGATTGTAATGATTTGCTGTATTTGTTATCAAGAATATACTAAATTGAGAATTCGCTAACTGGAACATAAAACAAAAAAAAACCTCATTGTGGTTGGGAAAGTCGTCTGGTATTGTGTTCCGTCGAAGAATCGAACCCTGGTCCGAATTGATTCCGGCCATCTCTCCGCTTTAATATACTAGAGACGTGTACATATATGTATATGCATTATATATACGTCCCTGATAAACCGCAGACCTGTAGCGGTTGGAATCTTTAATGATTCTGAACAATATTATAAAATGTTCGTATTTATTTATGTCACATGGAAACCATATACACTAGAGTAGGGTGCGGAATTAAACCATAAAACTTAGAGTGTGCGTGGGGGGGGGGGGGGGGGGGGCTGATTAAACAATATACAATAGAATGGGGTACGTAATTAAACCATATACACTAGAAGTGGGTGGGGGTATTAAGTAATTCAGGGTTCATATGGATTATGTCAAACCAAATTCAAAACCTTTTCAATGCTTTTTCACTGTCTTGATTAGATATCCAAGGCTATTTTACCCGTCATCTAAGTCAGCTTGGCAGGAAACAAGAGAACAAAAAAGCAATTTATAACTATCCACTGGATTAAAATACAACCTGACATGGTAGTTATTCTTCAACATTTATTAAAACAGTAAAATATGTAGGGGAGGCGGTAAAGACAAAGTTAAATCCAAATAATCAGTTGCCAAGGGTTTCACTTATCCTAATGAAACCTTGATACTCAAGGATTTTTCAAGGCTGTCGACCAATTTTTAAGGCTTTTCAAGGCCAGGATGAAATTCAAGGCTTTTCAAGGCCCAATGTGTACTTCAAGACTTTCTCCAGGCCCGTGCTAACCCTGTAATTAAACCATATGTGTATATCGTCAGGTGTACGACATTATGCACCCTTGCTCTTGTTGCAATGCCTTCGTGGTTTACATATAACATATTTCACAAATTATCGGCATCTTCTATGTGTCGGATCGAATTAAATTGAATTGATATCATCTTGCATGTGTTCGTCTGGATACAATATATCTAATCACAGATTTCATCATCCCTGTCAGTGTGCAACATCGCCAACTCAAAAGTTCTCAAATCACGCCCGATTGGCGAAATGGACATTGTCTGTCAATTAAAATCTCGTGATATTCTAATTCCGCTGAGCATGCGTAAAATCGCACAATTTCGTTTTCAAAAAGTGTCGTGTGCACAAAAAAGCAGCCATGTTTGAAAAGTTTTGGATCCCAATGTTTGAAACGGGAAGACGGACAAGACATGGCTCTCAGAAAAATATCATACGACATTAGGATAACTGAAAATGGTGGTCTACAATCATTTTAAATTTGTAATGTTATTCTGAATAATATGAACTAAAATCATAAGATGTCTTAAGATTTTTAAAGCAACCCTTTAAACGAGTTTGTTTCACAAGCATTTTATTCCGTCAATTATTGATATCCAATATGTAGTCTAGACATATTGGGATTCGTATCCAATGACGATGTCGTTTTACAACAGGGGTGTTTGCTTTGTGAATCAAACTTCACTTTGTGTAATGTTAAAACAACTTCAATGTAATGAATATTTGTCATTTATTTAGTGTTCGTGAATTTTTTTTCACTCTGAACACAGCGTATTAAGAAATAGTGTGGTATGTGTAATTGTCTTTGTTCGTTTGTTTTTTGTTTTTGTTTATTTTTAAGAAATTTACAAATGTATCGAAAAAGAGTATTGCGTTAGTTTTGGGATATTTTTTAATGGCGAAAAAGAAGGTAAGTTTTAAAACAAAAAATAGCTCTCTGCTGAGCGTCGAACACTGATAGTCTGTGAGTGTCGAGCAGGCGAACATTCTCGAACGTGTGTTTATATTAACTGAACTAATTTTAAATTTATTGGATGCTTATACATGTAAATATACCAGGTTCATGGTTACAAATTTGCTACCTACTCATTAGATATTTTAATTTTATTGCTTAAATTAATGTTGTAAGACCCATAGCACTTAATTTATCATTTGTGATAAAGAGGTGAGCTGAAATGCAAGCAAATTCGTATGAAAAAAGTCAAAAAAATGACGATAAAACAATTCATCAGAATTGATAGGAATGTGACATATTATACTGGACCGCAAAACTAGTTTGTTTCACAAAACTTTTATCCCGCCAATAACCAGCATGTCGACACATTGGGGTTCGTACCTAACGATGGAGATGTCGATACACAAAAGGGATGATGTTTTGTGGCTCAAACTTAACTTTGGCGATATTACTTATACTACTGGCGTTGACTCTTTATTATGGAATTAATCACACTTTAATATCTATAAGCATTTTGAGTTCCATCTGTTCATTATAATTTCAATAAATACGCACGTTTGATCTAAACCTCGGGTAGGTCGGGATAAGATATGTTGGTTGAAATTCTCTAGTTTCTGTCCTCGAATGAGTGTCGAACATAGCTTTTGTTTGTCTTCATATTCTCGGACGAGTAGTCATGAATGTTATACTAGAAAAGCAGGATGTTTATAGATGAAGATGGTTTACGTAGGTTTCGAACTTGTAAAGTTGTTTTTTTTCTCTCTGATTTTTTTTCCGAAATACTTTACGAGTATGGAAGATTATTTACGTCGTTACAGTTCCTTTGTCACAGGTATTGATTTCTCCGGAATCTGAGTGCAGTGCTATCGGTACCTATTCGAAGATGTTTATTGGTTATTTCATTAGCATCTGCGTAACAGGCAGGTCATCTGAGGAAGTGGCCGAATGAAGAAGCACAACAAATTGGTTCCATCGTTACGATGACGATTTTTTTGTTTGATTTTTTTATACTGTTTCATTAGAAAAGGTGAACTGATGTGCAATAAAAAATCTTACTAAGACAGTAATGATTATTGATCTACTGCCTAGAACCGGAATGTCACATTACTATACGAGTTTGTTTCACAAGAATTTTATCCCGCCAATATCCAGCATGTGGACTCATTAGGGTCCGTATCTAATGACGATGTCATACAATAGGGATTGATTTCTTGTGACTCGGACTTTACTTCAGTAATGTTATTTTATATCAAGCATGTAATGTTATCAAATATTTAAAATTTGACCCCATGTATGCCACTGCTGTTCAACAATAATTCTGGAGAGGATCCATGCACGTACAATATAAACATAAGTACATATCTGTTGTAGGTAGCTGTCCGACCTTGTCAACGTACCAGATAGAACACAGACTCATTTGGAGACGATGAGACACTGCGCTACCTGAGCTGAATCTGAACCAATCTAAACAGGACAAAATGCCCAATACCTCTTTCTATATATATGCCCCCTCCATGATATATATATATATATAGTGTTACCCATGTCCCGTCCCGTCCCGTCCTTCCCGCCGCGTCCCATCCCTCCCGTCCCATCCTGTCCCGTCCCGCCGCGTCCCGTCCCTCCACGTCCCGTCGTGTGCCGTCCCGTCCCGTTGTGTCCGTTCCGTCTTATCCCGTCCCGTCCCGTCCCTCCACGTCCCGTCGTGTTCGTTGTGTCCCGTCCCGTGCCGATGCAATGTAACTAGCTTATCTTAGGAACTACGGATGTGATCCTCACCAAATTGTATTTCGGGTTACCAGATGAGAGCGGGGGTATTTACGTCTTACAGACATTTTCTAGTTTGTATAAAAAAAAATGCATCAACGAATGCATTAACTCACAGATGTTCCTTGGATGAGTAATAAAAAAAAAAGATAACTGAATTTGAACCTCCCGACTGCGCTAATTCATGCCCACCCTAAAAAACTCATGTTTCACATTTTTCTGTGTTTGCGCTTAAATAAGTAGGTTTGCAGTATGCATTATGTATTGGTTTGAGGTATATGATGTGGCAAAAATAGTTAATGGAGGAAAACAATATATCTATCTCTGAGCGGCGAACCCATTAAGATTGTTTTTAAATTCTCTCGAACGTTTGTATCAGCCTCGGATTAACGACGAAAAATATTAAATTGTGAGCATACGTGAATTGTAGGTCCTGTAAATTATCTGACGATGGTTTACCACGTCACGGCGTCAGCATTTTAACGTGAGACTATCACATGAAAAGGATCTCAGATACAGATTCAACTCGGAACATGTTTCCGATTTTCTTATTATTTAGTGTCTCAAATAATTTGAACAAAATAAGAAATTTGACATCACCGAAACTTTAATGTATTCCATCCTTAGCAAAAACCAACATCTAACCACCATTTGATAAAACGTATTCCTGTACAGGAAAACAAACCTTGATTATAGTAAGCTTTTTGTTATTACGTACAATCATACACGAATGTGAAAAAAATGTCAACCACTTGACTGTCAGGGACGTGTACGTCCCTGGTAATGTATCACATCACACGTGACTGTCAGGGACGTGTACGTCCCCGGTAATGTATCACATCACACTTGGTGGTCAGGGACGTGTACGTCCCCGGTAATGTATCACATCACACTTGACTGTCAGGGACGTGTACGTCCCCGGTAATGTATCACATCACACGTGACTGTCAGGGACGTGTACGTCCCCGGTAATGTATCACACCACACCTGACTGTCAGGGACGTGTACGTCCCCGGTAATGTATCACATCACACTTGATTGTCAGCGACGTGTACGTCCCCGGTAATGTATCACACCACACCTGACTGTCAGGGACGTGTACGTCCCCGGTAATGTATCACATCACACGTGACTGTCAGGGACGTGTACGTCCCCGGTAATGTATCACATCACACGTGACTGTCAGGGACGTGTACGTCCCCGGTAATGTATCACATCACACTTGGTGGTCAGGGACGTGTACGTCCCCGGTAATGTATCTCATCACACCTGACTGTCAGGGACGTGTACGTCCCCGGTAATGTATCTCATCACACCTGACTGTCAGGGACGTGTACGTCCCCGGTAATGTATCACATCACACTTGACTGTCAGGGACGTGTACGTCCCCGGTAATGTATCACATCACACCTGACTGTCAGGGACGTGTACGTCCCCGGTAATGTATCTCATCACACCTGACTGTCAGGGACGTGTACGTCCCCGGTAATGTATCTCATCACACTTGACTGTCAGGGACGTGTACGTCCCAGGTAATGTATCTCATCACACCTGACTGTCAGGGACGTGTACGTCCCCGGTAATGTATCACATCACACGTGACTGTCAGGGACACGTACGTCCCCGGTAATGTATCACATCACACGTGACTGTCAGGGACGTGTACGTCCCCGGTAATGTATCGCATCACACTTGACTGTCAGCGACGTGTACGTCCCCGGTAATGTATCACATCACACCTGACTGTCAGGGACGTGTACGTCCCCGGTAATGTATCACATCACACGTGACTGTCAGGGACGTGTACGTCCCCGGTAATGTATCACATCACACTTGACTGTCAGGGACGTGTACGTCCCCGGTAATGTATATCATCACACCTGACTGTCAGCGACGTGTACGTCCCCGGTAATGTATCTCATCACACTTGACTGTCAGGGACGTGTACGTCCCCGGTAATGTATCTCATCACACCTGACTGTCAGCGACGTGTACGTCCCCGGTAATGTATCACATCACACCTGACTGTCAGCGACGTGTACGTCCCCGGTAATGTATCACATCACACCTGACTGTCAGGGACGTGTAATGTATTCTTTCTTTGTTAAGCTGTACTTTGAGGCTTGACTAGCTCATTTTTAGCTACGGGTATCAGACATGACCCATCACATTAAGATAGAGTAAACTCGCTGTAATCTATAAATCGATATTTGATCGGGTTGTCGGATGGCTGAATGTAAACAGCACACCCTCCCCGTACCAATATCCACCCCACCCCAAATTGTTTTGGCTGTCGAGCTTATTGTCTGACTCTGGTGGATCAGAATGCCCAACCTTCTTTCCACTACCACCAGTGATGATCGTAAATGATTCTTAACGAAATGTTAATATTACACTCCCATGATAACTCACCATGAGGGGCCCCTGTGTGAATAACATAATTTTGCTCTTAAAAAACGTTCACAATTTTTTTATCGGATTTCGTAGTTTTATAGAAAAATGTGTCGGTAACTTTTTCTAGAATATTACATCATCGTCCGATGTGTTAACAATATTTGTTTGATGTAAAGAAAACAGTAGGGATTTAATGACGTGGTTGACGGAAAAAGTCCCATCAGTTTCCACGTTCGATTAGAAAGATGATAAAATGCCGTCAGCTTTAATATTCTCATGTCTAATTAAACAGGTAGATATTTGATCAACATATCAATAGTATATCAGAGTTCAATTGTAATGTATTTCTATCAAAAATGTTAAACGTTATCTATCAGGTACGTGCTATGTTTATTAGTTATATATCGGGTATCTTGAAATATAAGGGTCGAACATCAGGGTTACTAGGGGTAGGTGGTAAGGGTATAACACCAGGGTTACTAGGGGTAGGTGGTAAGGGTACAACACCAGGGGTTACTAGGGGTAGGCGGTAAGGGTATAATAACATCAGGGTTACTAGGGGTAGGTGGTAAGGGTATAACATCAGGGTTACTAGGGGTAGGTGGTAAGGGTATAACATCAGGGTTACTAGGGGTAGGTGGTAAGGGTATAACATCAGGGTTACTAGGGGTAGGTGGTAAGGAGTATAACATCAGGGTTACTAGGGGTAGGTGGTAAGGGTATATAACATCAGGGTTACTAGGGGTAGGTGGTAAGGGTATAACATCAGGGTTACTAGGGGTAGGTGGTAAGGGTTATAACATCAGGGTTACTAGGGGTAGGTGGTAAGGGTATAACATCAGGGTTACTAGGGGTAGGTGGTAAGGGTTTTAACATCAGGGTTACTAGGGGTAGGTGGTAAGGGTTTTAACATCAGCGTTACTAGGGGTAGGTGGTAAAGGTTAACATCAGGGTTACTAGGGGTAGTGGTAAAGGTTTAACATCAGGGTTACTAGGGGTAGGTGGTAAGGGTATAACATCAGGGTTACTAGGGGTAGGTGGTAAGGGTTTTAACATCAGCGTTACTAGGGGTAGGTGGTAAAGGTTTAACATCAGGGTTACTAGGGGTAGGTGGTAAGGGTTTTAACATCAGGGTTACTAGGGGTAGGTGGGTAAGGGTTTTAACATCAGCGTTACTAGGGGTAGGTGGTAAGGGTTTTAACATCAGGGTTACTAGGGGTAGGTGGTAAGGGTATAACATTAAGGTTACTAGGGGTAGGTGGTAAGGGTATAACATCAGGGTTACTAGGGGTAGATAGTAAGGGGTATAACATCAAGGTTACTAGGGGTAGGCGGTAAGGGTATAACATCAGGGTTACTAGGGGTAGGTGGTAAGGGTTTAACATCAGGGTACTAGGGGTAGATGGTAAGGGTATAACATCAGGGGTTACGTAGGGGGTAGGGCTGTAAGGGGTTACACATCAGGGTTTACTATGGGGTAGGTAAGGTTAAGGGTATAACATCAGGGTTACTAGGGGTAGGCGGTAAGGGTATAACACCAGGGTACTAGCGGTAGGTTATAAGGGTAATACACCAGGGTTACTAGGGGTAGGTTATAAGGGTATACACCAGGGTTGCTAGGGGTAGGTTATAAGGGTATACACCAGGGTTACTAGGGGTAGGTTATAAGGATATACACTAGGGGTAGATGGTGAGGATGTACACTGGGGAAAGGTGGTAAGGATGTACACTGGGGTTACTAGGGGTAGGTGGTAAGGATATACACTGGGGTTACTAGGGGTAGGTGGTAAGGATATACACTGGGGTTACTAGGGGTAGGTGGTAAGGTATAACATCAGGGTTACTAGGGGTAGATGGTAAGAGTATAACATCAGGGTTACTAGGGGTAGGTGGTAAGGATGTACACTGGGGTTACTAGGGGTATATGGTAAGGGTATAACATCAGGGTTACTAGGGGTAGGTTGTAAGGGTATAACATCAGGGTTACTAGGGGTAGGTGGTAAGGGTATAACATCAGGGTTACTAGGGGTAGGTGGTAAGGGTATAACATCAGGGTTATTAGGGGTAGATAGTAAGGGTTACTAGGGGTAGGTGGTAAGGTTATAACATCAGGGTTACTAGGGGTAGGCGGTAAGGGTATAACATCAGGGTTACTAGGGTAGGTCGTAAGGGTATACATCAGGGTTACTAGGGGAAGATGGTAAGAGTATAACATCAGGGTTACTAGGGGTAGGTGGTAAGGGTATAACATCAGGGTTACTAGGGGTAGGCGGTAAGGGTATAACATCAGGGTTACTAGGGATAGGTGGTAAGGGTATAACATCAGGGTTACTAGGGGTAGGTGGTAAGGGTATAACATCAGGTTCTAGGGGTAGGTGGTCATGTTAATAACACGGGGTTCCTAGGGTAGATGTAAGGGTATCGGACATCGGGTACTAGGGGTAGGTGGTAGGGTATAACATCAGGGTTACTAGGGTGGTGGTCCGGGTATAATAACACCAGGGTTTCCTAGGGGTATATGGTAAGGGGTATAACATAGGGTTCTAGGGGTAGGTTGGCAGGGTAATAACATCAAGGGTAATAGGGTAGGCGTAAGGTATAACACCAGTGTTACTAGGTATGTGGTAAGGGTATAACATAAATTTTACTAGGGGTAGGTGGTAAGGTTTTAATTTTTAACATCAGCGTTAGTAGGGGTAGTGGTTAAAAGGTTTAACATCATGGTTTACTAGGTTAGGTGTAAGGGTTTTTTGAACATCAGGGTTACTATGGGTAGGAGGGGGTAAGGGTTGTTTAACATCAGCGTTACTAGGGGTAGTGGTAGAGGGTTAACATCAAGGGTTCTAGGGGGTAGGTGTAAGGGTTAACATCTCAGGGTTACTAGGGGTAGGTGGTAAGGGATATACCATCTAGGGTTACTAGGGGTAGGATGGTGAGGGATTATACACTCCGCGTTACTAGGGGTAGATGGTAAGGGTTATACATCAGGGTTACTAGGGGGTAGGTGTAAGGGTTATTAACATCAGGGTTACTAGGGGCTAGGGGTAAGGTTTAGACACTAGGCGTTACTAGGGGTAGGATGGTAGGGATATCACATCAGGGGTTCTTTACTAGGGGTAGATGGTAAGGGTATATAATTACAGGTTATCTAGGGTAGGTGGTAAGGGATATACATCAGGGTTCCTAGGGGTAGATGGTAAGGGTATAACACCAGGGTTACTAGGGGTAGGTGGTAAGGGTATAACATCAGGGTTACTAGGGGTAGGTGGTAAGGATATACACTAGGGTTACTAGGGGTAGATGGTAAGGGTATAACACCAGGGTTACTAGGGGTAGGTGGTAAGGGTATAACATCAGGGTTACTAGGGGTAGGTGGTAAGGGTATAACATCAGGGTTACTAGGGGTAGGCGGTAAGGGTATAACACCAGGGTTACTAGCGGTAGGTTATAAGGGTATACACCAGGGTTACTAGGGGTAGGTTATAAGGGTATACACCAGGGTTACTAGGGGTAGGTTATAAGGGTATACACCAGGGTTACTAGGGGTAGGTTATAAGGATATACACTAGGGGTAGATGGTAAGGATGTACACTGGGGGTAGATGGTAAGGATGTACACTGGGGTTACTAGGGGTAGGTGGTAAGGATATACACTGGGGTTACTAGGGGTAGGTGGTAAGGATGTACACTGGGGTTACTAGGGGTAGATGGTAAGGGTATAACATCAGGGTTACTAGGGGTAGGTGGTAAGGGTATAACATCAGGGTTACTAGGGGTAGGTGGTAAGGATGTACACTGGGGTTACTAGGGGTATATGGTAAGGGTATAACATCAGGGTTACTAGGGGTAGGTGGTAAGGGTATAACATCAGGGTTACTAGGGGTAGGTGGTAAGGGTTATAACATCAGGGTTACTAGGGGTAGGTGGTAAGGGTATAACATCAGGGTTACTAGGGGTAGATAGTAAGGGTTACTAGGGGTAGGTGGTAAGGTTATAACATCAGGGTTACTAGGGGTAGGCGGTAAGGGTATAACACCAGGGTTACTAGGGGTAGGTCGTAAGAGTATAACATCAGGGTTACTAGGGGAAGATGGTAAGAGTATAACATCAGGGTTACTAGGGGTAGGTGGTAAGGGTATAACATCAGGGTTACTAGGGGTAGGCGGTAAGGGTATAACATCAGGGTTACTAGGGATAGGTGGTAAGGGTATAACATCAGGGTTACTAGGGGTAGGTGGTAAGGGTATAACATCAGGGTTACTAGGGGTAGGTGGTAAGGGTATAACACCAGGGTTACTAGGGGTAGATGGTAAGGGTATAACATCAGGGTTACTAGGGGTAGGTGGTAAGGGTATAACACCAGGGTTACTAGGGGTAGGTGGTAAGGGTATAACACCAGGGTTACTAGGGGTAGGTGGTAAGGGTATAACATCAGGGTTACTAGGGGTAGGTGGTAAGGGTATAACATCAGGGTTACTAGGGGTAGGCGGTAAGGGTATAACACCAGGGTTACTAGGGGTAGGTGGTAAGGGTATAACATCAAGGTTACTAGGGGTAGGTGGTAAGGGTTTTAACATCAGCGTTACTAGGGGTAGGTGGTAAAGGTTTAACATCAGGGTTACTAGGGGTAGGTGGTAAGGGTTTTAACATCAGGGTTACTAGGGGTAGGTGGTAAGGGTTTTAACATCAGCGTTACTAGGGGTAGGTGGTAAAGGTTTAACATCAGGGTTACTAGGGGTAGGTGGTAAAGGTTTAACATCAGGGTTACTAGGGGTAGGTGGTAAGGGTATAACATCAAGGTTACTAGGGGTAGGTGGTAAGGGTTTTAACATCAGCGTTACTAGGGGTAGGTGGTAAAGGTTTAACATCAGGGTTACTAGGGGTAGGTGGTAAGGGTTTTAACATCAGGGTTACTAGGGGTAGGTGGTAAGGGTTTTAACATCAGCGTTACTAGGGGTAGGTGGTAAAGGTTTAACATCAGGGTTACTAGGGGTAGGTGGTAAGGGTATAACATTAAGGTTACTAGGGGTAGGTGGTAAGGGTATAACATCAGGGTTACTAGGGGTAGATAGTAAGGGTATAACATCAAGGTTACTAGGGGTAGGCGGTAAGGGTATAACATCAGGGTTACTAGGGGTAGGTGGTAAGGGTATAACATCAGGGTTACTAGGGGTAGATGGTAAGGGTATAACATCAGGGTTACTAGGGGTAGGCGGTAAGGGGTTAACATCAGGGTTACTAGGGGTAGGTGGTAAGGGTATAACATCAGGGTTACTAGGGGTAGGCGGTAAGGGTATAACACCAGGGTTACTAGCGGTAGGTTATAAGGGTATACACCAGGGTTACTAGGGGTAGGTTATAAGGGTATACACCAGGGTTACTAGGGGTAGGTTATAAGGGTATACACCAGGGTTACTAGGGGTAGGTTATAAGGATATACACTAGGGGTAGATGGTGAGGATGTACACTGGGGGTAGATGGTAAGGATGTACACTGGGGTTACTAGGGGTAGGTGGTAAGGATATACACTGGGGTTACTAGGGGTAGGTGGTAAGGATATACACTGGGGTTACTAGGGGTAGGTGGTAAGGGTATAACATCAGGGTTACTAGGGGAAGATGGTAAGGGTATAACATCAGGGTTACTAGGGGTAGGTGGTAAGGAGATACACTGGGGTTACTAGGGGTATATGGTAAGGGTATAACATCAGGGTTACTAGGGGTAGGTTGTAAGGGTATAACATCAGGGTTACTAGGGGAAGATGGTAAGGGTATAACATCAGGGTTACTAGGGGTAGGTGGTAAGGGTTATAACATCAGGGTTACTAGGGGTAGATAGTAAGGGTTACTAGGGGTAGGTGGTAAGGGTATACACCAGGGTTACTAGGGGTAGGTGGGAAGGGTATAACACAGGGTTACTAGGGGTAGGTGGTAAGGGGTATAACATCAGGGTTACTAGGGGTAGTGGTAAGAGTATACACTCAGGGTTACTAGGGGTAGATGGTAAGGGTAATAACACCAGGGTTACTAGGGGTAGGTGGTAAGGGTATAACACCAGGGTTACTAGGGGTAGGTGGTAAGGGTATAACATCAGGGTTACTAGGGGTAGGTGGTGAGGATATACACTAGGGTTACTAGGGGTAGGTGGTAAGGGTATAACACCAGGGTTACTAGGGGTAGATGGTAAGGGTATAACACCAGGGTTACTAGGGGTAGGTGGTAAGGGTATAACATCAGGGTTACTAGGGATAGGTGGTAAGAGTTAACATCAGGGTTACTAGGGGTAGGTGGTAAGGGTATAACATCAGGGTTACTAGGGGTAGGTGGTAAGGGTATAACATCAGGGTTACTAGGGGTAGGTGGTAAGGATATAACATCAGGGTTACTAGGGGTAGGCGGTAAGGGGTTAACATCAGGGTTACTAGTGGTAGGTGGTAAGGGTATAACACCAGGGTTACTAGGGGTAGGCGGTAAGGGGTTAACATCAGGGTAACTAGGGTTGGTGGTAAGGGTATAACACCAGGGTTACTAGGGGTAGGCGGTAAGGGGTTAACACCAAGGTTACTAGGGGTAGGTGGTAAGGGGTTAACATCAGGGTTACTAGGGGTAGGTGGTAAGGATGTACACTAGGGTTACTAGGGGTAGGTGGTAAAGATGTACACTGGGGGTAGATGGTAAGGATATACACTAGGGTTACTAGGGGAAAGGTGGTAAGGATGTACACCAGGGTTACTAGGGGTAGGTGGTAAGGGTATAACACCAGGGTTACTAGGGGTAGGTGGTAAGGGTCGAACATCAAGGTTACTAGGGGTAGGTGGTAAGGGTATAACATCAGAGTTACTAGGGGTAGGTGGTAAGGGTATAACATCAGGGTTACTAGGGGTAGGGTAGTAAGGGTATAACAATCAGGTTACTAGGGTAGGTATTAAGGGGTATACATCAGGTTACTAGGGGTAGGCGGTACGGGTATAACATCAGGGTTACTAGGGGTAGGTGGTAAGGGTATAACATCAGGGTTACTAGGGGTATGGGTGGGTATGGGTATAACATCAGGGGTTATAACTAGGGGTAGGTGGTAAGGGTATAACATCAGGGTTACTAGGGGTAGGTGGTAAGGGTCGAACATCAAGGTTACTAGGGATAGGTGGTAAGGATATACACTAGGGTTACGAGGGGTAGATGGTAAGTGTATAACAACAGGGTTACTAGGGGTAGATGGTAAGGGTATACACAAGGGTTGCTAGGGGTAGATGGTAAGGATGTACACTAAGGATAGGTGGTAAGGGTGTACACTGGGGTTACTAGTGGTAGGTGGTAAGGGTTTAACATCAGGGTTACTAGGGGTAGGTGGTAAGGGTATAACATCAGGGTTACTAGGGGTAGGTGGTAAAGGTTTAACATCAGGGTTACTAGGGGTAGGTGGTAAGGGTATAACATCAGGGTTACTAGGGGTAGGTGGTAAGGGTATAACATCAGGGTTACTAGGGGTAGGTGGTAAGGGTATAACATCAGGGTTACTAGGGGTAGGTGGTAAGGGTATAACACCAGGGTTACTAGGGGTAGGTGGTAAGGGTATACACTAGGGTTACTAGGGGTAGGTGGTAAGGGTATAACATTAAGGTTACTAGGGGTAGGTGGTAAGGGTATAACATCAGGGTTACTAGGGGTAGGTGGTAAGGGTATAACACCAGGGTTACTAGGGGTAGGTGGTAAGGGTATAACACCAAGGTTACTAAGGGTAGGTGGTAAGGGTATAACACCAGGGTTACTAGGGGTAGGTGGTAAGGGTTTAACAACAGGTTTACTAGGGATAGGTGGTAAGGTGTAAGGGTATACCAATGGTTACTTGGGGTAAGTGGTAAGAGAGTGACATCAGAGTTATTATGGGTAGGTTGTATTGGTATACATCAGGGTTTCTAGGGGTATGATGTAAGGGTTACTAGGGGTAGATTGATCAGGGAAATTAGGGTTACAAAGAGTAGTTATCCAAGTTAGTTATGACATCATGGTTACTAGGTAGGTGGGTTCGGTTGTAAATGAGAACATAGGGGTAGCTGTTAAAAGATGGCACAAGGGTTACTGAGAGTTGGTGATACTTTGTAAAAGAGAGTATAAGTGTTACAAGAGTTAGTGAGGTGTGTTAGTTGTTGATATAAGGGTTACATGGGGCAGTTAGTTGTAAGGGTTAGTTTTCAGTATGATGTCGATTGTTACAACTGATACGTAAACAGTTTATTCCTATCGTATAAACAGCCCAAAGTAATTGATGTGAAAAAAAAAATTATTTGAATGATAAAAACGGCATTTTAATTTGACAAAATATATTAGAAAGCATCACGAAGTTGAAAGCACAATTAACTAGACTTAATAAAAGCACCATAGATTGGTTACGTGCACGACACAACGATGGTTACAAACATGTTCAATGTTAAGATGAGCGGACTGAACACTGAAAATATGTTCAAATTGTGTTTCTAGTATTATTCCGGTATTGTCACAACTCCACCAATCACACACCTGGCGTACCATCACATAAAGTACAACATAATATCGGACTGTCAAAAACATCGGGACCCATCAATTGTCCTTCAAATGCACGTGTTTACGGTTAATGTGTTTTCAATTTCTTGTCCAATCAAAACATCTTAGTACATCCCATTTGCTCGCGACTAACACGACCTCCCTCACACAATTTTGTTCGTTGGACAGAGTGCAAAATTCCTAATTTTGATTTTATGACGCCGTTTAATATCCAGCATCTGTGAGGCAATTAGCTGTTTTAAATAACGAGTCTACCACATCACCTCTCCTTTCTCCGTGTCCTATAGCAAGAATGAAACACATTTTACACCGCTTGACCACGAGGAGTTCGGAGGGGCAATTGTCCTTTGCTCCCTTTACGGCTTTCACTTCGCCATTCTCCGCAAATATTACATTGAATTTGCAATTACAGTAGAAAATCCCATTCTGCAGGGCCAAGTCCCTCTTTTCCTCGTTCGAGAGCACGTATGCGAGCGCCACGCCCTCCTGCGGGGTGGGACCCCTGTTATCCTTCGAAGTCCTGCCCCATAGAGCTCCATCGAAGCCAAATATAGCAGCGTGAAACACAGCATTTCCTTTGGGTTGGAGAGTGACGTTGTCTGCCCACGGCTGCCACGTCGATTCTGTCATCCTTGGCGCTCTGCGAAAATAAAGTAAGATAAATCTTCGTAAATTTATCGGATTGTATGAATGTGGCCATAAGTTCATTTTAATTTATGTTTCACAATTTCCATAGAAACGGTAATAAATTCAGTATCTTGTTTAAAACTAAAATCATTTCTGACTCGAAAACGTTATCGTCATCTTGAAATCGGCGCGCGATAGCTCAGTCGGTTAGAGCGCTGGCCACGTAACCTCAAGTAAGGTCCGAGGTGAGTGGTTCGATGCTATTATCCCGGGTCAGTTTTTGACCTTGAAAGCTCAGGTTGTGTTCTTGGGCAAGACACTATCCTAATTGCTCTGGATGGCATGCGACTGGCCTCCCGTATATTATTCAGTGAGGTAGTCACCAACTACTACAATCAAACCCCGCCTCAAAATGATAAACCCAGCAAACAAGCAAAATTACACTGAAATCAGCGAGCTCATATCAAGAATCATCGTCGATTTTGATTGTTATGTAAATATATCTTGAACAGGTAGATTTAGAGACCGAATTACACTGTGTACATTTAGAAAAATTAACTATGAATTGATAATCAAAACAGGAAGGTGGAATGATGTTGCACGAGAAGATAGAATTTGTACATATTGTAATAATGGAAAGGTTGGAGACGAGTTTTACTTTTTGCTAGAATGTGCTAGATTTATCAGAAAAAGAACGTATTATTCAGGCGATTATTCCTCTTCGAGAATAAATGTACATTTTTGTAATTAAATTCCAATCCTTTATTAATAGTATTGATACTGACTTGTTAAACAAATGGTATTTATCCGATTAATATTTTTTTAATAATTTATATCACTGTTTGTCCTCCATGATGAGTTAATAAATGAATATACATCACCAACTGTGAACGCCATTGTTATATGTATATATGTATTGTTATGTTGTAATTTTCTATGTATGTAAGATAATGAAATAAAACTCTTCAGCCTGATACGACAACACGTCTCAATATCATGTCCACTATTGTTTTGTTTTAATTTCAATAGTATTGCCAATTTCTTGGTTTGCACGCACATTCGTTCTGATGTCATCAATTATAACGACTAGATGTCTTTGTATTTACCAATCGATATTCGATCTTCACACTCTGTTTGATGTCCGCGAAAAATCTCACGATAAGGAAAATGTGCTTGTTCCATTTCATGATAGTAAACTTATGAGTCACAGGTACCAGTCTCTAGATTGGTATATGTATTGTAAACTAACTGGTATCATACCTGTGATCCGGATGCATTAAGAAAGTGTTGTCGATAAGTTTCTGTATTTGTGAAAATTATTCTGTCATTACTTAAGAGAATTGTACATATCTAAATATCACTTTATTAATCCACACCCGTTTAAAATGTGGGGATGTTTACAATTTGCAACACTCAAATTTTAACAAAAGTAAATTACACAACAAATCTTGAACCCCCCCTCCCCCCATTCTTTCCTCTCTCCTCTCCTGAAGTTCAATTTTTAGAATGTCTTTAAATCTTTTGATGCAGTTCGTATTAGATAAGTAGTTAATGATCTATAAAATTCCGTTGAAATTTACCTATTTATATATTTATCTATATCAAAGTTTATTTTTCTTTGAGAAACGACAAATATCAAACACATTTTATGATGATATACTGTGTTTTAACTTTGTTGGCCATGGTTTTTTAGAGTAAGAACCTCCACTCAGCAGACACACCCAGTTATAACAAAGCCAGGCATCATAAATACCTATAAACATATTACAGTAACAAGTCTTTGAAGTTTCTCAGATATAATCCGTTTTACATACAAACTACACAGTAACTCAACTGGCTTGGCACTTTGATGAGGCCAAGGGGAAATAACTCCCGGAATATTCACAAAACATGTTGACTGATCATATTAAATGTGTGTTATTCCTCTGCGATAACGACAGTGTTACTGCATCGTTGTTTCGCAGTGAAACGATGATAACAGTCACCGTTTCGCTACATACTAGCTTGTTTAATGATACATATTGCCCGAAGGCCACATTTGTACGAGGGGAGACAACCGAGCAAGGTTGGACAGAGTAAAAAATACTCATGCCTATTATCAAACCCTCTTCGCACTGCGCGTGGAACAAAATCGATATAATAACACGATAGTCGTTCAAATTTGGACAAGAGTCTTATTTATCGCGCTGTTGGACGTATGGACACCAAGTGCTGTAAGATCTCGCTGGAGGCAGCATTGTAACATTCCGACAGACTTCAGACAGTAGTGTAAGCAATATGTCAAGTATCCACAGTGATGGCCTTGTGAATGACAGTAATGTTGTAAGGGGTGCGCCGTTTCTGCACGCTCGAGCACAGGGGCGTCACGTGTGACACTTAATTCTTGCTGCTGTTATGAATAGTTCATAAGTCTGCAATGCACACACGCGCACACTTTATCAGTCAAGGCATTCCAACTATGGAGACCTGCATTGGACTAAAATCATTATTCCACAAGTTTTTAAGTGATGTTTTCGACGACAACCAATTATAATCCTGCTCTGAAAGAAACGAGTTCGATCGGAATAATTCGACCCAGAGCTCACTGACGAGAGATCGCTGTCAAACAGTCTATTAATGATATATACTTAGTCGTTATTTTGCTTAAAATCTGTAAAATGACATTTTGTGATTCCGAATAATCGTGGGTCGTTAAATATTTAATGCAACGATATGTTTAGCAGTTGGAAGGCCTTTTAATTGAGGAGTGGGGAGGGGTGAGGGGTGAGGGGACATGGCTCAAAAGTTTTGATATGAGGATGTAGGCATTAAAAACTTATCAGTTATCTTTACTCCAGACTTTACATCGGTCAATGCACGCGCACTTGCCCATTAATTTCACTTCAAAAGCGCTGTCTTTTATTTTATCAACTTAAATTAACACGTGGCCACCTTATTTACAATATCCCGTCCAGAGCATATCACGTGACATCAGAACGTAATTACATTCTTGGCAAGCATATCTACAAAAACATATACTTATATAATTGCCAATTTGGAACAACATTTGAAAAAAAGATCATGGTGATTCGGTCTTTTGCTTTTATAACGACTCCTAAATACACTGGGTGTTCGCATTTTACTGTAGAGCTATCGATGTCTCAGAATTAGTGGGAGATACGTTGGTTTGTGATCGTTTCGCTTTAAAATGCAATAAAATTATTAGCCCGAGTTTTCTCTGGCCCTGTCACCATGTCTGGTATAGGGCATTTCTCTGACCCTGTCACCATGTCTGGTGTAGGGGCCCTACACCAGACATGGTGACAGGGCCAGAGAAAACTCGGGCTATAAAATTATCTGTCCTGATTGACTGTAATTATTTTAATATGTATCTCGGTTATTAGTACACATTGGCTATATATCGAGTTCTGATCGGTTTGTCTGAAAGGTTTGATAATTATATAACGATAACGGGATGTTTAATGTAGATAATACCACGACTCTTTATCGCGAATGTATCTATACAAGTATGAACGCATTACCCGTATTGGGTATGACGTAATGATAAACACTCATCATAACCCTAACGGGGCGTTGGTGATACAATAGTGCTTCGGTACGTATATTTCGAATGTTTATGTCATTCATGTAAATATGAAATAATAAACAATATTTTACCTACCGAGTCCGTCCAATACACAATTACACTGTATTTAAATCGCAAAATTTAATATGTTCCCCCACAAATATTTCTGGTATGTTGTTTATACACATCTTCTGAATACTAAACAGTAGAAATGATTCCTGTTGCATTTTTTACGAAGCTAAAACTTAATTTGACTGGACTAATATACACATTTACATTATAATCACAGATATAATGTACATAGGTATCCTCATATCAATCATCTTCGGAAACCTGCGATATCAATATACCTAATACAATAACTTCGTCACATGTCTCCCTGTCGGAGAGGCAGGACCAAGGGAATTCCGGAGATATGGAAAGTCCGAAATCGGTTTGACCTATTTTTTGTTCAATGCAATATCATTCAACATGTATCCTTCGAAATAAGATATTTACATCGGAATTAAACTTTAATTATATTCGTTTCACATTAAAACGAGAAGTTAATGTTTCCTTTGTGACCAATTCGCTTACCTATAGGTAATATTCCATCGATCTGTATACGTGTGATATCCCTGCTGTACTTACCGAAGGGTTAAATAATTCCCGTGGCAAATCTGTTGGATTCAGTGGCTGGGCCTTACGTAGACGTGCTTCACTTTCTTACAACACGCGCTTTTTAATACAGTGGAACATGCACGCACAAAACACGCGTGAAAAACACACTCTCGTGTCTGCAACCGGAGGCTGAGTGAGAAAGCATTAATGGCTGTGTAAGAAGTGGGCTAGTTAATATGCTCCGGTGTGATTCATACCGGTCGAGACTTTCACCCAGTACGCACGATAGCATTATTCATGTTCATAATTCGCTGATAGTTTCATTGATAACCTTATCGCCGGTATGTCCCGGGTACTGCTGTTGTCTCTTAGTGTATAAATCTATCTTAGTATACTATCAGTACGCTATCAATATAACGTACAGTTTAGATATTAGGAAATGTGCGGAACCCCTCTACATCAAAGTAAATTAGGAAATGTGCGGTACCCCTCTAAATCAAAGTTAAATAGGAAGTGTGCGGTACCCCTCTAAATCAAAGTAAATTAGGAAATGTGCGGAACCCCTCTAAATCAAAGTTAATTAGGAAGTGTGCGGAACCCCTCTAAATCAAAGTTAATTAGGAAGTGTGCGGTACCCCTCTAAATCAAAGTAAATTAGGAAGTGTGCGGAACCCCTCTAAATCAAAGTTAATTAGGAAGTGTGCGGAACCCCTCTAAATCAAAGTTAATTAGGAAGTGTGCGGAACCCCTCTAAATCAAAGTTAATTAGGAAGTGTGCGGTACCCCTCTAAATCAAAGTAAATAAGGAAATGTGCGGAACCCCTCTAAATCAAAGTAAATTAGGAAGTGTGCGGTACCCCTCTAAATCAAAGTAAATAGGAAGTGTGCGGTACCCCTCTAAATCAAAGTAAATTAGGAAATGTGCGGAACCCCTCTAAATCAAAGTAAATTAGGAAGTGTGCGGAACCCCTCTAAATCAAAGTGATTAGGAAATATGCGCTACCCCTCTAAATCAAAGTAAATTAGGAAATGTGCGGTACCCCTCTAAATCAAAGTAAATTAGGAGATGTGCGGTACCCCTCTAAATCAAAGTAAATTAGGAAGTGTGCGGTACCCCTTTAAATCAAAGATAATTAATTAGGAAGTGTATTCCTCAATATCAAAGTCAATGGGGGAAGGGGTGCGGTATTCATTATATCAAGGTCAGTGGAGGAATGGGTGCGGTATTCCTCAATATCAAAGTCATTGGGGAAGGGGTGTGGTATTCGTCTTAATCACTGTCAGTGGGGAAGGGGTGCGGTATCCCTATATATCAAGGTCATTGGGGAAGGGGTGCGGTTCCCCTCTATATCAAGGTCATTGGGGAAGGGGTGTGGTACCCCTCTATATCAAGGTCATTGGAGAAGGGGTGTGGTACCCCTCTATATCAAGGTCATTGGGGAAGGGGTGTGGTACCCCTCTATATCAAGGTCATAGGGGAAGGGGTGCGGTACCCCTCTATATCAAGGTCATAGTGGAAGGGGTGCGGTATTCCTCAATATCAAAGTCAATGGAGGAAGGGGTGTGGTATTCCTCTATATCAAAGTCATTGGGGAAGGGGTGCGGTACCCCCTTCAAATCACAGGTCAATGATTTAGGTGCGTTACATAACTTATCATGTCTGGTGCTGTGACAAATATCGTATGCCTTGCCATCAACATCTGCCCTATTTTGCCCTTAAATTTTGTTTTCAGCTCTATTATCTTCAAAATGAGAGCGGGCATATTGTTTCATCAACACTATCTGCAGTTCTTCATATTATATTTTTAAAGCGATGTTGGTGTATAAGATCGTACGTTTTAGATAGAAAGGCCGTATGGCTGTGGGACAGACATTGAACTTGATAAGTTTTGGTGAAAGATGGCAGTATTCATATAATATCTAAACATTTACGGGCTCGACGTGTTGAAAAAAAAACATTTCAGTGTAAAATGAATTTCTCAACGAAAATACTTTCTTTGTCTATACAGTTACTTGAGAAACAGATATTTTCACGAAAAATATTTGAATTTATAATAAAGCCATTCATTTGAGGGAAATGCATATTCATATGCACGAATTGCATATCCATATCGGTAATAAAATCTGCATAAAGATGCATGAATGCCATTACATCCCTGAGGGGACGAGAAATAGCTTCACAGTAAGTGATTGCATGTCATCGATTTCAACGTTTCATCAGAGGGATAGGCGACTCTTCTAGTTACGTAACCCCGACCAGACTAGCAATTACATTTCAATAATTAATCCGGGCAAAAACTTCAAATCTCGGGCAGTTATCTTTTTGTAATAAAAACATGAGTCACTAAAAATTGATATATTTACATTATGATTATTATGTATTCGAGTATAAGCCACACTGTCGAATGCATTGGAACTGTCATAGAAATCTAGACCGGTGTTTATCTACAAGCTGATGAAAAGTATAATGAAATCCTGACTGATATTTACATAGATGGAAATTCTCTAACAAATAATTACGCAGAAAAAGTGTCGATGAAGGGTTTGGTTTTTACGAGGTACATTAATGGGGTATTTTAAATATGGTGTCGGTGAGGGGTTTGTACAGGTACATCACGGTGTTGTTTTAAATATGGTGTCGGTGAGGGGTTTGTACAGGTACATCACGGTGTTGTTTTAAATATGGTGTCGGTGAAGGGTTTGTACGAGGTACATCAATGTGTTGTTTTAAATATGGTGTCGGTGAGGGGTTTGTACAGGTACATCACGGTGTTGTTTTAAATATGGTGTCGGTGAAGGGTTAGTACGAGGTACATCAATGTGTTGTTTTATATATGGTGTCGGTGAGGGTTAGGGTTAGTACGAGGTACATCAATGTGTTGTTTTATATATGGTGTCGGTGAAGGGTTTGTACGAGGTACATCAATGTGTTGTTTTAGATATGATGTCGGTGAATGGTTTGTACGAGGTACATCAATGTGTTGTTTTAAATATGGTGTCGGTGAGGGGTTTGTACGAGGTACATCAGTGTGTTGTTTTATATATGGTGCCGGTGAAGGGTTTGTACGAGGTACATCAATGTGTTGTTTTATATATGGTGTCGGTGAAGGGTTTGTACGAGGTACATCAATGTGTTGTTTTAGATATGGTGTTGGTGAAGGGTTTGTACGAGGTACATGAATGTGTTGTTTTAAATATGGTGTCGGTGAAGGGTTTGTACGAGGTACATGAATGTGTTGTTTTATATATGGTGTTGGTGAAGGGTTTGTACGAGGTACATCAATGTGTTGTTTTATATATGGTGTCGGTGAAGGGTTAGTACGAGGTACATCAATGTGTTGTTTTATATATGGTGTCGGTGAAGGGTTTGTACGAGGTACATCAATGTGTTGTTTTAAATATGGTGCCGGTGAAGGGTTTGTACGAGGTACATCAATGTGTTGTTTTATATATGGTGTCGGTGAAGGGTTTGTACGAGGTACATCAATGTGTTGTTTTAGATATGGTGTTGGTGAAGGGTTTGTACGAGGTACATGAATGTGTTGTTTTAAATATGGTGTCGGTGAAGGGTTTGTACGAGGTACATGAATGTGTTGTTTTATATATGGTGTTGGTGAAGGGTTTGTACGAGGTACATGAATGTGTTGTTTTAAATATTGTGTCGGTGAAGGGTTTGTACGAGGTACATCAATGTGTCGTTTTAAATATGGTGTCGGTGAGGGTTAGGGTTAGTACGAGGTACATTTCATTTCAACAAATTTTATTGACATGATGTTAATATCAATTGGATCGAATAACAGGCAAGCCTATATAAATTCTTTCCATGGTGGATTGAGTGATAGAATATAATTACAATCTTTTAAATTAATTGGTCTAAATATTTTGAAATGAAATACATAATATAAACAAAGGAATTAAGGGAAGTAACTATTTTTCAACACAAGATAAACACAGAATATGTTACATAAAGCACTTGCACACACACTTTAATATAAATATAAACAAATATAACAGTGATTCAGTTCCGAATGAAATAAATAAACAATTGTAGAAATGAAAGTTAATTGATATAGAGACAGTAACAGGTGGCTAGACCAAACGTCCATGTGCCTATATTGCACAGGTCATCACCACCTGAACTGTATAGGAATTTTCTATGCATATAATTTATGTAATTTTAATAATACTGTAGTTAATGACTTTATTCACACACTGATTTAATATATAGAAAACAGGAACTAAAATCAATGCAAGTATATTTTAATACATAAATAAATATCAGCTATGTTCAACTGGGTTCATATATATATATATATATATATATATATATATATATATGATATTTAACTTAAGTTAAAAATGATTAATTTCATTAAGAAGTAGTATTTTTCAAGATGAACAGTATGATGGCTTTCTAGATTTTATATAAGTTAAAACGATGAGATTTTCCTATAAAATTTTGGACATCATTAAGTATTACTCTGTTAATATTTCCATCACAACTAGGACATCCATTTAAAATAATGTTAATACAAATATGGTTATGGTCAATATTAAAATTATTGAGGGAAGTAAACAAATTTATCCGCAAATCATTATGTAGAGGACAATCTAGAAAAAAATGAGAAACTGTTTCACGGTCATCTGAACAATTACATAAAGGATTGTCTGTTAAATGGTCCTGGTTTAAATCAAAATTTAGATCACTGCAATAATTTCTAAGCTGAGTTAAAATTATGTTCGCCCTTCTGTTTCCTTCAGTTTTAAAGATTTTAACAGATTCAATTTCCAATGTGTTATTATTATTTAGTTTATGTTTAAAGCTTGCAAGTGAGGGATAATCAGAGTAGTTAGTATCTGTGTTGTTAGCTGTGCGGCACATAGACGGGAAGAAACTATCAAAGTAGCCATTAGTTCTGCATAAAGGTGGGTTAAAAAGTCTGATGTGTCGGAGAGGATAAGTATTATCGTTAGGATTGTTAGTAAATGGAATCAATATATCTTGTAAATATTGCGGTGCGAGTCCATGCATTAGTTTATACATCATAATATGTTTCTGTTTCATTCTTCTGGCAGCCAGAGTTTCCCAACCAAGTTCCGTATACAGTTTAATATGTGAAGTGCCAGAGCGAAGGCCTGTGATGATTCTTGCTGCTTCTAATTGTATTAATTCCAGAAGATCGGCAGATTGTTGTGTGCAGTTATCCCAAACAATGTCATCGTATTCTAATATTGGCCTAATAAAAGCAGTGTAAATTTTAATTAATGTTTTTCGATTGACTTTTGTTTTTATGTATCGAAGATTGTTAAGTCTGCTGTATGCTTTTTCATAAATTATCTGAATATGTTGTCTCCATGATGCATCATTTTAAGGGTAAGCCCTAGGTGTGTATGTGATGTAGTGTCAGTAATTTGGCTGTTTTGAAAAGTTAATGTTGGGTGATTTGTGTCTTGTTTCCTTGAAAATATGACTGATTTAGTTTTATTGGGGTTAAATTTGATGTCCCATATGTTTGCCCATTCACTAATGTTAGTAAGGTCAGAGGTTAGTGCTTGTGCAGCTTGAGCGGGGTTTTCATCAATAATTATGTAAAGGGAAGTGTCATCTGCAAAAAGCTTAATATTAGTATTAACATTTTCTGTGATATCATTTATGTAAAGAAGAGGTACATCAATGTGTTGTTTTATATATGGTGTCGGTGAGGGGTTTGTACGAGGTACATCAATGTGTTGTTTTATATATGGTGTCGGTGAAGGGTTTGTACGAGGTACATCAATGTGTTGTTTTATATATGGTGTCGGTGAAGGGTTTGTACGAGGTACATCAATGTGTTGTTTTAGATATGGTGCCGGTGAAGGGTTTGTACGAGGTACATCAATGTGTTGTTTTAGATATGGTGCCGGTGAAGGGTTTGTACGAGGTACATGAATGTGTTGTTTTAAATATGGTGTCGGTGAGGGGTTTGTACGAGTTACATGAATGTGTTGTTTTATATATGGTGTCGGTGAGGTGTTTGTACGAGGTACATCAATGTGTTGTTTTATATATGGTGTCGGTGAAGGGTTTTTAGTATTTGGTATAAAGTGGTAGGTTTTGCAGTAAGTACGCTCTTTTATTTCAAACACATGTGCAAATTCTTACCACCGTGTAATCAAAGGTACCCTAATTATAACCTCCAATAGGCCTTCCCGTATGCTTACTACGGTGTAAATGTAGGTTGATTCAGTGTGATTACACTACACTTTTTTACATTAAATGAGCACTACTGTTGCAGCATTTGTATTCCATTAACGGAGGTTCCTGCTTTCGTAGGACTGCACACTTTGTTTGGATAATATCTGCTGATGGCAGTTGTGTTTTCATTTGATATGGGATGAAATTCTCATAAAATGCTACCTCTCGAGAAAAAGATTTCAATCGTACGCCAAACATATGTTTGAGTAAGTACATTTCGTAGCAGTTACCACCAATGAGTGATAATACATATTCTTATGTAGTCAGTCATTCCGTCTGTGTCCCGACACTTTAACACTAGCCCTCCACCTCTGGGTTGCGAGTTCAAAACCTTCGTGGGGCAGTTGCCTGGTACTGACCGTAGACCGGTGGGTTTTTTCTCCCGGTACTTTGGCTTTCCTCCACCTCCAAAACCTGGCACGTCCTTAAATGACTCTGGCTATTAATAGGACGTAAAACAAACCAAAAGAAATCATGTCACGCATCTGTGACACCCTGGTACACGTGATGAAATATAAAGGGGAGATAATTAATACATTCCTCCGTCCAGAACTACGTAGAAATATAGAAGACAAATCAAGCGTCAGGACTTTTAAAATGTTAAAATACCGAAGGAGCTTGGCAGATTCAAAAACACTGAAATGTGATCAAATTCTTGATTTATTTTTTATTTGAAAAGAATACGAAACGAGGGTATGGTGCCTGAGCTGATGCCAGGCAGTAAAACATGCAGTTAATTCTGAAATTCTATTATATCATTTATGACACGAACTTAGATGTTTATATTATTTAAGTCATCGTGGTTGTAATTAACGATAAACTTGACCAAGGACTTGTTTATTATATACTCTCCTGACTTCGCATTGGACAAAAATATTGAAAGTTTGAGTCGTTTATAAAATCCAAATAATAGCGATCTAAGGCAAAGCAATTATGCTATTGAACTTTCGTGAAATTCAAAACAAAAAATGTACAGAGCACTAATATATCTGTAACCATGTTCAGAGTATAATATATTCCACGTTGGAATCTCTGTTAAAACTGAGTTCAGTAAAATTTGCTGTTTATGTTTGACCTTGACGTGTGTGTGTCTGAGTGATCAATAAAAATGTGAAAATCTGAAATCTGTAAAATGACCATGACGCACAGTTGAGTTATTTCAAGGGGTTCGTCCAGGCCAGGTGAGTCACATTGTACCTGTGTGTCAGCGCGGGTCGATACACTCCGTGGCGCGGGAGTGTGGCTGGGTACTGAGGCTGACTGACTCGTAATCGGTATAATGGCGAAACTTGCCACCACGTACAGCACACCGATGTTTATGTTTTTGTCATCGCTTACCGTTCCGTACGATTCTGTAATGATTCTGGTATGATAGATATTCCATCACTAGGAAGTCTGCCCGTTGTCTAATATTTTCTCTAAGCCACGTGTACTTTTCCACAATCCCCTCCCAGCATGATCACGATAAGAAATCTGTACCTGACATATCAGACCACGTGCTTCCTACACCAACTCAATCAACATATAATTCCATTTGCCAAAAGTAAGAACATCTTGTAACAAACAGTTATAATGCTATAAACAAGCGGTTTTTAACTGATTGTTCTTCTAAATAAATACCTCATTATTTATGTCTAATTATGTATGCGAAATCTGATAGGATGTGCCCTTCTAAATGACATTTAGACATTGAACCAACCAAACCAAATGGATGAATTACAATATACTGGTCAATGTATCCATGTCTGTTATACTGTAGGAACACGTGCGGGTCTGTGACACGTGTTCCTATGTCCAGTACCGCCTTGTTTATTGTGTTTATTGAATATGCTTGAAATTAAATAAAAGAAAGTTTAACACAGGGTCTTGACACGAATCCCCGACCCACGGATCATACTATATATGCATTATATGGCCCGTGGTTTGCGAATCCGTGACATGTCCCTGTGACTGGGTATATAAACGTTCCTTTTGTGGCAATATTCCTCAGTTTCGATGATGATGATGATGATGATGATGATGATGATGATGATGACGACGACGATGATGACGACGACGACGATGTCATTCGGGTGAGTCAATGAGGTGTAAGATATACGCTTTTGGTAATGTGGTTATTAAACAATATAAAAAAATAAAAAATTACAAAAAAAAATCTAACACGTAGGCTCAAAATCATATCCTTTATGTCACGATCAACTGGAATGTCGCCCCTTTTAGGTCCCAAATTACCTGAGACGTGGACAAGTTCTCGTCTGGTCGTACGTGTACTTCCTGAACTGACTTGCCCGAGGACATCCATGTCGAGACCTACCCGCGGGAGATTACATTTCCATATAGAACGAATTAATTTTAACAGTACAGAAAGGTGTCAATATGACAAATGGACAGCTAATGTCGTCACGGCAGGCAACAGTCGTCGACGTGTTTTGTTTACATTATGATAGTACGAACTAGTCTCGTGTCAAATGAATTTCAGGAAAACAATACTTTATCAAATTTCAATAATACGGTCAAATATTGATTAATTTTTTGGAGAAAAAAAGTACATCAGTCGTTTTAATTGTTGTGTAAATACGTAATTATACCACGGACTAAATACGAAATATCTAAAGGTTGATTTTGGAGGTCATCAGACCCAAGTACATAATCCTCTCGGACAGGGACACATATATGACTGATATGTCCCCATCTCGGGATACTCTAGTTTATTTGTGTTGTGTAATGCTCCAATATATTTCTGTAACAATCCACAGCCGTAATACCATGTGTGGTATTTATCTGAGTTCAGATGTTCTTCCCCACTATTCACATGTAGCCCGATCAACAGGATTGGCCCGAGCAAGTCTACAGCGATGACTCTAAACGCCTACTATTTACGATGGGTCACGTGACTGGTCAAGAAAGCAAGGGAGCGTAACGATACTGACTATATTGACCTTGTACTATATAGAACTATTTATAGTAACACATTCCGAGATCCACCAAAAACAGTATTTTACATAATAGTTGTGTAAAATAAAACCATCTTCAAATATATAATTTATTCGTATACGTAACACGAACACGTGCCCAATGTATCTTTACCGGGAAAACACAAGTGTATTGAATGGCGTTTACTGGTCAGTTGTAAACAACACCCCCGTAATATAAGATGGACTCGCCCTATTGCGCAGCCTGGACATGGGCTTGTGTCAGTACGTGACGTAACAGTGCGAGTGTTTACGGGTGATGGTGGATCTTGACCTAACTTTTTGTGCATTACACAATGGCTGAAGATGCATTTTGTGATTTTTCGCAAGATCTTGATCCATCGCTGTTAAGTCAGATGTCCAGTTACGGAACTCGTCATAACGAGGAAAATGATAACTTCGGTAAGAATTTCTTGACCGCACCTTCTGGTCACTCGGATTGTGTGGCCATTGACCTTCTCGAGTGCACTGTACGGTAGCCATGTTGGTTATGCGTACAATTTGATAGTTTAGGCCACGGTCCATTCCGTTACATAACGGCCCATAATGACTGGATTTACGTACACATTACGTAAATAATCGTGGAGTTCTCGAATTCACCATTTCTATAGCATACAACGCGCCAAGCAGTTGGTAGTTTTTAGATACTTTAACAATAAATATTGCCGATTTATTTCCAGGCGGGATCTTCTTTGTAAAAATGTCAGTATGGCCGAGGGCAGTGGGATTAGAGCTTTAAGTTATGCACGAAAGTTTGTTTGTTGTGATAATTTTTCTGAGTCATATAGTCAATGAAACGTGTACACAATATTTTTGCATGCTTAGAATGGAAATACCAAATTAAAAAAAAAGTATTATTAATAAAAACTGAAAAAATATTATAACATTGTTTTACATTCCGCATTTTGAACATTGTTAATTATATATTTGCTCCATTTAATGTTAAATTCCTCAACAATTATATTTGGTAGAAACCATGTTCAAACATTTTTTTTCACTTAATAGTGTGTATGCTTTAAACTTTGTTAATATATAACATTGTTGTTTTATGAATTTTAAATCTGATAAGACAGTATTTATAACATAATAACATTAATATTACTCTGAATATATACATAAAATGATTCTCAAGAAATATTGTCATTTGCAAGAAAATAAAGAAAGAATTATTTGCCTGTATTGGTAACAAAAGAATACTGCAATATTAAAAAAGAAGATACAAAGCAATTTAAAAAATTAAAAATTTCTATTGATTTGCTAAGACAAAAAGGTTGTTGTAAACCAAGAACATAATAATTCCACAACCAGAGGTCTACTGGTGCTGTATAATGGTATAGGTGGACAGGGAAATTGTGATTCGTTATATGTGACAAAAATGTGCCACAAATATATCATGTATTATCCTGAACATAATTTTTGTGTATTTTCAAATAAAAAAAGAACATTCACAATATTTACATATGTTGTCAGAAACCTTTACTGTAGGCAGTATGTGTAATTAAATAGTGTTGTTTTACAATTCAAAGTCATTCCGACATTGACAGAGGTTGCTATCAATCACTTTCAAATGTGATTAAAATGAATTTGATGAACTTACAATATCATCTTAGAGTGTGGAGTATTGAAATAATTAATATTTTCAGTTAATCCTATGTAATTATAACACACACAAAAAAAATCCTACATTTTCTTGGTAAGTTATATATATATTAATTGATCATTTTACTTTGGAAAACCTGCAAATGTTGTTGAGTTTCATCACTTTTATCATATTTTCCTTTAGGATCCTCAGCAGGACGAAAACACAATGGTGGTCCGGGATATTACATGGATCAGTATGCGGCAAATATGGAGGGCGTTGCTGTGCCGATGATGAATATGTCCACGAATCACAATGGCGAAGGAATGGCATCCTCTTCAATGTCGTCAGCGACAACAACTGCAGCAGCAGGTCTCTATGAACCACACAACAGTAATTACGCAATGAAACCTGAGAAGGGGTTACCCCCAACCCCACCAGGTAAAGGGACCCATGTGGAGTTATTCCCCTTTCTCCTGGGCCACACAACATGAAACAGCACATCAGATTAATATATATATAACTAAAACTTTAATTATATTTACCAAACAGTGTACACCAACAAACTCCTATGTATATATTATATTATAGTACCCGAGCCAGAGGCGAGGTCTGATAGTGTTGTTTAGGGATGGCATAGTACCCAAGCCAGAGGCGAGGTCTGATAGTGTTGTTAGGAGATGGCATAGTACCACTGGTAACTGTAAAAGTCTGAATTTTGGCGAAAAATCTGAGTTTTAAAATACATATCTGAATTTCAGCCGAAAAGTCTTAGTTTTTCAGATATACATTTTATATTCAGATAAGTTGGGGGAAACTCAGATAAGTATTATAAAATTCCGATTTGCATGCTGGAATTCAGATATGTTGGGTAAAATTCAGATGTTTTCTTATTTGTGCCCTCGGGCACCCCTTCTTGCCGGCGAGAGCAGCACAGGGTTTCACACCTCCCGCGGAGCCGGGTGTTCATGGTTCACCGGCACCAGCTTACCTTTACCTGTGCTGTATAAATCATCCGCGTAAGACTCGATCGGTCACCAATATAGACTATCCTACATCGGTCGCTGTAAACTTCAACATTACGGCCGGTAAAGTGTTTTAATTTGTGATTATCTTCGTCTGTTTTTAGTGTAATGACCAGTGTCGTTGTTCCGTGTGTTTGATACTTTTCTACCTCCGATAACAAAAGATCTGACTGCACGGTGCGGTGATGCAATCGGACCGACGACGTTTTGTACAAGGGCATATCACAATCGACAACCAATATCTCTTATTTCCAATTGGTATCTAAGCTTAATTAAAATGATATTCTCAATAAATCTGTTCACGTGTTGTTATCTGTTGAAACAGTCGGTTCGTAACGTAAGTAGCCGCCCACATGTACAGTAGATCTACTGTGCAGTGCGTAATTAATAAAAATCGTGTGTTGATACCGATATTCGCACTGTTAAAGACCTAATATTAACTATATATGCGCTGATCAGCATACATTTAACGTAAAAAACGGACCCAAACCCACATTGTATCTTTATTGTTGTGTGTATTTTTCACCCGTTCGATAGCTTGTTGTCACATGACTAGTTATACGTCTGGCCGAACACAGCGCCAGCAGGCGGTCTATTTTAAGACCGATCAAAAGGCATACTTACGCAGTGTGTCGCCGTAAGTGTCGTGTTCTCTTTGACATTTTCATAATTGTCTTAGGGAGCAGGTTCGTTATATCATAATTGTGTTTACGTTAATATAACACTATTGCCATTTTCTTGTTTCAGGTGTCCGAGAACTGAAAACATCAAACCAACTTTCTTACCAGTTGCCTTTCCTGTATCTAGCCCTGGCGATTCTGACTATCTTTGTTCAGTTCAAACACACTCTTAGAATTTGATCATTTTTAAATAATTTGATATGTGCATCGTGTAAAATTTTGACTAATTTCTTGATATACTGGGACGTATATTCTAAATAAATGGTATACGTAAATATTATACCGACACATATAATGTATCATGCTAATTTTCTGAATAGTACTTGCATGTGTATCGTTTATCGTAATGTTAATACTTTTGTGAAATGTAACAGGACCGGATGTATTGTTCATCAGGATAACTTTCTAATAGTAATGGGCCGTATTTTACCATATTGGGTCACATTTTGATAATTCATTAAGCAGAACAGGACGAAGCGCACAGCGTACGACTATTAGATTATTTCTCTTATAAATTTATATAACAGGATATGTGTTGCATAACATTTTGACAATTTTCTTCATATACATGTACAACAATTTGATAAAGCTCCACATGCTAACGATGTAATGTAAATGGTCTCTAGGACAATATAAAGGAATGAAAACCAAAAGATTATTTTATGTAATGATTCGTCGATGCACAGGACTTAGAATATGCCGGTCAAGCTGATGTCCATCAGAATATGCCGGTCAAGCTGATGTCCATCTTCCTCAAAACCATTCTTGAAGTGGAAATATTTATCAATTGATGACCAGCAAGAAGGCATCTTCGTCATTTCGTCAGCTGAAAGACCGTAATGTCGTAATACAGCGGACGTAACACCTGTTAAGTAAGTAAGTAGAACGAGTGGAAGCAGTCAATGCAAATTCTGGCAACTTGCAACCACATTACTGTATGATATCGACTGCACATGCATCATTTAAACCAGCTATTTGACAACTTCGTTAAAGCTGAAATAAATGCATCTTCCAAATCCGAATATAATTAAGGAACGACTTAACTAAATGCATGTTGGTATTTTTTTGTGAGTAGAGTAAACCACATCTGTATAGATTTACGGATACGAGTCGGAATGGGTACGTGTCGTCTGATAAATTAGTCGTATGGGATTTGAATATACAATAGGTTTTTGAATGCCTTTATTTATCACCGTTAGTTGTTACGTCAGTTGTTCCACGGACTTTTGATTAGATACGTGTCCGTAATAGAACATAAAACATTAGAAACACAAATTAACTTACCGAACTTGTTGAATTATTATAGTGTTCCATTTTGCAAGTATTATATGATCGATGTCGCAAATGTCCACTTTTTTATTAGTGTGAAGGGCTTTCGTCCTAGGGGCTAATGTCCCGGGGGCTAATGTCAGGAGCGGGCTTTTGTCCGTACCCCGTTTGTGTACATAGCAGGGAGCGGTAAAACGGCTGTAAAACGTCAACATTGAATCGTCTGATATAGATTCACAAATGATGTAAAACTAACAAAAATATGTTATTTTCGTGGTTATATAAATAACTTGCTGCAGTTACGAAAGCGCCAACGCTATCAAAAATTACATTTACATCAGGTCAGAAAAGAATGTCTACCGGACGTACCTGACACCTGCACATGGAAAAGAAAATGTTAGAATTATTACTTCAATGCATGTGCTCATGTGTACACATACTTTTTAACATGTAATTACATAATCATAAATACATGAAACTTTGAGGAAACGAATATAAAAATACACTCTCCAATCATCGTTGTTTATCAGCCGTTCCACGGTTTAACCTGTATAGATATGATTTTGTGAATTATGTTAAATAATATGTCTGTACTCTAAACTGATGAGCTAATTCGTTCAAAGTCCTAAAGAACTTGAACTGGATGTACCTGACACCTGCACATGGCTAATGTGGCCACCCGTGGATAGCGCTTTGACAGGTAGGTAGAGTACCTTTCTAAAGGACGCCTCCAGTCCGTTTGATCTGATTCGAGTACAGGTAAGGGACATAGCTTGGAGCAATCAGATAATCAAGATGCTTATTGATTAAACACAGCAGTTGTTAAGTTAAGCAGCTCGATATCAGCATCTCGTTTTCTTCTTATGTAACATTGATCAAAATATATAATCCACACATGCATATACATGACCCCTCCCCGGGTCCTAGATTTCGTTTGTCGATAATTAACAGTCGATTCAATTTACGTTAAAACGTACTATTTTCAGTCAGGAGTATGGAATTTGCCACCCGACATTGTCACTTCTAACCGCTGGCCTCAGGTTTGGCGGAGTTTTGTGGGGACTGTGGAGAAAAACAGAAACATTTGCTTCATAGCAAACTTTTTATTTGGCTATTTAGTTATATCATTTGTACACCACCTAAGATGTTTTCTAATTAATTACAAATTACAATAGGCGAATTAATAATCGACCATGTTTTATGTCTATATGTCATCGTTTATAATTTTAATTGTGTCAAGACAGAGACGCGTTATCTGATATTCACGTCTCGGATCCAGGTAAATTCGTGCAAAATACAAGTCTTCATACACGCACTCTTTCTTATTCCATTACTGTCCCTAAAAAAAAATAAAAGATAATACTAAATACTGTTTAATCACTTAACAGTTCGCATTTATCTTAAGTATTTATCTCGGTTAAATACTTACTGTAGATTATCGTAACGAATGTTTGATCAAAGTATTACAATGGGTCCTTGCTATGGGAATCCACGATACATCCTTAATTTGTACCGGTTTAGATATCGGTCGTCAATCCATAATTCGTTTTACCGATTTTGCGAACTTTATTGTTAAGGTGAGGAGTTTTCATAAGCAAAACGTTCATGTACTCAGAGACCTATATACTAGTATATAGGTCTCTGATGTACTAGATCATTGTTTCAAATATGGTGTGGTCACTTCCCTAGTCAGTTACAATACACAACCTCTGCTAGTCCAGATGACACTGATTACAGGTCAATTATCTTGTTCACTGGACCGTTGAGAAGTCGGCGTGCCATCGACAATGTCGCGGTGTCGAGTTCTACAATAATATAAATATAGGGACAATTGTATTACATACCCATGACATAGGAATGCATATTTGAACAGATTTCAAGACCATGAGCTGTGACAAGACTACTATATTCTGTATGTATCCTGGAATCCTTCATACTGTGTTGCTTTTGGAAATGAATTGAATTACGTAATATCCTATCTCGAAGGTAAAATACAGAAGAGTCCTTGTTGAGCTACGGGGAGAAATGGGTACTTGCTGTGGCGACATCCCGTAGGGAATGGAGACCCATATTTTATCGACTAAATCAGTATCCCAGGGTTAAGATGAAATGTTCGTTCATGTATTGTATGAATAAAAAGATAATCTACACGTAACGTTTAGGATTTTATTAGAAGATTTGATATCGGTAAAATGATTCCGGCTATGATTTTATGAGTTTAACTTTATGAGGGTCGGGAGTAAAACACGTAAAATGAAAGCAAAATGACGCTTATAAATCCAGATACATTTAGAAAATTATATTTAAAAAAAAACGTTAAACAATGTATACGTCCCATTCTATTCAGAAAATTATCGAAATGTTGCAGGATATATCAAGAACAAAATCTACATGGCACATCATTTACGTCTGTCCAATTATCTTAAGAAAATGATCAAATTTTCACCACTCTCTACCCTCGATTATATTAAAAATACAAAAACAAAACAAACAAAAACAAAACGCCCCGCTATAAATCACGAAGAATTATCAAAATGTTGCCGATATATATTCGTACCGATACATTAAGAAACTTTGATGCTCGAGTTCTATTCAGAACATCATCAAAATGATACACGATATATAAGTGCGATTCAGAAAATTATCGAAATATTTTTCCACGATCTAAAATATATATTTAAATGTGTATCTCTGTTGTATTCGGCAAAGTATAAAACATATTGTACGACATACATGTCGTGAAATGAGTCCTGATATGCCCCATTATTTTATAAGCAGAGACGTATATAAAGGTCACATGTATGCGATATATACGTCTACGTATTTAGGAAATTATTAAAATGCTACAGGGTAAATATGTCAAATAATGTTAACGGATATAGGTATACAGTATATATCAAAGTCAATAAATAGCAAGCATGGTTCAGGCCAGGCACAAAGAAGAAAACTGCAACTGGTTAGAAAGTTGGTCTAATTTTTCTGCAACCGTATTACAGCCATGGGATACCTGAAACAAGAATATAGTAACCGTGTTATATATACGTTCAAACAAATATACGATTAAGTTGTTCACAAAGACTAACATTTTCCAATCTCGCCAAATAATCATTAACAAAACGATGGTTCTGTAAGAAATATAAAGGACAGCAGCGACACTTACGGTAGGTGATTCTGTTTGTACTGGTAGCTAGCTAGTAGCCCATGACAGACGTACGGCTTTTGATCGGTCCTAAAATAGACCGCCTGCTGGCGCTGCGTACGGCCAGACGTATGACTATCATGCGACCACAAGCCATCGAAAGTGTGCGAACAAGTAGGCTAGTAATGTTGATTTGGGTCTGATTTTTCGTCAAGTGCACATAAATAATGTTTGGTCTATAACAGTGTGAATATCGGTATCAACACACGATTTTTATTAATTACGCACTGCACAGTACTGTACATATGGGCGGCTACTTACGTTACGAACCGACTGTTTCAACAGATAACAACACGTGAACAGATTTATTGAGAATATCATTTTAATTAAGCTTAGATACCAATTGGAAATAAGAGATATTGGTTGTCGATTGTGATATGCCCTTGTACAAAACGTCGTCGGTCCGATTGCATCACCGCACCGTGCAGTCAGATCTTTTGTTATCGGAGGTAGAAAAGTATCAAACACACGCAACACACGGAACAACGACACTGGTCATTACACTAAAAACAGACGAAGATAATCACAAATTAAAACACTTTACCGGCCGTAATGTTGAAGTTTACAGCGACCGATGTAGGATAGTCTATATTGGTGACCGATCGAGTCTTACGCGGATGATTTATACAGCACAGGTAAAGGTAAGCTGGTGCCGGTGAACCATGAACACCCGGCTCCGCGGGAGGTGTGAAACCCTGTGCTGCTCTCGCCGGCAAGAAGGGGTGCCCGAGGGCACAAATAAGAAAACATCTGAATTTTACCCAACATATCTGAATTCCAGCATGCAAATCGGAATTTTATAATACTTATCTGAGTTTCCCCCAACTTATCTGAATATAAAATGTATATCTGAAAAACTAAGACTTTTCGGCTGAAATTCAGATATGTATTTTAAAACTCAGATTTTTCGCCAAAATTCAGACTTTTACAGTTACCAGTGTACCCAAGCCAGAGGCGAGGTCTGATAGTGTTGTTAGGAGATGGCATAGTATCCAAGTCAGAGGCAAGGTCAGACTGTCTGATAGTGTTGTTAGGAGATGGCATAGTATCCAAGTCAGAGGCAAGGTCAGACTGTCTGATAGTGTTGTCGCGAGATGGCATAGTACCAGACAGAGGCAAGGTCAGACTGTCTGATAGTGTTGTCGCGAGATGGCATAGTACCAGACAGAGGCAAGGTCAGACTGTCTGAAAGTGTTGTCGCGAGATGGCATAGTACCAGACAGAGGCAAGGTCAGACTGTCTGATAGTGTTGTCGCGAGATGGCATAGTACCAGACAGAGGCAAGGTCAGACCGTCTGAAAGTGTTGTCGCGAGATGGCAAAGTATCCAAGTCAGAGGCAAGGTCAGACTGTCTGATAGTCTTGTCACGAGATGGCAAAGTACCAGACAGAGGCAAGGTCAGACTGTCTGATAGTCTTGTCGCGAGATGGCATAGTACCAGACAGAGGCAAGGTCAGACTGTCTGATAGTGTTGTCGCGAGATGGCATAGTACCAGACAGAGGCAAGGTCAGACTGTCTGATAGTGTTGTCGCGAGATGGCATAGTACCAGACAGAGGCAAGGTCAGACTGTCTGATAGTGTTGTCACGAGATGGCATAGTACCAGACAGAGGCAAGGTCAGACCGTCTGATAGTGTTGTCACGAGATGGCATAGTACCAGACAGAGGCAAGGTCAGACTGTCTGATAGTCTTGTCGCGAGATGGCATAGTACCAGACAGAGGCAAGGTCAGACTGTCTGAAAGTGTTGTCGCGAGATGGCATAGTACCAGACAGAGGCAAGGTCAGACTGTCTGATAGTGTTGTCGCGAGATGGCATAGTACCAGACAGAGGCAAGGTCAGACTGTCTGATAGTCTTGTCACGAGATGGCAAAGTATCCAAGCCAGAGGCAAGGTCAGACTGTCTGATAGTCTTGTCACGAGATGGCAAAGTATCCAAGCCAGAGGCAAGGTCAGACTGTCTGATAGTCTTGTCGCGAGATGGCATAGTACCAGACAGAGGCAAGGTCAGACTGTCTGATAGTCTTGTCACGAGATGGCATAGTACCAGACAGAGGCAAGGTCAGACCGTCTGAAAGTGTTGTCGCGAGATGGCAAAGTATCCAAGCCAGAGGCAAGGTCAGACTGTCTGATAGTCTTGTCGCGAGATGGCATAGTACCAGACAGAGGCAAGGTCAGACTGTCTGATAGTCTTGTCACGAGATGGCATAGTACCAGACAGAGGCAAGGTCAGACTGTCTGAAAGTGTTGTCGCGAGATGGCATAGTACCAGACAGAGGCAAGGTCAGACCGTCTGAAAGTGTTGTCGCGAGATGGCAAAGTATCCAAGCCAGAGGCAAGGTCAGACTGTCTGATAGTCTTGTCGCGAGATGGCATAGTACCAGACAGAGGCAAGGTCAGACCGTCTGAAAGTGTTGTCGCGAGATGGCATAGTACCAGACAGAGGCAAGGTCAGACTGTCTGAAAGTGTTGTCGTGAGATGGCAAGGTATCCAAGCCAGAGGCAAGGTCAGACTGTCTGATAGTGTTGTCGCGAGATGGCATAGTACCAGACAGAGGCAAGGTCAGACTGTCTGATAGTGTTGTCGCGAGATGGCATAGTACCAGACAGAGGCAAGGTCAGACTGTCTGATAGTGTTGTCGCGAGATGGCAAAGTACCAGACAGAGGCAAGGTCAGACTGTCTGATAGTGTTGTCGTGAGATGGCATAGTACCAGACAGAGGCCAGGTCAGACTGTCTGATAGTGTTGTCGCGAGATGGCATAGTATCCAAGCCAGAGGCAAGGTCAGACTGTCTGATAGTGTTGTCGCGAGATGGCATAGTACCAGACAGAGGCAAGGTCAGACTGTCTGATAGTGTTGTCGCGAGATGGCATAGTACCAGACAGAGGCAAGGTCAGACTGTCTGATAGTGTTGTCGCGAGATGGCATAGTACCAGACAGAGGCAAGGTCAGACTGTCTGATAGTGTTGTCGCGAGATGGCATAGTACCAGACAGAGGCAAGGTCAGACTGTCTGATAGTGTTGTCGCGAGATGGCATAGTACCAGACAGAGGCAAGGTCAGACTGTCTGATAGTCTTGTCGCGAGATGGCATAGTACCAGACAGAGGCAAGGTCAGACTGTCTGATAGTCTTGTCGCGAGATGGCATAGTACCAGACAGAGGCAAGGTCAGACTGTCTGATAGTGTTGTCGCGAGATGGCATAGTACCAGACAGAGGCAAGGTCAGACCGTCTGATAAGTGTTGTCGCGAGATGGCATAGTATCCAAGCCAGAGGCAAGGTCAGACTGTCTGATAGTCTTGTCGCGATATGGCATAGTACCAGACAGAGGCAAGGTCAGACTGTCTGATAGTGTTGTCGCGAGATGGCATAGTACCAGACAGAGGCAAGGTCAGACTGTCTGAAAGTGTTGTCGCGAGATGGCATAGTATCCAAGCCAGAGGCAAGGTCAGACTGTCTGATAGTCTTGTCACGAGATGGCATAGTACCAGACAGAGGCAAGGTCAGACTGTCTGATAGTGTTGTCGCGAGATGGCATAGTATCCAAGTCAGAGGCAAGGTCAGACTGTCTGATAGTGTTGTCGCGAGATGGCATAGTATCCAAGTCAGAGGCAAGGTCAGACTGTCTGATAGTCTTGTCGCGATATGGCATAGTACCAGACAGAGGCAAGGTCAGACTGTCTGATAGTGTTGTCGCGAGATGGCATAGTACCAGACAGAGGCAAGGTCAGACTGTCTGAAAGTGTTGTCGCGAGATGGCATAGTATCCAAGCCAGAGGCAAGGTCAGACTGTCTGATAGTCTTGTCGCGAGATGGCATAGTACCAGACAGAGGCAAGGTCAGACTGTCTGATAGTGTTGTCGCGAGATGGCATAGTATCCAAGACAGAGGCAAGGTCAGACTGTCTGATAGTCTTGTCACGAGATGGCATAGTATCCAAGCCAGAGGCAAGGTCAGACTGTCTGATAGTGTTGTCGCGAGATGGCAAAGTATCCAAGCCAGAGGCAAGGTCAGACTGTCTGATAGTCTTGTCGCGATATGGCATAGTACCAGACAGAGGCAAGGTCAGACTGTCTGATAGTGTTGTCGCGAGATGGCATAGTACCAGACAGAGGCAAGGTCAGACCGTCTGATAGTGTTGTCGCGAGATGGCATAGTACCAGACAGAGGCAAGGTCAGACTGTCTGATAGTCTTGTCACGAGATGGCATAGTACCAGACAGAGGCAAGGTCAGACTGTCTGATAGTCTTGTCGCGAGATGGCATAGTACCAGACAGAGGCAAGGTCAGACTGTCTGATAGTGTTGTCGCGAGATGGCAAAGTATCCAAGCCAGAGGCAAGGTCAGACTGTCTGATAGTGTTGTCGCGAGATGGCATAGTACCAGACAGAGGCAAGGTCAGACTGTCTGATAGTGTTGTCGCGAGATGGCATAGTACCAGACAGAGGCAAGGTCAGACCGTCTGATAGTGTTGTCGCGAGATGGCATAGTACCAGACAGAGGCAAGGTCAGACTGTCTGATAGTGTTGTCGCGAGATGGCATAGTACCAGACAGAGGGAAGGTCAGACCGTCTGAAAGTGTTGTCGCGAGATGGCATAGTATCCAAGCCAGAGGCAAGGTCAGACTGTCTGATAGTCTTGTCACGAGATGGCAAAGTATCCAAGCCAGAGGCAAGGTCAGACTGTCTGATAGTGTTGTCGCGAGATGGCAAAGTATCCAAGCCAGAGGCAAGGTCAGACTGTCTGATAGTCTTGTCGTGAGATGGCATAGTACCAGACAGAGGCAAGGTCAGACTGTCTGATAGTGTTGTCGTGAGATGGCATAGTACCAGACAGAGGCAAGGTCAGACTGTCTGATAGTGTTGTCGCGAGATGGCATAGTACCCAAGTCAGAGGCGAGGTAATATTCCTCCTCAAGACAACACTATCAAACCATAGTGTTCTAATAAAAAAAAAAAGGCGATATTTCGTACAGTTACATACCTGGTAGTTCAATGTTACGGTTCAAATGTCAAGGTCATTTACAGCCGTATATCTGATCATGAACAGCAATATGACTTTATCTAGAAGATGACATGTATATGATTAAAAGAAAAGAAAGACAAACATTGGAACTCATATATGATATCATCATTCAACCATTTGACAGCACACATGACAAACTTCAGTTTTGACACATATTGCACTATTTCCACTAGATGGGTAGCTTTATTGTACTGTACGTACATGATGTACTTTCAAATATCAGTTCCTTATGGCAGTCCATGCCACCAGACAAGAGAAGGGAGATTGAGTTGTCTATGATTAACTATAGCTAGCTACAAATTATCAAAAAATGAAGTTTGTAGGGAAATTCAAGGTTATGTTTTAAATTTGTTTGTGAAAAAAAAAGTGGCAAATTGTGTCTTTGTATGAGTTGTTCCATCCTCCCCCCCACCCCCCCCAAAAAAAAACAAAAAAAAAACAGGTTAAGGATGAAGGGATGTGGGATACATTTGTTAATACTGCAGAATCCAATAAATCTATTGTTTTTAAATTTGATTAAATCAAGTACCAGGTTAATAATATTCAAGTATTTAAATCGATGAAAGAAAGGAACTCAACCTTCAAGATATCATTTAGGAATACAATTCTGACACATTGATTATAACAGTGAAATATTGAGTTGATGTGTGTAAGACCTCAACATGTCTGTACAACATGTGCTTCGGAATAAAAATTGTTTCTTTGTTTTTCAGGAAGTCCACAGAACCATAAAAACATGGCAGCCCACTTACAACAGGGTGCCATGACAATGTCTGTAGCTGCCATGGTCGCCGCTTCACAACAACACATGTTAGCAAAACCTGTACCGATGAGGCGACTCTCGGATAAAGGTATCACACAAACACGGACAAACCATAACTACGCAAACCCAGTTGACTCATTCCTCGCAGAATCCATGTTGGGACAAGGTAATTAAAAGATATTCATCAGCTTCATGTTGTTGTAGTACTGTTGTGGGGAAATGATGACCTAGGTAACATGATGTTCTGGGTAACACGATGTTCTGGGTAACACGATGTTCTGGGTAACACGATGTTCTGGGTAACACGATGATCTGGGTAACACGATGTTCTGGGTAACACGATGATCTGGGTAACACGATGTTCTGGGTAACACGATGTTCTGAGTAACACGATGATCTGGGTAACACGATGACCTGGGTAACATGATGGGTAACACAATGATCTGGGTAACACAATGACCTGGGTAACACAATGATCTGGGTAACACGATGACCTGGGTAACACGATGTTCTGGGTAACACGATGTTCTGAGTAACACGATGATCTGAGTAACACGATGATCTGGGTAACACGATGTTCTGGGTAACACAATGATCTGGGCAACACAATGTTCTGGGTAACACGATGTTCTGAGTAACACGATGATCTGGGTAACACGATGTTCTGGGTAACACGATGTTCTGGGTAACACGATGACCTGGGTAACATGATCTGGGTAACACAATGATCTGGGTAACACAATGATCTGAGTAACACGATGTTCTGGGTAACACGATGTTCTGGGTAACACAATGTTCTGGGTAACATAATGTTCTGGGTAACACAATGTTCTGGGTAACACGATGACCTGGGTAACACGATGACCTGGGTAACACGATGACCTGGTTAACACGATGACCTGGTTAACACGATGATCTGGGTAACACGATGATCTGGGTAACACGATGATCTGGGTATCACAATGTTCTGGGTATCACAATGTTCTGGGTATCACGATGTTCTGGGTATCACAATGTTCTGGGTAACATAATGTTCTGGGTAACACGATGATCTGGGTAACATGATGATCTGGGTAACATGATGGTCTGGGTAAGAGAATTTTGATGTCAATATTCTTTTGCTTGTAACCTTTGTTTTTAGGACCCTCTGGAAGATTAGCTTTGCTAAACAGGTTTTATATACTTAGTAAATAAAGTTTATTATTACTGTGTTTAAGTCCTTTTTAAAAAAATCCTTTTTCTGGCATTTCAACAGAAACATGTTTTAGGCCTGTCACTGTACATATTACAAGTTTAATGTTGAATTGACATTTGAACAGGAAATGCCTAGCTTAACATTCATATGCTTGGCTCGGGCTTCACATTTGCATATCTGAATGTTACACACTTTTATGCATTAAGCTTCAAGAATTTTGCTGACATTGATTACATTTTATTGCTACATGTAAAATAAATAGCGGAGCTTGATGCAGACAAGTTGTTGATGTGTCCGATACCAGAGAGTCATAGACATTTTATGACGGTGAAAGCCAAGGGTGATGGGCCGCGGATTTGTCTTCATAATTATATTTCTATATGTTTAAAGCAGTTGTTTGATATTGTAATGATCAGATCATTCGGTAATCAGATGATGTGGTCTGTCAAAAGGCAACCTGTCATTCGAGGAGTCATTTTCTGAGGAGTAAAGTCTTCTAAGAAGTTAATTTAACTGCAAAAATACTCAATATTTTGTTGATAAAAAAAAGGTCGATCCAGTATTTATTTCACTTTTGTGTCGCTAGAAGATGAAAATGAAAATTTCTGTAAAATAATGATTTGTACAGCTAACACTTTGTTTATTGTGTCAGTGTGTATTGATTCAACAGTACAATGTCACTAAATTGCCCCGAACATCCTTTGCAAGAATGAAGTGGCAAAATATGCTTAAGGAAAATTGAATCATTTTAGCGTTTTGTATTGCCAAAGTATTTGGTAAATTTCCTTAAAGAAATCAAATTTTAATAAGGACCTTTTTTCAGCTTCAGCTAACATAGATATAGTTTTATAGATTTCACTGTTTTAGCTTGAATGAAGATGTCACTGTAAATTATGCATTGCTAATGCTTAAGCATTTAAGGAAGTTAGGAAAATCAAAACTGCCATGAACCAGTGACCTAATAGGATGGGTATACCACAATGTTGTGTGCTGTTTAAACACCAACAAAGGTATTATAGTTGATAACTGTAATGGGACAACCCCTCTGATGTCCCTAACACACAGATACAGTGTACCAGGGGATATCTGTAATGGGACAACCCCTCTGATGTCTCTAACACACAGATACCGTGTACCAGGGGATATCTGTAATGGGACAACCCCTCTGATGTCCCTAACACACAGATACAGTGTACCAGGGGATATCTGTAATGGGACAACCCCTCTGATGTCTCTAACACACAGATACCGTGTACCAGGGGATATCTGTAATGGGACAACCCCTCTGATGTCCCTAACACACAGATACCGTGTACCAGGGGATATCTGTAATGGGACAACCCCTCTGATGTCCCTAACACACAGATACAGTGTACTGAGGATATCTGTAATGGGACAACCCCTCTGATGTCCCTAACACACAGATACAGTGTACTGAGGATATCTGTAATGGGACAACCCCTCTGATGTCCCTAACACACAGATACAGTGTACTGGGGATATCTGTAATGGGACAACCTCTCTGATGTCCCTAACACACAGATACAGTGTACTGAGGATATCTGTAATGGGACAGCCCCTCTGTCGTCCCTTACACACAGCTACAGTGTACCAGGGGATATCTGTAATGGGACAACCCCTCTGATGTCCCTAACACACAGCTACAGTGTACTGAGGATATCTGTAATGGGACAACCCCTCTGATGTCCCTAACACACTGATACAGTGTACCAGGGGATATCTGTAATGGGACAACCCCTCTGATGTCCCTAACACACAGCTACAGTGTACTGAGGATATCTGTAATGGGACAACCCCTCTGATGTCCCTAACACACAGCTACAGTGTACTGAGGATATCTGTAATGGGACAACCCCTCTGATGTCCCTAACACACAGATACAGTGTACTGAGGATATCTGTAATGGGACAACCCCTCTGATGTCCCTAACACACAGATACAGTGTACTGAGGATATCTGTAATGGGACAACCCCTCTGATGTCCCTAACACACAGATACAGTGTACTGAGGATATCTGTAATGGGACAACCCCTCTGATGTCCCTAACACACAGATACAGTGTACTGAGGATATCTGTAATGGGACAACCCCTCTGATGTCCCTAACACACAGCTACAGTGTACTGATGATATCTGTAATGGGACAACCCCTCTGATGTCCCTAACACACAGATACAGTGTACTGAGGATATCTGTAATGGGACAACCCCTCTGATGTCCCTAATACACAGCTACAGTGTACTGAGGATATCTGTAATGGGACAACCTCTCTGATGTCCCTAACACACAGATACAGTGTACTGAGGATATCTGTAATGGGACAGCCCCTCTGTCGTCCCTTACACACAGCTACAGTGTACCAGGGGATATCTGTAATGGGACAACCCCTCTGATGTCCCTAACACACAGCTACAGTGTACTGAGGATATCTGTAATGGGACAACCCCTCTGATGTCCCTAACACACTGATACAGTGTACCAGGGGATATCTGTAATGGGACAACCCCTCTGATGTCCCTAACACACAGCTACAGTGTACTGAGGATATCTGTAATGGGACAACCCCTCTGATGTCCCTAACACAGATACATTGTACTGAGGATATCTGTAATGGGACAACCCCTCTGATGTCCCTAATACACAGCTACAGTGTACTGAGGATATTTGTAATGGGACAACCCCTCTGATGTCCCTAACACACAGCTACAGTGTACTGAGGATATCTGTAATGGGACAACCCCTCTGATGTCCCTAACACACAGATACAGTGTACTGAGGATATCTGTAATAGGACAACCCCTCTGATGTCCCTAACACACAGATACAGTGTACCAGGGGATATCTGTAATGGGACAACCCCTCTGATGTCCCTAACACACAGATACAGTGTACTGAGGATATCTGTAATGGGACAACCCCTCTGATGTCCCTAACACACACATACAATGTACTGAGGATATCTGTAATGGGACAACCCCTCTGATGTCCCTAACACACAGATACAGTGTACTGAGGATATCTGTAATGGGACAACCCCTCTGATGTCCCTAACACACAGATACAGTGTACTGAGGATATCTGTAATGGGACAACCCCTCTGATGTCCCTAACACACAGATACAGTGTACTGAGGATATCTGTAATGGGACAACCCCTCTGATGTCCCTAACACACAGATACAGTGTACTGAGGATATCTGTAATGGGACAACCCCTCTGATGTCCCTAACACACAGATACAGTGTACTGGGGATATCTGTAATGGGACAACTCCTCTGATGTCCCTAACACACAGATACAGTGTACTGGGGATATCTGTAATGGGACAACCCCTCTGATGTCCCTAATACACAGCTACAGTGTACTGAGGATATCTGTAATGGGACAACCTCTCTGATGTCCCTAACACACAGATACAGTGTACTGAGGATATCTGTAATGGGATAACCCCTCTGATGTCCCTAACACACAGATACAGTGTACTGAGGATATCTGTAATGGGACAACCCCTCTGATGTCCCTAACACACAGATACAGTGCTGTAATGGGACAACCCGTCTGATGTCCCTAACACACAGATACAATGTACTGAGGATATCTGTAATGGGACAACCCCTCTGATGTCCCTAACACACAGATACAATGTACTGAGGATATCTGTAATGGGACAACCCCTCTGATGTCCCTAACACACAGATACAGTGTACCAGGGGATATCTGTAATGGGACAACCCCTCTGATGTCCCTAACACACAGATACAATGTACTGAGGATATCTGTAATGGGACAACCCCTCTGATGTCCCTAACACACAGATACAATGTACTGAGGATATCTGTAATGGGACAACCCCTCTGATGTCCCTAACACACAGATACAGTGTGCCAGGGGGTATCTGTAATGGGACAACCTCTCTGATGTCCCTAACACACAGATACAGTATGCCAGGGGGTATCTGTAATGGGACAACCCCTCTGATGTCCCTAACACACAGATACAGTGTGCCAGGGGGTATCTGTAATGGGACAACCCCTCTGATGTCCCTAACACACAGATACAGTGTACCAGGGGGTATCTGTAATGGGACAACCCCTCTGATGTCCCTAACACACAGATACAGTGTACTGAGGATATCTGTAATGGGACAACTCCTCTGATGTCCCTAACACACAGATACAGTGTACCAGGGGATATCTGTAATGGGACAACCCCTCTGATGTCCCTAACACACTGATACAGTGTACCAGGGGGTATCTGTAATGGGACATGTACAACCCCTCTGATGTCCCTAACACACAGATACAGTGTACCAGGGGATTTCTGTAATGGGACAACCCCTCTGATGTCCCTAACACACAGATACAGTGTACTGAGGATATCTGTAATGGGACAACTCCTCTGATGTCCCTAACACACAGATACAGTGTACCAGGGGATATCTGTAATGGGACAACCCCTCTGATGTCCCTAACACACTGATACAGTGTACCAGGGGATATCTGTAATGGGACAACCCCTCTGATGTCCCTAACACACAGATACAGTGTACCAGGGGATATCTGTAATGGGACAACCCCTCTGATGTCCCTAACACACAGATACAGTGTACTGAGGATATCTGTAATGGGACAACCCCTCTGATGTCCCTAACACACAGATACAGTGTACTGAGGATATCTGTAATGGGACAACCCCTCTGATGTCCCTAACACACAGATACAGTGTACCAGGGGATATCTGTAATGGGACAACCCCTCTGATGTCCCTAACACACAGTGGAGCGTACCAGGGGATATCTGTAATGGGACAACACAAGCGATGTCCCTTACACAAGCGATGTCCCTAACACAAGCGATGTCCCTAACACTGATGTCCCTAACACACATGTCCCTAACACACATGTCCCTAACACACATGTCCCTAACACACATGTCCCTAACACAGTCACAGTGTACCAGGTGTATGTTTTGGTTGTAGTACACCTTGTATACCAGTTATACCTCAGGGATCACTACACCCCTGGTCACTTGACCTAACTGACCACTAGGCTGTATTTCTGTGATAAATGAGAAATGACCGAGGTATCAGTTTTCTGGTGTCAACATGTACTACTGGTGGTGGTCGTTCATGCAGAAAGAGGCCCTATTGGGGATATTTAAACAAATTATAATTAATCAGTGTCCATTTTCAGTCAATAATATCGCTTAGTCCACTGAAAACAGCACAGGTTTCTTCCAGGTAGCTTCATCTTATACACAACTTATGATCATCTGGAGATGAATCTTTAAATATTGACTAAAACCTCATTTTGTTTGGACCTCACTAGATTTAAGGGACGTGTAGCTTTTAATAACACATGATACAACTTCCCTTCACATCAACTTTTCTGAACAGTTTAGTAAATCAGAACTATATTTGGAATATTATTCATAACTCAGTCTTACACAAGGGAAGATGGTGCCAATAAAAATTCAAATTATACTTTTATCAGTAAACTTTGTTTCAACAACATCAGGCCAGACAGGCCCATTGCTCTAGAGAAGGTACAGAAGAGTCCAATAAAAAAAAGTTTTCAATTCTTCTTATAAAGATCGCTGGGGTGCCCTTTACAGTATGGATGCTATAAGGTGCCAGATCCATAAGGGAAATATACCATAATGGGGGTACATGGTATTGGATAATTACGAATAAATGATGAAATTGAACTGCGTAATTGAGGAATGAAAAGCTATTCCATGAGCAAAGAATATGAATCAAATGCAATATTTCTTTAAATCTCCTATAGTTGTCATGTTCTGTATACAATATTATATATATTTCATATAAATGATTGACCATCCTACGATATTATACTACCAAGGTATATTATATCTGCACCTGAAATATAAGATTTTATCCAAATATATCCATATTCCATGTCTTCAGTAGAAGTACGGTATGGTAACAGTTGTTGGTATTATTAGTTACTGGTTTTACCACCTACATTTCTGCCCATTGCTGTGACGTTTCATCTCACAGACTATAGTCAGTACACTACCCCTTATAATGGCCCCCTTTTATAAACTTGAGGATGGTCAATTTTTTTTTACGGTTGACAGAGTTCTGTGATAAATGATGACAACCTGTAAACTTGACCGCTAAACCTGTGATACACAGTAGGCCGGGAAAAGTGGATTAATGGAAACGAAACTATGTATTGGAAAGAAGTAAATCTGTATATATATAGTATAGTAGAGACTGTAATTTTTCAAAATTTTTCATTACATGTAAAAAGAAGATGTCAAACACACTCTCACTTTCACACATGTTGAAAAGGCATCATCATAAAAATTGTTCATAATCATTGTCACCATATCACCATCAGCATCTGACATTCATCATCATCAAGATCTTTCATCATCATCATCATCATCATCGATATATCATCATCATCGTCGTCGTCATCATCATCATCAACCAAATCATTCAATATCATCTTCAAAATTATTAATCAACATCATGATCTTCATCAATATCTTGCAATCAATGCAAAAACTTATTAAAAACCTAATATTACGATGTACCTTCAGATATACAAATATACTCTAGGCTGCTGACATTTTTGCAAATATGAACAGTGAGTATAGGTTTTTAGGTCATTTACTAGTAATTAAGGAATTAGTTTTTGTGATTATGTAATACAGGGATTGCTCATTCAGTTTAAATTACAATAATACAGGTTTGAACTCTGTCTAACATTATAAATCCTTAAGATAATATAAGATTATAGGTTTGCGTAGTAACTATTACATGTATATTCCACAGAAAACAATTGCGTTACCAGTTCTTTACAGATTAAGTTGGACGTGAACTTTTAGTGATACAGTAATACACATTTATTGATGAAGTAACCATTGAAAATAAGTAGTGTTTGTGGATAAGATTGGCTGGTCACTACCAGGGTATGTAGGTCTTAGATAATACTTAGGTGAACTTGTAAAGACTGACCCCTGCTTGACCACTGACTGCCCTGTAGTGTTACCCAGGTGTAACCAATCTGGATGTTATGCAATAGTTGGTCATGATCGACCATCAGCTTCACTGATCATGACCAGCCTTGTCTTCCACAGGACTAATGTTTTAATGAAAACTTTTTGAATTTTGATTTAAATTATTAAACCCCAAGTTCCTAATTTAAGATAAAAGGCTGTACTTAAGTGTTTCCTGTACAAAGATCAGCTTAAGGTATGTAGAAGATCATTTAAGCTGCAATAATGGGGTGAATATGGGCTGTAGAAGCAGTTCTTAAGGAAAGTCATAAATCATACCATCGTATTCTGATGTTGTAGGAAAAACATATATCACACAAGTACTCTGCTATATTTTTTGGCTATGGAACAGCAAACACTTTGGTTGTTGAAAAAAATGAGCATTTATTAAAATGTCAGTTATGTTCACAAACCAAAAATATGGGGTTGTTTACTAATAAAATGCCACAAAATTGAAACTTAATTTCACGTGCCCAAATATATGTATAAGAGATTTTTTTCATAATATCCTGCGTCTTTAGTGAAATATGTCAACCTGGTGTTAGTATATAACATGTATGTAATTATAAGTTGACAATGCTGTGGATATCAGTTACACCACTTTCTCCCACACCAGTGCCCATTTACTTACTAACACCTCCAGTATACATAAGGGTTGTGCAAGATCGCCTAACAGGGGGGATTCTGGTAGTAATGTGTGTATACACTGACCATTGGTCAGTGTTAATTCTACAACATTTCCACATGACTGACCAGTGTAGGCTCACTTAGTAAATATGTAAGACTTGGGCAAGAATGGCTTAAACATTCTATTAGTCCATTGTGTTGGTTTTAACATGACCATTCCACTGCAACTGGTCAGTTCTAATGCATGGCTTGACCAGTCAACTTGGCTTGACCAGTCAACTTTAGGTCCTGGAAAACTTGCAGTGAAAAACTTACAGTATATAATTAACTTCAGTATACAACTAGTGAATGATACTTGTGTACTAGAATTAAGCAACAACAACAACAACAAAAAAATGGAAAATGTGAAGTTTCTTAGGGAATGAAATAATTTAAAGGGATTTACAAACTAATTCATCACCTGTTCTGACTTGGATTACCAGTGTTAACTTCGGATATTAGACCGAGAGTCAAGTTTCTACAACTGAAGATTCTTTGTGTCATTATTGTTACTGGGCAAGCAGATAAAAGGCTGTGCCAAAGTTGTGTTGGTCAGAAAACGTGAGCATCCTCCTAGAGTGACCAAATTGTAAATGACCAGTAGTGTCCAGAATGGATTACAATAGTAGCTACATGTCATCTAGTCTGATGACTGGACATCATCAGCCGTCGGCTCTGTCACCAACCTCCAGTTCACCAGGCTCCATGGGCTTCGGATCACTGGGATCAACGTCCAGTCTGTACAACGACAGTAATGTGTTCGGTCAGAATGGACATGGATATTTTGGATCATCAATGTCCAGTCCGAGTTTTAACCAGCAGTCAGCCTACTTCAACCCTTACCTACAGCTACAAGGTTTAGGTAAACTCTGAACCCACCCCAATCATGTTTTCCACTTTTCTTATTTCCTCTGCATTATTTAGCCATTAGACAGACCCCCTTCTTTCAAACTGCGTAAAACTGAAATATGCCATATGTTTGTAGAGGAATGAAAAAACATTCAAATAAAAAAGATGTTGCTCACATTAGTTTGAAGCACAACCAGATATAATCAAAAATAGATTAAAAAAAACTTATTGTTTAGTTGATCATGATAAAAAAAAAAACACAAATGTATTTCTTTGGATTAGTCTAAATCTGAATTATTATTATAACACAGTCGTTATTGTAACCTCTCTACACTGAACCCTGCTCTATCAGACAGGTTGTACAGACTGACACAGTTATCATAGTGATTTCGACTACAGCACATTTAGATCGGATACCCCAGTGTCTGCTGATGTAGATATGACACCTGGCGTATTCTGCTTGTTATAATGACTAAAAGTAAGATATCCTAGTCTATAGTGTAATAAATCTGATGGGTTACAATTATACCCCGGCCTTACACTGGAGGATCAGAATTACTAGTCTAGACAGATATTTCAACATTTCAGAAATCTCATTCATAAAGACATGTTAGCGTGAGAACAGACCAGCTAACTACAACTCTGTATCTCACAGACTCATCCAGTATCAACCTTGAAATCATTTCGGGAAATCATGTGTGGAAGTGATGTAACTAGATACAGATTGATGTTATGTCAGGAATCAAGATAGCTGATAAAGTCATTTCTGGCTTGAATCAAGTTCAACATGTTAACCGAATTTCAAAGAAGAAAATTTAAAAACACCAAGGGAATTTCACGGAGTAAGATATCGGAGTAATATATCGTGTTGTAATATGAACTGATGTAGCCGTCTGAATTTAGTATTTAAGTTATTAACAGAGAAAACTATGAGTATCAATCATTTAAGTGTCTTTGAACTTAAAAGATTTATAGTTATGTATCAAAGAAAACTCTCTTGTCAAAACCATGGCCAAAATGCTGATGATAATGTGATTTCTTTTCATCATTTTTACTTTTTAAAATTTCGTGATCAAACTTCAGTTTGTTAAGACTTTTTACTTTTCAGATTTTAATTGTATGCTTTAACACTAGTTTCAAGGACTTACATGCAGCTGTTCAGTTGGTTATTTGTGCTGAATCAATTGTACATTCTCTTGGTGTATGATCATGATTCAGTACATATATTTTACTGATATCAAAATTGATCTATTTTCATTTGTCAAACAATAGACTAGGAATCAAGTCATTATATTAAATCTTCATTAGTTGGCAGTTTCAAGAATGACCTCTATATCCATATCTTAAACTGAAATAAAATCTTAATTGTGTCCTTCGTAAAAATCTATCGGATAGTGGGGAGTAGCATAATCAAGAAATAAAAACCAAAAAGTTCAGACTATTTAACAATATACATTCAACGATTTGTTCTTTTTAATGAAGAAAAACATATCCAGTGAGCAATCCTATATTCAATCATTTTCATTTTTGTCTGCCTTTCATAACCAAGATGGATTTCAATCAGGTCACTTTTGATTTACAAATGAAAAGCGTCAAAAATCATTAGTTTAGTCAATTTGAACTTAATATCATATTTTCTCTGACAATTAACAACTGTTCCAAAGCAAAATGTATGTTCTGTTGCAATTTGTATAATTATAAGCTAAGTAGATGTGAAGATTATCAAAGAAAGTGAAAATGTTGAAATAATACAACTTTTAAGAGAATAAAAATATTTGGATTTGTAGTTGTATCATTATCACGAGAGAAAAAAAGACCCATAGCAGATTTTGTGTTTCTGACCCAGTAATATATACTGTTATCTAATTATAACACCGTCTAAGGATCTGAAGGGTTGAATTGTCTGGTGTTTGGTGGGCTTCTGGGATCCTATACAGTAGCTATATATCAGGTTTATTCTTTAATTTATTTGGAGTAATGTTTAAACACTGTGTGTTGGTTATGTACAATGATCATCCACCAACGTACTGGCAACACTTCCTGCCACCTTGACCGTCAGGCACTAAGTGTTGACTGTTACCTAACCTTGTATAACACTGAAAGCTATAGTCTGGCTGCAGGAATTACTGACCACTGGTCAGTCTGGCTGCCCAGACAGCTTACCTGTTATAAATTACCTGTTACATAACGTTAGCTAATTCATTGGGTAACTGATATGACCTACTAATTAGAGCTGTCTGGCCAGGTATATATGTTGTATATTGGGAGTTGATTGCTGTTACTCTGAAGTAGCATTGATTGGACGATGACCATATGGTAGTTCTGACCAAATTTATACCTTATTAGACTTTGTATACACAGACATGTATATTGTGTATATATTACTATAGAGTATCCTGTGGAATGTTCGTGTTCACAGACAAGTACTGTATGTTATGAACCCTGCCACTCTGACAAAATTGCCAATATAAAATATTGTGTACACATGTTTTAAAAAAAACACAAGGTCATCAAATTGATAAATCATGTCAACTTCACAGTAAGTGTGCAAACTCCAGATGTGGATCGTGATAATGTGGGTTTGTAGCTAATGAAAATAAATTATTATAGGTTGTTTAAACCAGTTTTATCAAACACAAATTGTAGGTGGTATTGACTTTGATCAATGATATTGACCTTGGGCTTTCCATGTGTAATGACCTAATTAATATAACGACCATAACTTATATGTGATTATGCTTATATACTTCTGAAATTTATAATATATTGATCATAAAAGTATGTTACTGATGGTATAAATTACACTGTAGGCAGTAAGTGAACCGATATACACACCAGACAACATATTATAATTAATATACTCTCACCCATAATCTCTTCTTCAACCTACACCCAGACAGTTTTAGTTAAGGATTTTACATTTCAATTTAAGATACGCCAGATGAAAGAATTACAAGTTTTTGTGATGATGAACTCGGACCCATCAGTTAAACTTTGCACATAAAGTCTTGAGTAACGATCTGCTCTTTTACATCCCTGATCTTGATGTAACGGGCTACTTCTGTCAGAATTTGTAGCTAGTGCAGCATATTTTGGCCATGAATGTTTGTTTTAGGTGATTAACGTAAGCTGTCGTTGTGTGGGGTTCTTTAAACGGCTACCATAGTCTTGATTTAACTGTTATCGGCTGGAACTGGAATCCTCGGAATTCTGTTTTGTCTGAGTCTGTTACTACACTGCCTACAAGCTTTTTTTTTTAAGGTCTCCCGATGTTTCCTGTCACAATATACATGGCGCTGTCAATATTTGTTAGAACTCTACCAACAGACACCCATCAAAAGTTGCTTACATATGGTTCATTACTTCGGTATTACTGACAAACAAAAAGTACTGGATTTATTTATTAGACCTCTCTCCAAGTATTGAACCTAAACATGTGTTATGTCACTGAGGATCCCATCCTTAATCAAGCAGTACTACCGACACATAGTTCTGTTTCTGGTAAAGTTTAATACTGTATACATTTTATATACTGTATAATTATAAGATAAAATGAAAAAAAAAGTTATGTGGTAGAAAGAGTACAGCAGAGTTACTTCCTAGTAGTCCGGCACTTCATCACTAGCCATCCACCTCTGGGTTATGAGTTCGAAACCTACGTGGGGCAGTTGCCAGGGTACTGCATGCCCGGCTTTCCTCCACCTCCAAAACCTGGCACGTCCTTAAATGACCCTGGCTGTTAATAGGATGTTAATCAAAACAAACCAAACCAAATCCTAGTAGTCAGAAGCTGTACCGGAACAGATATACAACGTACATGCCAACAGCCGATCTCTAAATATATATTATTATGTCACTTGTTTCAGCTGATCATAACTTCTATAAGTAAAAGTTCTACTCCTTCCTAGTATTTATAGTAACAGTGTCGACATTCACCTTTAAACTTCAGACTCCAAAAGCAGTCCTGAACCCTCAATAAGGTGTATGTTGCAGGCCTAGGGTCAAGGTCAATTATATAGGTCACTATGATTTCTTTATGTTTAGCATAGAATTATGTCATGAGTGATATTGTAGAGAATTTTGACGTATTTCACTATTTTCATGATGTATGATCGACAAAGCAAGTGTAAGACAAAATTATGATCAAAATATTATAAAGTGTTATTATTACCGATCAACACTATATCAGGCAAATAAGTCGAGGATGAACATGTTAATTTATGCATGATCAGTCGCGTACATGTTTTCATTATACTGTTATCATAAAGTTAATGAGGGACATTGTTCTTCGTTGAAAAAACTACATATTTAAGATGACAAGCTGCATATTTCATCAGCATATATATATATGTGTACACGCTGCCGATTCTCCCGATTGTATAAAGGGCAGAAATACATGGTTATTTGTATATGCAGGTATATATGGAAAGCTATTTCTATCAATAGAAATATTACATCAGAACTCCATCTGCTTTCAGGTCTGTTAGAGGTAATCAAAGTTATTTTTGGCGAAATGTTCCTCGTACAAATTGGATTCAGTGTAGATACATAGGAGCTTACCACAGGGATTGTATTACCCAGACATTGTTGGCATGCCAACATAAAATAGTTAGGGATTGGTTAAACCTTCTGTAGGTTTAATGAAAGATGTTATTTGTAATATTTGCGTATTGAGAAGTTTTGAAACTTTTGAAGCAAAAGAACAGACATAATGAGATGATGCTGTTGTGACCTAGATTTGATAACATGTTTCTGTATAATGTGAGGCAATTATATATAATTTGCTGTAAATAACTTAGCTTTATAACACAGACTTGTACATCAATATATATTCTTACATGGGTTTATATTTCTTATGAGATTTATAAAACAAAGCCCCAAGAAACTAGTGAGTCTTAAAAACTTTTGGTAAAATCTATCTCCTCACTGACTGAAGCCATCTGAAGAGGTGTTTAACAATAGCATGTTTAAATCTTAAACAAGAAAGAGCATTAGATTGATTGATTCATGGGGCCTAATACCCTTGTTCTGGTTAGAATGAGCCTAGATCCAGGGTAGTAACGTATAACTGATCAGGACTAGTCCATCTGATTCAATTATAGGGATGACAGCTTCAGGAGTAAGTACAATGATGTATAAGCAATATATACCGGTCTGATAATATAGACACTGTCTAAACTGAACCCTAAACTGAACCCTGCATGATCTGGAAACCTGTTTCAAATGTATGTTGTCAATCGTCTGTTACATTTCAATCACAAGATACATGTAATACAACAACTAGACTACATATGTAAAATACGACAACTACATGTCTGGTTGAAATATTTGAACTGTTTGCTGGGAGGTTTTTGACCGGCTTTAGAATTACTGTTCAGCCTTTGAGATATCCATCAGAACAATACAGAAAAAAAATGGTTTTGGAGTGAAAGTATGTTATGCATTAGTATGTAAGTTTGATCCGTGTTTAAAACAGATTTAGCAGCACCTTGTGTATTGCACCGAGACATGTGTTTCCACTTAACATGTACGTTTTACCTACATCTGCCGCTGAGTGGCGTTACCATGGTGGTGCGGTTAATTATCACTCCTACATAACTAATCACATTTTTGACAATTATTGATATTGGATTGTGTTAAACGTATGGGCATGTTTCCTCTGTGGAAGGTTCTTCAGTTTACAAGAGAATTATTAAGATGTAATTCACAAAACCAGAATGTGTTATGTTACAGCTAAAAAAACATGAAGAAAAAAAACCCAGAATAAAGGCTACACATTGTAAAATAGAATATATAAAAAACTTAATCGAAGGCAGAAGAGGGGTAACAGCCAGAAAATGTTCATTAATGACCTAGTGTCAATAAAGCTACACTCAACATTATGAATCCACATGTACACACCATCAGTTGTTCACATACATTTCTTGTAGTTTATGGCTCAAATAATGTTATCATGGACTTATGAAAAAATCCGTATAAGATTTACGCCTTCCCAAGCCGTATAAGATTTACGCCTTCCCAATCCGTATAAGATTTACGCCTTCCCAATCCGTATAAGATGTACGCCTTCCCAATCCGTATAAGATTTACGCCTTCCCTAGTTTGTCTAGCCAAATTCACGCTCTCCCTCCATAGGCCGAAAATCAAACCTATTTAAGCATCACATGAAGTGGATATACTTTAAAAGGGACAAATTAAACAAAAGTCTTCTGTTTCTGATTATAGGGACATGCACTTATGTTTTCTGTCATATTTTTCAGTTCGGAAAAGTCAAATATACATTAACTGTAAAGATGTTGCGGTATATTTGCAAACAATTTTTTTCTATACGTTTTGTTGTTACATTTGGTATGACATTGGAGATCAGTAAATCTTTTGTTTCTGTTACAGCGGCCGTAGCAGCAGCTGGTAGCTCTCCGACATTGGCCAGGGCCTTGGCAGCAGTACAGCAAACACAGAAACGACCCAGAAGTGAAAAGAAGGCATTTCCTTTAGAACAGAAAGACACAAAGTACTTTGAACGGCGAAAACGTAACAACCTCGCAGCTAAAAAATCACGAGATGCTAGAAAATCTCGTGAGGATGAAATATCAATTCGTGCTAGTTTCTTAGAAAAAGAAAATGCCATTCTTCGAGCTCAAGTTGCAACTTTACGTGAAGAAGCTAACTCACTCAAACAACTACTTCTCCAGAAGCGTTCAAAACATTAATGTGATTGTTCAGGAAGTTACCAGAATTTTTTTGAAGGTTGTATCGCAGTCTTCACATTGTTAAGGAAAACCGGTGTTTTTGTTTACATTTTGTAACATACCTTGCTGATTTTACTCAGATGATTTCATCACAGATTGCCTTTTTCCATTGCTCAGAAATTGTGAAAGTTTGTCTTGTTAAATTGGAATTTCAAAACTACAATATCATTTTCCCTCTAACTACTCAACCAGCCTGATAGCTTGAGGTTGTGTGACTTTCCATCAGTCAGGGGTCTAGTTGAGGAACTCAATGGCAATAACTGTATATAATCTGTCAAATCGTCGAGGAATTCTGTTACAAATCCTCGTCCAAACATTGTTGATATTCCGTACTGTTTGATACTCAGTTCTGTCCAATTCATTTTAAACTACTAGGGCAGTGAACATTTAGACTGTTTTGGATCATAAATTTACAATTTAGGTGATACAAGACGCATTGCAGAATTCAATTTGATTTTAATGACGTTATTGTCCAACGAAACATCTCATTCATTTAGTTTTAAAAAACAGTTGTAGTTCAAACGCAAAATATATGATAGGTGTATCAGGAAACCAATGTGATGAGATCTGCTACAAAGAGGAATCATAAATAAGGTAATTTCTAAAAATTCCGGTAATATTTGCTCATTTGTGTGATTTTGAATGTGAGAAATACTTATACAGAGGTTTTTTTTAAATGTGAGAAATACTTATACAGAGGTGATGTATATGTTACGGGTGCTCACGATGCTGGTAGCTACAAATTTACAATTTACAATATTAAGTTTCATTTCATGAATGTACCCGGTACAATTGAACCTTTTTGTTAACTGCTCATCATGTATACGTTTGTAACCAATGGGCTAAAACCATAATATTTTACAAGCAGCTGGCTGTTACAGATTCCATGATAGCAATGTTGGATTATGGAAGGGAGACAACTCCTCGTTGTTTTCTAATTCTATCTTGACATAAATTTTTCTTGAAAATTCTGTTTCAAGTAGTAATGATGTCTATGAATTTGATGTATGATTAGATATCAGAATAATTGTATATGTAATCATGGATGTAGTGTATATATATATATATATGTGTGTTATCTTGTGTGTGGACAGAGTAAAGGACTTCTGGTGGACAGAAAATTGATGCACATCTGTAGCCGATCGGATATATTTTCGGTACATTTTCCATCTTTTTCGAATAATTATCAACAGAAATCAAATTTATTCAGAATACTGTTTTGTTTCACAAAATTTCTGCAGAAGGTGTTCATGCAGTTTTAAAATTCATATTTTTTACAGTGTTGCTTGATAAAGAGTACTACAAAACTAACACTGTTGCAAGAGTTACCATTCAGCGTTAGACCCTGTTTACATGGGATAGCATATAGAAGGTCCTGGTCTGTGGTGTAAAGGCTAGAGTCCAGTCTTCCACCAGTGCCTACACCTGAAGTCCTTACTCAGAATCTGATTTCTATGCAGTGCTGTTATTTCTTAATAGAAAACAATTGTTACGATATTTGTGTATAGAGTCTAGGCTAGGTCTGCTTGACCATCTGTGCTGTATGTAAATCTGTACATATCGGGGAGATGTCTGCCTGGCCGGGGTAAGAAAACCCAGTGTACATATTGGGGATATGTCTGCCTGGCCGGGGTTAGAAAACCCAGTGTACATATTGGGGATATGTGTGCCTGACCGGGGTAAGAAACCCAGTGTACATATCGGGGAGATGTCTGCCTGACCGGGGTAAGAAAACCCAGTGTACATATCGGGAGATGTCTGCCTGGCCGGGGTTAGAAAACCCAATGTACATATCGGGGAGATGTCTGCCTGACCGGGGTAAGAAAACCCAGTGTACATATCGGGATATGTCTGCCTGACCGGGGTAAGAAAACCCAGTGTACATATCGGGAGATGTCTGCCTGACCGGGGTAAGAAAACCCAGTGTACATATCGGGAGATGTCTGCCTGGCCGGGGTTAGAAAATTAAACCCAGTGTACATATCGGGGAGATGTCTGCCTGGCCGGGGTAAGAAAACCCAGTGTACATATTGGGGATATGTCTGCCTGGCCGGGGTTAGAAAACCCAGTGTACATATTGGGGATATGTGTGCCTGACCGGGGTAAGAAACCCAGTGTACATATCGGGGAGATGTCTGCCTGACCGGGGTAAGAAAACCCAGTGTACATATCGGGAGATGTCTGCCTGGCCGGGGTTAGAAAATTAAACCCAGTGTACATATCGGGGAGATGTCTGCCTGACCGGGGTAAGAAAACCCAGCGTACATATCAGGGATATGTCTGCCTGACCGGGGTAAGAAAACCCAGTGTACATATTGGGGATATGTCTGCCTGACCGGGGTAAGAAAACCCAGTGTACATATTGGGGATATGTCTGCCTGGCCGGGGTTAGAAAATTAAACCCAGTGTACATATCGGGAGATGTCTGCCTGGCCGGGGTTAGAAAATTAAACCCAGTGTACATATCGGGAGATGTCTGCCTGACCGGGGTAAGAAAACCCAGTGTACATATCGGGAGATGTCTGCCTGACCGGGGTAAGAAAACCCAGTGTACATATTGGGGATATGTCTGCCTGACCGGGGTAAGAAAACCCAGTTTACATATCGGGGAGATGTCTGCCTGACCGGGGTAAGAAAACCCAGTGTACATATTGGGGAGATGTCTGCCTGGCCGGGGTTTGAAAACCCAGTGTACAGATCGGGGAGATGTCTGCCTGACCGGGGTTAGAAAACCAAATTTTCAAATTTCAATTTCTGAAACTTGTCATATTTTAACATTTTACTAGAAAATTATTCCAATTCTGTAAATATACTGCAATGAGCCCAGAGTGCCTTGTAAGAACTCAGTATCTCTTGACTATAAGCAGGGGAATGGTCAGTGAATTTGTTTGTATTGTTTAAAAGAACTGCAATGTATAGATCATATATATATATGGATATAATCAGACTTGTATGTCTGGTGTAGATGTATTTCCTTTTAAGGCTCAGTACAGCAATCACTGATTTTAATGCCTCAAGAACCAAGGTACAAGTGCTCAAAATTTTGGAGAGGCCTGTTCACAAAAGATGTACATCAATTGACACTATTATTTGGTAGATATTGGAAATGAAATAAAACTGTTAAAATCAATGCACTCTATATATTGGACATCTTGGATTTATTGATGATCATAACTAGTTCACATCTTATCTGTACATTTTTATGCTGATTGATATTTTTTGTGTGTAAATGTTTTTAATATTTTGTTGCAATGAATGACTACCTCATGTATATATGCCACTGAGAATTTGATATTATTTTTTACATATGTAATAATGTATATATATATGTGTTATTATTATATATATTTGTAGTTTATATATCCCCAGTTAGTGTTAAAGTTTAGATAGTGCAATGGACGCCGTGTTTATTGGTATCCCGGTGGTACGTGTATGGTGTATTCCGGTGGTACGGGTACGGTGTATTCCGGTGGTACGGGTACGGTGTGGTACGTATACGTGTATGGTGTATTCCGGTGGTACAGGTACAGTGTATTCCGGTGGTACCGGTACGGTGTGGTACGTATACGTGTATGGTGTATTCCGGTGGTACGTGTACGGTGTATATGGTGGTACGTGTACGGTGTATTCCGGTGGTACGATGTCGCAGTATTATTGGTCAGATTTAGCTACAAGGGATCACAAGGTTGAAAAATATATTTACTGCAACAAATTTTGTAGTTTTTAAGAAAAAAATCTGGTAAACTTGTATTTGAGTCTGTGAAAATATTTGAAATAAGGAGAAATAATTGCTATGCATAGGATACATCTTTATAATTTGTAGATCAGAAATCACCGAAAAGAATTGGTCATTTCTGGATTTTTTTCACAATTATTTCAAAGGAAAAAATGTTATGTTTTCTGTAGTCATTTCTTTTCCATTTCAAAAATATCAGAAATAGGAAAAAAAGGAAAATCTAGTAACATTTTATATTCTATAGTTATAGCTTTGGAAAACTTTTACAATATTTTCTAGAAAATTAGGAATTAAATTTTTGAAAGAATGGATTTATTAGGGTGGGATGTAATAATTTCATTTATAATCAAATTGGAAGAAGTAAAACACTATTTCATAACAAATCTAATTAATCATGTGGTAATTGGACACATGAAATTTAGATACAAACGATTTGGTATGTAGTGGTACCATGAATTACTGCTTGTTTTATCCTGTTTATTTTGTACAATTTTAAATTGTTATATATATATAGATATGTATAATATGTGTTTAGTGTGTTTGTGTATGTGTGCGCTGATCTGATGATACTTTACACAAACTACACATATCTTACTCCGACTGACATTTTGAAAGTTAAGATTATTTCATGAAAAAAAGCTTTTGGATATATCTTTCTTTACTTTTTTTTTTTTTTTTTGAGCAAAAAAAACTGACAAGAAACTCCTCAATATTGCAGAGAAATTCTATAAATCAAGCGTGTTATATATATTGGCATTGACCTTCCAAGTTTGTTGTTGTCAGGACTGACTACAACAGCGGGTTGTGGCGGTGTAGATATGTGTGGGTATGTGTAAGGAATCAATTGTTATGTTCAGTCTTTACAAGTTTATCTCAGGGAATTAAACATGTAAAAAGTAATGTACCAATTTGTTAATAATTGTGTCATTTTATGAGTGTATAAAAATCCTATAGTCAAACTTTTACATAGTCTCAGGGAGTCGTGTGATAAATCAGAAAATATTATTATTCTGTATCATACATCCAGACTTGTACAGTCACAGGGATTTGTAATTAAAGAGTGAAATATTTACATAGAAATTATAACAATTTTGTTGAATTCATTCAAAGTTGAGAAGAACAGTCTCGGTGATTTGTTTAATGAGAGAAATATATAGAGACAATTTTACATCAGAGAATGGACAGTCTAATGGTGTAAGGGGAGACAATCCATTATTGTGTCAGATTCTGTAACTGGGTTAGGAATACAGTAGTTATCAGTGTATCTGTAAATTTCATTTGTTCTCGTTTTATTTTAAATATTATATTTTACCCAATACTCAGGAGTTTTTATGACATATTTTACGGAATGTAATTTTAAAATCAAACGGGTATGAAAATGTTATTGTTTTAACATTTTGACTACTGCTTCCGACTTCGGCAGTTAACTAGCTGTGATACGGGTTCTGTATACAAAAAAAATCATTGCTTTAGTTTTCATGTACACACTATATACTTCTAAATATGCCTTTTACATACATAGATTATTATTTGTGTGCAGTTTATTATCTTTGGCCGGTGTATTTATGTCTAAAATATGCATATTTCCTTAAAATTTTAAAATTGAGACAAATAGACAAATTCACATAGGGGGGGGGGGGGGGGGGGGGGGGGACTATTTCAATAACTGTTGAGTATTGTGTCTGGTCCCTGTTGGTTAAGAAACATCACCAGAGTGGTACCACACAATTTTAAATATTGTCTTTGACTTTTAATGAATGTACTTAACACTGATATAAGCTCTTGCATTTTATGTAGATATTGATAAGTGGAATTGAAAGTCATATTTTTTGACATTACCCTTATAATGATAATTGTATTGACACTTAAAAGCATACAATTTGTATATTAGGTTGTTATGTATAACTACCCTTAATGGAAATGAAGAAATTTTATGTCTAAGCCAATTGTTGTGTTGTGTTTTTGTTAAATTTTCAACTTGGATCTGGATTTTCCATCTTACATCAACAACTGACATGATGTTACATGAAATGCATAAGGAAAGCAGTGATGTTACTATCAAGAAAAGAAAAATTCAGGATGGGAAAATATGAAGCACGTTACAAGTGAAGATTAAGATAAAGTGAAACTAAATGATATTACAAGACACTTGTTGCTCGACATCCTGATAAGCTCTATCATAATCGGATCGAGACAGGTTTGAAAAATAGCATATAGGGCAATGGAGTGATATATAGTTGTCCCGGAATTGGTCGGCTTGAGAAAAGTGTACCATTCGGCAGAGATATCACCATCCAAGAATTGATCATATTCATAAACTTACCCAGTTCTTCAAAATCCAGTTACATTAAACGATCCGTTCCGGAGAATACAAGCTCACAATGGAATATAACCCATTAGTCTGATATGATGATATGATGATATTCAGAACACAGGAAAAAAATACTTCTCAGTAAAACATTTATTCAGATATTATGCAGAGAAAACTTTGTAACACTTGACAGGAGAAGAACATTTCAGTTGTCTATTTTCCCCATCTGCCAGGAAACATGATCACCGTGTGTGGGTCCCTGGCATTGATGTACTTGATCAGTTCCGCGCACTCCTCCGACTGACAGTGAACCTCAACACCCCGCAGTTGTCTGCCCTTGTTGTCACGGTTCTCACTCGTTGCACCAACCTGTCGTCTGCTCATGGAGTCTGGCATGACAAAAAATTTTGGTTGTGTCCCCGTTATGTCAAACGAAGGGAGCACATCGATGGGCGATTCTTTATGTGATTGTGTACTCACTGGAATAGCACTGACGTAGGTACATATTGAAACGATGGCGATGATGGCAGTGTGGTGGTAAATCATCTTTATCTGTAAAGAATGAATAAATTATATTTGAAAAACATAGGAACGAACTAAGCAAGATATTCATTTAGTCATTATATCTAAAGTCAAAAATAAATAGATGAATAAATAAATAAATAAATATTGAAATTGTGACTCATTATGAATATTTATTAGGAATGAAATCAGAAACTTTGGTTGACGTTTAAGAGGCAATCCAGATATAAAGCATTTTGAGAGAACATAATTTTATACAAAAGCCCAATCATATCCCTTGTCAAAGGTACCACAGCAAAACCAATGCTAACCAGATATTATTTACTGGATGAACTATCTAACAGTTGAGGAAACGTAGCGGACAGTCTTATCATCGAGTTGGAAGTAAAAGAATCCAAAATAGGAAAGAAACACGCAAATTATAGGAGTGTATAGAAGACTGCAGACTAATCGAACATCAAACACAATCGTGGAAACTAAGAAAGGAAGTTAAGGAAAATATTTGATTTTCTCGATATATCCGGTGAGGAAGGTGTACTTTGCCTTAATAATTCAGCTCATTTGGGGATTTCTTATTAATTCAAAAGAAAAAAGTAAAACTGGGCATCTCCACCTAGCCAGCTTTTGGCTACAGTATGTAAAAGCTTAGCCCGAGTTTCCTCTGGCCCTGACACCATGTCTGGTGTAGGGCCCCTGTACACAAGACATGGTGTCAGGGCCAGAGGAAACTCGGGCTAGTAAAAGCTGTTCCAAGACTCGCAGTAGCAAAAGTCGAAACGGGATGGATGTCGAAAGGCCTATATTTAACTTGTGAGCTGCTGGTCAAAAACGCTTTATAAAATGCTAAAAGATGTCGCCTATACTTGTATGGAAGAGTATGATACTTCAGACATGACATTTTGAAAACTTTACATTGTATGTGTGATTTTATAGACGTTTGTATTGTCTGTCGGAAGATTTCGCTTTCAGTCGGGTAATGAACCTAGTTTATAAATAATAATAGATATCGCCATTGTTCATAAGACATCAATATATATATATGTATTGTTTTATGAGATGTTTCCTAATATACAGAGTGTAATATACTACATGTAGTATATAAAATGTCTGAAGCGAACAAAAGTATAAAAATCACAAACAGCAACGACTAGATTTATCGCTGAATTAAAACTATAATATATGCATAAGCATTTATGTTAATATTTTTGTTTATGCAAATGTAATAAATAATAACATTATCATTAAAATGGTGCTTACCTTAGGTTCTATACCGCCCGCAGTATGACCGACGAGTGTTGATGAGGAGATGAGCAGAAAATTGAATTTGATGGTACACTTGACAGCCTCTGTATTTATACATTTGACTAAGATAAGGTTGAGACCCCCAGGCCGACCTGAGTAACACTGTTTTATTTACATTACAAGAATAAACCTATTTCTGTCGGGTTATCAACTATTCATTGTAGGTATGTGACGAACTTCCCTTATGACGTATCAAATGTACAGAATTGATGAATTGTCATTACGTCTAATTTTTCAACTGTTGCAGATAATTCATCGAGGTAGGATTTATAAATAGAGGTTCCAGCTAGTTCTATTATGCTGATTATAAATACATGCTATTTGCATTGGCAGATTAAGAAAAACCAAAGAGTTTGAAAATATTTGCATTGATAGATAATGAAAAGCAAAGAGTACCCAATTATTTGCGTTGTAGGATTAAGGAAACAAAAGATTACATCGGTAACATAAGATCCAAAATCGTTCCGTTATAACCCCTTAACATGGCGTAGTTTGTTGTCCTTTTATACAGTCCTAACACAAATCGACGAAAAAAACAAACAAAAACAAACAAACAAACAATCCTAACTTAAAATCGACAATCCTAACTCATAATCGACACAAAAACAAGCAATCCTAACTTAAAACCTTAAGAATTGTGTCTTAATGGTCCGACAATTTTCTATGAGATAATACGCACAGGAAGTCTTCGTCAGTTTCACTGGGTTTTGTAATGTAATAAATTATTCCTTGTTTTTTTCTTTTTTTTTTCTTTCTAGAACTTATTTTATGTTATTTTGTTTCCTATATAAAGCTGTTTGTTATTGAATTTAAGGGTCCTCCCAACAACGTGTTCATATAGTTATATATACACACTAGTATGTAAGATAAACAAATGCAGAATTACTGTTGAAAATATTTCCAAGGCACTTTCATTAGATTTAATACATGTAATCTGCTTGTCCAAATGAATTTATACATTTAAAGATTTTTTATTTTCATTTTTTTTCAATATTGATATACATTTGTATATAAGTACACGAACTGTGCAAAATTGAAAGATAGTTTAAATTAAGATGTTAGTAGTTTCAAATCCGGGTTCGGTAAAGTCAAGTAATCTATTTTGATAAAGACACTTTTTGTTTGTATTATGTATTATGAAGAGGTTATCCAACGCCAGCGATCTCTAACACATTAGATAGGTATTGTTTCATAAATGTTTCATAAACTATAAGGAAATTATGTATTTTCATATTTATTAATAAGGTTGCTTTTTAATAGAGAGCTTTGTAAACATGTGATTTATTCATCTCATTTAGTTATGTCGAATTTTACTCTCAATGGTACAGTTTGTTATTTTGAAATAAAGGATGTTCGAATCATTCATAATTAATACAGAACGATTCCTATTGTCTTTACTTGAATACCCCACGCAAGGAAAGAAATACACCCCCTCTCTTATTGTGAAAGCGGCCCTTTTAAAGAAAGGTGAGTGACAATACAGGTATATGTGGCTTATTTCGTGAAGCACACGACTAAGGTCAAAATGAAATACATCATGTTATGACGACGATATTGTTCATGAGTTTGGTAAAAATATCTCCCAAGCAACAGACTGCTAGTACTGGTATACCCATAGAAGCAAACTGTCTCTCTTGGGCGACTTAAACTGTTTAAGCTTTTGTTTTCACGCGAGTCTGAAGAGTTATGAAAACAGAATTCGAATAATAAATAAATGACAATGTCTCATAAAATAAAGATTACCAATAAAATAGCAGAATCATAACGACGACTCGAAATTGATAAAACAAGGACAAAAGTAAACAAAAAATATAAACATTTACATAGAGACCAGATGGTCCGCAATAGAAGGCGTCTCTGCTACATCGACGACACCCGCCATACAAATCTAGGTCAAATACGAGTTAAGTCACATTCTCAAAATTAGAGCTAGGGTGATGGCAATGGAACCATCAGAAATATCAACAAGCAACAAAGACGTCTGACTTTATATCGCAGAAGGAAAACTAATATTTCTAAGTGATATAATGATGTAGACCACACAACTTTCCTATTGTCTTCATCAACCTGCATCTCTTAAAACCTTGTGTTGTTAATTTCTCCAGCAGAAGACGATATCTGTCACGGAATAATTCGTAATAACGGGAACAAACCCTTGAATATCGAATCAACTGAGACATGTTTACACCGAAGGCCTTTAACATCAAATTTCCCATCTCTAGATGAAATCCCTGTTTAATGGCAAGCCAAATTGTTATTTATACACGAAGCAATGTTGATCCAGAAATTTACAAAATTATATAAGATATCTTATGAAGTAGATATCTTATAAACTTTATAAGATATCTGAAATAATAATTGAGATATCTCATTAAATTTTCTTTAAATCTTATGTATGATATATCTCATAAAAGATATCAGATATCTTATAAAGGAAATTAAATGAGATATCTTATAAAGAACGAGAATTGAATTTGAGATAAGGAACCCTCCCCCATTCAGTCAAGGAGCCGAGGAAATCTTACCGGAACATATGGCAGAAGCCGAAACTACGCATAATGTTTATGAGATATCTTATATGTTATGTAAAGACTATTAAACGAGAGATCTCATTTATTACATAAGATATCTTATAAAATTTGGTAAAATACTGAAAATAAAAAAATGCATTGCTCCGCGAATAAATGTCATCTTGGCTTGACATACTGCTTCCCCGGCCTATGTTGCATCTACATGTCACAGCTAATTATACTTGTGGACTTGTTCCCGATAAAACGAACTAATGAAATTGCTAACCTAAAATTCAAATCAGAGTTTCAAGATATATATGTTCATAAAGATAGGGACAAATTTCTGATCATTATGATTTTATCTGAAAGGTGTTAGAATTCTTTTCGTGACACAAAATAGTTTGACGTGTTCTATGTTCAATTATATGCCTGGTGATTCGGTTGTCATTTTGAGAACATGCCATTACCTGTATTAAACCAGAGACTTGATTTAACATAGATCTGTATGGCGAGTGTCGTCGATGAAGAAAACGCTTACAACCGTGGAACGCATGGTCTCATTCACCCACAATCCTTGTACTTTTTAATGGTCCCAATATAAATTGATAATTTGTTCATAATCTACCGTAATTTAATGGAATTAAGTTAGGTTTCGTTTGCATGTAGGTTAGCTTTTTTTTTTTTCTTCGTTAAAGATGTTATCATTCATGAACAAACATAAAAATCATGAAAATAGAGGGGGAAACATCCTCGATTTACCATGTCAAAGTCTACCTATGATGTTCCTTAATGTTTTCCGTTTGATTAATTTTCTGATATTTTCACATACAAGATTTGTTCAGTGGAATTTCGTTGCGGTTTTCTATATTTTATCTTTTATGTTTTTGTCACTATAGGTAACGCCACTTTTTTATATATCTATATTTGATACATGTGAAATCGTCAGTACTGTTCAATAGCTATTCTATAAACACAAGGAGACGAATTTACATAAGTAATAAGTTCTTGTTTCTGAATCTACAACAATAAAATGATGTTTAAACTAATGACACTTTTTCAATGAATTAATTTTTTTTCATTATTAAATTTATATTGAATGGTCACGTGTATCCTTCGTACAATTCCTTATATGCCAAAGATATATGTGGAGTTTTTTTTTAACCTGGTAAAGTTAACGAGTATATAGTTTTTCATACATAATTGAGTAATCTGAATAAATTTGTTCATGGCCTCGTTTATTACCAACTACGCCTTAACTAAGCCACGGGCAGACAATTTTAACCCGATTGATTATTAACAGATAAACTTGTTCTCTTTCTAAAATCATATTTTTATTTCCCATTTATTTTGATAAGGGGATCGTTCTCATCTTGAACATGCTATGTACACGCTTGGAACGGCTGATTTTATCAGCAAAAATAGAATCTCTCCATTTGGTACACGAAGGACATTTAAAACGTGTATTAAAATAGCTACGTCAGTGTCAGGTCCGGGGTGGACATTGTAACAGAAGGTGTGTGGACACTTGATTTATTTAGATCGGGCGTACTTTATTTCGTGGCGGATTGATGAGAAATTGAGGAGGAAACAAGCCCACGACTTCCCCGATAAGGTCAAACATTTTAATGCAGTGTAGAGATGAATGCTCTCCAGAATAATCCACCCCGAGAGGCCACCGAGGGCTTACGTATAGGCATTTAAAAAAATTTAAAACCCCTACTCAAATATTCTAAAAAACATTTTTTTTAAATCCTTCTTCTTGTTCAAAGACATGTTAAAGAATATTCTTATATTGAAAATAAACAAAATATAAGCAGATTCAATCAACATTTTTCACGAACAAAATTCTTCAAGCACTATTCTGGATAAGTGGTGGTTATATGGAAAAAGATAACGAACTTTACAATGTATTAAAATGTGCTAACATTCTCATTGTCCAAAGTACTGAATTTTGTTTCATTTTATCTCTGTTCATTATCGAACATTAAAAGTATACCGGGAAATGGCCTATCACACACGATTGAGAATAACCTGATAGTTTTGTTTCCAAGTTTTCCGTTACTAACTTTGAAATCATGCACAATAACGAATGTAAGAGAAAATTAATGTATCATTTCACTTCTGATTATGAGTTGTTGTTATCCACCATTGTTTTAGGTAATGTCAGTATAATCTATACTTTGTGGCCTAGTAGAAGTATCCGAAATTTCTAGAAAACAAATACATCAACAGGGTTATCTACCAGAGGTTGATCAATCTACGCTGATCTATTTCCAATTAATGGCGTTTAATTCTTATATATCACATGGTATCATATTACATCATTCGGGATAATTATCCCTTCTATCGCGTATGTATTTGTTTTCTAGGTATCAATCCTCTTTTTTTGTGAAGTATTTCTTGTTGGTTTCTGTTTTGGCATGTTTAGTGTCCATGGGTTAAAAGGCACCTCCCAAATTTATTATAAAACTATCGTTTCCTCTCCAATTTAATATTAAAGCGAATATCCTGATGATGATATGCTATAGAAAGTTTCCATTACAAAATCCCTTAAATAGCCTCAAAATCACATCATACGATTGTCAATGTTTTGAAAGTGACGAATAGGCCAAAATTAGAAATTCAGAGCTCAAGAAAGACGCAATTTTGAACAAACATGCATTCTTTGATGAGATATCTGTTTAAGGTTTATACTAAAAGCGGTTTTCACTTCAAAAAGATTGACATGTGTATCTTATCATTAACACATAAAAAAGGAAACCATTAACTGATCGCCTAGTCACTTTCATCATATAAAAGTAGAATTGTGACTTAATACGATTCAGTACCATACCTGGTTTGTACGACTTGACAGGATACTGGACAGCGAACTTTTGCTTGGTACGTTGGTAAGTACGTGGGATAAATATGCAAGCAAAGCGGGGAAATCTATCATCTAAGGTATAGTTTATGGTCAATAAATCACCATATTTTCAAATGACTACTTAAATTAATGATGTATGCAGTGTTCATGACGACCTTAGAAAATTATCCGATAATCATAACGTCTTTGCTTGTGTAGCTTTGACGATGACGTCATAAACACTATTCTGACATCACACGTGAGAAAGTCGCAAATTCTTTAATAAATATGAATGGATTGGTTTAGTAAATGTTGAATACCTGCACGCGCTTGATATAACGAATCTGTGTATTTGGGTAATGAAAAAAAACAAATAACGCACGAACATGCTTTAGCTTAGCGTCCAATATAACTGCTTATTTATCATTTGCAGATGATGTATGCTCTACGAACAAGTGTTTTCTTGTTGACAATTGGCATGTGCTCTGCCATCCCTATACCTATCAACGAGGTGGCCCTACAAAATGGCATAATTTCTATGGATACCTTGAAAGAGACCAGTTCAACAAACAGGAATTCCTATAGGAATGAAGAATCCGTCTCCGAAGGAAAACAAGTTTCTTTTGGAACGGAAACCAGGGAAACGTTGTCAGAAAACGAGTCAAAGATGAAGCCGACAGCTTCCGATGATCTTAGGAAAAGTGACCTTTGGAAGAATGTGAATTTAGCAGAATACCCAGACCTGGATTTAACATCTACAGACGTCATTCGGCCCGGTGAAAGCACGAGGCTTGCACGTGAGAGGCGTAGTGATGGGTTCATTACTGTCAACGTGAATTGCAGTGAACACCCAGATCTCTGTCAGCAAGCTATCGCCTGGTTACAACGACACGGCAAACAGGTGCCGCCATCACTGTCACAGTGGCAAGGATGACCGAATAATGGAGAAAAAAAAGTCCATTAGGACAGGAATATATCGTGGTGTACAATATTCATTAACGGTACAAATGTAAACGACTTTAGATTTTATTCTATAAAGCCTCATTTCAAACGATCAAATTGAATTATTTATGTATTGATAGAATTATATTTTAGTGTGAAGCTAAATATCATTATTACAACTTAAATTCGAACTTTTTTTTAAAGTTTCCATGCAATATAAAGTTTTATTTTATTTTAATTGTGGTCTTTTTATTTGAGTCCAAACGTATCTTTTTGCCTCAGAAATACAAAAAAAATGTTATATATATGATTAAGAATCGTGGAACTTTCCATAGAAATGTGAATTTAGTGAATGTCTGCGTTTCTCATGTACATAAATTACTAAACAGTTGTCCATTATTTGTTAATTAGTGATACAATTTTACCATCGCTCTTGTTAATGACTGGGTCAATTTTAAAGACTTTCGTGATCCTGAAGAAATTTAGAAAGTTAAAGTCGAATATGTTTTCTTTTCTATTGTCAATGTGAGTCTATGTCTCTATAAAATAATTTCCCAGGTATTTTTTCAGTTCTGTTTTAGCGAAACATTTAAAACAAATGTTAACATCAAATGCGATAACTGATAAAACGCTCCGTGAAATGTTTAGGGACTGGTGTCAATATGATGGTCCGGAAGTTAAATACGTCACATCCGTATTAGATCTGATAACGGGCGTATGTTTTTATATATATTCATGAATTAAACGATGGATTATGTATGTTATTTTATGTTTGTTATTAATATAAACAGTTATGGAGGTGGAAAATCGTCATTAGTCTCGTGTTGGTGAGACAATGGTGATGACGTATTGCTTCAAATTTGAATCCAGATGTTGATCAGATATTTTGATAGTTATTCGAGAACGCTGCAAATCCCCAACGTCACTAAATGGTTTACACACAGATATGGCGGAGTCGATACTAAAGGCATGCGATAACATGATTCTCCTATTTGCGATAATAACATGACTGGCATATTAAAAGACAATATTAATTTAGAGTTCCAAACAGGCATTATTAATTATGAGTTCGATGACAAGGTTCCCCAAAAGGCTATTGGCAAACCCTTAGGAACAAACTTATAGATTAAGTGTACATGTCTTAAATAAGAAATGCATGGACCTTTTTGATTCCCGAACTTCAAACCAAGGACATACAGACCTCCCTACCTCGGTATGACCGACAAGGACGAAAAACCTTAAACGTGATGATTTTACTGTCCAATTCACGAATTTCCCTTTTCTTAATTATGACATCACTGCTTTCTCAACCTTCAATAGAACCGCTGACAAGCTTATAGCAGAAGATATGATGAGTTTGATGGTCATCATCACGATTCCATTGGAAGCCAGTGTATTTCCTTGCCATATAAAGTCTTGGCCTAGATTTCTGTGTCAATATCTCCCATTAGTCCTTGTTTACTTGATTCTGATTTTGGTTTAATTACATGTCAGGTTTCCGTTGTTTTATTTTTACCAAGCCAATTGTGAATTCCCGTATATCTTAGTCTGTTGTACATTGCTATTGGCATGGTGTTACGTCCGTCGGCAAACGATTAGTTGCACTTTTTGTTCATGTTCACATTTGATAAAACTGTTAACTGGTTTCTTGTACAACCTTTCAATTATACCATAGGGGCACGTTACAATATTGATGTATACATGGAATGATTAAAAATGTATGTGGTATATTGACCCAAATACATTTTTAATCATTCCGTGTGATTAGACAATATACTTCACAAAACATGCAGTATTGGTCAGAATCAGTAAAACTTCAAGATGGACCTTATTCACCCCATCAAAGGTGAAAGTGATCAAATTCCGATGCTTTTAACATATTTTGAAGCGACTTTTCAGCCCTACATCATCAGATGGTGGGCTATTTAAATCGCCTTGCGTCCGTCCGTCCGTAAACAATTCTTGTTATCTCTATTTCTCAGAAAGTCCTGGAGAAACCCTTTTCTTTGTAAGTTTCCCTTGGTCCCTAGTTATGCATATTGCATTTTGGGGAGCGATCGAAAACAACATCGCCGACAGGCGGCCATCTTGGATTTTGATAATTGAAGTTTGTTATCGCTATTTCTCAGTAAGTATTGAAGGGATCTTTCTCAAATTTCAAATGTATGTTCATCTTGGTCCTTAGTTGCGGATATTGCATTTTGGGATCGATTGGAAAAAAAATGTGGCCGATAGGCGGCCATCTTGTATTTGGACAACTGAAGATTGTTATCGCTATTTCTCAGAAAGTATTGAAGGGATCTTTCTCAAATTTCAAATTTAAGTTCATCTTGTTCCTTAGTTGCGGATATTGCATTTTGGCATCGATTGGAAAACAATATGGCCGATAGGCGGCCATCTTGGCTTTTGACAACTGAAGATTGTTATCACTATTTCTCAGAAAGTATTGAAGGGATCTTTCTCAAATTTCAAATGTAAGTTCATCTTGTTCCTTTGTTGCGGATATTGCATTTGGGATCGATTGGAAAATAACATGGCCGATAGGCGGCCATCTTGGATTTTAACAATTGAAGATTGTTATCGCTATTTCTCAGAAAGTGCAAAAGGGATCTTTCTCAAATTTCATAGATATGTTTCCTTTGGACCCTTGTTATATACACTGTATATTGCATTTAGGGACCAATCGAAAAACAACATGGCTGATAGACGGCTATCTTGAATTTTGACAATTGCAGGTTGCTCCTGCTATATCTGTCATATAAAGATATCAAATGCTTTGAATGAAGATTGAAAGAAGGGAAAAGATCAGTTTTTCATTAGAATGATATGAATCATTGAAAGGTGGGTGCCAAGATCCCTCTGGGATTTTTTGTTTTTATCAAATAAGGACAATAAGGGCATATCAAGGTCAAAGGTCGAGGAAAGAAAGATTTGTTTTTATTAACTGGTAAATAGTTTATGGCAATTATTCTGGCCTGATATTGAACTTTTATTCAAATATTTATTCCTGTCGGCCAGAATTTTTATCAAATATATACTTCTGTTGGAGTATTCAGTTATATTTTATGAACTTTAATAGGAAATATTGATGGGACATCTAAAAAAAGATTTTTAACATTTTTGTCCAGTGTATGCAGTTTCATTGTCAAAGCTGATGAACAAACATCCAACACAAATACAATGATATCTATTGTTTTTATTTCATTCAATGCCAACATTTACCTAGCAACCATTCTGATAGAGAAATAAATAACACTAACTTGATATAGTACCTAATTCAACCCAAACTATTTTCACAAAGACAAATCAAAATAAGTAAACAAACAAATATACATGTACCAAATATGATAGTTTGAGCCAATGTAACAATTGTCAGGAATAGAATCTTGAATTTTTATTTTTTTATACGAATCTGTGATTCTTGTTGCAAATTTTCCTATATAACTTCATTCTAGACCTTTAAAAATGATTTATGCAGATTTGCCTCTGCAAAAGTGACATAAAAATGGTCCATTTTTATCACTATATGATATGAGGCAGTCAGACATAAATATCTTATGGATGAAATTTTCAAAACATTTTACATTGTAAACCATTGCACACTCAATTTTCAAAAAATACTCTGGATTCCTAGGCCAAGAAAATGGCCGCCTTACCAAACCATCAGACAGCGATATCACTTATCAATGGATAAACTTGTGAATGAGTCAACAAAACACTTTCCATTCTTCGTTTTTTCAGTTCATCATATACCAACATCTGCAACTTCTCCTGTTCTTATAAATAATTCTTTCTGGCTGTTCTTATTTACTCCCTCATCATTTCTTCTTGCCCTTCTTTTTACCTCCCCCAACAGCTGCATCAGGATCCTGACCTTGTGCCAATGCCAGTTGTTTTTTCAGATCAAGAAGTTTCGCAACTCCTGCATCAATCTGACTCTTGTCGGCTTTCTTGCCTTTCAAATCCCTCACCACGTTTCCCTGTAATGAACAAATGATCAATTTTATAGTAAAATAAAAGATAGAAAAATAAAACGCCTGCATTTTTTACACTGTATAGTATTTCAAAATCTGTGATAATATATTAATTGAAATTCCATAAAAGAGCTGGGAAAAACTCTATAATTATAAAGGTACTGGAAATATTGCAGTCCTATCTTTAAAGAATGTAAACTTTATTTATTTTACAAAAATTGCGAAACAAGTTATATCAACTTATATTAATCACGATTGTTGGCCCGGATGAAAGTGCACGAAGGGTCTTACTGTGGGAGGAAACCGGAGTACCCGGGGGAAAACCCAGGTGGTCGGGCAGGTGACCCCATACCTTTTCACGTCCTATTGGGGAATCGAACCCCGGCCGCCTAGGTGAAAGGCAAGTGTGTTACCACTGTTCCACCCGACCACCCTATCTCTGTCCTATCTTTGGTTATGGAAGCATCATTTTGAACCGAGCCGTGCACCCACACCCATAATCATATATCTACAAATGACAGAGTCCTTTATCTGAACATATCACCAGGCAGGTACATTACCTGTTTAGCGACCTCTTCGGTCAGTCGTACAACCTCTGGTGAACTGTCCTGTCCAGATGACGCTGGTGAGGCTACACTTACTGTAGATCCACCTCCTTGACCACTGGGCGGCTGTTTAGCTGCTTTTTTATCCTAAAAAAAATAAGCTAAATCATAAGAGAAAAAATCAGAAGAGTAAAAATTAGATTTATATGCACGCATATTACAACACAACCAAAAGTCTGTACATGAATATGTCCATTTTCAAATAATTCAGTAGCAGTATCATACTGTGGTTTGGTTTATTTTGTTTAAACGTCCTATTAACAGCCAGAGTCATTTAAGGACGTGCCAGGTTTTGGAGGTGGAGGAAAGTTGGAGTACCCGAAGAAAAACCACTGGCCTACGGTCAGTTCCTGGCAATTGCCCCATGTAGGTTTCGAACTCGCAACCCAGAGGTGGAGGGCTAGTGATAAAGTGTCTTGACACCTTAACCACTCGGCCACCACGGCTCCTTATCATACTCCACACGTCAAACTTGAAAACTGCGGGACATGTACTCACCTTCTTTTTGTTTCCACCACCAGAAGAGGCAGCATCTTGACCTTGAGCGAGTGCCAGTTGCTTTTTTAGATCCAGTAACTTAGCGACTTGTACATCAATCTCGCTCTTATCAGCCTTCCTGGCTTTCACTTCCCTCACCAATGTACCCTGTAATATTCACAAGGGTAAACATTTGAACCCGAATTATTTTATATTCCTTGGTTTCAGACAAAATATTAAATGACATACAATATATATATATACAGGTGCAGGGGGCCTGTATAACTCACCTGGATATATCAGTGATTTTGGCAAAACACCTTTGGACTCAAATCACCTTCACCTTTTGGCCTAATGACCTTGAATTTTACCCTTATGACCCCTCGGGATCTAACCTAACCCTTCATACAAAATGAGTTTTCCCCTCAACCAAATCATGTTTAGACAAATATGGACTAAATCCTTTCATTCCTACAGAAGAAGGGTGTTAAAGAATTCGCCATATTTCTCCCAATGGGCCCCACCTATCAGGCCCCTGAGGGGTCAGTCTCACCACTTGTACAATTTTAACCCCCGCCCGCCCCCCCCCCGCACCCAATCTAGCATATAGGGATGTTTCCATTAAAATGAATGATATCCAGTGCATAGTTAAAGAGAAGTAATTCATAACAACATAACAAAACTGCTCCCCTTCTTTGTATAAAAAATCCCCCCAAAAAATAGAAAAGTCATTTATAGCAATATAGCCAAATTGCCCCCTTTTGGCCCCACTCCTCAGCCCCCTGGACAGGCAGATCAGTCCCACCATTTGTAAAATTTTGAATCCCCACCACCTGGGGATGCTTCCAGTCAAATTAAGTTAAATTCCAATCATTGGTTAAGATCGTTAAGAAGAATTCGTTTGAAAAAAAGTTGCCATCTGAACAGACGACGGACGACGGAAACCATGGTATTGTATAAGCTCATCTGGTGAGCTAATGATGTATTTCCAGCTATCGTAATACAGAAATATTTTCTTATTAGTCTCCCCTTACCTGTTTTGCAACTTCCTCTGTCAATCTGGCCACTTCTGCTGGGTCACATGGTCCACTGGCTACAGCAGCGCCACCTGTGGGCTTTGAAGACTTTGTTTCCTGTCAATCAAAGAAAAGATATTTTAGTGTGGTGTTCTAATCTGACTACAAAACATTTCTTTTCCCTAATTCAGACTATAAAACATTTATTTTCACTAATTCGTGCGATACTTACTTCCTTAATTCAATGACAAATTCATGAACATTGAATCCCCATATACATGTATATGATGATTTTAACAGCAATCCAGCCCACTATCAAAATATATTCCTCTGGGTTTCAGTGTATAAATATTGTCTATGGAAATTTCAATACTTCTCACCTTTTTCTCTGGGGCTGGTTGTCCAGCAAACTGCTTTTTCCATTCGTCAATCTTTGAGGTGGCAATTTTTTCAAACAATGGACTCGGCTACAAGAATAATGGTAAGTTTGAGATAAAATATATCTTCTCGGTCATCACTAAACCATACATCAATGGCATTCCCAAATAGTTTCAAAAGTAGTTTCAGAAGCCATACTAAGGCCATACCAATTTGATAAATTGTTCTTTGGAAATTGAGATTTCAAAATCTGATATAGCGAGTCGAAATGTGTGTGTTCCTTTTAAAAATAATTTTGAATTCCTGAAATTTTGGAGCGAGCACGTGGTTTTGATGGACGCAATTTAAGGCCATGTCATTATCTCTTTAACTAATGCAACAACAAATATTGTTTCTGAATGATTAGAGCTACTCAAGAGAGGAAGGCTTTGTAAGATAACATTTTGAATAGACGAAGCATCCATAGACGATAAAGCCACAGCATCAAAAAGCATCTTATAGCAACGATACATTATTTCTTCCAAATACAGTACATTGTTTTTGTATCTATAATTTGATTGCAGGATCATTTATTTAAATTTACTTGAGTCAATGGTTGATCATTCCATGATGAACTGCTTGTAATCATGAAGAATGTTATGTTCTTTAACTGATGTCAATGAACGATTAAAATATAACAAGAAATCCTTTGGATGGCACCTCTATAAAACAAATCCAGAAGTCTAGGGATATGGAAAATGTTTTTGATGAAATAGGTCTAAAAGTGATGGTTATTTCAAAATAATCAACAAACACAAGAGAACACATTTTTTTGGGAATCCATTAGCACAGAAAATGCAGATGTTGTAACGGAGTAAGATGTCCCCTTTGTTCTCTTTCTCGAATTCGGGTTTCACTAGAAATTCCTCAAATCGTATGCCTTAATCTTGACACACCAAAAGCATCAATGTTGTAGATGAAATGAAAATGATATCTGGTGAAGGGGGTCGACTGCCTGAGATCCGTATTTTCTGCAAGGGTATGCATTTCGTTTACCTCATTATTGAGATCTTGAAATGATAAACCATTGCCCTGCCTCATTGCCGTATTTTGCAATACATTATAGCAACCTGGTTCTGTAGTGACAGATATGACAAAATAGCCATTTTGATACATTTCAAATTTGCTGCAAAGACCTCATGTTTTCATTTTGTTTTGACAGAGGCACAAAAACACTTAAGATAGCTGTCATGATCTTCGTTTCAAGTGTCTAATTGATCTGGGAAGGAACTTTCTAAATTTTGAATTAACGGGTAATCTATCTGGATTTGTCATTGTTTGTTGATGCAAAAATTGGAGCAGAAACTTTTTGATTTTATTTGTATTTTAATTTTCTAAAACATGAGTGGTAAAACAGACAAAAAATAACTAAGATTGGAATGGCCTAAAAAACACAATGACTTGGAAAAATTTGATTATATAACAGTATCATGGCATGAATTCTTATAAACTATTGACCTCTGACTGTAAGCAATGTTAACTATTGATCAATGACCTTTGACATCTGACCCCTTGTCTTACCTGCCCTATCTTGTGGCCAGGTGTGAGATGACACAGAAACTCTGGGTGGACCATGTTGGCCTCCTTCGGGCAGTTGAGCTGTTGTTGGATGGTGTCACTGGTAGCCGGCATGTAGGGTTGTAGTAACACGGACAGTAGACACGAGATGTTAGCTGCCAAACTGACCACAGACCCTGCACGCTTCCTGTAACAAAGGGAGATAATTACACATATCAAACTGACCACAGACCCTGCACGTTTCCTGTAACAAGGGGAGATAATTATACATCTCAAACTGACCACACACTCTGCACGCTTTCTGTAACAAAGGGAGATAATTATACATATCAAACTGACCACACACTCTGCACACTTTCTGTAACAAAGGGAGATAATTATACATATCAAACTGACCAGACTCTGCACACTTCCTGTAACAAAGGGAGATAATTATACATATCAAACTGACCACAGACCGTGCGCGCTTTCTGTAACAAAGGGAGATAATTATACATATCAAACTGACCACATACTCCTCACGCTTTCTGTAACAAAGGGAGATAATTATACATATCAAACTGACCACCAACCCGCACACTTCCTGTAACAAAGGGAGATAATTATACATATCAAACGGACCACAGTACCTGGACGCTACCTGTAACAAAGGGAGATAATTCTACATATCAAACTGACTTGACCCTGCACACTTCCTGTAACAAAGGGAGATAATTATACATATCAAACTGACCATAGACCCTGTATGCTTCCTGTAACAAAGGGAGGTAATTTTACATATCAAACTGACCACAGACCCGGCACGGTTCCTGTAACAAAGGGAGATAATTCTTCATATCAAACTGACCATAGACCCTGCATGCTTCCTGTAACAAAGGGAGGTAATTTTACATATCAAACTGACCACAGACCCTGCACACTTCCTGTAACAAAGGGAGATAATTATACACAGAGGATGCAGAAAATGCTGGTCATCAAATTGATAACTAGCTCCACATGATCCCTGTATGTTGGACTTATTATCAATGAAAATAATAACAAAAAGTACCTTTATCAAAATTTCATATTCAATATCTTCATAATATTTCACCTTTTGTTGGATAAACAGATACACACAATTAAGATTCTGATAAAAAGTTTTGACATACTTGTCAGCGTCACTGCCTTTGACGAGGACCCACGGTTTATTTGCCTGCATGAACTGGTTGCCAAGGCGAGAGATACTCAGAATGTTCCTGATGGAATCCCTGATCCTGAAAGACACAAAAAATCACTTATCAAGGATTAGGTCCGATTATTTCCTTTACAAGGAGGGAAGTCAAAACAGACATGTATAAAAGATTATCTTAATCGGTTCTCACAGTATAACAAAGTATATCATAAAACAATCCCTGATTATAAAAGAGATAATTCAATATTGCACAGCAGTAAGTAAAACATTTGCATACAATTTTATTTATTTATTTAATTGAAATAAATACATATCACATCTAGTACCTGGATGTGTGTAACACTGGTTTATAACATGTAACACATTTTTAGATTTTACATTAATTCCAATTTCTGTGACAAAGCAATGCATGTGTAAAGCTTCTGTATGACCTTGATCACTTACTTTGCCTGCTCCATGTTTTCTATGTATGCACAAAGCTCCCGTGTGACCTGGGCTAGGAGCTGCTTGTCATCATCAACCAGAAGCATTTCTTGAATGGTGCCACCAAAGTTATTACTTACAAACATAAGGGCCCTGGAAAAGAGGAATTCCATAACAGGCATTTCATTTACAATTTGTATATGCATTTATCCATTTTTGTATTGTTTCTTGGTATTTTATTTGATATTGATTTATCAAAAGTATGATAAAGCTAGCAATAATTTTAAACAGATTTCTGGATCAACATGTCAACACTGAAAATCTGTTTGACAGAAAAAGACACCAACTGCCTGAAGAAAAGCTGTATAAACACTTTGGCAGATTTAACAGTATTATCTACATATTACCTGTTGATAAAGTTGCCGAGGTTGTTGAGGAGCTCACTATTGTTTTTCAGTAAGAAGTCATCCCAGCTAAAACTGCTGTCCTGATAATTATAAAGGTAAGATACAACTTTCTTTGTACAGGAGAAACATTATTTCTATATACAGGAGACACATCATTTCTATATACAGGAGACACATCAATTCTATATACAGGAGACACATCAATTCTATATACAGGAGACACATCATTTCTATATACAGGAGACACATCATTTATATACACAGGAGACACATCATTTATATACACAGGAGACACATCATTTATATACACAGGAGACACATCATTTATATACACAGGAGACACATTATTTCTATACACAGGAGACACATCATTTATATACACAGGAGACACATCATTTATATACACAGGAGACACATTATTTCTATATACAGGAGACACATCATTTATATATACAGGAGACACATTATTTATATACACAGGAGACACATCATTTATATACACAGGAGACACATTATTTATATACACAGGAGACACATCATTTATATACACAGGAGACACATCATTTATATACACAGGAGACACATCATTTATATACACAGGAGACACATTATTTCTATATACAGGAGACACATCATTTATATATACAGGAGACACATCATTTATATACACAGGAGACACATCATTTATATACACAGGAGACACATCATTTATATACACAGGAGACACATTATTTCTATATACAGGAGACACATCATTTATATATACAGGAGACACATTATTTATATACACAGGAGACACATCATTTATATACACAGGAGACACATTATTTCTATATACAGGAGACACATCATTTCTATATACAGGAGACACATCAATTCTATACACAGGAGACACATCATTTATATATACAGGAGACACATCAATTCTATACACAGGAGACACATCATTTCTATACACAGGAGACACATCATTTATATACACAGGAGAAACATCATTTCTATACACAGGAGACACATCATTTATATACACAGGAGACACATCATTTATATACACAGGAGACACATCATTTCTATACACAGGAGACACATCATTTATATACACAGGAGAAACATCATTTATATACACAGGAGACACATCATTTATATACACAGGAGACACATCATTTATATACACAGGAGACACATTATTTCTATATACAGGAGACACATCATTTATATATACAGGAGACACATTATTTATATACACAGGAGACACATCATTTATATACACAGGAGACACATTATTTATATACACAGGAGACACATCATTTCTATATACAGGAGACACATTATTTATATACACAGGAGACACATCATTTATATACACAGGAGACACATTATTTATATACACAGGAGACACATCATTTATATACACAGGAGACACATCATTTATATACACAGGAGACACATTATTTCTATACACAGGAGACACATCATTTATATACACAGGAGACACATCATTTATATACACAGGAGACACATTATTTCTATACACAGGAGACACATTATTTATATACACAGGAGACACATCATTTATATACACAGGAGACACATTATTTCTATACACAGGAGACACATCATTTATATACACAGGAGACACATCATTTATATACACAGGAGACACATCATTTATATACACAGGAGACACATTATTTCTATACACAGGAGACACATTATTTCTATACACAGGAGACACATCATTTATATACACAGGAGACACATCATTTATATACACAGGAGACACATCATTTATATACACAGGAGACACATTATTTCTATACACAGGAGACACATTATTTCTATACACAGGAGACACATCATTTATATACACAGGAGACACATCATTTATATACACAGGAGACACATCATTTATATACACAGGAGACACATTATTTATATACACAGGAGACACATCATTTATATACACAGGAGACACATTATTTCTATACACAGGAGACACATCATTTATATACACAGGAGACACATCATTTATATACACAGGAGACACATTATTTCTATACACAGGAGACACATTATTTCTATACACAGGAGACACATCATTTATATACACAGGAGACACATCATTTATATACACAGGAGACACATCATTTATATACACAGGAGACACATTATTTATATACACAGGAGACACATCATTTATATACACAGGAGACACATCATTTCTATATACAGGAGACACATTATTTCTATATACAGGAGACACATTATTTCTATATACAGCAGACACATCAATTCTATAAACAGGAGACACATCATTTATATACACAGGAGACACATCATTTCTATATACAGGAGACACATCATTTATATACACAGGAGACACATTATTTCTATATACAGCAGACACATCAATTCTATATACAGGAGACACATCAATTCTATATACAGGAGACACATCATTTCTATATACAGGAGAAACATTATTTCTATATACAGGAGACACGTCATTTCTATATACAGGAGACACATCAATTCTATATACAGGCGACACGCTGACTGCTAATAGTTGGCTTAATTTAACAAAGTTACTGAATTTAAACTCTTCCACAGGATCTTAGCTAAGGGACTTTCCTTTAATTCTGTAATGCTTTTTTAAAGACAATTCCCAGTTAAGGAATATTGATGAAAGTGGGGCCTGACCTTATTTGGATGGGAACTGGAGACTTGAAAGTTTTACAAACCGAATATACTACTGTCTTTTACCTGTGTCTCTGGTCGTACATACAGGAGGTAGAATCTAAAAATGTCTGCTGGTATCCCTGTGTCCTTCGCGTTGTTACCAAACACTCCAGTTCCCCGACTCTTGGAAAACTTCCCTTCCTCATAATTTAAGTACTCTGTTGGAACAATGGACAAAATTCTTCTATAAACAAAGTTGAAAATCAGAAATGCAAAAAATCAGTCAAATGTGGCCTTTGACCTTTTAGCCTTGATGGATGATAAACAAAATCTAATCAGTTGTTGAATTTTACATAACCATGTTATATGGTGTTGGGGTAAATACATTAGCATGATTGACTAAGTTTTTACTTACCTGTAGCTAGCATGTGATTGACTAAGTTTTTACTTACCTGTAGCTATCATGTGATTGACTAAGTTTTTACTTACCTGTAGCTATCATGTGATTGACTAAGTTTTTACTTACCTGTAGCAAGCATGTGATTGACTAAGTTTTTACTTACCTGTAGCTATCATGTGATTGACTAAGTTTTTACTTACCTGTAGCTATCATGTGATTGACTAAGTTTTTACTTACCTGTAGCAAGCATGTGATTGACTAAGTTTTTACTTACCTGTAGCTATCATGTGATTGACTAAGTTTTTACTTACCTGTAGCAAGCATGTGATTGACTAAGTTTTTACTTACCTGTAGCTATCATGTGATTGACTAAGTTTTTACTTACCTGTAGCTATCATGTGATTGACTAAGTTTTTACTTACCTGTAGCTATCATGTGATTGACTAAGTTTTTACTTACCTGTAGCTACTGTGTGACTGACTAAGTTTTCACTTACCTGTAGCTACCATATAATTGACTAAGTTTTTACTTACCTGTAGCTATCATGTGACTGACTATGGTGTAGTTGTCGTCTGCTCCCAGTAATGTACAAGGGAAGATGACGGAGTGAAATGGAACATTGTCTTTTCCCAGGAAGTTATACATCTCCACCTGGTAATACAAAGGGTTTAATTAAGAATTAAACTGGCTTCTTTGGAAAGTTATTGTCATATGATAATTCTCACTGGACAAATTAAATAATATGCGTATTAGCATATTATGATTAATTTGTCTGCAATCTTGTGAGCATTATTGGACAATAACTTTCGAAACATTCAGACCTGTCAAGTGCCCCGCATTTTGCGGGTCACTCCCAGAAAATCGGTCTATAACCCGCAGACAGAAATAGCTCCCGACGGGTGTTTTGAATCTCCCGCATTTCAGTAAGATCTCGTTTTCGTTCGAGCTACCTCGGATTTTTTCTTTGACGCGTAGGAACACAATTTGAGACACCGAACAGATAATCCAACAACAACAAAAATGGCGTGTACGAAGGCTTGCACAGGTAAGTGTTAATACTTTCTTTTGTTTTCTGAACGATGTTCACTATTTAAAAAGAACTATATAGGCATAATCGATAGCTAAATGTATCACACCGCAGTTAGACATCTGTAGGAACCGATCGAATGTCTACCAACAGAAAGCGAAATTTATCGGGACCGGCTGCCGTGAGCACTCCTAGTAAAAGAAAAAAATATGTATGTAACTATCAGAAGGCATGGGAAAAGGATTTCTCATGGATCAGGAAGAGTGACGTTGGTCCACATGATGCTTTTTGTAATTTATGCAATACAAATTTTGGGATCGGTTTTGGAGCAAAAAACGATGTCACACGTCATGCCACGTCAATCAACCACACCAAACTTGAAAGAATCAAAGTCGATTCTAGATTGATTTCTGCATTCGTATCTCCTTGTAAAGATCCTGTACAGGATAAAGTTACTTTGGCAGAGACTTTATTTAGTTACTTTGTGGCAGAACATAACCTCCCTTTTGCAATCGCGGACCATTTTACAAAATTAACTAAAAAATGTTCCCCGATAGTGAAATTGCCTCACGATTTAAATGTGGGAAAACAAAATGTACGCAAGTGATTAAAGGTGCATTAGCATCCAGTGCAAGTGCTTCTGTTACTGAACAGTGTAGAAATGGATATTTTTCCATATTGTGTGACGAATCAAATGATCTTGGATGTAATAAATGCCTTGTAAGGTAATTGACCAGACACTTATGACAACAGTGACAGATTTATGGACATGCCAATAGTCAATATTGGGACAGGAGAAAATTTGTTCAATGCCCTTGATCAATCACTTATAAAACACAACATTCCATGGACAAATGTTGTTGGATTTTCCTCTGATAACTAGCGTTATGAAGGGGAAAAAGAACTCTGTTATATCAAGAATAAAAAAAGTACAAGAGAATGTTATAGATCTAGGCTGCATCTGTCATTTGGCAAATCTATGTTGTGCTGGAGCGGTGAAAGTGCTGCCTTTCAAAGTGGACGAGTTACTAATTGACATATACTTTCACTTTCATCAAAAAATATTAACTAATGCTCGTACATGTTGGTTTATTTTTCTCCTTTAGAGTGCTTGCCATCTATTAAAATATTTTATTTGAAACAAAAGTACATTCAATGTTTTATTTCATTTCAGTGCAAAAAGAAAAGAGCAGTGATTATCAACCTTCCACCAATGTTTTGAAGATGGCAAAAACAGCTACAACAACTTACAATGTAAAACATTCGTGTAAATGAAGGAAGTATGCATAGAAATGCTTATTAAATGACACATGATGATAAATTTGTTCAGTTTTATTGTTTTTATTTCAAGTGAAATGCCGTTACGCGCAATGACCTGCATTTGAGTGCTATGACCTGCATTTTTAGGAGTAATGACCTGCATTTTGTTCATGAGAACTTGACAGGTCTGAACATTACATTGATGTATGAGGTATATGAATCCGGTAGCACAAATTTTTATGAAAAATACACATAACATAGCGATGTTACACAAAATGACGTCATTTTAAGACGAATCACAATCATGACGTCATTTAATGATGACATCACAAACATTGATCATCATATCTCTACACAAATGAGAACAAGTGTTTATAACAGGGCCTGCTACAGAAGTCCCCAAAAACTATCCCCATAGTTGATAATGATGCTTAAATAAACCACAATATTGTTTCTTAAGTCATAATATTTTTAAACACAAGATTTCATTGAAATTGAACATCTAAATTTCCACTAATTAGGAGACAGCAAAATGGCAGTCATTTTTTTTTAATCTGTAGTAACATGAATCACCTACACACCAAATTTCATCAAAATCAGACAATATCTACATTAATTTTCTGACCAATCAAAGGCTCATTTCATTACCATAGCAACCAAGCTTTCCTAAACTGTTCTACCATGTTCAGCATCACTTAAAACCCCTATGTACCAATTTTCCAAAAATCATTTATCATCTCAGTTTTTGATCAATCAGAGGCCTCCATTTCATTACCATGGCAACTGATATATTCTACTGTTGTCATTGTTTTAGGAATACGTAAAAACCCCTATGTACCAAATTTCAGTAAAATCTGGTAACACCTAAATTTCCACCAATCAGCAGCCAGGAAATGGTGGCCATTTTTCAAAATCCACAAATAGAAGTCGCAGTTGGGTTTTTATAGTCATAATACACTTACATACCAATATCAGACAACTCAGTTTGTATTTTGGCTACTTTAAGTTTAAGCATCATACTTTCAAGGCCAATTAAACTAAAACACAGTCAGACAAATAATATAGCATAACTTTATTCTTCCCTCCACTAGTGGGACAGTCAGTGTACTAGTTTTTTTACCAGAGTACTATATTCCATGACCTTACAGTTTTCCTACCTGTTCTGGGTTTTTCCACCACTTTTCCCATTGGTCCGTGTAGTTAGCTGTGATGGAGATGTAGCCTATAGGAGCATCAAACCACACGTAGAATACCTGTGTGAAAAATAGGAATAATTTAAATTTAACAACATTCAGGGAAAATGTTTCTTTGAAGAAATGCCTGAACATAATTTGAAGGTAAATGTACCATCGCTGTACCACTGGAAACTGAACCCTACCTAAGGTCACCTATTTTGTGCAATCTTCCAGGGTACCCTACCTGAGTTATCCTGTCACCTACCTTGTATTTGTACACACACCCCCCCCCCCCCCCCCCCCCCCCCTTCCCTCCAGGGATACCTGTGTACCCTACCTTGTCTGTGTACCCCTCCAAAGTTACCTGTGTACCCTACCTTGCCGGTGTACCCCTCCAGAGGTACCTGTGTACCCTTCCAGAGGTACCTGTGTACCCTACCTTGTCTGTGTACCCCTCCAGAGTTACCTGTGTACCCTACCTTGTCTGTGTACCCCTCCAGAGGTACCTGTGTACCCTTCCAGAGGTACCTGTGTACCCTACCTTGTCTGTGTACCCTTCCAGAGTTACCTATGTACCCTACCTTGTCTGTGTACCCTTCCAGAGGTACCTGTGTACCCTACCTTTTCTGTGTACCCTTCCAGAGGTACCTGTGTACCATACCTTGTCTGTGTACCCCTCCATAGTTACCTGTGTACCCTACCTTGTCTGTGTACCCTTCCAGAGGTACCTGTGTACCCTACCTTGTCTGTGTACCCTTCCAGAGTTACCTGTGTACCCTACCTTGTCTGTGTACCCTTCCAGAAGTACCTGTGTACCCTACCTTGTCTGTGTACCCTTCCAGAGTTACCTGTGTACCCTACCTTGTCTGTGTACCCTTCCAGAGTTACCTGTGTACCCCACATTGTCTGTGTACCCTTCCAGAGGTACCTGTGTACCCTACCTTGTCTGTGTACCCTTCCAGAGTTACCTGTGTACCCTACCTTGCCTGTGTACCCCTCCATAGTTACCTGTGTACCCTACCTTGTCTGTGTACCCCTCCAGAGGTACCTGTGTACCCTAACTTGTCTGTGTACCCTTCCATAGGTACCTGTGTACCCTACCTTGTCTGTGTACCCCTCCAGAGGTACCTGTGTACCTACCTTGTCTGTGTACCCCTCCAGAGGTACCTGTGTACCCTACCTTGTCTATGTACCCCTCCAGAGGTACCTGTGTACCCTACCTTGTATGCATACCCTCCAGAGGTACCTGTGTACCCTACCTTGTCTATGTACCCCTCCAGAGGTACCTGTGTACCCTACCTTGTCTGTGTACCCCTCCAGAGGTACCTGTGTACCCTACCTTGTCTATGTACCCCTCCAGAGGTACCTGTGTACCTACCTTGTATGCATACCCTACAGAAGTACCTGTGTACCCTACCCTGTCTGTGTACCCCTCCAGAGGTACCTGTGTACCCTACCTTGTATGCATACCCTACAGAAGTACCTGTGTACCCTACCCTGTCTGTGTACCCCTCCAGAGGTACCTGTGTACCCTACCTTGCCTGTGTACCCCTCCAGAGGTACCTGTGTACCCTACCTTGTATACATACCCTCCAGAGGTACCTGTGTACCCTACCCTGTCTGTGTACCCCTCCAGAGGTACCTGTGTACCCTACCCTGTCTGTGTACCCCTCCAGAGGTACCTGTGTACCCTACCTTGTCTATGTACCCTTCCACAGGTACCTGTGTACCCTACCTTGTCTGTGTACCCCTCCAGAGGTACCTGTGTACCTACCTTGTATGCATACCCTACAGAAGTACCTGTGTACCCTACCCTGTCTGTGTACCCCTCCAGAGGTACCTGTGTACCCTACCTTGCCTGTGTACCCCTCCAGAGGTACCTGTGTACCCTACCTTGTCTATGTACCCTCCAGAGGTACCTGTGTACCCTACCCTGTCTGTGTACCCCTCCAGAGGTACCTGTGTACCCTACCTTGTCTATGTACCCCTCCAGAGGTACCTGTGTACCCTACCTTGTTTGTGTACCCCTCCAGAGGTACCTGTGTACCCCATTTAAGGTCGCGACTGATACAGCGAGGCTTGAGTCCGTCCCTTATCCAACTATTGGTGATATTCTTGGCATTACTGGTCCAGGTTCCTGTGTTAAAAACACCATCCAGGTGTTTCTGTAGAGCTGGTTCCATCTACAATAGATAAATTATTTAAAACCATCTTCTGCTTATATTAATTGCAATAGATCACATTTTTTTTCCATAATAGATATTTCCAGTAGGTGGTGTCAAGCAAAATTTTTGAAATCTTGTTTTTGTTTTCTCCATCCATTTAAACATTAATAAGTGTTTCCAACATAAAGAGTTATAACTATATACAGACACTTCTACGGACACATGTATCGAAGGATGTCTGGAAATATTTGTTTGAGAGAGACTCTTTTGAGACATTTAAATCTATTGAATTACAACATATAGCAATTCCTAATTGTGTAGTTACATTTTTGTATGTATGACCTAAATTTTTTAACTTCAGTAAATCCCACTTATCATGAGAACTCTTGATCCGAGAAAAAATGAACCACAACAAATAGTGAACATTTTCTTTTTTCTGTTTTAGTAGGTGATATACATAGAATGGTACCTTGGGCAAATCCAGAAACAGGTGATCAGAGGACTTGATTACTGGTGTAGTCTTACACAGTTTACATTTGGGAGACTTCAGTTCGATGGCGTTGATGAGTTTACCACAGGCATCACATTGGTCACCGCGGGCATCTTCAAACTTACACAGGGGACAGGTACCCTCCACAAATCTGTCCGCTAGGAACCTTTCCACAAACATAAACATTATTAGTATCATACTTGTAAATACTGATATATCAAAGTCTGTTTGGAATATATTCAACGCTTCCCACAAGCAAAAACATCATTCAATATTCAATATCAAATCTACATACATTGTGATGCTATAGTTAGTTAAATATTCTAGAGAGTTTACAGAATTGAACTGCATTTTTATTGCATTTACGGTTGTATGAAATCAATGGCCTTCAGACATTTTATATGTAGCTTGTACATTATATACTTCTGATCCTCTCTAGGTTTGGTTTAGTTTTGTTTTTGCTTAATCTCCTATCAACATCAAGGTCATATAAGGACAACTTTATAGTGCTATGCACTGAAGCATACTGCTGGAAGACACCCACCAGCAGGACACACCACATTATATTGACAACAGGTCAACCAGTCGTCCCACACCCATAATTCTGGGCACTAAGTAGGAGTAGCAACTAAAATATTTATAGACACTCAACTAAAGGCCAAAAATAAGGCAGTGTCAAGGGAGACATTAGGGAAAAAAATTATTGAGAAAAGTATGATCCCAAACTTAGTCGCCTCTTATGATCATGTAATGGAGGCAGCAGGTACGATTCTTACACCCTACCTTCAGGACAGTTCTCTGAAGGAGAGAACCTTCCATTTCTTTTACGTTAATATATAATTTTAAAATCCAGTTAATTCACCATAACAGCTACTGGTAACTAATGTGTTGGGTTCGAGGTAGTAGTTTTTCACAAAGAGATCTCTATATGTATTATTAGGAGGCTTGAAAATTTGAATACACAAAATCTCGCCCATAGACATGATGTCAAGCTTGAATTCAAGAAACAAGAATCATTTATAGCTTGAACTGCCCAAAACCTGGACTACTTTCGGCAGACGTTTAAATCTTTCATCAACATAACATACCTATTACATTTTTCACACTGTAGTTGTTCCATCGACTCCTTCAGGATATGGCCCTTGTTGTACAGCTTCCAAAATATATCCTGGGCAATTCTGAAACACATTTGGAAACCCAATAAATTCTGGCTATCCCCTGGTTAACTTGTCCAAATGGCACAAAAAAATACTTCAACTGTTCAATTTTCCCCCTCATTATTTCTAAAGATTTTAATTGATTTTTTGAATTTTTCTGATTTTAACAAAAAGATATTTTAATACCAGGATAAATATGATCTAGTTTGGTACTGACTGTGTCTGTTGGACGGTGGTGGTACGGCCAAAGTAATCAAAGTCGATGTTAAACCACTTGTATATATCGCTGTGTATCTTGTTGTACTTGTCACAGATCTGTTGTGGTGTAAGGCCTTCCTCAATGGCCTTGGTTTCTGTGGCGGTACCGTACTCATCAGTACCGCAGATGTAGAATACGTTGTAGTTCCGAAGCCGACAGTATCTAAATCCAGTCAAGGAAAAGGTTTAATATTCTCACTCATTTCATACACTTCTATTTCAGAGAATTATTCAATGAAGCATTATATCAAAGGGCCATTCCTTCGTTCGGACATCAGAAACGTGCAAAATTTTCTATTGATAAAATCTGTGCCCGAATGAGGATAATATGAGTTTTGTGCCTACTAGTAATGAAAGTGACGCCAAAATGTACAGAAAAATGACGTTTGGTACACAAATACAGTCTGCCTTTGAGGTAATCAGTGACACTTCGGGTCGAATTGAGAATATTTATGATATAATACTTGAAGCACTTTGGTTTCCCTTGAGAGTAAAATTGCCATATTAATTTAAAGATAATAACTTTTACTACTTTGGAAAAATACCCATTTCCCATTTAGTTTCATTTTGTCGACATACACTTTATTCAAACGAAGGAATGTCCCTTTAAAGAAAATACATTAAAATGTAACCATACAAAAATTTTGATCACTTCAGTAAATAATTTCAAAGAAATGTATTTGTATCTTAAACTAGAAAACTGACTAACACCTTCACTCTTCCATCCAACCTGACTATCCAGAAACATATCAACATATATCTATCAGCTATTGGGTCTTAAAAAAATAAATTTGACATTTATGAGAGTATTGGTAAAGGCAGAATACACTGTATTGAATCTGAGATTTGAATTCTATGGCAGTGATGTTATTATACAAGGATTATTTATTTGCCAGCATATTGCCTAGTGAACTTTCAGGTTAGTTTTAGGTAGTAGTAGCTGGTGGCTACTTCAATGAACAAATGAGAGCCTGATTTAAATCTACCCAGAGTAATTGGGGTAAAACTTAAGTGGCTTGTATATTAATGCATAACAACACTACCACAACAACACAGGATAGTTTATGATCTCTGCTTTCTGAGAAACTTAAAATGGACCGATAGGATCCAAACCACACACAAACACTGAGTACATACCTAGAGTAGACATCCGCACTGAGAACACAACCGATGATGTTCCCCAGGTGTGGTACATTGTTGACGTAGGGCAAGGCGCTGGTGATCAAGATGTTCCTCTCACCCTTCTTGGGCAAGCTACAAACACATATAGCTGGATTACAATGTCTACCAGTATCAGAAGATTTGCTGGGATCAGACATCCTAACTCATCATGTCAAGCATTCAATGCACATAAGTCTATACTTTATAGAAACAAGAGGCCTATGGGACCTGTATTGCTCACCTGGATATTTCAGTAATTATGGAAAATTAATCTTAAGTTATTTGTAAAATTTGATTTAATTGATCTAATCCAGGGCCATTGTCAATTTTGTCCTTGACCTTGACCAATGGCCTTGATCTTTGGTGAAAAATTAGAAATTTTGACCTTGAATTATGGCCCAGTAACCTTGACCTTACCTAGACATTTAGTCTTTAGACTCATTGATTCATCATCATAAAATGTTTATTAGTGCAAGATCCTAAATTTGCCCTTGACCTTTTATCCAGTGACCTTGATCTTTGGTCAGTTGACTCGTATGATACCCATCAATTTAGCTTCATAAATTCCTAAGAAATTATTCATCAGTAAAAAATGTTTGACCTTGTCCTCATACACAGTGTCTTTCATCTTTGGTAAGAGTTGATTTGATGCTTAATTTTGCCAAACTCTCATAAATGTTCCTTAGTGAAAAAGATACAAAATTTGACTTTGACCTTTGACTTAGTGACACTGACCTGTGGTCTTATGACTGTTTCTTTAATTTCTACCAACTTAGATTCATAATCTGTATGTCATAGTAAAATTTTTCCCAGTGAAAAGATACAAAATTTGACCCTAATCCCATTTTTGACCTTGACTTCTAGTCAGTTGATTCGTATAAGATTCAGGATAAATGTAGACCAAATCCTTTCATTCCGAAAGAAGAAGGATTTCATAGAGTTTGCTTTCCCTTATTGGGCCCTGCCCCTCAGGACACTGGGGGGCCAGAGCCAATGTTTATACAAAATTGGTTCCCTTTCACCCAAGAA